>NC_134511.1:17553907-19953907 GCF_027942865.1 Odontesthes bonariensis
AAGCCATTTCTGTGTACGTGTGTGCATATAATATTCATATAATCACCACGCATATTAACCCCTGTGCCATGTGTGTGTTTGCGGGTTGGAGATGACACACTAGTCTCCGAGCAGCTGGATTCTGCGGGTTTTTACTGTTTTTTTTTATTTTTTTATGAATAATTACCCCGCTGGAGCTGCCAGCTCAGAGGAGACGAGACAAACTCTGCCTGGTTACAGAATTCAGCCAACGAGAGGGGGAAAAAAACCTGCCCAAACCCTCACTCGCTTTCCCTTTTTCTTCATCTCCAGCTAAACGTCTTCCCTGTTTCTCAGCTTTTATTTCCATTAAATTTTTTTGTCCCTGGTTTATTATTTGATGACTGAGGAAAAGAAGCCATATTATGAGAGAAATGATTAAATGAGATCGAATGCATTGAAACTTGAAAACTACCACATCTTTTGGAAGTGTGACTAATTCGTAAGAGGTTGCTATTTCTGTGACTTTTCATCGCAGGGATTTTTGGGGATAACGCTCTCTTGGCAGATGTCTGCTGAATAGTGGACTTTTATTACATTTTGTTCCTGCAGCAGTTTTCACAAATGCATTAACAAAGTTAGCGTCTCAGCCGTGACTGTGTCTCTTTCCTCTCAAGCAGATATCTGCTAATTTTTTTTTTTTTTGGGGGGGCGGGTTTCAACCTAGCTACACACTCCGGCCAATCGAAACTCTGCCTGCTTGGCCTGATTTCCTATTGGTTATTTACTTCAATGAAACACACCCTATTGGCTGTAGTAGAAATTCTTTTTTAGCAGAGATAAGCAGTTTTTGAAGATTTGGAGAACTAATACTACTTTTGATGCGGATGCTTTGAATATTTTCTTCAGAGTTGTTTGTCATATATATTAAATGTAAGAAGAAAAACAAATCAGTGAAAGTGTGAAGATGTGTTTTTCTTCTTCTTTTTTTTCTCTTTGTGTACGATACAAATGTCTACAGTTTTGACTGCATGTCTGTTGCTGTGACTATCTGTGGTGTTGGTCACTTCGCCTACATCCAGGTTTCAATATGCATTGCCTGTCTTTTGTAAATAATTCTGTGTGCACACACACGGAGTACTTTCCTTTGACTTGCATTGATTTTGTGCACACCTACTCGTACCTTAACCCTCGACAGTTAAATAAAACTTCACCCAAACCTTAAACTGAGAATTATGCAAACTTTTTTCTTTCCTTTTCTCTTGAAGGAGTTGGGCTCCAACAATGTGAATGTGCAGACATGTTTATGTCTGCACAAAAGGAGTAATAAATGCAGACGCACCCTGATCAGCCTCCTTTAGAATTAATAATTTAGTATTTCAATCTAATGCCGGCCACGTGGGCACATGACGACTAGGGCTTTATGTGTGGGTCTAATGTGTGTTTATATGCACGTGTGTTGAGACTTGCTTGTCGGTGAATATCTGCAATGGTAGTTAAGGAGTTATTTCCTTTCATTAGATGCTGTTGTTGATTGTGTCATTTTAGCTGTCCCCGATGAGCCCTGCTGCAATCTCGATCGATCTTTGCACATATAAACTATTTTATGTTTATTTCATTCGCACGTATCTTCAGAGTGTAGGTGAAGAATGGCTGAAAAAGAATCCATTTCATGTTTATTTCATGCACAGGCAGAGCTTTTACAACAGGAGGTGAGGATCCAACTGTCTCAGAGGAGTCGCAAAGAAAGCCACAGGCTACTTTCTGTAAGAACAGAGAAGGTTTTGGAAGCTTTTTTCTTCTTTATTTTTTCTTTATTATTACCTTCAGCTTGTGTGCTTTGAGTCCCAGTGGGGGAAATGAGGAGTGTTTACATGTGTGCTTACTTCACACCGGGAGCCATGGTCCTTATCCATTCCCCCATGTGTATTCATGCTGGTCGGTATATGTCATGCCTATGGAGCTGACAACAGTGCTCAGTGATCTTAACACCAACTGTAAGCTTGTTTTCTCTTTAGCCTTGGCCATGACATTTACCTCTCTGCCTCCCTGGCGGCTGGCTTGAATATCATACCTCTCTTATCTTGCATGCCTTGTGTGTGCATGAGAATGATCCTGTATACGTGTATGTGTGTGTCCAGTTTTCTCAAATAGTTCTAAGTGTGTTTCGGAAGTGTATACACCTGTGCCGTCTCTCGTAAAGCCTTTGGTTATTTCAGTGAGCAGGAAAGCTTGTTGAACAGTGTCAATGTGAGTTTTTGTTGAAAAGTAGAGATTTTGACTTAAGGATTAATCTAAACCCCCCCCTTATAAGGTATTCAGATCGGAAAGTAGGATTATTGAAAGTCAAAGAGATGAAAGGAGGAAGAAAAGTGAACGCTCATATTGGCTCACAAGTCCTCCCACCAGGCATGTAGGCGCAGAATAGTAAACAGCAACTTCTTCTAACAAATCAAAATCAACAGCATAATTCTGCTTTGTTTGGTCTTATTCTACATTCATGCTGATTACTGTGTACTTGTTTCCAGTACAGTATGTTGTAGAACATCTGTTTGCTCAGTATACAGAGATGTACATTTCCCTCTTTCCTTCGTGCTGCATCAAAAGCCATTTATGTAACACAGATTCAGCAGGCTTGAATAACTTCCACTCTTTTATTAAACATTTCTCTTTCGCGGCTCAGTGTTATGAATCAACTGATTACTTTGAGAGTAGAAAGGAATGTTTAAAAAAAAAAAAAGGAAGAAAGTATTTTTATTATTAATTTTATGTTGTTCAAGGGCAGCTTTTCTGCTCGGCCTGTTTGTCCTGCACAGATACACATGCCTGTGTCGTTGTACTCGATTAAATCGCTCATAAACGTTTGTACGTGTTGCCTCTTGTAGTTGCGCAACCTGAGCGTCTTGGACCTGCGGCACATCTCGGAGCTCAACAACGAGACGGTGATGGAAGTGGTGAGGAAATGTCGCAAGCTCAGCTCGCTCAACCTTTGCCTCAACTGGAGCATAAACGACAGGTGAGCTAAGTTTGTTTCTAACGGAAAGTGTGATTTGATGCGACCCTCTGGCCCGTCTCCAACATAACACAGAGCATATAAGAAGGGGGAAAAAAATAAAAAAGTACTTTATTTATCTTTTTAAGTTTGTCGTGGCTGGATTTCTATTCACCAGCAAAGCAAATCCGAAGTGATCTTAAGAAAAAGCCACAATAAAGACATGGGAATCAGACATGGAACGGGTTAAAAAGAATAAAAAAGGCTGAGTATTTTTGGTGAATTATTGATTAGTATTGTTGTTCTTTTAATCTTTTTTTATGAGAAGCTGGATGTTTGTCTTTGACAGAAACTAATAATACTATCTCTGGTGTCACAGGAATACTCGCACATCTTCCTTTATCCTTAAACATACTTTGCATGAAAACATTAATCCCTGATGGAATGGTGGTCAGAGACTACGATTTTATGTTCACCAGTTCGATAAATACAGGAATTCCACACATATTTTTCATTCTTGACATCTGCATTGTGATCTATGTTTGTACTCTGTGCACGTGATGAATGTCCCAAATTTGCTTAGAAGTAAGAGAACAGACTCAAGTACACTCTCAAAGAATCAAGAATGTGGACAACGATACAGAAACGGACACAAGAAATGAAAGTCGTAAAAACAATGGAATCTTTTCTCAGTTTTTGGGGTAATTTCCGTGCTCCTCCCACTCCTTTTTTCTGTACTGTACAAGACGGCAAGACTAAACCATCTCCTCTTTTATTTATTAGCTGGTGTTTTATTCATACGTTTCTATTTAATCTATTGATTTACAGCTAAGGCTTCTCTGCCGACTCTCCCAGTCTGGCTCAGGAGTGTGAACACAATTATTGAATATACCGTGGTGCGTAGCAACAATGGGTGCAGGAAAGCTGTGTGGGAATGTGTGCCTGTGTGTGTGAAATCATTTCTTGAATTATTGAGTTTACAGCCAACATTTTGGTGGGAATGCTATGGTAATACCTCACCTGCCTACTTCCCATCAAAAAACATGGAATTTGGTGAAATCCCTCGCAGGCACACGCTGTGTTATCAGCTTCTTCTACTTTTCAGGCACACTCACATTCATGTTCGGCCTCGATTGATTCCAAGCCGCATTGATTCCATAATGATATTTACTCCAATGGCCGCGGGGATGAAGGTGTACGTGTGTCAGACTGGATTTGTCTGGATCACCTGTGGGAATATTGGAATTGGAAATTGGATGTGTTTGGGGCAGTCTGAGAGGGAGATAAGGGCCCGACTGTTGTGTGTGTGTGTGTGTGTGTGTGTGTGTGTGTGTGTGTGTGTGTGTGTGCGACAGCATACAGCACGTGCGGTGTTGTCTTTTGAGAGAAAGCAGGGAGTGAGAGGCTAAGGTGGGCGTAGTGTCGTTCCTTCCTTCACGCAGCTCCTTAGCACCTCAAGAGCGTTTCAGAAGCGGTGTGTTCTGTCCGCTTTTCTCTTTTCATGTAGCCTGCTGGAATTGGCAGCTCATACATACAGCATAAAGTCAGATATAAATGTGAATGTGTCTCTGCGTTAGCTGATTACAAGGTTATTCACATTCTACTTCGAAAACTGATTAAATTGCACGTCATGTCATTTTGCTCATGTCCTTGTTAGGAAAAAAAAGAAAAAAAAGAGAAGGATTGGTGGTTTTGCAACTTTTTGTCAATGGTGAAAAACCTCTTACGGATCGACTTCAGTGCTGGTGCCACCGGTAATGTCGGTGTTGTCATTCCATACATGTTTCAGAGTCTGCGCAGGCTGTTTTATTCGTGAATGTTTTCCTGGCACGTCTGCTTTATGAAGCACGACGTGGCTTCCTTCAGGTATAGATAGACGAGGCTGAAAAGTCCAAACATTACCTCGTTTCAACTTTTTCTAGACCCCTTTTGCTTGACTTCTCAGGCTAAGTAAAGATGGTGGTGGAAATTTGTAAGGGAAAAAACATGAGCATGCTGCAATGACATTCCAGCCATAGTCGCACTAAGCTGTGATGTGGGTCTGCAACATTGGAACTAAAACTGCTAAATAAGTTTTCTACAAAAGGTGACATGTCAATTGCAATTTTATCTTGTTCTTACACAGAGGCCATCTCATTTCTATGACACTAGTAAGTAAAATGTAGTATGAAATAATGTTACCTAACTATCAAGGTTCGCATTCAAAAAGGAAAGAAAAAGGCAAAAAAAGTGAAGGATGCTGGTTTTAACGGATGTTTGCACTGACCCTCCTGTCCTCACATTTAGTCACACAAATCCCAGTTAGAACTCGACCAAACCAATCAAGCATCTCTTTGAAAGTTGCGACCGCAAGGAATTGTTTGATGAAGTACGGTCCAGTGTTTCCTACTCTCTTGGAGATGCTTAAAGGAGGCACTGAAGCTCTTTTCCTTAACACCCTTCCTAAGCACTAAAGACTCTTCAACCACACCCTGCTTGTCCTACAACCTAAAGGTTTGGCAGTCAGTGTCGACGTGTCTTTGGTAAAGACACTGAACCCCACACTGCCCCTGAGATGCTCAATGGTGTATGTGATTGTAGAAGAAAAGCATTGCATAGTGAGTCTATCGCTGCTGGTATCAAATACTAGATTTCCTTACATTGTATAAGTACAAAGAAATCAGGAAGTGAAGTAAGTGGAAGGTCTGCAAATTTCCAATGTGCAGAAAGGGTGTCTGAAGGTTTCTGCCAGAGTCCCCTTTTTGCTTGACAATGTCATATTGGACCGCTCCCACGCTGGTGGGAATGCGCCTTGGACTGGGCTTGGTCCTTTATGTATGTGTCACTCTGATCTTGCGTTGCGTATTCCACCGCCATTCCTCAGCTGTCCCAAGACGTTACGATTTTTACTGTCGACGTTTTTTTGTTCTCCTGTAATACGTCAGCAGTGAGCACTATTATTCATCAAGAACTCAAATAAGTATGCACAATCCTGATAGATAGAATCCATATGATATTTTGCAGCCAACGAGAATACCCACAGCAGCAACAACTCAGATTAGACTCACTTCGTCAAAAAAGTCGCCAAGAGGCCTCGAGTGGTATTTTCAGAAGTTTTACTGCAATGTGTCCACTGTCAGGGTATCTCTGAAGAAGCAAAGCGAGGGAGGAAACTGGTTTATTTTCCTCAAAGTTTGAAAGATCACCGGATCATCAAGGTCACTGCTGTTTGGGAATCCAACACACACATGCACACACACAGGCTGCTTGCTTGTTGTCACAGTTAAGACCAGAATGACTCAACCCTGTCTCGCATTAGCTCTCTGAGGGTACAGCCGGGTCAGCTTGTGTCTGTTTCAAACTGATGGCAGTGTGCTGTGAACAGGTAAACAGGCAGAGGAAATGACCCCTTATTTCGAGGATCAATTTGTCCCCCCCCAACATAAAGCTATTGGAAAAGATGGAGCTCTGTGGGAGGTAAAGCACCTCTTCTTCTTCTTCTTCTCTTTTCCTCTTTCTACTCGTCTCTCGTCTTTGAAATAAAAATGAAAAAATACTAAACGCAGTTGCGTCTGACTGCCACCATTGTCCCCGGTAATAGCAGAAAACAGCATCCCAAAGTATGAAAGCGAGAAGTAACGACCAAACACGGGCTTCCCATCGTCACAGTCCGATGGGCAGATTGTGACAGTAGGATGCCCATTTTTTGGTCTCTGTCATTTCTTGGGGAGAGAGGATGTGATGTGCAGCAGGTGGGCAGCGTTGGCGCTGTTATTTCTCTGTATCTGCTTCCAGCAATGATGAGAGACCAAAGTGGGATTGTGTTTTTTTTTTTTCCAAATGTCATAGTGTTTGAAAATGGGGAGCGAGTCATGATCAAAGTGGAATGGCAGCGCAAATGGCAGGGCTGACTTTTCAGAGCCACACACTGACAAAGTTAAGCCGTTTCCTTGCTCATCTCACACTTTTTGCATCTGTTTTTTTCCTTTGATGCTATTGTTTCTGTAAGTGAGGAATATCTTGTATTTGAAGTCTCGCCTTTCTTGCCGCTTAAAGATTCATTTAAAAGTATTATCTGCCGTAATAGAATATTTTTTTTTATTTTATCTCGGTGTACATTTTCTTTCGGACATGATAAGGTTCAGGGATGAGATTAAAATGAGATCCTACATGACGGTGTGCTTTTGAATGCATGCCTTTCTGTTTGTGCAAGTGTGAGTGTGTTGCATTAACGCTGGGGAAGCTTCCCCGGTGGCTCTGATCAAAGGAAAGAGTCGGCCACTCTTCTGCTCGCATTAACCCCGCCGTTGGACATGAGTCCTGCGTTGACGTGCAGATTTATGTGCTTCCCTGTCTCTCCGTCTGTCTGCTTGGATGTGGGTTTGTGAGCAAGCTCTGGTCAGTCAGCCTGCAGCCTTCGCTGAAAGCCAATCCATGGAGTAAGTGAGTCATTTATTTTATGAGGTCTGTATTGTTGGAGGTTGGGCATTTCCCAAAAGCCCTTGCGGCCTCTTTTCCCTTTCTTCGTTTATTTGTCTCTGTCTTCCTGCCAGCTTCATTCAGATGCAGAAATCAATATTCATTCTTTTTTTTTTCTTCTTTTTTTTTTTTACTCTGGGCCAACAGTTTCTGCATATCTCCCAACACTTACTGGATGAGTACACAAATCAGAGCCCAAATTGGCTAGTTTACACTTTTGTCCACTCCCACAGAAATTTGACTAGATGAAGGATTACCATGCCCCCCCCCCCCCTCCCCCTGACTTCCAGGAGCTTATGAAGAAGGAAATCACTGGAGAAGCAATCTCCCAGAGGCACACCACCTTCAAAACATTTCAACATTCACAGGTGTTTGCACTGCAAGCTGATTCCAAATAGCCTCTGTTGCAGCCAGCTGGCAGATCTCACAGTGCCTGCAGAAGACTTAAACCCCTAAATCAGATGCTCATATGATACATCAGTGTGATCAATGGTGCATCAAATGACAGTCGGTTGTCTGCCTTGCTCGAGCTCACCGAAGGTGACCAGAGTCTGCGTTCGTCAAGGTTTTGCAGGTCAAACTTTAGAACCCTATTGAGAGCCAACTTGTATCTTTTTCTTAGTTTCAAGTGAGGCTTAAGAACACTTACCAAGAGATTTGCTGCAGCTTACAGCAAAGTGAAAGAGCTCCGCTCTATTACTCGTTTGCCCAGAAAGGTGAGACCGACCAGACGCAAAGATTTAACACATTATTTTATATTGGTATGTGTAGCACTTAAGTGTAAATTAGCCTAATTTGTTTGAACTATATCTTCAGTAGTAATTAGGACATGTAGTTAACAGCAGCTAGCCTCGAAGCATTTGAAAATGCTTCACAGTTAAGTGTCCAACAGGGTGGCAATGGGTTGGAAACTGGTGGAGGAGGTAGTTTAAAGAAAATCTACATCGAAAGAATAATGTACCACCACAACTGCAAGCGCAGACGAGTCTTTGTGAAACATTTTCTGGAGTTGTGTGTTCTGCTGCCAGCTGTTTGTGTCTCTTTGACATCCTCTCAATACTCAACAGAATCATACAACAGTTACAGTCAAAAGGACATTCGTACATCATGGCTCCATTTCTGTGACCTGTAAACACTTCCAAGCATCTGTTCTCTGCTCCCTAAATGCTCTTTTAGGATTTTCTACCCTTTATAGATGTTTTAAGATTGTTGAAACGTCAATTTATTTTCACTTTGAACTGTTTGATGCTAAATAAGCTATATACGGTATATATATATATATATATATATATATATAAAATGTATATCTGTACACATACATACATATGGCAACAGTTATTTCAATACTGCAACAATCACTCTGTCAGCAGACTGGTGCTGCTAAAGCAAGTAAGATTAAAATGATCCATATCTGTGTTTTTTTTTCTTTCTTTTTCTGTGAAGTACCGGCTCTCCATCTGACCTCAGTGGCTGCTTGGTTCATCCATTAAGGTTCATCTGTGATGAAGGAAGCTGGGGACTGTCGGAAAGTGTGTAAATCCCTAATACATGAGGCCATTTGAAGTGTCTGCATCTAATTTTAAAATCTCAGCTTTTTTTTCTACACGCAGGTTTCCTCTAACCCACCATTTTCAGTTTACCCTGTCGTCTTGTGGTTTTCTTGGATTTTTCTTTAAATGCCATGGAAAATGTCAGCCTAGCCCAGACCACACATTTATCCTTGTCATGTTTCTCTATCACTTGTCTGTCCAGATTTTGAGGATAGGCGCTGAGGAGCCTTCCCTCATCCTTTTCGCTCCCCCCCCCGGCACATGTTTTTTCACAGTTGACGCACAAAAGTGCTTTTTTAATTTATTTTTTTTATTTTCTTCAATCCTTCTCTAACGCGGAGCTCAGTTTCAGATTATGCACTGTAGTTGCCTGATTTGTCAATTAAAAACTCAGCCCCCCCCTTTTTTTCTTTCTCTTTTATTTCCCTAAACCTGCTAGGTTGGAGCAGATTGGCTGTCAGTGGAGATTAGAGGCCTGCTTAACATAGGGAAAACACAAGGAGAACCAGTGTTGCCCTGTTGTCAGACAAGATGAGAAGAAAAGGTGCCGGAACAAACCATTAAGGTGTAATGAAGACGGAGTGATTAGGCACGGTAGATGAGCTCGTATGCATGTAACATGTTTTCTCTTCATTTCTCTCTCAGTTATGTCTTTCATCTTAAACTCTTTACTCTCTGTGCTCTATCACTTTCTCACACTTCACCTACCCTCTCTGTTCTCTTCCTCTATCTTTCTCTGTGTCACATGCACAAACACTGAGCCGATTATTTCTGGCAGGTTGCTTGTGAAAGTGCGCTACGATAAACATGCTGCCGTAGTTATTAATTTTGAGTAATGGCGGCGTCAAACTCCAGTGCTTTGATAAGTATCAGAGATGGAGAAACATTTGCGGCGCGGCGCAGAGACACAATGAAGGCAAGCAGCTGGAGCTCATAGACTGCAGCAGCGTGAGAGCGGCTGGTGTGTTCAGGCACAGATCCAAGGCGGACGGCATCCTGCACCTCTCTTCCTACACTCTGAAAAGCCAAACCCTTGACAGACTAAAAGATGTAATATAAAATCAGTATAATATATTAGGGGCTTGAGCCTGACCTGCTGAGATGATGCCAAATCTTCCTTCTCCTCCAGGATCCTTGGTGTGATTGGAGTGCTCTCGTTTCTGGAAGTCATAAGATTTGATTTTGTGAATTGGCGGTGACAAACAGCTGTTGGCTTTGAGGGCTTTTGAGTAATCTTTGACTTTGATCATGCTCTGTTAGTGACTACGGTGAGAATTGAGTTAGCCTTGACTGGTCTTTTGCGTACGCGGGTCACAGTGACATTTATTTTACGACTGAAAACATTAGAACTAATATGTGAGCAGAAATGATCATAGGTTTCTTTTTTTGTGTCAGTCTTCCAATAGCTGACATTTTAGCCACGCTGTACAACCCTCTCGGGGTCCGTTAACATCGATTTTTGGGGTCGTGTTAGCTGATAAAAATGGAGTACCACTTTTGAATTCTGTATTGCATTAAATCCTTAACAAAAATGTATCTTGGCAGCGTAAATTACATTGGCAGAATAAATTACATTGTGGAGCATTCAAATGTAATCCTTACATGGGAAACCCTGCATCTCACAGCTGTTGAACCACATTAGACACAGGCCTTGAAGTGCTATTATCTTACAAAATGAATCCTGAGCCCGACACTGAACTATAGCTAAGATCCCTGTTAACCAAACTGTTGGCCCGTGACAACAAAATTATTGGTTCCATTTTGACCCGATACATTTTTTCCCAGTGATTTGATTGGACTTTTTAGAAAAAAATTTCCCCCCGTGCAGGCTTACCGTCTCTTCTGCCAGGGCTGGGAAAAATAATTGCTTTAGCGTCTCAACAGCCTGGGATAAAAGAGACAACGATCGCGTGATTTAAAAACATCGCCTTTAATTTTGCACAGTGATGCAAAATGTATGTAGATTGAGCATCTTCCAGGAAAGGGATGCCTCTCCTCTCATTTGATTTTCTCTCTGATCTTATTTTTTGTTTATGTTTTGAAAGTTTATCTAATTTTTTTTATCATTTTTATCAACTTTCCAAGTTCCTGTAATTGACTTTTTTCATGCTAAAGATCTAATTCAGTAAGTTTGTGCCCCCAATGAATCATTTATAGTCGGTATTAGTTCCCCCTACTGTTTTTTATTGGTCCCTTAAAGGCCGATGCACTGAGAAAAGTTATCATTTAAACTTCATTACGGCCCAGTGCATCAGCACACGTCTGTCTGTGCATGCCTTTGTGCACATGAATACTTGGGTCTGTGCTCAAATCATTTTCTGCATTTATAGATCCTTGCTGTGAACCACATGTGGCTGTTTTGTATTTGACTCTCACACAGGAAGCATTGCTACTTCTCTTCCCCAGTGAGAGGGGCCTATGTGTTCATTCAGCAACTGGACGTGTGGGCCATTTAAAAGTGATTTGAGCAGCTCACAATCAGCAAGTGTGTAATGTAATTGCACAGGAATGTTGTCATGAAGTGCTCCATTGGCCAGAAACCAAAGCGGAGGACTGAGGTTGGTGACACCTCTCTCCGAATGCTCCATTTTTCATCAACGGAGGGAGAAGGGAGCCTTCATCAGACTGTCCACATTACTGTCAGCATTTTATTTCCTTCCACGCAAAGGCTTTCTTCTCTCAATGTGCGTTTAATTGTCCTCCCAGCAAGCGCGCTGTTAAATTGGGCACAAAATGGTGTAAATGTGCTATTGAATTGAGTCTGACAAAGTTACTCCGATGTGGAAAGTTAGCAGTGTACGAGTTTTATTTTTTTTTTGGCTTTGCACTTGTGGAGACTTTTTTTTCCCTGCGATTTTTCTGAATATGTTTGGTTTACAGGTGGTACACAGCGGGTGTTTTGGCTTATTATGGTTATCCATACTGTGGGGTCAGAAAGTTGCCAGTATAATCTAAATGGTAAAGAGACCATGGGGCTCTGCTGTCCTTGTTTCACCATGCTGGAGGCCTGGCATTTGGCCTCTGTTTGAGGACCAAAGCTGTAATTTTCTCTGTCTTTCTCTTTTCTCTGTGGCTTTTGGAATACTGGGTCAGATGAATAAAACAAAAGCTATATTCATAATGATTCTTTTATATCCTCATCCTTTCATGCCTTATTTCTTTATCATCAAATGAGCACATGTCCTCATGCCCTTCCATCCCACCAGCCCTTTCTATAGTATTGCTCTATTCTTTCTTGTATGGCTGTGCTGCTTTATTGATACATTCCCACTTCCCTTCTTTCCTTCCTTTCTTCACTTCCCTTTCTCCCCGTAGTGTTCCCCAACTCCCTCTGTGTTGCACAGATTTGTGTGATCGCCTTCTTCTTACCCACAGCACATCCGCCGCCGCACAAATGAGAGCAGGGAGAGCAAAGGAGAGGTCGTGATGCAGGGCCCAAGGAGCAGGGTTTAATGAAGCCAGCCTAAATGAATTTACTGCTTTCCATTGAGCCGCTCTGTCCCATGTGACGGACTAGCACCTCAGCCATTGTCGGAAGCCCCCTTGTGCTCTGCTACCTGTTTGTCTGACACCTCTGTAATTAGCCACCGCTATAGAGGAGAGTAATTGCGTATTAAAGGCATGTTCTGTTAGGGGAGTCTCCGAAGTGAACATTTTTATGCAAATGCTCAGAATCAGGCCCGAGATTAAGAAAATTAAAGAAAAAAAAGGGTTTTTAGTGTGGAGGCAATAGATGAAGGGCATTTTCTACCAAAAAAGAAGAAAAGAAATTGTGACCATCACAGAATACTAAATGGATGAAGGGGACTGTGTGTCTGCTCTGATTTGTTTGGTGGACTATTTGCACGTGTCTAGGTCTCCGGGGGTAAAGCTTTTTGCTGTGTGGGTGATTTGCTGTTTCAAATTGGTATTTTAAACAGTGCTCTGTGGTGGGACTTGAATAAGAAAGTAAATTGGAGTTATTAGCTGCTATTGTTGCTCACCTGGTTCGTATTAGAGTCTCCTGGGGACATATACTGTGCTGATTGTTATTCCTCTTCTTTGTTTTGGTATGCATGTACTTATGTCCTGCGTTGGCCAGCTGCTGACTTGCAAACCGAAAGACCTGGGTTGGTTGCACAAACTACTCAGACCCGGTAAACTATTGTTGCTTTGTAATTTGTTAAACAGATGCATAAATAAATGAAATTAAAAAACAAACAAACAAAAAAAAAAACGACACATGGACGACACGACAGAAACGGAACTGCGTCATACTTGTTACTCGAATCAATTTAGCTGGAGTTGACTTCTTTTGACCTTTTTGTTTTATTGTTGCATCGCAAATGAAGTGCAGTACCCCTAAAGGCACAAAATTACTTAACCGAACTTTATTTGTCACGCTCGCATGATTTGGCTTAAAAATGAGCTCAAACAAATGAAAAAAGGCAGAATAATTTAGCCTAATTAAAACTGTACCCTACAGGCATGAGCCACAATAACGGACCATTGTTTGCTTTAACACATGTACGTTTGGAAGACTCAATTAGCCACTTTCAATTCTTTGTAACTAAAGAGCAAAGAGACGAGGCGTGCCGCATTGGCTTGATTGTAATTCTTGGTTGTTTTGCAGATTTTTCTCCTTGCTACATCTCTGCAGTAAAGACCAGGAGATGCTGTGAAAACTTCAGGCATCATTGATTTATTTCCTCTGTTTTGAAACATTGTATCCGAGCCTTTTTGACCGTCCTGCTGGTTAGACGTCGCTGTTTGGGATTGATTAGGTCACGATAAAAGATAGAATTGTCAGTCAAATCTTTTTCTTTTTAGTACTATTCCACTGAAAATTGATACAGATACCAGAGTCGTGCAGATTGTGTATTTGTTTTCAACTTTACCTAGAGACGAAACACAGAAGGAAGAGCAGTTGTCTGCCAATTTCGGTCGGTGGTTCGATTCCAGGCTTCCCCGTACCACATGTAGAAATGTACTTGGGCAAGACACTGAACCCCACGTTGCCTTCAATGTATCCATCCCGGAAAAATGACCTAAATGCGTGTGTGTGTGTGTGTGTGTGTGTGTGTGTGTGTGTGTGTGTGTGTGTGTGTGTGTGAAGGGGTGAATGCGCATCGACTACAGTCCCTTTAGCTGTCATCAACAGTAACAGAATAATACACGTACAAAGTCAGCAGTACGCAGCACAATAAGAAAACGCAGGCAATTAAGAAAAAAAACCCTCAAAACTAAACACGCACGTAAACATCGGAGGAATCCAGTGTTGCATTTGTTACAGGTCAAAAATGTTGTCCATCTTAACGTTCATCGCCAGAAGTGCCTGTGACCGTTCGAGCGCTTTAGAACTTCCCAGAACTAATTTAAGTGAGATATAGGTGGCTTTGCTACCGAATTCAAACAAAAAGAGCGGAATTTAGAAAAAAGAAAAATCAAACACACGCAGTACTGATATCAACGCGACAAGGAGACTCATGTATTTTTCTCAATGTTTTGTAAAGAAAACGCCGCGACTTCCATCGCTTAGTTTTTGCATCACGTGCTGCCTTTTAGACAAGCCCCCCCCACGCTACCTCCCTCATATTTTCCCGCCATGAAAGCACATCTCCAGTATTCCGGTTTTCTGATCTTTATGTGTTTTAAATAGGCACTTTTGGACCTATGTTGTGTTTATGCAACTTCTTGCAATCAAACGGTTAACAGCTTTGAATTTCCGAAGAGCTGGTGTAACAG
The DNA here is from genome assembly GCF_027942865.1 of Odontesthes bonariensis. Taxonomy (NCBI): domain Eukaryota; kingdom Metazoa; phylum Chordata; class Actinopteri; order Atheriniformes; family Atherinopsidae; genus Odontesthes; species Odontesthes bonariensis. Next base: position 17,568,590 of record NC_134511.1, read on the forward strand.
GTCCCTGTACCCTTATATGGTCTGACAGATGTACTTTGTTGTACTTTATTGAATACTTGCAAAGGTGCATTTATCTCTAATACTCAGGACATGACCTCACCATCTAAATATCCCCATAAATGCAGAAACACTCTCAAGTCGAGTCATCTCCCCCTTATTTCAGTCAACACTAACCTGCCCAGTCCGTGACATATGGCCTGTCTGTTTTGATCAGGCTGTCAACTTCTGAACTTCAGATTAATGTTCAGCTGGAGCAGAACGATGCATAAACAGTCTCCAGACGCCTAACTCAGGAACTCTGGGAAAGCTGTGTGTCTCCTGGAAACTTCAACTTTCTAATGTCAGTCATTTGGGTGGGGAAATATATATATACACATATATATATATATATGTGTATATATATTCTCTGTCATTGAGCGCAGGAGCAAAACCTAAAGTGTGAGTTGCTATCAATTTTTTTAGATTAATGATCATTTTAGAAATTTGCTGTTTCCATTTCATCTACCTTATGGTGAGATCAAACGGCGAGGCTGATGACGGAAGAAGCTTCGCAGAAAGCTTTTTTTGTGTCTTACTGAGGGACTAAGCGGAGTCTTTTCTTCCTGTTCTAAGGCCCTTATAGCCAGGCCCGTGCTGCACTTTGAATTATTATTATACAATTAGCGTTGGTGGCTTTGCTCCGGTTGTCTCATTAAAGTTCATGTTTGATAATGTTTAAGTGATGAATATATTTTACTTGATAAATGTTTACTTTGTTCGACTTGAAGTGGTTGTGGGCTCATCTGATGGTCTGCTCTAACGTTAAAACTCCCGTGTTTTTTTTTTTTATTATGATTTATTTTATTTTTTCCTTTTTGCTGCCAAAGGTGTGCTTCCATTACCTACTAAGCCTTTGTCAGATTGCAGGGCTGAGAGCAGTCCCCTATCACCAACGGTAACAGTGGTTTTCAAGTCCCAGTCTATTCAGCTCACGCTGCCACCCTTCAGAGGCTGGTAATAACTATTTACTCTGGCTTATACATTCTCACCCCTTGACTTACATTTTTTTTCCCCCCTTATTTTCTTTCCTCTCCCCATTCATCCTCCTCTATTTACTGCATCCACATTTCCTTTCCTGCATCCATTTCTCCTCTCCTCACTTCATCCTTCCCACCTTGATGTCATTTCTCCTTTCATCAAAGTTACAGCTATTTAAACTCTGTCCAGCTCCAAAGGTCCCGTCAGAGCCCCTATGAGCCAAATGTTATCAAGAGATGCCTCAAGAGCATCGCCACTGTATGTATGTGTACAATATGCAGGAATTTTCTCTTTGAAGGCCCAACTCTGTAGTAATATGTGTAGTTTGAAAGTGTCTCTCCCCTTTGATCCTCTGAATCTTCAATAAGATTATGAACTCTGTTGGGAAATCTTTTGGCAGCAGATTCAAATGATTACGGAAACTCTGTCTAGAGGGAGGCAGTAAAAAGGGTTTTTGGGGGGGGTTGCAAGAGCTTGCCATAACCCAGAGAGAGTAAAAATATGAATAGACTGTGGTGACGATGACCTTGTGGTATGAGGTTTTGTGTCCCATGCTCACTCTGGTTAGCCAAAGGGGAAAACGATTTAAGCGTCAGCTGAGACGCACAAACTCACGCATTTTTTTATTTTTTTTAAAATGCTCACAAAGAGAAAGAAATGCACTTTGACTACTGCATACACAGCTAGATTCATATGAATATAGACATCCTCAAAGGACCTTCCCAGCCTTTCTGCCACAGAAACAAAACCTTAATGAAAATAGAGAACAAAGCTTGCTGAGTCTGTTGAACAGTAGAATAATTTAAGGGAACTTAAACTAATTATCGTCTCCACAATCTGTTACTTCTACACTGTAAGAAAAAATATATAAAACATCTAACAGATGATGTATGTGTTTGTGTCTTCTAATGGTTGGAATTTTTCAAGTCAAGAAGCCAGCGATACTCAGTTTATGGTTGGGTAAGATGAGGAAATTGAGCAAGTTATCACAGTGGAAAACTTATGAGTTATTTCTTTCCGGGTTTTAACACAAATAGACCGAAGAAGCGAGACCAAACCGCCTAGTATACTTATCGATCATGCTTATACTTATGCTTACTTATACTCTTTTTTTCTCTTTGTGACCTGACTTGACCTGGTGTCTGTTTAGAGAAAGGGATTTAGAGAGATACACAGGGAGAGGGAGAGAGGCCTGTTTCATTTGCAGATTGAAGAAGCTGTAAAGTGATAGCTGCTTGAGATGGCTACTTAAATGTGATAGGCCATTAGCTATTCATCCCCACTGCACTATTAATGCAAGGTATGGAAAATGCAATCATGCAAATCTCTCTTCGATCAGAGCCTTTCATAGAGGACCAAATGCTGACAGCATAGGAGGGAGGGAGCGTTGAGAGTAGGCGCAGACGTCTTGCTTTCTCCACCTTCTCTCTGCTCTCCAGTCTCATATACCTGTCTTTGTCCTTACTCATTTATCACGGGCTCTTCTGTTTAATTGGACGATGTTATGGCTTATGGGTGACATCCGGAGGCTTGGGGAGAGAAACACGACAGTGGAGCTTGTTAGGTTTTTGCTGCTCATCTGAAGCCCTTTGCCGCATTTGCCTATCGTTTTAGGTGTTTCTGAAAGAAAGGGAGCAAAACTTATGGGCTCTCATTTGAAAAAGTTCATCACATGGAAATTGCTAGCAGTTTACAGAATATCCTTCAAAGTGCCTGATGTTTGCAACGTTGTACGTACTGTCTGCTTCCTCCCACAACAACACAAAAGGCCTTTGATGTGACACTTCTATCAACCTCCATCTCTTCTTTTTAAGCTGAAAATCATGGCCTCACATTATCTCCATGCACTCTTTGATACTATGCAGACTTTATAGTTTAATCGATGTCTGCAAGTGTCTGAGGCAGCAAAGCAGCAGTAAGCCATGTCCTTTTTTTTTTTTTATTGCCTGAAAACTAATCATTCTCTTTGGACTTCAACAACTTCTACATACAGTTACATACCTCTTACATCAGAATCAGAATCAGAAAAAACTTTATTTATCCCTGAAGGGCAAAATACGGTACATACGGTACATACATACAGTTGTCCTAAATCATTTGCTAACACTTTTTCAGATTTCAAGTGCTTAAACTTACTTACTTCCATTCAGTGTAATGACTGTTCATATGGCCTTTAACTCTTTATTTTGAAAACAGACCCCCTAATCTATTTGTGCAGACCCTGTCCTTCTGCATAGGAGATTTGGCAAAAAAAAAAAGGTTACTGCATCTCGTCTTGTAATGCACTGCAGTGAACAATAAGAAACATTCAAACCTACTATTATGATGGATTATTTTGCAGCAGGATTGCAGCACCCACGTCATAAACGCCATGCCGGCAGCAACCCATTTTAACTCTGCATTTGAACAAAGGGCTAATTTTGACAGAAATATTTGCCAACAGGCAGATGAGACTGCTTTCAGTTGCGACGAATCCCTTTTGACAATTAAATTTTAGAATCTGACAAAACAGCTGACGATAAATACGAGTTTCAGTTCATAACCATCTGAAACCAAACGCGAGCCTTGATTTCTTACTACTTAGGCCTTAAATTGGAAGCAACAACACGTCTCTGAGCAGAGAACAAACAGGATATTGAATAGATGTGCTATATTGTGTGCTGCCCCTCTTGTATACGATCTGCAGAATTAATCATTTTCACCCACTTTCCCTATTTGCTCTTGATATTTAGACAAATGTGAACAGATTAGGAGAACAGTTTGTTCCCGGTAGCTTAATTCATTTTTCTTTTTTTCCCTCACGTCTGTTGTCTTACACCAGCAAATTGTTTGATTGTCCAATTGTCAAAGATAAAAAGGTTTTGCTGTCGCGGAAGTGGCGTATCGCTGCCAGAATGCGCTCGCAGTTGTTTTTGCTGTTTAGAATGAATTAAATCGCCTTTGTCTGAGATAATGAAGTTTGGCCAATCGTCGCAGTGCGTTTAAGAGAAACATTTATTCAATCAAGTGTCAAAACCAGGTGCAACAATGCAAATGCAGAAACGATGAGACGGCAATGTTTTACTTGGCCCGTGGTTTTGTGTAGGGCAGGTTTACGGTGGTGTGTCGGGTGCATTTCATTGAATGTCTTAATATTTGAACTGAATATTAGGTTTGATGGGACTCAAACGGAGTTCTCCACCAGTATAACTCTTTACCCCTCTTTTTGTTGTTGTTATAGTTGTGCAGTCATCAATTGTGAATTGCTCACATAAAGAAAAATGTTAAAATTTGCCTAGGCAAACAAAGACAGTTCACATGTTTTCATAGCTTGTGTGTTCATTTCAGTTTCTGAGCCTTTTTTTTTTTTTTTTTTGTAAAACTGCTACATTTTGCACTGTGTATAAATGTAGGTTTTAATACAAGATGCATTGCTATTGGCCAGATCTCTCTGGATAACTCAAAAAGCCAAATGCCAATAACTAAATCCATTCGGCATTCAAGTTGATGTGATTTTCAAATAGGCAAACAAATGTAGATAAAGTCATGGTGCTCACTTGTTTAATGCTGTGCAGATAGTACCGTAACACATGCTCATCTCTTTGAGATCGATGAACGGTGCGGAGCAAACCTAAGAGTTATTAAAAAAGCTCCATGCAAAAGCCTCGGGTGGGTAATGAGGTTTACGATTAGAGCGTTTAGTTTTTTGACCATTGACCAGATTCAGGACAAGCCTCACTCCCCCCCCCCGAATATTCATTCTTTTTGAAATGTAAACTGGACAGTAGAGTTGATAGAGTCCCTATGTTTGTGGTCGATTAAGCAACGTGTCACTGATAACTCTAAATCTGATAAACTTCAAATAAATTTGCCACTTAAACCGAACTCAGCTTTTGCACCAGCCCACGTCCTCTTTATTATATCGGCTGAGATATACTTCTCCTTGGCTAGTCACTTTGAGCAATTGAACCTGACAGTGAACTTCCCAAAAATACTTTTTACAGCCTCTCGTAAAAAATACTTCATCAGGCCTCAAAATTGTTGATTAGCATATTCACCCGGGATAGGCTGATGCAGTACACTTTAGATTAATAAGCCACTAACTGCTCAACATGTCATGAGCAAATGAGGGAGCGAGATGGTGAGGCGGAGAGATGGATGCCTTTTTCGCCACCTTGTGAAATATGTAATACATCTTCATTTTAACTGGTGTTGTAAATGTCAGGGCACAGATATTTTCTTAATGAAAAGATCACCCAGTGTCCAAACTTTGACAAATGCGTCTGGTTTGAGCTGGAAACTGGGGAGTCGTCTCCCAGTTTCAACAATTTGAAGTGTTAACAAACTCAAGCTGCCGCCTCCTCCTGTGCGGCTCTCAAGTTGATCCGTTTGAGATGAAGCCCCGCTGCATCATCTGTTGTCGTAGCTTTCTTACTACTTGGTGCGGTCATTCATGAAATGTTGGTGTTTAACCTTTGTCTATGCTCTCTTGGGCACAGATCTACAAACGAATGACTTAATCCGACATTGAATCGGCTTCATAGCAGGACCGTGGCCTTGAGCTCTGAACATAAATAAAGTCCATGAGCAGGGAAATTTGGAAAAAAAGGACAACAACGTTTGGTTGCTAAGCAGCAGCAGAGGTTCATACTGAGGAGTCTGCTCAGGAATGTGACAGGTGTTTCGTGGGGGTTTGAGGTTGTACCGCATTGTTCTGTAAGTGCTGAACCTAAAGATAGGAACGTATTCATTTCTGTGTCCATGTTCATGCGCTTGATTAACTTTCATTTCTCCATGGTACGTTTGGTCTATTAGGTTTTATTCTGCAAGAGAAATGGGTTAAGTTATAATTCAATCTCATTTCATTGGCTTCATAATTGTGTTTTTTGAACTGATCACCGGCAACGTAAGTAGCTGTGATATCGGTAATTTCCCTAATTTGTTCTAATTCAAATGAGCTTGTTTGTTTAACGAAGATATTCATTATTCTTAGAAATCTTTTTTTTTTTTTTTTTAAACCACGTGTTGCAGAAATGTCGCTTTGCGAGCGTATGATAAGCTGATGTGGTGCAGTCACAAGCTGGAGCCATCCGTGTGGGACTGTGATCTCAGAAAGATCAGCATGGGTTTGAGGACCTACAAAGTGTTACTTTGCTCTCAAACCTGGTGGCAAAATGTTTCCCTCTGCTCGCTGTGCGATGGTTTATGCAAACTTACAACAATGTCACTGACATCAATTTCCCCCTAAAAGCTGTACCGCGCTGGGCCATTACAGAGCGTGCGCTATCACACCGCATCCTCAGGGGAAGTGAGAACTGTGAGAAAATGAAAAATCAGCATATAGATGTGGCTTTGTTTTCCTTCCACTTTTACAGCACACAGGTGCCGTGGTTTTGTCATTATGTGCAGAGAGAGTGATTTAGAATATATTATAATAATACGGTTTTATGCTCCAAAGGAAAAAGAGCACTGTCTGTGCTTTACATAAGGTTCTTGTCTGTCCTGTTGTTTTCTTCTCCGTTTCTCTTTGTATACGTTTCAAAGCGTGACTCCATAGCAGGGCTGCCCTCCGCAGCTGGGCAGATTAACAGGAGGTGAATATTACATGAGGATTTAATTGATCAAGCTTTTGTCTGAGCAGATCGTATGGCTGCGCCCTTGATATTAATTCTCTGAGTCAACGAAATCAATACATTCAACTATGAGAAACTAATTGAGAGGGAGAAAGATTTCTCTTTATCGAACCGCCTGCGACAGGTTTTACGCTTAAGTGGAGCAAAGCAGATGGCTGCATGTTTAAAAGGCCTTACAAAATAAAAACACAGCTCAAAGAATTTTGAGAAAATCCAGAACAGTTATCTTCTTAAATGTTCGCTCCCCCCCTGACCTTTTATGGGACAACAGTGGGTGAGATTCAGGCTCAAAGGATGGGAATGATAAAAGGATTTTCTCTATAGAAATATGAACTTATTCACTGGATCTGACATTTGAAGCCAACGAGAAAGTGCCTTAAAATGCAGTGCCGCCGACTCACCGCTGCCTAACATCTCTGCCTCTTGCAGATTGCAGTGATTTGCTTCTGTCAGGAAATGCTAATCGGGTCACCTCCGGCTCCAGTTAAATGCTGGACTTGGTACAGAGTGCCAAGGTGGTCACGGCCCATCCTTGTATACAACCAATGGGTTTGGAATGCAGTCGAGACCTGGGGCCAGCATCTAATCAGTGAATTTTTCAATATCCACAAATGTATCTACTTCTAGGAAAACAAGTGGCCATATAAATTGCAGTTGCTTTGGATTTGCTGACACTTTTTCCTGTTCTCATCCAAGTATAGTTATTTTGTTTAGAGCATAAAATTGGGATTCACCATGCCATTTACTTTGATGCTCATTAAATATGTCTGGTAGAGTTCTGGATCTATATCAGAGAGGATGAACTGAAATTCAAAGAAAAGGACACTTAGTTACGAGCATATGAGAAGGCCGAGGGGCGCTGACATATTCTTTGTTTTTTGTAACCTTGGCCTACCTTGTACCTTGCAGGCCTGTTTTTATTATCTTTTCGCTGCGGTTCATTGTTCTTAGGTGTGTGTGTAAAAGCTACCCTGTAGTACAGCTTCTTTCAAGCGTTTCCATCTATCACAGATAGGGGGAAGGAGATGGGAGGACACAATGAAAAAGGAACGGCGAGGGAGAGAGGGGAGTGCAAGAATTAACAAATGTACTGACTGCTAATGGCTTTATTGGAATGATACCAGTTATTAATAACGCCGCCCCCTTTTAAAACGGACAGAATAAAAAAAAAAGTGGAGAAAAAAAAAGAAAGGTTGAGTTAAGAGAGGAGAGCAGCAGCAATCTGTAACGTGCTGTCTCCACTAATAGCCAGAAGTCGGCTTCTACTGATTACTGGATGGCTCTTTTGTAATTGATGGGAGGTGTGTGCGTGTGCATTACTTGTGATTTTTCCTTGTGTGTTTCTGTTGTCAGATGGTGTGGTGTTGATGCTGAAATTAGTACCTCCTTGCTTGCCAACGTGCGTGTGCTCACCGGTGGTGTGTGCGGGCTGTAAATCTAATCGCTCCCAGTGTGGGGTAGCGTGAGTGGAAGGCTAATGTCGTCCATGTCACCAGTCCCACTCAGGCATGTCAGCAGACGACCTGTCCTTGCCCCTTTCTCCTCTTAACTCTGTCCGTCCATCTGCTCTCGATCTGTCTGCAGGAGAAGCATCTTTTTCTCCTTCGACCCAAAAAACTTTTGACGGAGTCCGAGATCAAGGCAGCAGTGCGTTTGTCTTATTTTTCCGGGTTTGCCTTCAGCGTAGCTATAATGGGCTGCCGATGTTTTTGTTGGACGATATCTGGGTATCAGCATTTCCCGCCTGTACTTCACACTGTACCATTGAGTGCACACTAACACCTGCCAACACACACACACGCAGAGTGCTCATGTAATCCCAACTAACTGATTTTATCATCTGAAAATGAACCCCACAAGTCACTGCCATTGTGATTCATAGCGTGCATTTCTCGCCATCTGTTGAATTTGCTTTATGACCCATGTGTAATGCCAAACCGCTGTTAAGTGGTGAAAAAAAGGATAGAGAGGATGAGATATTTCTCCTGTTTTCCTTAAGAAAACTGCCTCAGTACAGGCCTTTGCATTCAGGCGCTGAGGAGAGATGGTGAGTGTGCCCAAAGGGAATGGAATGATTATTGCATCTCTGGATGTAGCTACCTCCACTCTGTGATTAACCTCCGGTGGTGTGTGAGTGTGTTTTTTTTATTTTTTTTATTTTTTTTTTTAACCAAGCTGTGCTTGAGTGTGTGTGTGTGTGTGTGTGTGTGTGTGTGTGTGTGAAGGTGATTGGGTCTGAGGTGTAGATCTAATGGAGCCAAAGGGATGATTACATTGAAAAGGTCAGATTTGTCTCCTGTTCCTGCAATTAACACACCGGAGGAAGAGACGCGTCGGGCTAAGTAGTGCAGACGCAGAGAGAGGAAGGTGGAGAAGAAAAGGAAGTGAGATTTAGGGAATGACCCCACGGGTAGGACGGCAAAAGGATAAACATCAATGCCAGCATTTGGACTGGGAGGTTTCTTGATTAGAAAACATGTCGGCAAATATTTCTCCAGCCTAAACCCTACAAGTTAGCGCCCAGGTTTAGACGATATGATACAATGCGATATGTTGCAGTACACACACATACAACCGCATACCTGCATGGCAAATCAAACATGGCTTGCGCATACAAAATAGTAAAATATTACACAATCCCTACGATCTCAAATAGATTTATTTCGAATTTTAATAGAGGTAGGAAAAAAGTATTATGTTTACAGTGGGGGACTGTCAAACACTATGTTTGATTTTGCTCACATCTGTGACCATGTTGTGCTGTTGTGCATTTCTATACTTTTTTTGTGTCGGCGTGAAGAGTCGGCGAGTGTATTAAAATGTGCTACTGCTACGTGACTTGTGAATGTCCCCCCCCCCTTCATTCCCTGAAACGGCACATGCTTGTGCCCAAAATCTCAACCTGTACACGTTTTTCGACAGGCTCGTGGTTTTAATCATGTCTGAGAGCAAAGGAAAGCTGTTTTGTACTTTTTACGCCTCCTCTGTGAATTGTGACACATTTTGTTAGCAGTGACACCACTCACCTGAAGATTACAACATTTCTGACAGGCGTCGTGTTTGGAGTCAGGCTTCTGATTTCTCAGTGACTGAAACAAGAACAAATTGGACGAGATGGAGCAGAGTGCTGAACTTCAAAACCACGAAGTTGCACTTCAAAAGTTCCCTCTTAACGTCCTCTGCGCAGTGTCATCGCTGACATTGTGTTTAGTCTGGGCTTGTTTGATGTCCGAATTGGTTTTTCTTTGTCAAGGACCGCTCCTGACTGGAAGGTTAGCGTTGGATTCAGCATGCGGCACAACTAAAACTGAAGATTTAATACTAATACTTCCTTAGTTACACAGGGATTGAACGCACGGAACAGGTACTGCGATACTAAGGTAAAACAATTTCCCTCCTGTTCATTTATCAAAGCCCATTGAATCTCTGAGGCTTAAACCAGGTATCCAGTGGTGCTTTATCAACAGTACATAGAATCTATGTTAGTAATGGAGGGGGTGGTGTGTAACACGGTACAAGGCTAGTATTTTAGAGTCTGGGTCTTTAGTTCCATCCAAGACCCTTGTTTTTTTTTTTCCACGTAAGCCATTTTCTTTCAGGAAAATAATGTCGACAGTTTGATCCAATCTTCTACCACAGCTGCTTTTCACACAAGCCCTTCGCAGCGGGACACTTTCTGCTGGAGAAGCGCTATCGCAGCTCCATTTTGGAGGGAGGGCCTTCTGGCAGGCGTCTGTCTTTAGCACAGAGGAGGCAAAACGTAATGCGAAATCACAGCGAAGAAGCCTCTGTGTTTTCTTCGTAGCTTTCCCGAAAATGTTGGGCAAGGCTCCCCGATGACTATGGGTTTGCGTTGATATCGAATACCACATTTATCGGAGTGTGTCCACAAAAAAAGCGCGGGAAAGCAAGAGAGTGGAAAGTAGCAAACAGGTCTATGTTCTATGTTTGCATCTCATCTCACCTGCTGATGTTTCAGAGATTCCATTCGTGAGATGGGTGGGAAGTCTCCACAGGAAGTCTGACAGAATATTTCAGCCGTGTGAGTTTGCGAATGCCACTGCTCATTTTTCTCAAAGACTTTCAGGATTTCAGTGCATTTGCATGTTAGTTTTGCCAAGCAGACTGCAGTTTCACGGCCCTTGTTTTGTCCATTGCTTTTTTTTTTCCTGATTTGCTCTTATTCACTCTTTATATGTCAGCACCAAAACTGGTGTGGTTTGCACAACAAGTATAGTATTTTACGATGGACTCATGTGCTCTAAAAAAAAACAACTGTTTATCTGGACAAACCTACTATTACTTAAAGTCATAACAGCAGTGGGTGGAAATGCATATATATGAATATAGATTTGCAATACATTTGGATGGAAATTTGAACCATCATTAAAAACCTTTTGATTGTATGAGTGCGGCCTGGTTGTAAGGTTTAAGGTTTAGTAGTCATTACAGAAACATAGAGATAAATATTGCACCCTGCTGTATCAGAGCACAATCGTGTAAACTCAAATGTGTTCGATTGCAAAGGTTGGCCAGCTCGCCTGAAACAAAAGAAACCCTTGCAAACATGAGCAATATTACTCGTATGATGAATTAAACAAGATAAAAACTGAACTGTTGAGGCTGAGGTGCAGCCTCTGATACATTTAATGAACGTTATTAAGTCCTTTGTGTGTCACGATGCTACCGTGTCTGGGGAGGGGGAATACAGCTCTGTTTTTTTTAATTTATTTCTTTTTACTTTTTTGGCAAATGTCAGGTATTTCAAGCCTGGAAATGAATTCAAATATATTTTGGGTGTCTCCCATCAGCCATTGTAAAACTACTAATGAGTATTCTGGGGTGAAAAGCAAAGTTAGTTTGAAAGGATTGGGAGGTTTAATTGTTGCTTCGGTGCATTTTGGTGAAATATTGTGGCGTGTGGCTGCTTGTTGCTGTGGACAGGTACTGCTGTGCTGCACAGCAGAGGGATCTGCGTTGTCTTCCTGCGACATCCTGACAGCGACGAGCTCATTATTTCTCACCAGTTCTTCTGGGAGTGTGTTACAGTTCCACTCTCGCACGCACACTCGCTCACGCTCACACTCACACTCACGCAGCTTTGGACCACTTGACCTTGGTTGCTATGACAGCGGGAGTAAGGGCTGCACTGAGGTGTCAGTGCGCCTCTTTGACGGGTCCCGAAGGCACACCGACCCCTGCCCACCCATGTTCTGCGTTTGTGTGTATGTGTGTAATGATGATTAATACCTTTGTTTTGAAAGCCACCAGAGAGTTGCTGTAAGCTTGCATCTGAGTGAGTATTTGTGTGTGTGTGTGTGTGTGTGTGTGTGTGTGTGTGTGTGTTTGCCTCGTGTGTCAGCGAGCTTGTGCTTTCCTCTGTGTGACTAAGCGTGTGCCTTTTACCTGTTTGTCTCCGAGTCTCGTACCCTCCTAGCTGTCACCGGCATGATTGTTGTTTATAGTTTTGACATCTTGCACCTTGTCCCCGTTGTTCATCAGCCTCTTTCTGTGCTTTCGAGAAGGTTTTGATTTAGTCTGGTCTCGTCCGCGGCTCTCCGTCATCAAGTCTGTCTCTACTGCACAACCCGGCCTTGCGGGTCACATTGATTGTGAACTTGTTTAAAAGGTTTTGAAAAGTAGAAAAAGCGGAGGCAAACGGCATTTAGGGTGACTCACGGAACCGCCCCTAATTAGCTGTTTATTTCTCAACCTTTCAGTTGACTGTATCTTCCAGAGATTCTCATGAATATGTTCAAGAGAAATTAGTCATGATGACACATTCAAATGACTTGGCAGAGAAAAGTGACATTTCACAGAGGTGTCTCTGTGGGCATTTGCACACATTTGGGATTTCTTCTGGTTGATTTACTGTTTATACCTCCGACACACAATTTCAAGCCTCTTATTGGTTTCTTTTCTCCCTTCAACCTTAATTCTTTGTTGCTGCTACACTGAACCAATTACCCCTCAGGGGATTAATCTTTGAACAAACATGCGACTTAGTGAAACAGACGGCTGCCCATAAAGAACAGTTTTAGAAAATAGCAGCTTTTGTAATGGCAAAGTTACATTTTATGACATAATCCTTACCTTAAACAGTATCTCAGAGGAGACATATGAACAGCTTTTTGTTATTTTTTTTAGTTCAGTTTATTCTTTCTCTATCAGCTCTAAAGTAATTGGCCTCTTGCAGTTTGACTGTCCACAAAAATAAACACATAAATCAGTGAGCAGTGAATAATTTGCTCATATTACATAACGTTTAATATGTGATGCACATTAACCCTCTTTCCCTTCTTGCAGCCATTGCTCTCAGGAGTGTGGAAGTCAATTTAAAAAAAAAAGTTAAACATATCCTGTTGGTACAAACATTTAACTACTGTTTTGCTTTCTGTTTGTGCGCCCCCCCCATATGTTGCCGCATCAAATCCAGGTAAGAAAACAAATTAATACTGCTTTTTCAGACTACTTTTCATTTCTCCTTAGGTACTTTTTTTTACCCCCTCTTTTCCTTGCCCTCTTAAATTTTTGCTTATAATTATAACTTTGCTTTTTCATTCATTTTCAAGCTCCAAAGTAAATAATTTGTCTATCATTATGCATAGTAATCTTTCCAGAAGTTTTCTTTGAGAGATGTTTAAGAAACAGCAATGTGTTGCTATGGAGAGAGCACCTCGGTCCTCTTTTTCTTCACCTTTCATCTGCTGGTCTCCTTTTCCTTTAACTTGCTCCTCTCTCTCTCTCTCTGGCTATGGTCTAATAGGGTTCACATTTAATACCTCACATATGTTTATTGGCTCCACATGAAGAACATTTTTAATAGTTTTTGGACGCTACTCACTCTTCTCTCCCGGCTCTTGACTCAATATGGCTTCCTCTCTTCCATTCCTTTCACCATTTTTCTCCTCTTTCGATGCTTTAATCTTCTTTTCCATCCATTCTGTTCCATGGCAGTGCTGTAGAAACACAGCAAGACAGACAGCAAGAAATCAGTGTTTTTTTTTCTTTTTGCCCCCCGGACCTTCAGTCTGTTGGCTTGGTTGAAGTGAGGTCATACTCTGCTGCAGACAGGTGCAGTGACGCTCATGTCGCCGACTTGTGGCTTGCACGGCGACTGACAGATTCTTTTCAGATGATAGTTGGCTTCTTTAACTGTGGGTTGTGTGCGGGTATTTGTATGTATGGATGGATGGAGAAGGAGAAAAGTTTACGGCTGTGCACGTGTGCTTTTCTGGCACTCACTACTGGATTGTGCTGTAGTGTGCTGGCACTAGTGATGTCCAGTTACCCTGAGTGCAGCACACCTCAGGAGGTAATGCGATTAGGGGAGCAGTAACGGGGGATTTGTTCGACAAGCATTGAGACGAACATCAAACACAAAAAATATGGGATTATCAAAGGATGAAGGGGGAAAAGCACCCATATCCCTGCCTGTTTTTTTAGTCATCATCCCAGGGAATAGAATGCAGGAGGGAGAATGACGCAGGGAATACATGCGTATAGGGTTTAAAAAAAATTAAATAATTATTTACAAGTTCCCTTGGGCTAAATATTGCTCCTCCTTCGTGGTAGGATCCTGTTCAGGTGGTATCTGTCCTCAGGGAGTCCCCATCAGAGCTGGGTAGCCCACATCATGAAATGTCAGTCTATGAATAATGCAGATCGAGTTTCTGACAGTGCACACACAGAAAAAGTGAAATGGTGTCCAAATATGACCCAAAATCCGAAAAAAAGTGTACAGTAAATCTGTGTTTGTTTTGCCCCTATTTTGTTTGAATTCGCAGAGTAGCAAAATAGCACAGGTGTCAAATAAATACAACTAACATACCCAGTTTATGAAGAACTCCTCTGCCTGTCTATAGCGAGCTATATCTCAGCCCCTTGAAGAGACCCTTGAAAAAATGATGGCTAAAATGGCATAAGGAGTTCATTTGGTCTCCGGGCTTGGTGCTGATAGTTTAACAGATGAGAGACGCTGTGTGCATTGTAGTCCTATTCGTCAAGAGGATTTTAAAGGTAAGAGAACAGATTTAATAATCTCAATTTCATAGCCATTCCTTCCAGAATTGCTCCTGTTTCCTTTTGTCTTTTGTTCATGACGGCGCAACTGATACATTTACGAAGTTGAGTTACGTTAATAGAAAAAAACAAAAAAACCCCACTGTTCTACTTATTTAAGCTTATAGAACAGTGAGTGTTTAACAAAGGATGGTTTATGTAAATTTTACCGGGGTCAGATTGCTGTCACTCAATGTGACTGAAAAACACCTGGACAGTATTTCACACATGACACTGACGCGTTCAGTTGCCACTGAACTTACTTTCTATTGTTTAATAGGAAGCTGTGTATGTCCGAAAGGAGTTTAAAGTCTATATCCTCTTGAGTTTGTTCTGTTTCTCTGCTTTTGCGTTTTTTAACTGACCCTCTTCTGTTCTTGTAATCTGATGATGTTTTACGGGTTCGCGTGGGGGGGAAAAAGACACAGTGGGTGAGAGCTAATGTCCTCTATGATGTGTGTTTGCTCTCTGTTCACATTCCAACTACAACAGTCTGAATCGTTAGTTGAAAGTCTTTGGTAAAAGGCTTTGGTGTGTGTTTCCAAAAAGATCTTGCGTTTGGTTTTCCCCAGAAATGCATTTAGGAGGAGCTCAACTTGTAAAACTGAGTAACTCCTCCATCAGCATGGGAAAGTATGTGCGGTCTGGGCCAGTACTGTTCCATAGTATGTGCACTTGTGCGCATTAACACTCGGTGTGTCTGCTATACGTTGAGCTGCGTGTGCTTCTTTACATGTGTAGATTCAGCTGGGGCTCTTTGGCTCTACCTCAGTGAGGTTGCAGTAGCATGGTTTCTCACGCTGGTCAGTGGAGCTCATAAAACAGCCAATGAGAGGTTGATGTCATTCATCCAGCCGCAGCGGGGCTATTTGCAACTCTGCTAACGAAGGGGCGGCCAGACAGACAGACAGATGGACTCGGTTTGGGGCTTTACAGAAAAAGTCACATGGATCATCTAGCTGAAGACAAGGTCCAGTGACCTGAATGAGTGCACACAAAACCCCATCTCTCTTCCTGACTGTATTTAGACAGACCAAAGGAAACACCTATTAACTTGAGTTTGGGCTCTTTATGAGCAGCTATAATGTTTTTAGTGAGCTGTTATTACACAGTGTCCAGTTTCAGTCACTCTACTGATGTATCCTCTGAAAACCTGCACCACACTACTGATGTGGTTTTACTTGTTGCACCACGAAACAGCCAACCACAGTCTTTCCTCTGTGGTCCTCCCTCTTTTTATCTTTTCTTGTCTTTATTTCTCTCCATTGCATTGACTTATTTTGCGCATCCATTCTTCTTCTCCACCTTAATGCTGGCAGTTTTTAATGCTGTCATATCTTGAAGCAAAGAAAAAAAATGCGTGTGTGTCTCCATGCATCATTGGCAAACTCCTCACTATCAGTATCTCAAGGGGCATATGATGGTATGGAAATTTCATCAGCACAGCCTCTAATAGTTCTGTAGTAATCATAGTCTGTGGGAAAGCCCAGAAGAGTGAAGTGGAGGAAGACAGCAGAGGCAGAGAAGAAAGAGATAAGAACGAGGAAAAATGCTTCACAAATGGCTTTGCATTTAGATGCAGGAAGAGTTCCATAATTCATGTTGCTAACGAAAGCTATAGGGCAGCCTGTGAGCGTGGAGGGGCCCATGTTGATCAGATGGGAGGTAATGGTATTACCACACAGACGGTTAATGTGCTTCCTGTGCCACGCCCCCTCTTCTCCTCTTCTCCTCTCTATGTCCCTTCCCTCCTGTTTTTCTTTAACACAGCACCATCCGAACATGAAAGCACACCCAGAAATCTTCAAGCCGTTTAGCACAGCTGTAGAAATGATCTATTTCATTGGTCGTGCACTTGTGTTGGGTATTGTTTGTGATTTATTTAAATGTTTTTTTCTGATAGCAGTGCTCAGCAGATTTTTAAGTGGTACCCATCTGTAAACTACGCCCGACACAATGCTTTAAACCAATGTTAAACTGAGAACAACTTTTTTTTATTTTTATTTATTTTATATAACTGCGAAGGTGAACTCGTGCTAGAAAGTGAGCCCTGATAAAATGGCGTTTTCATTATCATCACCAGTTGTTTGTTTTTTTTTTGCTTGATTTTTGTTTCATCTTTAAATGACTTTCATTTAACTGCATTGACCGTTAACTATGCACCGTTTGAGGTGACAATGATGTGATTTAACAAATAGTCATCTCATTATCCTCCAGGTAGTTTTTATCCATATAACGGCAGTGAACGAATATTCATATATATGAATATTCGCGGATCTAAATAGCGACATTCACCACTGTTATCGGTAAGTAGATGAACGTATTTCATGCCAAAAATAAGGTCCAGGTTTAAAAAAAACGAACTTCTCCTTTAAGGTCAAATTTGAAAGATAATTTACAATTCTCTTCAAAATAGCTTTTGTAGTATGTTAAGACAGTAGACCTATTTTCTATATTCACCCTGACCCTTGTGAGGCTTTCAAATTTGTCTGTTGAAGAACTTGAACATAACTGTTAGCCAACTGATAGCCAACAAATACGCTGCCCTTTTTTTTATCAAGAGTCACATGCAGCGGTGTCTGTAACATCGAACCTTGTGTTGTTTTGCAATGTTGTGTTAGGAATTGCTGTTTTAGCATTCTTAGACACTAATCTGTGTCAGTGAAACTGACTTAAAGCTGTGCTGCAAAGCTTGGGAATTTGTCTGGTGTCTTCATACTCTTATAAGGTGCCGTATGACTAGTCTCTCCTCTCCACTCCAGTGCCAGCCGCTCTGATTCCATTTCCTCCACAGATGCGGTTTGCCTTGGCCTCTCAGCACAGAATATAGACTGAATGATTTGCTCCTACTTTGTTAAAAAGGGATGATTTTGGCATGAAAAGATGTTGAAATAACACATGCCATCCACAGGAGATTGGAAAAGCAAAGTGAGCAAGGGTGTGTGTCAGTGTGCAAAGCACTAATGTGTATTTGTCACCATGCCTGCGTGGAATTATGTACATGTGTGCTCCTGTGGTCAGCGACTGGGACAGACATGGGGCCCCAGCAGGTAACTGGGCCCAGGCTTCTGTGAGTCATTTGGCTTTGGACACAGATGTGTGGCTTTGTCAGAAGCCTGGCCAGAGTTCGTTCTCACAGTGGTGAACAACCTGAGGGTTTAGGTTCTTTTATTCTTTGCCATGCCAGGGATCATAGTGGTTATAGGTTAAGAAGATAGTAGAGAGGAGGTTCATAGTTGAATTCTAATTTCCTCTATTCGTATGACTCTTCACAGAGAACGGACAGGATGCTCACTCATGCTCATACACAGTCGGTGAGCAAATAGTGTCACTCGCAGCCCTGTTTCCATTAACTGTCTGTGCATAAAAGCTGCCTTCAAAGCAAGGTTCAAAAGGCTACTTCTGGAAAGGTCTGGACTCTGCCGTTTCTCAGATAAGACCTGTTTTTTATTTTTTATTTTTTTTTCTTGGCTGGCAAAGTGTCACAAGCAAAAAGAAGTAATTTCAGAGAGGATATTGCAGGTGTTTAGACTCCTGATCTTAGCATGAAGTAGAAAAGCTTGGCCAGTATTTACGACTTGGCCTTCGCTTTGAACACATGCACTCACAAACAGAGGGAGGAGAGTGTTGCCCGAGGGCATATCAGCCGAGCAGAGAGGGAAGTCAGAGTTGTGGTTATCATTTCTTTTGCTGAAGCTGCAGAAGGCTAAAGGGCCAGTAGTGGAATAAGCCGCCCTCTCTCGCCTTTTGTCTGTTCAGACTCTGATGGTCAAAGACCCTGAGACTTTCAGCTTCAAACTGCCTGCATCTCAGCGGTTCCGTTGAGACAGTCACTCCATCAGTGTGTCAGTCAGTCAATCTGTCAGTTGCTCCATCACTTAGTCAATATAAAGACTCTCTCTGAGGTCCTTATGCCCAGTGGTTATCTCTCCGAGCTTTCTCATGCATTAATTTATAAGCTCGGCCAATTCGCTGCAGGGAGGGGTCTGATTGGATTGTCACATCTCACTTTTTTGCTGTTAGTGTGGATCTAATCTCCACATTTCACTCAATATTTCTCCACTGGTCTTCAATCCGAGGTGAAAGTTAGACACTATCTGAACACTTTAGAGGTGTCCACTTTCTTTCACTTTGAGTTGATCTAAGCAAGCAGGATCCACTTCAGACAAAGATTGTGGAGAGGCTTCTGTGCTTGAGTGTGTGTGTGTGTGTGTGTGTACTTGGGAATATATGTGTGCTGTGAAAACCCCATGGCCTTTTTCACAAGAGCCAATCTGAGTAATGAAACGGGTGAGAAGGGGGCAGGGAGTATGTTGGTGGGAGGCAGCGGCAGCTAGAGACGGAGCACTGGGTCCAAATTATAATACAAATCATATCAAGTCAATCATAAAAGCAGTCGAGATTTACTAGTTTCATTTCACTTCCCGAGATTCTTCAGTTTAATAGGGCAGCGGGGAGAGGAGAGAGCAGGATTGCAGAGGGTGAAATGGGTAGTGCTTGCATGCATTTGCACGTGGGTGTGTGCGTGTGTGCGCGTATTCTATGAATAACCCTCCACGAGCCATCTCAACCACTGGCTCACAGCCCCCTTGCTGGAGATAGAACAGTAACGTCTTTCAGGCATTTATTATTGAAGATGCTGAGCCGGTTGGAAGGCTACTAAACCCCTGTCCAACTGTAAACACTGGGAAAGAAAAAAGAAAGGGAGAGGGGAAAAAAAACAACCCACCTCCGCAGGTACAATTAACGGATACAAGATTTCCAGATTGAAACAACACCATAGAGTAGCAAGTTTTAACGACCTATATTCTGTTTGTGTTGTTTTAAATTACATTCGGGGTTGATATCGTAACTCTATCGGAACAAACCAATCTCTGTTCTGGAGCTTCAGATCGTATCACATGATTTAACGCAGCAGAGGGTTTCTTATTTGTTGCTGCTTTTTGTCTTCTGTGGCCTTGAACGTTCGAACTGATGGTTCATGCTTGATCTTGGAAACAGAACAATCTCATCACAAGAACCTTTTTGTAGCTGCTCTGTAGCTTTCGATCGTATCACGCAAACTTCCTCAGCAGCTGGAGTTTGTCAAGTAGTCATGATATTATAGGCTGCAGATGTCCCAAATTTCCATTTCTGATCTGGAGGATCATGTGACTAACCAAAAGTTTCAGCGCTGCTATTCCTTTTTAATTTTTTTTTTTTACATCTCCTTAACTGGATACTATAAATCTTAATCCTATGCACAACTTAACCTGCTTTGTGATGAATAGCCTTATATGTTGTGTACTGAAAGCAAACAAAAACATCTTGGGGTCGAGGAAGCGTGAGTTATGACAGCGCTTTCTGTGTGGAAGCACTGGAACTTTTCAAGACACTAGATTGTCATTTGAGAAGCACCGTTTTAATAACAAAGTCAGACAAACGTAGTGGGCGCATTTATTAACTCAACATTAAGAGACTGTTTTCAAATCGTTTGGCAGTCGGCTTGTTTTACTTGGATGTTTCTTAAAGGAATACATAAACCAAATCTTTTTTTTCCCCTGCTCTAACCTCAAAAAACCTGGCATCCTTTGTTGCAAGTTACCTTTCATATGTGTGCGCTCATTGTATCCACAGCCAGAGGAGATTCAAAGGACCAAGCTGACAGTGTAGCAGAATATAAATGTCTGTGTTTAGCCATGTATGACAGGCTGTTTGCCTGCCTTATCGTGCTCGATCACTGTGTTGTGATAGCGTAGGTGTCCACGTGTGCGCGCCTGGTGTTTGGACATTGAGAAGTTCATTGTTAAGCTGTCTGAAGTGGGTAGAGATGGACATCAGTCTCTGTGACAGCCAACGATCCAGCTGTCATACCTCTCCATTGACACCCCTAGTCCATCATTCTACCACAGAGGGAAGTGGAAAAGAGAGCATGGAGGGAGAAGAGGATGATGGAGAGGATGGAAGGATGGGAAACTGGGAAGCTGAAAGTGGGCTGGCTTCGGTGAAAGATAGTTTGTTCACTTAACTGTTCAAGACCACATCCAAGTATTGATGGAGAGATTTGTTCCCCCACTGAAACATCTCTCAGTATAAATGTACAGGGTTGCCCCTCAGGCTCTGTGCTTCTTTCAGTTTGTACTAGAAAAACAGCTAATGCTTTAAAGCACCAACTCTTACCTTAATTTTCAGCGGCTGTTTGCCAGTTTGCCAAAGTTCAAAAGATGGGTACGAGCAAAGGTCAGGCCTGTGAGTCTGAGCATTTGAGAGCGCCAGGTTGTTATTTAGATTGAGGGGGAGTTGTTTCTTTAAATGAAAAGTAAAGAAAATTGTCTTGCAAATGATGATCATGAATGGGAGGAACATTTAAAAACTCTAGAGATACTGTAAAGCATGGTTTTAACTAAATTGACCGTGAGATGGACGCCCACTGGAAAATATGGGGGCGGCCGTGGCTCAGTGGTTAGAGTGGAAAGGGCGGTTGGATTCCCACTCTAATCACTCCAAAAAAGATTGGTGAAACTGACAGCTGGAGGCGTGTCACCGTACCCCCATGCTCCCCGGGTGCTGTGAATGGCTGCCCACCGCTCTAGTGTTTCGCATCTGTCTCTGAGTGTGTATGTGTGTGGATGGGTTAAAAGCGGCCCATAAAATAATGCATGACAATAAATCTGATCTTAATCTTAATATGAAAGATACATGACCATCGCATCACTACAGACGGACTCACTGCAAGATGATGAGCTGAAAACAATTGGGCCATATTGAGCCAAAGCGCATGGCACCTTATGGCATCTTATCCGCTGAACACGGTGATGTCTCCGCCTCACGCATGCACAGCTGACCGTGGAACTGCACGCTGACATTTACCAATGAATCCACCATGGATTTGACAGCAGTGACGGGGTGATTACAGAGCTTTACTCTGCAGGAGTGTTCCGCGCGCTCGGATTGAGCCAAACGCACACGGAAACTCATTTCTCCATTCAGTGGGGCAATCTTAAAAAGGAAGAAAAAAGGGCAAAATAAGCTAATAGCTTTTCGTGCGTGAAGAGGTGTAGTAACCGTGACAGAATCGGTCATTTAATGTTAATCTGCCTGGGCAATTTTGTTTGACTTTCTGTGTATTTTCAAACATATTTGAACGCCTAAGCCAAGTTCTCTTTATGTTAAAAGGAATATATATCTTCCAGAAAGTGTTTCTTGTTTGCCGAAAAGGAACCTAACTCTAGTTTAAGATGAATTGGCACTTTAAGGTATGTGCCCCGGGCCTGGAGAACGAAAAATGTTCATAACCACATATTATATGAACCACAAGCAGTTCCACTTCAATGAATCTTATGTTTAATGCAAAAAGAACCTCCCTGCATTGCGAAGCTGTTCACACTTGATTTTCATTGAAAACAAATCTTAGATGTTGCTCAGTTCGTTGAATGACTTGAATGCTGCTCTTGTTTCTCCGCTAATTCAGACTGTTTTTGCCCGCTGGAGAAACTTTCTGCCAAATTTCAGGTGGCTATATTGGCAGGACTGAAATTAGGAAACTTGAAATTAAGAATTTGCTGTGTTTTTTGTGAGCTCAGAACGAGCTTTTAAACGCCGCTGGTCCAGCACGACGCATTAAGTAAGCAAGTGTGAACAAACCAAACACTGGCTCTTGAAGAGAGCCTTTCCAATTTTTCTCATTTTAAGCAGCCACTGTAGTTTCTCCAACTCACTTGTTCAGTATTCAGTTTGTTGCCGTCTGCACTTTTACAGCAAAATGTTACAAAATCCTCCTCACTGTTTCATCCTGCCGCCGGCATGATTAAGAATGTACAAGTAGCTGCCTGGCTGCATTCAAGAAAACTTGGTGAATAAATTCTCCCGATGCTGTCTCCATATGCAGAATGATGACACTGCATTCACAAATGTGCAGTGGTTTGCCAGCCACCTGCTCTATCAGCTTTTAGCTGGACTTTTATTCCACCCTCTCAGTGGCGGCTCACAGAAGCAGTGTAATGCAACACATGTTTCTACTATGGGAATGCCTTACATTGAATATTTCTGAATAATCTAGTGACACTTGGATCCAAGCCAGAGAGAAACGGCAACAATCAAACAGGTAGAAGAAGCCTATAAGCCACAGAAGTCACGTTATGCATTGAAAAATGAATGTCGCTTCACGTGTTTTAGTTCCAGCATAACGGGAACCTTGGTTGTCTGCTTGGTGAACATACTCAAAATCACATCGGAGTTTGCGAAGATAAATAACAATACAACAGATAAATTGTTGTGTGTGTGGGTAAAATTCATCATTTCTGAGCTGAAGTCGGGATGTAAATTCATGTTGCATTTGGTGCTCGAGAGGTTCCCCGTAATGTTTTAACCGATGTTTGAATCAAATGATTTGTGTTAATGGCAACACTCTTAAATCTATTTACAAGTGTTTACAGGATGGGAGTGTAACTATCTGGGAAATATCACTAGGAGATGTGTTTGCACCGCTGGGTGTCCTTAATTCTGCAATATGGCCTCATACTCCTCTGTTGTAATGTGATTTTTTTTTTTTTTTTTTTTTTTTTTTTGCGGCGCAATCATCAGATGAGCGTGCACGACACGGCTTGCCCTCAACCTGACCTCGGCAGAAAAATATTACAGGAAGCTGAGGATTACGGGATGAGCTGCATGTTTGTTTATTTTCTGCAGGTATTTCTCACAAGCGTGATTTATATGAATGTGGTTGTGCTGCAAGCGGAAGCAACGCAAAGATAAGTGAATGGGAATCTTTTTATTTGCTCTGAAGTAGGACTGTAACGTGTAAGATGACACTCATCTCTTGTAGCACACCGTGCTACCTAACAGCCCAATACTCTTGTTTTTGTCATTTTGTCATATTCGAGACGCCATTTTTGCTGGTCTTTCATTACTTGCAGTATTGATCCTGTGAATAAAGATGCAGTCATGTGTATTAGTTCGTATTGAAGGCGCCAGTCAAAGAAAGTAGCACTTGATCACTCAAGCACACATCACGCTGACCTTTCTTTATGATTTGACATGACTCCATTTTCCATGCAGACTCACACGCGCTCATATTCAACTAGCACATGCTGACCTTTGTTTGATATGTAACAGTGTGCTCGTTTTCCATAAAGGCCTGTAGCAGCGGCCGTCTAGAACAAGGTAAAACACGAATTCAAGGAAAATAGCAGTGGATGGGAAACATGGAAGGGAAAGGTCATGTGTGGCTCAGAGAGCTGCCCTCAGCTGAAGGCTTATACATTAGATCAGCCGTGTTCTCCAGGTTAGACATTTTTCTCTTCACTCTTCAGAGTCCTTATGATTTGAAGAACCGCTCGAAGCTCTAAATCTGGAAGATAAATAACCGTGGTATACGTCATTAATGTCTCTATGCTTTTTTTTCTTTTGCTCTCCATAAAGTGCCAGTAAACCCACGGTCCCGTGTGCTTTCGTTCTAATTTTTCATAATTCACCTCTGATTAAGACAAAGGAGGCACATCTGCCATTAAGAGCTTTTAAGTGCACTTGTGCCGTGTGTTTCCATTACCGGTTCACTCAACAAAGGTCTTGTAACTCTTGTGTTGGCTTGAAATATGCCGTTTCCCTGGCTGCAAAAGAGACCTATGAGACCACATTCTGGGCAGCTTTTACAGTAGGCTGTACCAGTTTGAAACAAAGCAATACATTGGCTTTATTGGATACAGATAAGCTGGTATTGCTTATGTGCTTATATTATGGTCACAAGTGTAATATGATAGTTATACCAATGTTTCAAGAAATGTTTTTTTTAGAAAGCCTCTCATATCTTCAGCCATCACTGGCAGTCCGCTGCCATTTTTCTAAAGTAGGACAGAATGGTCAAACCCATCTCTTGCTCTACAGCGAGCCCTTTTTTTCTGACTCCCCTACATTTGTGGAGGGTGAGGCAAGGAGTGTTCAGCCGGTTGCAATCTGCAACTTTGCTCCAGGACGTCCCTTAGGCTCTCAAACTTTGATCGCTCCCATGCCCCTTCACAAATGTTTGTTATACGCGCCTTCCAATCTTTACAGTCAAGCTTAGAATATTGCGTTTAATATGACATGTTTTGGCATGTTGTAAAAAAAGTTGTGAAACATGCATAAGGGTGCCTATATCTCTCTCTTCTTTTTTTTTGTTTGTCCCATAGAAAAGAGGTTTTCGGTAATAGAAACACGCAGATAGGAAAACCAAGGGAATGCCATATGAAATGCGTACGACATTCGACATCTGTGGGTCGTAAACTGATCAACTGTCAAATTCTACAGCTGACAGTAAAACTGGGTTTTACAGGTAGTAATTCAGTTATCCAAATGTTTTCATTTCAGTAGCTCTGCACTCAAGCTTGCACATTGATCAGCACGCAATTCCATTTGAAAGAGTAAAAGCGTGGTGTGCCGCTCTTGCAATGATACTTTACCAGTATTTACATATATTTGACCCCTTTCCCTATAAGTTTGAGTTTCTATTACAGAAAAGTGCCGAATGCAATTGCTGAGAGAGAACGAGAGGACTGAACAGACGAGTGAAGCTGTGGGTGTTATTCGCTCCCACCTGATGCATGAAAAACTGTTGTTTGCACTGCTGTCAAATGACTGTCGGGCTCAGTGAGAGGATTTCATCGTTCTGTTCCATCCTTGTCATTAGTTCACCTGCCTCTTCAGGCCGCCCGGTGATTGTGTCTGATTGGACATATTTATCTCCGACTACCGTGGCAACCATTAGTGTTGGTAGTTTGGAGAGGTGGCAGTTTGACTAATCAGTGTATCTGCCTTTCGCCGTAATGCTGTGCTCGTCTTTTTTGTTTGTATGAATGCGACCGTGTATGAAGCTGGTGAGCGCGTAACTTCTGTGTGACTGTTCTAAGACAAAAAAAAAAAAAAAAATCTGACTGGTGGAAACGATAGAAATGTGCAGATAAAGGCACTGAAAAGTGGTATAAAAAGCATAGGGATGCGCTGGTTTTTTGAAGGGAAAGAGCCGAGTTGCTAATCAGCCCAACTGTCAGGAGCCCAGGCCAATATCTTCCCATTCTTATGCTGCTATTCATTTCAGCCGGGCAAGTCACTGGAATGTTCTTTTCACCCATGGATTTACACCTGGAAATTTAAACGAAGAGAAACTGCTCCAAAAACTAGAAGTGTGGGAAGGATCAGATAATGTATAATCTTCCAGACCAAAGACAGAAAAATGGCATATTCTTGTTTTCTTCCCATATACATCATGGCACTGAATCTCGACGGTAACAGTGGAACAAAAGGAAAGCAGACAGTAATAGAGAAAAGGGAAATGAAGAAGGAGGAGTAGGAAAAATGTGGAAGTTGATAAAAAATAAATAAAAGGGTATGTGGTGGGTAATAATAAGACGACAGAAAGATAGTGAGAGAGAAGGCGTCTCTATTCTAATGTGGCCCTGCCTGTGCCTCTGTTCAGAATCCTGAATAGATGAATTTGCTGCTGTTATTTATATTTATGAATTCATGCCATTTGGCCCAGTGTGAAATGATGGGTCATTCCCGTGCAACAAGAGGAGTCGGTTTTGAATTTACAATCATCCACATCAGCCTCCCCTTTCTCCCCCCCATAGCTCCACCCCCCTCCCACCCTCTCCCCATTATTCCATGTCTGGATCTGCTGAATATGGATGGGAAGTGAAGCGATGGGGAGAGGGAAGAGAAGGATGATGCAGAGAGAGAGAGAGAGAGAGAGAGAGAGAGAGAGAATAAGCGTTTCCCCGGCTGAGGTTGCTTCTGTCACCTGTTTCTCACCTACGGAGATGTGGCGCTAGAATTAATGGCATTCAGGAGCACAGTGAAAAAGCTGTTGGCTCTGCAGTCTGCGAGCACATGCAATTTACACGCATGCTGCAGGTGACATTCAGGGTTTAGTCCCTCGAGAATTTCAATCTGTGATCATGCACATACTTGCAGATGACGGTCAGTGAATCAACACGCCTGGTGTTCCCATTAAAAAAAAATAATGAGTCATTCTAAAGAGTCTTAATTACCACCTGGGTTCAGCCAATTTTTTTGCTTCATTTAAAATTGTGATTCTCATGGAACTCGCATGATCAGGCTTGCACCTAATTAGCCAACATATTTCTATCAGGAATAACGAGAGAAACGGGAATGATAAACGTGCCCATCCCTGGTTTGGATGGGGACATATTCTTGCCACTGTTGTTCGAAGACATGACAAACTCAGATTATTTGACAGTTGGAAAACTTGTCGTGTTTTGAATGCACTGACACGTTTGCACGAGTAAGTATTAAAAGAGAAAATGGAAAAGCTCGTGCTGAAAAAAGTGGAAACTGAAGTTTGAAGCCGCTGGCAGTTGTGTTAGTAATTTTGCTTTTTGCCGGGTGTTTTGCTTTGTAGAGATCTTGAAGCATACATTGAAATTGTTTTAATTGGAGGAATTTTTGGAGAAACTTTTTTTATTTATTTTTTTGTACTCTTTAGGTTACGGTACGTTTCCATGTAGTTAATGTA
Organism: Odontesthes bonariensis; assembly: GCF_027942865.1. Taxonomy (NCBI): domain Eukaryota; kingdom Metazoa; phylum Chordata; class Actinopteri; order Atheriniformes; family Atherinopsidae; genus Odontesthes; species Odontesthes bonariensis. The sequence continues at coordinate 17,595,767 of NC_134511.1, forward strand.
AAGGCTTATAAAAAGGAAACTTTATGAGCTATTGAAGTTCTCAATGTAACAAAAAAGAAAGCTGTGGAAGTTTTGAAAGGCCATGCCGTTATGATTCAGATATGCCTGTGTAACTGTAGGGGTAGTGTTTCACAGCAGTACAAGCCAGTTGGAAGCATGTCAACAGCTTTAGTTTCCGCACTGTGACATGTTACCTCAGCGTCTAGCTAGCTCCGCTGGATCCATCATGCCAGGGTCTTGGCAAGGGGTGGCTTTTATAGCCATGGCTCTGTTTTACCTGCCCATGCTCAAACTGTTGGAAAGACTTGTTAAAAGTGCCTGCTGCTGCTTTGTAGCATGAAGGAAAAGTTGGGAGGACGATTTGTTTTCATTTCCATGTAGAAAAGAGGAAGAGGTTAGCTAAAATATGCGGGTGCACGTGTGTCCTCAAAATCTTAATGACACATGCCTATGTATGACATCTTGTTGTTAACAGCAGAAAGAAATTTGCAGTCAGTTGATGACTTTGGTGACACTGCCTTTGCAATATCTGTTGCTCATCCACAAAAAAAAAACCAAACAAACAACCAAACTTTTAAATTTGTTACCTGCTCAGTAGTGTAGTAAGTCTCTGACAGGGTCAACACAAAATACGTCATGCATGCTTACACGCTTTCTGACAAATTTAAAGAAGCAAAAAACCAATCATCCATGTCATCGGCCAATGGGAGGAAACCAGAGTGATTCGAGAAAAAAACTCAGAGGTATAGCAAGAAGAATTCTTAAAGAAACCTAGAACATTCTGTCTTTTGAAGCAGAGGAAGCTGCGACACCAAAATATTGAAGTTCGGCTTGGTTATCACTTAGAAAGGCCAGCGGTAAAACTTAAGAGTAGCAAGGTTCCCATTGTCTAGCAGAGTAAATCTGAGGCGATCTAAGACAAGAAAGAAAAACGAGCAAAAGGAAGAAAATAATCAAACAAGAAAAGATTGGATGCATACTGTCTGTAAAGGGTTGTTTGTAATTCACCGGCAGAAGTGATTGTGGAAAAAATACAAAAACCGAGGTAGAATAATAAAGGAAAATGGACGGAGCTCTTCCTCAGGAATTAGCTTCATCTCTGGGAATAACTGTGATATGAACTCAAATCCAGGAGATGTCAGTCAGCCGCGTGAGTTTGTTGTTTCCCACCTTGGACTTGAAGCAGCTAGTGACATTATTTAAACTTTTTCCAGCTCAGACGCATTCACAAAGTTGTTTTTATGTCCCACAGTGTGTGTCGAGTCTCCATGAGTCGGTTCTCATTGCATTTGATTTAAAAAAAAAAAAAAAAAAAAAAAAAAAAAGACGACTTGCCCTTCTGACAATAAATCATGAGATGCACTTGGCTTTGCTCTGTCCTTGTATATTGCGTGACCCAACTTTCCCTCGCAGTGGTGTCATAATGGTGTATGTGAGTTATCTGTTTGCCACAGGTGTGTGTATTTATTGTTAAAAGGTTTCAGCCTATTCCGAAAGAGTTGTCTTTGGAAATTGATTTTGTGAGTTTTGGCGTACACTTAAATTTGGACGGGGGGCGGGGGGGAAAATCCCTGTTCCCAGAAATAAAGTAATGGTTCCCACCGGCGTACTTAATCAATGGTAGTGAAAAAAGAGACGCAAATATACTGTTTTGGTTTCCCCCCCCCCCCCCCCATGATTTTGTTTTCCCCTAAATTTGTTTGACACAATATTTATGCACGCGTAACCTATAAACTTTCTACGCTGAGATGGCCTGAGCTGAAATGGCAGCAGTTGACAGTGCTACTGTTCCTAACTGGCTCAAACGCGTGCAATTAACAGTGATTGCAATCAGTAGAGGAAGCCCAGAGTTGAGCAGCTCAGTGTTAAGGTATGTTATTATAGTCATTAGTGGCTGCAATTACTATTATACTGCCATGCACCCTTGATATCAACCCGTTTTGCATTTACTGCTTTCTCTCAGGGTTTCTTCTGTGCCTGCAACTTCGCTCATTCATGTTGTTTGTTATTTTCACGTGTGGGGGATCTTTTTCTATAACTGTTACTGCCAACTCACAACAAACAGAGGATAAACTGCTAATTTCGTTTGTGTGCTTTGGTTTCTTTGTTTGGGAGTTACAAAAGTTGGTAGGACAGCCTTGGCTCATTCAGGCCAACTGAAAAATAGTTTGAATAATCACGGACTTTCTGAAGATTTACTTTACTCTAATGTGCTGTGAAGTGTTATTCGGTGCCCAGACATTATAAAAGACGAAGGCCGAAACATCGAAAGCCCAATTTTAAAAATTAATAAAAAAAAAAATAAAAAATTTGCCTTTTAATGGAAAAGAAAGTTCAGAGAGACAGGAAGCAGGGGGCAGAGAGAGGGGGAACGACATGCAGCACAGGGCCTCTTGTACATGGGGCGCCTGCTCAACGCACTACGCCACGGACCACCCCCCCCAAAAGCCCAATTTTTCATTGTTTTAATACGCAGCGTTTTTTTGTCAGAAAGAAGTATTCCAGTAACTCCTTATCACAGATCACCAGAAGAAGAAGGATGTAGAGTTGATTAAATCGAGAGATTAAGTTTGTGCAAAAGATTTCTCTGCTACCTTGTAAAGAACTTAAACACCAAATCAACACACATAAATACATTAAAACAAAACGCCCAACCCAACACTGCAGTCCAGACAACACCCCCCCCTCCCTGCTTGCCCACCAGTATCATAATGTAAAACTAATTTGAACAAAGCATTGTGAAATTAAACTCAGCCTCTCCTGGCATTGGCATTGGAATTAGTTTATTAGAATCTAAAAGGAGCCTTGAAAGTCTTAAAACCCCATTTTCGCAGGGAAATTAGTTTTCAGGAAAAGATGCATTGTTCACATTTGGAGATGATGAGTTGCTTTTGCACAAATGGGGGGTTGGAGGGGGTCTGTTTTTGTTTTTCTAAATGGAGACTTTTATCTGATCAAGTCTCTCCAGGTAGTGGGATGTTGGCTAATGCTTTTTGTTTGTCCGGATTGGTTTATAGATAAAGCTGGGAACAAAAAGAGTTAGATACATTTCTTCTCCGTTCAAAACTTAGAATTGTATACGTGGGTGACGTTAATCCAGTTCCCTGAGAGTAGTTTAAGAAATTATTCTAATATTTTTACCTCAAGCCGGTATGTGAATTAAAAAGGGCTCTATGTGTGCAGCTGCCTGAGCTTAAAGTCGGTTTATAATTCACCTAGACTCTCAAAAGATACTTCAGGTTATTTATCTGGTGTGATTTCAGTCCAAGTCTATACTGCCAAGCCTTTTCAAACAGATCCCACCTTCACTGAATGCAGAAAGCTGTCGCGCCATCATACCATATCAAATGTCGTGTTTTTTTTTGTTTTTTTGTGCTTTTTCTCATAGATTCACTGGTAAACTCTCAAAATTAAACCTTCATGAATTCACAGTGGATAGTTTATTTTAATAAAGTAGTGCCGTTTTTTACGTTTCCCACACACTGCAGCTTCTGTTGTTTTTCTTGAGGAAGATGGATGAACGGTCACAAATATGACAGAGGAAGGAATGGAAATGGGAGAGAGTAATGAGCAGTGATGGACAGATGGAGAGGTGAGGCTGGAGTGAAAGGCTGAGAGGCTTTTTAGGTGGATGGACAGATGGAGGGATGGATGGATGGATAGGTAGCGGGATAAAAGCATGCAAATTAGGGAGCATGTTTTAGGTCGACCAAATTCAGCGGTTTGGTGAGGAAAGACTTTTTTTTTTCTTGAGCTGGGAAAATTGGGGAGAAAAAAAAGAGGAATAGCAGGGCTTCTGCAAATGCTTATGAATAATCTTCCCAACCTGATATAATCGCAGGTTATTAACAAAGATCTTCTGATGGACATGCATTCGTATTTCAGTGGCTTAAGTATCGAGTTTGTGTGTGATTTTTAATTCAGAAAAAGCACGAGATTACAGATGGGAAGGTTCCTGGATGGTAAGCAGACGATTTTGTGCATTTGAAAGGCCGACTAGGTTAAATGGAACAAACACGAGGTCGTCTTTTCTCTTTACGATTGTGCTTAACTCACCAAGATGTGGATATCAGTTTCTGCAAGAAAAGTTCCCCTTTGTTTCTTCAACTCGTCAAATAAAGTGTCTCAGAGTTTGATGTTCAGGCGTCACGCGCTCTGAGCTCTCAGATGAATTACCGATGGGCAGCTTTTGAGAGAGATTGAAAGGAGGGGATGGAGTGAATTACAGCTGCGGTGGCTGGTGGTGGGATCATGTCCTTGAGATGAGACTGTGTGATGCGGACTGCGAGGTGTGGCTGTGAGACATTAATTCACACATTACCATACCTGCCACAAGCATCTCACACATGAGAATGTGTGTTCACCATAGCAAAGTGTAAGATGGAAGTATTCACCCGCACACTGACACACGCACACGCACACACGCACACACACACACACACACACACACACACATTGCTGGACCACAGCCGTCACACTCCTCTCTTTTATTCAAACAGTCGACTCGCTCCCTGAAAGACAAGTGGTATTGACAGAAGCATGTAGTTGGGGAAGTAGCACCAGTGTGTGTTTCTGTGTGTTTATAGTCGGTGTGCCAAAATGGGCTTGTATCTGTCAGTGATAGAGGCCACACTCCATGTTGTCATTTTTCTAACAGCCTGTAGACAAACTCATTACATCCAACACCTGCTCCCATCAAGTGCACTGAGGGAGTTTCGGCATGTGTCGGAAGCATGCACGCGAGTCAAGTAAAATGCATTCTTCATCATTTAGGTGTGGCGTTCAAGTCTTCTTCGGAAGGGACTTAAGATGACAGCTATTGCGTGTTAGCCACACAATGGTGATGTGTGAACCAGCGACTGTAACTTCTCTGAATGAGTGAGGAGCATCTGCTGTTTTCGTGGGTCCAAGTAACAAGATTTCTGTTCCGCCCGTTCCGATGCTCTTCGTGTCGGTATGACATCATGGCGCTCTTCAAACTGAATCGTCATGTATTTATTACATTCGATGTCTAAACTTTTAGGTTTTCGATGTCACAAAAAAAAGTCGTCTCGAGTCACACAGTCGACGTGTTGCTACGACAAAGACGTTGATGTTTAAGCCGTGGGTTTATGCTTGGGTCACACGTGAATTTAAAAGTTATTCAGTTTGCATCGTAACTTTTACCGGGTTTCTTTGTGTATGTGTGTGTTGAAACGCACCGTGGGGCTTGCCTTTCCAAACAGCACGGTGGTGAGCTGTTTGTTAAGGGTTCAAAACTTGCCTTAGCTTTACTTCATCCAGTGCTAAATCTTCTTTGAGTTCTTGTGCCGACTGTGTCTCATTATTTTAGTTTGCATGCGTGGAAAACACACCGCATTTCATTAACAACTGGATAGGAAACAAACATCCAAATACTTCCAGCCTGCTTGGACCTTGATCATTGCCACCTGCAGCTCTTCTGGTGTTTTTTGCTTCTTTTTTTTTTGTACTTTTTGCATATATGTGACACAAATGAGGAGCAGCAACTGTATTTTAGCTGCATTTTCACAAGGGAAGGCACCTACCAAGGCCCAAACTGAACTTGCTGTCGGCTTAAAAAAAGAAAAGAACCAAACTGCCAATATCTGACAGCCCACGGCATTGCAAACCATCAAAAGGGCGACACCCAACTCTACTATGACTCCGCTTAAAGGTCATTATCGTTGCTCCCTTTTCCCCGTACTCCTTAGAAATGTTTTGGATGCTGGAGCAGAGGTGTCCTCATTTAGGACGGCCTCTCAGGCATCGGATTGTGTCACTGCAGTGGAGGAAATGATTATCAGATGCATATATCTGGCAAACAGTTCTCTCCTTTGTTCTTGTTTCTCTTACACATTGTCATAGTTGGAGCTCGTTCACAGATTGGTGGCACCTGCACAGTCCGCCGCGCGAACCCGAGGATTGATTTCCAGAGTGCATGCGACGTGGCAGTGATTGCCTGTGATGGATGAATATAACGTCCCCCTGCTCTCAGCTGTGGTGCAGGTGACTGCAGAAGAAATTACCGCTGTAATTGGTTTTGCATATTTACCGTATCTGCTTTAACAACTGAGCCATCGGCATCTGTGTGCAAGCGAAAAGAATTGCGTTCAACATGGGCACCGTACGAACAGAAGGAAGCGACGACTCGGCCGCATTTTTTCGAGTTCAGTGAATGCAAAGTTCTGTATATTATTTTTGCTTGGAATATACTAAACTAAAGTTTATTTAACATTTATTTCTTGTTTTTTATTTCTTCTGGTGAAAGGGACACTTTCGTCTGTATGGTGTGTCACTGTCACTTGATAAAGCACATTGCATTTGTGGCCGTCGTTGCCATTATCTGTCTTTCAGTGCTGACTTCTTCCTTTTTGTTTTATTTACTAGTTCAACATTTTAGAACGTGCGTTGTTTTCAGTACCCTGAAATTAATTTGTGGGAGCAGACGAGGAAAGAGAGGCAGGTTCCTACTGTACTCTTAATGTATTAGAGGCTGAGCTTCCCCTATAATTTGGCATGGGGATTAGAGGGATAATCCTCCGTGTCTTTTCTTCTCCTTCCGTCCTCACTCCTTTTACCTGTCCTCTCATTTTCTCCCATTATTGTTCTGCCGCCAAGAGACGCAGACAAGACAGCGCTAAAGGGAGAATCGGCGTGACACTTAGTGCGTGCGTGTGTGCTTATGTGAGCTGTAGTCCAATGGGAGAATCTGATAGCCTGAGAATAATTAGTTCCAGCTTAATGTCGGGTCATTAGCCTGGGTACCATGCTTTTTGTACACCGTGTCTGTGTGTGGGCGTGTCTGATGAATTTCATGGTACGTTTCTAAGCGAGCGATCATATGCGCATGGGTCATGTCCTGTTTCAAACTGTTGCTGTTGACGTTGAGGTGAGCGCTGACGGACAACATTGTGGTTATAGAGTTTTTTTTTCCCTTTCCCACTGCCCTTGACCAGTCTTTTAACACAGAGAGCAGGAAGATAACAGAGGATTTACACACAATACAGAGGCCATTAGCGTCTGGCTTTTTCTCCCTCTCTCTGTCTCTCTGGGGTTTGTTTGGTGTTATCAGATCCAATGGGATGTGTGGATGGCAGATTAAATGTCCACAGCCATGGAAAAGGCCAAAGATGTCTAACCTCCTATTCACACACTGCTAGCCTCATCAACAGAGGGCCCTTTGTGCCACAGCAGTCAACGAGATGGACAGTACAAGATAATTGCACTCGGACAATAACCGTCTCCTCTGTTTGTTTGAATGTGTACAGTCTCTTTGGGATGAAATGGTAGATGACTGTGTAGGAGTGTGGGAGGGAGTGATTCTGTTTGTGTGTCTCTGAATTTCTCTATCTGTATGCTAGCATGAATGAATGGGCTTGATGAAAGATTTTTGGAGCGGTTTCCAATAGCGAGCTGTCATCCTCTGTTGAATGGTGACTGGTAGGGACGAGACAGTGAAGTCATAACTTGACTGATAAGATTCTTCAGGAACTGCTATCGGCCTCAAAAAACAGCGGGGGAAGTGAAATGGATGTGAATGACAGGGATTGAAGCTGAATGGCGGCATCTGAACCATTAGCTTTCATAGACACTCACTCATTTCCTCCCATGATGTCATTTTTCTGCGATCCAGGTGCAATCTGTTGAAAGGCGAGGGAACATCAGTGTGTTGTGAAAATGCGTGTGCGCTCATCAAGTTTCCTGATTGAACATGTGAAAGGGTTTATTCCGTCAAATGGTTTTGAAAGGCTGGGCGCAGCAGTATATTACGTTAAACTGGGCAAGGGAAGTATGCATTTTCAGGAAGGTCATCTAAACGTTTGTGAATGGACGATGGGAAGCCTGGAGTCACTTTAATTGATTCCACTGGCTTCGATTGCAGCATCTCCATTGTCCGCAGTACCTCTAATGATGATGTCCACTCAGGCAGAAACTATCTGTACGTGGCTGCTGATCAGGACTGTACAATGAGCACTATTCAAACAACCCATTTGCCCAGGAAAATAGATTGACAATCCATTTTTATTAGGATTAAGAATTTGTGGTGGTGGTGTGTGTGTGTGTGTGTGTGGGGGGGGGGGGGTGCCTTTTAGCAAAGGTGTCACAATGAGGGGCCTTGGATGTCTTTCAGATTGTTAGAATTGGTCCTGATATAACATGGTCAGCTATATAAGAGACACTTCATAGTATTCCTAAGGCCATCCTGAGAAATATGAAGAAGGAAAATGGGTTTGAAAAAAGGATTGCTGTAGGAAGAAAAAGAAGGAAAAAATTCTCTCATTTGTTAACATATCAAGAATGATAATAAAATGAACACCTCTCAGCCTCCCTGGGAAAGTCAGTCCTGCAGATGGTCAAACCTCAGATTCAGTAGGAGCAATGTCAATATTTGTCTTGGTTGTGGAACACAGAACCGACTCTTTGCCCTTGTAGAGACACTGGAGGGTGCATGAGAGTTTGCCCAACTACTCTAGGTGTGTTTTGTGGACCTGTGGTGTCTGGTGTCCCTCCTGGTGTCCTGTGGGAGGTACTTCGGGCCCCTTGTTATGGGCCATTTGGTCCCTGTCCAGCTGGAGTGAAAGCTTGGTTTGCATCACTGGCAGGAAGTCAGACTTGTTTCCTGTGTGTGTGTTAGAATCCTCCAGGGCTGCCCTCTGTCACAGAATATGTTCAAAACAATTTCATATTAGCCTAAAAGAACACACTGATGTTGTGTGGTTGGTTAGTGGACAAATGGTGTGAATAATGGACTCTATGAGGGACTTCCTACGTGCTTTATATCACTTACAACAGTGACCATAGTTGTTGTCAATTTTTGGACAATTTTGTCTTTGTTTACCTGAGCTCACTGACTCCCTCAATATAAGTTTTGCAGCATCACGTTAGATGTCTGATATTCTGTTTAAGATATACTGTTACTGAGTGTGAATCTTAAAGCTTTTTAAGAAGGGCTTTATGAGGTTAGAATGGCTCATAGAAGAACATCGGCTTCTGTCAATTATTGCAGTTTTATATGAGACATACAGATGAGACAAGAAAGAAAGCCGGCGCCGGGATCGCTCTCTCACCTGCCCCGGGATCGCTCTCTCACCTGCCCCGCCTATCCTTCCTTAGTCTTTCTACCATTCATTCTCTGGGTCTCATTGTGCACCATCTCTTAGTACCGCCGTCTTTATTTCATTTTTTTTCACACATTCACTCACCTACTTCAAATCATGTTTCTTTCATCTCTCCTCTCCTCTCCTCTCCTCTCCTCTCCTCTCCTCTCCTCTCCTCTCCTCTCCTCTCCTCTCCTCTCCTCTCCTCTCCTCTCCTCTCCTCTCCTCTCCTCCTAATTTTTTTTACCCAACAAACGGTTTAGTTGGGGGTTGACAGGCAGTGAGCTCACAGTTGTAACCTCTCTGCCACCATGCCAGGCAATGCACCACTTGAGGGTTTGGCTGCAGATTGAATAGCTCCCAGAGATGTCATATCCAGACAACCTCCCTGAATTACATTTCCTGGTCTTCACTGCCTGGCTGCCTGCATGCCCTCCACCAATCAAATAGCATGGAGTTGCCACACAGCTGCCCACTGCCCCTGCTGCCCCCCCCCCTTTTGTGTGTGTGTGTGTGTGTGTGTTTTTTGTCTCTCTCTCTCTCTCTCTCTCTCTCTCTCTCTCTCTCTCTCCCTCTCTCTCTCTCTCTATATATATATATATATATATGCATCCACCCCTCCCAGCTCCCCCCTATCCCTGGGGTGTACCCCTCATGGAAATGATTCCTTCGTTGCTTGTTGAGCGATCCAACCACTGTGAGGCAGAGCAGCAGATGGGCAATCTGATTGGCTGTCACCCTGTGTTTATTTCCTTGTTGTTGGGATGTCAGATGAGATAAAACATTGTTCTCATGGCGGCATATGTCATCTTTTCTCAGTGGGGTTCATGAGAAAATGAGAAAAGTTTACCTTATTGGACTTGTGGTTAAACAGACTGTCCCACTCCTGTCAGATGTGTCCTGATGTGTATTTTCTTTTTACTTTAGCTCTTTTTGACCATCTGTTTATAGTTTCACTGCAATTTTTGATAATAATGATACATTTCAGCATCAAATTGTGATTTATGTTTTTATTTTTTCTTTACTTATGCACATAGGAGCTCTACTGAAACAGTTAATCATCTTAGCACCTGTTTGGCCGAAGCTTAACTCGCGGGTTTTAGTGTTTCTGCTCATGACTTGATCTGGCCAGAAGGTGGGTTATGTGAGCTGGAGGGAGGAAGGAGCTTTGGCACACAAAGCTGTCCCTCCATAGATTGATTAATGAGGAGCAGCTTCAGCTGAACGGATCACACACCCCAGTTCTATGCTTGCTCACATGCATGCGTTGTGCATGTAAACACGCAGTTGAAATATTTACACCGCAAAGTACACACTTCAAGGAGACTCTTTAGAAGCGAATTGAGTTTGGCTTTGCACACTAACAAACAGGTGGTCGATTTGACATTCTTACCTGCACACATATACACACACGCACATCTATATGCACAAACACGTGCACACCTCAGGTGGTGGAGTGGGCTTCCATGCTGTGCAGACTTGTATCAAAGCCGAGACATAAAACTGAACTGGCAGAATGGGAGCTGCAGCACTCTAACTCCTTCAGTCTGCTGATTTGAATCCAGCCTGCATGCATGTGTGTGTGCGCATGGCTGCTGAAGAAAGAAAACCGTATGTGAGGAAGTGATTTTTGCTTAGTAGTGTGCCCTTGTGTGCATATATTCAGATTTCGCTCGTGCTTTTTAAATCGACTCTCCAGCTCTCCAGTAGAGCCTTTTCTCCGCCTGGCCTTGAATGTAAGCTGGATACTGGAGGGTGTTGAAAAGTTGTTGGATTACAGAGGACATTATTGCGGGTTGAAATATGCATGATTTTATGTGGGAGCATTATCGCCCTGCCCAATTAGAATTGTTGGAATTGACTCCGCGTGACATCACCCCCTAACGACGGAGGTTGATAAATGAATCAAGTCAGGATTTTTACTATGGAGGTAAAACCAGACTTGTGCGTGCCCACATATACACTTAGATTCACACACAGTGGAACACATATGATCTTAGAAGCCCACACATGACCCCCTGTCATGTGTGCAGGTGTGATGTACGAGTATCTTGCAAACATGCTCTCATGTTGATTTGATGCTTCTTGCCATTGTTTATGCAGATGGAAATGAACATTCCGTGTCATTGAATCCACTCGATCATGAATCTACTTGATCTGCATACAGTGCCAAGGCATATTACTCACTCCCTTACTGTGGCTTGCAGTGATAGTGATGCTACATCAGTAGGTCTACACACAGATACGAACTCAAACTTGCACACAGTTGGTGTGCAAACCCAAGCTGCATAGCTCCCTGTGTCGTCTATGTCTAGCTCATGCTGAGTGTGTAATGAGCAGAGCTTGAGTAAGATTAGGGCAGATATTGTATGGCATTGGAGGATTGGTTTCACTTTGAGCCTCAGTGTTGTGGCAGAGCACTCTGCAGTGCTTCTGCTGGCTGGCTGAATGACCAGCAGGAACCCCGCTGTTAGTCTCCTGTCATTTGTCATAGTGTTCTACTCAGCACTGCTAATGTGTTTTAAGGAAAACACGCACCACCCATCGAGAGGGGGATTTTTTTTCTTTTGAACACTGAATACTGTAAGGAAGAGATGGGATGATGGCCACAAATGGATGCGATGCCGTGATTAAAAAGGAAAAGATAGTAGGGATTGGGAGGGGAAAGGGAACGCTTAGATATGTGATGTGGTTTGCAGGCTTTCTGTTAACCAAGTGATGACAGAACAGAGAGGCGGGGTGGGGGGGGGGGTGATTGTGACAAGGAGACGATGTTATGGTGAGGAAGGAATCAAAGACAGTACAGAGGGTTTGGAGACCAAAGAGAGCCGAGAACATTGTGAAAGAGCAAGGCCACAAAGCGAAAAAGGGCTAGAGAACTGACAAGCTGAAAGACGACAGTAGAAGAAGGGGTGAAATGCACAGGAGACGAGAAAAACTGTGCAAAGAAGGTAAGGAGAGAGAGGGAGAAAGAGAAGGGTTCATTCACTGTTATCATCTGGAATCTATAGAGAATAGATGGCCAGCGTGAGGAGGCTATAATCACATCTATCAACAGCACTGTCCATTAAAGCCTGTTCTTCTTCTACTTCGTCTGCCTCCCTGTGTCTCTCTGAACCACCAGCTCCGGTCAATTTGCCAACACACTAAATAGAAGATGAACGTTGTAATATCAATACTTATGGGAATGAAAGAGAACAAATGTTTTCATCTGGCTCCCAGTGCTTTTGGGCTACATCATCATTCTTCTCATGTTTTCGGTTAACTGTACACTTCACCGACTTACCCTCCGTTACGAAGATGAAGACTATAACATGAGACATAAAAGGGAGATTAACCTCAATATAAGTACTTGGCCATCTTTATAAAGGGTGGACATAACGAGGATTCATACTGATTTAAGTTAAATAATGTTCAGTCCGTTACAACGTTTCTGTCTAAGTGTAATATGTTTTTTTTTTGGCTAATCTGAGAACATCCATACACATACAGAGACACTCCCCCAATGTGCGACAAGCAGCACTGAACACTGAATCAAACAGAACCTTTGCGTGTTGAGAGAAAAAGCCCAAGTAACAGTAGTTGGATTTGTATAGATATGCATTTATACAATGTAAATATTCAGGTTGACATCAAGGTGTGCAGAGACTTGGGCAAAAATATTGTTGCTTTTTAGTCTTGCTTTCACATCGGCAACCGGATTCACTTTTGATGCAATTGTTCACATACTCACTGACGTACTTTGTCTGTTACTGGAAGATTCCACAAGGGGGCACACCGGGGAACTCAGACCACACATAATTTCCAGATGCAAACAGTGAACATGGAGACAATAAAGTTAGCTTTTGATTTAAGATCTTTGCAGGAAAACAACAACGCTGGCTCTCAAACAGAGAATGTAGAATATCTGCTTACAGTTGCCCAGACGCCACCTCTGCTGGTCACCTGCGTTTTGCATCTCGTATCTGCACTTTGGTCATTTGATGTGCCAAACAAAATCCGGATAAGTGAGGTAGTCGCCTTTAAATGTGAGCGTGTCGCAAAAAGTATATTCTTGGCCTAAGAGGTGAAGACGAAACTTCTACCAAGAAAGCATTTAAAAGTACAGTATTAAAGGTAGGGTAGGAGATCCTGGATTTTGAGTCCAGCGAAGCTGCATTTTGAAAATACGCAGGTCAAAAGTCCCAACCCTTTTCTTCACTTTCCCCCTGAAGGCACGCCTCTAGAGTACATGAATGCGGACGAGCACGAAGGTGCACGAGCGCTGTTCTGACAGCAAGCATCGATCATTGCCGTATTTAGTATTTAGTTTATGCTAACTATACGTTTAATAATGCTAGGTGCTAGCCAAGCTGGCTCTAGTTTAACTTCCTGCCAAGCTTCTGGACACGTAATTTGTTCACGAAGAAGGGTACGCGCACAGGGGGAAGGAGGGGGAAGGAGGGGGAAGGAGATTGCAGTTTGATAGACGGCATCAGAATCCAATCATTGTTAACGGTCCGTTCAGTATGATTGGATACTGTTTTTCCTAGATTGTACGTTCTAGAGGCCACTAAACCTTTTCATATTTGTGTCAAAACTTTTAATTAATTGGTTGCAATGGGGGTGTGAAGAGTATTTCAAGCAATATGTAAAAAAAATGCTCCAGAAAAAGAACCCCTACCCCACCTTTAAGGGTTTGAGATGTCACTTTTTTTTTTTTTCAATGAATTTGCCTCAAATTTACTGAAGTGCATTTATTTGCTCACTTTGTTATTATTTATTAATATGAAATTATTTACTAAAAAATGTCAATTAAACTAGATTAGAATAAAATTTACAATATTTAACTAAAAAGCGCTCATCAGGTACTATTGAAGTTTGATTTCCTCATGCACTACTAATACAGAGCGGTAGTAGCCATGGTCCCCCCACCGTCTCTGTCCTCATTTAGCTTAGGCACCGTCTGCAAGACTAGTGATAAGCCGCAGAGAGTTTCGCCTGATCGGGAATGCTTAAAAAAATTCCCTTTTCTATCACGTTAATAGGATTTGTTTCTCCAGCCTTTGCTAAACATGGCATCTTTGGACATGGAAAGATGCCCAAAAGAGAACCTCGGAGATGAAGGTCCGTCATGAGGCACAGGAGTCGGTATCTTCAATGAGGGATGAGCTTCCCTGCTTCTGTCTTTGTTTCGCTGTCTCATCCCCCCATGCTCCTCTTCCTCCTCCTCATCCCTCTCCCCCTCAGTGAAAATCTAAAAATCTCCTCACTTTTCCTTGGCGTGGGATCAAATGGTGTGTTCCGTGGGGAAATTCATTTAGGATTCTGGCATTTTCCGGGGGTGTTTGGGCCAATGAGCTGGCGAGCCGTGCAACATCTGTTTCCATGAATACCTAATGGCTGTGTGTCACCAGAGTCAAACGCCTGCTCTGAGAGACGCTCCCACTGTTATTACCATCATGGTTATTTAGCCACCAGTTTCTCATTAGAATATTTCTCTCCTGTTCCCGAAGAGAGAAAAATTGGATTAGCAGCTAGTTTTTACACTGTCTTAGATTAGTGCTACAGATTTCTTTTTTCTTTACCCCCTTTCTGTTTTTTAATATATATATTTTTTTTGTGGCGGCAATATGAGGCAGGATTCCATGTGTGTTATATTGGTAAGATGTGAGACTTAAATGGTAAAACACCAAAGGAATGGCGACAGTTCATGTTCATACTCAGGAGTAAAATGTACCCTGAAGGGTGAACTCCAGGTGTCACAGTGTCAAAACGAGATGAGAGTAACGCAAGGACTTCTGGAATTAAGTCTATTGTAGAAGAATTAGGTTCCTTTGGTAAATGTTTGACGTGCCATCTCTGCTCATGTTTCTATAGAGACCATGGCAGATGAGCGCTATGGTGTGGTCTACATGAGGTTCGGTCAGAGGTCAAGATTCAGCGCCAGTGATTATTTTTTTTTTTTTATATCAGTTCCAAAATATTGGTTACATCGCCTACATTTGCCTTAAGTCGTATGTATGTTATCACTTGGTGCTCTGCTTCCCTGGAACAGGATTTTCCAGCTTAGCAGCTTGTGTGTTTGAGGGTGCATGTGGTATTGATGATTGTTATACTAGACATGTTGAAGTAGTTTCATGGACGACTAACGTCTCGTTAAATGAAGAGAAAGAGTGTCAATGTGCTCCTGGCATAACTGTGGTTGTAATGTGGTTGATGCATTCAAGCCCTCCCGTGCACACACCCCTCCTTTCGCTGTTTTCATTCTTCTCTGGTCTCATGTTCACTCGGGATATCTGTCTACATTCTCTTGTGTTAAGCGCAAGGCTGTCATAGCAAGGCTTGCTCACGGTTCTTATGCTCAGGAGTTAAATTATAACGCTTTCTAACTTCTTTTTTTTTTTGATGGGAAAAACTGCTCTAAAGCCTCAGTGGCAGAAGTTACAATATGTGCAGAAGAAAATAACCGATCACACAAAAACCCGCTTGAAAGCACATATTTTCACCATTGATCAGCAACCCTGTGCAGTTGGTATCCACTGTTTCTGCTCTTCCAGAGTCTTTAGAACAGTGTGAGTCCATTGATTAAGCTTTGTCATCCCAGTGTGTGTGTGTGCTGGCAAACTAGTGATCCTAATGAAGTCGAGTCCATCCAGCCGAGCTGCAGGAGCGCTGAGCAGCAGCACCAAAAAACGCAACAGCTCATTTGTTCTCAACAGGAGCTGACTTATGTGGCAAATTCACTGTAATTAAAGCCATTTTGTGTAATTGAAGTATTCCTCTCTCTATCATAGTAGCAAGGAAATTACACACTGCACTATTACTTGTTGGGCTATTGTACAAAATTTGTTGTGGTAGACTTCAGTGGCTTAACATCCTCACTCCTACTCCCCCCCCCCCCCCCCCCCCCCTCCTTTTTCTGTTCTCCCTTCATTCCCCTTCTCCTTTCCTCTTCATATCCATTAGCTTAATGAACACCCTCCAATTTCCTGCCACTTGGACAGACGTGGCACACAGTATTGTTCTCGTCACTATGTGTGTATACCGTTATGTGTCTAATTCTAACGCACACACTCCACGCTGTTTCTCATGTCCGTACGTGTGTTTGACAGAGAAAACAGGCTGGAGAGAGTCCGTTGATAAGCTCTCATTAAAATAAATGGCGGTAATCAAAGTGCAGAGCAATTAGCTACGGCTGAGTGGGCGGAGGGTGTACACTGCGTGCCACCGTGTCAGGCGCGCTGGTAAACATCTCGATAGTTCACCTCTGTCTGCATGTGGACATGAGAGCCCAAGAGTTACAATATGCAAGCCTGAGGGGTATGCCCACCTCAATTTATCACCGTTAGACAGGCTGTTTTCTTTAGTGCCTGAAACAATATTCTGTTATTAAGCTAGTACTTATTTGTTCTATGAGCTTCTCTGGAGAAATCACATTTAATCATAGTGAAATGCTATTGTATTTAGGGAGCCATTTCAGTGTCTTGGAAAAAAAACAGAAAGCTTATTGTTTTAGAATGTTTTCGTATCAACTATTTACTGACATTTAATTAATTTCGCTAAAATACTTGAGACCTGGGAGGGGAAAAAAAAAGTATTTTCATAAAACAGATTTGCAAATCTGTCAGTTAAGATCAAGAGCAAAGCAGTGTTTTACAGTTTTTTTTTTTTTTTTTTTTTTTTTTCCTTTTATTCCCATAATTACATTTCAATTGAGAAACTAGAGGGTATTTAACAATCTTATGGTTTGGACCTAGAGTGTTTTTTATTGAAAAAGAACATACAAATTGGAAAAACTTTACGTCGCAGCAACCATTGAGTTAACTCATATAAGGTTTTCTAAAAGTTTGTTTGAATATCAAAATTAGGTATCATCTTATTAAAGGTGTTTTCGTACATTTTTCCAGTTGATAGTTGGTCAAATAAAAACACAAATCTGTAGACACTGGACAGTTCAGTTGCTCCAAAGATGGACTAACGTGACTTAATTTCCAATATTAAATGTTAGATTTATTTATTTATATATATATATATATATATATATATATATATATATATATATAAAAAAAAAGAGAGGTCGCAAAATGGATATGTATGTTTTGTGAAATTGAGTACGACTATATTAATGTTTTCCTTTCATAAAAGATGGCCCGGCGTAGTCTGGGCTCAAGGACATGAGAAAGAATGCAATGACATATCTTTCCGTAGCGTTTATGTGAAGGACAAGCTATTATTATTGCTGCCATTTTGGACACTATTGGTCATTACATTCAACCAAACACAAAGAAAAAGACAGTTTGACTGTACTGACTGTTTACTGGCTGTTTTTAACTGCAGTGATGAGTTGTGGCGACTTTGGAAAGTGAAGTGATGATGTTCCTTTGTTAAAAAAAAAAATAATAAATAAAAAATGTTAAGAGTTTTTTTCCTGTAGATTTCTGACTTTACAATATAGTGAATTTTCTCTTCTTTTTTGTACCTTCTCAACTTAGAGAATATCTGAGTTTCTCTTGGATTTAAGCCTCAGAAATTCAGTTTTTGCTTGAGCTGACTGCCTGTCCCAGAAATAAGAGATTCATCACAAAGAAAAACAAAAGCAGATGCAACCCTTGCAATAATTCTCTTCACTGACATCTATCGCAGGCTTCCATCTCTAATTTAACCGTTCGTCTCACGTGGGCAGATATTCGCTACCTTTCTCTCCTGCACTCATTCACACACACACACTCACACAGACTCAGACTCCACCATGTCAGCTCAGACCCGAGGCTGTAAGCGTTATCGCCATCTGCCACAAGGCACTGCTCATCCTCTCCTGAGTTATTCATTATGTTGTGGCTGCAGTGGGCTGACTGCCGAGGCACAAAAAGGGCCATGGCATTGCTTTACAGAAAACCAGTTGTTCATTTACAGGTGAGTATCTCCCTTGCATGTCCTCGGGGAGACTGCTCGGGTGCAGTCGAGAAAGGAATCGCAGAGTAAAGAGGTGTCGTATGGGTGATGGCAGGCCAGTTTGGTTTCTGCGGGCAGCCGAGAAGCTGCTTTAAAATGCTGTTTGTGCATGAGCATCACGGACTCCTGTCAGTGTTGGCAAGGTAACAGGCTGTCCATTTGGATGAACTTCAAGTGAATAACTGCCACTTAACCTCACAAACTGCTTAGCTGTCTTTTTCTGTCTTAGTTTTCGATGGAGAAATCGGCCCATTTGTAAGGGCGATATTTTTCAGATGGCGATATTGTAGGCCTGATATTGTATGCGAAGAGCCACGAGTTTGCAGGCAAATTTGAAACAAATATCCATGCAGGCCCGCTGCAGTTTTGATCTCGATAATAAGTACTGTAGATACATGGAGAAAGGCCAAAATGAATCGTGTTTGAACTTTTAATGTGTTTCTGGAGGATTGCATCTTTAAAATAAATGCTTAATTTGGAGAACAAACTTCTTTTAGGATGAATGGAGATGGGGCCCACATGTAAGAGCTTTGGAGTTTTTACTTTCTCCTGCCTGGTGTGTAAAGTGTTCCTTGGTGCTTGCTTTGTCTTTTATTTCTTTTTTTAGACAAACTAAAAAAGCCCAGGTTGGACAGGAAAGCTGTGGATGATGGGCATTTATGGCTCCAGTTATGACCCCATCGGCACATTTTTGAGCAGGCTGATGACAAGCCGCTGGAATGCCCCCGCCGGTTTGCAGAGTCGTTTGAAAACATGATTAACGGTGGTGGAACACAATAGGAATGTGACTCTCATTTGAGCAGCGGGTACGGCAGGCTAGCCTGGGAAATCATCCAGGCCCTAATTGCCGAAGCAGACCCTGGTTCAGGCTGCTGGAACTCGCACACATACGCCAAACGCACACAAATAGACACAGTCGAACAGAAAGGGATAGGAAGTGTGCTTTACAGCCCTGGCTTTTGGATTTCGAATTTTGTAATTTCATCAGAGCGATAAACACTTACGGGGTCGTACTGAGTAGCATTTCATCAATTCAGAATTTATTCTTTGATTTAAGATTTAAGTCCAATCCAAAAGGAAATACGACGTAATTTGGAGCAATGACAATGAGCCGTATCTGACAAAACCAAAAAAAATGTTTGATTGCTTACTTTTAATTCAATTAAAAAATAAACAACAGAACAACATCCAAGCCTACGCACATTATCAGAAG
Organism: Odontesthes bonariensis; assembly: GCF_027942865.1. NCBI lineage: Eukaryota > Metazoa > Chordata > Actinopteri > Atheriniformes > Atherinopsidae > Odontesthes > Odontesthes bonariensis. Next base: position 17,615,012 of record NC_134511.1, read on the forward strand.
GTCAGCTTTTTCAAAAGCAACAAACATGGCCCCTCTCCTTCAATAAAACCTGTATTGCTTCATTTTAAGCTCCTTGCTTGCCTTCAGTATCAACTATTTGCTTACTGAGGAGCTCTTTTTAGTTATTGGATACTTTAATATCGGTTTATATTACCCCAATGAAAAAAGTCTTAAATTTTTTTTTGCACTGAAGATCCCAGAAACTCAATGTTGTGCATCTCCTGAGGAAGCAGAACCCTGCTTCCTTACACTTGTGTATGGATTTATGGGCGATATAAAGAAAATTTACAGCAAGAATCATTTTGCAACAGCGTTCTCCACAGAAGTATAAACCTCGTCTTGCCTCGCTCTCCTCCTCTTTGCTGCTCCGCCCTTCCATTTCATTAAGTCAAAATACAGCCACAGGAGTCTGAAGTCTTCTGTCACCACTGCTGCCTCCTCCTCCTCCTCCCTCTTTTATGCTTTCAACCTCTTCCTAAACCTTCAACCACTTTTCTTTATACATTTCATGCTTACTTTTTCCTTTTTCACACTCCTCTTTCGATAAATCATCCATTTTTACTTCCCTGCTCCTTTTGTGTGGCCAGACAGCCATGTAATTGTTGGTTGTGCGAAGAACGGGATGAGACGAGGGCTTCTGTTGGTCGACACCGCGCAAGTGTACCTACCTACAGTCATTCTCCGAGCCGCGTCTTTGTTCCTCGCTCCATTGTGATCGGCCAGCTAAAGAGAAGCGCTACACATGTTGCTTGGCTGCAAAACGGCCTGCCGTCTTTGTGATAAATATGGACCTCTGTTTTTTCTCAAGTATTGTTACTATTATTCCTCTTGCTGCCTGTCTGCTTGGATACCTCTGGCTGTGCTGCATAAAAGAAGATTAGCTTCACCTCTGAGAGACACATTCATGTATTCACACAGGCACAAACTGTGTACACACAAACACAAGGTTATCCCTTCATTCTGGTCCCTCTATCCTCTTACAGACTCTCGCTGCAGACACTTCCCAGTTTGCTGTGTTTGGGCAAGGCGGTTGGTACTCGGTATGGTCCAAACAGCATGCCTCACATTCTCTTCATGACCAAAATGAACCAGTTGTAAACCAGTGGAAACATGCTCCGATGATTCGGAGAGACAAGGAGGTGATGTAAGATAATCTGTCCAGGGAGGATTCCGTACTTTTATTTGATTTATTTAGAAGCATATGATGCTAACAGCAGTTGAGACACAGATTTTCCGAATTTTTATCAACCGAATGCCACCTGAACTAAACTATAGAAAATACAATAATAGGAAAGCTTAGATGACTGTACGGCACACAATGCAACCCTCAAATAAGTGCGCTGGTTGACCACGGCAACATCCTCTTTGGAGAGATTAAGTTTGAACAAACAGCAAAGTGGGATTAGGGACTGATCGCTAGGCTTCGTCAAGGTTTAACCTCGGATTGTACAAGAAAATGATAAGGCGTGCGCGCACAGTTACACAAAACAGTCAAAAGCCTCTTCTTTCAGGAGAGAGCTTTAAGCACAGTACATATAGCTCGGACAGGAGCTGCATTCAGCTGGATGGCAAACCCTTCTGGAAGTGCTAATCTTGTTTTTTTTCTTTCAAACACTTGTCCGAGGCTGCAAACTGCAAACTACCTTGATATTTCTTCGAGCCGTTAACAGCTCACTTGAGAGGTCCTTGCTCTCAGATGGAGTTGGAAAACCTACTTCGCGAGCTTAGCCTCGACTTGAAAGTTCATTTTATCAACTCACCGTATTTTACAAAAAAGGATTTAAACTCTCTTAAACTTTGTTTAAGCCACTTGTTTGTTTCAGCCTTTTTATGCTCAAGAGCATGTCCGAGCTATTATAGAACCTCTTATAATCATGGTGTTACATGCATACAAGTGCTATTTAGATGAGGCAGAGTATGCTTACTGCTGGGACTGCTGTAAAGCGGCATCATTGCCTTCTACTAAGACCACGTTGTTGTTGGAAATACAGTAAATGGTCCAAACGCCGACATGCTTTACATTACAACGGTTTCTTTGATTTTTCCCAGATATGCGTTGTATTTTCCCCAAATAATCTTTTTGATTTACTGCAAAGAAAAACACCATCCAAAACGAACGCACAGAGTGTTCAGAGCTACTGTGGAGGAGCTGACACCCAACAGAGTGGGAGAGGACGAAAAAAAGAATCCACTGTGATCACTCCAGCTCGTTCATTTGTCATCGAAATGCAGGAAAACACAGGCCTCTCCTGGCCAAAACACCACTTCTCAAACAAGAGACCACCAGATGACAGGTTTCTGCTGAAGCAGTGCTGGTTCGAGGCATGAATTTGAATTTTTTTTCTCTTTTTGAACAACAGCATGCAGCTTTGTCTGTTTTTTTTGTGTTTTTTTAAAAAAAACAAAAAGTAGTGACACCGCAAAGGTTTGTAAAAGCTGATTTGTCTTGTTCCTTTTTCAAATTGAGTGAGAATCCTGCATGGAGTTTTGCAGCGGCAGTGAGCTGAATTTGAGGAAATAAGAGCAGTTTTAATTCCAGCCTATTAAAACTGATGTTTTTAAAAAAAAAAAAAAAAAAAAAGTCATTTTCACTTAACTTGGAAAATTGTTACGTAATCTTTGAGAACCTCCTCTCCGGAGTTTTGGCTCAGTAAAGGGGGCAGAGATCGTCTGAGCCTCTTTTAGAAGACGTGTCGCATCTGTTGAAAACATCTCGTCTCATTATTCCACGTTGACACGGAGTCAAACAGAGGCTTCATGTTTTGGCCGGCCAGCATTAGCCGACTGCCAAGAAAACAGAATAGAATGTAAAAAGATGTTTTAGGGTTAAGCACGGCCCCCGAGGTCCAGTGGTGTGGCTCGAGTAATTCAATTCAGTGAGAAAATGTCAGTGAATCTTTTTTTCATTTTCTATTTAACGATGAGAAATTTCCCAAAACCCCCGATGCGCCAAGAACTGGAAAAAAAGTCTGATTTTGTTTGTGCGCGTCTGTAGGAGTGAGATGGAGAAGAATGACAGACTGTTGTTTACCCCTGGCTGTTTGTGTCGACAGTGCGGCGGCATTAAACCACACGCTGACCCTGGATGAGGCTCCATGTCTTTGGTCCTCTATCCCCTCCTGGCACCTGGTTAGACTAATCGCTTACACATGTCACACTTAGTTGTCACGGCAACAGTTTTATTGTCATTAAATTGGCAAAAATGGCCATAAACTGAGTATCAGCTAGCTACATAACTATGACAAAATCCCCACTCTGGGCCTTTTTTTTTTTTTTAATACATTGCTGATATTCTTAAGTGCATCTTTCTCTCCCCGTGGTCGCAGAAACGACTTGCTTCACGGTCTCGTTCTTGTCACTTGTCATCATTATTTTCCCCTTGTGTTTGCACTTTTCTGTTTATTTTTTTCTTCATTTTTCCGTTAAGGCTCAATTTCATCCTCACTGACCCCCCTCCCCTAAACTCACTCTTCATTTTTTTTTATTGTGTTATCTGCTTCCTCTCCTCCACTTGTCATGTTTTCTCTAATCTCATGAACGTTTTTTTTTCATTATTTCCTGACTCTTAACTCCCTATTTTTTCGTAGCAAATCTTCATCGCTTCTCTGTCTTCTGTTTCTACACTGTTTTTCTTTCTTAATCGCATTTCTACTCCTACATCTCACTCTGTGTTCTCTTCTTCCAATTTTTCTGTTACTTCATCAGTCCGCCTCCTATCCTGCCTCTTTTCCTAATCCTTCATCCCAAATGCCTCCGTCCGTTGTTTCAGCCTGTCTTCATCCGCCTTCATCTCTTCTCTGCTCTCCTCATCTTTTCATCCAACCTCCACAAATGTATTTTTTTCTTTAATAACTCATTTATCCCTTCTTTCCCTTCTTCATTCTACTTTACTCCCTTTTCCGGCATCACTGCCCGCCTTTCCACCGCCGGCACCTTGCCGTGCTGTTGACTTGCTATATGGTTTAATAATATAACAATGTAATAATAATGATAATATAATTTATTCATGTTACTGAGTTAGCTGCTGGTTGCATTGTATCAAAACAAAAATCTGTATGCGCACCATATCCAACTTATCCTATTGTCAAAAGCTCCGTACATTATTGAAAGAGATCAGATTACTAATTCATGTTAGCTGAGCCTTGTGGGGTTTGGGGTGAGGTTAGCTGCATCTTGATGGCCTTTTCATGTGGCTCAAACCTTGCCATAGCCGTCACTTCCAACAGCTCTGCTTCTTCCTGCCCTCTTTCTCTTTGCTGTCTCCCAGCCTGTTGTTTCCTCTCACTCTGACCTTGTTAGTGATCTCTCGTTCAGTCTCCTTTTTTCTCCCTTCTTTCCTTAACTCCTCAAGTCTCCCATGATGTATCCCCTTCTGCTGCTGTATAGAGATTTCTACTTACTCTTCTTCCTGCTTCAGTTGCTTTCCTTCTCTCCCTGCTCCTTCATTCATTGATGTTTGATCTAATTGCTTTTGCTCCCACTCTGGGGACCTGGGCACAGTGTAACAAGCTCCCAGAGGATGCACTTCGCCTTCTTCGCAGCATCCCCTGAATTGCTACTTTCTTTTTATCTGTTTCCTCAGCAGCTCTTCCCAAGGCATTAATTCATTAGCAGCTTTAATGCCATAGCCCCAAGACACACAGCATGATATTGGGATTCTCCAGGCTTAACTGAATCAAATCTAAGGCTGGCCTTGGCAAAAGGTTGGTGCAGCGATGACCACCTGCAACAGGTCTTCTATCTTTTGGGAGAGCAGGCTTTCTTATCCACATGACACAGCGGGGCCACAGAAGGAGAGAAAGAGGGTTGGACAGCCAGAAAATAAATAGGCGGAGGTCAGAAGGCAGACAAAGTGGAAAAAGGACAACGTGATAATGTGGAGAGGCTCACAGAACCACTGCAAGGAAAGTTTGTTCAAAAAGTCGCAGTCCAGTGAGCTAAAGCCGGCAGGCCGGTTCACATTGGAACGGTTTTGGCTGCTCCCACAAATAAGGAATTTAGAAGTAACACAGACATTTCTACTTTTCTCTCACTTTTTTTTTTTTTTCCTCATTGATCCTGTCGCGTGATATATCACGCCTCAAGTGACACCTGCCGTATATGCCAACTTAAGTGAATCCCGGAGCTGTGGTGGGATAAGCCTGCGCATGGGTGCAACACGTTTCAGAGTGTAACCAAAGATGGCAGTTATAACAACATACTGCAACAAACACCCCAATATTGTTCCCATGTTTCACTCTGACATGAAGCTCATCGACAGCAGAGAGCTGAACCTCAAGCCAATACAGTCTGCGTGTGTGTGCCTTTTTGTCTCATTAATTTTCATGATACAACACCAGCCATATGATCAAAACATTTTTCTCCTGAAGGTTAATGGGTCAAATGCGTATATCAAAATCCAGATGTTGTATGCACTGCTCTCATTAGAGGCTTTTAAAGAGAATCATTTGATACAGATACTCTGATCTTGCCTCCGGGGCTCCCCAGTGTATACTTTCTCTTACACATGCACACACACACACACACACACACATTCTCTGTTGGTCTTTTGGGCTTATGCAGTGGGCTGAATGCAGATATCTCTCTTTGAAGTGAGCGAGCCCTCGGTTCATGTGTGGCTCTGTGCACCTGCACGCGTGCACAAAAACACACGCGCACCCCTGTTGTGCTGGTGCCTGCTTTAGTCAGATCAGGTGTTTAATTATTAACGTGTGTGTTAAAAAGGAGTAGAGGCAGAATGTATGAGCAGTTGTGACCCCGCAGCAGTGCTGTTTAACCTTTTACTGTGGAGTAATCCCGTGTGTGTGCGTGTGTGGGCAAGCGAAGGCGTGCGTTTAAGAACGAGGAAACTACTGCATCTATTTTGAGAGGTTTTAAGACAGCGAAAGTACCTTCTTCAAGCTGAAGCAGAACACAATTTGCGTCACGCAGATGCCCCCGGTGACACATTTCTTCCTTCTCTGTGTCTCTCTGTAGGTGTGTGGAAATCATCGCCAAGGAGGGGAGGAGTCTGAAGGAGCTCTATCTAGTGTCTTGTAAAATCACAGATCACGGTAAGATGCTGACAACCTCTGATGTTAATATCACGCCCATAATGCCCACATTGTTGATACACGAGCCATTTGGTTTCCTGGTTTGCCTCGTATGAGACCTGAAAACTGTGAAAGCATTCTGAAAAGTTTCACAAAGTTGGAAGTAATGCGCTTCATTGCAGTCTATGTTGTAGTTTTAGCACGCTGAAGCTGTAGGTTCTCTCTAGTTTCTGGGTTTTGAATATACTGTGCATCATCACCAGGCGGTGTGATGATTTCTTGAATATTCAGATTTCACCACACAGACACGACTGCTTCTGGTAGGATTTTTATGTGTTTGCTGATGTGAATTAGCGATGTTTGTCAAGAGACATCCATATTTTTTTCCTTCCCTGACAAACGGCACAAGCTGGCAGCTTGCATGTCACTCAAGCATCATCCCCTCTTTTCAGTTTCTGTACACTACCTGCGCTCCTCAGCTTGATTCCATTGAGCCATATGTTTAGCTGAATATCCAAGTCTTTCATCAGCTACAGTACAAAGCACAGTGGGAGTTTGTCAGTACTGAACAATTAGGGGTGCAGCGTTATCACTGCATACATAACGCTGCATACTATGTGTGGCAAGTGTTATCTTTTTGCTTGCGGACATGCAGTTTGGCGCGTGTACCCTTCAAGTTCCACAACTCTCCCAGCTGCGACTTCAGCTACTGTTGTTGAGTGTCTTCCTTATTCCGCTGTCATTTCCGCCATTACTTTTATTTCATAATATCTTTGTTGATAGAAATACCAACAGTCAGCATTGTTGTGGATCAGGCTTCTTTTTTTTTCCAGCAGTATTTTGTACCCATGTACTGTTAATAGCTTTGATTTGTGTAACGGCTCGATAGATCTGATCTTCAACTTGTTTGCTACTTGGAATTCTAAGCCCGTGTCTGAAGGTGAGTTTATTCTACTTTTAAACTTCAGAAAGCAATCTGTTCTTGATTTTGATAGTTAAGCTTTATAACAGATGGAATTGTTTCATTCATTTCTTTTCCTCGCTTGCTGCTGTCTGAAATATTAGCTTATTGAAAATTGGACATAGTAAATACTGAGATAAGAGACATCTCAACAGCTTTGAGAGCTTAAGCTGGGTCTCTGTTATGAAGCTCTGAGCTCATATTGATTGCTGTAAAACAAGGAGACACAATTGTTTATTTGCAAATGATCCAAATCGTTTTATGGATGCTCAGTTTACATAGGGATGTACAAAAAGTGAAACAAATGCAGAATGTTCAGCTCAAAGGGCTGAATTAAAAAGGTATTTGGTGGTGTTTATCTCGTCTCTTGTATATCGTTGGAGTTTTTCCCATTATTTTCTTTAGAAGTCATGATAACAGGTGAGTTGGCATTGAATGGCCTTTAAATCCACATATTATTCCTCTCGAACACGTGCTCTGTCCTGTTCCTATGCTGGCAGTGCCATTTGTTTTTGTTTCTCTTGCAACAATTAGGTCCACTTTCTTTTCTAATTCTTTCAATTTTGTTTAGTTTGTTTTACTTGCGCAGGTGTATAGTTGTTGTTAAACTTTCTATAAAACTAAATTCCTATCAATAAGATGAAACATCTGGGCACCAGACCAAAGCAGTGTTGCATGAAGCAGGTTCAGTCCAGATTAGAAGGAGGGTAAAAACACTCTAAATTAACAACATTGGGCTGTGAGATGACTTTCATGTGTCAACTACACCATTGCATGATGGTTAATGATCCCTAAAGGCCTTTTTAACCCGCAGTCATTGCAAGTGAAGCATCTACAAAATGTTGAAAAGCTTCACAATGAGTTTTTTTCATCATATCCTTGTATGTTAGGAGCCTTAAGGGAACAGTCGGTAGCATTTGGTTTGTCTGAATGCATCCAATGCTGACCCATTCTGATTCACAGGGAAGCTCTAACATGGTTTGATGCAATGGATTTTACACTGGTGCAGTTAAAAATTTGAACTCTGATAGAATATAGTCAGTCAGTTGCAACTGTTTTTCTTCTTTTCCCGGCCTCTGTTCCCTTCAGGGACTGTCGACTGCCAAACATTATTTTACACTTTCTATGCTAATAACATTTTCCTTAATCTTTCGTGATTTTATCATGTCCATATAAAAAAAACAAAACTGTGTCACATTTCCTCAGTATGTTGTGATAATGACATGTATTTTGCAGAGTATGTCATGAGACTTTGAAGGCTTCTGTCCTCTATAAGCAGCAGTTTGCTCCCAACTTCTGAGAGTTACAATGGCAATAATCACTTTGACCTCTCTGAGCCTGAGTTTTAACTGTGTCTCCGACTGTGTGAAACATTATGTGGGCGTGTGTATGCTGGTGTTTGATAAATGACTCCAAGATCACAAAAGTACATTAAACCTGAAATGTACACAGCCACCCCTTTAGATATCCTCCTCTCTTCTGGGTGTATCTCTAATCATTTTGACCAAGATGAATTGATGATATCTGATCTTCTTCCTTCACTAATGACCCCTCCGGTCCTCTCTGGCCACTGATAGCCTCTGTGTGTGTGTGTGTGTGTGTGTGTGTGTGTGTGTGTGTGTGTGTGTGTGTGTGTGTGTGTGTGTGTGTGTGTGTGTGTGTGTGTGTGTGTGTGTTTATGTTTGTGTGCACATTTGTGCTTGCAGGATAGAGATGCATTCTGCCAGAGCTCTGTGCTTTTAACACAATGATCGGTGGGTTTCCTGCTTCGGTCTCTGACAAATTAAATAACAGAAATGAGATTTTGCATCTGCCAAGCTGGCCCACGTTTTTTTTTTTTTTTTTCTTCTGCCCATCTCCTGTGCTAATTATTTTTATTAATGGCCTCTCTGAGTGCATTTGAGATGTCCACAAGCCTCTTATGTTTGAGTGTTCTGTTTTTTAGTCCCAGCTTTCGCTTCCTGCCTGGGTTTTTTTATAGGAGCTTTGAGGACACACAGAAAGAGCGAAATGAAAAAAGGTTCGGATGGCAGAAAGAGAAAACTGGCAATGCGCACTTTTTACTCTCAATGTAGATGTTTGGGGGATTCATTTTGTTAGACGGAGGGAGCAAATGGAAAAAGCGAGGATGGAAGATTTTTGGAATAATGATCTTACTGAAAGCCCTGTGAAAGAAAAGAGACATTACTTTTCTTGTTTTTTGTATTTATCACAGAACAGTAAACTAGTTAGTTTGTGTAACATGTTTCCAATTAACGCTGCATAGAGACTCGTTTAACAGCTGCATCCTGTGAGTAACATTGTTCACGAGGTTTGTGGGTTGCAGCAGGTGGTACACCTGTAACTCAGTGATTAATGGTGAATAATGGCCACAATACCAAAAGCTTTTTGCCAAACGATACATTTGCACGGCTGTGTTTTACAGTCATTTATTGACCTAGTGCTTTTTTTTTCCATGGACAGTTGTCATGACTTTGTCCTAACCATCAAAAAATCTTAGCCTAATCCAGCGTGTCCCAATTCTGGTGTTTTAGCTGTTCTGCCGCACATGCTTTAGATGTTTCCCTGTTCGAACTCGCCGGACCAAAATCCAACGGTCAGTTCTTTAGCTAGCTGTGCAGTTACTTGACAAAGACCTATTCATTCGAGTCAGGGAAGTGTTGCCCCTACTCTTAACGCTTAACCTTAAAATCAAGTCTTCACCTTCAAAACGTTATGAGAACTAGGACTGTCCAGATTGTTCGTATTTTCCCATTCTCTCATGGTCAATTTTTGGCCATCTAATTTAAAAATCCATATTCGTCATCAAATTGGAGTCAATCAGCAAGTGATTTTATTTATTTATTTTTCTTAACTGTTGTTCTGGTCCCACAAAAGCTTGTTTTCGTAGTGTCACGAGGTGCTTAGTCTTTGTTGGAGATAGTGAGGTGAAGAAAAATTTCCTTTGTGACATGCTTGAACGTAAAGAAAAACAGGCCTCTCCAAATCTCTTGAGACGGGGGGTTATTTAAAGTTCGGGGGGGCGGGGGGAGCAACACACACACACACACACACACTCTCTCTTCCAGTAAAGGGGGGAGACACAAAATAGGGGCGACTACATAGATGGTTCTCTCAAAGTCATGGCTATCAACACAGGCTTCTTTTGAACTTATAACGCATTCAAATTTCAAAAGAAAACATTTTATTACACTATTATAGCAGGTATGAGGACGGTGGAGGGGGGGACATGTAAATGCAACATGGTGGGAAAGCTGATCCTTATGAGAAAGCCTGCTCAGCTTCTCTCCCAGTGTTAATCAGATCTCTCCTGCCTGGCTGTTTTCCTCAATGACCAACTCGCACTGTATCCTCAGCACACCTGGATTGACAGTGATACCTTTCCTCTCACTGTGGTGCTCATCGTCTGTGTGCTCCTTTTGTTCTTTTGTGTGTGTATGTGTGTGTGTGTATACTCTGTTCATGCCCTTATCTTGTCCCTTGTAGTACACCTGCTTTATCCAGATACTGAACAGAGACCTTGGCACCTCTGTTCCTTACGTATGGTAATTCTCTACCTTCACCCACACGCCTCCCCACGATCCTTTGCATTGTCAGTCATGGCCTCCTGTGTGCATCTGTGCATATACAAGAGTGAATGAGACACCTGTGTGAGACTGTGTACAAGTGAGAGCGAAGAAAAATGGAAGCTTTGGTCTGCTTTTAGAAGACTTCAAGCGGAGCTAGTATAGAGTTGGGAAGTGGAAGGATTTATCTGAGGCTTCTGGAGTGTAGGAAGTCAAATTTCTCTTTTACAGGCATGAAATTGTATTCATTGAAACACCAGTCCATCATGTCCACCATTCAAACAACAAATTCTGTAACAAATACATTTTTTTTAATAAATGCTATTCTTTAATAAGTAGATCCTCAAAAAGGCTATTGTTTGACTTAGTAATGTAATCTTTTTCCTCACTTTCTCTTGTGTCGTTGACTTGGGTCTCTTTGTTGCATCTGCCACAGTCTTTTTTTCCCCTTTCTTTCTTTGTTCGGTTCTGACTTTACTTGTAACAGAGACTTTAAAGTGTCTTTTTTTCTTTCTTTTCTACCCTCTGTATCATTGCAAAGGTGTGTTATTTAGTTGAATGCCATTGCATGGCACTGTAAAACAAAATGTCGTTGTGCCACCCCCAAAAAAACAAAGTCGTGAAGTGTCCAATCTTAGAGCCCCAGGTGCTGCAGAGAAGTTTCCGAACTGGGAAGCTGCATAAAAGGTGTTCGTCAAAACGAGTCAGAAGCACATCTTTTTGAGGTTCCCAGACTTCTCCAATGTTGCTTTAAACAACAGTTGGTGATTGTGAAAGCTCTCGGCGACGCCGACAGGCATTTCAAAAGCTAACCGTTTTTTTCTGAATGGCCATACAAGCAGGCTTTCTAAATACCAGCTGACTTTATCTAAACACATTAAAACAGAATTGTAAATGGTAGAACTGTAAATGCCGCTCGATTTTGCCTCATTGGGCAATGATCCAGCAGCGACTGGCAATGTCAAATATCACAGCTCATGTGCTTCCACTGTTGCTTCAACTTCACATCAACAGTGCAGCAAATTTTTTTTATTTTTTAAATAAACGTTTTCAACATTTTAGTCAAGCCGGCCCCCCCATTAAGATTAAGATCAGATTTGCATACACATGAAATTTGTCCTCCGCTTTTAACCCATCCAGGTTGGCACCTATTCACACACACATGCACATAGAGAAAGATGCCAACCTGGAGCGGTGGGCAGCCGGGGAGCATGGGGGTACGGTGCCTTGCTCAAGGGCATCTCGGCCGTGACAAGGAGGTGGACTGACACCCTCCAGCTGTCAGTTCCCCCATTCTTTTTTCATATACAAAAGTCTGAGAAGTATAGCAGCTCAGATTTTGGCTTGCATGCAACAATTTTACATACGTTCTTCTCAAAATTTTTTAAATGTATGCAACATTCTGCCTTGTAACATTGTCTTATGGCAAAAAAAAGGAAATTAAAGAATTGCAAGCCCCCTTTAAACATATTGTTAAAAATCTTTGAAGGGGGGTATTAAAAGTGTGAAAAGTACTTTTTAAGGAATCGTGTACATACCGCTTTGCCTCGTCTAATGAGAAATGGTGACAGTGACAGCCCATCACCCAGAACAATGGAGCCACTCAGATTGTTCATTTCATTGTTATGTCCATCTGTATTTCCTCATATGTCAGCTTGAAAGATTATTGTCGCCATTCGATTTTTAGCATTTCATTCTCTTATTTGATCACCGCCTTCATAGCTCATACAAAGTCAACATGAATCTACGTTTTTCCTCCCTTTTTTTTTTTAGCTGCCTTCATTCCTGTTCCAAGACCAAACCCCTTTCTTCCTCATTTCCCCTCTCATCCCCCTTTCCATTCATCTTTCAGCTCTTGCTTTCATCCGAGGTGCTTTACTCTAAACGCACTGAACGTTGATGGATGGGGCTTCCATGCCCATCCCCTTGAGCAGAACCTTAAGAATGAAGTATGGCTGTATATGCATCTTTACTGATGTGTGTGGGACTCGTGTGTGTGTGTGCAGTTGTGTACTTAACACAGGCTTACCTTGCCGCTAGGGAAATTTTAATGCTCACTTACTCCCCAAAGTATCATACGGCTTTTTATAAGGTGAGATTACTTAGCATAAAAGCAGCTGAAACAGCACAGTTACATCCTACTGACAATGAAAATTACATGTGATTGTTATGATCCCTCATGTAGCCTGATGAGGCCATTAGAATATACTCTAAGCTTCAGAGTTACTATGCTTGCTTTTAACCTTAAGGCAAGACTTTCTTTTATTATTCACCTTTATATGTGGGATTGATGTGCACGTCAAAACCTTTCAGACCGTATCCATTTCTTGCCCTCTATGGAAGGTAGGTGTCATTTTCTAATTGTCACACAATGCTGGGATCACAGCATTAAGTAAAACTATTAAGGACTTAAATGAGATTATCAGCTATTGTGCTTACATGTGGCATAAGCAAACATCGGCTTCCATCTTTTTCTTGCCTTCTTTATTTGTCACGTCTCTGTTTCCCTTCAAGCATTTTCCAGTGAGTGTTTTTTTTTTTCCAGCCTTAAGCAGTTATTCACCACTATACACTCGAGATGCTAGGTCAATAGAAGAGTTTTGACTCTTTGTATTGCTGTTGTGTACATATACGTGTGTGTGTGTCGAGTATCCAAAAAAAGGCTATGGTTTATATACGTCAAGGATAGTATAGAGGGTCTCACAGTGCCCATGGCAAGTAGTAAATACTAGTGTTTTTAATATTTACTTTTTATATTCTATATTTAATTGATTTACATAAGGTTTTTGAGTTGCTATTGATTATTCTGGAAAGGGAAAAAAATGGCACGACTGCTCAGTAGTCAGTAAAGTTCATGAAAATGTTCAGGGCCTTTTTTTATTTTTATTTTTTTACTTTTAAAGACATTTCTTTTTAGTTTGTGTGGTGAATATTGAAAAGCGTGACCATCGTAGCACAGCTTGACACGGGAGCAACCCAAACGCGAACGCTCTGCCATCAGTTCCACTAAGTATGAAACAGTAAAACTGACAGTGGTGGAGGCCCTCGTGTACCGCAGCCCGTGTACCATCAACATCACGCCATGACCCTAAAAGCCAATGAAGCGGTCGTACACTCGCAAACCCCCAACCCCCCCAAAAACTCAATCGGAAAAATTCATAAGCTGTGTGTTTCCTCCTTGAGGCATACTACAGACGGTGTAGTGGAGGAAGGGAGAGAGTAACGTATGTTGCACAGTGCTGGACATGGTGAGGGCAAAGACTCATAAACTGGGTTATTATCTCTGCAAATCAATGAGAGTGCCTGAGCCCAGGGGAAAAACAACCAGCTTTATGATAAGCTCAGAGCTTGACTTCATTGCTACTGCAAAATCACCTGAATTCTGCAGCACTGTGGGGTGATATTTTCCTCGTGTTCACATTGGCTGCACCTAATATTTCAACACAAAAAAAAAAAAGGTCCAGGTCATTATCTCCATTTGAAGATTTCTGAAGTTAAGTGCCCAAGTTAAAAGCTACAATTAAAGAAATGACCGTTTTGGCATTTAGTAATTGTTTTTTTTTTTGTCAACATAACCTTCACTGAAACGGAAATAAATCTTGTTTTGCGTGTGTTACAAATGTCAGTCTTGTTGAACGAATGAAGCTTATTAAAACCCGAGTTGGTTAATTCAACAACTAATTAAATAGAGACCCAGCCTCAGTAAATAAATGTAACCATCTCCACTTGATTATAGTGACCCAACCCAAATAAATTAATTTTTGGAAACAAGTCAAACGACAGAAATTCCAAGTGGATCAAGCAAGAGTGATTTAGTGAGTTTTTAATCGACAGTTGTTTGCTTTGTCACGTCGCTAATCACACCAAGTACCACGCTTAGCCCCACTTAAAATTATGTCCTATATGTCCTAACGTCCCTATATGTTGTCCCTATTGTTTTTATTAGCATCCAAGTTTAAAGTTTCGGGTTAGCTGGGCGAGTTTGCCCACTTTCTACATGTACAGCCAGACCAAATACAGCAGGATAGAAAAGATAAACTCCGGTTATAACACAGAGGAAGGAGAAAATGCTTTATATTCAACATGTAAAGTGTGATTTAAAAAAAAATAAATAAAAATAAATAATTGATGAGTGAGAACCAGAAAGTGAAGTATGTTTCCATCAGATAAGTACCTCAGTGGCTGAAGCCATGGAAACTGCAAGGCAGCTTTTTTTTTAGTTTAAGTCTAACGACCACTTTCCCATCTTTTGTGAGTTTGGAAAGTTCATTAGATGATCTGCAGGAAAATTGAGAGGGTGACAGGTACGGAGGGAGTGGAGACAGCTTGAAAGGTTGGATTTGAACATACTCAGAGGAAAACTATTTAACTGCATGGCCGCTGCTCAAGTGCATAAGTACACTTCTATAGGGTTCCAATGCACAGATTCTTCATCGTATGTAAGTTGAGATTTCCATTTCCTTACATCAGCCTGTGGTGGTGTTTCCAGATTGGGGAGCAGCACAAAGAGGCTGAAATTGAATTAGTTTCCATATATTGTCCTCTCCTCCTCTTTCTCTCTCTAAGCCCTGTGGTCTATCCACTGTTTGCTTTATAGGGGAGAAAAGTGAGGGGGGCTTAAGCTGTGAAGGCTCAGGCTTATGGTTCTACCGTCTTTCTGGTCACACACACAAACACACTCGCACACTTTTTGACTCACACCGGCTAACGCAGTCTGATACACACCCTTGCTCAGAGGATTATAGCCTCGTTTGCAATTACACACATAGGCGCAAACACAATCATGCAGGCCGTACGCACACATATTGTAGATGCACTTTTGAGCTCATGCTAATATCTTCTGTCTCTCACACTATCAGATTACAGCACAACACAATGTGCCGTAGCTTTTAGAGAAATAGTGCTTGAGACTCACTGCTATTTTAGGCTTAAGTCTGTCGAGCAGAAGGATTTCTAATGACATAGATTATGTGTTTATGTACAGATTTATATGTGAACGTGTGATTGTGTGTGTCCCTCCTCTGAGTGTGTACATGTGATTTTTGAAGTATGTAATCTAGTATCTAGGCACCGTGTTTCCCATCTAGGTGGAGGCAGCTTCAGTAACAACAGGCCCCATGTGTGTTCGTGAAGCTTTTGATAAAAATGGTCCATTTGTTCTATCTCTATCTCACTCATATGATCTCTTCCTCTTTCTCTCGGCCCTGTAGTTCCTAATAACAGCTACTCTAAGTGTGCCCGTGGGACTCAATAACACAAGCTCTGGAAGTGTGTACAAGATGTCTCTGTTATTGCTGGCTATGAGGCATTTGTTTATAAAAGTGAGACATTGCATTATCTTAGTTTCCTTATTAGCTCCATTTTGTGCTCCTGTGTGTATGTGCCTGAATATGGCGAGTCTGTCTTTCTCTAGAGGCACCATCACATCCACTGAGCCACTGCCTTCGAGCGAGTAGCACTGATACAACCCGTGGACAGGTGTAAAATGCTCAGCTTCCTCTTTCTCACCTCGTTTTATTTTCTTGTGCGTTATCGCCCTTCCTAAGTCTCCCTCTCTTATGCTGTCCATCTACCTCCTCCTCGTCTATCATCTATCTCAGGTGTGAATGGAGCTGTCCTCTGTCTTATGCAGGTGCTGATGTATGTTGGGGACCAGAATGGGAGTGTTTAATAGTTTAAGTATTCTGCCGTGGGCTTCTATAGTTAGCTCTAGTTTTGCAGAGTCCTTCAGGGAGATGCCCACTTTTTGTTCATGGAAGTTTTTTATTTCTCCTCTGCCCTTTGGTCCAGTTTTACCACTACTTCATGTCTACGTCTATTTTTTTAATTTTTTTTTATCTTCTTCTTTTATCTCTACGTGACCTTTATTGATTTTTATTTTTTCATTCCTTTGCAACTTTTTTTTTCAAGACCATCAAAAGTGTTCAAAGATGTAGAAAAACTTGACAGAGATAAAAGCACCAGATTTTACTGGAGGAATATTTAGAAGCTTCAAAAATTGATGATAGACGGGTTGGTTGCTAATGATTTGAAGCACGAATTAAAAAAAAAAAAAAAAAACATTCAAAATGAAGGTTAGTGATGATAACATACACCTAACTTCTCAAGGCAAATCGTCTCTGCAGATGAGCGACTGGTAACCCTTTATAACAAATAATACTGCACGTGTGACTCATTCCGTATTCTCATCATATAAAAGTAACCTTAATGATGCCCTGTTTTTCCTGAGACATTTTTAATATTGATTGTAAAATACTGGAGGTTGCATGAAATAATAGAAGAATACCAGGGTCTGTTTTGCTGTTGGCTTTGCTTGGCAATTGAGATTTCTTCTTCCCTCATTCTTTGAAGTCACCTTTTTCCTGTAGATAATCTTATAGAAACTGTTTCTTAACCTAAACCAAGCTGATTTTTCAAACCATGTAATGATTCGGTAAGCATTTACAGAGCGACCTCTTGTTGGGCTGGTTCTAGTTTTCAGTTTGCTCTATTTTGGAGCTTCGTAAACACGCATCTAATAGTCATGGCGTTTTGCTGCCTTTTTTGGGGGGAGTCTCTGAATTGTGGGCTGTCTTTGGCTGGGTTCCTTTAGCTTTGCTCTGCTGAGGAAAAGACAGACGTCAAAGTAGACAAAGATCTGCTTTGTGGTGGAGTGAAACTAAGTGGTGAAGGATTTGTGTTTTTTTTTTTTTTGGTGTTTTGTTGTGAAATCAGTTGTTATTGGCCCCTCCTGGCTCTTGCCGGCTCAAGCTGACTTTCAGCCAATCAGTATTAAAAACACCTGTAGTACATTGACTCCCAACAATTAAACCAAAACTAATGACAAGTTGCTAAAGTTTAGATGACCCATCTATGGTTGTTAAGTTGTACTTGAAATGAAAACTTTCTCTTCGGAAGGTTATTCACTCATTTTTCTACATCTGTATATTTGAGAGATAATACCACTACTAATCCCTTGCAAGGTCAGTGCTTGTATTGGATGATTATCCCCCACTGTTTATTCATACTTCCTGCTGATGTCATTTCCTCCTGCTATCTCTGACCTTTGACCTGTCATTTACCTCCTATTGCCGCCACGCTTTACTCCACCGTGGTCACTGTGATTGCGAGAACATCCCCATCTTTATCTCTGTAGGATTCCTGCTTACAAGAAGGTTACTGGAGTATCTAAATCCAAAATCTATTTGTGCTTAAAGGTCATTTTTAATTTAGATTCCTAATATGATCTTATGTTTTCTTTTTTTCACACCACATTTTCATTGGCCCCTTTAGTCACCGTCATTCTTTTTCTCTTTACTCTCCATATGTGGTGTCCTCTCATGCTGTTTCCTCATTGTTTGACAAAAAGACTGTACATCACTCATTTGACAGGGAAGCAGCATAATGCGTAGGCCATCTTTAAATGGCTTACTTTGTAACTCTTAAATGTGTTTCAACAGCTGTTCTGGCAAGCCACCCAGTGTCATGCAGGGTGCTGGCCATTCCCCTCATCATTTGATCAATGACTCTGATAAAGCAGAGCAAACCAGCTGGCATTACACGTGTTTCTTGTGGGTATGTACATGATCATATGTTAAAAGGCATATAAAAGCCTCTATACAGATGTGTAGACTCGAGTCAGATGACTTGGACTCGAGTCAGACTCAACTTGACTTCATAGAGTCATAAAGGAGTTTGAACTCGACTCAGACTTTAGCATCAATGACTTGCAACTTAACTTAGACTTTAGCCTTTTGACTTGAACATACTTGAGATTTCAAAGCAAACAAAAAGCTTAATGTGTCTTTTTTTCTTCTTTTTTAAAAGTTTCAAATACTTTATTCAAATCAACTAACTCAAAATTCAAATCAGTCAAGTTTATGAATTTCCAGTCCATTTACACCAACTACCCAGAATTCCCAGATCCAACACAGTGAAGTCACGGAACAAGGTCTACTGTGAAGTTACTGGGTCCCAGTCGGGAAAAATGATACCCAGGATCATTTTGTTTGCTTACACAAATTAGCAAGTGGTCAAACAAGAAGTGAACAGCAGTTTGTAAAACATGTGGGTTTAAAATTACGGACGGGGAAGCAACAGCGTCCAACTTCGTTTGACATTAGCTAACGTAAAGAACGGTAAATTGAGCCTGTCACGGTGAGTAGTGGGTAGTTAACGTTAGCTTAAAGCTGCGGTCGGCAACTTTTTTTTAGTCATATTAGCTTGAACTGTCATGGGATTCTGGAAGTAGAATATTAAATAGGCTGTTTAGGAAAAATAACGAAATCTGTAGCTCCCTCTGAAGCCTGTAATCATGCTTACAAAAACCGAGCGCTCCCGGCTGTTTTTAACCAATCAAGTTAGGGTGGAGGAATCCTACCTGTCAATCACAGCTTGTGCACACGCTGCTGAGCGTGAGTCTGCCCGCAGCTTGTGTGCGCTCACACTGTGGACAACCTCGTCCACAGAGGGGAAGGGGTTTGGGTGGCGATTCGGAGCTTGGTAGAGGTTGGGGGAGGGACCTGAAAGTTGTATCAGTTCGAATTTTCCGACGTTAGACTCGGAATTTTGAAAACCTGCCGACGGCAGCTTTAATAGAGGCTTTTAATCCATATTTCTAATTTTTTGTAGTCCGGGGTACTTTTTTTTTTTTTTTTTTCCCAGAAACATTTTATTGAAGTTTTCCACAGTGAAAAATACAAACATAGAACAAACTGAACAAGCTTTTCACTGTTTAATTCCCCTTCCTCTCCCACCCTCCTCCCCTTCCTTCTCTACTCGTCCAGGGGACAAGAACAAGGTGAAGGTGATCTAACCACTAGAAAAGAAAGAAAAATAGATAAATTAAATTAAAAAAATTTTTTATTTAAAAATGATAAAAATAAAAATAATCCCCACAAACATCGCTTCTCTAACTAAGGTTATCTGGGCTTTACCGGTAGACTCGATATTGCAATACATGTCTAATTAAGTTAGTGAACCACAGGTTTTGTAAAGTCTAGTCCTGTAATCCTACCATCAAGTCTGATTGCTTAATAAAATGAATGAAAAGACCCCACACCCTCTCAAAGAGGTATTGTTTGGATTTCCTGATGTATGCTATTTTTTCCAGTGGTAAGTTGGACAACAGCTGGCTTAACCATTGGGAGGTACTAGGTCTATAAACATTTTTCCAGGCAGGAGCTATACATTTCTTTGCAGATAATAAACATATCTATAAAGGTGCGTTCTGTTTTACTAAAATTATATTTTTCGGGGTATAAAGCTAACAGGAATAACTTTGCATCCCATGGAATTTGTTTTGAGAGAATTTTTTCAACTGTGTCCTTCACCTCCTTCCAAAACCACTTAATTTGTCCGCATTCCCACATGCAGTGTATTAAAGTCCCCTTAAAATGGCACTTTACACAAACGTCTGGAATGTTGTTGTTGTATTTATTCAAGTGCACCGGTGTGACATAAACTCGCATCAGCCATTTAAATTGTATCAATCTAAGACGGCTATTTTATGGACATTGTATGAATTTTTGTGCAGGCCCTTTCCCAGTCTTGGTCAGTAATAGTTGATGACAGATCTGTATTCCAGTTCGTAAGCTTATTGCTTGAGTTCTCTGGTGATTTAGAAGTCAATACATTATAGAAATCCGAGATAATGCCCCTTCTTGAACCACCTTGAGTCAGTAGTTTCTCAGGTAATGTAAGGGGAGGCTTGTTAAGATTACTCTGATTTGCTTTAACAAAACTTCTCAGTTGAAGAAATTTAAAATAGTGCTTTTTATTAAGCTTGAACTTGGTTTGTAACTCTCCAAATGATAAAAGTGTATCGGAATTTGGTGAGTAAAGGTCACCAATTCTTTTAAGGCCCAATGTTGACCATAGTTTAAATGTTCCATCTGCCCTTCCTGGAACAAACTGCTGGTTACCCCATATCGGGCTGAATCGGGATAAACTGTTTGGTTCCTTGAAATAATTTCTAACATCCTGCCAGACCTTAATCATGTTTCCCAGAATAGGATTTGCAATGTGTTTCTGTAATTTCTTTGAAATGTCCGAATACAGCAACATTGGAAGAGAGAGCCAGATTTGAGTTGTGTGACTCCATTTCTATCCAGTGTGGTTTATCATTCACTGCAAAATAAAGCCTGATTGTCCTCAACTGTGTGGCCCAATAATATAGCTTAAAATTGGGGCATTTTAACCCCCCTCTGTCAAATGGTAAATACAGTAGAGAGAGGCATAGCCGAGGTCTTCCATTGTTCCACAAAAACCCCAAAGTGATTTTTTTTTTTAGCCTAATAAATAGTTCAGGAGGGGGCGCTAAGGGAATACTTTGGAAAAGGTATAATAACTTTGGTAATATACTCATTTTTAGTACGTTAACTCTTCCCAGCATGGATATAGGCAGGGACGTCCATCTGTTAATAGAAACAGTCAGTATTTCCAGCACTTTTTATTTTTGATCAAGTTCAGTTGCTGCTGCTGCTTACTTTGGCACCTTTTCAGAAGTACTTATTATTTCTGCAAATCATTTCTTATTATTATGCATTTGAATTAGATATTTGGTCAGATGACTTGATAAGGACTCGAAAATTCAAAGTTTAGGACGTGGACTTGACTCTTGACTTCCACATCTTGACTCGACTTGGGACTCTTATATCTTTACTTGGGATTTGACTCGACTTGATTTGAACGACTTGAGAGTTACTTGTGATTTGCAAAACAGTGACTTGTTCCCACCTCTGAAAATTGCTGTCTTGAAGTAATTGTGACTCACTTGAACACAACTTGCACGGCGTTATTCAACATGTCTGTTCTCTATGACGAGTTCTGTTGGATCTGCATGAGATTGTTTGACTTGCGGCTTGTTGCTTCCACCCTGAAGCCTTAACTTTCCTCAGAAAGAACACCTTTTCCTGATGTGTTTCTCTTGAACGTCTTGATTCATTTTTCAGATATTTTCAGAAGTTTCATTCAGTGTTTGGAAGGAACCTACTTTTATTTTCATTGCAGCATGTTGATCTGCTCAGTCTTTTTTCTGTGAATTATTTTAGTTTAAAAAAATATATATATATTTTTTTTTTATTGAAGGCTTTGATTCAAAAGTTCTCCATCCACTGAGCTATTAACTTTGACAAGGCAGGATACGTCGTTCCAAGTTATTATTATTTTGTTGATAACAAAATTGCCTGTACATTTCCTGTGGAAAAATGAGTCAATTTATTTAATTTGAAATAACTTGAGGCTAACAATTGAGTAGCCCTGGCTTATGAGTTCAGGTTAATGAATGAAAATGAATGAGTAGATAAAAAAAAAAAAAAGTAAACGGGTGAAAAGTAATTAAACTCCTGGGGGGTGAGAAAAATGAGGCGATTAACATGTTAATTCTTCAAAAGTTAATTGAAATTTTGAAACATCATATTGGAAGGAAATATCGCTTCAAGATGTGTCACCTTCAGTGTGCTAATTACACTGGACAGATACTATGAATCTGACCAAAACCATTGCAATTACTCGAAATGTTAAGCATTTATTTCACTATAATCCCTTTGGCTGCTCATACTGGACGCAGAAAGATGATCAAGAACAATGCATAGCTGAGTCTGAGTTAGTCAAGTGGATAGGTCGTAGAAAAACTGCAAATGGATTCCATCTGTTGTTGTTTTCTTTTTTTGTGTGCAATTAAAAGTGACTTTGGAAGATTTGTGCACCCTCCTTTTTTCTACAATAACTTTGGATAAAGATTTTGTACATATTTTTGGGTAAACGAACGAGTTCTACAGATTTTTTTGTTAACCATCACTGGCACGAACACAGCATTTGGAGGAGATGTTTTAATAAACTGGGTGAAGGATTACAAATCTTTTAATCAGCTCAAATGTGAATGCAGAGAGCCATTCAGTGTTACCATTCAATGAAGTTTCTTATGCCCGAGCACTCTTCAGCACATTGAGGGACAGGGGATTGAGTGCACCCCCCCATAAATAAAGTATCTGAAGTCGTCACATACTCAGTGATGGGTTCCTAAATACTTCCATTATTTGCCATCTTGGCTTCATCATTGCCTCGTAATGACATTGCATTCCTCTCACTCTTGTCTTCACCGCAGCCCTCTTGTTTTATACTGAAGTCCGTCCACGCTTCGCTTCTTCTTTACATATTGTAATCTTTTCTCTTTTTTTTTTTTTCCACCCCATCCTTCTCCTGTCCTCTCTCCTTCTGTTATCAGCCTGTCCTGCAAAGCTTCATTTGCAGAGCAGCCCTAATCAGATGTGTACCAGTGGAAAGCAGTTTTTGAGAGCAGCATGTGGCATGAAGATAGCAAGGCTTAGCAGAGGGGAAGCACATTGTAAGCCCTCAATTATATGCCTGACACCCAGATACAGAAAAGAGACACTCAGAAGGCCTGTTTGTTTTTTGGTTGTTTTTTTGTTTTTTTTTCCCTAATGTGCCAGACTATTGTTTCTTGTGGTTTTTTTTCTTGTTTGTTTTGTGTGATTGGCATCATATTTTTGTTGTATTATTTGCTGGAATGAGTGAAAGAAGCATAGACATTGACACAAACCGAGAAGCGCAACTTCAGCTAAGCAGGAAGTAAGCGCATTAAAACTACTTTATCGACAATTTTAGCCCAGACAAAACAGGATATAACTGCATAAGACCTAGTGTAGCTACATATGTTGGTCTCTTTGTTTCTCATTTCAATGTGTGATCGTGTGTGCGCGTTTGTTCTTGTGCTAAATATATCTGAAAAATTCAATGAGGCGTCAAGAAGTTGAGCCATCTGACATCAAACGCCTCACTAGCACCTATTTAAGACGTCTAACACCTGACAAAGCTTCTGAATGAGTGTTAACAATTAACATAGACTCAAAATAGAGACACAGGTGTTACACACATGGAAAAGAGTCGGAGGAGAAGGATGGACTCCACCCCCTACAACCAGCTATGAACGGCGGTGTGAAGACAGGACTGAAAAGAGTGCAGTTGTGCTGTCTCTCTGTAGTAGTTTAACTCGAGCCTCACACAATCAACTCAAGAAATTGCGTCAGCCTATGATAAAGAGGGGAAAAAAAAGGCTTTTAAGACCATTATTATATTTTCTTTAAGGAGCGATGGGAGTACTTTGCCTCAGTTGACTGACAGCCATCACTTTATAGAGCAAGCACGGCTCCTGCCTAAACAGCGCCAACGGTGGTGCTATCTAGATCCATCCATTTTCCATTCCTTAGTAAAGGATATGCAAAGCTTAAGGCAAAAGTCTGTGGCGTCGAACCCGCAGAGACACCAGAGTGGAATCGAATGAAGAATGAAAAGGTGAGCTCGGGAGAGCAAACAATAAATTGTGTTTGAACATGCCTGCCGCTGAGGCTCACTGCTTCAAGGCTGCCTACCTCTTTGGATGGAATATTCATCTAGTGTATTGTCCTGTGGAGGCATCTCACCTTTGGTGGAAAAAAAAAATCACTCTCAACTCGACCTTGCTTTTCTGCCTTGCACTCATGCTGCCTGCAGTGTTAATAACATTGCTTTATTCGATGCTGCTGTGATGAAAACGCATCCAAATTCTGTAATTAGCATTGATTAAAAGTATGTGATATATCGCAGATACTGTATAAGCATTTGATTACTTGTTTCAGAACTTGTTTCTAGGCTTCTATGCTGGCTTTACCTACTTGGAGGACATCGTTATCAGCCTTTTTTTGGACCACATGTCAGCATTTGCGGGCAAAAGAAGTGATTAGCTATGGTCAAAGCCAGTGAGACAATGTGATTAATGAATAAAGATTTTCTTTTGTTTTTGAGACACCATACTCTTCCACATACGACACCTATCAGTGTAGGTACTGATGGGAGAGACAGTCTTGCCCCGGCGGTGTTGTTGGACATTTACAACTCATTTTCACTTCCTTGCTTTCCTCAAAAAGGTAAGCAGTAAAATACCAGCGGCTTGATACAATGATACAATGATAAAATAGCACTTTGTATGTTGCCGTAGGAGTTGGTCATTTACAATGGATTCTTTTTCAGGTCAATTTTCCTTGATATCTAAAATTCTTGATTGTCAAAATGTGTAATTTGTAATACATATGCAGGCACTAGACGACACCGTTAGTCCATGCTGATCTGAAGCAATATAGCCACACCTGCTGTAAATTAGCAAGTGTGTGATGACACGACGGCTCCTGTCACACGGCACACGGACTTTCGATATTCAGAGTTTTGCCATGTAAGTGTCCCGACATGGCTTCCATTGTATTCCGTTCCTATCATTTTGAATCACAGTTATCATGTTGTCACAGTTGCAGTAACGACAGTCTGACTAGAAAAACTGACTCCGTGCATACTATGAGTTTGCACAACATTCGCATTAAGACCCATCATAACCAAACTCTCAGACAGCGCTCTAACAGTAAGAAAGCAATTGCTTTAATTATTTGTCTAATTAGTCGACAGTTTTCCGCTGTGCACACCAGATTTCACCGAAAACATTTTAGCACATCTGTTTTACTCTCTGCTTCACGTGCCGGTCAGTAAAACCTGTCGCATTGTGTTTGTGTTCTTCTTTTCAAGATCATGTTTGACTGCTCTGATACTGAAATGTCCTCTTTGGTCTTGGTTTAGTTAACCCTTCGAGTGATCTGCCTAAACAGGGGCCTGAATTACACAAAGGCAGCCATTGAAGCCCGAGGGCTGGCAGGAAACCAGCTATTACAAGGTCAACATTGCCTTTATTACTTGTTATTAGTCTTTATTATACCTCACTGGAGATTTTACGTAAATACACACCCACGTACACAGGCTCACAGACCTATAAGCTCACCAAAATGGCAGCTGAGGTCCTGACTCAGGCCGGTAGACATACCCCAGGGAGCACAGGTAAACGTCGGCGCTGTGTTTTTGTTTATCGTATGGCTGTAGGCTGTGACATAGTCGATTATTTTCTCTCAGCAGTCACAACACAATTTATAGGATGGAAATTGTCATTCTCATATGAAAACACCGTCTCGTCATACATGGAAATGCATGTAGTGGCTCAGCTACACAGGCAGGAAGCTCAGGCAGCAACGGTGTATTTCTTGCCAGATGACAGTAAAATCGGATTTTTAAATGTAATTGCAGAAGTGTACTTGCACTCTGTGTCTCTAAAGTTTATGTATGTGGGGCTCAAAGGCTCACCTATTTTTGAGTTTCTTTTCACTCTCTGTGACTATGCTTTCCCTCGGATGCTAAATGTTAAACCTATTGGAACACAGTCTCTTTTTTGAACTAGGATGCATGCTATTGGCCCATATTTCTCCACTCCTCTGACTAAAATGGCATTTGCTCTGACGTCTGGCCAAGAAAATTGGATATACACTCTGGCAAGTTTGTACAATCTAGTTCATCAGCTCCCTAATACATTATGTTACCAAAGAAAAGGCTTTGTGCAGGAATGAAGCAGGCTTTTATCATATCTAAAGAGAACACACTGAAACTGCATTATGTTTGTATCTCTGTTGTCGAGGCAAGATTGTGATGGAGTTATTCAGTTAGTTGTAAGGTAGATCCATGTAGACAACATCTTTAAACATCCGCCCTGGCTGTGTTTAGAGAAAATGCTTTCAGTACATGTATCAATAAAGTCCAATTAGGGGAAATGGAGGGAGAAATATGAAATGCTCCATACACTATGACATCTGCAATGACAACCAATCTATGAAATACACTTCATTCTCACTCTTACTCCCACACTGTATCCCACTCCTCTGCTTTACTGTTTCTCCCCACTTATTATTCAGTGACCATAGTCTATTGCTAAGTGCAGGTGAAAAAAAGCCATTAAGTCAGTGGCTGGGAGTATTGCGCGTGTACACGTGTGTGAGTGTGTGTCTGTGTGTGTCCGAGGGAGAGAGTGACAGGAAGACAGATTGCTGCCCATTCTAAAACATGACATTCTAATCGGTGTGCATGTTAATTAAGAGACTTTATTGAAATATTTCTTGTGGCTGGAGAAATTGGACGCTTAATGAAAACATGCAAAGAGAACCGCTGTGTGTGTGTGTGTTCATGCGAGCAGTGAAATGCTTCTTTGCAAGAAGGAAAAACCCTTTAAAGGTTCTACTTGATTCACACTTGTTGACATCAAGCCTGTGTTTCCTTGTACATTTTATCCCTCTTGCAGAGTTGTTTCCCTGAATATTCTCCTCTTAGTTCTGAGGCTGAACGTGTTTTGGTGTCTAAGGGAGCTCTGCATTTGGTTTCATTTGACTCAGTCTGCTTTTCTATTTTCCTTCTTTCCATCTTCTTCTTCCTTCCTTTTTTTTTTTTTTAAATTCCTGTAGGGATTTGATGGTGACACCTGTGAACAGGCTTCACTGACATTTGGAAAATATATTACATATGCTCTGACTGGAGGCAGTGTGGCAAGTTCTGTTTGTGTATGTGTGTGTGTATGCATGAGCGTACATGTCATCTGGGTGTTTGCACATGTGCTTTCAGATAGAAACACAAACACTGAAATGACTCCAGTGATTCAGTGTTGGGAGTACCTTAAGTCCCATTTCAATGAACACTTCTACACAACTCTGGTATGTGTTTTTTTTTTTTTTTTTGTCTTCGGAACACATTTTAAGCTTTAAGACGAATTAATCAGATACATGTGATGGTCTGACATGGCTTTTGTGCGATTAAAAAGGGGGTAAGAGTTATGTTGGTTAAGTCAAGGAACTTGCAAATAACTGTGTTTGTTATAGGAAGTAAAAATCGACAGTAGCACTGAAGACGAAGGGAGGAACATTTCAGTGACAGCAGGCACTCACTCAGACTTATTCACTTACCTGACATCCTTTTTGATTGCACACAAGATTTGCCTTCTCATTACCCTCTTCGTGTGTGTTTCCCCCCCTATTAAATTAGTACTAAATTAAACATTACTTCATGGAGTTGAAAAGCTCATTCTGTAAAGGCACCCTACATACGAAGCTGGTGTGACCGGATGCAATTTCGTACAAAGTAGTTTCAAACTGGGAGGACTCATCCACATTAGTCGTGGGAAAGAATGTATATTGTGGTTGATTCTTGATTGTTTTACAGATTTTTATCATTACATTTACAGTTATAGGATATATAGATTAGTGGAACAATTGAGTGAAGTGGAGAAACTGAAAGAGAATCTCTTTTGAGGAATAATATAACCTCTATGATGCTGACAAAGAAGATCATCAGTTGTCTGTTATCCACAAGCAACACCACTTAAAATCCATTTTACTGAAATGACAAAATGCGTGCCTCAGTCCTTGGGTCCACATGATTTGTTTAAATCTTACCTTCAGAAGTCACAAAAAAAACAAAACAGTCCTATTAATCTTCCATCACTTAGGACGGAAGCTACTCTAGACTCAATATCAAGGAGATTTCTCAGGTAACCTGTGTTGTGGCAGCAGCACCTTGAGTAGGCAGCTACTCAAGGCTTACACCCTTATAGGGACTGACATCTGCATAAAGAATTGGCCCCCACAGAATTCATCCGAGGCAAGCATATGCAGTACTGCCAAAGAGAATTTCGGTGGTTCCAGAAAGAGAGGAGAGTTGATGCCACTGGATCTGTGCTCTCTGTTTTGCAGCTTCTTTTATAGAGAGGTCTGTCAGTCGCCGTGTGCCAGAGATCTGTTCTAATGTTGGGTTCAAGGAGAGATTGGTTTTTAACCACCTTCTGCTCGAGAATTTCCTGCTAGGAGAAAGGTGCCAGCACCCAGTTGATAAGTGGAGTTGCTGGTGGCTCCTGACAGCCTTTCAAACGAGCCATTAAAGCTGTTGGGCTGTGTCTCCTTTTTTTAGCGTTTATCAATTCTTCCAAATACTTCTCAGTACCGGCAGCTTAAGAGCGTCCTGTCTCTTTTGGGGTACCAACTTGTGACATTTTAATGTTAAGAGTAACTTTAAAGACTGCACAGCTGCACTTGCTAAATTCACTTAACCCTATGTTAAAGGCTGAGTTATACTTCTTTTAACTGCCCTTTAAGCAGTTTTGGTCTTGCGCTTGTGTTAATGGCTCGAGACGTTTATGCTTCATTTTGCTTTGTCGGAGTTTGCGTGTGCTGCGTGGCGATTCACCGCCAGGACAGTAGGTGGAGTAGCGGGTTTTTTCAATGACAAGCCTACTACGATGAAAGGAAATTCACCGCCAGGAGCTCTTCGGCAAGTCTCTCTTCCATAGATTCATGCTTCTTCTTCTTCTTGTAAATAGCCGGTATTTTGTCAGATTTTCAACACCTTGGGGGTCTAAACGACTACTTTCTCGCCTGAAAATGTTTCAAATGTTGCTAAAGTTATATATTTACAGAGTTTATAGCTTAAGGGAAATCAGCTTTTCAGGCCGGCTGATTTCGGCTCGGGCAGGAGTGAAGTGCACTGTGTGTAAACGCTCTGCATACTGTCAGATCGATGAGTATGCCGTTTTCAAGTATTAGGCGGTTTCGAACACAGCCAGTGACTTGCGCTTGCGTCTTGCGTGAAGTTTCGAAAATTGAGGTGACACACGCAAGCACGCAAGGGCTTGCGTTGCGTCTTGCGTCACCGACTATAAATCAGGCTTAACTTTCTCTACTTAGTCACTTTCCATTAAATGACCAAATACAGCAGGGAGTGAGGGAATCTTCAAGAATGACAAGAGAGTCAATTCTGAAAACGCACATCTCAAAAGCCCCGGTTTACGTAGCTGCTTCTTTTTTTTTTTTTTGTTTTATTCATGTTTACGTGCACATTTTGCTGTGACCGGCTGTAGCTGGTGCATTTACAGCCAGCGCCTCTGAACACCATCTGTGGATGCCACATGTGTGTCGTGGTAGAAACCATGTTGTAACTATCACATAGGGGGAAAAAAAGACTCACTCACTCTGAGAGTGGGAGGATCCTTTCCATTTCATAAGGGCAGCCTCAGTGGGGTTTGATTAGGTTCTTTGTCTAATTGTACAATTGGAGTTCATTAATGCTCAGTGTAATAGATTCATCTTAATCCTGTTAAGGGTGTCCTGTTGCTAATTCTGGGCACATGGTAGCACAAAAATATCTGTATTTTTTTTCATGAATGAAATAAGAATGGAATGTACACTGTGTTCTTTGGTAGAATTAAAGGGTTGCTTCCCATCTGGGATCTCGTCTTACCTAGACATTTTGGGCACGTTTAATTAAGTATTTCATTTCCTGTGTATTATTTATTTTTATTTATACCTTTACACTTTTACAAAAAAAAAGAGCCAGGAACAAAGTTATTTTCTACGGAAGCCCAGAGCGGACATGGTACGTATAAACTTTTTTCTGATGGTTTTCTCGAGATAACGAGATAATTATGTCGTTATCTCGAGAAAACAATGATCTTTTTCTCAAGATAACGAGTTAATTTAGAGATGGTTTTCGAGGCCACTTTTTCTCAATAATAATCAAATTATCTCGTTATCACGAGAAAACGGAGGATAATTATGTCGTTATCGCGGGAAAACGGATGGAATAAAATATATATATCTATGGCCGTTTAGGGCTTCCGTAATTTCCACAGTTTCTTAGTTGTGAAATGCATGTGAGGACAAGTTTTACTCTGTTTTAGCCTACAACAAGTTCGAGACATTTTTGAAGATGGCCAACTGGGGAGACAAGGAGGTCCGCAAGCTCCTCAGCCTCCGAACAGAGGGCGTTATTTACCGCCACATGTCGGGGACGGTGAAAGATGGACCTCTGCTGGAAGGGCTGGCGAGAAAGATGGGAGAGCGCGGTTTCCCACGCAGCAAGACGCAGGTGACCAACAAACTAAAGGCCATGAGGAAAAAGTTCCATGCGGTTAATGACCACAATGGCAGGAGTGGCAGAGGGCGATTGGACTGGCCATATTTCGACATGTGCCACACCATCTGGGGAGGAAGCCACTCTGCCAACCCCATTGCCATTCAGGGCAGCATGGAGCTCGCACCAGCTTCTCTTCCCACACCACCGTGCTCCACCATAGTGCTCTTGTATTCTCCGCATATGTTCTTCGGCGGCATCCCACGTTGTGACCATCCACACCCCGTAAAATAACATCTCCTTGAACTGCATATACACTTGCAAAAACAAGTCCCCAAGGTGTCCCGCCATCGTCGGTTTGAAAAATTTGATGCAGACAGGTGTATTTAACCCTACCTCCGACGCATGGCTTTTGCCTACGTCATTGTACACGCCCAGCATTTTATGTGTTTCGTGTGACGCTCTGCCACTAGGCAACGCCCCCTGAACTCGGCTTCAGGCGACACGGGTCACCTAATACGCCAAGCTTTCACATTGCTCGACGCGGGACGAAGTGGCGATTTGGACCCGCTAAGGTAGCGGGTCTCAGTGTGAAAGGGGCTAATGACATTTTTGCCTTTATCCAACCACGGTGCTTGTCAGCACTTTGTTGTCACTTACGGCCCTTGTGTGGATTCTTGATTGGAACGTAAGGAATTGATGTCTTCATGTTGTGGCTCAGCCACAGTTCAGATTTGAGACTCATCATCCGTCTGTGAATGGAATTAAAGGCCAGAATAATAGCAAGGAAGCCTTCCGATCTCAAGGAAGTGTGATCTCTTTAACACACCATTTAACTTACCATCTTTGGCACTTAGGTTTGTTCTGTAGGCACATCCCAAACTTAACTGCATTAATCGAAACTAATAAATTAAAGAGTATTAGAATAAATGACAAACCTTGGTGTGGTCCAAGGCCCTGGATAGGCCTTGAACACAGAGACCTCCAGGCAGCACTCTAAATTACTTCTGCAAATCCTTCTATTCCACCAACAAACACTTGAGCTATTGGATTTTCCAAATAGTAGCATTCTAATGAAAAATTATTGGACATTTTGTTATTTCAAGGGCTCCTTAATGGACAGCACCTCAGCCAGGTTATGTGGTTGCGGCAGATAGAGGACATACGGGATGGTGACTGACAGACCAGGGTCAGGGTGACAAACAAGCTCTGTCCACAGACTGGCTATCGATTTCAACTCAGAGGTCTCTGCTTGATATGGCAGCAGTCAGGGTCAGCCAGTCACCTAAGCTACAGCTAGCAGGCTATTAGCCTGGGAAGGGAGATGCAGGTGAAGACAATATTATTGTCATGGTCAGAATTGGGGATAATAACATCTGCACTGCAAGTTTGATATCATAGCTGCAGGTAACAGAGCAGAAGGCACAGAGCAATCTCATTGTGCTTTACTCATAATTCTTTCTGACCACTATTTTGTGCCTTCTGGCAGCTTTTCTAATAGTTATAGTGCTTTTTTTCAAAGCATTTTGAACTATGAATGGAAATGTAATTCCGCAGCTCAGATTTGGCACCAGCTGCTTAAGCATTATAATCGTAAATCATTTTTGATTTCACATTGAATTCAGTAGAATGCAGTTTACTGTAATGCTATTTTACACAGAGAGCTAACAGTGCTGAAATGTGGTCCATTTGCAGTCTCTCCCATTTTCTTGCATAATTAACTTCATATGTTGCCAGGAGGAACAACTGTTGGTCGTTACCTCGATGGCAGTAGTTTCTCCGGATGTCGTTAGTTTTCTCTTTGCGTCACGCTTCTTTTTATTTTTAGTGCAGTTTTCATAAAATGTATGAGTGCAAACAGATAGAGCTGAGGTGGAGCGTTCAAACCAGAGGGGTCCGCCGGCTCTCTCTGTGATAAAGCCTCTTTCTTTTTCCCAGGCCGACCAACTGCTTTATTTGGCTTGGCAGTTTGTTTAATAAGGTGCATGTCAAATACTGAGGCTTTGTTTTGGCCCCGTTGTTTTTGGGAATAAGATTTTGACTTTGCATCAAAAAGTGTTCACACAGCTTCTGTGTTTGCATGGATCCATGGTAAAGGTGTCTCAAACAATTTGGCTCTTCCATGTGCCCCGAATGATTAATAGAGAATGAGTTCCAAAGTAAACATAGGAAGGCTATGCAGGCATACCAATCTGGCTTGTTTTGTCAATTAGCTTAGGTCTACGTGAGCCTTGATGGTGGATGGGATTACAGCACTTAAGTTGCTCTACCTGGCGAGACACCTAGTTCTACGCAGCATCAAAGACAGTGCTGGTGCCCCTAGCCTTTTTTGTCTGTTTTGTGGAACTCATTACAGTGCCTTGTGTTTTTAACATGCTTCCCTCATTACACCCAGTTTTCTGCTGAAACTTTGATCTGTGACAGTGTACCGTTACCACTTTGTGCCGCATCTGTAAATAGGTGTAGCAGAGCTGAAAGTACATCTGTCGTTTTGATTAAGGTCGATACGGTGTAAATGTCCTCCATTCAAATTCAGACCGACCCCTTACTCGCCTTGTTAGTGAGTTTCTGCTCTGTGCACAGCATCTGGTAGATTTTTTCTTATGTGAAGTCAGCTGATTTGTTGTGCATCAAATCCCTAAGAAACCCTTGCAAAATGGTTTTAAATAAATCTTGGACGTCTTATCTTATGCAATAGTGCAGGCGGCACTGTTTTATGAAAGGGAACACTGGGCTGATGAGATGCAATTGGATTGCATATCTGAAACACTGATGGTAGCGTTATTTTATGGAAGCTGTCTTAACTGTTCCATGGAGCGTTGCCAGCTGAGTGTCTTAGTGTAGCGAGTTACAGTCCTTTGGACTCAAGTTATGTCTTTTCCCAGAGGAGTACAGTGGGAGGGGTCAGGTTTTTATGTACTTTAATGATGAACAGATGAAAAAAAAAGTGAAATAAAGTGAATTCCAATACTTTTTGATGTATGGGGTTGTTTGTGATGCACAAAGTCCAATTTAATCAAAAGTGGTTGTATTTTACATTAAAAGCTGACATGGATCGGCTGGTTGTTAAACAAATTAGATGCCGAGCTCATCTGAAATGCGTGCTGGACAGTCTAGGAAATGTGCTTTACGCTAGTATAAGCAACTACTGTCTCAATTAATAGGCCATGAACGTCTCCTTTCAAAGGTTAAATGAATGGCCATTATATTCATATTGACCACAAAAGCCTCATGAAAGAAATAGGTTGAAAGTTTACTTATTAGTTCGAGGTTCATGAGAAATGCATGTCTATGGAGTAAAATACACCGTTACAACTCTGCAGTGGGGCATTTTGAAGGTGAAGTATTTCATCAGTAGTTGTAGTTGACCTGCATTTAACACAGGAGTGGGCCTGAGTTTGAGTGTTTGGTTCAATAAGGATAAAATGGTGAGTAGGCTGGAGCCATCTCTCTGGCCACAAACTCAAGACTTCACTTCTCTGATTGCAAGCTCATTTTTCTTTCCTCTTGTTCCGTTGCTCCCCTGCTGGGTAAATACGTTAACCCTACTTAAATCAAAAGTTTGGTCTCACTAAAGATAGGTTTGCGCTCACTATGTTCTCTCATGCTTCAGATCCATTCTTGCTTACTTCAGGTTGACTGTGACGACGTCCATGGGTATGGTCAGGTTATTTTAACCTGCTTTTATCCTAATTAGAAAGTCTTTCTTTTTGCGTTGTGCATTTTAACTGGCATCTAGAGTTTCTCAGTTTACTGCTGTTATGAAAAAAAAAATGGAGGACAGCAATAAATAGTGGAAAAAAGTTGAAATAGGACACATATGTTGTGACTGAGAATAGGTTGAAAAGAAATACTGCACTGACAACCTGCGATAATGGGGAAAGCTGGGGCTACCGTTCCTGACATCAAGATAATGATTTTTCTGTTGCGACAATGTGGAAAGAGACCGAAATAACCCAAGTTACCCTGACTGTAGACAGCAAGGCCGTTTTGTGTCGGCTGCGAGGGTTTTATAGTACATGACGAGTTACAGCAGCAGCACATTGCCGGGGCCTCGCGCTTTTACCACAGAGTCACAGTCTTCAATGAGCCAGTCCATTTTTCAAAACGACGAATTGCTCCTGACAATCCAATGGCTAGGCCACCATTTTGCAAAATATGAAAGGTCTGGCGCAAATGAGGTCTGACCTTATCAATAGTTGAGTCCCATCCATCTAAAAGCAGACCCCCTGTCGCCTCGTGCAAACGAGGCTGCTTACCTTCACTCCCCTCCCTTTGTTGCTGCTCTCCATCTCTGAATTGCTCACTCACTGCTGTAAGGTTCACTGCGCCGATGCACATTTTTCTCTGGCCCTTCTTATCTTGGACTGTGAATCAGCCCCCATCTGGTTGTTTGTTTATCCATCTGTCACTTGCAACATCTTAGACACTATGCCCATAATTTGTTTTAAATCTAATAGGATGATGTATGTCTCCATTTTGACCTAGTAGTTTTACATACTGGACTCATTTCTGAAGGCAATTGTGGACAAAATTGCTATTTTATCAGAGTGTCACAACCATTTTCTCATGCCTCGAGCAGATTATAGTTTTGAGATACTTAGATTACATGGTCTTGAAAGTTTAAAGACCAGGTTACTTCTAAGGGACATTACTAAATGCACAAGTAAGATTTGTATGCAATATAGCAATCAAATTGAAGCCAAGCTACGCTAAATGTAATCTTACCCTAAACTCACTTGCTTTTTGCACCTCATCAAAGGGAGTCATTCTGGACTGTGATTACTGCTTTTGTTTCCTCCCACAACTCTTTGGTTTGAACCACTGGGATCCAGTCGATCGTCTTATCCATTATGCACATTCAGACTGCAGAATTGTGCACCACACATATATGTGTATGTGTGAGCTCATGGTATGTGTGTTTGTAAAAGATACTCAATATTACTGGTGAATTACGCATGACTTTCAGGGGACCAACAGCAGCCATTAGACACAAATAAGGACAGTTCTTCGCGAGAGATTGCTGTAACTGCAGTGTGCAGTCTGCACTGTTCATTTCACCCGGTCATTTTAGACTAAATGTTATTTTATTTGTCAGGAACAGTGGCGGTTGACTAAGGAGTCATGTTTTGAAGCATCGAGTTACCCCCTGACATCCAAACTGCTTTTCACACAGAGATGGTGACAGAGTATGTATCACAAAGGAGACCGTCTCATTATGCTGATACTGCTCACCTTTTGTCTGACCCAATCAGGCAATATAGTGCAGTTCCAGGGAATGTTTTCAAATAGCGTGTGAGAATTGTGCAGTGTTCGGGTGTTCAATGTAGCATGTTCGGTGGTGCTGGTACTCCCTTAAACACAGACATTGATTTTATTTTATTTTTTCTCTGTGACTTGCTCTGTTGCTGGCTCAGTGAGAACTAACTTTGACCCTTTATTCCATTGCTGTACCTTACAAACAAAACAGGAAGAGAGAGCAAAGGCATCCTGAAAGGTTTATAGGCCATTAAAGAGGTTTAGTTTCTGGCCTGTCATTTACTGTTCTAAATGCAGCATTATATCATTTATAAGTAAAATTAAATGAAAATGTGTATGCATGAATGCATTAAAATGAACAAAGCTGTTTTTAACTGATGACCTTGAAGTAAGCGCAGCTCTTTCTTATTTATTATTTTTGACAGTGAATGTGTTAAAGTTGCACTAAATTGTGCCAGCACACACCCTAACCCTAATGATTTGTGTACCAGTCGCAGGCATAAATACTGCTTTAGGACATATGAGGACATGTTTAGTAATAGGCATGTAGAGAATTATGCAGAGTATCAACTTTCTAACTGCAGATGACATAAAACTGACAAAAAGAGGTGTGAAACTTTCAGAAGATGGCTATCAAGGAGTGAAACAAAAAAGGAGACCTGCCATCTGAATTTGAAAGATTTAATGGGCAGCTTTGCACAGCAGAAGGTCAGATGAGATCATGTGTAATGTTAGTTGACCTTTTGTTTTCGCCTTGACGCAGACAGCTCCCTATTCGACTCTGTCCTCACCTGTGTCCTGCACTGTCACTTAGTATGATTTTATCTGAGGTGGCACTCCCACACCTGATTTTGTCACACAGCTGCTGCTCTCGTTTCTAAGTCTATTTTAGGTGCATGGCAGGTTATTGTTTCTGGGTGATTTTGAAGTTGCTTTTTTTTGCTCTCTGAAGTTACCTTATGTCAGTGTGATGGTAATTGTGATTCGGAAGTGTTTGTCACTGGGTCTCTGGTAGCTAATGTGCTCTTATTGATGTGCGGAAATGATGAAATAATGTAGGCTTTGCTCTAGAAACATGTTGTTTTTATCACAGTTGGATGTAGATGATCTCAATGGCCATTGATATAAAAAGTTGAGTTAAGTTGATCTGCTAGCGTGATCTGTCCTGAATTGGAATATCCATATGAAATTTGTTGAGTTATTTGACCTTCTCTATGCATGGGAGAAGAAGTTGTAAAGAAAGGGGGTGGATGTGTTTGGTTGAAGAATTCAAACATTAATCTCTCTAAAATTACAAACTCGCCTTTTAAAATGTGCTTTTCCATCAGCATTTCATTGATTGTCTTCGAATGGACATGTGTTATCTTGTTTCGGTATCTGACTGGAGGCGCAGTTGTCCAATATCGGATTTTCTGAAAATATTAATTTATCTGTCTTTGATGAATGACAGAAACGTAAATACTTATTCAGTCTGACTGGAAACAATGGGCCTTAAAAACTATATGTCGTATTTCTCAGAAAACTGCTGAAGAACTAGGCCTTCAGCATGTTGACAATGAAAATGGTCTTCTGTGGACTGTATGT
Source organism: Odontesthes bonariensis (assembly GCF_027942865.1). NCBI lineage: Eukaryota > Metazoa > Chordata > Actinopteri > Atheriniformes > Atherinopsidae > Odontesthes > Odontesthes bonariensis. The sequence goes on from NC_134511.1 coordinate 17,652,148, forward strand.
GGTCAGTGTCTGTATGTTGTATGTAATGCCATTGGTATGTTCCAAGAGAGGCTGCATGCAGAACGAAGCTGAGCAGAACAGAACTAAGCCAGGCTTTGCTGGGACCTGGGGCCCTCCCAGAGGAAAGCCAACCAGCTTACACAGTCAGATCTGCACCAACTAGAGGAGACATTTTGGACAAGTTAAACAGTGATAAATCTGCATGCCAGTAATATTTAAACCAACGTCGCTATTTTCTGTCGACGTTGTGTCATATCACCACCCCTGCAGGACTCATATTGTCTACAGATGGCTCTTTAAGAAGTGAGGCATGATGAAAGAGTGAGAGGTAAGTGTGACAGGCTTAACTCGTGGAGGAAAAAGAACAAGCTTTGATTAATTGCTGTGGAGCTGATTGGGAAGGGGGATGCCGAGGGTGAACAGGTTCCGCGTTTGTTTTGCGTGTGTAGGTGGCATCAGCTGTTGGCTTGTGTTTGTGTTTAGACGTGCAGATATCTGCTGTGAGAGCCAGCACGAATAAGCAACATGTGGAGGGAAGCATAAATGAATAGATTATACCTGTATTGAGTCTTTGATGAGGAAATAATGAATGAACGTTTTTTTTTTTCCAAAACAACGTGCATATTTAAGGAAATTAGCTTAGTAGGGTAGTGTAATGTCACAGAAAACAATTTTGCAGAACTGCGCAGCACATCTCTCTTCCATGTTGGGGCTCTGAGGCTTCATGCTGTAAAATGCAAACAGACGTCGGGCTAATAAATGTCTGCATCTCTACTTTGATGAACGATTCAACCACACCTGAGCAAGCTGCAGTGTACCAGTTCCCCAAATTGTCTATGTGTGCGCAACTCTGAATGGGTAGAAAGCACTGTTTGACTAAATAACCCACCACCCACCCCCATACTTCAGCCAGTTAATGTGAGCCATTAGTGTACATGCAGGATAATTGGCCATTATGTTCTATTGAAAAGCAGTCCATTCAGTTTTATTGACTGGTTGAGAGAACACATTACGTTCGCTAAGCTTTTTTCGAGGCTTACAACAGTTAAGATTCATTAATTGGACCTTGCAAGTGGTGAGGGTTTTTGGTTCTTAGTAAGACAGGCTCATTAAATACTGTATGTTTTTCTTGACATATTTGGAAACTAAACAATCAAACCCAGCGGCGTATGCAGCTGTTTGACGATATGGGCTGCTTGCAGCCTGACCACATGCCTGTGTTTCTGAAGGTTGTCCAAGTTTGCTGGTGATTGGAACCGCAAAGGTAGCTGGTTCTTTCTTTGTTGCGTTTTTCGTGCATGTGCGCACACACTTCACACATGCTTGTACATAAAGATAGTCTCTAAATCATTCATGTACTGAGTAGGCTCCCTGAGCCTCTCCTCTCCTTCTCCATAATAGATGAAAGGTTTGATCAGCTGCCTAGATCAATACCTTGCACACTCTTGCAGTTTGTACCCACTTGACATCCGACCTCCAAATGTTCTCAAACTGTATATTTAGCATGTAGATGTTGATTCTAGGAGTGTCTTTAATGGGAAGGAGAGAAAATACATACAAAATGGATCTGTTGGATATTTGTATTTATATGTCCACAAAATTATTTATACCCATGTCAAATTTTGATTTATTTAGATTTTTATTTGACCAAAGTTTTTCTTTAAGATGGAAGTGACTTGAGGACCCAGTGTCCAAGATATCACCAATATATCATTAGTACTTTTTAAATATATATATACGTATATTTTTTAACTTGCATTGCCTTGTCTAAAATAATTCATGCCTTTTTTCTGTAAAAAGTGAAAAAGCTTCTTTTTTTGGGGGGGGGGGTAATTTCTAACAAGCTGTCTGCATGTCTCCACTGATTTGGACCAGTCCTTTTCTGCGACAATCTCCAGGCTTTCTCGGATTGGAAAGCTTCCTAGCTTCCTTGTGGAATTCTCCTAAGATTGTCAAGGAAAACTTGAGGCGGTCTGCGGAAAGACTTGGCCTCGGGCTGCATTGGACCTTCCAACAGGCCAATGATCTGAAACATGCAGCCAAAGTGGCTAAGAAAAGGTCAAAGGAAAATATCAGCATTTTGGAAGAGCCCAGTTAAAGTCCAGACCTGAGTCCTGGCCAGCATCTGTGGTGGGAAGTAAAGACCAGTGTGATGGCAAGTAAGCCTTCCAACCTCAAATACTTGTCGATTTAGAACAGCAGAGTGGTCCAAACTCTCGGTGGAGACATGCTGATATCTTATTTACAATTCTGAGAGCTTTACAGTGACAAGTAAAAGCCTCACCGTTGCTATTAACTAAAATGATATGGGAAACCGAAATGGCCACATTTTATTTTCAAAATCTTCAAACATAATCTCTTCCTAATGTTTGTCGTTTGTATGTCATACTCGCCATAAAGAAACCTCAAATAAGAGTCATCCATGAATCAAATAGTTCTGCTCTTGACTCCGTCACAAGTAAAAATGATCTAATTTAGGATTTTCTACACAACATTGTCACAATGTCATTAATACAAAATAATCAAATGTTTATCTTTTTAAAGTAAGACGGGAACAACTGTTCAGTACATTAGATTTAAAAATAAAGCAATTATTTTATTTGTGTAGTGCAGCTGGTCTGTTGGGGAAATAAGTCCATTGTCCAGCGCAGCATACTGCTAAGTCCCCACATCTTGCCTGAAGTGGCTATAAAATACAGTAATTGCCACTGGCCTCTCTCTTTGTTTCCCCCCCTGAATGCCTCCTGAGCTATGTGAATAGAAGAATCATTGCATCTTTCCTTCTAAAATAATGCAATGAAAGGTGTGAGTGTGAGTGTGTGCACATGTTATTGTGCAAGTGAGAAATATAAAAAGAATTTGGGGTGGGTGGGGTGATCACCATGGGTTGAAAGACAAAACAAAAAAACAAAAAAATCTGTACACATGTTGACATATTGCATAAGAGGTGTTCAGTGTGCTCATTGACCTTTGAGTTGATTTACATCATGTCAAAAGTGGAATAATTTAATCATTTTTGCCCTTGTTATCCTGAAACATGTACCTGTTTGTAGAGATATTGAGCCAAGGAATATAAGCATGACTCCTTTAATTGGTCTCTGGTTTTGTTTAGGCATGCAGACAATCAACAGCACGATGCTAGTTTGAAACATTAGTTATGACTAATCATGAATGTTTTTTCATTTGGAGATTTGGAGAGAAGAAGATTAGTAATGGGTGAACTTTAAAGCACAACCAATCTACATTTTTGAAGACATGACGCAATCAGGAGAATTATTGAACTTATCTAAAGGGCTGCTCACTGTTTGAAAGCAGATGCAATAAAATGTGAGGTTCTTGGTGGAAAAGCTTGAGCTTTCTGTGTTTACAGTGCTGAATAGATTTTTATCTCATGAGCAGAGCGCATCAATGTGAGAAACAGGCTGTTGCTAATTGAACGCAGGGCCTGATGCGCCAACTTGAATGATTGTTTCACACCCCGACTATAAATCCTTCTCCTCTACTCCTGAGGTGAAAAAGGAACTCGACTCTTCCTCATCGGCCTTCTTGGCTCTCGCATATCTGATCGTGTGGTGCTTTTTCTGCATTAAGTTTCTAACTATTTTGTGAGAAGCGATATAAACTTGTGGAAAAGGAAATCTATGTATATGTCATTCCATTCAACAACTGCTTGCAGTTACAGTTGCAGCCTTGACTTTATTTCCGCATGTCAGACAAGTGGCTGATCTGATAATAAAGAACATGAAATGGGTTTTTTTTGTTTTTTTTAAAGAGATTTCCTTGGGTGGACATGCATTTCTTTCCTTCTGGCTGTCAGCAGAGTATTTTCTAACTGGGAAATTCAACAGGGACTGGTGTGAAGGCTGGGCTGCATGTAGTACAAGCCAACATGGCTCATAAAGGTGGGGTAAACGAAACAACAAGCACTAGAGGGCACTCTCTATCCCCCTACCTTCCTACCCCTTTGAACTGCTCTCTTTTTTTCTTTTCTTTTTACACACCCACCCACCTACCCACACATACATAGACACATGCTCATGCACCCAGAGAACATGCTGAACATTCAAATATGAAAGTCAGAATGAGATGTTCTCACAGCTACTAGGAGACAATCAATTTGAATTGTATTAATCAGTGCTTGCACTCAGGCCCTCTCTAGTTCACTATTCAATTACAACTGTTACATCTCTCGCTCCCACCCTCCCTCTCTGTTCTCTACTTCCTCATTGTGTCCTGGTCTATATTTCTGTCTTCTGCTGTATCCACTATCTATATTAATATTTCCCCATTGTTTCTTTTCCGCCTGCAGCAGCATAGATGATAGATTTGAACCTAATGAAAAGTGCTTCTGTATAGATTGAAAGCTGCTTAAACATGTCACAGCAAACCCTTGTCTTTTCTGTCTCGTCTGTTGTTCTCCCTCACTCTCCTCTCCTGTTTCTTCCTTCCTTAATTTCCTGTTGCAGCCCCCCAACCCCCAACCACACCTCCCCACTCCTTGTTCTCACCACTTTTCTCTTTCTTGACATTTACGCTTCGTCTCCTGCACCCCCTACGCATCTCTCTACCCCCAAACCCTCTTTCTTATAGCTCCCTCTTTTCCCTCCCCCTTCTTTCTATGCTAAATGGGCTGCATTACTGTAATGAGCCGGTAATTTATGGAGGAGGAGTGCAGGACTTGTATCATTTGCCCATTGAGTGTTTGGCCCCCCCAAGCTCGCCCACTCCCTCTGGAAACACATGCATGCAGCCCCGGCGCCAAGTCCAAACGCACAGGAAAACTGTCAAAAATAAGTGGAGACATTCTGCACATGTACACATAATGACACACTCAGAGGAACACCTTTCCCACCCCCATGCGCTGGAAGTAGCTTAACAGCAGCAGCTGTGGATCCTCTCTTCATGTACTCACTGGATCAATTCACGTAATTGCACTTAAGCCATACACTAGCAAACAAAATTGTGTAAGACAAAAAAAACAACCTTTGTAATGAATTGAAATTGTTCTGTGTGGAGAAGTGAGGGTGGTGAGCAGCTTCCGCAGCCAGCTGTATTTGTCAAAATGTAAATGTGCTGTCAGAAACAAACTAAAGTGTTTTTTTTTTACAGACACACGCACACACAAAAAAAGGAAAACTTCTGTTTGACCTAACAAGATTCAAAGTTTCTTTGTAGTTTAAAAGTTCAACATTAATGTAGTTTGCACAACTTTGCGGCTTTATAAGATTCTGCACATGCATTTAAAATCAAACCTTTTTAAGGTTGTCAGACCTGAAATTGGCTTTGTTTGCTTCAGGCCAACGTTGAGCCTGATTTTGAAGAAAGAGAGTTTTATGTGATTTTCATCTTTGGTTCATAGCCAAACGCCTCAGACATAACATAACATAATTGTAGGCTTCTATTCCGTTGCGGTTGTGTAACTGAAAAGCGTGTATTGTTATGTCACCTAGAGGATAAAGATGTGAAAAAAAATATATACCTGATGTTGCCACTGGGAGGAAGGTGGGGTAAAGGAGAAAAAAGAAAAAAAAGAAATACAGGCATAGTGATGGGTTAAAAAGATTGTGTAAAAGATGCAAACAGTAGGCTCTGCCTGAGTGGTAGATTAAAGGGAATGAAAAGGCTCAACTTCACATATGTACACATGAATAATGTATATGCTTAAATTGCACACCCTACCCATCCATGCGGATGGTCTCCCACTGGGTTGTTAACCACCATGGCAAGAGGCGGTGACCCCAGTCGTAAAGAGGTTGAAGGTCAACACAGGTACTGAGGCGGTGACAGTGACCCTGAGCACAGGAACATCCTTTTGAGAGGATCAGTAGCGGGAGGGCAGCCAGAGAGGGGTTGGTGTTAAGAATGAGGGTAAAGCAAACATCAGAAGGAAGAAAAAGGGTTGAGTCAAGAAAGGGAGGGGTGACAGGATCTGAGGTAGACTGTGAGAAGCGAACCAAGACTGAGATGAGATGATGAGCCAAGCAAGGGAAGGGGGTATCAAATAGATAATGGGGAAATGACTGAGCAGGGTAGCTCAGAGGGGGGATAAGTTTGTGGGATTTTTAGGCGAAAACAATTGTGGTATTATGTTGTCATAAAAAGCAATGAAAGGCCTGTGATGTGTGCAAAAATGGAGGTGCACGTTTGTTTGCAACAGCAGTCAAAGTGATGTATAAAGAACTTAACAAAAGAAAAGGTATTTTACGCAGTTTGATTTGATTAGGGAAGTTCATAATAAGATTACCGGCTGATTATACTTAAGCTTTACTTCCTAGTTGCCTTTTTCAGCAGATGTGATTTTTCATATTTTCCCTTTTCACATTTAGAAACATTATCTGAAAGTATGATACAATTCTATAGCTGCACACATGTGGTATGTTTCCAGTCTGGCTCCGAATGCGAAGTTACCTCCTGGGAAAAAAAAAAGTACTTTGTGTTTTTATGAGACGTTCTGACTATGCCGAGGTTTGAAAACAAGGTTCTTAAACTGTCATTTTGCATTTAAGTGCACTTATCAGTTTCATAGATGCCGTCAAAGCAGCAGACTGAAGTAAGACGTGAGTTATTCTGTGTGCGTCTGAAATGAGCCTTGGGAAAGGTTAGCCATAAACTGAAAAAGATGTTTGATCTAAAGCCAGGTATTGATCAAAAACACTGTCTGAGCTTGTGAAAATGTACGTGTGCGCATCCAGCACTTTGGCTGAGTGTGTGCGGCGTATACAGTAATGGCACTTGACGTGTGATGTGAGTTACGGCCAGGTATTGATCAGAAAACATCACGGCAGCTTTAAACTTTGCTAAAGAGCTTTTGGTGAGACCTGACTAAGTGCAGTTACAGACTCATAAGCTATTAGGAGTTTGCATAAAAGAGACCCTTTGTGACAAAGAGAGAACGAGTAAAGAGGAAAACAACATGTTGATGCTCAGAAACAAATGTCAGCTGTTTTTTATTTATTGGTGATTTAACTTCACTCTGCTTTATTTTTTTTCCTTTTACGTCTTTCTGATCATTACAGTGTTGATGTATAAACAAAAGTTCACATTACAACTTTCTCTGAGAGAAATGATCTTTGACTTCATAATGTTGAGATCTTTGAGTTTCTCTTCTATGTGATGCTGCTATTTGTATAGCTACACGTTTAAACCTATTTTCAATTCAATGAGGAAAACTGCAGCAAACTGAGTGGGGGAAAAAAAAAAACTTTTCAAGGGCTTTACTTCAGGCTCAGGTTGCATTTTAAATTTGCTATAAATTTATACATAATTTGGAGGTTCAATGGTAGTTTATTTTATTGCTGAGAGCATGAAGTTGACACTGAAGTGTTCAGCTGTCTCCTTTGAAACTTTAGTGCAAATATATTGACTCATCTCAGTGGTGGTAAATTGCTGTTTCGAGTCAACATTATCTGTTTCTATTGGTTTTAGGATTAAGGGAAAGGAATGGGCATAACTTGGGCCTTTCCTTGGGTGGGACTACCGGCTATTAACGGTCAACTAGCCTAATTGTGGTGCAACTAATTGGTATTGGATCATTTATTTTAGGGCTGTTTGAGGGGCTAATTAGACCCTCAATTTACAAACAGACAAAACCACAGAGACACACTAACTGTCTCACAATGGTAACAATTTGTTGGTTTTCGTCTGGGGTGCAAGCAGTGAAACTGTGGGTCTGGTAAATGATTCCCACCGGGTTAGAGCAGACAGAGTGGACTGTTAAAAGGTACAGATAAGGCATGGAAACAGACTTAGTGGCACTAAATCAGAGGTTGTTCTGTGGATCAACGGGCAGGACTGTGTCCACAGCAACTAACTTAAATCAAAGAGAAACTATGTGATGTGGCATTTTCTTCTTTAGCTAAATGCTCCTCTGCTGTTAAGCTGCTACCTAAGTACCTAGGGCTTTAGTTTTTCATGATCACTAAATTGTTTTGTCCTCGTCATGACACTAACAGATACGTAAAATATCCTTTTGCATTCTTGCAACCTTAACAAAACTAAACCAACAACTGGGATTTTAGCAATAAGCTATGCTACTGTATGGTCAGGTTTCTAACAGTGTTCAGACTGGCAGAGAATGCTATGCCACATTAACCTGTACTCCATCTAAGTGGTATGTAAGAACAGCCAGTTTTCTCCTGGATCTTAATAGGCTTGACGTATGAGGGCCCCATTTCTGGCCTCTGGATCCAATAGTAGCGTGTAATTACCTTTAAGACCTGCTCCCTATGCTAGGATTAACCGTAATCCATAACAAAGCCATAACTATGCTACGCTACGTTAATTCCAGGCAGACGCATGCAACATGCATTTCAGGAAGTAGGATGCCGCTTGTCTTCATCTTTGGACCCGTTTCCTCTTCTCGATTTCCTCCCCACTTTTTTCCTCCCCTTCTCATTTCAGATAGACGTTGTTAAGCTTTATGCCCCTCCATCTGTAGTTTTCCTGTGGTGCACAATCCAAAATTTTGAAAGAAAGACGGTGTGTGTTAGAATGATTGGACGGAGGACGCAGAGGATTAATATTCTCAAAGGAGAGGTCCATAAGAGCAAAGGGGCTGTAGCTTTGAAATAAAGTTTAATATCCTGCTTTTGCTGCAGATGGCAATGGCAACCTTTAGTCAGTGTTGTCTTTTGGGAAGCAGGAAAGTCATAAAAGTTTCACTGAGTTTATACACATAAATGTGCACACTGTGGGCTTTTGAGTATGAAAATATTGAAATGTAATAGGTCTTTTATGAAATGTCTCTTTTATATCTGCGTGTTGTGGTTGATTGAAAAGAAAATTGAGCCTTTTTTTCTAACTTCTGGGCATTCTTCCATGATCACAATTATCCCGACTGTCTTCATCAACTATAATGCATGTTGCGAGAACTTGTGCCCCACTACTGACTGAACTTTAACATAGTTAAATCTAATGTGTGTACGGGTTACTGATGGAATGGTGGAAGCAAATCCTTGAGAAACTTAAATTGAGTCAGACTCTTATAAAATGAACCAATTATGAATGTGTGCAAAAAGTGTTGTGCTGGTGGAGACAGTAATGACTGCAGATAGATGACACAACATTTAAAACTATAGAGTCTAGACAATTTTCACAAAATGCTTTCTGGTGAGAATAGGCTTACAACTCAACTAGTTGTCCGCACAGCGTCACTGCACTGGTCAAACATGTTAATATACAGTCGTTCGAACATTCCTTTGGCATAACAAAAGCAACGCAGCCACAAGGTGATATATTCCATTTTCATTAGATTGGACTGCACATCAAGTTAAGTGTAAAGTTTGAGTGTTCTTCTAAAATGTCATGATTTCAGGATTATTTCAAACTCATTTAAAACAAGATATCACATAGAGTTATTTCTTTTGTGGCATAATCTTTTCGATTCTGTCAAAAAAGAAGAAGATATGCTTATTTGGGGGAAAAAAACAACTTGAATTTGGTTACAGGTCGGCTTCACCGGAACAACGGGGGGTTAAAAGCCTTGCTTGCGGATACTGACGGTAACAGCCCCGCGGGGGAAAACACTGCACTTTACTCTGCACCCAGGTAGTTGGCATGTTGAGCTCAGCAAGATCCCAGATGATGGAAGGAGAGCCTGAGGTCATCAGCTGTTTGGACGCACCTTGGTTTTAAAGGGACAACAAAACAACTTTCAATATTGGTATTAAATACTAGCAGTTGTAATTGTTGCCACAATCAATCGTACTGGTCGTACTGGTCAAACATTTCTGTGAAACCTGTGCTGAAAAAACGATGAAAACGAAGAAAGAGAAGTCCACACATGGAAGTGGACACTAAAAGTTGGTGGTGATAATGTTAATAATGCGATAGCGGTAAAGCTGAAACAGTCTGTTAAAGATGATAATGGTGCACATTCAGTCCTGTGACTGAACAGGCAGGCCCTTCACAGGGCTGTTAGCCCTACATACAATGTGCTCTGGCACTGCCAATCCTCTGAAAGGATTCTTTTTTTTATTTTTTATTTAAAGTATTTTTTGGGGGCTTTTTATGCCTTTAATGTTAGGACAGTTTGAGAGAGACAGGAAGCATGGGGCAGAGAGAGGGGAAAGACACGCAGCACAGGGCCGCTCGGTGCGGGACTCGAACCGGGGCCAGCTGCAGCGAGGACTGTAGCCTCTGTACATGGGGCGGCTGCTTAACCCACTACGCCACCGACCGCCCCTCTGAAAGGATTCTTTCTTGGAATTGTCCCTTGTATAACCTACAACAGGCCTGGGACCGGGTTCAGTTTAATAAGCCAGTTGCTCTTGCACAAGTCTGAAATTGACTGTGCTGCTGTCTCTGATGGATTGTGTCATACAGTGATCTCTCCGCAATGCCGGTTTGGCAATGGTATTATCCGGGACCCATCCCGGCCCAAACCATCGACCTAGGCTGCTTGGCCCATGGGGAAAATAGTTGTAACTAATTTTTGTCACTTATCTTATTCTTGCATTAATATCAATTCAACTGTAGTCTGCATAAATTCACCATTGCAGCGCAGCCGCCTGCTGCATCACAGGAGATTAAATAGGTTCTACCATGTAAGGGAATTCTCTCCTCCCAAATGTTTCAGATGGTTTGGACCATGGCTCGTCTTTTAAATAACAATGGCGCGACACAGAGCGCGTCAGTGATGGAGGGTAGAAAGAGGCCAGGTGGAACAGAGAGGGCTAAGCTTAAAAAAAAGACAGGAGGTGGCACCCAAATGTGCCAAATTGACAGATATCTTCTCAAGACAAGCTGGTAGGTTACTGAGAGATATGGATAATAGGCCTGGTTGTGAATTTCATCAAATAGGCTATAACGTGGCAAACGTTTTTCAATGTCAACTCAACTGTCATGTCATCTGACAGCTTTTGTTGTTAAAGATGTAAAATCTCACAATTTATATGATTTAGAAGTGTAATCCTATATTCAAAGAAGAACCGAACGCTTTCTTTACATTCCAGTTCTGATGAACAATTGCTTAACGCTTTATCACGCTTTATCTCCTCATCAACTGTAGCCTGCATTCCCACAGGCGCGCACGGCACATGGTTACTAACGCAATATTAAATAGGGGCGATCACATTTGTTGTTTGATATTTGCTATTAAATGCATCTCAAACATGCAATTAAAATAAATATAATTATTTAGAAGGGCTGTATGCAAATATTGTACATGGTTCGCGTGCGCAGGGACAGGGGCAGTATGGCAGGGCAGGGGCAGCGCGAGCACGTTGGGGTGTTTAGTTGCCTTTTTTAATTACTGGAGAGTCTGCATACGCGTTCTATCCGCGGGAATCAGCATCATGTTTCATGTTCAAGCCTTCCCCTCCTATTTATTATAATGTGAGCTGAGCCCGCTCACGCCCGTGCAGGGAATAGGCTGTTCTATTTTCAAGTTGCAATGAGCACTTATCCGGACACCGCGCGGGCACGACGCTTTGATGTGAAAGGAAGAATCTGTTTTCTTGTTGATTTCTATCCATTTCGGACTGAACACAAATGTTTTTTGTTTGTTTTATCTTTTTTCATGGACTCAAATTCCTCCTCCATATAAGAGTGGCCTGAATTTGAATTAAATTCCCGGACTGAGAAATTGGCCCACCCCGGCCCTGTCTCTCCGTGCACGTCGGCTGTCAGACTGAGCCGTGATGAGCTTATCCTTTGACATTATGAGGGCAGGCATCCTCTGTTTGGTACCTATGGTGAAAAACAAGCTAAAACAAACACTTGACTCGCAAATTGATAACACCAGAGCAAAGGGTTAACGCGGTTTTATCATAAAACAACAATCAGAGTGAAGACATGTTGTCAAGACGTTGTTGTCATAGAAACAAACAAAACAAACAAAACAAAACAAAAACAAAGCCCCTCATCAGAGTACCTATTTCATGAAAAGCTAACAGGAAGCGCTTCCCAGCGCGTCTCACTCGGGCCCTTAGTATGGACACGTGATTCCTTTCCAGAACTATAAGCTCCAGCCCTCACATACTCAACATTAAAGGCGGGGTAGGGGTTCTTTTTCTGGAGCATTTTTTTACATATTGCTTGAAATACTCTTCACACCCCCATTGCAACGAATTAATTAAAAGTTTTGACACAAAAATGAAAAGGTTTAGTGGCCTCTAGAACGAACAATCCAGGGAAAACACTATCCAATCATACTGAACGGACTGTTAACGATGATTGGATTCTGATGCGTCTATCAAACTGCAATCTGCTCCTCCTTCCCCCTCCTTCCCCCTGTGCGCGTACCCTTCTTCGTGAACGAATTACGCGTGCCCAGAAGCTTGGCAGGAAGCTAAACTAGAGCCAGCTTGGCTAGCACCTAGCATTATTAAACGGTTCATTATGATGTTGAAAGGTATTTTCCTATCTGTGAATCCGCCATGAGAAAAAGTTAGCAAAAGTTAGCCAAACCAATCGATGCTTGCTGTCAGAACAGCGCTCGTGGGGTTGGGACTTTTGACCTGTGTATTTTCAAAATGCAGCTTCGCTGGACTCAAAATCCAGGATCTCCTACCCTACCTTTAATTTCATAAATATGTGGAGATTATTTTGTGAGTGTGTCTTGCTGGAATATGGTAAATATTCTTTTAATTGATGAAAATTTGCTGTTCTTTCATTGGAAGGAGAATATTCATGTCATGGGTCCACTGCATGCTCCACATTATTTATTTTCACATTAACATATTTCAGCAATCTTCTTTCGATGCCCCCCCCCCTCCTCTACAGAATCCTTCAGGTTAAGAACAATCTTACACCATAATTGTTCGGCCTACTTGAGTCCTGATGAATAATGCCAGGTTGTTAAGTGAAGTGAGGCATTGTTCTCCAGTGCATGTATGTGTGTGTGGATCGGTGAGAAGTGCCTGTTTTCACTGATGAAGGAAAGCCTGTTTTAGGTCACCTCGGTGATAGCTCCCTCTCTCCTTATCACCCCGTCACTGTCCATCCGTCCTTGGGCATCACTCAATCTCCCCCCTCGCTCTTCCTGTCACTCACTCACCTCTCCCATCTACCCCTCTACCTCAAACAGCACATCCCCTTCACAAGGTTATCGCACATCTGCTACTAAAACGGTCTGCGTTTATTTGTAGTATTTTCAGATACAAGGCCACCGTAAGACCTCAGTCACTTTTTGTTGCTGTGCTGTTGTTACCTCACTATTTAAACATTCTAGGGTCTGGGTTGCCTCTCTTTTGCCTCCATACGTGTAAACACAACCACATAAAGCCATGTAAGTCCATGGTACCGCAAAGCCCTGAGTGTCAGTTGGTTTGCACATCAGAGGCAGAGGCCCATACCCACAGCACACTGCCTTCACCCTGACTTGGAGCTTATTAATTTCCCACATCGAGCACTGTCCCATGAAAAAAGTGCTCTCCCTCCTTGTGTCGCATTTAATCTGTTCCTCTTCTCCCCTGAGTCACTGATAGTTGATAGCTTTAGTCCAAAATGTCGGAGCAAACAGCATTGCTTTGTCCAACTTGAGCGACCCGAGTTTTTCCTCTTTTTCTACCTTTTTATCTGCTGCTTTTATCTCATTTGGAAGATCTCGCTGGTTTTTTGTCACATCAGGCTCACATTCAAGTCCACAACACAGCAGGCTTTTTTCCAAATCCAAATCAATGGATTGTCAGCATTCCTTCTCTAGTCCGCCCCCTCCTCTGCTCTCACAACTTTAAATTTGTTGTTTCTCAGCTCGCCGCAGGCCAAGTAACAGTCTTTTTTTGTTTCCCACCTCCTGTGCCTGTGTGTTTTAAGTGCCCTACTTGGTATGCTGTTTACTGAATTAGTTTTGGACCCAGTCAGGCTGGGTATTTTAAAGACTAGTATAGTCTGTTCATCTGTCAGACAGTTAGGCTAGAACTTTCCAAACGAAGGCAGACATCAAAGGAGTTAAGTGGCATCCACATGGTGATTATTCAAGTCACCCTACACTGTTTAATACTTTGCATGACATGTGTGCTCATAATAGTATATTTACTTTACATGCCTCCTTTGTGATATTGAGATCTCTGTGTATTTGTTCGCTGATTGAAATAGTTTTTTTTGATACGATGCAGAACAAGTTACTTAGAGATTGTCTGTTAGAATGGCTTTAATGTCATTGTTAACAATACTCAATATTCATCAATACTACGTGATAATGATGTAATTATAATGAACTACGTGAATGTTATGTAAACATTCATTTTTAACTCATTCTAGAACAGTATTGCATTGGCTCTTGGGATTGGGACGGTATTCCAGACATGAATAATATCTACTGAGTCCAAGTTAAGTCTTGTGAAAAGGAGTTTTCTTTTGGTTCTGAGTACACAGCAGCACAGGGCAGAGGGCAAAACTTTGACAAAAATTCTTAAACACAAGCAAAACCCAAGTGAATGCCCTCAATGTTAAACATGACAGTTGTTCTCTCTGGAATACATCAGCAATAATTGGTGCTTCCCTGTTGTCCGTACTGCCATATATATGCGCACACACTACCCTTGAACACACATTAAACCACAGTAAATCTTTATCAGATACTGTCACATCTTTTAGAGGTGTTCTGTCTTCATCGGTAACTAAAATATGGTATATAGGATTACCAAAGACAGTCATGGGGATGGCTTCATAGCAATATGATAGCAGTAATGGCGCACCATCATTTAAGAGAATGTAATAAGTGAATATCTAATAAGGCTCTAAAAGATGCTTAGCCATTGAACCGCTGACGTCAGATTCAGCGATAGGAGAGTAAGCTGATTAAGGAAGGTTTCTTCTCAAGTTGCGGTCATCACAGGATTGACCAATTCCTGACCCCGCTGTCAGGAGTGCCGTTACCTTAGCCAAGAACCTCCCTATATTGGATGAATCTGCCATTCATGGGATTAGATAACAGTTTGTGCCTGATATGAAAAAGTAATAGGTTATAGCATCTCCAATCAGGAGATTAGGTAAGAGTTAATGGAATACCAAAGATTTATGGTTTTACTTTGTTGTTCACCTTTGGTTGACATTTGTCTCTGCGGTTCTTTATTTAAAGGTGTGAGATGAGCCCTTGAGGAAACGGGGATACCATTTCAGAAGTTATAGAATTATCCACGACACTCTATATTGACTTGTTGACTGATTTGTTCTTTGGTGATTGATTGACACAAAGATACGTTTTCCTTTAATCCCAGGAGATCTTTGAATAAACAGAAGTGATTGGTTTTAAATGTGACCTCCACCTGTTTCTGGTATTTTGATGAAACTTTATCCCCCAATGGCAGACTTGGTAAAAGACAGGTTAAATATACCATGCTCTAAATGAATAATACCCAGGATTTGAGGTCAATCTGTTTCTCAGCTTCTTTTCACGCTAAAGGGGGAATGCATAAGCACACACACACACACACACATAAGGACGCATCCTAAAGCCATTTTCAGGCAGGGCAGCCGAGTGTGTCCTCATTACCGTCTGTGACTCTGTAGTCACCACTCAGTCACAGCTCCTGCTGCCAGAATGGGAATTTACCCATTTACCCTCTTTTTTTTTCCTCCACCTCTTCCACCTCTTTTTCACCTCAACTTCTCTTGCATATCGCCTCATCTGTTTCTCAGACAGCAAATCAGTACAAGTCAGAAAAGACAATTTCCTGCTCCTCTGGTTTCTTTTGCACCAACAGTCTAAAGCTTTTGGAAATCCTACATTTTCAGATCTTTCATAACATTTCAACCAATGTAATTGACAGTTCGCCGGAACTACCCAGAAAAAAATACTGAGATTTTGAAAAGAAATTGTGTTTAAGATGCTTTTCATGTTACTGAAAAGTGCCCAAGAGTCAGCTGTAGTGTCTAGCGGGTATTTATGCTCGGTGTGATCTCCAGATGGTGGCTGGTCGATTGACCTGTACACTGTTTGGAGGAGCTATAGCTATAGCAGAATAACTGATGCTGTGGTTGACAGTTTGCCAAAAAGTCGAGAAATATATTATTTATCGTACACACACGCTCCATTAAGGTTGTATATTATACTGTGATTAGGAATGTGGGAAGGACTCTTCTTTGTCGCGCCTCTCTTTCTGCTTACAAAAAAGTCTCAAAAGTAAAATGCTGTATTACACTTATCCCTTACATCCTCAACCAAGCATTTCTATGCAAAGAATGCCCCAAAACTTTGATTAGTCATATATATCGTATGATATGTACATCCTATTATAACATTAGAAAAGGTCTGAATTGCATAAACTCAAATAAATAACATTTCTGTGTGTACAGTTTGTGTGCTTTTCTTACAAAATCAAGGCACCAAGCTCCAGTCTCTTAAAAGGTGAAAAAAAAAAAAAACAACCATTCAATTGTAGTTGAAAGGTTTCACTTGAGCCCTCGCCTTTTGCAAAGGATGCTAACAACATCCACTCACCACCAGGAGCAGCTGAATTCTACAGTTTCTTGATTGAGAATCAAAAGAAGAGGCAGAGATTGCAGAGCACACACGGGGATATTAGATTGTGATAACAACCAGGAAGAAAAATTGTTGATCAAGCATGAAACAAGCCAGAATAGCCTAACACTCTGAATCTCAAGTTCGCCAACTTTCGAGCTCAACAAAGTAGCATAGAGTGTTATTTGTTGCTCTAATCCTTCTTGCAGCTAGCTCAAACTGCCATATATTTCCCTGAAACCCTAAAGTCTGGAGCCTCTACAATTGAATTTGTAACCCAGCAGCTTATGCAAGTAGTGTGTGTTTGGGTGAGAGCAACACAGTCACCAGGAAATGCAGAAAAACAGTGTATTCGGTGTCCTGTTTTTCTCATTCACAATACTAGACACCTGTCGGCCCACTTTGTCGATTTGAAAAAGGAAAGTTGAAGGGGGAGAAGCAGGAATGTAGTGTTTGCAAAACAGAACTGCAAAAGAGCTCTGTTTGATTTGTTGAACTGTGCAGCTCTCCTCTTTATTTGATCTTCTTTTCTGTCAGAAACCTCAGTTTTTCTACAAGGGGGTTTGAACAGTGGGGATCCTTTTCTTTGCTTCAGATGAAAGGTTTGAGCACTGATAAGCAAATTCTGGAACATGTGATTGAACATGATAAGGGGAAAAGGATGCTCTTGACGTATTTCGAGCCTTTCACGCGCTCAAGTACACAGACAAATAAGTCTCCCAGGCTTTGGCAGCCTGCCTTATATTTCTCCTATAGTCAAAAACAACATGGCTTCCTCAGGTTCTTTTCACCCATCTGGCCGACCGATGCCTCTTCCCCACGGTGCCATTTTACATGAAACATACTGTATCTTCAAAGCTGTGTTACTGCCTGGTTGGCCATAATGTGCCATTATGTACGGCATGATTTAGCACTAGAGGAACCACATGTGGAGCACTTCAAGTGGCCAGAGCTACATATTACATATGTTACGTACTGTGTGTAGGTTTGTAATCTGTGTGTGTCTAAGAATACTCCACGTTACACAGCAGGAAATAAGTTTAAATACATAGAGAAAAGAGCACATTAACATCCATTTCCTCTCTCCTGTGGAAACAAGGTCCTGCACCACACACTCATCTACTGTATATACCTGCGCATTAAGTCTCGGATTGCAAGTCCTTCCCAGTGTGCAGTAAACAGAAGTGATGTGCTGAGTGCGTGTTATTTTAATGCTGTAATCTGTGGAGAGCTAATCATAGCGGTGAGAAACTGAAGAGAACGTTTTTCTCTCCTTATTGAAGCAGAGATGTCTCAAGTTGTTTATTTTAAAAGAAAAAAAAGTAGAATGGATTTCTACGAATGCGAAACAACACCAGGGCTAAGTTGCCATTTGAAGGTGCTGTCAAAGGCTCTCTCAGTCTTAACCCTCCTCCTTTCATCTTTCTCTCATCCCTCATTCCTCCTCCTACCTTCCCATTCTCATTAGTGATGGTTGTGAGAGTGGAGAACAAAGCCTTGGCCTGCCAATCGATCACCTAGCAGTGCTATCAATCGACTGGTCGACAGGTCTCCACCATCTATGCAAGGATTGATGGGTCAAAGATTGATTGATGAGGAAGAGCGTAGTGTGTCTGCCTGTGTTTGTATGCTAATGTGAATTCTTTGAGCTGGATTACACAATATTTAATTTCACATTTCCAGTTTCTTTTGATAGTAAACATCATAACAGCATATGTTAGATATGCCCCAGTGTGTGTGTTTGTCTGAGGGAAGTTATGTATGCACACATGCTGTGGGGTTTAACAAGGCCCCCAGACACTGACAGATATTTGTTTTTGGTGGATACTCTTTACCCTGGCAATTTGTTCCTACCCTGGCAGCAGTAAACACACACGTACACACACACAAGCAAAATTAAATCATACACTGGCATGGAGACACACTTTACTCTGGCACGGTGTCGGTGCCTTTCAGTGCTGTGACTCATGCCAACGATCTGATGGATGAATCCTGCAGCTGTCTGAGCAGGCATGGGTATATGTGAGATTTTTCAATATGCATGTGGGCGTGTGTGTATTTTCAAGGTGCTGTATAAACATTGGAATCATGTGTCACAGCTGACCAGATGAGTTGCCCCAGTTTCATCTCAAATTTGCGTACGTCCCTGTGGGGGGAACAATGCTGCCACATTTGCATGAGCAAGGTTGTCAGACTAACACCTTTTCCGATTTCTCTCTCCCCCTCCCTCTCTCTCCCCCCTGTCTCCATCTCCTGTCCACAGCTTTGATAGCCATAGGCCAGTACAGCAGTACCATAGAGACGGTGGATGCTGGCTGGTGTAAAGACATCACAGACCAAGGAGCCACACAGATTGCTCAGAGCAGCAAGTCCCTCCGCTACCTGGGCCTCATGAGATGTGACAAGGTAACAAGGCTCGGCCCATAAAGTCTGCCGGTGTCAGGTTTCCTGTCAGTTTGTGCCCGTCTGCGTGGTTATGTGTGGTACTTACTCAAAATAAGCCTAAGAATATATCTCCAAATGCACCAGATGACTGGAACATTAAAAACTTGGATGGGCATTGCGATGGCCATTTGCACCTTAGACCAACTCTGCCATCCATTTATAAACGGTCTAATGCAGCTGCAGCCTTATTTTCTTGAATAAAGTTGCAACCCTTATTTACTGCTTTGAATATACTTAATATATATGGATGCATGCCTGTGTATACTGTATGTCTGATCGTGCAGCTGTCATCACTGCACACTGAATATAAATGTATTTTTGTTAAGAGCATAAACACTGTATATGTATTGTTAATAATACATTTTAGAAATGGGGTTCTCTGAAAGGAATCCTATGCAAATTTTTCTCAAATCTATTATTACATTAAAGGCTTGATAAATGATGTATATACCAAGATACTTTATTGATAGTGGCCTCAGGATTATTGCTAAGTACATTTCTATATACCTTTTTATCTGAGAGTATGTATCTACTACCCAGCCATAAATCACTGACATAACCACAGATATGCTCTTGTATTTTCACACGTGAAATCTTAAAGTAGTCAGATCAACTGTGTCTGGAGGATACTGCCGTCTGTGCCCAGCATGTTTCAGTGGTACATGATTGAGTCAACTGGCTGTGTGATAACGGGAAGGTAAAGTGACATCATGAACCCCTCTCAGACTGACTTTGGGATGCCTTTAGGTGTGAGTGACAGTCTTTTCAAAGTCACCCTTACACTCTCATCTGGCCTCTTACCTGTCCAATCGCTAGCCTCATGGAAGCACGTGTAGCTGTGCTGCCATGGTAACAACTCCACCCACCCTCTCCAGTTGGTTCACCAAAGCTTCTGCCACACACAGATACATCCACTGAGATTGGGATCATGCAGTCTGACATGAGTGGGATGAGGGCAGAGGAGAAGGGAAGGAGAGCAGCTGGCTTGACCTAAACACTTTAGTCTGCACTAATTTTGTTCAGCCTGCTGTAGCCCAGTGCACAGCACAGGCCTTTGTCACAGGGCTGATAGGCTTCCTCACAGTTTGTTAAACAGTGTGTTTTAATGAGCTCTTTGTGTTTTTAGGTCAAAGGCAACGTTTTCATTTGGTTTTGGGTTGAACAAATTTAAAATCCTTTGTTGCGCCTCTAAAAAATAATGATTGGAGATGTTTTTTGGGGATTTAAAAAATAAAGGAGATTTTGACTTCTAGTCGAGGCTATTCCGCAGGTTGGAAACTCATCATTTTTATTCCTTCATTATAAAGTCAGTGATATCTGTGTGTCGAGGCCTCAAAGTTGACCCTATAGATTTCTCTGATAAAAATTAATACTCTCAGATCGTTAAGTGCGACAAGAACATCAGTGTATCATATTTATCTATTTAGACTGTAATAAAATTAAAATATATGAGGATTTGACAGTGACCCCCATTTGTTAGGTCTCAAGAGATGAGGCAGTGTACTCGGCTCACATTACTGCAGACATGAATGCGTATCTATCATATTTATCTATAAGTAGTAAAGAGTAACTGCATTACACAGCAGGTGATCACTTAGATTCATTTTCATTTAGTTCACCACTACCTCACTGACTCAGTGACCCAGCAATCGATAGCTACAGCCAAGCTGTTAAAAAACGGAGTGACCCACAACCCATTTCTCTTTTTTAAGATGGAATGGCAATAGTTGAATAATGGAAGGAGTTAATCATTTATTTCCTCCTGCTCTTAGATATTTGCTGATGACTCAACCACACACAGTAGTCACTTTACATTACATTACATTACACTCATTTTGCAGACGCTTTTATCCAAAGCGACTTACAATAAGTGTGTTCAACATCCGTAGGCAAAAGAACTTCAGGTCACAAGAAATCATAAGTGCATTTCCTTACAAAACCAAGCAGCTAAGAGCATAGGACAAATGGGAAAAAAGACAATTTAGGAAACAAATAAGTGCGTCGGAAGCTGGGACGAAACAGGTGATGTCCTAAGAGGGCGGATCTGGGTAGTGTTTCCTGAAGAGATGACTTGAAGAGTCACTAGTACAGCCGCGGCTATTCAGAGACAACACGGGAAGCCGGACAGCCTCTCCCATTCTCTGGCGAAATTGCTACATCTTCAATGTTAAATTGACGATAAGACAGTTATTCACAAAACACAAGATATGCCCAATACTGCATTTACTTTCATAACTACAACACGTTGTCCTGTAGCTTAATGAAGTGATTTGTTCTGAAATCGCCGCCGTTCACTGAGGAAATCATGTTATGAAGCCGCCACTAACAGCCGGGCTTCCGAGCCAAGGGCTGCCCGGCTTCAGGAGGGGGCGGGAGAGTCAAGTTTTTTTCTACAATTCTAGGTCATCATTGGCTAAATCGACAAAAACTCATCACTTCCGAGGCTGCTCGGCGTTTCTGGGGGTAGATTAGACGTGGGCGTGTCAATATGAGGGGCTGTGTCGTGATGATTGGAGTCAGTGTTTGTCCATCATGGACAAACACTGTCCATCATGGACAAACACTGACTATTTTTAAGCGGGGAGAAGCACGCTGGAACTTCAGTCCCAAAGCGGATACGAAAGAGACTGGTTGTCTGTGAAAGTGGTGTCGGAGTTTCACTCATTTCCCATCGTTTCCATTTCCATCCTCACACACATACACTTTTGTAAATATTACACTGTAAATAAGAAACACATCCTTGTTGTTTAGAAGTTTTGTCAATCATATTCCTGTTGTGCATTTGTTTGTTGTGTTAGCTAGTAGTTTTGTCACAATGGCGTAATATGGGCTTCCCCTGTTTTAAAAGTCAGCAGCCGCCACTGCACTAGTACTAGAGTCCGAGAGACGAGTTTGACAGATTTCAAATTTCGGTACAATGCCAGCTCTTAATAACAGAGCCAGTTAACAGTTTTCCTTTTTTCGCCCCTTTGTGTGTTTTCTCACTTTCACACCCTAAAAAATGTTTTGACTTCTGCAAAAAAAAAAAAAGGGCCTGGCGCACCAGGCTGGTGGGGGTCTACGTGAGGTAAAGAGCTGCCCGCAGCAACAAACTTTCTCTGTGGTTTTTGTTGCTCTTGATTACGTTAGGTGAGAAAAGGGAGTTGCAGCAGATAAGGTGACATTTCCGGGAGTACAGAGAGAGGAATGGGAGTAATACAAAGTTCGCTCAGAGGGAAACAAATAAAACGAAATGTTGTTATTACTGATGTCACAGAGAAAACGAGCGCTGTAAAGCCAGTTGTTGAAGTGAAAAAGGTAAGAGGCAGTCGGAGCAGAGTCTCAAGATTCTTCCGTCACCTCATGTACGTCGGTGCCTGTGTTTTGTGACCTTACATTTTATTGGAATTTGTTTTGAATTCAGGTGCTTAGTAGCAGACTCTCAAAACCACCTGCTGTCTGATCTGTGCTCAGATGAGACAGCTTCTCGAGCCCTTGGTCACACTGCTGCTGCTGTGGCTTTACATCTCGACTTAAGGCAGTCGGGAGATGTCTACATTCTAAGAGGCTTGAATAATACATTACTCTAAAAAGGTTCTGAAATGGTGTGACCTTTTTCACCAATTCAGAGTTCTGACTGCTGTCAGTAAAATGGTTGTTGGTCATACCATTCCTGAGTTAAGTGTAGCATGCCGTGTACATCAAACAAGTGGTATCAATATTTTCAAGTACCTGCAAATTTGTCTTAATACAGACGGAGCTCTAACTTTGGTCAGGATTTTTTTCTGCCTCACATTTGACATTTTAGCCCCTGGCAATGTTGTTGCATGCTCTATTTGTGTACCACAGCAGTAAAGTCTGAAGGCATGTCCAATTCAATCTCAGGGCAAACTAATCTAATATCTGCACTTAATGCAGTTCTGGCAAAACACAGAGGCTGGAGGATCGTTCTCAATCCCACAAGGTTCAAACTTAATGAAAGTCTTGTGCAAATTACTTAAATTTAAATTTCTCCCAGCCACATGTCTCATCTCTATGTTGACATATCAGTTTAATTTTTTCCTCCACATGATTCATTTAATTCCTCGTTATTTAATATAAGATGTAAGACGCAGCCTTTAGAAATGTCCATATTTCAGTGTCTCAAAACACGATGCATCTTTCACACGGGTCCTAAAAGTTGATGAGGAGAACCCAATGAAAGAAATGCGACAAAAGCATTGTACTTGCTCCACCACATTATGCAGATGAGATGAGATTTTACCCTGGGATGCAATGATTTCCTCTCTCCAAATACAGCACATGTGGTCGGTAGGGCAGCATTTGCTCTTGGACAGCAGTGACTCTCTCTTTGTAGCCCTCCCAAGCATGCCATTATTGTTCTTTGTTCTCCTGACTGTGGCCTCATGAACATTAGCTAATATCAGAAAGGCCTTCACTCGCTTAGCTGATACACTGGCTTTCTCTGCAACCTTCCAGAATATTACACATCTTGTTCTTGGAATGACCTTTGTTGGTCGGCCACTCCTGGAAAGGGGATCCTCTGTTTTGAGTTTCCTGTATTTGTAATTTAGATTGTTGGAGTCCGAAGTCAGAACATAACAACATATTTTTAACATTTTCTAACCTTTTTTGAAGTCCTCAAAAAAGTGTTGAAGCTGCAGAATACTTGCATTATAAATATAAATACAGCTGATCTTAGATGTTGATATACCTTTGCCACTAACAGATGTGTAATATTGGACCATGCATATCTATATATTTTTTTATTTATCTATTTAATGGAGATCAGGGAGGCTCAATTTAATGCTGGTAAAAAATGATTTTTTTTGTTGCAGAAAAAAAAAAGGACAATAGGTGAAAGCCCAGTATACAAGGTCAGCAGTTCATTAAAGTACAAGGTCAGCAGCACTTCTTCAATTAAGCTCATGCGTCATCTGTGCTCATAAATTTTTTGAGGACTGTAATCATGATTGCATTTAATAATAAAACACGAGTCCAGCCCATGAGAGGATTCCAAGAAAAAAAAAGAACACGTTATCGAAGAATGTATTTTCAATTAATTTGGATGGTATTTTCATACCTTTGTGCTTGATGTATGCTAGTTTGTCCAACACTCTGGCACTTGAACAAGCCAGCCAAATGCTATTTGCTTGAGCAGTAGGATTTATGCACTTGAGGAACAATCTCAATATTTACACATTAACTAACTCAGGGGGTCATTGCCAGTAGCTCCATCCTGAAATAATTTAGCCCTCCATACCTACCATCAATGTTTGCGGTGCAAAAATAAATTGTTATATACGCCTACACAGGACGTCCTGCTAATGTGGTTAGTTATTCCCTGTAAGAGATGTGTTGACAGGGTTGTGGACATATTGCAAATATCCAGAAGTTAATATTACCCTTATAGGGACTTTGCTTAGTTTTAGTTAGGAATGTGTATATTGCAGGAATTTATTAGAAATAACAGGGGAAAAAAGTCTTTGGGGCGTACTAACTAACATTAAAAGTGACAAACTGACCTCCTCCTTATGACCTCACCATCGTTGTTGTCACTGGCCGTCTTACAGATAGTCATGGAACTTTTTACAGTCCACATTTGGCTTTTTAAAATAAATATGGTTTCACTCTGTTTCTCCCTATATCTCCCTCTGTCCCTTTTTTTTTCTTTCCCCCATATCCCGCCGCAAAGCTGCTACTCAGTCTGATGGAGTTTGGTTTCAGAGTGTCAGCCTGGTACAAATACAGTCTTGTGATAACCTTGACACATTGTGCGAACAAAGCAGTCAGCTCTGTGCCTCGGCAGTGCAGCCTGACCTGTGTAAATTTGTTTGGAATTGTCAAAACGCTGGGAATTTTAATGTAACTGCCTCCCTGAATGTCACAGGACTCAGAAAATGTAGAATTCATTTAGGGAACTGTTAACGGGATCCAGCTGGCTCTGCTCATGTGGAGCTGTTTTGAAGGATCGATTTCCTTCGTCACAGTTTATACAAAAATGTGCCTCCATGCTGTACACAGTTTAAAGTCCCACACTCTGAATGATGTGTGCACTGCTATTTGAGGTGATATGAAGATCCTTTATTACATTTTTTTTGTTACTTTTGAGTTCGTACAAATAGACACGGCACAAGCACAGATGTAAGTGAAATCTGTGACTGTTGAAATATTTTCCAATTTCGCATCTCCTTTCAGTAGCTAAACTATATCGAGTCTCAATAAAAAGGAATGTATCCATTCAAGTCTGACTTTTTTCCTTTCATACATGTCTGTCTGAAGGATTTTCTTTGTCTCTGTGTGTTTATGCTCGCTCAAATTCAATGCGTCTGTGTGAGAGTGTGTGTTCTCTGTGAGGAATTTATGTTATTTGCTGTTAACACAGCTCATAATGGAGTATTGAAATCAAAACCCTCAGGCCTGGGCAAATGGCGTGCTCCGTCTGCCTCAAATGATTACATCCCTCTGCCCTCGGGGGCAAAACGACCCCATTCTGATGAGGGGAAAGAATGTGATTGATCCAGACTCGCCCACAAATAATCAAATCAATTCATTTAGTCCTCTTTAAGCTATGACTGTGCCAGTCTTTTGAAGTATTCAAAGTTGAGGAAAAAGTGCCTTTATTTCATCTGAAAAATGGATCCGTTTGTTTTAGCTTACATTATGTCGGTGCACGTGTCTCAGAAAAGCCTGCCTTGCCAGCTAGTCTGCTGTTAAATGTTGGGTCTTCTCTGTGGGAGGAATACATCTTTCTGCACTTCCACGAGCACTGCGGAACATCGCACATTAATCCAGACTGTGCCTTTGAATCGAGGAATTTAGGTCCCTGGCATCAGAGCCAGGTTTTCAACAGAAATTATAGCAATGTAGTTACAACATTCTGCTTGTTGCACTGGGACATAGAGACACGGGCATACTTTAACATACCCAACTCTTCAAATGAAAATACAGTAACACTGGCTAACCATAACAACTTTCCAAGAAAGGGGGTCTGGCATCCAGCGGTACGCTTCCCTGATTTGTGGAGAGACCTACTCCTCTGCCTCGCACTTTACCGTGACTTATTGCTCTCCTTATCTATACAGAGTTTTCATATGTCTCCTGTACTGTAATTGTTAAGTTTCTGTTTTCTGTAAAGAGCCCTCCTGGCTTCTCTGTGAACATTTAGAGTCTTCATTCTCTGCTGATGTATCACTTGGGGGATTTCGTTCTTCTTCAGCCTCAGTGGAATGTTTTCTTTAAACGTTTTCACAGCTTGTCCAAATGCACTACTTTTCCCCCCATCATCTTCTTTGTTGCCGTTTCCTTTTTCCTCTGTCTATTTCCCCTCATCATTTTCACTCCCTGCAACTATTTTCCCTTTCCTTCTTTCACCAATCCTTCCCTCTCTGTCTCCCCCAACTACTTTTCCACTACTTCATTAGAGTGAAAACAAATGGGCTATCCAGGTTGTGACAAAGAGAGAAGCAAACGCGCACAGGCCACATGAAGCTAGACTCGGAAAATAATGACATTGACTACTTCTGGCTTCTTCGGGGACAGCTGTTGGAGTGAGTTGGAGATGCCAAGGAATGCTGAGATCAGGAAGGAGAATACAAAGGAAACCAAGGGTTTGCTTTACAGGAAAAAAAAAAAGAAAGAAGATGAAATTAAGAATGTCTGAAGTATAGGAGTCAAATTATATCAAGTGGAACAATAGAGTTAGTACTGCATATTCATTTTATAAATTGCCCCCCCGAAAAAGTGTTTTGTGTAAGCAGATTTGAAATGGGTTCCCATTACCAGGAGTGAGGTGGAGTGGCGTTTGGGGAACAGGTATGAGCTTTGTTGCACCCCCAGATAGAACATCCAGACAGACCTTGTTAAAAGAACAGACATCCCAATCAATATGGTCATTCCACTGTGCATCCAGCTGCCAGGGAATATACACAGATAGACCCGGCAACAGTAATTTGCAGACAAAAACAAGGGCCTAATTGTTCAGGGCCTGGTGGTTTGGAGTGAGGAAAACAGTGATGAAGTATGGTGAAGAGTTGGGAGGCGTTTTAACTCTCGTTTAGGAAATGAGTTGTAGAGCTCAGCAAAACTTTCTTTGATGAGTGTTATTGCTATCAGCAGGTATCCTCACTTTCAAGCCATGTGATGTGAAGTGGATTCAGGAAAATGCTACTGCATGCACAGCATCTAGTGTAAGAAAGGGAGCCCATCTGGTTCCCCTTTTCCCAGGCTTTGGTCAGACTTGAATGTTCAAAGTCAAGAAAGTAGTTTGAAAGAGTCATTTGCCATTTGTGATTTTCAGTGTAATCTTGGAGCCTCATCCCACACAGAAGAGCTGTATTGATTGGCGGTCTTAACTGAAGCCGCCTCCTGATCATCCCTTCATCTCGTTTCTAAAGGGCAGGAGTGAGGGACAGTGAAGGAGAAAGGGTGAAATAAAGTGAGACAATGACAGAGTTCACTGAGTATCTGAATGGAATCTCAGAATTGCCCTTCAACAAAATAAAAATATATATTTATATATATATATATATACACATGTGTCAGAAACACACATGTAAAGCTGACCTCACCTGGCTGTCATACACAATCTTGCTCATCTGCCCTCCCTCCACCTTCTCCTCTCTTTGTTTTTACCCCACATCTCTCTTTATGCCTCTCCAATTCTCCCTCCCTTTGCCCCCTTCGACTGAGGACGGCCAAGGTTGTTTGAATTTTGGATGCTCCTCACATCATCTTCATTCAATTAGTTCATCTGAGTGCCCCCCTTGTCTATCTTTCCCCCTTTCCTCCCTCACATCCAGGACTGTTCCCTCACAACTGAGGTCAACATAATCTCATGGAGATATGGGTGGATGGTTTGGCCTGGATGCTCAGACATGCCAATCTTGATATGTTTTGGTCCGATGAGCTTGTGAAATGTTTTCGGCCATGTAGCCAATAAATGTAAAAGCTTTGAATAAGGTTTGCCGCTTTACAGCTGGAGTGTGGCCAGAAACAAGTTTCCTGTGATCTGTTGCAGCTCAGGTGGCAGTGAAGAAAAAGACTATTTTCCCATCTTAAATTCTGTGAACAGAGCTACA
Organism: Odontesthes bonariensis; assembly: GCF_027942865.1. Taxonomy (NCBI): domain Eukaryota; kingdom Metazoa; phylum Chordata; class Actinopteri; order Atheriniformes; family Atherinopsidae; genus Odontesthes; species Odontesthes bonariensis. Next base: position 17,680,057 of record NC_134511.1, read on the forward strand.
GATAATGTAGGGATCGAGATTTGTGCTTTGCATTGTTAGTTAGCCGAACACAAAGATTAAATTGACGCACACAATGTTTTATTTTATGGATGTTTTTTGGGTTTTTTTCTAATACAGAAAATCTTAACTGTAACTGAAGTGCTTTGACTTTATTATTCAGAGTTAACCCATAACTCCATGAGATCAGTGGTCCTAATTGCTTTGTTTGTGACTTTGACCAGTTCACTGATTTTAAACGGTTACAAATTCATTGTGACTCTTTAAAGTGAGTAGCTCTTAAGAGCATAATATGTGTACTTGACCTCCAGTAAATGGAATTTGTTCTCGCAGCTTTTGAAATGATGCGTTTGTTTATTTTCACTTAATGTATTTATGTATTGCTGATGTTTTTTAACCTTGTGCCTCTTGCCTTACTAAGAAAAAATGTTGTCCTGGTTCACACGATGTCCAACAGGTCAACAGGAAATGATACAGTATGCCCACTGACAACAATCTATTGCCCTCATTAATCCTTTAGTTTAGAATATGAATTTATCCTTTCATACAACCTCTTCAAGGTGGGCTGTTGCACCTCTTCATTCTGTCTTTACATCCTCCTTGGGAATATAAATGTATGATACGACATCCATGTCAGTCAAGCCTTCAGCCTGTCCAGGCAGAGTTTTGTCGTCCTTACTGGTTGGGTGGTCCAGAGAGCATTTGCAGTGACTCACCTTACCTGTCTGCAGCCATCCAGCTCCGGCGTTTTAGTGTCTTGTGACACGGTTGCGTTCTCCTGCGCTGGCAAAATTCTTAACCATCATGCATCGTGTCAAGTCAGCAGAGCACATCAAATAAAATGCACTTGATTTTGTTGGTTCGAGCCAGCTGTGGAACATCCAAAATTGGACACTGATGGTGTTGTCAGGCTTCTGCTTGCTTCCAGCATGCTGTTTGAACGTGCACACTGAGATGCTTTTATGATGCCTTTATCAAAATGAGCAACAGTGTCATAAAGAAAAGGTCTAATACCAAGATAGTGGCCTCTCTATTTAAAAAAAGGTCATCTGTCTGTTTCTTCTCTTTTGTCTCTCTGTTTAATTTAGCCACAATGCATCTTTTTTTTGTCCTGTGCACCTTCTGTTTATAAATCAGGTGTTATCATTTTTTTTCTTTTTAATGTTCGTGGTTGTAAACTGATATTGTTAGATCACCATTTAATAGTACTAAAAGCCCAGTATGTAAAATTATATCTTGATTTTCTGTTATCGCAATTTCATATCCCGATTCATGCACTACTAAACTAACGAATGGAAAACGCACTTGAATTCAGTATACATAGATCAATAAGAACCACTCTTATTATGCTTATGAGACATGTTCAAAAGCGAGGAACATTATTTAATTGGACCAAATCCAAAATCCAGCTAAATGTATCCAAACACGTCTCTGTCCACTCTCAATATTGCCTTAAAAACAATTAAATGAAATGAAAATGATGATTAAATGATGATCAAATCAATAGGATTCCACACTACACTGCTCTTCTCTGCTCAACTTTATTTGTATAGCACCTTTCAAAGTGCAACTCAAAGCTCTTTTCAGGGAAATACCAATATTTAGACAAACAACCAAGGCAAAAAGAAGAGATCTATTTTAATCCTAATCTAATCCCTATTAAACTGAATCAAATTTTTATCCAGACTTTATCCAACCCTGGTTCTCTATCACTGCGGAGAAGGAGAAACCTCTGTATAACATACTTTATCATAATATTCATAATCATAATGTTGTCCAGATAATTACTGCAGTTTGCTATCACATCACTTTGCTATTGTAGCGCCTTAATTTGAAGTATTAAATGCTTGAAAAATAGAAAAACCTCTGAGATAACTTCATATAACTTCCCTGAATAGATTTGTTTGGGATGGCGTTTTGTCACCTCTAAGAGTAACAAAGACATTTTTGGAAAGCCTCTTGAATTATGGTACGTTTTCCCCCTGTCGGCAGAGATAAAAGAGCAGGCGCAGAAAGAGGTATTCAGCAGAGCCCTACACACATTCCTCTAGTTACCTTTGTCACGCATGATGGAGTATGGGGTGTACAAACCTGGCCTCCAGAACCTCTTTCTCTGACCCTGTTCAGTTGAGCCCCCATTCCTCTTTGTTTGTGCGTGTGTGTGTGTGTGTGTGTGTGTGTGTGTGTGTGTGTGTGGTGACACCCAGCTTTTCAGTTCTGCTGCCGTCTGATATTGTGCAGGGACGAAGAGGACCAGACCTTAGATGTCACAAGCCGTGCCGGATCTGGTTTTCGAAAGCACAATCATAGCCATGCACCACACATTTCCGTTAAGTGTGGTTTGATTTCTTAGACAAAATCAAAAATGTCTGAGCTCATTCTTTCTTTGGAGAAAAACAGTCTACCTCCTAAGCTTCCCAGCCAATGCATTGATTGTTCATTTAGAAATATTGAATACTGCAGATAAAGCTGTGCAGCCATTTCCTGAGCTCTGTACTCCTTAAATCTCCCCTTTTGTTGTTTTCTGTCTCATCCATCCGTTCCTCTCTTCCTCCTTCCCCCCTTCTTATCAGTGGGGGAGAACTATCTCTCAGTTTTGCAGTTATTCGTGTAGAATCTTTACAACAGGGGCTTGTCCTTTGAGCAGTTTAAAGAAGGCAATAAATCTGGCCTGTTTAAATCCAGACCTGTTTAAGCTGTGTTTTACCAAGACCTGATGCACTGCATTCCTCTGCTGCCTAAACAAGCTTTTTAAACATTTACCCCAAATGTATTTACTGGTTGACTGATACGCTGTCTACATGGGATTAGACAGGGGACAGGGATGTTTGTCTATCTTTATGGCCGGTGACTAACGATGGCTGCCACATGTTCAGGGAAAAAGAGAGAAAAGCAAAGCCATCCCCCGTGCCCGAGTTGAATCTAGTGGTCGGAGTCATTCAGGTGTGTGTTAACACAACACCAAAGAGGAAATATGTCAGCAGCTATCTTACAGAAGCAATAGTTGCTGCACATCATTCCCAGAGGCGTAATGAGGTTGTTTCTAAATTTCCATCATTCTACAGTGGGAAATATTATTTACAAGTGGAAAACACTAAAGGCAGCTGCCAATCTCTCCAGGAGTGAAAGTCCCAGCAAGTTCAGCCCAATCTTTGACCCCAAACGCCCCAGTTAGCATGTTAAAAGTTCATGACGGTACAGTTAGAAAAAGACTAAACTAATATGACTTGTTTGGAGTGGTTTCCAGGAGAAAACCAATTCTTCCTAAAAAAATAAATAAATAAATAAAAAAAAACATGCAAATATTGGAAAAAGCTGCAAGACTTCTGGAACAATGTTCTTTGGACAGACACGACCAAAGTTAAGATGTTAGGTCATAATGCCATAGTGCCATGTTTTATGAAAACCAAAAACAGCACATCAGCACAAACTTTGCATGCCAACTGTCAAGTGCAGCGGTTGAGGGCTGATTATTTGGACTTGGTTTTGAAGCCACAGGTCCTGGGCACTTTGTGGTCATTGAGTCGACCGTGAACTCCTCTGTCTACTAAAGTATTGTAGAGTCAAAAAGTTAGGTCATGTGTCTGACAGCTAAAGATAGGCCAAAACTGTGTCAAACAATAAGACAGAGCCGCAAGTGTTCAACACAATGGCTGAGAGGGGAAAAAAAAACAAGGCGTTGCAATGACCAAACCTCAGCTTGATTTGAAATGGTGCAGCAAGAGCTTTAGAGAGCTGTGCATGCAACAAATGTCTGCAAACCTCAATGAACTCAAACAAGGTTGTATAGAAGAGCAGGCCAAAGTTCTTCCACACCAATGAGACCGATTACGTCATAAAGAAAATAAGTATTCAAGATGGCCGCTTGTGAGTAGGAGTGCGTCATTTGGCATCCGGTTTTGCCTATGCATCTTTTTAATGTTGAGATTGATTTCCCTTCCGATACATACTGCTAACATTCTCCCACAAAAAACGAACGTTCACCAACTATGGTCAAGTTTTGTGATCTACCTGCTTGTTAAAACTGCTTTGTTGCTAAGTTCAGCCACAGTCGGCACGCCACTCGACATCGGGGCTCTGCGGGATGAGCCAGCTCCTTGTCGGCGGCTTGCCTCGTGTACTGCAACCCTTTACTTTCTTTGTCATATTTGTTATACTATTTGTTTCACTTTGAGAATGTCTTTTATGTGAAACTTTTATGTTGAAATTTTGTTTTATGCTGCCTTCTTGGCCAGGACTCCTTGGAAGACGAGATCCTGTATCTCAATGGGACTTTCCTGGCTGAATAAAGGAAATGAATTACTTCAAGTTGTTGCTGCCAAAGGTGCTTCGACAAGTTATTCAATCATGGGGTGTATTTGGTTTTTCACACACCACTTCTGCATTTTGGCTTAGTTTTTGTTAAATGATAACACGGTGTAATGTGTAATTTGTAATATGTTGTTATTCAACTGGGGTTTTATTTAGCTGATTATAAAACCTGGCTAGGACCAGATCATGTTTTATTTCGACCTGATACATAGAACTTAGAAAAGAAACGAGGCTGGCCTGGTCTTTTTTTCATGGGCCATGGAAGAAATCTTTGTCTTGTGAAATCCCCCTGCACACTCATTGAAATTGCTGCTCAATATCTGGTGTTTTATTTCCTTTCAGGGCCCTTGGTGTCACAAACAATGCAGCGCTCAGAGGCTTTTCATGTAGCAGATACTGTTATTTTTTTCACATTCTATTTCTTAAAACTCCCTTTCTTTAAAAAAAAAAAAAAAAAAAAAAACTCTCCTCTCTGTTTGTCCCATTTTCATTTCTTGATTGCAAGGTGTACTCAGAGGAGGTTCTCACCATGGCGGTCTAATACGATATCTATCTTCGTATTTGTGTTGCTGATTATCGATTTACAACCCAATTCTCTTTTTTTCCTCTGTGTATTGCTGCATGACTCATCTTTACGACTCATTTTACTGTCCTGCTTACTGAGAGGAGACCAAGTGGTAAATGTATATTTTACGTGGTGATGGAGTGCATTTGCATCAGTGGATTAGAGTAGAGCACATGAGAGCACTCCAAGAAGGACCAGAGGTCAGCTTGAGAATTTATTGTTATTTAAGTTCAGCCATCTAACCTAAAAAAAAGAAGAGGAACAGTTGTCTTGAGGACATAACCCTGTAAGCTTTTCCTTTACTGTACAACACGCTCGCATGAAAGGCCCTTTTTGTTGAATAACATATCAGACTTGCATCTTTTTGTTTTGCCCTGATTCCTCTCTCGCCCCGTTGTAAACCCTGACAACAGCACATTACCCGTCAGGATGAATTACACCGTACTTAGATCTTGAGGGCAGCATCTTTGAAGTTAAAATGGGGGGGGGGAAAATCATAAGTATAGGCCCTGGTCCAGATAGCTGTGGCTGCTCTCCCAGATGCTTCTCAAAGATTAGAATCATCAGTGAGCAGTGATCTGCTCTATCATATGGCTCTCCTACAGACTTGGCAGCGGGTTTGAAAGGAGGACTGTTAAGTACAGAACACTGGATCAGTACTGTATGGGGTAAGAGAAGGAAGAAACAGCCCTCCAGGTGCCACATATTTGAAGCACTATTCCAGTTACCACATCCTAGTGCTTTCTGGTGGCATTTAGGCTTTTGTTGCGTAGCAACAAAATATTATCAAGCAGGATTTTTGCCTAGTAACAGAAATTTCTGAAAACAGTGATTTTAAGAATTCTGTGGTCCAACTGTAAACCGAGGACTCACCTTTCTGTAAACCAGTTAGTTTTAACATTTGATCTGACCTTCATATCTTACAACAGCTCTGAGCTGGAAATACCAAGCAGGTGTGGTGATGTCATCACATCTCTTTCAGCATACCACAGCACCATGCAAAGGGCACATAACACTGTTCGAACTGAGTGGAGGAAGCCTTGAACTCTTTTGTTTTTAAACATTAAAGGACGGATTTTCTGTCCACTAACAATAGGCTATTTAAAGAAATATGCCAGTCTGAATATGCCAAGATGCCAAATAGTGGAATGGATACAAATGGTTCTCAGACCAGGAATTACTGTATCATATTGTAAAGATATGAAACTTGTACGATCTCGGCCTCCCTCTCAATTGTTGTGGGAAGTTTTTATTCCAGTTATTTGATACCCGTTGTACATGACCGTGATTATATATTTCAGAAGTTAAAAAAGGGCCTTTTTTTTTTTCTGGATAATAAAAAAAGAAAAATAAAGCAGCCTAGGTCAGCGCTTCAGTTCCTCTTTTTATCGTTTCCATCAGAGCAATCTTGTTTCATCTCAAATGTTTAGCATTGCCACAGCCACTTATTAGCATATGATTCAGCATTTTGATTGGGAGCCTTGTTATGTGTGCTGTGTTTGCTCAGCAAGTGGAGCTCTACTAAATTAGCATTAATGAATGTTATGGCCTCCCATCAGCTTGACAGGTCTATTCTTTAGATCTGTTTTAATTGTAATTAAGCCCTGATTAACGAGCTGGGGGATGTTTCATTCTCTTTGCAAGAACATAGCATAATATGTTATGAAGGCAATCAGGGAGTTGTCATTTTATCTGTTAATGAGGCTCAACCATATGTCAAAACAAACTTAACTTACCGTCACTGAAGTAGAAACGTTTGGAAGCCTTCTTTTACGTTTGGTCCTCTGTGAATGGAGTAAATGTCTACCTTTGTTTGTCTGGGAAAAAAACAAGTTCAAATCTCACTAGACGTCTTTATTGTATCTCTTTCTACCTTGTTACAGTAAATCCTACCTAAAGATGCATTGAAATGACCACATACATATCCGCACGTTATTAAAACAAAGAAAAACAGGTGTGAGAGTGATTTAAAAAGTTTACAAAAGCATAGAGCAGCTTTTGGAGCTTTGTGGTTTGAGACAGTACTGTGGTCAGGCGCCCTGGTCAAATCCCAAATATGGGAGGAAGAAGAGACTCCATCAGTACTTGGTCCAAAGAATCCTACATTCTCTGTTAAAAGGTGCAAAATATTCTTGCCTCACACTTACAACTAAGGCTCTTCAGCTACTTATAATAAAAAGCTACCTCTCATACACACATAACCTTCACAATAGCAGCCATATAAGCAAAAGCAAAAGAAGTTAATTGTCAGTATTGACTTTAAAGCCTAACCAAAAAGACCAAAGATGATGTTGATGGGTTAAGCAAAGAAAATCAAAGAACCGAGCAAATTGCCAAATAATAGCCAATCTTAAGTTGGCTTTTAGTATTTGGCAAAACCTTGTAAGATGCCAAGATGGCCTCTGACAAGTCTGTCAGAGCTGAGGAGACCAACTACACCAGTTTAGGTCAAAAGAAGAAAAAAAACACCTTGACAACATAGAAGCTTCTTTTAGTTTTTTTTGTTTTTTTTTTTCCTTTTTGAGGAGAGGCTTTGCAGAAGATATTATGTTTCTGTTTACATGACCATGTATGGGAAGCTGACCCAAATTTTATTTTAATATAAATCCATCGGCATGCAGTTAGGAGGCCATGTAGCGGAACATTCACACTGCAGCATGAATGCGAGTCAGAAACGGTCATAAAAGACTATCCTCACTGACAAGTAAGATCGGGTTTCTGCCCCCCAGAAACCTGATCTCAACGTCCCTGAGTCAGTCTGGGATTACGTGAAGAGATATGAGCAATAAAGACAGTACAGATCCACGGAAGAACTGCGATGAGACCTGCCAAATAGCTTGAAAAACTGCATGGAGGAGAACTGGTGATTTTATTTTCGGCTGCTTTGTGCGGAAAATGAAAACTCAGGTGGATATAAGTTGCCACACCACGAGCAAGCGCTCAGTGGATTATTTTTAGCGGAGCCAGTGAGTCTCATAAAAAGAGCAAAGATTCAGAACTCTTTGGGCATTTCTTTCATTGCAATATCTTTTTTCAAGCCCGTTGTGAACAAACCTTGAGGAGAAAATATCAAAGGTTTCCTGTTTTCAGTTCATATTGTCACCGCTTCACTAGTTGAGTTTGATCTTTTCATCGCATGAAGGAATGTGATGATTTGTTTTATAAAACTGCCGAGCAGTTTGATTTCTCATATCATGATAATAATGTGGATTCTTCAGGTCAATATTCTGAAACACTGTTTCATTAAAGCAGCTATTCTATCACTGATCACAGCCCCCAACCTGTGGCTGGAATTTTCTCCTTTTGAATTTTACCCCTCGACTTAAAACACCTTTCCTGTAGTTAGTCATTTCAAATTTAAAAACCATCTGCTAATCTTGGCCTGTGGTTTTCTTTTTTTTTACTGAAGATTTTTGGCCATGTACAGAGTATTTGTTTTTGATCTGGAACACAAAAACAGACTTTGACTTTGTGATCATGATTCATTTAATTTCTCTTGTATCACTTGCGTCCTGAGTCTACAGCCTCTGTATGTTGACACCTGAAATGTAGCTGAATGTAAACTTCCTTTGTAATCAAAGAGAAGACAAACGGTACGCTTTTGCCTTTTAGTCTTATTGGTTTGGCTTCTACTGTACAGAGTTTCCTTCTTCCCTCTGTGACCAAAGAGATATCGGCGTTCTGTCAAGCGCACTTATTTCCCCCTTCAGGTTCTGTGAGTTCTACCCTGACTTTTATTTTTCATCCGTCAGAATTGCTGCAGCTCAAGTGTTCGTGTTTCATGTAGAAAGAGACAGAAATAGAGAATGAGAAACAAACGTGTCATAGGCTGAGAAAAAGCCAGGGAAAAATGACCAAACAGGTTTGTTCCTCCAGTCAACAGCGAAACCAAAGAGGTCGGAGAAAACTGCGAAGCACTTTGTCACGGCTTTGGCAACAACAGATGACTGTGTCCTCAACATATGTGTGAATGTTTATTCATCACTTCCCCCTGGAAAGTGTCACACTCGCTAGTGGGTGGGGGTTGGTTCTGGGTGGGTTGCGGTTAACCCCTCAAGGTCTCCAGGGTTGCTGCCTCTGCTCTTTGTCAGCCCCTCAGATTGTCTCACTCTTGGCTCTTAGAGATGCCAGAGAAGTGCTGGAGTGGCTATTAGCTGCTTGTCTTTCTAGCCCTCTGAGAACATGAAGGCCTCATTAGCTCGGTAAGCTCAGCTGTCTTCTGGTGCTGAACCCATCACCACAGTCCAATTGTGTGGGCAGATGAGCATGTCCGTACACGGCATGCTCCTGAGGAACTGTCTACCCTTCATATTAGTCTACAAAGCAATCATTTTTATGAGGCACTAACCGTTCAGTATGTTTCTGATTGATCACTTGCATCGTGAGGCGATGCAGACCGTCAATGCACTTTTAATCTAGTCCCACAGTAAGTTTTAAGAGTTTTGAAATTTGTTTTTTATTTGAAGCAATAAAGCAATATATCGCTTACATTTTTACATTTCGCAACCGGAGGTTTTCGTGATGAAATTTAAGATAAAGTACTTATGGTGCTCATAAAAACAAAACATTATACGACGAATTCATAAACTGTCAAGTTAGAAATATGAATTATTCGTCAAAACTTTGGTAGTCTGAGCCTGAGGAAAGAAAGTCTGTTTGGAGTCTTGTGATCCTGTAAATCCTGCCAGACAGCAGCAGTGTGAACTGGGGCTGGGGTGGATGCAGTTTTCTGGTATCCTTTGGGCTGTGCTCAGACAACCTGACCGATATCCCCGATGAGTGTTAGATGGGCACTAGTGATGCTCTGGGCAGTTTTCCAGTTACAGAGTCCACCTTTGTTGGGCAGGGAACTAATCCATGCCAGTTTGTTTTTATTCCAGTCAAGAAGTTTACCGAAATTTGGCCTGGATTCACCGATTGAATGGTTTTAATCTGGTTTCAACAAATGTTCCCTGGTCTCCCGGTAGTCTGTATGTGCTCTGCTCATACAGACTTGAGAAATATTTGATGAATCAAAAAAAAAAAAAAAAAGGGTTCTGGATCGGTTAACTTGCACTAATTCTTATATTGTATTTTATTCATGGAAATAATTGATTCAATTTTCCTAGATGATCACCTCCATACTCTGCCAAGGCCAATGTCTTATACTGCACTTTTAAAGAAAGTGCAGCTAAATGTCATTTCATCTTCCTATGTTCACGTTGCACGTCCCCACCAAGTTTCATGGAAAGTGGCTGCGGTGGTTTTAAATCATCCTAACAGAGTCAAACAAACAAACTTTCATCATATAGCTCACTCTCAGCCCCTTGATCCAGGCTATATGTATGCTGTTGGTATTAATAAAGTAGCATTACATTCATTATCACATTTATATTTTAACCAGATGTTCAAAGAGCCAAATATCTCAGTTTCTTTTGATTGAGGTGGTGAAAGATGAAGTTCATTTTCGTCACTTTATGAAAAATTACGGCTGGGAACAGGAATAATTTCAAAGGAAGCAGAAAGAGGGAGTTCTGCACCAAGGATACGGTGACTTCTTAAGATACCAGTTCTAATCAGTGTCGGTCAGCTGAAGCCGGCGAAGATTCTGCCGACTTGTCAATTTCTTTTCAAATCAACTTCCTCACTTATTCGAGACCTTTGGGTTTACATCAGTAAAGCGTGTGAGAGGTTTTCGTTTTCAAGCCTCTCACTGCTCTTTTCAAACCAATATTCACTGAGAATATGCACGTTTAATATGCCCAGCTCCATGACAACCCAGCATCTGCTAATGGAGACCGTTTTATGTGGTCAAAAGTGATTTAAGTGCAACGAATCTGCGCTTGAAACTGTTTTGCGCATTTGATGTTTAGATAAAGTAAATTCAAATGTACTGCTGAAAGCTTGGTTCTAACAGTATGTTAACCGTGTGGCTGTGTGTGTCTTCGCAGGTGAATGAGGAGACTGTGGAGCGGCTGGTGGTCCAGTACCCTCATATTGTGTTCAGCACGGTGATGCAGGACTGCAAGAGAACGCTGGAGAGAGCTTATCAAATGGGCTGGAGCCCTAACACGTCGAACTCTTCATAGCTACCGCTGGATCTTACTCGCACACACATAAACACGGACACGGAGAACACATAGTTTTAGGTTGCGCGTACGCGGCTAAGTCGTGCGCGTCGCTAAGACGTGTTTGCATCTCATTCAATGTCCAATCATGCATGTCAACATAGCAACGCACTCAAAGACGAGTCCAGTTCATCAGTTTCAAATTTCCTATTTTAATTTGGTATCTTATAACGAGTGAGACATAATGCACCAAGCAGATTTAGGTTCTGGATAAAAACTGACATATTTCATCCTCTGCAATAAGTCATATTACTTCTACACTTTTTCTGACCAGACCCTTGATTTTTCTCTGGTGCATAGCAACATACTGATGTCCTCCATAAGTCAAGGTGAAGACTGTACAGCCTCGTACTTTTGAAGTTCTTTGCATCTTTTTGGATGTGGAGTGGAGGTAAGGATGCAAGAGGAAGGGGTGGACTGGTTTTGAATATATGTAAATAAAAAAATTCCAAACAAAACATGAATCTTTAAATCACAGACATTCAGCCGTGGTTGGAACGGAAATATTCTTATTCGGAAATAGATCGGAAACAGTTTGATTCCTGAAACGGATCCAATGTTTTAGGTCAGAGTGTACATGTCCACCTATCAAAGTGATCGCTTCCTCCCAAATGCTCCACTCAGCTGCTGCAGTGAGATTGCAGGAGAAGGAGCAGAAACATGGAGATGAGAGGGCGACATCCAACTGCTTCAGTTCGGAGGACAACTTGAACTGTCCGGACTCCAGACCTCAGTTGAGGCATTTTTTTTCTTTTTTTTTGAGGGGGGGGGTTCTTCTCTTGGACATCAATACAGTGTTAAAGGACATTTGTGGACTTGTGTAATTCGTAAGACTGCCGATAAGGCTCCACGTGAAGGACAGCCACTCATTGTCACAAAGGGGGGAGAGGTTAAAAAGATTTGTGGCTGAAAAATAATCGTTTGATCAGAATTTAAAGGTGCATGTTTACATTGAGATCGTATATATATATTTTTTTTTTTCCAGTTGAATTCAGAGGTTTTGTAAGGTGAAGTTAAAACTAAGATCCATGTCGCTTGGACCCATGCTACTTCTGTTGCCATATATAGATTTAAGATTGACTGAGCATCACCTGGAGTCATTTTGGAATGAAGTTCAACATATGCTTGATATAGAAGTTGCCTTTACCCAAAATTCCTGGGTGATATAATCTGAATATTAACCACAAATAGATCGGAAGACAGGTAAGAGGATGCATTAAGCCTTAAGTCATCTGATCCGCGACCTGAATCCACTTTACTGAAGAGATATTTATCTGATCTGAGTTTATATTAAACCATAATCCTGTTATTTGATCTCATATATACACATACATATATGAGTTTGATTTATTTAGCCTACTATTGGATTTGAACGTATTCTTGTAACATTAGCTTGTAGCAATGGAATGAGCGATTTATCTTTGTAGTAGGCAGGATGTAAAGACAAACTGGCCTGGGCCGAAAAACCGGGTGACTATAGGTTTTTGAGTGAGAGTTTATCATCTATCATCTATTGCGTAGAAATTCAGTTGTGTACAGTTAAACATTAAAAACGACCAGGGTATTTTTCTATGGCGTGATCAAGCTCCGAGCTCAGCCTCAACACCACACACTGTCACTCAGACGGGAGCAAAACCTTATTGAGTTTAGAGTTTGAGCAGAGTTGTGAACTTTTGACAGCACATAGAGATCTGAGACAATTAAACACACACTTATTTGACCCTTGTCTGGATTTGTAGACTTTGCCCCAAAAGAGAGTTGCTCCGTCTGCTCTGTTTTTGACCTCTTTCACTTCTTTTGTTATCCCTGTATGCACTTTCTTCTCTGCTCGAGGTTGACACACTTGATTCCTGATTTGCTAAGGCTACCATAAATGACTGGATTTACATAATGATGAATAAAACACTACAACTACAAGCTTCTTATTTTTTTTCTCTCTTCTCCAATCCCAATCCCAATCCAATTTTATTTATAAAGCACTTTACAACAACATCAGTTGACCGAAGTGCTGTACAAAAAAAAAAAAAAAAAAATTCTATATGCACACAGCTGAGGCAGGAGAAGCATATTCGCAATGACGGTGGAATACATTTCTGCTCATTTTACATCATCTGTGGCCCTCTTTAAAATTTCCAGCAGGATGTTCAGACTTGTTATTACATCAACCGTATTTCAACTCCTAGACTGTCGTAACTAGAGGGGAAACTTACCTTAAATGTATTTTCCGGGTAAAGTTATACCAGGGTATCAATGTTTTTCATCACACCAACGGGCTTTGAGCAGAAATGACCTTTTTGTTGGAAATTGAGACTTTTTTTTTTTTTTTTTTTTCCCTCAACCATGCATTCATAATGACTTTTCTGCCGAGCGCAGTGACACAACAATCAACCTTTGTCTTGATTATCTGGCACTTCCAAGGTCGTAACTATTTACTATCACAGGTGTTCCAGCATCTGAGACAAAGTGGGGAGACATCAGTTTGCTGCCCAACAAGGCAGCAAAGGCCTCAAAGAGCTAACAGGCTGTCACTCAATATGTCCTCAGTCTTTGGCAATATCGTCCTTTTCAAGTGCCTGTTTCACTGTTCAGGGTGCTCGTGTTGTTTCATGTTGGGTGATCAAACGGGGAGAGGGCATCAAACTGGATGCTAAGGTTGATTCTTCTCTGCGTTGTCAACGCAGTTTTTTGTCAAGGTGAGGCTTCGTTCATTTGAGCTAAAGAAGTATTTTAAATCTTAATTGGAAAAAATAGGGTCCTCTCTTTGTTTTTTTCATCAGTCTCACTCTCAGTAATGCACAGACGCGTGGCTACATGGAGCCCACACACTGCATCTGTATCGCCTTTGTGAGACTTTGATTTTGTTGTTTTTTGAACTTTTGTTTTTTTTTATTTTACACTCAGAAATGCTGTTGTGTGTTGGTTTTGTATCTCATTTTTGTATGCCCCCCACCATACCTCTGTAACAACTTTACAGCCCTCCCAGTGTATCCATTTCAGCGATGGTCTATTATAGCAACAGATTTAACAGGTGTTCAGTACATTATCCTGCCTTTTGCAACTGTTGAAGAAAACTCTGACCAGATGAAGAAAACATTACAAATGGTTGAAACAGAGCAGACTGTAAAACGGTTGGAAAGTCGTGTATCATGTTCACTCAGATTTCTAAGAACATTTGTTTGTGTGACTAAATGAGGACGTGTCTGAACGGGGGAAAGAAATCTAATTGGAACTGTTCTCAGGAGATTTTTTTTCTTTTTTGTGGCATTTTGCCAATTTTTTTTTTTCAAGAAAACCGGGGGGGGGGACGACTGGTGTATAATGGAGATTTACCTCCCAAAGTTAATGGCTGGATCTATATTACAGATGTTGACATTACATCTCTTTTTCTGTGACTGGATATCTGTCATGTGTTCATCTGATCCCCGGGTCCACTGACCAGTTGATGTGATGACAGAGTGGGTTCGATGTGAAAGTCTATTTACTTGGTGTGATTTTCTTACTGCAGGGTTTTACGCAGTATCAGACATAGTTTATGTTCTATTTTCCGTACTTGATTCTGATCTTTTTATGCTTTCATTAGCTGTCCATCAAATGAAAAAAAAAAACTATTTTCCAGAACTATTTTTCCTACATGTTTGGCTCATTATATCAGTTAGAATAGCATATTTGTGTTACAGTAAAGGGAGAGGGGAACAATGGGCATTTCCACTGATGCTAACACTGCTTTGTCCATCAGTGACAGGGGTTTCAGTGTTGCTTCCTCAATCTGACCCTGCCTTCTTCAGTGGCCTACACGTCTTTTGCCCCGACAAGCCGAGACATTAATAATTTGTCCTGGTCTCCTCTGCTTCTGTTATGGGCCTTCTGATTTTAGAAGGACACTGCATTTGAATATCTCTGCTACAAATGAGCTGATCTCCTCGCACTCTATTCTCATTTCTCTCTTGAGTAAATTATGCAGCTTGCTGAATTTTACTGCCGCCAATTAACGCCTTTGCAAATGTGAGGGCATGCCATCGATCCTCTTGCTGATTGAGGTGGAGTCCATCAGTTGCTCACGCTCATCGGACTTCTGCAATATTCATCAAGGTGGAGGGACGCGTTCGGCTGAAACTTGGATGAGAGACTGCCCTCCGGGAAGGAAAGGAGGTTGCAGGGCACCACAGAATAACTATAGAGTGCAGTAATTATACGTGGTAAATATTCATGTGGTCATTACATTTTTAATGAGGTGCTGATAAGAATCGACGCTGACCATACAGGACATTTGTCAAGTTAGACCTACAAGGACGTCAGTCTAGTCTTCCCAAGAAATTAGTATTTTTCTGGACCTAATCATAGCCGACATTGACGGATGTCCTCGACTGAAAAGGCAGAAGCTTGTTTGAACTTCCTCACAAGAATTGATGCAGTGTATTTAGACATAATGAAGATTGTGCTTGGGAAACGGGCAGTCCACCTTCTTCAAGCACTGATGTGCTGACAAGAACAAAGTATACTTAAACCTCAAGCCAGAAAAAGTTGGCATGATATGGATCGCATTTTTGTTCGCAGCATTAGTTTAGAGTCCATGACTAATTTTCCTTATAAAGACAATTAAATTTATCATATTGCGTCAATATGTAAAATGCAAATAAAAAAAAAATAAGAAAAAAAACCTCCCAAAACCTTCATCATTTTAATTTTCAATTACCCCATTCTATTGCACACCTTATGAAGAGTATCCTAAAATAGCACCTGAGGCTCCTGACCACAACACTTGACCGGTTATATGCTCAACACAAGCACATCTTTCCATGGTTTTGAGATGGAACGCCAAACCTTGCACAGTGGTAAAAGCTTTATCGTCCATATATTTTCTTGCGATGTGGTACAAGCATGAAATGCAAACATGGATGGATATTAGCAAGAAGACAAAACATAAATTCTTTTCTTTTTCTTTTTTTTTTTTTCTTTAATCCTATTTAGGGTTGCACGTCAAACCCTGTTGGTAACACTTTCAAAGCTGACATGCCAGTAACTGCCAGTGGTCGTACCCACATTGAGGTTTGGCAATACTCGCTGTATCGATTTGATATAATGTTGCTCATATTACTTATTTGGTAACACTTGTGTCTTTACACAAAACTGTGTGCCAAGCATCTTAACACCCTCCTTGAACAACTCTTGTCTTTAGGTGTTTTGCATAAATGTGATGGATCGTATTGGGCTAGAATGCCTTCCTTGTGGTTAGATGGTCTCCTCTGTCTGACCAACTGTGGCACGTTCACTTTGCTAAAGCTTCCTTTCTTGCGATTCACTCTACACTGAAATACCTTTATTCTGGCACCTCCCCACGTTCCCTCCGCTTCACCTCTGCCCTCTCCAAACCCAAACTCTTCCTTTTCCCTGAAAATTATGTCAATCATTTGTCTGCATCTGGCCTGAGTGCTCCAAGAGCTTCAATATTTATCAGTATATAGAAGGAAAGTATTTCCTGTCCATCATCATATGATGTTCTCACCCCACTCTCAGTGGAGTAAGGACGTATTTTTCTTTCCTGGCTACCTGTGGTATTCTGTCTGCCTTTTGACTGGTGTTGATTCTACAGTTGAGAAAGAGCATATCATTGAATAGTGAAGATGTTAATGGGTTGACTTTGTAACTGACACTGACTTTGAGCTGCAAGAGTAAGTTCAATGTTGGTATTCATTACTCTAGAGGACCCTGTGCAGCTGAGGCCCCAAGGAGACTCACAGAGAACACCAGAGGAGAGTGTTTGAATTTCTCTGGCTCTTTCACTTGTTTTGGATGGCTGGAGTCAGTTGGAGGAGGACAAATCTTTTTCTCCCATTCACCGCATCTGGAAATTGAACTTCAACGTGATAGACCCTGGCAGTCTTCAGCTTGATGTATGAAGATTTATGAGAATGAATTCAGCAGTAATGGTTTACCTCTCACCAGGGGCTTCAACTAAACTGTCTTTCTTGTCCAATCTCATGAAGATAAAAAGAAATTAAATTTGTTAATCCACAAAGTTTTGAAACGCTCTCAATAGGCTCACTCTTGATGCCTGGGGAAAATCTCAACCAACGAATGTCCTAAATATGTGTATATATATATATATATATATATATATATATATATATATTTTAAATGTGAGGTGTGCAGGGTATGTGTGTCTGCAACGATAATGAAGTCAGTCTGATTCCCTACATTGCATGGCTCTGTGTAGATGTTGTCTTTGTCTTTCAAGCTCAAGTTAATTGCAGTGTTTAGGCAGAGCACAGTCTAGCTTCTAAACGGCAAAGGTTAATTAGCGACAGAAGAATCTCCACACAAGATATGTTGACATTTACATTTCCTTCCTGGCTAAAACAAGAAAAAAAAAAAAACTCATTTGGTGGCATCGGGATGGAACAGGGAGAAAAATATCATTCCTCCACAAACATCCTCATTCCTATGCAAGCCTTGGCGTTGATATGCAGATTTGGCAGTTGGATGACATTTAAAAGTAGTTAATTGTGCAAATCTTTGTTTTAGACTGGAAAGGTCGAGGCTAGTGAGAGTCTTTCATCATGAGCGAACCTCCCACTCCCCCTCAGCACAGCTGCAGAGAAAGGAGGAGTTTTGTTGGTTTCTCCACTGATCGCCATATAGTTGCCCATCGCTTTTCAAGGTGCTTCATGAATATTTATATGCACAAACTGTTTGGAAAATGAAAATTAATCTTCAGCCCGACGGGAGATGACTCTGCTATCTGTTCTCACTGAAGAAGAGGTTTTTTATCTCTGCTCAGGATTAGTCTGCCCCATTCTTTTTCCCCCCTCATATTCCTAAATGTCTGTGTATCACATTCGGCATGATTTATTCTTGATTAGGGACGATTTGGCTTTATTGCAATGTGTTCTTCCTCATTTTACATCACAGCTTAACAATTTAGCAAATGTTTGGTCTATAAGATGTGTTTGGCTGTGATCAGTTGGTTTTTGCAATTTTTTTAGGATAAACTTGCAGAGGAAAAGCAATCCTTATGTCTGGAAGCGATATGATGATGTTAAATAGATTTATCGCATGTAATATTTTGTCCATCTTTTGGATATTACCATCTAACAGGCAACAGTGGTGAGAGAGCACAATGAATTGAAGATACAGCAGGTGCACAGATTGGAAATTTTACACCTGGTTTCACCTGAATAGCACAAATGGATACATAATTGCTCCATTTCATCACTTCCCTTCGCTGGGTGACATTAAAGGGAGCTCTTCGAGGAAAAAGGAATAAGGATGAATATATCCAGCTAGGGACTTGCAAAGCTCAAATCTGATGAAGCTCGTTTCGGTTTGTCTTTTGCCTCAGACAAAAAAAAAAAAGCTCTCATTTCGACTTGAGTTCCACCAATGATACGCCGCTCTTATTTGCTTGCTAAAATAAATCTGCTCACATTTCATCAATGGCTGATTTACTGCCCCTCTCTTTGTTTTCTCCTTGAAACACAATTTCATATTCTCCCCTGGGTGGATTTCTTCAATTAAAGCTGTGCGGTCCTGTTATAAAGCTACAGATGGCCAGCGTCAGACCTGACCAGAAACTGGGTCTCCCAGCCAACTGCTCTGACATGTCAGACATGCTGGTATGCCTCGTCACTCCCCACTCCTCTACTGTAACAAAGGTTGAGCTGACTCCCCTCTTGAGCATCAGGCCCAAGTGGCTCACAGAGACGTGAGGCGTGACGGAGCCCCTGTCTCAAGGCCAAGAGTTCACACCCAGACCTCCTTTCAAAGCAGCCCGCTCTTTCGGCCCTCCTCCTCTTGAAACCTAGTGTCCATATAATCCTTCTTCAATTCCATCTCTCACCACTCAAACCCTCTAATCAACACCCACTCTGCTCTCTTCAGATCAGTCTCACAGATGTATTCTCCTCTGCATTTTTCTCCCTGAAGCTCCCTCCTCCCTTTCCATCCCCAAACCTCACACTCTCGTACTCGCCTCTCGCCGCTCGCCACCTCCTGGCCCCTTGCCGCCTCAACCGCCCAGCCCCTTGTGCCTTTCAGGGTGTGTATTTCACGCCCTGGTGGCTGGACAGGCACTGGGTGATTTCCCAAGGTGGTGGGCTGGAGGTTGGGCAGAAACCAGTGGTGTGGAGTGATGTCAGAGCGGTGTCTGGGATTTGTGTGTTTGTGAATGTGTAGTGTCACTACTTTGTGTGTGTCTGCATACTGTATGGGGGTTTGAAAGGAGTAGTTTGAACTCCTTTCAAAAGGCCAGCTGTACAAATGCTACGCTGAATGAGAGAGGTGTTGAATTAACAAGCCATACGAGGCACCCTATTCTCCTGTGCTGCTCTATACACTGACCTGGCAATAATGAGGCAGAGACACATTACAATGGTTCTTTATGGGTTATGCTCAGAAAATTACTAGACCAAAGGGGAAAATGTGGTGGTGTGCGGAAAACCTGGTGAAATGACAGTGCAGTGAGCCAGCTGAGAGTAATGAGAATATTATGTTTTGAATAAACTGAAATGAACTGTGCTTCCACAGGATGTGGGCCCGAGCAATGTTCCCTGTTGTGCTCTTTAGACAGTGGTTGAGAATCTTTTTCAAGCCAGCATGACAGTGCTTCCTGTGCTGTGGCTGAAGCCTGAAAAACAGGTGTGTGTGTGTGTGTGTGTGTGTGTGTGTGTGTGCTTCTCTTTTTATTTTTCCTTAAATGTACCTTTATGTACTCAGGCTGGTTTCACCCACATTCACTTACACACATTTACACCTCTGCGAGCCAAGATTTCCCCACCATTGATCACTGAGCTTTTCCACTTGACCAGCTGGGCGTTAATTGCCATGCTCAGAGTCACTTCCTCAAAAGTTCCTTGGGAGTGTGCTATACTATTCTTTTGCTCTGCCCTCATATTCCCTGCTAAGAGATTAGACCAATCGGCTTTCTTTAAACTGCGTTTAGCTCTTTGATTAATGCTCAAATTGTCTATATTATCCTTTTAAAGATCAGCTCACTAAGCTCAACAGCTTGTTACATTTTTTATTTATATATATATATATACATTGTGTGTATGTTATTGTCCTTTGCTTAACAGTGGGGTTAAAGCAAGTATTAGTTTTAGGAGTAATGATAATAGTGATAATTGACAATAAAATAATGAACATTTTTGGATGAACTGGCCCTTTAGATATCGAAGCGTTCTGTCAGTTTGAATTGAAAAAAAGTTACAAAGTTAATGCAAAGGAAAAATAACAAGCCAAGATCTGCCAGCAGGGTTGTACACAAATCCTTTTATGACTCTGTAAGGTTTCAGCTTTTATCCATGTAGAATTAATGCTCAGTATTGTAATTTCAGCGATTTACAGTAGCCTACAATGAATTGTTTTCATTGTTACCAGCCCACCTGTTGCCATATTTTGTAAACTCCTTTAATGCTGAAGGAGATCACATGTGCACTTTTAGAGAACATCAATCTGTGTACATTTGTGAATATGTGTGTGCTTGCGTGTGCAAATGCTGTCTACACGTGACTTGTGGTTTGGGAATTTGGATGGGTAAAGTGGTATTTTTTTCATTTTCCCTATTTTTATCTTTGCTGATTATTTTCTTTGTCATTTTTTTTATTTAATATTATTGGCAATGTAAAGCACTTTGTGTTGAAATTCTTTTGTATGAAAAGTGCTTTAGAAATAAAGATCGATTGATGTGTTGCTCTGAAATTATTGAAAACATTCATAAACAATGTAACAACAATTCAATAATCACTCCTCCAACTTGCCAAAAAAAAAAAGACCACAAAGGAAAAATCTATGACAAAAGTAAAGTTTAGTTCATTCTTTTTCATAGGATGGATTAATAGTTACTAAGTTACACTATTTCAATTTGGTGTTAACAGCCAAACAACTTTAGGCATAAAAGAAAACTTGAGTTCCTGTTCAGTTTTGCTCAAACCATGCCTATTTTCAGCACACCGGTTAGCTTAGCTGGTTGAGCAGGCGTCCCATATGCAGAGGCTTAAGCTGTCCCCAGTTTAAGTCCCGGCTCGGGGCTCTTTGCTGCATGTCCTTCTCCTCGCTCTCTGCCCTCATTCTCTGTCAAGCAACCTACCAATAAAGGCCACTAGTGCTGAAAAAATCCTTAATGATGATGATAATAATAATAATAATAATAATGATTAAAAAAAACACTGCTTTCCCTGCTGGGGAGTCTTATAAATGCAACCTTCTACAGACAAGTTTGTGTGAGCTCTGTCAGCAACTGAAGGCTTGCTAATTGTGTCTTTTGCCCACAGTTATGTATTGGCCCGTTTTTGTTCTGAAACTTTGAAATAGCCAAATGTTTTGAAACTTTCGTGGAACTTTGAGGTTTCCTCTTATTTTTTTTGGGGGGGGGGGGGTTAAACTAAAGGTGAGAGCATGTGTCACAGCTGGAAGCATGTACTGGCTACCATGACTGAAATATATTTAGAGACTGGAAGACAGGATGGAGGGAAGTGAGGTTTACAAGATGAATGAATAAATACACACCAGAAACTTAAGATGTTAAAGATACTTGAGGAGTGTAAAATGCTAAAAATCTAGGAGAGCAAGCTATAGGTTGGCAGAAGAACGGGTTGCTGCAGATATTGCGAAAGTCAAGAACGTTAAATCTAATTGTTTAGAAATTACAACCCTATAAGGTCGGAAAAAAGGGCATTATCTGTTCACCTTTTCCTCATTCAGAAAAGGCTGTATCTTAGACTTAGAAGGCCAATTACAACTTTCAAAGCCTTCAAGAAAATCCATTGTGTCTATCTTCCAAAGTTTTCCTCCCTGGTCTCTTAGCAGTGTAGCTTATGCGGAATAGTTGCCATGTATTGTTGTGAAATAATTACTCCAACTGATGTGTGAATTAGCCTTTTCATTTCAGCGCTTTTCTTAAAAGCACAATAACTTGCATGATTGAGTTGGCATCTCACTAAGACATGGTATAAACCGAGCTTTGTATTCACAAAGGAGGTCCACAGAATATAAAGTTCTTTGTGGATGTATCCTTACAAATACTCGCACATATTGCTGCTTAACAGTGGAAAAATTAGCAAGTACGTTTTCTGTGGAGACACATTTATCAACTTTCAAATCTAGAGTCTTCCTGCACCTAAATTCCAGCATAGTGGCGGAACACTTAAAGCCCTGCTGTCATCGGTGTAATTAGTTAATCGCCTGTGTGTTAACACACTAACTTTATTCATCTACGTGACAGCCAGGCACGTCTCTGAAGCTCGCCTTTGTTGCTGTCCATTTATAGCTAGATATGACCTCATCAAAATAAGACTGGATTCCCATCTCAAAATTAAACATGTTGAACAATACAATGGTACCAGCATAAGAGACAGACTCTGTGCGTGTGTGTGTGTGTGTGTGTGTGTGTGTGTTTTTACAAGTGTGTGTGCCTGCATCCACGCATACATGACAAGCTTCCAGGAATTTTGCTTGCCTGTCCAACTCCTACCGTCACCGAGCAATAAACAACATCAGAATCAGGTATTCTGGGAAAAAAGAAATTCTGGCTTTAAAATGCTGTCAACCTGTCTCCCTACAGCTATGTTCATAGAGTGTTTTTAAAGGATCTTGCAGTTTGTAGTGAGAGGAGAGATGGGGAGAGAGAAAAAGAAAGACCAACATGTTAGACTGCTATTTGCTCTGTGTCTGATTTAAAAAAATAGTTTTTTTTAGAAGCAGTCCAGGTTTAGATGTGTCAGCATTGTGAAGTTTATGCTGCTGTCTATATATTTTTTTGCATCTAAATTGACACTTTTTTTAGTAAGATCTTCTTTTGGAGATACTTCTCATCTGCGGTGGAAAGTGTCGCAATTTCCCCACTAAATCCCAAAAGTTAATAAATGTGAAATAAGAGTTAGAAAAGGATGAATCAGTGAGAGGCAGCATCTTCCAAACCTGTTTCAGTCAACAAAGATAAGATATGCTACTCCGGGTCAAGACGAGGTAAAGAAGAAATAAGAGCTGAAGCTACAAAGCTCTGAAATATCACCACTATCTTATTGGCCTGAAGGTTTTGTTTGGAAGCCAAGTTAATGTTTCCCTGGAATGTTTTTTCCATGCTTTCTTGATGAACAATAACAGACTGTTTCGATAAGAAGATGAACTTGTTCCTCTGTTGTTCACCGAGTCCCCCCCCCTCCCCCCTATCTTTCATCTTTCTGGCTTGTTCTATGGGTCCGTGTTTCTGGCACTGGTGTGTTTGGATTTAATTTCTCTTTTAGTTTGTATATCAAAAAGGTGGCAGGTGTGGCCTCCCAAGATTGTGTCATGCAGATGATCAAGATTTGTTTTCTGTAGCAGGGAGGATCCAGGTCAGCTGTGGTCAGGATGACTGCCTGCCTGAACGGGAAGTGATTTGCAGTGCACAGCGAGGGCTCAGCTTAGTGAATCTAGCCTCTGTCAGGCGGTGAGGAGGAATGCGGACACTAATATGTGTAATCTTCCCAACCTTAGAATAAATACAAAAAGGAAAGAAAATGCCGTCTTCTGCCACCAGGTGAATATGATACTCTTGAAAAATTAAATGAGTGAGAAAGCAGGGATCTGCAGGGGAGCGAGGGTTTATTTTGTCTGTCTGTCTCTGTCTGTGTGTGTGTGTGTGTGTGTGTGTGTGTGTGTGTGTGTGTGTGTGTGTACCCACAAACTGTGCATTATTCAAAGTTGGTAATAGTTTATGGTTTGTTCTTTCTCTGACCACTGTTGGCAGGGGATCACCTCTGCTGACCAGGAGCATCCCACAAAACGTGTCTGGTGATTACAATTTGGCCCTTGTTAAAGTCTTTTAGGTTTGGATTCCTGTCATTTTCTCCAACATCTAACACAATGGACTATGACAGAAGACTGTTATTGTTTCAATACATTCTAGACCATATAGTGTGCTGCTGTTACAAAATAACTTAGAATCATCATTTCATTTGTGAATTATTTCCCTTTGGCACATATCTAAACTTGTTATTCAGTAAAATGTTTATGATACTAAAAGAACATTGAGAGGACTTGGTGTCCAATCAGCCAATCGCCTGCTTTGTTTCTGGTTCCTATGGTGACTCCTACCTGTCAAGCAAGGAAGAATAGAGGGTAAGCAAACACCTAAAGTGTGCCCTCCCAGAAAACAGCATCAAAATACCTGTCGGTTTGAAAGTAGAAGCCCTATTTAAGGAATTGTTTAACCACATGAGGTTCAATCTTACAGTGCAGCTTATTTTTGTTAAACTGCCGTGTTTTTTCTAAGAGTTGTTTCATGTTGGAGATCCCCTTCCTCTGTTTTGACCAAAAATTACAGACCCTCAATACGATGATCAGTTTCTATGTTTTCATCAAGTTTTCAATCATATCTGAGTTGGATTCTAAACATTCCTGAATTAAAGTTAATTTTGTGGTTTGAAGCTAATAAACAAAGTTGCATACGAAGTTGCATACGAAGTGGCAGTATTGACTATGGCATGTTGTTACAAAGCTGCTAACTCGAGACAAATTCTGAGAAAGACAAACATATCTTCTCCTTATCCTTATTTGCAAAACCACAAGAGGATCTGTCTTGCCAGGCTCAAAGCTATCCATTTGTTACCTAAATACGAAGGTTTACAGCATCTTATGCTGGTGTGTACGAGCGGTTTCTAAAGGTGTTAAAAATCAACAACAACATCTCCTATTCACTAATTGGTACTGTGTTGTTCCACTGGGCTCATCTGATTGGTTATGCTGATTTATCATCCAATCACCTCTTAAGGGTCGACCCTTTGCCAAACAGTTTCTACAGGAGGACTTCTGTGGAACAAAACATCTGCTGAGACCGGGCTGGACGTAGTGGCTCAAGGAACGAATTCTATTGAGCTATGAGGACGACGGCATGTCCCTTTATTTACAGAGTACTCTGCTCTTTTAATGTAACCAAACAATCAATCTTGATTGTGGATCTGACTCACATTCTGATAATTGATCTGGATCTTTCGTTACAGAAGCAAGGTTAACCATCTAATAGCAAAAGATAGGATCAATCGTTGTTAACTATTTGTAGTTTATCAATCTTCTCATACCCTGAATCATGATTATTGTACTGTTCGCCCAGTAGTCAAAGGATGCCTTCCAAAATTCTTCTCTTCTCAAGATTGATTACTTGTGGTTCTAAAATTCCTAACCTTGCATACCCTGTATGCATGAAAACCAGCCACAGCAGCAGACTCACTTTGAAAAAGGACTCCCTTTATCAGCCTTTCAGTTCAATAACATCAATAGCCCCATGGCCAGTGGTTAATCCAGCCACTTAAATGTCTGCAGAGCCACGCCTCTTCTCTGATCACAGCATACGTGTTCAATCTCAGCCACCCTGTTGCATTTTCTTACTTGATTCCAATCATTGTCTCTCTACTTTCACCCTGACACTCGGTCAGTGCCACTGGGTCTATCCAAGAAACATAATTAGACTGAGAGACTGTATCAAAGGTAGCGATTGCAGCATCATGAATGCATCCCCCACATAGCCTTCAATGTCTCTGAGCACACTCTCGCACTACATAAGAGCTAGAAGGGAACAAGAAACAGCAACTCAACTTCGATTTCTTCTCATGTCTGTCTGAATTTTTTTCCTCTGCAATCTCAAGGGTTGCTCCACGATCTGTTATTCTGCTCCTTTCTGGTTGTCTGTTTCTCTGTATTTCTCCCTCCAGGCCTCCCTCAAGTCTGATCGGAGATCAGCAAGCTTAAACACTGAGGACTATCTCGAGTGTGTTTCTTTCAGTAGGTCTCTTTGTGGAGGCGGGTTTTCTTACACTGGATCTGCACCCTGCAATACGTCTGTCAGTTCCTCTTGATTCAGCTGATTTTCCACTGTTTGAAGCCTTAAAGCTGCAATCGGAGGAAAGAGTGGAAAACATTTTGTGTGGCTAATTCGCAAACACGAAAAGGGATGCTCATGTGTGCATGTGTGAAAGACATGGAGGTTGTGGCCTTGCCAATTCTCATCTTTCGATCTTCAGCCCTCCTCCCTCCCTGCAACAAACTACCTCCCACTGCTTCTAACCTTTCTCCTTCTGACCCAAACCCTCATCTCCCTCCAACCACTGCTTCAGATCCATAAGGTAATAAACACAACAACCAGCCTGACCTCTACAGTGCAAAGCTCAGAGGAGGACACAACTCCCTGTCTGATATGACAGGAATCTCTTTTTCTCTCTTTTCCTTCTCTTTACAAGACAGAGTGATGCAGGGAGAAGTGTATTGACTTTGAAGGTTGGCTACAGAAACATCACAGGCTTTGTACTCAAAGCTGTCCGAAGTAAAAAGCAAATCAATACTTTTCATATTCCACTGTGGTGGAGTGCTATCGACCAGGGCCTTCACATAACCGCGCTGACTCACAACCAGCATGCCGTGTCATTCCAAAATGTGCTATTTTAATCAGAAAAAGACTCTAAGTGTCTAACAAGTCTGCTCTCAACTCCGACCACCACATTTCTCCCTCCAGTTCTTCTTTTCCTGCCTTCCTTTTTTTCAGAGGATTGATGGATCAGAAAAGTGGTTCCATCCACAGAATAATAGTCTAAAGAGAAGCTGTCAGACCAAACTGACACAGAGAGATAGAGACATCCATCAGAGTGCTTGTGTCATTACAAGACCGGGTGACACTTATGAGAGAGTGTGAGTAGTACAGCTGAGGCTCTAAGCGTTCTTTGCTGGTGGCAATAACAGGTACTCATTTTTAAAAGCAACGCTTTTCTGCCTCCTCGTTTAACCAACCCCATGTATGTCTATTTCATTGCTCACACAAAATAAACTTTCAAATTCATATATGCACAAATCCATAGACATACTTACAGACTCACTCACTTCCAAAAACCCTCCAGTAAATTGCAGGCAATTTTGGATCCCTCTTTTCTGCCCTTCACGATGTAATCCAGAAACAGTTGGAGGCTTATGTGTTGATGACAAGCCTGGAGCCCAATCACATTCATTCCACTTAATGTGATCTCACCCATCCTACTGCTGCTGGCCAAGACCCCTACTGTCAGCCTGATGCAGCCAACGAATCCGCTGTGTTTCTCTTTACCTGTGAAAGACTCACCACTATCACTGGCTGCAATAGCAGGTCATAATCATCATCACAGTCATCACCTCTGCCAAGACCACCATCAGTCTCGCTATCATTATGATCATCTTTACCATCAACATTATCTTATAGTGAACAGTGGGTACCATTGGTTGAATTAGAGTTTGAAATGTGAAACTAGTGGGTTCTCTCAGTAGGCAGCCGGAGAAGCACACGCACTAACGTTTGTCCTTTTTCAGAATCTGTAAACTCTGGTGGTTTAGAAAAAGAAACGGAAAATACATGCAACTAGCATAAGATTAGAGTCCAAGTCGTGGCTAAAGTTTTTTTTTTTAAACTTTAGGTATTGCAAACACAAGAATTATGTGAAGGTGTCATCACCCAATGGCAAGTTCACATGATTAGGCTGTTAATAATGATGCGGTAATAATGACACTTAGAGATTCAAAATGATCTTGGTACCTGGGGTAGTCTTGTCAGAAGTGCAAAGAGATCATCATCTCATCGCTTTGCATTGTTGCCAAACAATAAGTTGTGAAAATGTGGCCATACTTTAGATTACTCTCTATTTCCATCTAATAAGATGGTCAGTGTGTCGACTAAAGCAATTACAGAATCATATATTTTTGGATACGCGAGACCAGACAGATGGCAAACTACGAAATGGCCATTGACCAATCGTTGCTTCTTATCCTTTACATTCCTCTATGAAGGAGGCACCAAGGACCAACTACAGTATTCTAAATTTATATAGATGGTTAATATTAGGAAAAAATAATGACTTGCATTAAAACATACACTGTAATCATTTATCACTTCAAAAAATATCCCTTCCCTGGGCCCCGGACCGCTGAGTCCTGCTCCCTTGGCTAAACCCACAAAATGTGCTGGACACACAAACCAGACACCCTACTGAAATACTTCCCTTTGCAAGTATACTGGATGACACAAGCAAAATACAGATTTTATCTTTGTCAACACAAATGCATCATTTTTTGTTGCATGAGGTATTCACATTTTTCAGTGAGAGAAGGCTGTATATTGTAATAATAAATAAATAAAATCCTCATTTTTTTATGACAAAGAGCATATATTCAGCTGTCTGAACTCAAAAACTCAGATCAAGTATTTATCTATCAGTTTGGTGAGTGCTAATGTTAGCTCAGTTAGCAGTATATGCTAGTTTGAGCTTCGAACTCTTGTTCCAGCAATGTCCATTCCTAATAATACATGCCTCAAGGGTAATTGAGGGAAACTTGTGTCCAAACTTACATTTGCATGTTTGTGCAAAGCCATACCACAGATGTCAGTCAAGGCTTAACTCATGAAAGAGAGGCGTGAGCCACTCCACCCCTTATAACCATGAACAGTGCAGTTAAAACAGAACTGAGAAGAGTGCTGTGCAATACTAGCTCTGTAGTTTTTTTCATTTAAACCTAAAGAAGTTGTGTCAACTTGTGGAAAAAAAGCAGAATATGTCTGTTTTAATTGTCATGCCTGTCAGTAATTTTCAGCACCCACTTTTTATCTCTTTCATATCAGGCTAGTTTCCCTGTGTTTTATTTGTTCTTTTTGTTTTTTTTGTTCGACCGAAAACAACATCACATATTTTTTTTAACGCAATCGTGTTAAAATGTTGATCAAACATCCTATGTGAAATCCTTGTGTGTAATAGATTTTGACCTCTGAGTTATTCCTCATATGTTCATCGTTTATTTTTTTTGTGCTGATTGCAGATGTGCCATGTGAAAATTTAACAAGCAAGTGAAGTCTTGCAACTGAACTGTTGTGTTTAGGCAAAACGTTATTGTCCGGAGTAATTGAACAAATAGCATGGTAAGAGCTAAGTACGTGTCCATAATTTCATTTAATTTCTTTTCTTTAATAGAGGTCATGTAAGTGATACCATATTTGGTATTCA
The DNA here is from genome assembly GCF_027942865.1 of Odontesthes bonariensis. Taxonomy (NCBI): domain Eukaryota; kingdom Metazoa; phylum Chordata; class Actinopteri; order Atheriniformes; family Atherinopsidae; genus Odontesthes; species Odontesthes bonariensis. The sequence goes on from NC_134511.1 coordinate 17,709,021, forward strand.
ACAACCAATGTTGCTGTTTATGTTTTAATGTCTCCTCTCATTCTGACAGTCCCATCCTCAATGTTCTCTCAGCCTCGAGTCCTACAGCAAGTAAACACACACAGATCTGTATATAAAGCTTGCTGTGCATATACAGTTCTTAAATATGTGCACCTGCTCAAGCACACGACTAAGAGTCTGTAATCAACGGTCAAATATAATGAATGAAGATGTTTCTAGATTTGTTTAGTAGCACTAAAGTGCTCTTTCGTACCAAGAAGAGGTGCAGCCATTCTGAGAATGCCCTGCAATATTGCAGATATTGTGGCTGTGTGTAGGCAGATTAATCATGTCTGTGTTTTCCACTGTCACGCATAAAAATGACATATTACTGCTTGAATCCATTGGGACAACATGATGAGCCAATTAACTGTGCTGGATACAGACTCATCTAATTATTAGAAATGTTGCTTGCGTTGGAGTTCCCTTGACATTTAGGTGTAGGAGTCTGAATGTTTCCAACTTGACAAGCTTGTTATTATTTAGGTCAGCTGTGGTAAGGCATTTATACAGATATGTAGGAGTTGGTAATGTCGTGTCTGACTACTGAAAACTTCCTTCCTGTTGTGAGGGTGATAATACCCTGATTTATATGCATCTTTTGCAAATTTGTAAATAATACTGCTTTGCACATATCCAGAAGCAGCATACAGTATATATATTACCAGCTTCTGTTACGATTTTCTGAACATTTGGCACCATTTATCAGTGCCCAAGTATTTGTGCCCTTAAATACATAGAAGCTTGTGGAAGTTAATTTCCAGTGAAAGGGGAATAATGTCAAATAAGGCCACAGTGACACAAACAATCATCATTAAATTCAAGAGAAACAATGTCACCAGAGATATCACATCTCAAATACTCAGGCATGTTGGCATGCAATGTAATTTAAGTGAAATTTGATGTGGCAAGATAAAAGTAAAAATCTTTTCCAGCTGTAGTGACTCTAAAAGTGGTTACCAAGTCATGAAAGTATGATAGTGTAGTGGAAAAACCCTCCGCCTTGAGTTTTCATGCATGGGAAGACTCAGTTCTGTGGTCAGAGAGGAGGAATGTTCTGCGGGTATGCCGGCGTATAGGGGTTCAGTGGTATGATGCTCACATGGAGATAATATACAGGACATAACACATTAATGATACACACAATATATCTCTCACCAACAGGTGAGGTCTTCCAACTAAGTTTGAAGTGAACAGAAATATGCCATATCGATACCTGAAAGGAATAGTTTGGGTTTTATTTTTCAGCTGAGACCTTGTTATCTTTTTATGGTGAATCTACTGTAAATGTAAAGCCACAACAGCATACTAGCTTAATATTCCGAAGGAAAACAGAGACACAGCTTGACTATTTCCAAGGGACCATCTGATACCTCGCTAATAAACAATTTGTAACTTGTTTGTCTAATTTGTTAAAAAAAAAAAACCAAAGTGCTCCGAAAACTAATGATGCAGACTAAAGTCGACTGGCTACATGGGTGTAGTAGTTCCATTTGTTGAAGGACTACTTAACAAGGATGACAACACTTCAGGAAATAGTCCTGCTCATAGCCTCCACTTGATGCCCTTATGTAAGGTTGTGTATTTACCAAAAAAAAAAAACAGGATATGAGCCATTAACCTTCAGATGGATGTTTAGACATGTCTTGTATTTGTGCTACAGTTAAGTATTTATCACGCTGACCTCACTTTTCTAATTTAGCTTTTGGAAAAGAACATAGATAAAGGTATTTCCACAAATGCCACACTACTCCTTGGAGGCCTGAATGTGAAATATTCACAAATGCAAAATTGGACAAACACTTCAGAAGCCACGATGGGGTAACCATGAACCAAAAAAATTACATGCCTAAAATATGTAACAAATCGCTTAAAAAAATCCAGCAACACTTGATGCTGATTTTAACTGTGGAGAGGCCCTCTGCCTCCGAAGACATACATGAATATGGAAACACAGCTGTCTGGTTAAAACTGACAACATACTTGTAAATTAAAGAAGAAACACACCCTTTCTTTCTTATTAACTTTTGCAAATTAGCTACTGGAGGTTGGCCAACAATGCCACACTTCCAGAAATAGCAAGAGCTTTTTATAGCATTGCGTATATACTAAGCCAGTGTAAGTAAAATGCCACCACAATTTGCTATTCAGTCTATCTTTGGTGTGTCAAAAGGTGAAACTGGGCTGTCATACTGTTGTAATCTATAAACTTTCAGTCTGAGTCATTTAACTGTCAGCTGAGAGTCACTTTGAACTTCCCAAACACTGTTGCACTTCTGCAGTGCCTATTGCTTTTGTAGTGGACTATCAGCAGAGCATTTACCATGTATCCCTGTGCTGCGGGTGTGCAGATGTATGCTGGCTCCCGTGGAGAAGTTAGCCTTCATCTTAGAGATAAAGAATGAGCCCCTCTGCCCCTCCTGAAAACTACTTCGGAACACTAGAAAATTTCAAATAAAGAACCAAGACCTTGACTTGACCTGGGTGCCTGAATAGATTTCTTTAATATATACCAAGCCGTAATCTTTTAGTTTGCATGCGCTTAATGAATAATGAGTGCACACATAAGTCATGCACTGTAGTCATGCAGAGCAGATGAAATTGCTTTACAGCTGAACAATAATGTATATCGCAGACAAAAAATCTGCTCCTTAGTTCCTGTTGGACTTGTGTGTCCTGTGGGACAAGCTTTATTTTATAATACAGAGTTTTTTTTGTTTAACTTTAATCAAGAAGTACAGAATGAAGATGTTATTCCTTACTGACTGCTGAAGCCTGAGAGACAAACATGTGATTTTTAACTTGCAAGGTATTTCTTATCAATGAGTATGATGATACTCATTGATAAGATTCCCAGCTTTTTTTTTTTTTTTATAACCGTGGAAGGGAGTCACAAGCTTGCACAGGCAGCCATGTGGCTGATTATCTTGCGGATCCATGGCCATGCTCCATTCGGAAACATCACCGCGTCTCTTCATTGTGTAATGTTGCAAGGCAGGCAGGATCCTGGCCCAGCCTGCTGACTTCCACTGTGAGCTTTCTATGGTCAGCTTGAATGGTGCACTGATGAAAAATGGAAATCACTTTAAGCCCCACTGTTCTTTTTAGATTTTGCTCCTGGGAACTGTATTTATTAAAAAAGCTTTTTCTTTTAGTCTTACGATCCAGATTGATTTTTTTGTGCCGGTTTGTAGGCAGATTTGGGAAAATGTATTGGCACATACAGAAATGCAAAGCTCGCTGCTCATTTCAAGCACTATTTTATCACTCAATCTGGTAAGTTTTTTAAAGTAAGGACTCAAACAGATATATCCTTCGCATATTTGTTCTTTTTAAATCAGCTATGACTCAAGGGAATTTTGAAATGAAACATTTGCATTCCTCTTGCACCATCCTTCCACTTTCAATCCCACATTGTATTAACCCATCTAACCTTCTACCGTATGTGCATGACCCATAGAGTCTAAATGAAGACAGTCTTTCACTCTTAGAGGACTGTCATCGCTGTGTACAGAGGCTTTCTCCTTCCAAAAGAAAAAAACAGAAAGTACAAAAGACCCCCCCCACCCCAAATGGTATTCATTTTGCATTTGCACAATGATGTTGATGCATGTGCACACGCAAAGACCACATCATTAATGCAGCGTCACAGAACCAGACTGGAACAGATGCTCAGTGCATCAGACACCTGAAATTGGCTGTAAATGTCTGTCAGACCTTCATCATTCTAAGTTTGCCCTGCAGCTCCCACTTTCCCTGACATCCCTGTCAATACTTGATTTTGGAAGTATGTGTGGGTGGCATGGAGAGTAAAAAAGTAATTAAAAAGGGTTTTTAGTTTTTTATTCGAGGAACAAATCTATCACATGCAAGAACAAATATCTCTTGCCTTTCTCTAAAAAATGGACCTCAAACTCAAAGGAGGGGGCAAGCACGTGTTTCAAACTACATGAGTACATCATGAGTATCTATGTGGGTGTGTGGTTTGATTTACACTGGTATGGAGTGGAGTATTTCTGTCATACCATGTCTCTGCATGCAGTGAAAGCCGATATAATCCTGTGGCTAAATCATTTCACTCAGTGCAGAGTATTGGAAGGAGCGCTAAAACTGCAGTCAAGAATTCAACTCAGTGGCTAAGATCTGACAAAAACATGTGGAAAAGAAGGTCTCAGGCTCTGTAAACTCAGCTCAAGTGTACAGCTGCTCGCAGAAAGGTGAAAGCATCACTTATTTACACAAGCATAGATCCAGAGCTCTTTACTGTATATTAAAAAGCCTATCTCCGTTGCAAGACTTCAGGAAATTGGGACTTGATAGCTGAAGTTTCAAGCAAAGTTTTTAAGTTCTAAATTACCTCCCAGTGGCTCAAGATCTGCTAGGGTTGTCTTCACTGACAGGTCAAACAAAAATATCTGGAAGGCAGCCCAGCGTTGAACACAGAAAGTTACAAATCTAGTTAAGGAATGATGAAAAAAAAGTGCTTGAGAGAAGTTTGAACTGTGCTTACTCAGCTCCACACCTCCCTTCAGCAGTAACATGATGTGAGCATAAACAGTGAATTGTCAGTTCTGTGCATTTGCAAAGAAAGGTCAGATGCAGCTTCTCACATCAGAAAGTTGTAAAAGAGGGTTTAGGATTCTGTTGTATAATTCACTGCAGGTGACTATCAGAGCAGAAATAACAATTAGAGTCATATCATTACTGTTTATAATTTAATATTCTATTTGTTTCTCTGTCCACCTCTGCACGTCTCTTTTGCAGAACGAGGGCAATGCCTGTTGAAAGTGTGTCTTTTCACAACGGCTTGCTCCAAAACTAAACTGGGATTTTGTAAGAAAGGGGAGCGAATGGCCGATGAGGTTGAGGTGCATGTCTGAAACTGAAACTTCTTTAGTTAAGAGTACTTATTTTGTTTTGTAGATATGGCGCGACAAACAACTGTATTTGAAACAAGAATTGAGAGTTAGAAATTTTCTAAAGCGTCAGTCTTTTAATGGATGCGATCATAATTATGTACATTTATTTAATTGTTCAAAAATAGAAATGGTGCAGAAATGAATGATATGTGTAAAGGCAAATGTCTGTTCTTCACGAGTCTGATTCCGCCTGCTAAAAGGGAAATATTCAGCGAACTGAAGAATCGGTGTAACCTCAAGGTTTCCTTAGCTAGGAAACTTTTTATGAACCGATATTATGATAGTGCAGTTATAATAAAATTGAATTGAATCGGACTGTATGTAATGGGACTTATATTGAATGTGTTTGCTTACTTTTAAAGTTTCTTGAAAAAATTTTGTTGTGAATTGGCACTATGAAAGTAAATTAAAATGAAGGTCCAGTTGGCCTTTTGTTGCATACAATCCCCGTCTTTCTCAGCTCCCATTCTTCTCTGAACCTTATTGACTTAAGGCCAATCGGTGACAGCAATGTGATTAGACAATGGCAGGTTGGAAGATAGAAATGAAAAAGTACTTTTCAGTCAGTGTGGAGACAGTATACTTGTGTTTGTTGCTGCAACTGTGAAAGCAAGATTTGCATGTAGTTTTGTAATGCGGTCATATAATGTTAAACTGTCATAGTTGTTCTTTATTCATTAATATTTCAATTCACTATGTATTGTTCCTCACATCTGAACATACACAGTGCAAAAGGAAAATTTTAGTTCCCGAAGTTACTTTTTGGGAACTTTTGGTTTGAAAAAAAAGATGACATGGTCTACGTGTCTTACACAAAGACATAATTCTTGAGTGTGTTGTCTCTATGTCTGCCCGTGCAATTTCTGATCAGAGAGAACAGAAGTCTTTGTTTAGTCTGCATAGAGATATTTACACAGGATACATTTCGTGTGTGTTTGTGAGCCTGCGCGTAACACTGTAAGAGAGATGTGATTCAGTCTTGACAACTAAAATCAGTTAAGCAGTGAGGGCACACATGAGGAGAGAAAAGGTGCTTGCTCTGCTGCAAATGTCACAGTGATGAAGAAAGAATGTTTAGACCATGAAGGATGAGAAGAGAAATGCAATCTGGGTGCAGACAGAGGTGTAACAGACCAATTTGTTTGTGGCGTAATAGAGAGAAGATGGGTTGGCCTGGGTGATAAGTTGGCTGGGTCTGGACCAAGCTGGACTGGGAGGATAAGAAGACTTCTGAGGTCTGTTTTGGAAACATAAATAAATACACAGTGAAGCAGAGGGGAAAAAGGATAAAGGTAGTTGGCACTTTTCAATCATGAAGATAATTTTGATGTTTATCAGCCAAATAAAGCCGACAGATCATGAAGTGACCAGTCTGGGCGGAAAGTGGTTGAGTCCTAAAGAAGTCCCCACCTCTATCATCTTTTTTTTTACGCATCATAAGACCTAATTTCTATTGATCCAGAGTTTTGCACGGAAAGAATATGCAGTTCTCCAACTGTCACATAGCGAACTTTACTGTTTGAGGAACTCAAATCACACAGTGCTGATGCTAAATGAATGTTTGAACTACTGACTCTTGTCTTTAGGGCAACAGAAGGTTGCAGGCTTATTCAGGTTTTTTTCCTCCAGTCTTTCACTGGTTAAAATGTATACTTTTGCATCAGTCACCAGTGCAAATTATGTGCCTTTCCACATGTTTTCAAGTCAGGTCAAATCAGATCAATTGTTGCAATTTTGTATTTCTAGAAAGTTGGCATGTTCCTTGTTTATATCTCTCAAAATACACGGCTTATCCAGTGTCCAATCTACTGCACAGTAAATCAAGTTTCATCTTCATTTTTCATTTTAATGTTGCTCTGGTCTTTCTCCAGTGTCCCAATCTGTAGCCTGCTTGGCTCATTCCACACTTGTGTGTGGCTGTGTGACCAGAATCAACATTATTGAAGTCAACTTTGAATTTGCAAACATGCAAAATTGTTTCATTTACAGAAAGAAACTTCAAACCTCAGAGTTTGTTTTCTTTGCAGCAGATCTTATGTTCTTCTAAACTGGAAAGAGGTCTGGAATATCGCAGAAAAGAAGATTCAGTTTCAGACCCAAAATAACACAGATGTTTTGTGTTCAAATACATCCTTTAAAAACTTTGGCAGTTCCAAATGTTAGTTTTCCCTGATTTGTTTTCTGTTATGTTGGATTACAGCTCCAATCCAAACTGGACTGGCAGCTGATACTACTGGGACATGGTTTGGCCAAGAGATCAGAAGCTGACCTACCAGAGGAAGACTGGTATTGAGAAGAGGAAAGTGATAGGGGAGGAGGGGACAGGGAGCACTGACACATGGAGAATAAGGGGAGACAGAAGAGGGAGGAAAGGGAAGCTGAGGGCAGAAAGGTGGCATGTTCAGACAGAGTTAGAGAGAAAGTGATGGCGGGGGGAGATGGAGAAAAGGATGAAGGGAGCAGAGGAAGCTGATTATCCCCCAGGTTTGACCTTGCAGACAGTCCATGGTCTCAGCTTGTGTGAGTAAATGAGAGTACACACAGATGCCCTTATGTGTGTTTGTGAAAGAATGAGTAGATGAATGTTTTTTCCAACATGAAGTAAGCTGTACTTTATTTGCTATTTACCGTCAGGGCAACTCAAGCACAAATGAACAACTCCCCCAATGAAACCAGTTTGAAGTATCTTCATAATCTCAGCTAAACTCAACGAATCAATGACCGAAATGTTTTGCCTCGATGATCAAACCATCAATGAAGATGTGTATGAAATAGGCTCAAATATGTTTCTACAACCAGTATCTTTTTTGAGAAGCTGCAAAAGAAAGAAACAAACCTGCTTACTAATCTTGCTTGTGAATGTGGTACCCATATGCTTATCAGCAAATCTTTAGGCTGATTGCTGTGTAAAATGTGTAAAATATCAAGAGTTTTGCTTTGCTGGGATAAAAGAGTAATCATCAGGAGGAAGAGCATAATGTTGTGACTGCTGTTACTGTGGAAGTACTGCAAACCGTCATCAATCATATCATGAAAAATATCTATACCCTACAACCAAAACTCAAGTCCATGGAATCTTAAGATGACTGGAAGGAAAAAATGTTCGGGATGTTATTTTTGGCTGTTATTTCTCTTGAGTAAGTAAACTTTAATTATATATAGCTCCGCTCAAGAGCAGATGTCAAAAGAGCTTCTTGGAGTGAAACAGCAACATACAGCAAGATCAAATTATGAGGCAAAACTAAACTAAAGTATACCAATTAAACAAACAAGTGCAAGTTTAAAGAAACAGGTTTTGCTCTGGGTTTTGCAAAGTGCCCACAGTATCCATATATCTTAAGTTAAATAACAGAAGGTTCAACAGTTCAACAGTATCCTCGGTTCTTTTGCCTCAAGTGAGGAACAACTAGCAAATCCTGCTCAGAAGACCTCAGATTCGTACTTGGATAACTATAGCCGGGTGCATGACCGTGCAAAGATCCAAACATAATCACAAGAATCTTTACTTGGATTCATATTTTGATCAGAAGCCAGTTTAAAGACTTCAGGAGTACTGACATGTGAGCCCCTCTAGAATATTTTTTGACAGAAATATGGCAGCAACTTTTTCGACCACTTATATGGGTTACGTGTCAAAAACAGATAAAAAGAGAATTGCAGTAGTCTAGATGGAAAGGAATAAACACATTTTTTAACTACAAAAGACTTTTTAGGTCTAGCAGAGAATCCTAAAATGTAGAAACAGGAGTATACTGGTGAACACTCAAAGGCTGACCCATGTGCCCAGGCATAAGAGGGTTGGGTTTTCTGCTGACAATGAAGAATTCCCTTCACTTTATGACACCACCAGGGTAGAAATGAAAACATTTATTTTGCTCATCTTTAATGTTTGATAATAGTTGGATATTAATATCACATATCACTCGGTGAAGTGAAGGCAGTACCTTGCAAACAGCATTGGGCCTTGGGTAGAATCCTGGGGAACACCTAATGAGTGAGATTTAGTTGATGAGGCATAATAATGAACAGTAAGTTTGACATTTCTTGCCATCCTCATTCGCGATACACTAAATATGTGTTGTATATACATATGCAAGGCATCAAGTGTCAGGATGTGACAATTAGCAGGCTTTATCCTGTCTTACAGATACAAGTCTTTTCCTCACCCACTGTCTGAGCATAATGCCAGAACACTGACCTACATCACCCAGAATTAAAAGATTATTTGCCAGTCAGAAAAGGGCAAGTTTCTCTTGAGCACAACAAACATAAATGAGACTCAGAAACCTGTTTATCAGCGAGGGCTGTCAGTCTCTTTGCAACCAGTTTTTCTCAGACTTTAATAAGACATAACTCATACATATGGCTGTAGCTCAGTAGTGTTTAGAGTCAAAATATCACCCATGTATCAAGGCTACTGTCATGATGCAAGATATCGACCAGTGTTTGATTAATGATAGTAGCTAGTTCTACTGCAATCATCTCTCATTCTCTGGTAATCACGGTCTCACATGGCCATCTGTCTGCTCTACTTTCAAATCACACCATCTACCTGCCAACCTGTCTGCAACGAGAGCTCTAGTAACGATCCAATCTGCCCTTGTTTCTTGGTGTAAAAATAGTCAGATACATAATTAACATCATCACTCATAACAGCTCCAATAGCTGACTCTCTTGGGGGAGATGAAGGATGAAGGTTTGGCTCATCTGAAGGCAGAGGGTTGTTAGTCCAAAAACTACTCAATCATCCTGTCTTTACACTTCCTGCATTGCAATTGGAAGGTTGCCAAACACTGCTGCACTTCTTTATTTGCACTCAATTTAGGTAGTTTGGAGCCCAGGATGTGCTGCGTGTGTGTTCGTTGTGTATCTTGTCTCTTCTGCCTGCCTTGTCACTGTCTGATTCACTCCTTTTCTGTCTTAGACTTCCTATTTCCTCTGTTTTCCTCAGTTTGGCTGTCTTGTGCCATCTTTTTTTCTGTTTCATTCCCATCTGTGGTTTCACTACTGATTTCTCCCCATCTTTTCAACTTTTGTCTCCAAAACCTACCTTCTCTCTCCACGTTATCACTCCACCTCCCTCTCTTTGTCTCTTATTTCATCTCCTTCTTCAGCGTCTTGAATGATGGTCATACTTGACAGTCTTAGACAGCTGTTAGCCTGTCCAAGGTGAGAGGTTCTTGGAGATCAGTTTGCTTTAACAAAGCCAGTTAAAGTCCTTATTGCAGAGGCTCTCTTTTCTGGTTTCCACCACCAGACTTACACTCAGGACATGATCATTATTTATCATCCAGACAGTGGTGGCCACCACACACTTACACAAACACAGTGAAGTTATTTAGCTTGAAAATGACATGGCTTGCTTAATGAAATATGAAAAAGTCAGACTGTGTTTGTACAAACCAGAGTGGGGATACTGTTGTCATTCCTCTCTGTAATTTAAAGGCTTTAACTTCTTAAACTTTTGTACCTGTGTGTGCTCTTGTAAGTGTAAAACTTTCCTAGAATTCTCTCCAAAATGTGTTTCTAGTTGATTTGTGATCAAAAAATATGTATCAACTGAACGTAATACTGCAAGACCTTCTCCGCCACCATGTCAACCTCCCTTTTTCCCTCTCGCCCTTTATGCTCCTCCGTCACAATACCAGAGCTGACTTTCAGGTCTGATAGTATCTCAATGAGTTCAACAGAGCTAAGAGAGAAACTTCTCTGAACAACGAATGGAGCGGTGACCTGGCATTCCACAGCTGAGAGGCAACTGCCAAGCTCACTGATTGAAAGCTCCCCTCAGCCATCTCCCTTTCCCTCCATCCTTCTTCCCTCTGCCCCACTCTTTCACCCCTCTTACCTCTGCCTTCCCCTTTACTAAACTCCACCCGGCTGCAGCTGGGAAACAAAGAGTAACTGACTCAGAGGGAGAAATAGAGAAGATACTCTCTCGATCAAAATGCGAACGGCACCCTCCCCCTAGCACACAAACAGACCTGACCAGACCTACCTGCCGAAGAGTTTGGCACACATTGCCCTGACCTCATTGTCCTGGGTTCATGTGGTCCTTGACAAACTGCAACTCAAAAGTTTCTTTCTCTTCGCCCCCAAAGTGTGTTGAAGAGAATAGCAATGAGGAGGAATCAGAATCCCACAAGGTTTTTTTTCCTCCATCTTACTAGGGCCTACAGCAACAGAAAGGTCATAATGAAGAAATGGGAACATGTTCATTTCATGATTTGATGTGACGTTGTGATAAAATGTTGTCATTTGAAAACCACTTGATGGAAATTTTACGACACAAGTAGACATGCTGTCTTTAAAACTTTTTTTTAAGTTTCAACAGCACCAACAGAAAATTGTTCCCATTGCACCTTGGATGACTCTTAAGGATAAACTTCTCTAAACCGGAGTAGAAAAATGCACATGTTGGTGTGAAGTGCAAATACATTGTTTGATAAGCTACCAAGTTACTCGCAAATATGCACCATCATAGTTTAAGAGCAAAACCTGCTGTTTTTTTATACAGGTTTTACCTCGCTGAGTTTTTTAGTTGGTATGGTCCTGTTTTTTTTTTCTTTACTCCCCTTTTCTTTCATTTTATATTGTACTAACATCTGATAATTTTTTCTTCCTGCTTTTATCTGAAACTTGGCTGTTATGTGTTTCACGTTGCCATTAAGACACCCTGCAAAAAGAGATCTTGCATCTCAATGTGACCATCTTGGTTTAATAAAAGGAATATAAAATGATATAAAAGCACAGGTACATCAGTGTGGAAAATTCACAAAAAATGTTGGATCTTGTTATCTTTAAATTCAATTGTAACTCATCTAATAGACACTATTGTTTAAATGTTGTTGCTTTGCTACCTTTTTCCTCTTATTGTCTTTCCAGTGGTTCTAATTTCCCATTCAGAATTTGTACGGTTCTGTAAAAATCCCACATTGCTTTAAATGATAAATCTACTTAAAGTTAGTGTTACCTCTAATACTGTGCCTCAAAATTCTAAAAGAATTTAAAAAAAGCTTTTCATCAGAGACTTCAAAGAGTGTGCTTTCTAAGGTCTGCACCTGTGGCTTAGAAATCTGAAAACAAATAAAGTGATGGCACCTGCCTGAAATTGCTCCTCATATCATGCCATTGCAAATGGGGGTTTAGTCATTTGCAATGGCATGATCGATCCAAACTGCAAAGCAAACTTTCTTGCAAATGGAAGAGAACCCAAGCGGTCTTAACGACTGATCTCTCCACCAGTGTCTTCTTTGATTGTATAAATGGCCCAAAAAGCATGCTTTAAATTCATGTCCCACGACTGACTGTTGTGAGCAGACATACCAAAGTTGGTCTTGTGTTGTTTCAGGCTGAAGTTGGCTTACTGTACGACTTAGTTTCATAAAGATATTTGTTGTATTTGGATGGAAAAAGATTCTCCCTTTAAAAATAAGATTACACTACTTGTTTTCATGGAATGAAAGGTATGGCATATGGATTATAAGCTACATACAGTACCTGCTGAAAATGTGTGTGGGTGTTCCAACATATTACAGTTTGTCTGTGGGTGTTTTTCAGTCTAACAAACAAAACAGTTTAAGACCATCTGCCTTAAGTTAATGGGGGAGTGTTAAACCAGAAGATACTTTGACAGTAACCTTTGAAAGTATAGACATCTGTGTGCTGTGTGATGGCTGAGTCAGTGTGTGTTTGTGTGCATGTGTTGGGAGAAATGGCTCCATCTGTTTGCATTGTTTCTGTCCTTGATCCCTCGTCTTCCAGCAGACTTGTATTCCCGGACCACTCCATTTTGGAGCAAACACCCACACATGGATACCTGTGAGGAAGTATGTGCTTGGACACACAATGAGAACTGAGTGACACATCCTGTCGAGTATAGTATGCACACATATTTGTTTTGGGGAATTAAAACCCGAATAAAAAACTTCTGAATGGCTGGTGATTATTTTTCAAAAATAGTATTTTTTTCCCTTCTTCAAGTTACTGAAAATTTAGATGTTGGATGATGCAAGAATTTCCAAACACTTTCATAAAAAGACACACAAAGTAAAAAAGAAAAAAGACACACACACACACACACACACACACACACACACACACACACACACACACACACAGACACATTGGAGATTAAAAAAAGGGAGAAAACACCAAAAGGTTTCAAGAAATGTAATAACATTCAGGGTACAGGATTCTATAATTAAAAAAAATAAATGTTATTGTGTTTTTGGCAGCTTGGTGTTTTTTCTTCTACTTGTATTTCAGGGACACCTTATAATTCAAATATTTAACAAGAAAATATTTCTTATTGATATTTTTTGTCCTGTAGTGTAATTTATAAGCAAGATATAACATTTTTTCATCCATTCCTTTATTCTTGTCAATTTTATAGTGCAGTTGCTTGCGCTTTTCTCTGATGAGTTTGTGTTTTTGGGTGGATTGCGTGTCACGTCCTGTGATGTCAGCGCGTGCTTGTGTGAAGTGGCCCAGTGTCAGGCTCCTGGGATCTGGGAGACACAATGCAGACAGGGGCAAAAGGTTCATAAACACACACATTCAGAACCCTACATTCATGCATGAACAGTGATGAGAAAATATTCACCAGATACTACATGTCTATGTATGTGTGTCACTATTTCACTATTTTCATTCCAACATATTAATGATATTATAATATATCATAGCAGACAGTGAATCAATATGCTATGGAGGAGGACTCTGAACTCAGTTCAAAAGATGTTAAACTTGTTTTTGTTGTATTGCTGGGAACATACACCTAAAGCTGTGGAAACTCCACACACACACACACACATACACATACAACCACATGTATCACAACACCGCATATGCTTTGACCTCAGGGCCAGCACTGTGCTGCGAGAGTGGCTGAGGCCAGGAGGGCCTTCACTCTGTCTCTGTTCATATTATTCAACAGAATAAACCCTCTCTTTGTTTCTCCCAGTAAATTGAAATTCCAAACAAAATGCCTATTAAGAGCTAAGAGACCTCCCTGGAGGACAGAGTGCTGGCATTTAACATGCAGAGTTAGTGTTTAGCTTCAGTGCTTTCAAAAAGCAACACAGCCAAACCAATCTCCCTGTGAACTGCACAGCAAATTTCTTGCGGATGAGTTTCGGCTGCAGCCCAGATATACAAAGTGAAATGAAGGCTTCATGGTTTATCAAAGCAGCCATGGTGTTTATTCTACAAGAAGCAAGCACGCAGGCTGTCTAATAATACTGACAGAGGATATTTCCTCCAATACAAATCCAACAGGACCTGAAAGCCACTGTGTAGCCCTTAATGAAATTTATGTGAGCAGGTTTATGTTCACACAGAAGTGAGTGCTTCCCGCAATCCTAAAAATTACATATTTTACAGCAATGATGATTCAAAGGGCATTAAAGCTCTTCTCATGCATATATCTTCCCCACTGATGGCAGTTTTAGAGTTAAATTGCTGGAATGAGAGACTGTCAGCCTCAAGACATTCAGTAAACAGTGGGGTGTGACTGTGTCATGCAATGAAGCCATGTTAATCCTCTCATGGGTCAGTGGCTCGCATTTTTCAAAAAGACTTATTAGTGCAGAACAATGCAATGTTCAACATGGTCGCCCGGACAGCTGGAAGCATGCCGAGCACATTGGAAGAAATGTGCGAGTTAATTTAACCTTTTTATGAGATTTGTGTAAAATTTGAGCTAGCATGCTTTCTGCAATACTCCGACAGTGCGAGGAGTATTTACAGGGAGAGTTGTCTGAATTATTTCCAGAGATGTTTTGTGTTATCAAGCTGTAGTGGCCCGGCTGACACATTGCAGATTAAGACTACCCCTTCTCTGAATTCACAAATGCACCCACCTTGCAGCTTTGTCAACTTTGTACAACTCGTTGCCATGCAACCAGTTGTAATTCCTAGTCTGGCAGACACTTTTCAGGAAGTTTGACACAGTAGTAGAGTAATGCAGTAAATTTGGGGCTTAGCGAAAGCCCTCATTCCCCAGCATGTTTGTGAAGAGTTACAACTCATTCAAAGACATGTTTCCTCTATTACGTGTTTTAACAAAACCAATTTTACAAGTTCAATATTAAGTCATGGCTTATAAGTCATTCTGCCATACACGATAGTCTTATTCAGGACTAGTAGCTCAGAAAAAATTGAAGAACAATTGTTGAATAAAGTCTACAGCCATGCATGCATTTCATGCCATCATTGCAGGCCACATTAACTGTTTCTGACCTCTTAAACACTGTGTTATGTGGCAGTAGCACAAACTTTGTTACCATTATATACTCACACCAGGGAAACAATGCCAGCGGAAAGTCAGTTAGTGGCTTTGTAGTGATGGAAACAGATTCCTTCATTCAACTGATGTAGCATTAAGACAACCACAATAAAACAGTTTTTTGCAGGAAAAAAAGAATGGTTTGAGAATCTATACCTTCACCAGTCTAAGCTGAATCATGGTTGACATAAACCAACATTTGAGTACAATAACCTCATTTTCTTTTTAAATTTACCTGGCTTGTTGTTGCTCCAGTAGTTATTCAGTGGTTTAGCCAAAGACTACCCAGACTGGGTTATTTTCAAGCTTGTATTACTTTGAAGGTAATATGGTAACCATGCTTTTTGAAGCAAATAATGAAGAGTAAACTAATTTAACACATCTTTGTTGTCATGTCAAACATCCCAATGAACATTAACATATCAGAGCACATTGTGAACTTACTGCTCAATAAATACTTCACACAATACCCACTACCTATGTTGTCCCTCTTTGTCATTGCGCTTAGGGGTCAGAATTCATTCTTTGCTCATTTATTCAATGTTGATGAAAGACTGGATCAAATCCAATCGCATCAATCACATCAAAGACTTGCTCTGTAATATGAGGAATGGCACACATGAAGCCTGCATTCACACACACACTGGCACACAATTTTATAAACCTTTACAGTTTGATCAGCGTCCTGATCTCGAGAGAAACTTATCTGGCCCTTTTCAGAGGAATGTCTAATGGAGACAGCATGCTTGTCAGCTGTATCGTTCTACTTTGCCAGCATTCTCTATGCCTACACTAAATGCAGACAATGTATTCACTGAGAAAGTTGGAAGGAGCAGAAGTTTAAAGTCTTTAACTGCCGCTGTGTGTCTTTATCTGGGGGGGTCAAAGTCATGCCGTCTTTCTCCCTGAAGCATCACACACACTAATACTTATTGTGCCTTCTCTATCATCCATCTCATCTCTCTGCCTCTCCTCCCACATACAGTATCTAGTAAACATACAAAAAGAATAGAGAGATGCAGGGCTGACTAACCAAAGAGGCCTCTTTATTTCCCACAGGTCAGCTGATGCATTCTCACCACTATCTTGGGCATTCTCCGCTGGATGTGAGTGTCTGTGTGTGTCTGATGCGACGGGCATGACGAACATGATACATCTTATCACATGCTTCTCCTTAGCGGATTAACAAGCAGAGTTCCAACGACATTTATTCCAGTGCTCCTGTGGGGACTGGCTTTGTGCAGGCAACAGGAAAATTCAATCACTGCCTAAAGGATGGGAACGGGTGAAATGAAACGCTACTTTGGCTCCATTTCCGTGTTAACTGCTGTTTTTCAAGGCTGCAAATTTTTCAAGGCTGCAAATGAAGAAAAAAGAGAGCTGGAGTGCAGCTGCTCAATCTGTGCCATTCATATCTCTGAGTGTAGCAGGATAGATTTAGGACATGTCTGCTGTCTAACGTCTCAAAAGATTTCATGATAAGCTTAGAGCTGGATTTTTTATCGGTTTATATCCTCATCTCCTGTGTTACCTATAAATCTTGAAGCTGATATAGATGAGATCGCATCCATATGGCTTTTCCAGCGAGGAAAACCCCCCACAGCATTCTGACATTTCATGTCACAGTGAATCCCAAAATTTACGTTAATATATGGACAGGGGGTTGCAGTAAACTATTAAAACGAAACCTTAAATTTTACTGTCTACTCTCACCAGTTTGCGTCTTTTGGTCACAGCACAGCAACAATGGATCACTTTCCATGAAGCTTGAATTGAAAAAACAAAATGCAGGAAAGCTGGATTTCCTAAAGGCCTTTTAGTGCCATACTACTGTCCTTTTTTTTTTACAAGCTGCTCTTTTTGTACTGTCATCAGCCATTTTTTAAGCATTCTTCACATTTTCCTTTTGCATCACTTTTGAGCAAAAAAACATTTTTCAGAGAGCATGTGACGATAAGAAGTGAAGTACAAGGTTATTAAAGAAAATGTCAAGAAGTCAATACTCAAGTGCAGTAAATGAAAGGGAGAGACATCTGTTCATGCATTCATGCCGTGGATGATATTATCAAGTTGATACTTATCTCCTGGAAACATCTGCTTGAAAATACAGCCCAGTCCCAGGCTCAATAACCCAATTGTCAAACACACATGAGGATGGTTTTCCAAGTTTGCAAGGATCCAGGGGGAAGATGTTGATATCTTAATTTGATCACAAGATTACCTACGCCTGTGCAAGTAATAGGAAAGCAACTGTCAGGAAAATGCAGTCTCCCAAAGCCTTTTCAGCACAATTTGTTTAAAACTCAGATGGCTTTGCTTTGTTGAAGCCCTGTGATATTCATGAAAACAGAAATATACATTTGCTGGATCTATTTTTGAAGGCATTAGGCAGTTTTGTTTCATAGCCTGCGGTGACAGCATTTCTGATAACAACCACTTACACATGTAGATGTTAAAAATGAAGGCAAAAACTGTCAGATTTCAATTAAACTGGGATTAACTATTCTCCAGCGTTAGTGTGCATGGTTGTCTGCCTCTACGTGTTAAGGCTGTTCTCACAGAAATGTGCAAACTACGTAGCTTCCACATCTCTTCCCAAACCCAAATTTTTGGTGCCTAACTAAACTTAACCTAGTAGCTTTTCATCCAAAGCCAGCCGAAAACCATTTCAAGGCAAAGAAAAACAATATGCACCTAAACTTAAGTAGACAGCAACTGAAAACAAAACAAATAAAACAAAGCAAACAAAGAAAAACCCCAATAAATTTTGCGTGAGACAATAATTAATGATTCTATTCAGGAATTGAACCAGGGTGTCTAGGTTAAAGGACCGAGAACAATAACTATGATGATAACTAGAGAATGATGATTGTAAAAACTGATTCTATTCAAGTGGACGGAGGAGTCCACATCACAACTATGACATCAACAATAGTGGCAAACAATATTGTTGGGATCAGGCGATTTGATGAATAATATGAGAACTGATGACCAACCAAAATACACCTGGATCATGCCCTCCATTCTGTGCTGCTCAAATATGGGCAGCTGAAAGGCTGTCCTTCACATTGTTATTTCATTATAATTCACATTTTTATTGTAAGAATAGATAAAAGCTCAATGATAAAGCTTAATCATAATAAATATTATTAAATGTCATGTTTGCCCTTTGTCTATCTCCTAAGTGAACTAATTGATGGTGTAGGAAACGCATTTCTTTTCAAATCCATCAGTCTTGGCCATAGACTAATGCTTATTAAACATTCAATTATCATGATATATGGTCAAAATTGCACATAAAAAAAGCAACAAATAACCTGTGACACACTGCCAGCCGGCCTTTGGCACTAATGGGAAGCTTCTTCTTTATTGATGTCCTTTGACAACTCCCAGGATATATTCAAACTGTTGTTAATTTATACAAAAACGTGAATAAAATTTGTCCTCCAAGGGCAGCTCTTGAAACGAGATGGTGGATTCTCCTATCTCTTCTTATCAGAATCTGTTTTGGGGCCCAGGTATAGCTAGACAATGCAGCGCGTGCTTGAAAAAGCTGTTTACAGAACGACGATATCACTCAACAATGTAGATGCTCATCTCCTTATATTGTTATAATTATGGTTACTGTTCTTGGCTTGGGCGACCCCTTAAACACTTCCATGTATCCTTTTCTGCAGCCAATATCTTGTGCCCCCAATAGAAGACTTTTGTGGGACCTTATAATACCTCAACTGAGCAGAATGAGAATCCATGTGTTCACTATGACATAATGAAAGAGGAATTGTTTGACCTGTTAGCACTGTTTCTCTGGAACATAAATCTACATTGCATGCCAACAGCAAATATACAAAGTTAAGTATTGAGCCACTCCTCATTTTTTTCATACTTAGCTTCCAAGGAACCAAACCTTTGAATTACTTTAAAGTGATATTGAGCAATGGTTCTCTACGCTTTCTGGTGTGCTTCTTTGGTTTTTGTACCTGAGGAACGTGTTGTCATCTTTGAGCCACTTAACACTGATGAAGAGTATCTTTCATACTTCTGCACCTGTCGCAAAGACATACATAAAACTGGTTTCAATTCATTTTTGTTGCATCTTCCAAAAACAATGCCAGTGAAAACACAGTTTGACAGGTACGAGAATATTTGCACCATCGAAGCGATTCGCAAAGAGCTACAGTAACCCTCAAAGACTTTAGGAAAGTGAACAATTGCAGGACAAAAGAAGTGGTAGGTCTAAAAAACTATCTGCATGAGATGGACACAATTTGAAAGTGATGTGCTACAAAGATAGGAAAAAAAATCCAACAAAAACCTGACACTGCACCTGAGAGATGTATCTTATCCTTCAGTTGATCCATCTAGTGCTCCCTGAAACCTCATCAGAAATGGTCTCCGTGGAGGGGTGGCTGTCAAGATTCCCGTTTTAAGGGAGGGAAACTGGGAGAAAAGGCTGATGTATGCCAAATGACACAAGAACTGGACTGAAAATCAGTGATGGAGTGATGAATCCTCCCCAGAGCCTGGACCTCAACATTATTGAAGCAGTGCGGGATCATCTTGACAGAACGAAACAAAAGGCAGCCAAAAGCTTTGAAATATCCTTCAAGAAGCCTGCAGAAAGAAATTACAAGAAAACGTATTTCAGAGGCTTCATACTGTGTTAAAGAATTAAGGCCGTCATATCAAATATCGACTTCCAAGCTGCCTAGAATTATAGAAACTTTGTGTTTGTTCGATACACTGTATTCATGGTTTCACATATTTCAATACATTTCTACACCTATTTCCTGTTTTCCTACATAAAGTATTCATGAGTGGCTTAAGACTTTAGCACAGTGGTGTATTTCTGTGATGCTAGTTTCATGATTTAGCCCTGTTATGGATTGGAAAAATGAAGGATTCACTCCTGCTCTTATTTGTATATCAGCTGGGACACCTTGTGGCCTGTTACCCACAATAGGATAAAGCAGCCATAGCTAATGGATATTAGGATATTAGTGAAAAATGGTATGCTACTACTGTTATACTTTAATACTGACTTAATTATGAGCCTTGTGACATGTCTTCTGTCTTAGTCATGACTTTAGCCACCTCTGCAGTTGACTGAAATACTTTCAATCATCCTGAATGCAAAGAAATCCGAAATGTATGCACACATACTTGAATATGAATATGTGCATGAATGCTCTGGTGCCTGTATACCTTTGTGTTGTGAGTGTTTGTGGGTGTTGCTGCTGTGAGACTGAGAGAGGAACAGAGTGTGAGAAAAAGAGAAAGAGAGAAAGAGATGGAGCAATAGGGGAAAAGAAGAGAAGTAAACTAAAGCTGCATGACGAGTACATCAGGGCACAGAGCTCCAACCGGGAGAAGCAGTCCAAACACAGATACACCGTGTCCAAGCAGACGGTGAGGGGCAGAGGAGATTTCCCTATGGAAGCTTGCCTCCAATGCTGGATACGTGAACACGCATGAATACACAAACTGACAGGGAGCCTGAGTTATGATATATCAAGCAACCACTACAAAACATAAACAAATGATCACACACGCATACAGTCTATACAAACACACAAAAACAGGTATTCACACTTTTGAGATGCACACAGACAGAGATGCTTCATTTAGGAGGAAAAAATGTGCATTTTTTCCTTCTTGGTTGCATTTTTTTCCAAACACCTCAAAATGTAAAGTTGATTTCCACCTTCCATTAGTGTGGACTCATGACTGAAATACACGGTGCACACGAGGCGACTAGAGGTGAGTGTCGTCCTCCCCACACCTCAGTATGCTTTCATTGGGAAATTCCTCTCACGCACATACTTTCTCTTCTCTGAGGAAACAGGAAAAAAGAAGAGGAACAAACATCAGTGCTGAAACATGAATACTTAGCGGATATGCACACGATGCCTGGTGCTTGCGGCAGTCCCAGAAGATTGATGTGTGAGGGCATTTTTAAGGCCTTTTTTTGCTGTCGGAGTCATGATCTCATACAGATATTTAATGCAGGCCCTGTGATGAAGGCAGTTGAATAACCAATTTTGCTTCAGTGCTCACAGACGAAATGCTCAATTGAAAGTGCATGAGTGAAATGCTGTGGATGATAATTACTTGGAGAAAATGAGAGGGAAATCTATTTATACACTCTTTCCGTTTGAAGGAAAGAATACTGTAGAATATACATTGTACTGGGTAAAACACTGTGGATTGGGAATAGACAATAGGTGTGACTGACAGGGAGATGAAACAGTTCATTCTGGGGCGTTAAAATGACAATATTTCAACGTGACACTCTGTTCAAAAGGAGACCATCACTGAAGAAGAGAGATAACAGCTATCACTTGAAAACACTGTTGTAAAGTAAAATCTTGTAATGTGCTGTCACCCACTCATAGGGCTGAGAGGAAGAGGAGGGAAAGAGCTAAAGAAACATTTTTGAGGCACTGTGACCAGCCTGTTTCTGACTGGCAAATTCTATCTCCCAGGATTAGTTTGGGATTGTGTAGATGACACAACCACTGAGGTACCTAAGAGAGATTCCTATACACGATTTTGAAAAACTTCTATTACTAGTGTGTCATATGTATTTTTAACATGGCTGTGCCCATGAAGAGATAGATGTGACAGAAATGAATTTCGGTCCCAAATGGTTTGGAAATTTCTTCCATGAAGCCTCCCACACACACTCAGCTGTTTTGGATTCTTTTATTCTTATTTTTTTTCTAAATCAATGTTTCTTAAAGTTTCATAAGTCAAATACTGTGGAACTGCATTAGAATAATAGTTACTTTGTATTTGTTTGCTTAGAACAAACTATGAGGCTCCTATTCCTCCCAGTCTGCCATGTTTATATAAAAACCTATAGGGACTGACAGGAAAGGGTGGGTGGGTATATTCACCGTATTGAAATCTGCAAACTTGTGCTTCTACATGTCGCATTTTGGACGTTTTATTGGTTTTCTTATTACCGCATTCCCGTTCTGACTCCTACGTCATCAAAACAGTGAGTCTATTTTTGTTTCTCTTTTATTTGTTTCTCTTTATATTATTTTATGTATTTTTAATGCTTCTTGCACTCCCTGCTGCAATGCTTTTATTTTATGTAAAGCACTTTGAACTGTTTGTACATGAAATGTGCTATACAAATAAATTTGATTTGATTTGATTTGATACATAAAGGCAGAAAAAATGGAAGTAAAAAAACAGCAGTGTCAAGGTTGGACTCCTTCACAAGTCCCACGTTTGGGAGTGGGATGTCTACCCCAAACTCCCTTATGACTTGCTCGTGCGATATGTGTTAGTTATTAATGAGCCAATGATACAGAATAACATTTCTCTGTCACCATTTACTATTCGCACAGCCAGTCTGTTCCCACTTGTCGCAGAGGGATAGCTGGCTACATGCTGCTGTATTTCAGCAGTGAACTTATTGGCTACTGTTCACCATGGACTATGGGGTACTCCTGTGGATGAGAGAGTATAAAGTACACACTGAGTATACAATGAATCAATTTTAATGAATTGTTTGTGAATTGTTCCCACAGTGACCCTTCCCCCCCAGTTGCACTTTGAGGACCCCCGAGGCCTACAGAGGTCAGTAACTGAAAGCTTCCAGTGGTGAGGGTATGTCAGTGTCATTAAAGCTAATAAGTAAATGCACTTTTTGGACTAATCTTAAATCAGGGTCAGAGGTCATTGCTCAGGGTGAGCATCAGAGGTCAGCAGGTTACATCCATTATTCTTTTGGTTCAACTCACACACATTCATGACATTCTGCTCACAAGATTATGACAAGAGTCAAAATGGAGTGGGGAGTAGATCAGTTGGCAAACAGCACAACCAAACAACTCTGGGTCTTATAAGTTGAAAGAAAATTGCGGTATACATCAATCTTTCTTTGACACACAGCCTCTATCCAAAATAGACAGACAGGTCAGGAAGTAATGCTACTTATGCCAATCAATTATATTTTTACTGACCAGAGAAAACAGCCTTGTCAATGCACTCTCTCTGATTAGCTTACCTCATCATTGATATTAAGGGCTACTGACTGAGAGCATCGTGATATGGGCCATAAACGAGGAGAGGCGTCTTTGGGGCATTGATCCTTGACTCCTGGGCACTGGGGTACTGTTAACTGTCGGAGAATAAAATCCTTCACAAACATAATTTAACCTAAAGAAGGGATAACTGGCTTAAACATTTGTCATTTTTTTTTATGATTAAAAGATCTTATGCACTGATTGTTTTTCCTTGCAGCATTTACAACTCATTGTTTTTACCATTTAATGCCCTCACTTGAAGCCAGGATGTTAATCACACAGATGAGTCGCTCATCATTTCATGGGGGTGACATGTCCCTGTCCAACGACACCAAATAGCAGTATTACCAAACACTGCTCTGTTAGACTTTTCTTTTTGTGTTTGGCAAATGAATGTAATGTCATGCTGTAAGAGAGGTCTATGCAGTTGAAGAAATAGTGGGAATCCAAGGCACTGAAGACATTAAAAGGAACAAATTATGGAGTCCAGCAGGTTGAGCCTGTAAAATAGTGTAAAATTAACTCTCAAGGCAGAGAATTACAAAGACACACACATGTACAAAATCCGTCATCTTTGCTTAGACAGACCATCTTCCCTGTTGTACATGTTTCCTGCCTTTTGAATAAATGCCATATTTATATGCAATCCATTTTTTTTTATCGCAAAACCATAATTCTGCTAAAAAATGAAAAGATATTAAATTTCTTTCGCAGAGAGAAGATTACTCATTATTTCTTGTATAAATCTAGGAAATCTGTCTGTCTGGTCTTTACCTATCTTGGTAACTGCTTAAGATCTACTTTAAACTTCTTTGGTGCATTTTTTTGAAGAACCGATTAAAGGCGGGGTAGGGGATCTTTTTCTGGAACATTTTTTTACATATTGCTTGAAATACTCTTCACACCCCCATTGCAACCAATTAATTAAAGGTTTTGACACAAATATGAAAAGTTTTAGTGGCCTCTAGAACGTACAATCTAGGAAAAACACTGTCCAATCATACTGAACGGACCGTTCACAATGATTGGATACTGATACCGTCTATCAAACTGCAATCTGCTCCTCCCTCCCCCTCCTTCCCCCTGTGCGCGTACCCTGCTCCGTGAACGAATTACATGTCCAGAAGCTTGGCAGGAAGCTAAACTAGAGCCAGCTTGGCTAGCACCTAGCATTATTAAACGTATAGTTATCATATACTAAATACTAAATACGGCAACGATCGATGCTTGCTGTCAGAACAGAGCTCGTGCACCTTCGTGCTCGTGCGCGTTCATGTACTCTAGAGGCGTGCCTTCGGGGGGAAAGTGAAGAAAAGGGTTGGGACTTTTTACCTGTGTATTTTCAAAATGCAGCTTCGCTGGACTCAAAATACAGCATCTCCTACCCTACCTTTAAGCGCAGTGTCAAGCTTGAGAAAGTTCCCGACATTGATGGTCTCATTTTGAGAGTCTGTACTGCAGGTTAGCATTAGGGTTACAGGGGAGTTGGAGTTCACAGACGACGTCACAATCTTCTATGACCACATCATGATATCACCTGCTTAGCTAAAATGTCCTTGACAGTGGGCAGATGTACTGTATCTTTAAAAATACATCAACATGAGATGCTTTGGATGATTCCTTTATGAGAAAATGATTACTTCTACTGCTTTGCATTTTATCCTGGTATTTCTCAAGCATATTGCATGATGAGGACAGGATAAAATTCAAGACTTAACAATTAAAGCATTGCTTTCATTAACTATGATTTTACATTTAGGATTAGATTCCTTTAAAATAATGAGTTGTGATTTATTTCAGGGTTTGCAGGCATTTAAGGTGTTATGTGAGATATATGAGAGAAGCGAGCCGTGTTCTTAACACCGACAGAGCAAGAGCTGAGAGTTGATGAAGATGACAAAGATTACATCTACAAAGGAAACGTGGATGTTAGGGATTCAGTCTGCCAGGCCAACTTCAATCACATCAGGGTTGAAGTTGGGTCTCTCTGGTAATAAAGTTGAATTGAATTTTGCTCTTAGTAAATGTTTTCAAGCCAAAGGAAATTAGGAAATCAACCTGTTCCCTAATTAGGTTTAAAGTAATTCATTACCATACGCTACTTATTTGTGGGGAGCTTGTTGCGTAAGTTCTTGGTGACTCTCGGTTCATTGCGCTCCTGTTGGATATTTGGCTCTCAGAAGCAGGTTTTGGATTTTGCTATTGATCAGTACTTAAACCGAAGCACCTTCCAGTTAATTCTGTTTATGATTCTCTTTATACTTACTTTGCTCCAAAGGTATAAATCCCAACCACTATGACTGACATCAGAATGCTGCTGCTCTGTATATGTCACTGGGATGTAAAAACATGCTTTTAAACCAATCAAATATCTGGATAGAACTTGGCTCAGCTGGTAATACTCGGCAGCCAGGTTGCAACATCAGCTTAGTTGAATTTAAGAATATTTATTGTTGTTTAGTTTACATCTGAATACATAGTTACGACATTTACTGTAAGGCTGTGATATTTCTTCTGCTGTGGCGTAAAATCAATATCTTCTAAATAAACCTGAGAGGTGTGGATTTGTTACAACGTCGCTCAGCTGGGCTTGTGAGTGTTTAAAAGGTCTGATGGATAGTCATTCAGACAGCCACTAACTTACTGATATGAAATAGAGCCTCAATAGCATGTTTTTGACTGTTATGGTGTACTATAATTTATTTTGATAAGCGAATTCCCATTTTGGAAGCTGGTGATACGGCTGTTATCCACTGGAGTAAACAGATCAGTGTTAATGCACACACACAGGTTTGTGTTGGCAAATTCGTGTGTACATAAGAGTGAATCAGAATTTTTTTTGTTGCTATTATTGGGATTAACAGAGAGTATGTTGACAACATGAGGTCAGTTGTATGCAGCCTGGGACGTATTAGTGACGACAAGGCAACTCTAACTGAATACCTTAAAGATGTGATTAATAGCATACACACAAATACACACCCTGTTTGCATTGCATAACTCAGTCGTAAGCCTCTTTCTGTGTTCGGTCACGAGTGATGGGGAGCAGAAAGCAGAACAGAGGGAGTTTATAATCCTTGCTGTATTTACACACTACCCTACTGACTTCTGCACTTCCCATTCCTCTGCTTCTCTTCTTTCCATTTTTTTTTTCCAGAATTTCTATTCACTCATCTCCTATGTACACATATTTGATCATATATGGTCTCAGAAACCTAATCTTCCTTCTGTAGCCTTTTGACTTTTCTCATCCCATGTCTTTCCATCTCATCCTGCCAGTGCTCTCATTCTTTTTTTTTCTTTTATTCTATGCTTCCTACTGCTCCCTTTCTTGCCCTTTACTCGTCTCAGATAGCTAAAATTCTTGTCTGATGAGTTTCTCACTAAGCATGCGACTTATTTTCGATCTGACTTGTTCTGCCTCCACTATGTTTTTGATATAGATTTTTCTCATACTTTCATTGTGGCCGTTTAACAATTCCAAGCAGTATCTCAATGCATAAAGTAATATGCCACAAGCATTCAATGATAGTGAAGTCATTCCTGTGAAGAATGCTGGCAGTCCCAGATTGAGTGTACGGATGCTTACTGAGGGGATGAGGAGGGGTCTCCTCTCAGAGTAGTCTGTACCAAATTCTCGACTGCAGGGTCCTCAAACTTTTAGGAGTGGGAAAGAATAGCAACTTTACAACACAACACATTGATATGAAAAAAATAAGGTGCGTTGGGGGCGTTTTCTATTTA
This sequence comes from Odontesthes bonariensis, assembly GCF_027942865.1. Lineage (NCBI taxonomy): Eukaryota > Metazoa > Chordata > Actinopteri > Atheriniformes > Atherinopsidae > Odontesthes > Odontesthes bonariensis. Next base: position 17,736,053 of record NC_134511.1, read on the forward strand.
AAATCTGGTTGCTATAGTTTATTTTAGCCAAAATGTGAAACAGAAGTCTGAGCTGACAAGGTGAGGCACACCAAGGTGGAGCTCTCTGAGTTTTGGTTCACACCCCAAACAAAAAGACCTGCCTGGAATTCAAGGCAGGCCGAAATGTACAACAGGATTGCAATGAATGCGGCATAATCTGTTTTTTTTATAACCTACATCTCTGTTCTTATTCAACAAAAAAACAAGTTCAGCCTGTTTAACTGATCCCCTCAGGTATGTGCTTAATTACTGGCTTTAAAAGTGGCTATGACCTCACATGAGAACATTGAAGCGCTACAGTAGCATCGTGCTGTGTGTTATTACAAATGGTGGGATATTAACACTAACTGCTGCTCAAGCCGCCACACCTGGTACTCTCAGAAATTTTGTGGCACAGGGTAGCTGCTCACACATTTGTGATCGCTTCTGAAATACTTGCATTAATTTGCATTGAACAGCCTAAATTATCAAACATCTAAAATCTCTCCATTGTTCCATTGCTGACTGTCATTATTCATCAACAAGTTAATATGCTAATATCAATGTGAAAAAGCAATATGCATCAACGGTAAGAGACACATTGCTCTTTGTCCTTCATCATTTTTTATGATCTAATTTTCTGCCTTATTGATTTCTCTTCTTGCTCCATCTCTCACAGTCTCATTGTCTCCCTCCTCCAGTGCCATACAGAAGCGCCGACAACTTACTCAACTTGTAAACTTAGATAAAGAGGCTAAAAGCACATCTTGTTTTGACATATACAGGGTCCTGTTTACAACCAGTTTATACAATCTTTGGCCTTTGCTCCTCGCCTTTATTTCATCTTTCCACATGTTCACAAATTAGATGACAACTTTTATATGTTTGAGTGTGAGTGAAGGAGGTCAGAGGAGTCATTCACAGCAATTTGTCATGTGTGCGTGCGTGCGTTTAAAGCTGCACACGCTGCTGTCATAAACAAATCAGCAGACACACATGTCCTGTGAATCCTGGAGCCCCTCACTATGCACTCTGGGGATTTAATTGAACTCCCCTCTGCCCTGCTCACATCTGAATATGTGTGAGGACGAAGAGATGAGAGACAGAGAGTGTGAAAGAGAAGTAGGGAGATTTACACATCTGCAGAGTAACGGGGTAACAAGCACTTAAGCTTGGGCATGGCCACTGGAAGGGGCGCGGCCTTCTCTCGTTAACTTTAATAAAACACTCCCCCAGTCAATGCCCGAGGCCGTAAAACTCCTGCATCTAACACTTTCCAGCTCCCGTCTTTGCTGCATATCTGCAAACTTTCACTTTGAACACAGACATTGGCTCACAGACGCACACCCCATACATTCATATTCCTGCTGGTGCTCGACCTTTCATGGAGAAATTCAAAATTGTGTTTTTGTATCATATTGAATACTTTCATTTAGAGTAATATATACATATGAATATGGCTAAAAATAAACAGGCCCTGTGATACCACCGCGACAGATAAGATACTTGAATGACTCTGAAAACGGAAATGTTTGTCCTGAAATGGATCTGGTTCTCTGAAAAGGGAGAGAAGCACCGGAAATGAAGAGTAAGGAAGGAAATGGGAAGACAAAGAAGAGAGGAACCATATGGGGGAGGATGTTAAGTTGGCACAGAGTGAAATGAGTGCATTTGAAATTGCTTAAAAATCCTTTTAATAATCATTTTATTCTTTTCATTTTTTTCTTCAATTTTCATGTAAAATTTTACAGGTTATTTTACTCTCTGTCTTCTTTTTCTCCTTTGATTTATGCTGTGTTGTGATTTCTACATCTTCATAAACATATATATATGCTCTTTATATTACTGATCTACATGATTTCAGTCCTGGTAATTCAAGGCTTTGATTGGTACGTTTTAATCACACTGCATAAATAAAGGCAATGTGACAAAAAAGAACACCATGGACATCAAAAATGGTACTCCTAATCAACCCAATGATTCATTTAATCTCTTGACACTATCCGTTTCTGAACATTCCCAACAATAAACCTGATAATCTTCAAACACACCCATTAAAGTCAATCTCTTCTATCACGTTGCAAGTGATTAATTAGGACATGAAAAGCCGGTGCCTCTTTAAGATCCTGAAGTATTTCATCAACATGTCCACAAATCTCCTCCTCCTCCAATTCTGCTTAATGGAAACAGAAAAAAAACAAAACTTTTTTTTTTTCCCAAGTTAATCTATTGAGACTTAAAAAATTAATCTTGAACGTGTCAGTGGGGTGCGGTGCTTGCAAATCTTAATCACATGGCTGCTATAAACATTGCTGATGTTGGCATCTGAGGCGTTCAACTAATCAAGGATGGTAAAATTGGTGGGTTAGTCAAGACTGCACTTATTTACATCATAACCACTCACAAGTGAAGAAATTATACAACCAAAACCCAACTGATGTGCAGAGAGGTCTGTTTGATAAATAGCTTTATCTGATTTGTAATCTGTCTTTATCAAATATAATTTCATAATAATAAATATGAGAACTTTGGATGAAACATCTGAAGCTAAAACATGGTGGTATTCTCAACATTCCCTTTTTAATGAATATGAGCCACCTAAGACTTACAGCTTAAACAGATGTTAATCACTTAATCAGATAAGAGACTGTGCTTTATGAAGTTTAATATATGGAGATACTCCCGTTCACATGCGGACGTGCTGACTGATGCAGGGTTGGTTGGCTGATTAATAAGTTGAGATGCGATACAATCTCCATCTATATTAAGATGTTGAAAGACATTAAGCCACACACACTCGCAGTCACACGTCTGACACAGAGAATTTCTTTCATGAATGACCACACACAAAAAAACTAGAAAGAGGATTTAAATGCTGTCTAACGTGGCAACATAATGACAAAGGCGGAATAAATGTATGTGTATGAATATGCAACACGCCTTTTAGATAAAAGATGGTGTGCATTGAGTTGTGCATGCAGGAGGTGATGGAGGAACTGTTTTTGGCTCACAAATAACGAACAAAATGAGTGCAGATGGAAGAGGCAGATGGTTTCATTTGTGATGGGCAGCCCAGGGCTGCCATGATGCTTGATGGGTAATGGATATTACTCCATGGAGCCCATGGCCCTTCCTGGGGATTATGGCACAATGTCAGTCACATGCTGATTCAAGACTGGTTTAGCATGTGATCTTTTAATTGTTCAGGTTAAAATTCAGTGAGAGTAATTTGATCTTTCTTCTGTGTCTGAGAGACAAACCTGCCGCCATGATCGGATTGGATGTGTTTGTTTCAGGATGCAAACCTTTAACGTATTAAAACATCTAATTAAATCAATTTATCTGACTTCTGTCTATTTAGCCTCATGGCTAAATGTGAAAAATGTGGGTCACAGTGGGTAAATCTTTCATCTCCCAGCTCTGTGTAAATGCAGTCTGAATGTTCTGTGGGTTCAATCTGTGTAAGAGAGATGGGAAAACTGCAGCAATAACAGGAAACATAAGGGAGTAACTGTACATGGCTGCACTGGCCAAGACAAACAAGCAAGAGCAGCTCTTCAAAATACTTGGATAAACGGGCAAAATTAGCAGACAGATGTGGACAAGATTAGGTCACACAGATTTCATTATGTCTTCCTCTACATGCTCCAGAGATGTTTGCATGCACAAATTGTGTTGGATTCTTATTTTCAAGTAGAAGTGGCATCAGAGTACCTCAATCCCTGAATCATGAACATGGAGATAATCACTTAGGTTTATCTTTCCTTGGTACAATAAGCAACTAAATGCATTCATTGCTCCTCTAAATGGCACAACAGGACAAAGAAAACTGAGCTGCAAAAAATCCTCAAAAGGAGGGTAATTGTGTATTCAAGGCAAGGTTAGCATTTATCTCCATCCCCAAGTCACAGGATTATCAGGCCACATCTGTTGGCCATTGACTGGCTGCATATGTTCTAATCATGATGTGAAGAGTAATTACCATTATGGGGCTTTGTTAATGTGTGAAGGAAAGACAGCAAGGGCACAATTTTTTATAATGCCTCACATTCCACAAGGACAGTTGAAAGAGTTAAGAGTGACAGATCTTTGGAAATGTCAGTAGAAAAATGTCTCATGATGCCCACATAATGAGAAACAGAAGGAACGCACGAGTGTTTCTGTCTTTGTGTGTGTGAGAGAGACGGAACTGGTGACTGTGCGGAGACTTGATGTTGCAGGTTGATGTGCTGTATATGCCTATTGTTTTGATAGTGTATAGTGTTTAAGTGGGAGCAGGTTTGTGTACTGTATATAAGGGTGTCAGAATGGAAAGGTAAATGGTTAAGTGTGATTAAGTGAGTGTGTCAAGGCATGCTTTTCAATTCATTGTGCAGCTTTTGTGTAACAGTGTATATGTATAGTATGAGCGTGTGTTTGTGCCACTCCGATGCTTTTATTGTATCAGTGTGGCTTCGGCTTCAGCTTCTCACCTCTCCTCTCCTCTCTTCCCATGGACAACCCAGCAATTTGCCTTAATCCATATTGACTGCTCTTCAATGACCTCACTCCATAGGGTCCAGCACTGAGGATTTACTCTGAGACAGCCAATCCAAACAACCTGATTTGACTTTTTTTTTCTTCAGTAAGACTGTGACTGTGCATGTGTGTGCGTGTTTATGTGTGTGTGAGCAAGAGCTTAAGACAAAGAGGTGGAAGTAGTGAGGCAGATGTAGAAAATATGGCAGGGCATTCCTTCTGCACATAAGTAAAGCTTTTTGCTATCAGTCTCGGACATGACGAATGGGACAAAGATGTAAAGTTAGAGATAAACCAAAGCCCCAGTGACTCCCTGGAAGCTCCACGGCCAAGCCATAAAAGCCTCCTCTCTTTTAACAACCAATCGTTAGCTCACAAGCCGACCTGTCTATGGAGCCATGAACATATATTTAAACAGCAGGTTCGATTGCAGAAAGGGTGGGGTGGTACAGCTAAACCCCTTGCAGACACATACACCCACACACAAGCAGAAATAGTAGATAACGACGGGAAAATTGTTGGGTGAAAGTGTTTCCTTGTTCACTTACTCTTAGTAAATCGGTGCAAATTTTCCCTTTGCTCGTGTAAGTGCACTGTTGGGACTGCCCGCATCGGTAAATATACGTCTGTGTGTATGCGCTGACTGTATTCGGGTATGCATTCTGAGTATTTCATGTGTATAAGCTGTACCACCAGCTGGGTCAATTTCTGTCTCTTTGCTTAATTAATGGTTTGCCTCTGGCACCACTGTGCAGAGAGCTCTGCTGTGTCTCCTCCTGCAGCTTTTGCTTTATCTGCACTGTGAGCACACAAACACTCCATCCCCCTGACACGCACACCTACCCCAACAGGTGTACAGACACTCTGCAGAAAAACCAGAGGAAAGCTAACAAAAATAGCAATAACAATGAATCTATCACATGTATGATCATGACAGACAGAAAGAAACTTAAAAAACAAAGAATATTTTTTCTGTAACCTTAACCTTATGTGGTTGTTGTATCGTGGAAAGTAGAAAGTTGAGCAGGCTGTGTGAATCACACTGTTTCCTAACGGACAAATCAAAGTAAAAACAGGGTGGCACTGTGAATTAACTTTTTTTTTTTGCAGTTTTTACATACTTAGATCACATCCTTCCTTGTGACTCTGTGTTTTTCCATTTAATGACCCTCCTACTTTGTCTTTCTTTTAGGCCTTATATATTGCTCTGCCAAAACAATGGCCTCTCTGTCCCTTCTTAAATCTGTCCTCTGTTATTCACATATAGCTCTGTTGTGCGGATGCAGCCCTGATTGGAGTATTCATACATTCTACCCTTGTAAGAGGCAGGCATGTGACTACAGAAAGGACTAGAAATCCCACTCAGGATGGTGTTCTTTTCCCCATACAGTATTAATAAAATGCATATGTTTAATTTATGCTGTGAGACTTTTAAAGGGGATCTATTGTCTCAGAAACTTGTCCATATCTTCCATATATATTGCCTCATTCTCTGTCTGTCCCCATTTTCTCATCCTCTTTATCTTGCTGGTGCTGTCATGCTGCAGTTGGCCCTCGAACATAGTATACCCAAATGCACACTAAAGTAACACACACTACACATGCACGTTTTTGAAGGTGCTTGTGAACTGAAGTCACACAAGGACCGCAGGACCCTCTGAGGAGTAGGAGGAAAATCCACAGCTGATTCCATTTAATACAAGAAAAACATCGTCTGAGTTAGCATGTCTGATATGCCATTGTTTTACAGGCACGGGGAGCCTATCTGAAATATGTCCTGTGTCAAGTCTGTAATGGAACTGGAGATAACTCTCCCTCAGGTTTGTCAGGCTGTGTACTGTCTATGTGGGTATAGTCAGGGAAATAATGAGAGAAGTGAAAATGCAAAAAAAAAATAAAAAAACAGATAAAAGACTGTAATAAATTGTCATAATATGGCAGCTGGGGAATGGTGCTCAGCAATCATGAAAAAGTACTGTATATGTTTTCATAAAATGCATCCCAGCTGCTGTAATGCTAAAGGGAAAAAAGCAGCGCATGCAAGATATTTTTAGGTTGTAACTCTGTAACACACCTCACAGTCTTCCCATGCTGTGAATATTTTTACAAGCTTTCCACCGTCAGTTCAACACTGCTTGGTGGTTACTTCCAAAGTACACATGATCATCGCAAAAATGTTTCACATCAGTATTTTCTGATTTTTTTATATTTACATTTTGTATTTGCCAATAGTGAATGGTGACCCCCCTCCTGTATCATGTATGTAAATGACCAATTACCACACAGCATGTCCTTCTGCCCAAAACCTTAAAAAGTCACTGTGTATCATTAATTGTTTTGTTTTCTAGGCAAGGCAGTCGGTTTATGTCTCCTTCACCTCATTTCTCTTGCTTCCTCACTCCTCTGCCCCCTCTTTACCACAGGGCCTGCAGGCCTTCAGTGATGTGCGAATTTCCTGGAGTGCTGTCATTGCCACCCGTGCTCCTGCCTCACTGATGGCAGGTGTTTCCATGTCCAGCCCGGGGCAGGGAAGCAAGAAGAAAAAGAAGGCGCAAAGCAGAAAGAAAGATAGAGAGCGAGTCAGTGAGATATTGCTACAGGTGAGAAGGTAAACTTACTTACTGGCTAGCAGACAGTGGGCAAATCAAGACACGCGTGTGCTCATTTATCTTTGAAAGTGATTCATCCATTTCCTATCACTGCCACTTTTCCTAAATCTGATCAATGAAAAGGGAGATTGGTTTTACTGCAGCTTAGACATGACTCAAAGCTCCTTTACTCAACTAATACTTAGTATAATGCATATTCCATTTTTATCACAGGGAAAATATTAGTGGATACAAAAATGCATGCTATTCTGTCCTGTGCCAACTATTGTATTACATGAACAACTTGTGCAAGGAAAAGCATAACCTGGACTGTGTCTATGTTACATTTCATGCTCTTTAAAATTATTACCTAAGTAATTTTTCATCAGGCTTTCAAGAGACAGGAGTAATACATGTAATTTTATGAGCCTTTGTCTCAGTCCAAGACATTACCTTGTCATCTGGATTCTTTGGTGGAAATGTTAAATATCCTGTGGACTCTGACCTCAGAAAAAAAGTGTCTGATGGACACCAGATGTGTTTTTATGGAAGCATGTTAGCCCTCATACACATACAGTATTTTTCAGTGCAGGTTGCGATGCATATGAAAGTAGAAAAGATTCTCCATTTCCTCTTATTTTCTTTGGCCACCTTCCACTCTGACCTTCCATTTTAATCCGTGTACTCCTTTGGTGGTGATACAGTACAATGGAGGCCCCATGGACCAGCTAACAATATAGGCTTCCCATTAAGTTTTTCAGCCACACCCTTGAGCTGCTCTTGTACTAGTCCAGTTATCCACCCTTGGAGATAATATTTTATAAAGCTGAAAAGAGTTCAAATAGAGAGAAGTAGAGTTACATTATTATCTCTACTCCCCAGTGGCTGATTATTAGCAGGCAACACAACTATTGCTAATTGTCACTGGAGTTCCCAAATTAAGCAATACCCCAACAATTTCAGATCACTTTTTTTTTAAATCATCTTTTAAACAGGGGACTTCTGATCCTGACAACAGATCTTTGTAGACTTTGTAGACTGTTACAGGGCATCTCTGTTTTTTGCATAAACGTCTGTTGATAACATAACTTGGATTTGTAACCATATTTCAATCAATGTTTTATTTCTCACAGAGAATATTGAACAGTGAATTAATTCAAAGCACATCATGAGATACTGTTCATGATGCAAATGATTTACTTTGGAAAGTTGCTGATTGGCACATTGGCCCCTTTGGCAAAAACATCCATTTCAGAGGCGGGTGAAACACCCCTCTCTATCTAATAGATCTTACTCTCTTCCTCTGTGCTGAAGCATCTCAGTGGAGGCCAGGCCAGCTTGGCCTCTCTGTCAGCAAATGTCACTGCTAATTATGACAAGCTCCTTGTTGCCTTACAAGTCAGTGTTGGCGTTGTTAGGTCTGTTTGACTGGGTCCTACAGACGAATTGGGCTCTGATGACCTCTGTTCTTCTAGGGGGTTCTGTATGAAGGTAATTGCTCCAATATCCTGAGCTGCAGGGAAATGTGGTGCTGACAAGATGGTATTAGTCAAATGTGGTGGTTCAGAGGGCGTCTCTGTGTTCTACTGGCATGCAGGTGTGGGAGTCTGGTGGGTAGATGTGTTACACTGATGCTTATCACATGGGTTTCATGATATGACTTTGTTTAGACAAATGGATGTGAATCTTGTAGAGAATGTTGCTAAATCCCACTCCCACATTTAAAGACTGGAACCATTCAACACATACTTTCTCATTAACCATTGAGCACTTATTATGATCTCAAGTTAAATACTACGTTTGTCTGCACATTCAGCATCCCTTTTGAGCTACGGTAGCTAAAATGAGGTTACAACATGAACAAATAACAGATTTGATCATTTGTTTCTGTTTTAGGTTACGTTATGCTCATTTGCACCTCCACTTTGGTCTACCGTGGAAAGGGAATTTTTTTTATCTATAACTGAAAAAGACAACGTCAAAATGCACATGGGGTGCTTTTTAATTACACACGAATTTAGTCATTTAGATGACATGGACCTTGAATAAGTTGCACTTTTACAATGTAAGATGCCTTAGCTGCTCACCTTGTCTGGTTTTGCTGCCATAATGTTTAAGGACAACAAAACCACACGCTCTTCTGGTACCAATGATTGTTAGCAATTCTCAGGCTGCGGGGATGTAAAACCAAAGCTATGATTAAAAGCCAAATGGCAGTGACATTAATTTCCCTATGCACGTGTTTGGGAAGTCCTGAGCCACTCTGAGCACAGCCATGGCTTGGATCGCGCTTTACTTTTCTGGGAGTGATCAATGTTACATTTGTGGGAACTGGAATGACCTCACATTTCGATGGATTGTATCGTTGGACAAGGAAGTATCTGATTAAATCATAATTCATAAAAAAGAAAAAAACTGACAAGAGAATGGATGACATTTATACACAGCTGTGAAAAGTGCCCCACCCAAAATAGTCATAAATCAGAGTAAGTTTATCTATGAAGTCTTATTTCCTCACAATTATGTGTCTGCATTATTCCAAAGAGTACCATACTCTTTTTCACGTTCATATCTGATGTAATGACACAAAATATTTTCTGTTTAGGAAAAACAAACCTAGAATGTTTTCACTCTGTTATTTCAGGAGGCTATATGTTCAAATCTCTGTGTCTGTGATCATGTAGGTGAGAATGAATTTAGATTTGCAGATACATTTAAACATAAATCTATGGGGGACTGTGTTTGTGACTGTATTCATGTGCATGTGTGTATTTCCTGCTGGTTGGGTGCAAATATGTGCACATATTAATGGGAAGATAGAGATGCCAGTAAACTGAGCTCCTGAATGTTCCTCATTCCCTCCATTTAAAAAGAGGAAAATCAAGAACTTGAGAAGGAAATGGTCTCTCCAAATGATTTTGTGATATGTGGCTTTGGAGGATTACTGTGGCGTCAGGGAGGATATGAAACATTCTCACATTCTTACAGAATGTATGGCTGACACAGCAAGGCCAAGATTCAATGATGCATACACACAAAATAGATAATGTTTAATGTTTGGAATACTTCAGTAAAGAAAACACACTGTACATGAGATGTAAATGGATGGCTTGTAGATCAAACATTTTTGTATGTGCAGTGCGCATAACAAATACCCACTAATACATCCCAGAAGGCAAATCTCTTTGGCAATAGCTTGTCAGTGACACTGTCCATAGCAATTGTACTTCTCATTATCAGATATTCCTGTTGGGAGAAAATTATCCTAATTTGATCAGCGTCATAAGTCCTTTTGCCAGCTTCGATCTCAGCATATCCTTTTATGCATGAAATTACAAATGGTCCAATTATAAAACCTTCCACAGTGACAGTGAGAATTAGCAGGCTAAACATACACTAATGCTATTGTGCCCTCATCAATGATGTATAGCTGAGCTCTTCAGTGGTGGCCATTTCCACAGAGCAGCACTCATCAGAGAATGATGGAGAAGGACAGACGGAAGCAGGGAAAGCAGTGTTTGAAAAGAGAATCAACTAATATTAATAAGAGACTAATGCTCTTCGGCTTAACTGATGCACAAAACTATCATCCTGCTATTTTACTTTGACCAAATCTAGCTATTAGCTTTGTCATGGGCCTATAAATCTATATTTCCTTTTGACAGAGGAGTCATAGAGGCACGTAGGAACATCAATTTCTTCCTGGAACTTCAAAGACCAACACAAGGCCCCATAGAGCCGAATGACTGCTGTGTTGTACACTGCAGCCAGGGATATCAAAGGCTTTTATTTTTTACATTCATTGCTATAATGAAATGGCAGAGTACAAAAGAGGACTCTATAGTTGCCCACCTTCTCTCCTCCCAGCTTTTTGGTCATGACTGTGTGTAAGTATTCCTCAGAGCTGAGGATAGCCTCTCCAAATCCAAAGACCCTTATTGCAGAAGCCAGTTGCAGGGACAATGTGCTCATAATATCTATATCAGCGGTGTCCTGTCTTAATTCACTTTTATTACATCCATTCATAATGCTCTCATAATGATGAGATGGATCCCAGCCAAGGGATTTTCACAGTGTCACCTTTATTATCGCATACTGTGATTTGTCATTTGCTACTCTACAGGTCCCTGTAATAAGGATAAGTTAGACTTTTCTGAATTAAATCTAAGGATAAGAATGCCACCATCCCATGTATTCTTTATCATTAACCCTCTATTCGCCTGCTGTAAGCAATTCAATTAAGGATAATAAATGGGAAAGCTTTGGTTTAAATCAAGGAGAAAAAGTAACTCAATACTGTTGGGGCTAATACCCTTAAATTTTAAGTAGACAAACTGAAGAGTGCACACAAGAGCACATACTCAGTGTGTATGCTGCACACACAAGAGTTATATACCTCGTTTCACAGCACACAGCTGGAGCTGATGCCATTAGTAGATGTAGTGATAATATATTGGACAAAATAATACATCAAACATAGACATAAAGAAACAAACTGCTTTGTTACAGGCTTAGTAAACATTTGTACTACAGGAGCAGGGACATGTTTGTGGTTTCCCTCTGTGTATGTGAGCGAGCTATCAGTCATTCAACAACGAATGGGAAGGGAGGAAAACAACTTGCTTAAATCCTCGGCAAAGGTCAAACCCCCCTCCCGACACACAGTGGCAATGTCCAGATGAAAATTAAAAGAATATTTTTATTAATACTTCATCAGCTGATGGAATATCCCAAAAAAAACCTGGGGAAACAAACCTGTGGGAACATTTCCAATCTTCCAAGAAATGAAATGTGTCACGGGAAACATTTACTGAGAAGAAGAAACGAGACTTAAAAAGCTAAATTCTCTCTAAGCCATATTTGATTGATTTACAGAAATGTGAATCAATCAGATATGTGCATGTATTAAAAAAATGCATTACATAAAGGCACTCTTGCTCAATTATACTTCTAAGAACTTCTAACAGAGCTCAAACATTCTGTGTAGCAAGTATTACTTTTTTATTTAATTTTTTTCCAGGTGGGGGGTTATCACCTTTATTTACTTGCACAAATGTTAGTGAGATCATCTACACAGCTTGTATGATAACTATGTAGTAAATATACCACCGAATAGAATATTTTTCAAAGATTTTAACTACAACAAGGTGCAAGCTGGGGCCACTTTTTGATGCGGGAAGAAAGAGCAGCCTCGATAAAGAGCAACAGCGTCCATATTTGGAGGGAGGAAGGGTTGCCGTGTAAGTAATTAAGAGATTCTCATTATGAAGACTTGAGTCCGACTAAGCAAATGGAATGCTTGAAACCTGGCTGTATGGATTCTCTCATGTTGGGAACTTGTGGGAATCTAGCTGCCTCATAAGATAACAGGTGGAAAGAAATACTTGAAAGCTGATTGGACAAAAATCTTTATCTTTTAGGGCTAATTTCAGTTTTTAAATATCTACCTACTGATTAGAAGGAGTGCATTAAGCTTATGGCATTATAGTGACTGAATAGGAATAACTGCTTTGTCTCCGTATTCTATTACAGAAGTTTACTCTTTTTTTTTTTTATAGGAAACTGTTGGAGCCAGCCCACACCAGCCGTTAGTCATACAGTTTTACACTTAAAGGCATTACTTCATTGGAGGGTGTGGTTGTGGTGTTACAAATGGCTGTCATACAGAAGACCTGCAGAACCACAACTTTTTACACATAATTTTGTTTTGAACATCATTGGCTGGTTGGGTGGGTTTAAGCACTAAAAGCTACTTGTTTAGGGACATGAAAACATAATGGCTTGCTTTAAAAATGATCCTCTCACAACCAACAAGTCCTCTAATTAAAACAGTCACATATACTGTTTGTTCCCCTTGCAGGATCCAGTAAAGTACCACCCCTACGAGCAGCAGAAGGGATATACGAGTCACTAGTGTTCCTTCACCTTCTACTTCAGCTGGTAAATAAAAACTATGGTTAGGGCAAAAGAAAAAAATCATGGTTTGGACTAAAATACATTATTTTTACAACACAACCACAACGGTCACCTTCATGGATTCAGATGCAGTTGTTCTCAGGACCACAGCAGGTTGCATAATCTACTAACCTTATTATAGGGCATTTCAGCCAGCATGAATAATGATCCATAGGGGTGAATTTGGGTGGAGGACAGTTTCCTCACAACATTAAATTGAGACTCATATGTGGCGTCTCGTCAAAACAATTTTATATCCATTGCATTACTTTTCATATTGTTTATTTTACAATTTAATTAGTAATTAGTGAAATTTAAAGGTGCGGGTCTTATTTTGTCAGGACTTTCTTACTTGTCAACAATTTGTCAAAACAGCTTTGCTTACTAACTTCTGCTGGCTGTGGCTTCTATCTTATAAAATCCTATCTACTATTTGAACTTCTCTTTCATTTGCAACTATAACTACTTCTCACTCTTGTGTCACATTAATAACAAATAAAAATTTGTTAAAACGGAGACAGTCATCACCAAATGGTGAGTTTTTTTCCATTTCAGTATCTATTTTTCACATGAAGGATGCATTCTGTCTCCTATAGGTGATTCAATTCAATAAAGTTGAATTTAGTATCATTTACACGTACAGGTTCACAACAGAGGTACTTTAGAAGGAAAACAAGCAGTCATCATTGTTTTTTTGTTTTTTTTAATGAGACTGCACTTTTTCCTAAAATGTATCCTAGTGGTTTTAGTTGCCTAAATGTAGTGAGAGTCTACCCTAAAATAAGGTGGGTCAGAAAGAGCTCATATGAATCATTGTCATAGGATTCTCATGCTTTTGGATCCGTTTTGTTTTGTAGACAAAGGGGCTTGTCCATATCCCTCTACAATCAGCAAGACTTTTTGTCATTGCATGTTTCAAATAAATGCAAATTCATGTCCTTATTCATTTTTTCATCTGGACTGTATCTATCTATTTCTTTTAACCGCACAAACAAAGGCAATCCATTTTGTCTGCAGATTGCTGCTATGCCTCTCTGAATGGAGGGACCTTGGCTGTCTCTACTAAAAAACCCGATTCCTCATTGAATAGGAAGCCCTTGTCCTTACATTGCTCTGTCTACTGCACTGATTGTGTACTAATGGCAACATCATTCCCCATCTGGTGCCCATCATTTGGATTCAGGGCAGGGTCTCTCCCAGCAGATACATCCGATTAGTCCATCTCATCGATTTGTGCTGGCTCGTCATGACTTAGTCAACCCAAGGTGTCTCTTCTATGACATGCTGTCTCCTTGTGATTTAGTTTGCCAACACTCTAAGTGCATTGAGTGTGACAATAAAATCTTTAATCTAATATGCATCCTAAAGAGGTAGATGGTGGAGAATAAAGAGAGAGTCAGGAATCGAGGAGGCGAGTCAATGTTCTTCGTGAGCTCAAATGAAATGAGAGCAGTTTCTGACGAGTTTATTAATATACAGGATTCAAACCTGAAATGTTTTTAATGCTTCCCTTGCTTCTTGATTCTGACTGATACATCTGTGATTTCAGGTGTTACATGTGGCGTTAAATTCTTTGTCAAACAGTCTTCTAAGTTATCAGATTGTGAATATACACTGATACCAGGGGCTTTTTCTCGCTCTTTGAGGGAACTATCTTGTCTTCTATGGGGAAAATTGTGATTATTATCCTCTGAAATAAATCTGTGCTCCAAAGAGGTGAAATCCCATTTTCTCAACGCAACCTAATCTTCTTTTGCAGTTTGATAGTGAGAATGGGGTTACAGGACCCAACACATGCACAATATTCTCAGTAATTCTAACCAACAAGGATCCCATTGCCTGGGCTTGTGAGAAAGCATCAAATTTGTAGATGTGTGAGCAGTATATCAATGAGATTTGGAGCTACACTGTCTGAACAGATTCTTACACTGACGGGCTACATAGCTTGGCCTACTGTACGCCAATGCTGCTCTGTATCTCTGCATACAGACACAGCTTTTGGGAGGTGACATATCCTGTAAAACGCTGTTATATATTCTAAAAATGTGGAGATACTTTGGAGAACTTTCTTGATAAGGGATGATTATTCTAAAGTTGTCTTGAAAGCACATTTACTGACTATTTTACAGAAAGTTACCTCTTTATCACTGCAGTCTTACACCAGAATGGGAAACAGCTACACTGGCCCCCAGCGCAAAGCCAAAAAAAAATATATTCGTTTTTTTTAAAAAAAAGGCTCGAGAATTATAAAATTGTTATACTTTCTGGGATACAAATATGGTATTTGCATACACCTGTCCTTCAAAATCATAACTTTAAACATTCATGCTTTCTCAAAAGTTATATGCCTATGTTTTTCTTTGTAAATTCCTAGTTTTGCATTACCTGAAACTGCCACAAAAGGGACATTGCTCAACTATTAGATGATTCAAAATGCTCATAAAGAGGCAAGACGAAGTGGCTGATGCTGTTACACTGCAAGAAAAAAAATAAAATTAAACTTCAATCGGACCACATTTGGTCCAGCAAGTCAATGTTCTGCTTTGCTGTCAGCCGCGGTTGGTTAGGGTAAGACATAATAAATATGTAGTTAGGCTTTAGACATGATATGAATATGATTACCGTAGATTTATGGTCAAAAAGCATGTAGTTAGGCTCAAATTCAAACAAAAACATGGTTACAGGTTTGCATCTTGTTGCCTCAGGACTTCACTATACAAAACAAAAGGCAGTGAAAAATGTTACCATCTCACAGAATCTGGGCGGTTGTTGTCAAACTGTATGTTTGGGTCATGCAGAGAAACGTACATTTTAAACATTTTCTTGTAAGACTGAGTGAACTTTGACAATGGATCCAAATTCAGAATAGCAATGTACAGAAGACTTTTAAATTACGCTTTGCCAAGCAGTTTGAATTTCTTTATTTTTATTTACTGATTTATTTATTTCCCTAAGTTATAGATCTTCAATTGGCAGGTATTTCCAAAGAATCTTTTTCATGTCGGTAATTGCTTGTTGGCATGCCTGACCTACAGTACTGACACCAGAAAAAGCAGAGCTGCATTCTTATTCTCACTTTACTTTTTAACGAGTCTTTGTCTTGATTTGGTCTCTAATTATCACAGTGGCAAACTCAGAAACATAAAAAAAAAAGGTATGAATCATCCAGCCACACAGCCAGTCAGCCAGTCTTCCCAAGTCACCCTGCTGTGACCCTGGCTCTGTAAGTGTGCAGATTACTGTGAGCAAAGGGAGAAAATCTCCGGCTTGAAGCCAGATACTTGTCATTTTGGCCAGAGTGACTTCTATATATCAAAATGAAGCTCTTGATGAAGCCAGTTATTCTTTATCAAAAAGGCATTACACGAACCATGACTGAAATCGAATTGGACTATAAAACCTCAACGTTAAATGGCCTTTAGTGGGATAATAAGTCTGTTTGTGCATATTATGGGAGGTTTACACAATGTATGAAAGAGACTATTGAGGGAGCAGAAGGATATGGAGGAGAAAAATTGAGGAGAAATACAAAACACATCACCGGATCACTGATGACACGTGATGGTATTGTTTTCTTCCTTATGAATCAAACAAAGGAGAAATAAACCCAGCTCCTTGGAAACAGAGTTCAAGCCATCTTTGCCCCACATTGCTGGAACATGTGGATGGAGCTGAGGGACCGAACGGGCCTGCATGAGCAGTAATCAACGCACCCAACTATGATAGTGGCGGCAGATTTAGAGGGGTATGGTGATGAGGAAGAGAAAATGGAAGCAGCTGGGGGTACAGTACACTTTAAGTCAAACAGGCTTGTTATTTAGTGTGGGTTTTTTTTTTGGTTGTTACTTTTTATTTCTTGCATGTGTGTGTGTGTGTGCGAGAGAGGGAGAGAGTTAGGTCACGGGGGAGAGGAATGCAGACAAGGCTGTAAAATGGGTGTGAAAACAGCCATGTTCACTGACCTCGAGGCTGACCTCCCCATCCTCCTCGTCCAATAGCTGATAGTGTCTTCTCTTTGCATGTGCGTGTGTGTGTGCACAAAACAAAAAAAAAGAAAGGAAAGGAAGTGCTTGACACTCTCCAGCTCTCCAGTTTCTGCGACGATCACGATTGTGTGGCTGCAGCGAGAGCGCCCCTCTGCCAGGATGTCTGGTGATAGCTGTAAGTGAACGGCCTGAGTTTGCACAAGAGCAAGAGAACAGGTCAAGAGGATTATCTTATAATATTAGCTGCCCTCTTACCCTCTCCTCCCTCCTCCTGTCTTCCCAATCCATTTTGTCCTCCCTTCTGCTCTGTTGAAGGCACACAGCACCTGTTGCACTCACACAAACAGCAGGGCGTTTCAGGCATTTACATGGAACGGCATCTGATTTCCTAGATACAAAAGCCAAGGTTTCACCTCCATGTACTAATTTATCTTTATTATATGCTGTCCCATTTTGCCTGGTGCTTATATTACAGAGGCATTGGCTGAGATCTTAAAAACAAAAAGCAAACCAAAAAGATACTTCCCACCTCTTTTGAATAATTTACCTTAACCTTTTAGCAACGAGACTTATTTCTATTTACTAAAATTCATATGTCATCGTAATTTATAGAACTCTATATGAACAAATTCACTATATTTTTTAAAAAGGAAAAAAACAACAACATTTACATTACTTAATATCTCACGCTAAGATACATGAACGACGTGGATTGTTGCATCTAACATTATTATTATTTTTTTTAGATATATCGTTTATTATTATTATTGATGTCATAATTATTATTGTTGGTCTTGTTACTATCATTAATATCATAGGGGCTTATTATGCCAACTGTCCACGTCAGTTTTAATTCACCCCAAAATCCCCCACACATTTAATGGGCTATTCATATTACAGTTAATTTCGTTGGGAATTCCCCATCTGATTTTAGCCCTGCTGCTTAAAGGTTCACAAACCCCTCATGAGAACATTTGTGTGATTAAATGGACGACAGACATGGTACCTCTGGCGCGCTGGAACTGGTCTTTGTCCGTGGTTGAGTCTGCGAAACGCCACGGCGGGGCGTCTGGGCGCCGCAGCGCCGCCCTGGACCCCGTTAGGTCCGCTCCCTGCAACAGGCTGTCCTCCCACATTCACATCGAGTCTGCAAGGCGCATCATTTTTCGCACAGAGGGATGTGACCCATCGCCACCCTCCGCCTCGCCTAAACTTGTGGAACAGATTTAGTATTTCTGGAGCTGAAACTGTTCATTTTCTTGTCTTTTTGTTTCTTTAATTGGCAGTACTAAAATGTTTTTTTTTTTTTTAATTTAAAGAGACACAGTATATTGTTTGACTCGACTTTTTCCCTCTTTATTTGTACCATTGTAAAATTGTACATTTATAAAAGTATGATAGATTTAGCCTATGCCCCGGAATACTGGCTTTTTTTGCTATAAAAAAAAGCAACTATATATTGAGTTGAATTTATCTGAGTGAGAGAAACACGAGCTCGTGTTCTTTCTTGTCCGTTGCGTCCGTTTGCCTGTAATTAAATAGCGCCGGGCGCCCTTATCTGTCGGATCTGTCAGTGGAGAGTCTAAAGGCGCTCCCTGCCCAGGGTAACTCTCTCCTATCTCCCCTTCCAGCTCTACCTTGTGCTAATTGAATTAGCTCAGTTTTGGCTGGGGGGAGGGGCTTGGCTTTGTTCAAGTGACGCCCATTCAAATAATTTCAAACCAATGGGACTATCCCCCGCTCCGCCGTAACCGAACCCACTATCTCAGTCGGCGTCTGGAGCTGCCTGCCTTACCTCCACCGTCGTGCGTGTCCCGGCGTTTTCAACCAAAACACGAGAAAGACAACGACAGCAGAGCACGCACATGGAACAACGCCGTCATTTTTTCATTCCACCACGCTCCACGATGGCTTATATATGAAGAGGATACTTTGGGATGCGGCTGTTGAGAAGCGTCTACACAGAGAGAAGCGCATGAGAAAACACAACGCAGTCTGTCCTCTCCGACACCGAGAAGGACTCCTCCCCACCTCGTCCGTGACACCTCCGGTAAATCGCAAAGAAAGGATGACACTGTTTTTTACGCTGGAAGCGAAAGACCGAGTGTGACGTTGTCATTGATCCCCAGATACTGACTGACTGTATGGCTTTAAAAAGTTGCCTGCAAAACATGGACATCTGACGTGCGCCTCACAGCGTCATTGGACACATTGAGCCCCTCTCTCTTTTCTCCCCATCACATTTTGGGCCGACTAATCCCCTGCGCTTTCGGTGTGGAGTAGGAATAAGTGTTCAGCAGTTGTCACTTGCCCTGACACAGGCTGCGTCCCGAGACTGCATGCAGAGGAGGAACACGGCACCGAAGACACTGCCTGTTGTGCTGCGCGTTCTGTGGCTATGTGCTGATCTCCCGGCTTGTGCATTCGAGGGAAATATATTTTGCCAGACCACCACGAATTTCTCAGAGCTGACATCCTCCAAGAAATAAAGCTTATGATTGATCTGGACCTTAACCCCGCATCAGAGAGAAGAGACGGCGACGCATTGTATTTGTAACTTCGCATTTCCGTCTACCTGAACAAGTGTTCCCTTGAATGTTCACAAATCCCCCTTTCTCTTCGAGTTTGTTTAACATTCACTAAAGTGCGCCAGAAACACGCGGCCACATGTGACTGAGACTCATCACCTGTCCCGGTTGAAGCGCCCGTGTATAACTCGACTGATTGAAAGACACTGAAGAGGAATACGTGCCGAAGTTTTGCTGTAGTGATGCTGCAAGTGGAAATGGTCATCTTCATCTGCCTGGTGCTGTTGATGTGTGTATTTAGCCAGGAGCCCGGCTCCAAAGTGGTGGCCGACCGCTACGCCGTCTTCTGGAACCGGACCAACACCAAGTAAGTGGCCTCGCACCGGACAGGTTTACCACGGAGAGTCGGCGATGTTTCCCTCTAGTCTGCATGAACCACAGGCTTCCCAGGTTTGCAGGACCAAGTCGGTGTTTATTCTCTGCGTTGAGGGCGTAATGCAAGTAGCTGCAGGTAGTAAAGACTGACACAAATGACAGGAAAAGCAGTACAAAATGCTGCTGTGTCTTATTTTCAATACGTGACTGCTTGTGAACAGCGCGTCCCCCGTGAAGCTGTAGCATAAACCGTGCGCAATAAGGCCCGGACACAACATCCATGGTCCGGTGTTGCACAGCTTTACCTGCTGCCAGTATTGTCCGGATAAGCAGCTATTCAGGTAGACACAACGGCAGACCTATAAAACCTGCGGGATTATCTTGTTTTTAACTGATGTTTTACTTTTTGGTGGACTCAATCAACCCATCAACTACACTATCTAACCATTTCCAATCAGGTGAACCCCCCAAACACGTCAAGATCAACGCATATTGTCTAAATATGACCATTCGTTTGCTCGCTTCAAAACCCGCTTTATTGGGACAACTTCAGTTGTAGGGAAACTTACAGGCCAAGCGACTTAGACGTGTATACTTGAGGGAAAGCTGGTTTCTACGTTTCTTCCTTTTTTCTTCTTCCTGTGACTTCCTCAGAAACTGGCGAGTGAATGTAGCCAGCAAGCTTACACAATGTATCAATCAATTTTAGTTCGGCACAGCGATCATTCTAACCTTGAAGTTAAAAAAAGTACTTTAGGGAGTGCTTCGTAAATATTAGGCACCACAGCAGAAGAATTACATAAAAAAGTCTAACTTACCTTTGAATAAAATAGACACATAATATGCTGAAGCCTAAGTGGAATATTTTATTTATTAATTTGTTAATTTTTCCAACTGTGAAAAGTCCAAGTTTTGTCTTTTTTCTTTTAGAAGATAATTCTTGAAAGAGTTATTCCATAAAAGAACAACCTTTTAAGCTCAAAATGTTCCTGACGGAAAGGGGGAAGAAAGAAAAAGCTTTTAAAAAAAGAAAAAGTTAATTTTGATGAAGTTTAATTGTTTTCTAATTAACTTGATATTTTGGGCAAGTTTCTCCTTCTTTTGTAACTGTGCAGCATGGTTATATAGTGCACCAAACACTCTGAGGCATGCCACTGTGCAGTGAAAAAAACAATTAAATTAGTGTGGAAGTTTTTCAAGCTTTTGGAAAAAAAATACAACAAATTCATCGTTAAAATTAAGCTTGAATTTTAAAACTAAGTCTAATGAAATCCATGTGTCACGTGAAAGTGCCCAACTGTGACCGGTTTTAGTCTGTGAAAATGTCTTGTAAAACTTATGAAAACTTTGACTTTATGTTACAACGCTCAGCTTAAAGTGGATGTTTCCACGTTGTTTGAACTATTTGTCATATTAGTGAGGATGAACTGGGACTGTTCAAAAGTTTATTGTCTCAAAGTGCTAATATAGTGAGTTTTAAAAACATAAATGTTCAAATAGCTACCGTCAAAAGTTATAGGAATATAAAGAGGTGGTTTTTTAGTTTTCATTTGGATTAATAGATCGACAAATGTGTGTTCAACGTAACAAAATCCAACAAAAACTTGATGGGAGTTGTGGGAGGATTCTTCTGCTAAAAGGGATCGACCGCTCTAGTGAACTTCAGCAAAGTTGGAATAAAAGTTTTTCCTCGTGTCCTGCAACCCTCCAATCACAAAGCTCTCGGCTCGAGCACCTTGAGTCCATTTCAGTGTAAATTGTACATTTTTGTTGAGACAGCGTTTGCTACCGAAAGCCTGTTGGAGCTACACTGCACAGCTTTGTCCCAGGCTCATTAAGCCTGAGCGCTGCTTGTGGAGTTTACTGAGATCTTTCACTCAGCTGCCAGTGGCACTTAGTATTTGTTGAATAAAATCCTCAGAGTGAGCAAAGCCATTAATAGCACATGCTGAATTTGTTACACAACTATTTACTTTCAGTTTGAAGTTTGGGAAAACATGATTTATTGCTTGAAACAATTAGTGGTCAGGGTACAAACGGAGTGCTGACTGTAAGCTCTCTGCTGAAGTCCGGGCCAGTCCAGCGGGGTGTGTAGATCCTGGGCTTGATATACCATAGACCGTGACTGCTATGCTCTCGGCCCCTTATCCAACTTACGCTGGCTGTTTATTTATATGGACCGCTGTCCTCAATAGAGGCAAACACAGTTCCGAGTCGAATCTTGATTTCTACCGTTGACAGACATACTTTCATTTATTTTTTTATTTTTTCTTTTTAACAAAAAAAAGTTTTGACGGGACTGGCTGCTCAGTCAACTTGATACCTTCCAGATGTTGCTGACACATTTTCTCATTTTTGGCAAAGGACAAAAAAAGTTTATTTAGAAAAAAGGGAATTTGGGTAGATCTACTGTTAATCTCTGACCCACTGCAGAGAAAACACCATCACTGTGATACAACAGCCTGCACGCTCGCTGTGCTTTTTTTTGTTTTGCTTTCTCTGAGCTCCAGTAAAATCTGAGAAATGGGTAGTTTCCTGAGCCTCAGCTGTTTCTGAAGCCCGTACTTGCCCGAGGAAAGGAAACAGGTTTTCACGTAGGCTGTAGCGCTAACAGTCACTTCGTTCTACTTACTCTAAATAGAGTTTGTTTGACTCTCACCTCTGCAGGGCTGAGGGAGGAAGTTAGAAAGGTAACTTAAAAGCAGAGAGGAAAAGGAGACAGGGAGAGGTTGCAAACGCCACCTCATTGATGACTCAGTTGATAAATATTGAGTCCCTTTCCTCTTGCATTACTGTAGAGAACTGGTGTGGCACTGAAACTTGTCTCCGTCTTTCTTTGTTCAGAGGCTTCACAGTCACACCGAAAGTACGACTGCTTTGAGAATTTACACCGAGAGCACCCGTGCACACAAATATTTAAGCCGAAGACACATGTTACATATGGTATCGGTAATGCAAAGCTAATGTAATTTGCTGGGAACATAGTTATCGGGTGATTTAAAGGATCATTTTACAGTTCTTTTTTTTTTTTCTTTTTTTTTCTTTAAATTATTTATTATTTTTTAGTCTGACTCTAGGTTTGTAGTTGTTGGAGTTTGACCACATTCAAGGATTTTCTTTTCTACCTACAGTATAAACTATATGTTGTTGGTCTTTCTTCCACTGTATGAAACGTATATTAAAATTGCTCAAGTTGGATAATCCATCAAACTATATAGAGCTATAGTTTGAATCTTGTTCCGTCATGAATTCTCTTTTGCTTTTAATGTACTGTACCTAGATTGGATGTTTGGTATAAGTGGGCAATATGTGATGTTTTTTTTTTTTTTACTTGATTGAAATACACAGAAGGAAATCTTATGGAGCAAAACTGTACATGGAAACACAAACTAAATCAGTCGTGCCTAAAAACTTTGCCACATCACCACAAGAATCTATACATGAAATTGTCTGTTTTATCAATGAAAAACATTTGAATTTGACATTAAAGAAAAAAAAAAGATCAGGCTAAAGTCCATTCTACTGTTATTTATATATATTTTATATTTTATTTATTTATTTCCAGATGAGATTTTTTTCCCATAATTTAAGAGTGGTCAGAATCCTAGTCATTCTGTAGATCGGTTAGGAATGGTCGGCTAATGTAGAGTACTGCTGTTTGTACTCAGTGCTCGCAGTCATGTCTGCTGGGTGTTTGTGGTGTCGGTAATTTGGGCAGTGGCTGAGATCGGCTTTCTGGCAGTTTTGCTGGCTTTATTCCACTGTTGTGTTTGACAATCGCGGCGTGAAACCAGGAACTTGCTAACTGCTTAATTATTCCGAATAACGCCTTCTCTCTTCCCTCCCTTTGACACATAAAGTCTCTCTTCTAGTTCTCACTCTTTTGTTATTTTTGGTTAAAGTTAGGTACAACAGAGACACAAAAGAAATCTTCAGGTTTTTCTTGTCTGAAGAGACTTCCCTCAGTTTGAAATTACATTTTTGCCCTCTGCTACCACACTGGCCGTCTTTGCTTATGAACATTTATTCTAATAAGGGGGCAGACGTTGCTCTAATGATGGCTCAGCTGTAGTGCCGAAGAGACAGCAGCCCTTTCCTTCTACTCCCCCCCCGCTCTGCTCTCTCGTCATCCCCGTAGCCCTCCTTGCCATTCTCCCGCTTTACCTCTGAGCTCTCTCCCACTACCTGACTCGTTCGCTCCCCCTCCTTCCCTTCCCTCCCTCCATCTCTTCCAGCCAGGCGCAGAAAATGAATGAATACAATTAGACATTTTCGAAGTCCCCACACGGTTGATGGTGGAGAAAGACGCTCAGAGGTCAGGCACGCTCTGTGAGGAGCTGAGAGGAAGGTCACGCACAGACGGCGAGGAGTAACGAAGCATAAAGTTGGCTTGTGAATCACAAAGTAGTGACCAACTCTCCTTGAAGTGGAGGGTGTTATTAACATAAACAGTCTGATGCAGTTGTGGTCATGCAAATTTCGCAAGGTGATTTGTATTTTGCTCCATAATATGTAGCTCAGCAAAGACATTTTTCCGGAAATTTTGCTGTGTGTTGTAGTTTCACGTTTGTATTCTTCAAATACATTGTAATCGGAGATCTGTAGTCAGTAGTCGCGTCGCTGGTATATGCATGCTCCAGTTGCAGTCTTGTCTTTGTCTTTGTCTGTGCATGTTTTTGTGTTTAAATGTGTCCATATTTGCTTGCAAAGTGACAAATGAGCCACAAGGACATTAAATCACGTATTTTTCCCTTTGGCTTCTCATTTCCTCATACAGAGCAGCAGTGCTTGCATGTATGTGTGTGTAAATGCCGAACCTCTAAAACACATATGCAAGGAGGTGAAAAGTTGGTCTAGACACCCATCTGACAGATGTGAAAATGATATCTTACAATATAACGTTTACATTAGCTTTTATTTATGAAATTCTGAGAACCTGTAATTTTTAAAATCAGATTCATATTACATTTGATGTTTTTTTTTTTTTTTTTTGTCCCATTCTAGTCTCCTCTAACCTCATCATTTCCATCCAGACTGGCCCTGAAGTCTGTTTTGTTCTCGTCTGGTTTGAGTCATCACCCTTTGTCTTTGTCTGAGAGTTGATTAGTTCTTGTTAATAACCCTTCCTTCTGTCTTTTTTTTTTTTTTATCCCTTAGCCATTGGTAAGCACAAGCGCCAACTAAACAGTGAGAGGAGAGGGTCACAAAGAGAACAAGGCAGAGGTTATAGAAAACTAAACACAGACCTTAATGGAAAACCAGCAAACTCTAATGACGGTGTTGCACGATATAATTCCTTTATTAGGTTTAAATGACACTTTGTATTTTCTCACCAGACCTGTAAATGCACTTTCTGTTTAAATGAGAATTTTTTTTCTTCTATTAACTAGAAAATGAGCCCAGCAGGCAGTAGTCAATGCTTAGTCAATGTGCTTGGCGAGAGCAGCTGTTCTTCAGTGCGCAGTGGAAGAGGGGGAGGACTCTTGGCCGTGACCCTTGTGGAGGTGCTATGCGGTGGACAGAAGCAGCCCTGTCGCTAGGGGTGCCTGGTGGTCAGGCTGTAGTCTTGGATATGCTAATCCTGTTGAAGGCAGCCTACAACTGGACAGAAAAGACATTCATTGTCTGTGTTTGTGTGTGTGTGTGTATGTATACGTACAGATTGAAATAATTTCAATTTTTATTTTTGTAAATCCAACAAATTTTTTTTTGTTTTAATCTTTAAACTTTAAAAAAAAAAATGCTTAGAAACTGTTCTTTCCTCTTACATGTGAGCAATTCATCTCATTCCTGTTGACCTTCAGTTGGTCATTTATTCACTCAAATTTAAGAAAACCTATGTTTGCTCATGATTAGATAGATATTTCTCATCCTGACCAAGGTTGACGGTATTAAATTCAAATGTTAGCTTATCCATCAGAGAGCAGCAGGACTTCTTGTCTGCACTGACAAACTTGGGAAACATTGAATGGCAGCTTCATTTCAGTTGCACATGTTTCCCTCACTTGCCCTGGGAACCACATATTAATGTTCAGGTTTTTGTTTTCAGAGTAATCACTCCAAGGTCAGATGGAGTGCTGAAAACACTGCTATCAGTTAAGCGATCAGTCTTTTAGCCCCCTTTCAACCCTTGGCATTCAGTCCGTGGGGGAACATTCTCTATAGCTGTACTTGGAAACAATAAAGTATTAACCAGCTTATGCAACATCCACATGTGCAAAGCTTGATGGAAAACTTGTATTCTGGCATGAGAGCGACAAAAAAAAAAAAAAAGTCCTCTCTTCTACTAGTTTGGAAGTCTTTCTTCCATATCATTTGTTTGTTTATTCACGGGCTATTTTCCCCCCTCTTTTCTCACCTTCAATGATTGAATCGAATTATAAGAAGTGGAAAAATAAATGTTTTTCCAGCTCTTTATTTTTCTTAAATCACCGCATTACAAAGTTGTGGTTTTACTGTGACCACCTCAGTGGATTTACAGTTACGGTCAACAAAGGAAATAGAGAAAGAGGTAAGAATACAAAGAATGGCTCGTGTTTCGTATTAGGAACCCCATAAAATGCGTGGTTATTAAGAATAAATGATAACTCGGGGTACAGTGAGAGTTCAAATGTCAGTCGAGGAATCTTCTATTGTCTATCATAGCTCCTCGTTCTTCGCTGAAAATGGCGCTACCATATCCTATTCATCACATCCTCTACTCTGCTCTGTAAGATGGAGGCTTGGAAACAGCTGTTACTTGGTAGATTTACTCTCCCCTGACCAGAGAGGGGCGCTACTGAAGAGGTCTGATAGCCTTGTGTGCCCTCTGCTCTCAGCCAAAATCATATGAGGCGTACAGTTGAAGTGAGAGCTGCATACATTTGTGGATATGAACCAGCACTGCTTTGATTGTACTTTGTTATACTCAATTACTGTCAAAGTCATATTGTATTTACAGGAAATCTGCATGTAAAGGCCAACGCAACCGATGGGTTTCAACCTTTTTTTTTTTTTGTCACCGCTCACTATTCAACTGGAAAATTTGACGGGAACAGTCGAGACAGTTTGGTTTTTGCCAGACACATTTTCCACAGATAATTCCTTTCATGGTAGGCTGGCTTCGGACCGTATGCTGCCGTTTTCCTTATTCAACTTAGGGGGCTGTGGGGGAGTGAGTGGATGTTTTTCTAGCTGGACAGCAGTGTGGAGAATAGATCCCACAAGAGAACACATCTCCAGCTTGTGAATAAAGACCTAATTGACGGGTTGTAGCCAGTTGTAAATGACTCATGAGGTAATTCGTCTTCGCAGACAGAGAAACACACATGTACAGTTGTGCTGTCTGCTTTCCCTGCAGAATTGATACAGTCTATATGGTTTATTTCCAGACTTCTATATCCCCAAAAGCACATTTCAGTCATCAGTGTACTGCCTGCAGTCAGAAATGGTGTTATCCCCTTCCTTGCCTTTGTGCGTTGAGTATCGGAGCTTCTCATGCTTCACTCAGTGTTTTTATGTTTGCATTGGACACATTCACGGCAAAGTTGAACGAAATCAGGTGAAAGTACTAATTCGTTCTTGATTAATGTCCTTTGTTTTTCATATGTATGCCTCTTTGCGAAGTTCTCACTGTTGTGACCATTTTCTACACATCTGAATATAACCAAACAAGTAGTCAAACAATGTCACTTTCACTTTGTTCCGTCTGTGTTTGCACCAAGACCTGCCAATAATAAGCTAGCTGTATTAGATTATTTGAAATGACAGTAGAGAAAAATACTAGCAGCCAATGCCCCCCCCCCCCCCTCCCCCCCAGTGTCGGGCTGTGAGACTGAAAGGCGGCCATTGTTCTGCGCTCTCTGTCCACTCCAAATAGCCAGGGCTGAAAGTAATGCATGCGTTTTAAGCTGAGGGAGAGGGGGAAAAAGGGAGGGCAAAGGAGAGGAGTGAGGGAGAATGGGGTGAATGGCAGAAGAGAAAGGAGCGTGCACAGCTGAAGTTGTAGTACGCTTACGGACAGAAAAAGGGAGGAGAGGAGGAGTATAATGCAAGAGCTAGACATGAGGGGAAAGGCATGTAGGAGCCAGGGGTGACAGTGTGTGGAAAAGAAAAACTGGCATTTTCTCTCATTTCCAAGTAACCTGCTTCCCTTTCCTCCACTCCATCAACTCCCCACTCTCCCTCTTGCCTGCCCTTGCCAAGGCTTAAAGATGCATGCAGCTTGCTTGCTGTCAGTCTCCCTGGTGGTGACCATGACTGGTTGGTTGGTTGTGGTTCTCCAGGTGGAGAGACTCTGCATCTTCACCCTGAGGAGATGTTTCCTTCGCGGTCTTGGTTTAGTGAACCCTGGGGCTGTTTTCTGCAGAGATAGGATTAAGCCTGCAGGTTTAGACCCCTGCTTTGTTTCCTCTGACAGTGAAGACCACCACACACAGGGTTGTGTTTACTCGGGGGTTGGTATTGTGGTACTAAGTTGCATCTTGGTCTTGACTACAGTGACATATAGCACGCTGTGCCCTTGGAACTGCATTTCCCACTGAAAAGCATGTATCAAAGTCAGAATACAGGGTGTGTGCAATGTAGCGGCTTAATGGAGGGTTTCACTCCAAAATGTTGTATATTTGCTGTGTGGAGACAAACTGGAACAAAAAGAATGAGCTGCTTTTGTCCTCAGACACACTTTACAGGCGAGAGCTGTAAAGTGATGCATTCCTTTCACTATAATGAATAATTTGACTGATTATACATTATTGTAATTCAAACAGTAGAGGAAACAAATTTCATATTTGTCTTGTGTGTTTCTCTGGCTGCATTACTTAGAAGGCTTTAATGAACAAAGAAACTAAATTAACTTTGAAACAAAAAATCACATACTTGAAAGTATTTTTTGTATCTATTACACTGTTTTTTAAAAGTATCTTGAGTCATAATTTAAAATCCAAATTACCTTCAACAACTACTACTTTGGCATGAAAAACTTTTTTTTTTTTTTTCTCTACTCTTCTGCATCTAAGGCAGCACATACTTGTCTGATGTAGACGCTAAGTAGAATCTGGAATCAAATACATTGCTAAATAATTTTAAAACGTGTGTAACATTGAACCGATTCTAAAATCCTCAGTGGAATTTGGCTTTGATGCTCAGACGAGCGAGTGTTTCGCGCTCATGGGCGTCTATGTCTGTGTGTCTGCTGGCATACTTGTGCGTAGTCATTTGTACGCATGCGTGAGATTGTGTGTGCTTGCACAGTTATCCTGAGCCGACCTCTGTTTTAATGAAGCGGCAGAAACGCGGACCCACTGCTATGGCAGAGCACAGCACTATTCTTGACCCATTTCTCTGAGCCTGCTCCTTGGAGAGCTGCTTGATAGTTTTCCCATTTCATGAAGTTGCATGGTGTGTGTGTGTGTACATGTGCATCTTTGTTTATGTGTGGTGTTTGGTATTCCACTGTGAAACTGTATTGGGTGGGCTTTTTTTTTTTTTTTTTCCCCTGTGAAGAGAAAACGATTGATCCCCAGAACGTTTGATAAATCCCATCTTCACCCTCCTCTCATCTATGCCCAGCTTTGACTGGCCAGGCTTACTCTGAACATTATACCACACAAGCAAATATGACACCCATAGAACACACACATATAAATATATACAGTACATCACTGTGCTGCTTTGGAAGGGCAGTTCATTATTTTTTTTTGTTGAGGTTTAAGTTAAAGGAGATGCAGTATTTATTCAGCTTGTTTATTTTCTTCCTCTAAATCAGCGAGCAGTGAGCTTTGGAGTGCAGCAGCCTTTGAACCGAAGCCTATCCCATGACTGCAGCCCAGGGTATTAACCCAGAGCCACTGAGAGGCTTAAAAAGCCCATCAGCTCATTGTCCGGAGACACAAAAACCCCCTTCCTCTAAAATCCCCCCCATCCTTCCCTTCTCTTTTCCTCCTTTCCTCCTTTCTTACGAATGCCTTGAGCTGGCCTCTGCTGGCATTCATATTAATCAGTTTTAAGGTTCTAATGAGATAAGTGAGACTTAAGGGGAGTCCCCAAAGTGGCCTAAGCCCTCCAGATAAACAGAGGTGATGAGCGCTGCCTATAGCTACATCCTCAGGAGTGTGTGTGTTTTTTCTCCACGATGGTCATGCATACAAAAGTCTTTAAAGTCCTTAATCTCTCTGTGGGGCTTTGAAAACCAAAACATCACTAAACCCGCTTTGCTGAAGGGACAATCATCACCTGGCCTTGTAAAAGTTGATGTGACGATGGATATGAGTTTTAATGATTTTGGTTGGGTTTGAAAAGCTTTTGCTCAGTGTGTCATTTAAGGATTTATTCATTTATTTATTTTTTATCCAATCAGTATCTCCCTCCTTTTTCTTAATCCGCACAATCATGGCCTCTGCTCCTTATCCCACCAAGTATCCCAGGAATATAGGCCAGTCAGTTTCCTCCCACTCTTCCGTCCCATACTGCCCTCTCCTTCTTGTCCTTCCATCCAGTTTTCCTGTCTTTGGGATTACCTGATCTCTAACTGTACTGTCCTCGGCTTTTTGGGCCCTGTAGAGGTGACCCAGCATGCCCGCTGTCAGAATTAAAGTTAATGTTGTAGCTGCAGAAGAAAAAAAATTGCCTCCCATATTTTCCCTTTTTTTTGGGGGGGGGGGGGGGGGGGGGGGGTATTTCTCTTCCCTTACTTCATTTCCATTTTTAACACTTTAACACAGCTCTGTCCAACTGAGTTTTTGATTTGAAATGTTTAAAGCAGCAGGAAAAGTTTTTCAGCAAGCATAACCTTCCTTGGCAAATTTTGCAATCTGTAATGATCCGTCTATTCTTCACCAGGTGCAGAAGCTCAGCGTTGATTATGATAAGACATAGAACAATACTGGTTTAATTAAAAATTTTTCTGACTTTGTGAAAAACACTTTCCAGGTTTAAGAAAAGAAATATTCTCACACATTTAGATTCTCGCGTAATGGAGGCTCTGGTTAAACTGTTTGGCAGAACTACTGGAGTAGCTGTGAGGCGGGACAAGTCCCCAGAGAGTTCAGTTTCACCTGCTGTTCTGTTCCTCGGGGCCGCAGGACTCCACGACCGGAGACATTCCAGCCAGGATTAGAGCGTGCATGTCAAACGGAAGCACAAATAGGAGCGAGTGAAGTGTCTTTTTTTTTTTTTTTCCTTCGGAAATGGAATGACATCTGGCCTGGCTGTTTATGTAGAGAATATGCTATTAACATGTTTGTTAGCAACATTTTTATGTCATAGTTGGTTTTTCAATAAACTATTTAAGCAGGTAAATTTTTTTACGACATTCAAGATTGAAAATATGTCAACTTATTGTTTTAAAAAAAAACAAAAAAACAATCAAACATATATATTTATATCAGTACGTGTGTATATATATATATATGTATGTATACACACACACTTAAAAGATTAATCAAAGAAGCACGAAGCAGTGTCATAAAGCTGAGATAATAATTTTATTTTTCACATATACTATCTGTTCATAGGTGATGATAGTTTTGTCTGGCAGGAGGATGCAGCTCAACACAAAAACCCTAAAATTAATAACATTTTTATTTATCTTTGTCAAGTCTGTTCCTGTCCACCCTATACATTGCTGTTTTCTCAGAATAAATGGCCCCTAATTTGTGTTTTAATTTTGATGTATATCAGTAAATCATATTCATGAATACCATTATTTCCACTGTCACGTTCAGTGGATTTTAAAGTGTGTAGTATAGAATTCAAGAAAAAAAAAAAAAGAATTTGCTGTTGCTTCTACCTTTTTTTTTTTTTTTTTTTTTTTTTTCTTCCTTAAAATCTGCTTTCCTGACAATTTGTTGACGTGTCAGTGGTATTTGTAAAGAGGTACAGAGTTAAGGCAGTCTAATAGCTTGAAGGGAAATGAGATGCACCATATTTCTTGTTTTAGGTTAGGGTGCGTGCTTGTCTCTTGTTGGAGTGATGAAACATTTATTACTGTTTGTGATTTAAGAAGAGCCACACATTTGCGAACCTTTGCGTGTAATTATTGAAAAATCAAGTTAAGGTAGATATGTTCAGAGCATGAAGGTTGTGGAAGATTCTTTGCTAATTTTGTGACTTAAAAACGGAAATATCTGATTGCTGGCTCGCTTTGTTATAAACTAAACATGTGTTTTCTGATAATTTTTTACACAGTTTTATTGCTTTGAGTGATGAAATTCTGAATTAATCCTGGATTAACAGTTTTCATGGTAACAGATTGACAGGTGCCAGTTGTCAGGCCCTTGAAGGTGTCAGACTTGTCAGTCGACAAGCGACACAGAGTTTGCAGCTGCTTTAATAATGCAGTCTAGCCAGACTTTTTTTATACTCCTCTATACTTCTCTGGGATGTAAAGACCTGTGCGTACATTTAGCCCAGTTCACATTTTGTCTTCTGTCATACATTACCTTCAGAGCTTTCCTGCCTGTATCACTGTTAAGAGGAACATGGCATGAAGATGGTTGAATTATTCACACTCATAATCGGCCTTTATGTCCTGCTGCCAAGACTGGCCCCACTGTTATTCTAGTGCATAATTGATAGTGCTCAGAAGTGGAAAAGTTAGAATAGCAGAAGTAATGCGAAGCGAAAGTGTAGTCAGGCAGCACAAGGGGGGAAGAGGGGATTGGTGGATAAGTGAGGAGGATAGAGGGATGGAGGTGGGGTCCAATAGGAGTTTTTACACTGAGCTTGTGTTAGCCTTTACAGGGCTTAGGCCGCACTAGCGTGAGGATCGCGTGTGTAGGCCAGCCAGACTGGTCTTGAGGAGGAGAAGGGGGGAGGTAAAAGGGGGATAAGAGAGGGATGAAAGGAGGTGGGAGGGAGAAGAGATGGGGATCCAGAGTAACTAGGCCTGACGCTGAGCTGGCCCAGAATGCTGTCTTTCTCTCTCCTAAAGCCATTCTGGAGCTCCACTGTGGGCAAATGTATATTTGAAAAGGAATTGAATTGAATTTACCAACCGACCAAAAAAGTTGACTTTTTTGAATTATTGAGGAGTAGAACAGTGGTTCCGTGCAGCTGATTTATACCCTTGGGTTTTGGTTTCATCTAAACTTTGGTTGTTTTTGTTTTTGCCTTCTCCAGCAAGTTTTTTTTTTTTTTTTTTTTTTTTTTTTTCTCCCCACCGTATGCTTGCTCAGGCAGGTTAGACAGGCACTGACTGATCACATTACAACCATGCAATGCGAGATCAATAAATGGCAACCCCGATAGAAGAGCAGGGATTAGCTCTATTCCAACAGTAAAGAGAGCCAATCTGTTAAGAAATTAAGATACTCTTTACAAAGTTTAGACTTTGAAACTTATTTGACTTTTTTTTTAGTTAATCTGCAATTATTCCTACATTATATTAACGTTTGATATTTCTGTTCGTTGCAATTTCTTTTCTGAATTTCCTTAATTAAAAGGAACTGTTCCGAGGAAGGCTGAAGATGTCACAGGTGAAGGTGTTAACACATCCCCAGGTGTAGTCTATTTAACACCTCTCTAACCCTTAACAAAGCCGTGCTAACTGCTGCCTACCTCTAGCTTTTGTGTTCCATAACAAAGCCCTTTAGCTTCTAATAACACCACAGCACTGCCAGTGTTAGGAGAAACCTGAGATAAGGTCCACATCACAGAGTTGGTGGGAACTGTTTAATCCGCCTCTCGAAACCAGACCAACACACAACGGGCAGGGATCATGTTTGGCAAAGTGGCCCGCTTTGATGAAAGGATCTGATGGTGTGAGTAGGAGAAATGACGGAAAATAGAAAGGCGGCTGAATGCCGGTAGTCTGTTACGGAGCTGTGAAAGAGAACATCTGGAGGATAATAGAGGGAGTTGTACAGGGTGTGTGCTAATACTTGATCATGCAGACGTGTATACATGAACGTTAAGAGGGTCACAGCAGTGTTACATTTTGTTTCTTTCTGTAGTCACTTCTTCATCTGACAAATTTTTTCAATTATTCTTTTTTTCTTCACAATTAGTTACTTAATTATTTTAATTCAGTTAAACTGCAGTTCACTAAAAGAAAAATGCAAAAAGGACTGATCCAAAACATTTCATTAACATTTAAATGGAAGCTTTACATCTAAGCTACATATTTTTGATCAGCAACACCTTTGCTATATGTTAGAACGTATCTCTCACCAGAGTCACTACAATGTGGTCATAAAGCCGTTGAATTGAAACATGAACAGCGATACGTCTCAGAAACTCATAAAAACAATTTATGAGTGCACTTAAGGGCCATGCACCTACTGGAGCCATTTTATAAAGATGCAGACAGAGATTGCACCAAACTCTTCCCAATTACTCACATGTTAAAAGTAATAAATGTGGATCGATAAGTGATCTTGGGAGGTTAATCTCTGATTTACCCAGTTATTTCCAGTTTAGGCACTCCTTTTCAAACTAAAATTGGAGCATTTACAAGCTTGCCATTGATTTGTTTTGTTGTTTTCTTCCCATTGGCTAAATGCATTGAGACATTTGCAGAGTATTTCTTTTTTATTCTGTGTTGTTAAAATTCTCAGAAGACAAAATATTGCATGGAGCAGAATGCTTTTTGTTGCAGTTGCACTTTTTTTTATCTTCAAATTGCTCATTTCTCCAATCAGGATATCAAATTAATTAAGGGCAAATCTAAACTACAATATTACTTAGAGTTTCAGCCTACTGTTAAATACATTGTGGTTATCCCTCAGTAGGATACTGTATGTAAACAGCCATTTGTGTAGCTGAGATTGAGTGCTTATTTATATTCAGGCTCAGCGTGCCAGGGATGCTCCTGGCACTGGCAGGTATGGATTAGACCCCTTTTCTGTCTTACTGTGAAGTTAATTGAGGGAATCTTCCTCCCACAGTGGACTGGGACTGTTTCAGGTCTGCGTGCAGACTTGGTTTACAAAGCACAGCTCTTTAACTTTTAATTTGAGTTGACAGTTTCTGACACCAATCTGGTGAGACTGCATCTAATAAATCCTTTCTCTGTGACCTTTTACACACTCCCTCCTCATCAGACCACCAGCCCCCTTCCCCACTAATGTAATGCCAGTAATATGATATAATGCCTTATTACGATGTCACTAATTAGATTGTACAGCAGTTAGATGTGTTATCATCCCGCTCTACCATCATTTGCCATCCCCAGTAGTCTGTATTGGTTTAGGTATTTATACACAGAAACTGCTCCGAAGTTCCTGAGATTCCTACTCTTTTTATTCTATGATGGACCCCCACAATTTTCTAGACTTAATTGGTGTATTATTAAGAAACAACCCCATCAGGAAATTTCACTGCTAATGCCTTTTGAGGGCATTTAGTTTAAATTCACAGAAAGCTGATGGGCGAAGAGCTGCTCTGTTTTGATGTTTGTTTGAACATGTGTTATGTGTACTTTTACTTCATGGCTAATTAATTAGATGTGACAGCAAAGCTCTTGATTATCCACGTGTTTATTTGCTCACAGACTATTTTTTGATGTATGACTATTAATGAAAAGCCTATTGGTTCACGACTGATGTGGTGTTCTCTTGTCATAGCCCGTCATGGGGATTAATGTAAAACCACTTCAATTGAGTATGAGTTGATTAAATCTCTGTGTCAGTTTTGTTTTTTATTCTTTGCTATTTATGCCCTTGTAAACCTGGGAGAAAACATTACATTGGTGCATTTTCATTTCCCAATGGAATTGTATGTTATTGTGTCTGTTGTGCAAATGTTTTACTTCCACATATCTGGACATGGAGTAATTCCTTCCCTTCTGGCTTTGTTTTCTCTGTGTCTCTGCTGGTTTTTGAGTAGGGAATTTTTCCAGTGTTTTTCAGCTCAGCAATGATTTTATAGCGAGCTGTTTTATACCAGTGTCCAAACCAACAGCCCGGGGAAGATTTAGTGTGCTGCAGTTGTTATGTAGTGAGTGCTAATTGGAAGGTCAGGGGGATGAGTTTTAGAGTAATAGGAAATCACCTGCATACTGCAGTTGTAAAGGTTATCCACCATACCCCTCATGCATATACGTGCATGTGTGTATGTTTGTATAAATATATGTATACATATAATATGTAATTTGGGTAAAGAATATATCATGCTGGAGTGATTTCTTTTAAAAGTGGGTTAAAAACTTTCTTTTACATCTTTCCAAACATGCAAGTAGGCTTTTTTTTCCCCAGGTTTAGAATCTGTATAAGATCTCACAATACTGTATACTGATTTTCCACATTGGATGGATGCTCTGAAACCAGGAAGATGTTTTTCCATCGGGTCACATTGTCCCTTTTCAGAACAGCTGCCTTTGGTGCCGCGTGACATGCCAGGAGTTAACCACAGCCTCAGCTTGGCTGGAAGGCTGAGACGTCTGTGTGCTTTACAATATGTGTGTGTGTGTGTGTGTGTGTGTCTGTTAGGCTCCGTTTCTGCATTTGGTGCCACATTTCGTGTCTATCGCCAACCCTTCTCTCACGCTTGCCTGGCCCCGTGTCGTTGATGGGGTTTGTGTGGAGGGTGTGGCGAGGAATATGGAGGGTGAGCGTGTGTGAGGGGGGGATACCTGTGGTCAGATAAGTGCTTGATGTCTGGCTCAGACTTCTGATGTAGGCTGGGCTGCATGGTGGGCCCACAAAAGGATATCTCTGGGGGATTCATGGAACGCGACATTTTGAGCTTTACACACACAAAATGCCCAGTGGACACTCACAAAAGCACACCTTTTACATTGACGCAGAAAACTATACATTTTTCTTGCTTTGAATCAGACATGTGAGAACTGTATTGTTCACCTTAGTGTTTGTGTCTTGTATTCTCTAACTGCATATGTATGTGTGTGCATCCCAGTGTGTGGCTCAGTGCTTTTCCACCCAACCTCAGTTGCAATATAGGTATTGACAACAGTGGGAAAGGTGAGGTTACTGCAGACAAAGGAGGCAGAATGTGCTTACCAGAGCATTCAACGACAAAAGCAGCAAGGAATGAGGGCTGAGGCAAGGGTGCAGAGAGTAGATCTACCAAAAATGGCCTGGCTCAAATAAACCAGCTTGGCTTACTGACCGACACTCTTACTTCATTTCACCTGTTCTCCTCTACGCCCTGTTTCTTTTTCCCCCCCGTCTTTTATATAGTGTTGTCTGCTACATAAGTGAAAGAAAATTGATTTTTTTTTCATCCTTTCTTCTCCTCCTTTGTTTTGTTCTAATACCCCTCTACCATCACAGACCTCTCACAGCCCAAATCAATACAGCATCTGCATGTGCACTGGGTCAAGTACAAGCACACAGTATAGCACGGTTACAGTGGGTTCAACTGCTCTGATGCAAGTGTCTATCTTCCTGTTTTCAGTTTGTCACTGCAGCTTTCCTCGGCCACCTCTTCTAGTCTCCCCTCTTGATTATTTGATTCAGTTTACATGCCTGCTCTCCCTCCTTGCTGCCTCCCTCTCAGTGCAGTGAGGATCTAATGCAAAAAGGTGAGAAAGTTAAGAGATTGAGAATGCATTTACTGTACCCCTCTTGACCTGTGCTCCTCCTCCTCCTCGTGCTCCTCCTCCTCCTCCTCCTCCTCTTCCTCATTGGACTGATTTGTTATGAGAGTCTGAGTATGTGTCAGTGGGTGTGGGTGTGTTGTCTATGAGAAATAAGTCATATTGGTTGTTATAGGGTCACTGAGAAAGAACGGCTCACCATTATAACCCCTTGGCCTGCGCGGACACTGTGTGCAGGTACATGTGCATTTCAGGGGTTGTATGTGTGAGTAAGCTCCTCAACAGTATTATGCAGAGCTGACTCCATCTGCTGTCCTTTCTGCTTTAACCTTCTCTTTGTCCCCAGTCCTGAGAGAGGTACACACATACTCACATTAAAAATAATAAAAAATTGTCAGGGATGGACCATGCTTCCCGTCTACCCTGTTCTATCCCTGTCTCTTTGCTCGTCTCTCTCCCTGACTGCTACCTCTCTATTTGACAGCATTCAGCGGTTCTGCCGGGCAGCATTGAGAGCTGTCATGCCCTATGTGGAGCTCTCATGCTGGGCTTGCTGTTTCCTCGAGTTCCCCTTTCTGATGACAAATGACCTGTGTCTCTGGATCAGACACTGGGAGTCTCTGTGGGGGCGGGGTTAGGGAAAGCTTAATGGCGTAAGGTGCTGAGTTATATGAACTGAATTGAAAAACACATTCTAGTAGAAGGCAGTAGAGAAAAAGACGAGACACGGAGCGACAGCATAAACCACATCTGGGAGAATCTGATGATAAGGACTTCACTCACCTTTTTTCTAATTGACTCACATTTACTTTGTCCCACAAATGCAGTGTTTTTATGATGAGTCATGTAAAAACATCAGCTTTAATTTGATTTGAGTTGTACAGACATTAAAGTTGAGCGAATATGCATCCAGTATACCACAAGATAGATGCAGCCCAAACTGTGTGTAGTACATGCAAATGCATGCGCCTATTGCACACAATAAAACTAATCACATTGCAGTCCATAGAGAATATTCCCAGCGGCTCGAATGCACTATTGAAATGGAGACCTTTGGAAATGCGAGTCCCATTACACTTGCAGCTCAAGAAAAAATAACTTCAAAATTGACAGAGTGGTAATGCTGAGCAATTTAGGTCTATTAGAATAGCCACTGATTGTAGACACTATTATTTCTTTGCATTACAGAGTAAATGGCCTCTGATTCACTGCGTATCACAGGACGGGGCAGCCCGGGGGGGTCAGTGTGACTAACAGTTCCCTTTTTGTTCACACCAAGGTTTTCATCAGGCCTTCAAGACCTCCATTTTTTTTCTTTTAAACACAAAATGCCTAATTCATCCCACATGTTCCCATTTACCTTCTCTCACTACACCCATTTTTTTTTTTTAAATTCATTTTTAAATTCATGCACACACACATCAGAGTTGATACTCACAAACACACATTTACAGGGTTAAAGGGGAGCAAACATTTTCACTCTTTACTTCTTAATGGCTTCATTTTCCGCAGTCAGTCATTCAGTGTTAGATCTTGCTGATTCAGATGACTGTCACAGCAGCATCAGCATCGGTGGCTACATCAGCCAGACACCATGCAAAGCCACGTAGACATTATCATGTGGGGGAATTGGCATTTGTGTCTCACCATACATCAGTGGTTTAGAGGAATTCCGTTTATTCTCAGGTCAACTATGTTTGTTCTGACCACATTTTCCACGTTAGTTTACAAAGGCAGGCAGGGAAGCTGGTTGGAATGACGGTGCTATAAAAGAGAAGTCACAGATACAACAGCCAGTGTTTACAGATGAGTGCTCTCGATGTTGTATCTGCTCATTCAACGTGATTTTATTTGGATAAAGCATTAGCTTTTCTGACCATTGACAGTCATTAAATTGCAAAACTCCTCACTGATTTGATTCCAAAAGAAAATTCCTCTCTAAATTGCTGTGAATTAACCCCAAAGCTCACCAGTTTGTGCAAAGGAAAGAAATATATATGATCTATGTACATACATACATATATATATAAACACTTATATATATATATATACACGTATATCCCCTATAATGGTGAATATTTTGGATGAACTGGCTCTTTCAACAGCATAACAACGTGCAGATTTGTACTGTGCATTGAACAGTGAGTCACTCAAGTTACTGTCACTAAAGCCGAAATTAAGATTATGTCAAAAAGAATGTCATGAATAGCTGCATTGATCAAGTAACTATATCCAAAGTACACCAAACAGAAAAATCAATACTGATGTCGTGCAAAATCTCCTACTGTGTGGCTCTGCAACATTTTCCACTGTGCTTAGCTCGTAGGTTATTTCAATTACCCAGGAGAAGGTTTCCACTTCTGTGGCTTCAGGCTGCCCCAGTGTTGTCAGTCTCTTCATTTAATCCCTGACCAGTGTTTAGGTGATTGTGCTGAGGGGGCCACACCATCTGTTACAGGACTCCTTGTCCTTTTTTGTCACTAGAATAATTCCTTCTGACTTTATATTTGGGGTCATTGTCTCACTGCAGAATGAATTTGGGACTGATGCCTCTTAAGTGGCGCTGCATGATTTATAAGGGTATATACCTTTTCCTCAGACATGTGCGTCTGTACTTTTACATGTTTCAGGCAACATATCTCATGCTTGCATGTGTTCCTTTTAGAGCACAAATCCACTGACTGTTGATAAGTGTGTGAGCACCACTCGAGGTTCTTAGTTCCTGCTGTGCCGTGAGGGGTCGGGGGGGTGTCTTCCATAGATTAGACACCATCTGTTGGCTGGCACTTGACAACACATTCCCCTCTTGCACACTCAAAAGCGCACACACAACCTCACACACACCTCCCACATCTATTGTGCAGGTCTACCGTTTCGACATTATTTACTTCTTTGTTTTTCCCTTGACTTTTCTGACACTCCCCTTCATCTCCTCACCTTCTTTTTCTTACATCTATCCTGACCTGTTTTTTCCTCCCTTTAACCATGATATATCTCTGCCATCCTTCTCATGTTTTACTTTAATGTCTCCTCCCTCTTTTTCTTCTTCCACTTTATTGCCCTCCTGTCCTTCCTTGTGTCATGCTTCTCTGTGTGTGTCCTTTATTGTTAACTCTAGCTTGTATTCCTGTTTAAATATCTTCCTCTTCCTCTCCTATGTGATGAAGTGCTTGGGTGTGAAAGGTTGTCATTAAAGAGATGCCCCCTGTATCCTGCCGGGTGTAATCATCTATGAAAGGGGCCAAATTAACGCATCCACAGCTAACACTGGTGGCTGTGTGCATGTGTGTCACTGTCTGAGTGGCCTAAGATGCCAATGTGGCACACTTTGTTTCACCCAGCACTCACCAAGGTCACAACCACTCAAACCAGACTCGATTTGCTTTTGTGTGTGTGCCTATCAGTCTGTTGTAGAGTCCATGACCCTTGTATCTCAATAAAAAGGGCTCTTTCTCTGCTGAATCCCTGACATGTTTTTCAAATCTTATTTTTGAAATGGGCTTATACTCTGTAGAGCCATTTATCAGGGACTTATGCTGAATTTAAGTGAATGTGTACATTCTTGTAAAGCGATGTAATTCTGCATGGTGTCGGTATTATTTGTATTTTTCCTGTGCTTGTGTGTGCCATCCCTGTTTCATCCTGCCTCCCGAGATTCAGTGCTCTCTGGCTATTCTGAAGGTCAGAGATGACACCGTGGGAGAGGCGTCAGTCATCACTGCCACCCCTCCATCTCCCCCTCTTTCCATCTTTCCCTCTCTCCATCTTTCCTTTCATGTATTCTCATCTCTCTCTTGTGTGGCTCTTGGTATGTGGACTTTATTAAATTTTCCTCCGGGTGGGTGACAGAGAAGAGAGCAGGGGATCAGGGAAGTCATCCCCTCTTTCCTGCTTTCATCTGTCTCTCTTCTTTCATTCCCACGGGGGGGACTCCGGTTGTTGGGTTCTTGCGGTGAAAAGGTAGCCCAGGAACCTCTGCCCTTTTTGGGCACGTTGCTTCATGACAGCTCCCTGATTCCATCTGGAGGTCAAAGAGTAAAAAAGAGAAAAAAAAGAGCTTTCTCTCTCCTTTCACATATTACACATTCTGCAATTTCTTTAAGGCCTTAACTCTAAAAGAAAGGTATAATTCTGCTCTGGAGTTCTGCTCCTCGCAGCAACCTTAATTCATCAACAGAAATAAGAAGAAAAGTCTTTTGCAAAAGGAAAAGGAATTACAATGTGGACTTGCTTTTCAAATTTTGGCCAATCACAACCTATAAACATACGAATGCGTCTGTGTTCATATTTACGGGACACCTCAGGCCTTTTTGGAATAATTACCAGGTCAACACAATTGGGCAGGCAAAATGAAGGAATTCATGTGCTTCAGATGGTTTGTGAGTGTGTGCACATGCAAATATGGAATCCTTTTTTTTTTCCCCCCAACATGAGTCTACAAATCTTCTTTGGGCTGTTTTCGATTACATGGTATTGCCCAACTTGACTTAGCAATGCTTTTTTGTCTTCCATTGTCATATTGTGATATATGCATATTGTCATATGTGCTCCTTCTGGCAGGGGGACTACCAATGGAAACTAGCCTTTTGGCTATAATTGGGTGCATTTACATTTTCTTTGTAAAATGTCAATTAGTGTACACTGTCCCTCTATAACAAATAAAGTTAATAATAATAATTGTCCTGGTACCAGGTGCTTTGTTTTTAGTGCTTCTTCAACTGACCTTTAACGAAAGCTAAGCAGATGCTAAATAGTGATGGAAAAACACTGCAAACCGCTGAGTGGTCAGAAAGAATCCTCAACTGTGAGCTTAACAGCAACAAGTTTTTGCAAATCTCTGTGAACAGTTGACAAATCTGTGGGGATAAGATGTAACACATCTGCGTGCAAGCATCTAAAATCACTTACGACATTTTTTTTTGGAATCGAGGCTCCTTTTTTTTGTCTCTGCTAATCAGAGAGTAGCTCTGATTCTCACAGTGGTTATGATGACTATAAAACAAAAGAAAATGAGCTGAACATCTTTTTACTCAGAGCTGGTCACAAATCCAAAATATGCAGTGATCACTCTCTACAGACTGGGAAGTTGCTTGTGTGTTTCAGCTTCACATGGAGCCACGATGATGATGATAAGCAGCAAATTTTGCCCACGTCGGAGGCATAGAATTTGCAGCTGAAAGTAAACTAAAGAAGAGTTAAGTCAGGTCGGGCCATACTATGCAATAGAAAATGCCGTTATAGAGCAATTATGGCGCTGCACAAGTTTAGAAGCCAATAAAGATATTTAATTGAATCCTCACTATCAGTGGTTGGAGCACCAGTTTTCTGAATCTGTGTGTATATGAGTAGTTTTGCATTTTGGAGATTAAGGAGGAAAAATATTTGAGATTAAAAGAAGTCAAGACATGTAACTGAGTTCATGAGAATATTCCATGAATTTACGTGTAGGATAAAAGAACAGAATCCTGTCAATACAGGTTTTGTACAATGTTGTATGAGGTCAACATTGATACCCTGTGTGTCTGTGCAATATAGTTAAAGTTGGCTTCTAATTGCTTACATACCCCATAGAGAAAATTGATGAACACTGAAAGATTAGACTGACGAGAGAACCACTAGATACACTAGTTTCTATCAAAATGATTTTAAGAAGGAAATATGATATAGAAAAATGGGAATTAAATGTTGTTCTGCTGCTTTTGTGTTAAATCTAGCAAATTTAATAAAA
Source organism: Odontesthes bonariensis (assembly GCF_027942865.1). Lineage (NCBI taxonomy): Eukaryota > Metazoa > Chordata > Actinopteri > Atheriniformes > Atherinopsidae > Odontesthes > Odontesthes bonariensis. Next base: position 17,779,207 of record NC_134511.1, read on the forward strand.
ATGCATAAATGGTGTTCTCACTCTATCCTCATACAGTCCTGAGACTTTGTTCTCCCATCTTTCTCTCACTAATGATGGCATGCACAACAACTCATTTGAAAGGAAAAGTAGAAGTTATTCAAACTTGGAGTCTGTGTGTGTAGACTTTCCACCACTCTTTTGTATAATGTGTTATTTATGCAACGGATCGTGGACAAAACCTAAGCTACTTGTGTACTATAGAGGTCATGGCCAAGAACACGCATCCATCCCAATGGAGAGAAACACAGTCATGACAGGTATTGTGATTGCTGCTAGTGGGCAATTTGTTCAAAATCTCCCCCAAAGCATTTTGACAGATAAATGATTGTGTTTCTTCTTTTTTTACTCTAAACTCTGAAGCCAACAGGGCGGGATTAATAATTTGTGTTAACAAGAGGGATGCCAGCCTCTTTTCATCCATCCTCAAATTGTGCCCTTCTCTACTTTCACACATCACCCCACTGATTATACCTGACAGTTCCTCCTTCTCATCGTCTGAGATGACAAAGTGTTACTGCTGTGCTCTCGGAGTCTCATCTCTCACCCTCGGATGGCCCAGATCACAGTAGGAGCTGATATGAGACCGAGGAGGAGATCTGTCACAACTCCCCTTTGTTCCTGGAAATCATATTTCAGCTACTGGATAGGCACGTGTGTGGCATCTCTTAGTGGTAAATGTGATTTATACACCAAGCAACGGCTTAGTGGTGGCCAACATAGCTATAGGAGCCGCCAGCATTACAATTAACTCTGATTTATCTTCCAGCTCCACTGTTAAACTCTGAATCAGCAGTGATTATAATGATGTTGCTTTTGGATGAACTTGAGCAGAGTTTTTTGTGCTTTGAAAAGGTTATTGAGGAAATCTTTTGTGCTTATGTTTGTGTAGAGAAGAATAGATAGTCAATTCTATTTTTCCAGAAAGAGTAACATGAAATGAGATTTAATTTTGTCTATCAAACTATTTGAAATAGAAGAAAGGGAAAAAAAAAATCAGATACTAACTTTGCTCCGTTTCACACCAAGACACCTTATGACCATAATGGCATAATCGTATTAAATAAAGTAATGTTCCATTGAGTCTGCCCCACTACATTCCTTTTATTCAGTGCTATACTGGAAGGAAAAGCTCAGACACATAATTTAACACAACACTAGGCTACTGTAAGACATTAAGAGCAGTACAGACAGTAGTACAGTATTAACTGGGATTATGGTGGTTCAGTGTGGGAAGGAGGCAGTGGAGATGACAGCTTGAGCCACACATCTCACAAGGTGCCATTTAATATTAATAGATTCATGACTTCTGCTCATTTTCTTTTCTTTATTTATATATTTACATGTTATATTTGTCCCTCTGTCTCTCTCCCTCACATTAATCCCAGTTTAAATAGGTTTATGTGATTCTAGTCTTATTTTTATAATCTGACAGTAATCAGAATACCTCTAACTTGCAAGAAAATTACTGCAATTCCTTTTTATCATTATTGACATGAGGGGAGGGAAGGAGGAGTGTTTGAAATGCTCACACATGCCAATTTCAGTTTCTTTGAAGCCTGCTGAGGCTTCAACTGTCAACAGGTTTGTCAAGAAACTATAACATGATTTACACATCTCATTCAAGGTGCTTTACATACAGCTATTGTGTCAGAGACCTTTTGCTGTCAAACTGTAGTGTGACAGCCTTTACGTGTTTTGTTTTCAACATGTAAGGTTAACATTGCGAAAGGTTGAATTTTAAGCCAACTATGAACCTTTTTTTTTTTTTTTAACCCTGTTCAAGTAGGTTTCTACCTAAACCTATGCCCAAACTCTTAACAGACAAGTAGGAGTATAACAGAAAAAAACTGTGGTGTCACATTTGGCTCATTGGGACATGCATTGTGGTCTCCTAGGCCAAATTAAGTGAAAACACAGCAGTTGTAGGAGCGTCACACAGGTATTTAAATCTATCTACAGACCTGGGACTTCCTCTCTATCGACCCATCATGGTCAGAATGTGGACTGTATTCAACCATTTTTGCTCCCACTATCAGTTATTGCTGCACCAGCACCAATGGACACCTTGTGTCCATTTCAGGTTTAGTTTGAAAATACAGACAGGTCAGGGTTAAATATTAGAAACTATTTTGTAAGGGTTAGCAAAAAAAAAAGGGTTTGCCTATTTCCCCTAAAAAAAAAAAAAAAAAAAAAAAAAAAAAAACTTTTTCATGTGGATCTGTTAAAAATATCTATTTTCTACCTTTCTGGGGTGATAATCCCTCCTCATTTATACTTAAAAAAAAAGTTGTAAGAAAACACGGTGCAGGCATTAAAAAAAAAAAAAGATCCTCTGGAATTCATTGCTCTAAAAGCTGTACTGGCTTACACACACAGTCACTTACATAGAAACAAGCATACACGCAAAAAGGACAAATTGTGTCCATCTGCTTTAGAGTGATTTTCATTTCGTGACTATTTCAGAGTTCACCATGAGACTGGCCTGGAATAAATGTTAAGATCAGGTTAAGTCCCTGCTGTAAAGCCACAACATTCTATGAGCTCTAATCTTCTATTGCATTTGATTCCCACACATGGATGTGTGCATTTTCACACTTCTACCATATCAACTTGTATTTCCACTGCGTGGTGTATCGTGGAGAGCAGAGGTCTCTGAGGACCCTGCTTGACGTTAAGACCCTCGTAAAGAGTTGTGATTGCGGAAGATTGTGAGAGAATGCGTTTATGTATGTCTGCCTCGGGCGCCGACAGGACTGTGTCTAGGTTTGGGTTTTAATTCCAAATGGACGTGTGAGGACTGGCGGGGTAAAACGTGTGTCTATGTGGGGGTGGAGGGGGTCCATAGATGCAGTGTGTAAAATGGTTATTGTAGCGAAATCAGTGTGGTGACCTGAGCCAGCGTTAATGTTGAGGAGTTTGACCTTTTCTGTTGGCCGGAGATCAGGAGTGCCCTCCATCCCCTGTGGTTTTATGTTAGGAATTATTTTCAACCCGCTTTGTGCTTTACAGGCACGCACAAATGCACATGAGAATATATATATATGCATTTGTTGCCATATATGCTACAAAAAAAAAACAGATACAGAAAGTTGTTTTAATTGCTTGAATATTAGTGGTACTGAAAAGCCTTCTACCTGAAAGTAGAAACCGGCTGGATGGGTCTATAAGATTCAAAGGCGAGAGAGAAGTTAAGAAAAAAAAAATGCACCAACCAACTCTCTGTGCTGGCAAGCTACTGTCCTCTTAGATAACGACATTATACAAACCTGTTGTTTAATTTGCATTTGGGAATTGTGCCCAGTCATACCTGCTCCATGCTTAAGGGAAATGACTGCATACATAGGTACACAGATAGCAACAGTGTCCCTTATCTTTTTCTCTGCCTTCCTCCACTTCAGTTAGTCTGAGTCATATATGCTTTCATAACATTTTTTGCTCTCTTTCTTATTCTCACTTCTTAAATTCTCCCAGTAGAAATGAAATGTATAATTATCCTTACAGCCTCCCTTTCCCATTGTCTCAGCCCCTGAAGGAGACATCTAGAGCCCCAGGTAGGGAGCCCCGGGCTAGGCTTGTGGCTAATATAGGGGTCCTCACAGGGATTTGCAAGCTCTAGAGACCCTGTAGTGGTAGTACGAGGTCTTATGTTGCACCAGACATGAAAAAGGAGAGCAGGTGGACAGATTTAGATATTGGCAGAAGAAAAGGGAGAAAATAAAGTAAGAAATAAGTGAGGTAGATTTTAGATTTCTGAATTTTGTTTTTAAATCTACCCAACTCGACTGGAAAAGGAAAGGACCCCACAACATATTCCCTAAAACCCCTCCCACATGTAAACTTGTGTCCACCATTTGTCTAAGAAAGAAAGAACAATTGGTTACTGTGGTTTCAGAGGCCCTGTCTAAGTCTCTGCTTTGGTAAATATGATGTCCCACACTGGAAACAGAACTGGATAATCAAACCCCTTCAGTGGCTCTAGCATGGCTTAAGCGGGCTGTCGAACCGAGGTGGCTGTGCAAACACAAAAGCCGTTTGTGTATACATGAACGCACTGACAGTCATACTCATGCTCACACAGGCACTAAAAGAGTCACAAACGCAAACTGTTCCACGCTTTGTTCACTTTTTGATTGAAATAAAATAGTGTGCCTGTAAATGTAAGCTATTTGTAATTTCTGTCTTTCTGTACTTGGTGTGTTTTTGGTTATCTACTGAATGCCTTTCAGCAACTTAACATACGCATTCCTGTAATCTTTCCTCCTTTATTACACAACATGGTTGACATGTTTTAGTTGTGATGGACAACTTCACAATTGGCAGGGCCCTCCCCCATTTCTCAGTGTGAATGTACTTAGCTCATAACCTCTTGATAAGTTCATATAAACCTGGTGTTTTCTTCCCTCTCCTTCTCCATGCACATTATATTGTAACTACACACTGTATAAACAACTGTTTCATGCCTGACAGATCAGATCAGATATGCAACAATTTAAAAAGTTCTCATGAAGGCTTTTAACCTTTTTATATACAAACTGAATTGTTTTGTTTGAGAAAAAGAACAGAACAAATGCTTTATTCCAGCATCACATGTGTGTGTATGTGTCTCTTATTGTTACTGAGCTTGCGTGCAGTGCCGATCAGTCACATCATTCATTTTCAGATGTCCAGAGGAGCAATATACTGTATGCTAATTGTTCACTACTTAATATGCTACATCAATCAGGACTAATTATGACACTGTTCTAGCACTCAACTTTCTTTCCGCAAATGAGACACAGTGAACAAGAGAGAGGGAGACAGACGGCAAACAAAGACGGTGAAATGCTTCATAAGCAGAGCGGATTGCAAATACGAGTGATGTGCAGTTGTTTAAGAAAAAAAAAAAAAAAAAAAGGCGTGTTACTACCTTTTCTGTAGTTCTTCAATCAACAGAGGAACTGCTGATCAAATTTTCATCTTATTCTTTTGTATTTTTCTTTCATAGAGCTTTCTCAATAAGATGCAAATTGGCATTACATTTAGAGACTGGAGGGCCAGCAAGATTTAAGCCTGCAATGCACAAAATGCACTGCACAACTATAAGAAGAATTGGCTTAACAACTACTCTGTGATCCAACTTGGAAGATAATTCTTATCACTGCTGCATTAAATGCCTTTCATGATTGATTACCTCAAGAAATCCTTTTAATGGGTTCCAGTCTCACAGTAGGATCACCTCTTGTTATACTGAACTGGCTGAACTAAACTGTCAGATCCTGAGATGTGCTAAGCTATAAAAATATTGTTTCTCCAGTTAATGAAACTTTAAACTGCACTCTTGTGTGGGGTACCAATTACACTTTTTCTCACACACACCTTTTAAAACTTCTTGACAACAGTAGGTGACCCCCTGATCACTGCTAAGTGCATGAGATGGGGGCCCTCTGGCTTGTGAGTCTTTTTAATGGACTCCTAGACAGTCCATTTCTATTGTATGTTGAGAACAACCCTGGTGAATGCAGCAAATTAATCACATTTGGACTTGGATTGGCTGCCACTTTTCAATATGAACCCCTTGCTAAGGTGCAGCTAGAAGGACTAAAGGGGGGTCAGACGAGCACAAAATGGAGGGCTGAGAGAAGGACGCAGAGAACTCTAGTTTAACTCGCAGCAAAAAGAGGAACAAGGCTGTCATTTTCTTTTATTCTCGCTTGGCCCCATTTTGCACCCCTGCTGGCATTCCTGCTGCATTTGTAGTAGTAGTGGGCCTGCCGGTCTTTGTGTGTTTGCATGAGTGCATGTGTTTCGTGAGTGTAGGTTGAGACAGAGAGTGTTCTAGATGTTTTGATGTGTCAAAGGTCACCATGTAGTGCCGGCTGGAGAGAGGCCTCTGAGGCCCTCAGGACTGGCAGATGTGGAAAAAAGGGACAGAGAATAAATAGTGGTGGTGTGGCGTACATACCTACATCACACTGTTTGCTGAGTCTTTATATATCTATTTTGTCATATGATGATAATGCAGGTGTAAAAGAAAAATGCTTTCTAGGTTGTTTCAGGTTGTAAGAATCAGGAATAGAATGAGACTATCCTGAATGCAAGGAGAAAATAGGCTAAGCAGTGAGAGAAACTCCTTGTGGCCCCTACTCAGTATGCATCCCCAGTGTTGGGATGATATTGGGGGCAGAAGAAGGCCATTGTTCCTTTGGGGTCTTCCTCTTTATTTGAAAAGAGAAATGGATAGAGGAGTGGAAGAGAAGAAGGCAAGAGACAGAAAGAGGGTTAGGGTTTGGGGCCGACCCATGACCCACACTGACCCACAGACACCCGCCACAACCGGGGCTTTTGTATGAAGATGGAGCTCCCCGCGACCTTTTCCGTGTAAAATCGAACCCCAAGAACTCCCCCCATCCCTTCAGACTCACTCGAATGTGACAAGGTCAGGGTTCAAACACTGTCAGGGGCCCAGGGCAGTCAAATAGAACATGGAGGCAGCATACTGCATATGTTTATGTGAGTGAATGTGCATTTGTGTGAGTGTGTGTCCCTGCCTGGATATGTGTCCATATGCTTGTGAGTGCAACTGTTAAAAATCTGTGGTCGTGTAATGTAAGAAGGAGGTGGATTAAAAGGAACTGTTCTCCTACAGTTAGAGTCGTTCAGCTAATGCCGGCATTTATGGTTATTTCAACACCCTTTCAGTCCTTTTCTACCTGTGTGTGTGTGTATGTGTAGTTGGCTGAGTACTGCGGGGACTTATTTGGATTTCTCTTTTGGTTTCAGCATATGGAAATAACGAAACAAACGTAAATGTGGTAGAGGAACGTTAAGTTTTTTTTTGTTTTTTTTCATGACCCCAGTGCTTGGAGATATCAATTGTTTCTGTATCCCAGATGATCAGATACACCCATTCACACACTATTTCTGCTTTATTTCTTTATCCTTCTATTCCCCATTTTATTTAGTCTTTCATCATTGGCATATCGTAGTTTATGTTCATTGGAGAGCCCCTATACTTCTACAAAATCACAGGAGCCTGACTGTTTCCATGTGTTGGATTTTATTACTGGTTTCCTGCCTCGCTAATGTGGATTTTATCAACTCAGCATGTGTGTATTGATGTTTGAGAGAAAAGTAACAATTCCCCCCCATTTAAAAAATTTCCAACCAAACTCTTTATGATACAGTTTTAGGAATATATTATTGGACACACATAGACATTTGTCCAATGTAACACATAAACACTTTACCTCTTTCAGACACGCACACTCTTCACATTCACACCCTTAGAATATTATGCTTTTGGGATGAAATAAATCACGAGATCACATACACCAGCCATGAAATCCTTGGCACAGCATGCAGCAATATAAATGAATTTCATAGACCTGGCCAGTGACTAGAAAACATATATTAACATTTTCCTCCATATTTTAGGCTTGTCAAATGAAGGGGGGTAGATGGGATACGCGGCGAGTAAAACTTTTTGACTGATGATTGCTGCTTGGAGTGGAGCGTTTTAAACTTAGAGCAAGTGGGTGGGAGAGCAGGGAAGAGAGAGTGAGAAGAGCTAAATGTGGAAAACATGAGGATGCTGGCCATAAGGCGGGCAGGCGAGCCGCGGGGGGATGAAGAAAGGGATGGTTTGACATGGCTCTGTCAAACCAGTGTAATTACTAAACACCCCAAATTACATACCCTCATTTAGTTGTACCCTATCATTTACCACTATCCACATCTTTTTGCTCCTCCTCTCCTGCTCGTTTCTGTTTTCTTACGTCCTTTTCCCCCCCGTCAATCTGCCTTCTTTCTTATTTTTTTCTTTTAGAAGTTTCTCTATTTCTACCCCAGTGGTTGTTCTGAGGCTTTCAGTGTTAAATTGCATTATTGTCAGTGATCTGGCTGTAATAACATTCTTAAACGGGTTGTAAATTTTTTTTTTTTTTCAATGAAAAGTGGCATCTAAACACATGAAAAAACGAACAGACAAAAAATCCTGGATACCCACAAACAACATTTCATTGTTCAGCAAATGGTGTTGTAAAGATGTATGACCATGATTTGGACTTGGTGTTACCAAGGAATTAAGTAAGCAATAATTGGGGTGGAGGTCTTGAATAGCAAACAGCCACATTTGTCTGTCCAAAATACACTAAGGAGTAATGCTGGCTCCACATGTTATATTAAATTCACTGTGGGTGTGAGGGCGTGTGTTGTGAGAACGTTTATTTACATTAGTCCCCTGACAGCGAGTGAAACATCATTTCCAACATCTCAGCCTCTCGCCTTTCCACAGGCAAAATGTGGACAACCATATGTTTAAAAATCAGGAGCTCGACTCGGGGTTAGAGTGCCCACTGTGTACATTTGTGGGTTTCCAAGTGTGCAAGTTCAAGTGTGGTTATGCCCGTGTTTGTATATTCACTTGCATATTTTTGAGTGTCTCAGTGTGTATATGTGGTGAAGGATGAAGTATTAATCCACTTTGATTGTCCTGTTCTGATTACAGCCCAGTGAGTTTGCTTGGATTGGCACTTAAAGTGGCACAGGCAGACGCTAGAGAAGTAGCTAAGCCCCTGCCACAGACTAAATACCAGGCTAAAATGCCTGTATCCAGTGTCCTCCTATCTCACTCGCAACACACTTGTAGTTTTCCTGTCTGGCTTAAAGTGTGTACCTTTTAGATTTCATTGAAACCACTCTCTATGCTGCTTCAGTGTCTGAAGTGTCTTTTTCTGTTTGGGAAAGAATGAAGCACTTAGAGACATGTCCTGTCCAACATTTTGTGATTGTTTGTACAACATTAGACCTTGCTTGATAGATCAGGCAGTCTGGGCTCTCAGTGCCATATCTCTGCTGTGGCAGCACACTGATGATGTCATAAACCTGCTCCAGCCCATCTAGATCATAGCTGACATTTTCACGGCTGACGGGACTTCGAATAGGGCGAGCACCTCACATCAATGAAGGGATTCCATTACTGCCTTTGCAAGCCATAACTCACAAACACGTGCACACGGTCCACCACCGACTCACAAATGGTAGACTTGAGCCAGAATCATTGTGCATGTCTTCGGAGGTGTGCTTTGTTTCCAATGAGGACATTTGGGGTTTTCAGGGTCACATAGTGTGTGCTCAGTTTGTCTCCGTGGTGATAATCGCTCAGTGTGGCCACTGATTTATAGTCCCATCAACGGCCACGGAAACCATCAGCAGAGAGATGTAGATGAGCGTAGAGGTAACGAGATGAGAAACGACAAGAGCAATGAAGAAGAGAATAGATCAATAGAAGAGAGTGGTATCCATTTGGATAATGGACAGTGGATTGTAAGTGTACAGGGTCAGAAGCAGTTTCATTATCCACTTCACCCTGATCTCCGTCTTAAGGCTCTGGACATCTGTCTGTGTGCATGCAGGCAGTTGCTAATGTAGCTGCGTGCAGTTGCTAATATAGGTGTGCGTGGGCCTCTACTGTACTACACACCAGTTGGTATGGGCAGGTTGTGAGTCAGCCCCATTACCTCACCCATCAGCTCCTTTTCCTACATGTAGTAATGTTAAGTGACTTAGACCGATCGAGAAGGAGAGACTGATTAGACAACCAGCGTGAGAAGCTGACACAACTTTAAAAAGAGCATTACGATGATGTATATCGTATGCTTTCCAAAAAAGAAATCTGTGTCCAATTTGATTACCCTCTTTGATCCAGAGCATCTTCATAATACACACACAGCAAAAAGACACTTTCCTTTTCTTTTCTTTTCTGCATGCTTGCAGTTTGTTCAAGTGTTCACCAGTGTGTGCATGTTTCTTGAAGGTGAAGGTCAAGTTTTCAAGTCACCTCTGACAACATAATTTCTCTCCAGCATTATACTTTACAATCCCAAGTATTGCTGTAAAGCTTTAAAGAGCATTTGCATTGACTGGCTGCAAGGGCTCTCCTTCCTTTCCTTTGTTCCTTTCTGCATTCTTTCTGACTATACTCCCTCTGTCTCTGACTCCTTATCTTTTTGTCTCTCTATTTATCATCCTACCACAGCCTCATTTTTTTTCAGTTCCTTTATTCACCACCGCCTTTCTTTACTTTTCGCCTCTGAGCTGAAAATGGACTTAAATGGATGAGGTCATGGAGAGCTGTCAACACCGTGATCATATGACTGCTACTGGCTCTGCTAACAGCTGAGGATGCACTTCCAATGGCAACTCTGTGTTTCACATTCTCATGGGAATCACAAGCTCCGGAGAAGATTGAGAAATTAATTTGTTCTAAAGGAGAACAGGCTGAGAGGCATACATACAGAGGGACGTGAGCTGAAACAGTCAGCTGCTCTGTGTCAGAAATGTGCAAAAGAAATTGGTGAAACAAACAACTGAAGTCTTAAACTAATTAAAACCAAGCTGATCTTGGATAGATTCTCCCATGATCTGCCCTCAGATAGCTGCTGTGTCTGGGTATGTGTGTGGTCACAGTTTTTTCTTGTCGGTGTGGCTTTTCAACACATGCTGAGACATCAGAGACATCATGTGAGAAGGTGTTGATTTGATCCCACACCAACACCCCCAATACACACATACAAAGTCATACGTACTCTGAGGGAATGGGATTTCCCCTTTTGCCCAAAGGAATGTTGTAGATGATATTCAGACACAGATAGTATCTCTCTCTACTCTCAAATGCCATGCAGGTAAGATGGGTAAGGTAGCATAGAAATCCCTGTGTGCGATAGTACATGCCTGCATTTTCCATCTGTTATTTGCAATTAGCCACTCTTTTTAATGACATTGACAATAATACATAAAAAAAAAAAATAAAAAAAAAATATATATATATATATATATATATGTGTATATATATATATATATATATATATATATATATATATTTTTTTTTAAAAAATTTTTTACATCAGAAATCAGCTGTAACGGCTTATAGTTTATGGTTGTCTACACTTAGTAAAATGTTAGAAAGCTTTAGTTTCAATGCTCATGTCATGGATAGATGTCAGATTAGTTATTTAGATTAGGTGTTCCCTCTGTGTTCCCATTGATCCTTGTGGTTCCAAATTGACAGAGCTTGTTGCTGTTTGCGATATACTAAAGACTTCCTCCAGCATCAAGCTACAACTTTATTTCCCAACAAAAGCGCCCTTCTCGTTGCGAGAATGTTTCTGGAATTTATACAGTCCATATGTCAATAGAGAGTGTGTGCTGTGTTGTATTATATGCCAGTTGTGCTGAGTTAAATCTTTTTAGTCTTTTAAATCATTTCTCCGACAGCAGCACCTGTAACACTTTTCTTGACTTGACTGTAGATGTCATCTTATGGGCAGAGAGAGAAAATGTGAGATTTGCTTTCCTCTTCTTCTCTAACTCTGCTTCATCAAATGCAGGTCGATGTTTATTCTAACAACCTGCAGTGAAAAGTCTGACAGTTTGGTGCCAAGTTGTGGGTTTGATTGCATCTCTTTGTGAGTTTTGTGCGGAGGTAGAAAGAACGATGGAGCCAGATTGCAAACTGCATGAAGAAATAGCCTACAGGTATTTAGACAAACTACCCTTTGCTAATGGCTTTTACACAACATGTAGCTAGAATGACTCCTGGTAAGATGCTAAAACTCTTTATGTCACCTTTGGGTTCATGTAGAGCTGCCTTAGGCTACAGTTGTTTACACAGAAACTGTGTAGGTTGATGGTGAACAGCATGTGTGTGTTGGTGTGCACAGTATGGATAAGGTGCATCTGCTTTTTAATGTCTCCCTGTCTTTTAAAGATTCCACACACACGCAGTGCTCTGTCTAGATGGTTATAAATGGCTGGGTGTGTGGTGCCTGCAAGGTGTCATTAGGAAGCCATTAGAAGCATTCAGGGGAAGGACAAAACAAAACTGCACAGAACATGGGAGGGAACATGCAAGTGAGATCATCTCAGATCAGCCGCACTACATCCTCCTCCTCGCCTGATTCATCCTCCCACCCTGTGGCAGCATCGAGGTGCTCAGCTAATGGCCAGCACACCTCCCCAACTGCCCTAGGCCGTCGGCGCTGCTGTCAGATAGATACACGAAGAGGAGGAGCTGTGGGTGTCCAGAGGCGAGGGGAGTGGAGACAGATGAGGACAGATATCTGGCAAAGGAGTGGGATACTGATATTGGATAGTGGAGAGGAAGTAAAGGAAGGAAGGAAAAAAGATGGGAAATTTGAAGGAAAAAGAGAAATTAGGCCTTTTGATTTCACAACTCCCACTTGTGTGGTACAAGTAAGAACATGGGGAAGAAAAGAGAAAAATCAATCGTCTGACTTTCCTTTTTTTCTTCTTCCTATTTTCCCTCATTTTTCTGCATCATGCAGGAGGAAGCTGGAGCTGTCTGTCCTTTCTGGCTCACTTTCCTTCAAGTTCATTTCTCTTCCTTTTGGCTCCTTTGTCCTGTGTCTTTCTCTTAGTTTGCCAAAGAGTGAGAAATATAGTAATAAGATAATAAACAGATGAAGTCAGTCAGGGTGAAATTGAGAGAACAGGGAAAGAGGGAGAGGGATGGAGAGAAAAGTAAATAAAAGCTTGTGAATAGCTGCTAGAAGCATGGACACATGGTCTCCTAGCAACCATGATCAGCCATGCTTTTTTTTTTCCTCTGTTTGATTTCCTGTAAAAGACACAAAGAGAAATAAACATTTTGATTAGGAGATATGCACAGTGGTTTTGTTTTCTGTAGATTAGCAAAGGGACAGGAACAGAGATATAGTGTTTATTTAAGATTGGAAGTGGATAGTTTACATAAAAGTGCTAACATAGGAGGGAAAAAGGCAAAAAGAAACGTGAATAAAAGAGTTGGCGGAAACCAAGACAAACCCTGCTATGACAGAAGAGTTAGACCTGTCTTGGGATGATGTGGGAGCTGAGGCAGAGCAAAGGAATGCGGACTTGACAGTTAACTAGAACAGACATCTTGAAATGAAGGAGTGATGAGAAAAGGGCAAAGGTGGAATGAGATCAAGAAATGCTTGTTGATGATCTTCGTGTGATCTAGTAACAGTTCCTAAGACAATGTCAGGCCAGTATAACACCTGCCAGAAGAATAGAGATGCAGGTGTCAAAGTGGGGGACAAGCTGTTAAAAAGTAAAGTATGAAAAAAGGCAGAATGTATTTTGGATGTGAGAGTATAGGTGAGGGAATGCAGTTAGAAAAGGGATCGAGAGGTGGGAAACAACAAATGGATTTTAAGGCTGTTGATAACTCTCCTATACATGATATTGTAATATGCAACACATACACCAACTGCATTGAATAGTCACAGTAAAATCTAGACATTAGGATTGTGTTTTTTCTCACCATGTTAACAAAGCCACAAAAAGTCTAGAAAAGAAAACTGCAGTTCTGCAAAAGTTGTGTGCCTTTGCATGTGAACTGCACACAGTGTGTTTTGGCTTTTGTTACTATGGCAGTTTCTGAAGCACAAACTGTGAGTGAGAGAACTCATCTGGGACATCACCAAGTAAGAGAGCAGAGAAAAACCATCTGTATATATGAGCAGGCTTATGTATAATCACTCTGTGTGTTTAAGAGTTCATCTCATCCAACATGAGGGACTAGTGTAGATAAGTGGAAGACTGTTTCCTGGGAGAACAATAGATAATAGGACCAGAAATGTGCAGTAAACAGCAGTTAATCAACACTGAGGATGGCTTTCGGAAGAATTACAGAGTCAAAAATTCCACTGCAAATACAGCTCACCATAAATAATACTTATCAATGGCACTCAAATCATCACTTAACAACACTGTCATACAGTATGTTGATTAAGGTGATGAGTGCAGTTGGAGTGGAATAGACATAGGCAGGAAGTCAGGGAATGGGATCAAAGGGGTTGAGATTAGATCATATCTCAAAAATTGACTTGGTGGTGCCACCCTTGACTTAAGATAATTACCTACCTCCAGATGGATAGAGAGAAAAAGGCAGTTTAACAGATGTTTGAGAAGCCAAATGATGACAGTCAATATGTATAAATTTGTGATTTTGAGTTTGTTTGTCAAAAAAACGCTCATGGAGAAAAAGAAAATGAACGGGATGAGCCTGTTTTATTTGGGTTTTTTGCGTGGGTACATTTTATTAACATATACTGTTTGCATATGCAGAACATGAAGACATATTAGTGGTGAGATAAATTCCAAAGATGTGTTAGCTAACTTTCTGACTCAGTTGGGTTAAGTAATTATATCTTCCACACACTGCTTCCAGTTCTTAATCGAACACATTCTGTACATTTATTGTGTTCCCACACGTGCTGCTGTGGCCAGTCTTGTAGCCATTCAATATATAATTTATACATTAGCGATGTCAAAGTGACAATACGCCAATGCGTTGGTGTTTTGTGGGTGAATTGACAAACACACACACACATACATAGGCACACAAAAGTGAAAAAGAGAGCAGTGTACATTCCTGTGTAATCACCATTGTGCCAACCTTTATACTTATTTATGCTAAACAGCCTCATGCAAATCATAGTCCTCTCAGTGGTGAGACAGCACTATGCCCCAGGCAAGCTTCATACTTTGCGTTTCAGCTTGCATCCACATGCAGGAACATCTGTTCATTCATGCATGCTTACTTGCATATTCACAAACAAAACAAAGGTAAACTATTTCCATCTTACACCCAGACAAGCATCCTTGTTCCTACAATAGTAAAACAATTGTTTTACTATAGGATGCCTGAGCAGCAACAAGGAAGGACTTACAATCTGAATTCTACTGATACCTATAGTGTATGCTGCAACTCTCGCTAGCAGTAAGTCACCTAATCAGTGGCCCCAAGGATATAAACGTCTATCTACCTGTTCCACCATGCAACAAGGTATCAACCTGTCTACTAGCTGGCCCTCCAGTTCCATTGTGTGTGTTTTGAGCTGTTCAACATGTTAGTGTGTGGTCTTGAAATTGTGAGACAGTTTTCTGACAGGCGGCCCTAGCATGCTGGAGGGCATGACAAAGAAGGTATCTATTGTTCCACCAGGTGTGTATAGAGGTGTGAGTGAGAGAGAAAAACAAAGGAAAGAGAGAATAGTCGACGAGTTGCACGGCATCTGTGACACATTTGTCTGTAATGCACGGAGCTCTTCAGGCACTAGAGTGGAGGTTGATCCAGCATAATGATGACTTGCGATGGATCAACACAGGGCATAGTAGTCGCTAGGAGCTGCTCTCACTGGAGTCGAGTGATGGGAGGGGTAACATCCTCCGGCTGTGAGACTGGGAGAGCCAAGATGGAAAGAGGACACTTGAAACATTTGTTTATTTATTTTCTCCCATATGCTATGTCCTCTGCAATGCTACAGTGAGTCAGCTCAATGAGGCATAAGGTGGATGCTCCATCAACTCTCTGAGAATGGGTGGGCATTTTGGCTTCGAGAGCAGCCCTTTTTTTGTAGAGAAAGTAGACCTTTGCAAGTTTGTTGATAGGAACAAAGCTTTTGACGAGAGGACTTGGCAGTGCATGTTTTTATTGACTAATATTTTTCCCTGAAATGCAAAACTAAATTTGAAAATTTAGAAAATAAATAGAAAGATATGTCACACTGATCTTATCTGACACACCTCATAACGGGTAATTAATCTTGGTACAGACATGAGCCAGACTTTGTGAAAAACGATGGTGTACAGCCAACATCAGTGTACTATACAAGCATGTTTTTAAAAATCTGTCTGAGACTATTTGTTCCTCATCTCCACAAGTTCACACATGAGCTATGCTTTCCTCTGTAAGCCCAATAGAGAGTCCTTTGCTGCACACAACTTGAGAAACTGTAACAGTGCCACCTCATTAACAAATGTCCTTTGTATTTGTTTACACCATATGGAGAGTTTGGAGCCAGAAGGGTAAAAGAAGGTTTTGAGTAATTTTACATCCCAAAATAGTTTTGACCTTGCCAAAATCTTACCTCTTATTTGTGTTGGTAGATTCACTAAGAACACATTAGCATGTACAGCAAGGGCCAATGGAAAAAGGTTGCACTGGGAAAATGGACTGGACACAGGCATAAACTGTCCATTATGAGTGTTTTTCTAAGTATTGTGCTCAAGGACAAGGAGCAGAGGCCTCTCGGTCCATCTGTATGCAGCGTTTTGGAATTAGGCTTTGCATTAATTTGTTATAAATTATCCATGACTTTCATCACATTGTACCAACTGCTACACAATTATACAGATCATGCTAGGTAAATTTTTTGGTAAGAACAGTTGGTCAAGTATTGTCTTTAGGTTGAAGAGACCTGCACTTGACTATTTGAGTATTTCCAATTTTCTTCTATTGCCACTTTAGTCTTCCATTCCACCTCGTTCTACTCCACGACATCAAGTTGAAGCCTGAAATCTTTACCAAAAAAAAAAACAAAAACAGATTTGTGTGGAAGTTTTATAGTTTTAAAAATCCTCACATTAAAATACTTTCGCTTCAGTAGGATTCTTGTAAGGGAGTCTTCTTACACTACTGTGCAGACTTCAATAATTCCTATTCAAAAATTGAATAATCACTGCTTAATGAGTTTTATTACTAATGATTTCCTTTGCATCCTAAATGTATTTATGTTTAATTTAGTTTTTTCGTTCTAAAATTTGTGTTTTCTCGATTGGAAACAGACATGAAAACCTTATGTTTAAACATATAAAGATACAAGCAAATTCTCATTATCCTCCTTATATCATCCAAGCATGGTTTTCTGAGAACATACCCTGTGTGTGCATTGCTTTGTGGCAACTGATTTTTAAATCCTGAAAGATCCAATTTGTTTTAAGTGTGAGACTGTGCCAAATGAATCCAGTTACAAAAGTGCTTATGAGCTTATGAGCTAATGAAAAATATGGAGACATTTGCTTTCTAACTAAGTTTTAAGATTTAGACAATTCCTTAGTGCGGTTGTCTATCCCCACTTTTTCTTTTAAATACAGACCTAGAATCAAATTGATGTATTAATCTTGCACACATAATCTTAAATACAGCCAGTATGAACAATTCAATGAGCAGCTGTTATAGAAATGCTGTATGGTGTCTCTTGTGTGCTATATTATTCATACAAGCTTTATTGCAACCAAAACTTCTTGCTGAATGTGAGGCAATAATGCCCAATTTGTCTTCCAGTAGAAAAGACCAATGTTTCATTTTCTCTAGAGATATTAAGTTCTAGTTATGAATTTAAGCAAAGCCTGTTTGTAATGATAAAACCTCCCACATAGTAAGCATCTCAAAGGCCAGAGAGTTCTGAGCTCATGACACAGCTCATGACTTCAAAAAGCTTCTTCAGATTAATTTTTAACAAGAGCTGTGGCAAAATAAAATCAAAGTGTAAATGCCTAATTCAAATTAGCCTGTGGCCAATCAAAATCTTATGTGGATGTACAAACCAGTTTGTAGAGAGAGACCCTTTGAAATAAAGAAGAAAAAAATGGGCATGGACATGTTGTCCAGTTTATTCGGAAGTGCAACCAGGTTTGCCTGCTACATTAATCTGTGCATTCTAGAGAAAGAGTGCTTGTGAGCTTGATCGTGTACATATGTGTATCTAATGAACAATAATTTCATTTAGAAATCGGTTAGATGTGTGTTACAATATGGCTTCTCATTTCAGAACTCCATTCCCCCCAGGTGACACACACACACACACACATGCAGTGACTTTTCTGACTCTAAACGCATACCGAATGAATGTCTCCGGGCTTCTATCTAGCTATCTAATTATTCCTTTTTTCATTAAATGGGTAAATCAGATTCTAATTAGCTGGGCTGTCATTCACTGGCCAGGGAGTTGGGGTGGTGTATTGGTAGGTATTACTCTGAGGGTGTGTGTATGTGTGTCTAATAGCATACGCTCTCCTCTCTGTCCCCAGGGTGAGGTAGAGGTCTCTGGTAATTACTTTTGTTGCACCAGGAAAGAATGTTGGTAGCGAGCAGGAAGGCAACCAGCAAGAACCAGTGAGGTGTTAGACCTTTGATTAAAGCTTCATCAGACATGTAAAAATGGGCAGTTTTGTAGGGAGATGTAAATATAGATAAAATATAAATAAATAAATAAAGATAGAGACTTTTTAGACCTGCAAATACCTGGGGGTGTTGCTGGATAATAAACTGGAGTGGTCTGCCAACATAGATACGGTCTACAGTGTGAGACGGCTCGGGTCCTTCAGTGTCTGCGTTGACATGATGTGCATGTTTTTATCACACTATCAATGAGAGTGCACTGTTCTATGCTGTTGTTTGCTGGGGGAGTTGCACTACAGACAAAAACTGTAGGCACCTGGACAAACTGATGAAAATGGCCAGTTCTGTGGTAGGAAGAAGGCTCGACCCTCTGTGCTGTGGTGGAGCAACGGATGCGGAGGAAATTAGATTCTGTTTTGGAGAACAATAAACACCCCCTCCATAGCATCCTGGCAGGACAGAGGAGCAGTTGCAGTGAGAGGCTCATCTCACTGCAACTGCAGGACTGAGAGGTTCAGGAGGTCCTTTGTCCCCACAGCCATAAGGCTTTCAAACAGTGACTGCTGACATGTTTTTCCTCAAATTTATTTATTCATTTAATTACTACTGTTCTAATATATAATCATTGTAAATATATATTTTTTTTACCTACTTGAGTAATTTGAATTTCCCCCACAATAGAAGTATTTTTCTATTCTATTTTTTCTATATCCTCAGAATATATAATGAGAATGAAGAAACAACCTTTTTCTTCATGAAAAACACAACCAGATTTAAGAAATACAGATCACGTTCAAGGAGTTGTTGAATGTGAACTTCTTCACTTCGCCTGTTTCTGAATGTCTTTATACCACAATGTGCGGCACTTTTTCTACATGTTTAAATAGTGGTTAAGGGGTCCATCAATTTAAATAAAACAGAGAACTATGCCTCCTCCATCTAATTGGCCCTCAAGTAACTCATCTACTTGTTATTCCTGTCCTGCAGCAGGCCCTCCCTTACTACTCTCATTCTGAATTTCACAATGAGCGAGTACACCGTTGATCAGGCATTGACAATTAACGATGTTTAGTTGGATGCCAGTGTCTCCAAGAGTCTACTTAGGGGTCTTTATGTGACAGCATTCCCTGTCTGATTGGGTGCTGTAATGCTTTTCCTTTAAGTCTCTTTTAAATATATTGAATTGATGGAACACCTCAGAAATTGCTCTCCTTCCCAGATAAGATAAACATCATCCCATCAAGAATTCAAGCCTCACACAAGCAAACATGTCGGACAAAGTGTTCATCACCAAACCTTATCCAGAATGTCAATGTCCCTGCCAACTGATTTGGATTCTAATGCTAAACCTGGCCCCTTTGCTTTGGGGACCTGCGGAAGATTTGTTGAGGAGGCTTTTGAAATGTGCAGGACTTTTGCATTTAGCTGTGTGTTCTGTGTTTAAGTTTAAATTGCAAAGCAGAGGGAAAGAAAGAGAGTGCTGTTTCAGTGTCTGCATATGCACGTTTCCCCATGTGTTCCAACAAGACAGTGTAATTGTAAGAAGTGGTGGGAATTTGGATTTGGTCAAACTGTGAACAAAAAAATTCCTGCATAATGTTTACTTCTTAGCATCACTAAAAACACACAAACACAAATGAGGCAGGAGGTGGGCGAAAGACCGCATGGGTTTATCAGTTACGTTCACATGTTTGCTAGTTTGCTTTTGAGTTTAGTCGAGACACATCATCTATTTCCTCATTGGACTTTTCAATTTGTCTCTTGAAATAAAACTGTTCTATTATGAATAACAGGGACAACAATGGAAAAATACAAAAAAATTTGAAAAAAACTCTGTGCTTTGACATTAGTGCTTTTTGTTGAGCGATGCTGGGAAGATTTAAATTAAAGGTGGGCATGATGGCTTATACCCACTGGATGTGCATAGTGTCTCAGGTTCTGATTAAAAGAAACAAAAAGATGATGATGTTGAAGTGACAACTTTTTCTTTGAAAGAAAGCCTCTGTTTTAAAGTGCCTTTCATCTTAACAGCAGAGACTTCTTACAAGTACAGTCACGATCTTTCCCTTTATTGACACTACATAATAAAGAGCTGGTCAGATGAATCATGGCAAATAAAGACAGAACAAATGTCTTTCTTCAGAACTTGTTTTTCCTCTTACACAGATGACATCATTGAAGTGTGTACATGTAATGGAATGTGCTGTGTGCGCAGTGCATATGTTATTTTGCACTGAAACCATTGTCAGAAGGTAAAAGACGAAGTTATGTCGCGACATCTTTTTCTATTTTCAACGAGTTTCTGTTTTTTGAAAATGGTCTTGACGAAAAGGATAGTTTCTCTTCTTCTACTCCTTTTTTCTCTTTGTGTCTCTTTCTCTCTCTTTTCTCTCGCTCTCAGTTTAGTGTGGGTGTTCTGATAGTCCTGCCAGCTCACCACATCTGGGGACTGTTTGAAAGTAAACTGTTATTTTGTCAATTAAGCTTCAAAACAAACATAATACCTTTGGTTTATGCTTGCCATTCTCCATCCATAAACATCTACTAGTGTACACAGGCCCAAACTCTCCATATAGTTCACACCCCATGAGCGCATGTAGGTCCAGGACACACATAATGGCATGACAGTCACGGTTAATGTTTGTCATTCATTTTTCATGGCCAGTTAGATGAAATGGAATGCATGTCTCACCGAAGCCTCAGCTGTGGCATCGCAGACTTTAGATGTTGAGCCGAGCGAAGCAGATTAGGGTTCATGTCTGCGCTATCATGTACAAGTATGCATGATTTTGGGAATCCACAGAAACAGGCATTCACTGTTCGTTTTGTCTATGTGTGTGCACTGGTGTGGCCGTGTGTATGTATGTATGTATGTATGTATGTATGTATGTATGTATGTATGTATGTATGATGCTATTTAGAAGACTGAGGAGTACAGTAAAGTTTCATCAGTTCTGTACTCTCACATCAATCACAGTAGATTAGCTGACACCTTTCCAACCCACACTGCTCCCTGCCTGCAGGCCCTGACTGATGGGTGGGTGCTGCTACAAAAACAACACACACACAGTCATTCAATAGAAAACAGAAATACAAGGTCTTTGTCTCTTGCAAACACATAAAAACCAGCAGATATTTATCCTCCTCCCATGCCTATTTTCTTTTCAGTCTCTCCCCCCCCCCCCCTTGCTAACTAAATATTTTCTTGACCCAGTCACTGGTTTAGTCTGTTTCGATGTATACATTTCCTGGTAGTTGTGTGTCTCTGTGTGTAAATGGGTAGAAATGTGATCTGGTGAAGTTGTGTATGTATTTCACTGATTGTCGTGTCCATCAGTGGTGGCTCATTGCCCACTGGGCTCGGTATCAGGCTGATCCACTGCTTAGCAGAGTGATGAGTGGAGCTCTGATGATAGGAGCTCCAGATTACAGCCTGCACTGGACTTCCGACCAATTGAGTCTTGAAGCACTGCCCAGCTGGGCATGAAAGACTGATGGATAAGTGGTAGACACTCAAGATGTGAGGAGTATGATTGGTCTGAAAAATACTGCAGTATAAATACACATCATGATATAGATGTTAAGCATAATCATCGAGTTAACCGGTTCACAGAGATGTCGTTCCTGTATTCACTAGTAAAAGATTAAATTCTTCTCTAGCCTGGACAATAAATACTTTGATTCTTTTTTTTCTTCTTTTTGACATGTAGAAGGAGATGAGGAATTAGTGATCGTAACAATAGACAAATAAGAAAACAAGATATGCAGTCATCTTTTCCTTAACCTGCAACTTGAACACATTTAAGAGAATACTCAGACTAAATGGCCGTAACTGTCTTTATTAGTGACAATGTTGCCGTTAAAACGAACCATTTTTTTAACAACAAAAAGTGTTTTGAATGACGGGTATGAATAATAAATAATAAATTTTAGAGGGATATCATCCTTCTAGTTAGCAAAATGACCAAACAGCATTCCTGTTGTAAATCTGCCACCCCCTTGTGTGTGTGCCACTTGGTAGCGTGGGAGATGAGGGTCATGGCCCCCTGTTTAAATATAACAAATGATGGACGGCATATTAAAAAAAAAAAAAAAAAAAAAAAAAAAGTCTGTCAACAACACAAACCTTCTGTTAAGCAGTCTTGGAAATACAAAATCTACAGTTATGTTTTTTGTTTATTCATATAATGTGAAAAAAATTCTAATATTTTAATTACAAGCTGAAAAATGAGAGGACTAATCAGCTTTTCAACACACTTGATTACAACATAATCATAGAAATGCTTGAAAATCTTAAATTTCACAGTAATAAGAACCACCTGCCAAGCTTTGCTCGGCCGTGTGCTTGAAACAAGGCTAATCGTATCGTATCATAATTACTCTGCACAACATGTCGTCTTTCATAGCCTTAGTCAGAGTCTGATGGAAGAAAAAAAGAGCTCACATACAAACACGCACACACACCTGTAGAATGTAAATGTTGTGTCTGACTTAGTTCACCGGACCAGTCATATCAACCCCTGGGACCAGTCAAAATTTGCAGACCACACAGGGTGAGGATCTGTGTCAGCACAGAATTCTTTGGATGTGTTTGTTCCTTTTTTTTTTTTTAGACTACACCCTGTCTTTGCTTGATTAATGGCGTGTGAAGGGATTATGCTGATTCAGTTCATAACTGGGGCACGGTGACAGAGTCATTATGCAGGTGAGTGTGAGGGTGTGTTATATGTCTGTGTGCGTCCTTGCATAGCTATTTGCCTCACACAGGCAGGTGAATGAAGATGGCGCAGCAGCGCAAGCGTCACAGTCCTTTTGTCCTCTGTTCCAAAGGCAAACCTGGGAGAGAGCTCTCACTAATCCCCCTCTGTAGTCTTATCTAAACTACACCTGAAAGCAAAGGAGAGGTGAAAAGATGAGAGGTGAGGCGGTTGAAGAAGGAATAGAGAACGGAGAAAGAAAGAGTTACTGTGTGAGGTAAGTTTAGTTTAATAGATTAAAGAGGAGTACAGGGAAGTTGGATGGACGAGTGAAAGGACATAATGGCAATGCTTGGAGATTAAGGTGCGATATAGAGAAAGACAAAAAGAAAAAGGAATATCTGGGACAAAATGAGGATGAGCAGATATACTAACCATGTCGGGCCAACTGATGTGGCAAAAAAGGAGTGACTTGGGTCTTGTTTTGGACAATCAATAAGTTCTATTGTAGTGGGAAGATGCCTGGTATGGGAACACATGCGCAGATCTTTCTTGTGCCTCATTTCCAGGAGGTCTTATCATTATCACTGAACCCAATCGGATAGATTTATGGGCAATCAG
The DNA here is from genome assembly GCF_027942865.1 of Odontesthes bonariensis. Classification (NCBI taxonomy): domain Eukaryota; kingdom Metazoa; phylum Chordata; class Actinopteri; order Atheriniformes; family Atherinopsidae; genus Odontesthes; species Odontesthes bonariensis. The sequence continues at coordinate 17,802,493 of NC_134511.1, forward strand.
AGCAAAGACATGCATGATGAACAGCTGAGCTATGTCCCTCAACCTTTGTACTACCATATCATATTAACCCCTCCCCGTGTTAAATAAGCGGTTCTGATAGGCTTAGCTTGGCCAACACCATTTGGAAATTAGTATGAATGGGAAGATGGCTTTAGTGAAAGCTCCTGCAGACTATGTCTCAAAGCAGTCATATTCAAGGTCAGAAAAATATATCATTAAGTGGTGTCATTTACTAAGCCTAGCAACAAAGAGAACATTGGTCATTGGGGTAAAATGTTTGATTTCTAATATTTATTTAAGGAATTTATACTTTCGTAAAAATATCCAGGAACATACTGCGGCCAACACAAGAGAAAATGTATATATATATATTTTTTCTTGTGAATCAAGAACAGATAAAAATCCACTCATCCATCTTCCTCCACTCTTCCCAGCTGACATGTCAAAAAAACTTCCAAAGGAAGGAGTTGATGTCTGAGCTTATCATGTGATTACTCAGGCTGAGCCCAGTCACCCTGCTCAGGACACTCACTTCAGCCACTTGTATCCTCAGCCCCATTCTGTCATTACCTGCGCAGCTTCCTCTTCACCACAATGGTCTGAAACAACAACCACATTACTGCTGACACCTCACCATTCTGCCTTTCCATTTCACGCTCCATTTTCCTGTCACATGTGAACCAGAGGTTTTTCAACTCTTACAACTCACCCAGAACCTGAACGGAACATCCACAGTTCTCTGGCAGAAAACCATGGCCTTAACCTTTAAGGTGCTTACTCCCATCCTGGCTGACTTGCACTGTGCTGTAAGCTGCCTCAGTGCATGCTGAAGGTGATGACTGAAGAATATGAGAGGGTCAGTCAGTAATTAAGTAGAGCAAGGCGAGCAAAGAAAGCTGGGTAAACATTTCCAGATTTCTTGCCAAAACCAGTTAAGTGAAACAGTCTCTTTTATTTAAAAGATGTTATGATTTGGGATTATCTTCGCCACTCAAGCTTGAGTCAAAACAACAGAGGATTTAGTATGGAAATCTTTGACAACATTATTGATGTTTCCTGATCTAAATGAGTGTGTAGGGGTTCTTCAGTGTTTTGTGTTGTGTTGCTAACCTCCTGTCATGGATGAAACCAGCTAATAGATGGCCACTTTACAATCCTGAAGCTGTCGAAGGCTAAAGAGGAGCAGAGAATTGACAGAACGGCACAAAAGCAAGATTAGATGGATGGTGCAGATGGTTGTACTTGAAAAAGAGGGTATTTGTTTCCCTCCCTCGCCTTTCTATGTTTCCACCAGCCTCAAGTTCTTCCATTTACCTCTGTGTGTGAGCATGTGTTTGCTCAGAGATGAATGCCAGTGGTAGGCATGGAAAACAGGAGCTGCATCATAGGAATGTTACACAGACCAACACCTGTACACCCCCCCACAAAACAGGCATGTGGAAGACAGACACCTGCTCAAACAAACATTTAGAATGTTAATGCGGAATCTAGTAAAGATAGACAGCTGTCTGTGGGGCTTCTCCACAAATCAGTAATCACACATGCCATCCTTTTGTCTTCACAATGTTTTACATTTATTGAAAATGTAAGACATCTGGAGCACAAACGATTTGTATGCGTGTGTGTTTGTGTGTCTATGAGTGATGGACTTACTGTAAAGGCAGCTGCACGCAGTACAATTTCATCTTTTAAGTTAATTTCAAGTCATACCATTAGACTTGCATCTGATTGGATAGGCCTCACCATCATGTTTGATGTATGCAGACTGCACAATGATGATGATAGCTGCTGAGTCCTGGTGTGCTACCACTGCCAAGACCGACACAGATTCAAATTGATATTTTAAGGCAAAGTAGGTTTTATGAGTTGATGGACTGAAAAATGACTGCCCTCTTTACTACAGGGTTTAGTGTTATATTTACTGCTTTGCTACACACTTGAAAGTTGTTTTTCTTCTCCATTTTCCCTCCATTCTGCATCTGTCTTGGTGCGGTCACGGTATAAGCTGAAGGACACATAAAACAGAAAAGAGTTCTGCTGCCATGAATCAGCAAGATTCTCATTTGGCTTCTATCTACACTGTTTAGGTCTGTTTGCTTTGTAGCCGACGGCACCAGTGTTGTGCTAATCAACACGTCATTTCATGCTACGTTGCTGTTGATTGGTTAGGTGACGTTGGTCGTAACAGCAGTTGGACTGCAGAAATATCATCCCAATTATATGACTCAGTCAGAACCTGGCTTCCTGGCTATCTTTGACTTCTTGACCGTTACAATGGTAGGCTTTGAACCTTTCTCCCTGTCCAGTGTAGGACGACTGTTTTTAGCCACAATCAAAGGTATCCCACAATTATTTTTCGTTGGTCATCTTTGATTTGGGACTGCCATGTAAAGTATAGTGTAAATCAGCCTTTATAAGACTTAATCCCTTCAGGGATGTTTTTTTTCAAACAATATTCCTAATCCTAGTTTAATTTTGCAAGCAAATTAGAAAATGTTTGATTTATGTATTGGGTGAGATAACAGGTTATTGTTTCAATGTAAAACATAACCGTAAACTGTCCTCTTTCACATGACAGGCTATGTCTTTAACTAAGTCCTCCTGGTGTTTCTGCTGTATATTTTCAGCAAACACAACTTGGCGTCAGACAAAACATATCATTGTAAGTACTTGGCGGAAGGCATATCCTGGTACTTTGAGTGCAGGCAACTACCTGCCCATTATTTTCTTGTTTGTGCTTATGCACGTATGTGTGTGTGTGTGTGTGTGTGTGTGTGTGTCTGAGCGAGAGCGTGTTTGAGTTTGTGTGCATGATGGAGTGCCAGGCAATGAGTTGATTGGCCATATGTCTGCACAAATGAGCTCTTTATTTAATAAGGCCGGTGATCTAAATTGTCATTACTGTCAACATTTAACCGTAGTCCTCCCTGCCAGATGGTATTTGGTAATATATCACAGCGATGAGCACTCTCATTTTACTCTTTACTTATTACATGATAAACCTATCCCAAATTCAGAGGGGCTCCAGCTTTCAGTTAGGTTATCTTAAATTTCCCAGTCTTGACCATTTTTTTGATCACACCTCTGTGACTTTTAAACAATCTTTGTTTTTTTTTTTGTTTTTTTTTTTTGTTTTTTTATACAATCTTCTGTTCATAATAATCAACACTCAGTATTCATGGTGATGACTGCAGACTATCTAGTGGTCGCAGTGTTGCACAGTAACTTCTATGTGTCCTTCTGAAGTAACTACGTTATACTTACTACAAAGTAAGCATAATGTTTTACTAAACCAAAATAACCCATGAACAAAACATCACAAGAATAATTTTTCACAGGAACAGCGTGTTTATAAGTATAGTCTCATGTAAAATGAACATCACCATTGAAGTTAGCAAAGTGGCAGATGTTTTACCAATGTCTTTATCCAGAAACTCACTGTTTCTTTGGAGGAGCGTGTGATATCCATCTTGATGTTTGTTGACTGATGGTGCAGCACGTTTTTTTGGCGTCCATCCTATTACACGTTCTGTTGACAATACAAGATCACTGATGAAAATGTCAGGCTTGTTCGTTAATGACTGGGCTGTCTCAGATGAGGTCAGGTGCACGAGTAGGCAATTAAACAGAATTCATCTGTCTCATTATAGCAGTCTTACAGGCGCTGAAGTAAGTGGACAGAATGTTTGTGGACACAAAGACTAAAATGATAATCACTGCTATGTTCTTAGACACTTGCATTTGCATTGTGCAAGTGATTGAACAGTGGGCCTATGGTTAAGTCTGAGATAATGATAGGGAGAAACTGAAAGTGGCATATCAGAAAGCAAAGCAGAGCTGCACGTTCAGCCTGATGTGACAGCTGTGCTGAGAAGGAGAGAGGGATACAGTTAGAAGATTAAACCAGAGGAGGCAGAAAAGTGTATCTGTCATGTCACAAAATGTAATTTTCCCAGCAGTGGCCCTCCTACTGTTGGAGTATGTATGCATGAGTGTACTTGTCCAGTTACTCAATGTCGGTGTTTCTCTTTGTTGCCTATGTCAAATTTCCTGATGTCAAAGTTTACTCTCACAGTCTACTTACCATTTATTTTTCTCTACTTTTATTTGGCGGGCATGCTGTGGAAGACTGGAAAAATAATTGATCACGGCAAACTAAGAGGAGAAAGCATCCTTTCTCATTATCAGGTCAATATTTCAGCTGCTTATCATGCAGCCAGAGGTATTTAATCTCTAATTTCTAACATGGATCAATATGAGGCTTTAAAAATGATGGAAAAAGAAAAAAAAATCTCTATGAGACTGAAAGTGGAAGGAAGAACCAAATCAGAGTCCTTACAGATTCAGCCACAGTTTCGAAATGTGTTATTTGTGAGGTGGGGACAGGCTACAGGCTTGGCAGGAATGTGGTATTGTTTGCAGCATGTTGAAAAATACACTCCAGAGAAGAGACAAAAATGTCTGCTTGTGTAATATGTGGGTTGACAATTGTGCTATTCATTTGATAGTCCATGTGTATACTTTCTTTTTTGAAAAAGCTCTTGTTTTTTAGGCAAATTCATGGTTTTCTTGTGCGTATCTGCAAAGCCTCAATCTGTCCATAAAAGGTTGTATTCATACTGCAATTTGGTCTTCAGCCGGTGTTCAATGTTCACACATTCCACATGTGCCGGGAAGAAAAATGGCAACAATAAGAAAAATGTCAGGAAAAAATAAAGTATCACTTGTGTGTTCTTGCAGTCTAATAAAGAAAAGTAAACTCTTCGTTGAACCGGTTTTACATCACTTTTTCTACTGTTTTTGTTTTCCTGCCTCCTGCGCAGTTGACTGTGGGGAGCGGTCCCAGCAAATTTCTGGCAGACAAGTGCAGACGATGAAATTTACGCCATGGTCATCTATGGTAGACCCACAAGGACAGTTAGACACAAAAAGAAGAATTGGCCCCAAGTCCGTAAACTTTTCCAATCATCCTGTGCGGTCTGAGAAAACTAGGATTTTTTTATTTATTTATTTTTTTGGGCAGGGTTGGGGCTTTTTCTTCTGCTTTTGTGTCTCTCTCTCTCTCTCTCTCTCTCTCTCTCTCTCTCTCTGTGCCTTCATCTCTGTGTTGGTATCCCCTGATGGGGGTTAAGTGCTCAGGTTAATTGCAGCCTTAAGTGGTGCCCTCACTGCAGCTAAAGAGGAAATTTCCACACCATCCTTAATGTCCTTTATTATTTCATTCACACCATCGTCTGTTCTCTGTTGTTTCAAAGCGACCTTTTGGGAAATACTTCAAGCTGTCTGTCCTGCCTCGTGCTCTCTTTCCTGTACATGAAGCTTTATAGTACAGTATCAGTTTTCTGAGCTTGTGAGTATTGGGGAAATATCAAAGTTGCACAGAAAGCTGTTTCATAACTGTTGTTTGTTGTAAAATCAAACAACAACCCCTTGCTCTTTCTGTAATGTGTCTCTCTCTTGTTTCTTCCCTTTCATCTGTCAACCATTCTGTATTGCCATAAGACAGCTGGGAGGCAGGGAATGGGTGCGGGGTAATAACAGGGAGAAAAGGAAGGAGGAGAAGATGTTTGATAGAGGGATGAAAGAGGAAGCTTTGAGTAATAACTGCAACAGAGGTGCCAACTTTTTACCTGTTGCACTGTGTGGAAGAGTGATTCTTAACCACACTTATTGTGCTGTTAATATATATAAGTACTATGAAAATAGGGATGTATTTGACTGTAGACATCAATTTTAGTGAGGCAGATTAAAAACGTAAGTACTACTAAGGTAAATTTAGGTTGTATCTTAGCTGCCATTTCCACGTGACCACAAAGGACCACCTGATGTAAATTATGTCACTATTCTTAGTTGGCTAATGTCACCATGAACCCCTATGCAGGCATCCACCCAAAATTGTGCTCATGTGCTACTTATTCAAGCATGAAGTTATAATCTAAATTATGTAGCTGTATGCACAGTGTTACCCATCCCCAGTCTGGAAGCTCATTGAATGCATTTCGACAGCAGGAACTTTCCCCAGGGACCCTGGCCTGCTCAACACCGGGAGCATCGTGTGTGTGTGTGTGTGTGTGTGTGTGTGTGTGTGTGTGTGTGTGTGTGTGTGTGTGTGTTTTTGTGGAATGGGTGGATCGTGGCGATTTTCGTTTCGGCTTCCTCGTTAATGGTTTAGAGCATCCACACCGGCTGTAGCTGTGAGGCCTCTAGAGTTTCTAACCCTTCATATTTTTGACATGTGAGGTAAGAATCGCGGAAGCATTTCTCAGCAAAATGCACAGTAACAGCATCTGTTGTTCATTTTGTTGACCTTGTGTCAGCAACAACACCTTTTACCATCATTACAGAGTGTATGCAGACATTACCAACACGACTAACTTGTTGTGATTATGAATGTCAATTTCTGAAACTGTATAAGATTGTTCTTAAGTTTCAGCTTTGGAGGTTTCATGTTGTCCCCTTTTTAAGTCATATAAACCATGAATACACAAAGTTGTTAACAATTCATCTCTGTGTTTAAAAGCAATTGTACAGGCATTTACTGTGCCGCAGCAGCTCTGCAACAAAAAAAAGGTTTTTGGTTTGGAGACACTCGTGCTGCTGCGATGCAGCAGTTCAGCGAATCACGCCCAATGTAGACGCCATGTTCCCGATGTAAAGCTTTTCCATAACTGCTATCGGAGGTTCTTTTTCTAATGCCCTCCGTTTACGCCTCAGGAACCATGAGGTTTTTTTTTTTAGAAGACAAATAAAAGGGATAAACCTAGCTGGAAGGTGGAGCTTTTGAATACTGGTACTTTTGGGGTGGGGCTTGCTATGCTAAACCTTTCCGATTGATTATTTACACCCAGCTTTTAATTGTCAACTTACTGTCAAAGTATTTTCTCCGTCACTTTTCACCTTATTTTGTGACAACATCTAACTTTAGGTTATACCCGGGAAATAAGACTTTTTGTAGACACCGCCTTTAAACTTAGCCATCCATACATGTTTCACTGGCTGGTGGAGAGAAACGGTGCAAGATGCAGTGGTTTAGAACAAAGATTGTAAGAACAAAGTAATTAATCGGAGAAACAAACTGTTAGGCTGATCGTTAAATCCCGATTACATTATAAAGCACAAATGAAAATGCTCAAACTTCAGCACAGATGATGTTTTGGACCATTTTCCTCATGTTATTTGGTCTTCCCATGATGTTTACTTACATGCTACCAAGCCTGCAGAAAAATGACTTTTTAAAAAAATGTTTACCATGTGAACAGAATACAAACAGAATTTAGAATGCTTTTTTTTCTTTTGGCCAAATACTAAAAAGGAAAAAGACAAAATGCAATAAACAAAGAAGACCTCGTTGTTGTCCAGACGTTCTCGTATTGTCTCAAGAACATTGTTTTGTAAAAAATACAATGAACTATATAGATAACCCATATTTCACTACTATTTATACTTGTGCACATAAGATCAGAAATGGATGACTTTGTTAAGTAGTTCAGTACTGCTACTCTGACTTTGCTATTGCTTTTGTTTAATTGTTTTGTTTTGTTCATGTATCTGAAGTGTGCTGCTGCACTCCTGAAAAGATTTACTGTAGATTTATTGGAAAGCTGCACAGCATCACTCTCTCCGTTTCTTTGTCACTCGGTACTTACTGTCATTCCACTTCCCTTCCTGTTGGTCTTTATTTGCCTTTGTTTCTTACTCCATCTCCACACTGACTTCCTCTCCCTCTTTCTCCTCTCTAATTCTATTCAAGAGGGCTGCGCACTCCATCATCCTGTCACCCTATATCTCTGTCTGCCCTTCATTTTCTCTACACCTTTCTGCACCAGAGAAAGATGGAGAGAATGAGGGAGGAAGAAACAGAGGGTGGGGTGGGTTGAAAAGATGGACAGATTAGGTGACAGTGATAAGCGATCGATCTCAAGGCCAAACAGCCCCCCCCCCCCTCGTTTCCCCTTACCTCCACTCTTGGTATTCTTTTTTACACTCCCCATTCATCTGCTCTTCTTGCCTCTCGTCTTTGTTCCCCTCAAACTGACAAGGGTTCATTAAGGATCCACTTTGCGTGTACAAGTGCACGTAAGTGTTTGCGTCCATGTGTATATGTGTATGTGTACGCACACTTATGTCTGTCTGCCTTGTTGATAAGTCATGAAGGATAGCTCCCAAAGGTGCCCCTAAAGAGCTTTTAGTGGCTTGCAAGCACACACACAAACACAAATGTACTCACACAAAAACACAGGGGCCTAATTGGGTTTTTTGGGTTTTCCAAACACAAAACATTTGGTTAGTGATTGTAGGACAGTCGTTCGAGCATGTTGGTTGTTGTCTGTACATCGAATTAGCTTTTGTTGCCTCTCTCTTAAAGCCCATGTGCAGAGGAACACCACAGAGATGATCTTTCATCCGCCCCTTGCCCCCGTCATTGCTGCCTCCCCATCATCCCCATGTGCCTCAGAATCTGCCCGCTACAGCATATCGCCCTAACGAGGTTGTCTATTGATCAAGTGATGCTCTTTGTTCTGGACACCTAAATGGACCTTCAGCAACTCTCGCCAGGCCTTTATTAGAGTTGTTATGGCTTCGGCCTGATTACAATAGAGGCACTTAAAATCCTCAACGACTGATGTTTTATTCAAGAGCAGGCTCAGCTTCAGAGGTGTATGTCTGCTATATTATAGTGGCTCCTTAGTGTATACATTCCATTGTGTGTGTTTCTTTTGCCTCACTGTAATCTCTAGTGGCTGGCCATCAGCCTGTTTTTCGACTGAGACGGTATTTGTTTAGTGTAGATGTTGTTGATGACAATCTGAGTTGCCCAATTGGATGCAGGTATACAAATACAACTCCCATGGATACTCTCAGCCTCATGTTTGTCTGGACGCGTCTAAAATTCATTTTTATTTTGTGTGCTTGCTTACATGTTTAAATGTGTTGGCGTGCTCCCTTGTGTGCCAATTTAATTTAAGGCTGACCAAGTGTGACTGGACAGCATGTGGAAATATTATACACGGCTTTCTCTCCCCTCCTCATTCTTGTACCATCCTCCAAATAAATAAGCTTTTTCAGGCAATCATTTATTCATGACGGCTCCACTTCAAATATTTCACCACTCATCGAGAAATATATCAAATCGGGCCGGATAAATAATGAAAGTTTCAGGGGTTTTACATACGTGTCTGTGTTGGTGTCTGTAAAACCACCTGTAACATCAGCCAGTGAGTTGAGCCGGAGCCTAAACTTTTGTTGCATTTTGTGAAACACTGATTGTTTCTGGTATTACTTTGATCCAGTGTCATCCGTCAAATTTGCTTAAGTGAGATGTGCAAGAGCTCTCTGTAGTTTAACAGATGCCGCTTCTCTCTCCCTCCCTCCTCATTCCCTCTCTTTCTCACAAGCCTCTTGAAGTCAAACAGCATGAAGCCAGAGTCTGATATTAAACCCACAGTGTTGAAATGCAGAGTCGTTCAGTTGAATTATAACATATAAGTTTCATTGTTTTTTTTAATCTTCTTTTCTTCTCTTGTCTTTTACCTTATGCGATTCTCATTTATTTTTATTTTTTTTTTACCAGACATCATTATACTTCATACTATATAATTGAGAAGATTTTTTTTTTTTCTTGAAAGAAATAAAAAGTTTTTCCTGGATTACATCGTATTTTTTTTCTCCAGCTCTCTCTCCAAATACCTCCCTGATGTTTTCTCTTGTAACAGAAACAACAGGTCAGCTTTATTTATGGGAAATCATAATCTTATCTTATGGAATGAAAAAGGCTTGACTTTTCAGTGATAACAAGGAGGATGCACTCTGCATCTGTTAACAACTGTATAATGTAAAAAAACTCTAAAGGATGCAGGTGAGGCTGTGACGAGGGATTATAGTGTGAGATGATTTGTGTTTGAATTGATCCTTAACACCTGTGGGAGGACTCCCCTGACCCCGCAAACCCTATGCTGCTGACTTGATATAGATCGTCTCTTTGCACATACAGTTTACGCACAGTTGAGTAATGCCTCAACTGGGACATCTCACCCAGGCGTCTGTGTGCCTGTGATGAAGGGGCCCCTGCTGTGCCGTGATGGGGACATCAATACCAGGCAGTTTAGGCTTTCGACACACTACTGTCAAAGTGTGGAGAGAAAGCAGCAGGTGGAATGAGACGAACACAAAATGGACGACAGGCAGATGGGAGAGTTCTGGACAGAGTGATTATTTTATTGTAATATTAAAGCTGAACTTCACTGCTGCAATAAACTTTAAGAAGGGTGCGGTACACAGTCAGCTTCCATCATCTGGTGTTCTGTCAAAGAATATGAAATCTATTTGGCGCTTTTATAGATTGCTGAAAAAAAAAATTGTCCTTATGTACTATGTGTGGCACAACATGTGATTATTGTTAAGCATTAATTGGACCCTATTTTTAGGGATTAATAGTCATTTTATTTTATGAGCCCTTGCTCTACCCATTCATGGCATGCGGTGAACGTGCAGTATGCTGTGCTTAAGCAGGAGGCCCTGACAGCCAGCTCAGGTCAGAGGATGAGATGAAGGAGACAGCTGGAGAGGAGTGTATGTCCGGGGATGGATGGATGCAAGGATGGACAGCATTCTCCAACTGCGCTAACTTTAGACCACACATGTCGGTAAACCTCCCAAAATCTGTCCACAGCGTGTCACCACATGCTTCCATAAAATCTTCTTTGTGTATGCCTGTGGGTGTGTGTGTGTGTTTTCAAAAACAGAAATGCTCTCCAACATGCACCCACAAACTAGGATTAATAAATAAACAGCACAAATTGTCTTTATCACTTCTTAGTAAAAACAAATTTGATCGATGTATTGAATTTCAATTTTCACCGCAAAAGCTGATTGTTTCAGTGTCTTGTTCTGCGAGGCAAGTTCAGTAGTTCATGACCTTACAGCTGGAAGTGTGGAAAAAAAAAAAAAGTAGCTTGTGCCCACCAGGGCGTGACCTACAGACCTCATTTTAGTGCCAGAACCTTGAGTCTCCCTCAAAGGGGAACCTAAACTAGGTCAATTAGATTAAAAAAGGGAGCTAGTTTTGGCTTGGCAAGAATCAATCAGAAATCTCTTTTATCAGAGGAATGATTTTAGAATTTGTGTGTGTGTGTGTGGTTATGCTGATTTTAAGATTATCTAGAGATGAGGGTTTTGGGTTGTGTGTACATAAAGATAAAAAATTCATGCTTTACCCAATGAGTGGTTAGGGTACAAATATAATTATTATTATTATTATTGTTCTCTCGCTTTTAAAGCTCCGAAACGGAAAAATCAGCAACAACTACTCAAAAAAAAAAAAAAAAGCAAATTAACATGGAGATGAAAACGAATGCGCGTGCTCAAATATGTATTCATATACAGCAAGGTCAACCCACACATATGCAGTGTACTTGTACCACTAATGGCCTGTGGCCCAGAACAAAGGCCCGCTGAGCATCTTTGACCTTGTTTGACATGACACAAAGCGCTGTCAAACTGCGTCTTTTAAACAGGGTTGAGTTGGAATCAAACTGACTGCTCCCACTTTGCATGGTTTGATCTGGCTTGCTGCAAAGAGAAATGGTCTCGGTCTGTTCTGATGGAAAAAGTTCAGCAAGCCATGAAAAGTAGTCCTAGGCAGGTGGACACCTTTTCATTTCTCTTTTCAAGTTCACAACAAGCCCTATTGATACAAGAGGTCATTGTTGTTGATGATATTTTCTATTTTCTATGTATGGATAAATGTGTTAAATTTGATTATCATAGCAACTTAATCCAATAACAGAAATGGTTCTTACAACACTGCACACTTCTGTTCCACATAAAACCATTTTTATGTCGAACAGATTAATCTACCAGCAAGTCAGAGTATGCAGTTTTTCTTTACATTAACATTGAATAAGATCTGTGCAATAAATTGGTAAAATGTAGTCAGACCAAGGCCTGAATAATGTAAGGCTTCTATAATGAGAGCAGTACAAGGATGACTTCAAAACGGCCCTGAACTATACAGTTTAACTAAAGGATTTATGTGCACACAACCATGCCATGAGCACGTATGCAGTCAGATTTGTGTATGTGTGTGTTGGATAGTGCGGAAGCTCATGTCTATATTACATAGTGACCTTTGCTGCCTTTATATTACACCAGTATTGCCCGCAATAAGACACCCAGTCCAAGTGCCCGACACACCACTTAACCCCCTGCCTAGGACCTTGACAGCTTCTCCATGGGAGGCTGACCCTGAAGGTCCTGGAAAACGCTTTGTTCATACCAAACACACACACTGAACTTGCTGCATTCATGTTGACTTATATTCCGGAAATGCATGTGCACACATGTGTGCACAGTGTAGGAGCTAAAGGACCACATAGCTGTTAAACAGGCATGAGGAATTAGCAAAGAGGCCCATGTGTCAGCTTCCTGCTGGCAAAAACATTGTCGATCTCCCTGGAGTCACAGCTACTGCTCCTGACCACCCTGCCATATCTCTCCTGTATCCATTTATCTCCCTCTGACACACACATGTGAAATCACAGACATTTACAGATGTATACCTCAAAGAAGTATGGAAGGGTTTTTTTTTTGTTAGAGAAGAATTTGGAAAAGTCACAGCTTCTGTTACTTCAAACATTAGCTTAGCAGCTTTTTTTTTCTTCAATGAAACAAGAAATGTGAAGACATCATTTTGGTGTCTGTGGAAAATAAACAGCCTATCAGCCTATGCTGCACTTTAAATTACATTGAACAGACTAATCATTGAAAAAAAATACCCAAATAAAAACCAGTGGGTATTTACATATTATTTGCCTGCATACTTTTAGCTGAGCAAATGTTTTAACAGATTTCTCTCATTTGTAGAAAAAACAGTCCCCCTGTCAGAAAGCATTGCTGTTGTTGCCTTGTGCCAAGGCCAGCTATGAAGGACTTCCATCAACTCTCCTTAAACATCTGCTGTTGAAACACCGTATTTTTTACAACCAGCAGATGCTTTGAAAATGACCTCCCCCCTCCACTGCCAATTGAACAACATCTCACCACAGGGTTAAGATTGAACTTTAAAGTTATCTGTCTGCAGATAAGGCAGGGCCCTCCTGTCCTTGCGATCTGATTGTGATCACTGTAAAAGGTAAGTTTTTTTTTTTTAGGATGTTATTTGTTAACTTTAAAACCCTTAAGTCAGAATGACAAAACTTGGATGGGAAAGCCGCATGCAGAATAATGGCTATCGGAGATCAACCTCGCCCCAAGGTGTTATTGTTTTGACTATTTTGTTACCAAGACGTCTATGCACTGCCTAGACTGTCTAGACTGACGAAGATAAGAGGATTGGAAAAATCATGATATGATGTGACAAAACATGCTGTCACATGAGCTATTGGTACAGTTACGTGTTCATAGAAACCTTCAGTTCAGAAGAAAAATTCACTAGTATTATAAGCATCCCTGGGGATAAAAAAGGAACAAGAGACCGGACAGAGTTCAAAAACCTTTCTTCGTCTATTGAGCAAGAGCTGGGTCGTGTTTAGATCATAGACTGGGTTCCCCTAATGTAATATTGCATTGTTGCCTTTAATTTGAAAGGCCTCTTATTGTCTAAAGACCGTAATTAGTGTAAAAATGGATATATCCTCTCATTAGGGGAACAAGCAAAGTACATTAAACTAAATACTTTTCCATACTTACACTGAGCTCCAGAGTGCAAGAATTGTAGTGGGGAAAGATATAAATTACAGCTAAAATAATTAGAGAAATCTGCCGAGAGCAGAAGTTTGTGTTAGAAATCTAAACAAGCTTTGTTAAATAGTTTTAACTCCATCTAAAGAATTCTTGGTGATTTACAGTTCTACAGATCTGCAGTTGCCAGCAAACGTATTTGAACCCCTCTGCATGGGGAATTGAATGGGAGCTGAATAATTTTGCTGGCAACTGTAAGTCGTCTGTTCAGGCAAATATAATATCAGAGTATCAAGAAGCAAATTGAATAATGAAAATGCAAACATCAATTTGAGGGCAGAACATCTAACTGAAGATGATTGTTGGTATTTTAAGTTCCTGCCAACAGCAGATAATAATAGATAATAATAAAGATAATAATAAATCACCTAACAATGCCAAAGGACACTTTGTGAGTATCTTAAAGTTTCAGAAATGTTGAATTGTTTGATTTATTTATTCATTCATGACAAAATCTGACCAGAAAACATGACAAATGTAATTGAAACCTTAAGATTTTAAATAAAGAAGATCGAAGACATTTCTCCAGCCGTACAAAATCTATATTTGATCATATCATAAGATTCCCTGGTAAAAGTTTGTCTTATGTTAATTTCAATCTTCAATGGATTGTTTTCTAGACTCAAAAGTAAAACATTAAAGATATGTGGAAAAATAAATCTTTAAAGAAAAAGAGGGAATGTACAAAGGACGTGTGATAACAACAGTGATATAGAGTCAGGCACAATTATAGCTGCAATCTGTCAGTAAAGTGATTAAATCGCCAAGATAAATGCATAGGGATTACCATTTGGCTTCCCATGGCTCCCTTGTTACATACCTAACTCTTCTTAAAAGCTATGCAATCACAGAGAGCCTCATATTCCTTTTACGCATGCACACACACACTCAAGACAATGTGTGCTGCTAGTGGTTTGTGAACTGTGAAAGGGGCAAAGGTTTTATGAAAGTGGTGGCATTATAACATCCTGTCACAGCTCCATGGCAACCTAGTTGAAGGTCAGTGTGGGTGTCTGCGTTTCCCCTCACGTACTTAGAGTATAGATATACAGCACATGGGGTGTCCGAGTTGATGAGTGTGTGTGAGTGTGTGTGAGAGTATTAATAATGAGTGCAATGGGTGAGAAAAAACAAGCAGGACACATACTTGTTTGTACTGGGTTTTTTTTCTCCTTTCATCTTGTTTCCCACATATTTATCATTTCCCTTCATGCCCCCTCCGTCCTTTACAGCATTTAAACCTTTATACATGCCTTTCTTCTTTTGCCTCCTCCCCTTTTTTTGTACGTCTCTGCCTTTGTGCCAGTTTTCTACTTTTGTCACTCCTCCATCTATTTGCTGATCATTAGTTCCGAGAGACAGAGGAGGCCGGTTTACATGGCAACATACAGAAGAAAAGGGGGCTGACATTCTTCTGTAATGTGCCTAATACAGGTGATGAGGTGGATGAAGCAGAGGAGGTGGTCTATTTGTAATATCAGACATGTAATGTGCGTCTCTCAGTTCTCCATTTCTTTTTTTCTCTCTTTTTAATTAATGCAGAAACAATTCTTAAGCTTCAGATGTAAAAAGAAATACTTTTTTTTTTTTTTTTTATCATTGAGAGAAATATATGTTCCAATCTATGTTTAACTAAGGTCAAGTGTGAGGTTGTAAGGCCTGGTTAAATGCCTCGTCTTGCCTGAATCGAGTTGATAAAAATGATTTAAAAAAAAAAAATAACACCATTAGGTTTTATCCACCGGTGTTTTAATGTTAGATTAATGACGTATGAAATGCTTAAATGCAAAACATCTAAGTTTATAACAATAAGTTGTTACAAAAAAGAGACTCTAATTTGATCCCAACTTGAGCTTTGAGACGTTTTAGATTCATGAAAGTATACAGTTTTCCGTTCCACTTTATTGTGAGCACAATCGGTGCACATTTTAACCCTCGTTTTTTTTCAGTCCACTTACTGCTTCGTCTACTTTGGAGAGACCCTATCAGTTCCTTTTAAGGTTTGCACCAGGGACATTATGCAACGCTGCCCACTGTTCACAGAAGCAAACGTACACCTGGGAATGTTCCCTGTGTTTACACTTGTGTGTCACCCCACCTATCAAAGTGTTTAGTTATGTCACTCACCAAGCATTAATGGCTGCAGACACATGGCAAATTTAAGAAACTTTTTTTTGTGTTTATCTAACCTCCTGAAATTTCTTCAGACAGAGCTGGCCAGCTTTCCATTCAGGGCTCGGACCAATATTTCAACTCTTTTTCTATCAGTGTAACATGCACTTCTCCTTCTACCTGTAACATGTTTCATGGCTCATAGCTGCTGCTGTTATGTCCCAGCTGCCATACACAATGTCACCATAAAACAATGACTTATGATTAATGGCCAATGTGTCTCACTGCTCAGTGATACGTAGCTATTAATTGATGCTTACTGCCCATGTGTGACCATGGAAAACTGACACAAGCACAAGCAAGCACACATCCCCTCTGGTCCCAGTAAACATGTCAAGGCAAACAGTATTTACAAAGGGATTGAAGTGGGTTTGGGGCTGCAGTGATTCAGAAGAATGGCCCCGAGGCTTGACAGGATGTTGGGGGATGTGTCATTTTTTTCCCCGACTCCCATGGTGATGAGGGAACACATAAAGAAATCATTTTACACACAGACCCATGTACACATAGTCATTCATTCACACATATAGTGTTCACACATCAATGTTACACACCCATGGGGAAAAAAAAAAGGTTATTTGGCAAAGTGATGAGCTCAGAGGAAGTATCTGTCTGCCTTTTCTTCCCCTCCTGTATTGGACTTGAGCAGCAGCATGCTGATGCAGACTACATCAAACACTTATTAGAGCCCTACATCTCACCGTCTCACTCAGCATCAAGAGAAAGAACGAGAACTTGTCTGTCACTGCTCTTAATTCATTGTCTCCCCGGGGCAAAATGAGCACTGACAGACATAAATGCTGAAAATGAATATTGTAAGATCACAGTCGAGGGTGAATGTGGTGGGAGAGTGGGTGGAAAAAAGAGTAATGGATCACAGGAGGTATGGGAAAGAAATATGGTGAACAGGCTTTAGATAGAAGAGGGAATGAAACTAGATGTGAGAAGGGGAGATGAAGGAATGCACTGCTGACAGTCAGTATATTATACTGGCCTCGCCACCTGTTCTGTGCCTTGAGGTACACCATCTATAAAGCTTAGCAGATGGACACAGTAAAATGACCCATGACCAGCAGCTACACACCCATGTGTGCGTTTGTCCATTAAGCCAGAAAGCCCATATAAATATTAGAATATGCCCAAATTCACACACACTCCAGCCCTCCAACATGTCCCAGAGGCAATAATATGTGACACTCTATAGGTCTGATGTCACCGTGTCTTCTCCCTGAACCCCTCTCAATGTCATGAGCCTATCGGCCAGTTAGCCAGTTAGGAATGTGGCTGTCAACTCGTACAACGAGGTGACATTCTCACATGTACTTCCTCTTTTCAGTAGTAGCCTCTTTACCTCAGCACGTCATCTCTAATTCTCATGGTAGTATTTATCCAAGTAGTTCTTTAAAAGAGAAGAAGTTGGTGGAACCAAGATTTGAGCACAGAACAAGATTTTTAATAATGAAAAACTGATTCAGGAGCCAGTTAATGATCAAAATTCCTTTAACATTGACTGTAAGATATATCTGTTATTTCTATTCAGTAGCATTATAGTGTGAGGAGACAAGCACAGGTTATACAAATTTCAAAGCTTTAGAAATAATCTTAACTCCTCATAACTTTACCCATGAGTGACTCCAAGCAGTCACCCAATACCTTTTTTTATTTATTTTAGACCGCTGATGAAAGGTGTTTCAAAGCAGGAGAAGGGAATAAGAATATAACAAAGGATTTTTCAGGACAATGGCTGAAAAACTGCAAGGGTTCATGAATGAACCATTTCACTCATTATTTATTCATTTTAATTTTACTTTCATTATTAAAGAAATTTGTAGATGATGCCATTTATAATTTTTCTTTAGTTATTTTTAAGAATGATTAATATTTGATTGACAGCAAGGATATAAAAGATTTTTACCACCCAAGCCCACATGATCCATTCACTGTAACTCTTAATATGGATAATTATGTTTTCATATAACGTTGGTGTCATGATTATACTTTTAGCTATAATTTCTCTTGGCTTTAAAGTGTGCTGACTTACGGTGGAGAAGCTTGCCAACTTTGGTACATCAGATGGGACATCAGAAACCCCCAAAAATGCTGGGAGGAATGAAAATTGTTGCCCAAATGTCCTGACTGTCAAGTTCAACTATCACTGTATTTTTACTCTCTACACATACAGTTGCACAGTACATTCTGAACATGTTGAGCAGTATTTGAGTCAGGTTGAGGCCAGGTTTAGCAACCTGGTTTATGTGATTATCACACAACTGTTTCTCTGCCAGTTTGTTATGAGCTGTAATATGAGTATCCCCAAAGTTGGTGTTGTCTTTGCCCGCCTGTCTCTCAGACAAAAAAGAAAATGTTTTCCATCTCAAGGCACAGAATTGCTGAAAATGTGAGCTGGTGAGAAATTCAATTTTATAGTCGGGATGATTGTGGAGTGGAAATACAGAGTGCAGTTATCAGTGCCTTCATCCCTCTTTCCTTTTCATCACTACATCAGTAATAGCGTGGTGAATATCTGTGAAGGAGGCCAAGTCCTTTTCTCACTGCTGTGAACAAAAAAATAAGAATGATGAAGTGCAACAGGCTCCCTCTTCTTCCTCCTGCCTCGATGTGTCTGTCAATGTGTTCTTTCTTTCAACTCTCTCTTTCATCCTCAGACCCAAACCAATCATCTGCAATTAGACAACTGTGCAAACTATACTGAGAAGTGTTTGCGATGTGTGTTTTTTGTAGCTTATGTGTTGAAAGGCTGAAAAGGCTATTACATCTGAACATTAGTCAGGGTTCAGTCAGAGTTCACCTCTTTGCGAAACATATTTTCCCTCTGGACCAAAATCAACCTTCACTTTAGCACATGCACATTTACTCTCCCCCTCACACACAAGTCGGTATGAGCACACACACTAAACAGTGCAGAAAAAAGTGTGTGTGTGTGTGTGTGTGTAGGTGTGTGTGTGTTTGTGACAACAGATTTGCTTTTTTTAAGGTTCCAGTGCATTTCTAGTTTCTAGGTTACTGTGATTGTTCAGGCAGCAGTACATTGCCAGGGGATATTGAATTGAAGATATATCAGATGTATGAATTTCAACAGGGGGAAGCGAAATAATGTAAATAGATCTGATTTGGGGGTATGAGCTGGATTAGGAAGTGTGAGGAATTCAAGCATGCAGGAAAAATAAGGAAATAGAATAGGGTAAGAGTGAGAAAATACATCAAATAAGGGGGAGGGGGGGGGGCACACTTAAATAATCTTCTATTCTGAGGTGGATGGGGCTTTGACTTCAGAATGCAAATACCTGTCAGCAGTGTTTATGCACTTTAACACTGACAATTCTTGCCAGTCTCTACAGAACATGAAAGCAGGATTGTTTCAGGCATTTTGTTTCACATGAAACATGTACTGTGTATTCATTTCAACATTCCTCTTTATCTGTGACACCAAAGACAGACTGTCTTCCAGAGAGTTATCTTTTACCCAGAGATTTTCCTTTAGTTTTAGCTTTAAAAGCACATATTGGATTGATATGGCAATGCTATGATATTATCAATTTAAAAAAGACGAGAACACAAAATGAAATGTTAAGTGTCTTTTCACATTCTGAAAGAGCACATCAGTTAAAGACTTTTAATCCACTTATATTCTCCGTTAGGAATTATCCTCCACCTCTGCTTCAGAGTGACTGTGTTACTGTGGTGCTGTTCAACAGCACGTCAAAATCTTCCCCTTTCTACCTCTATTGAATCTCACTTATTCAACTGCTTAGACGACTCCGATGGCTCTGTGACTGCCACTGAGCTCCTGCTCTTTTTTCCTTCTCGGTCTTCCTCTTTCACTCAGATTATCTTTCTCTTCCTGTCCTTTTTGCCATCTGTCTGCAGCCGCCGATGCACAGCTTAGGTGAAGTGGCTGATGGGACTGCATAGGGTACAGTATGTGAGCACAGGGCCTGTGCGTGCACATGCACTTGTGTGTATGTTTCTCTCTTGCTCACTGAATGAGTGTGTTTTGCCCCAGTGTGTGCACTGCAATGTCACTGGGCTGTGTAATTGAAATGGAAATGAGCCAATCAGGGACTGCAGTGGTGTGCCACCTTACCCTGCATTCTCTCCGTTTGGGATTCTGTTTGTGTGTCTCTGTTTGTGTGTGCACTGACAATACTTGGCCCCTCAGTTTTAACCCAAGGGCTTGAGTAGGCAACATGAAAATGTAATCAGTTGGTAATAATGATTATCTCCCTCTATCTGACAAGCACACACATGTGCCCACATTCTGTGTCCAGCTGATTTCCCTGGCTTTGTGTTGTGACCCACAGCTCTGTGGGACAGCTGTGGCATAACAAAGACATGTAATTATCACCATTGGACAATTAGCCTCCCATCCAAGTTTGCTCCTTAATTACCTATTTTACTGCTTGAAAGCATCCGCTGCCACTCTGTGACACTAAAGTTCCTTACAAGAATGGAAAAAAATTGTTGCCAGAAGCATGTCATAAAATACAGGGAAGTGACTGCGGTTGGGTGGAGTGCGTGTATGTGTGTGGCACTGGGAGAGGAACGAAGATAACTAAGCTCAAACTCCATCTGGACACTCTCCTAAATGAGTTGCACCAGCTTTGTCTCTAATTTAGGAAGAAAGTAATTTTATCATATGTATTGGGAGCCTATATTTTGTAGACATTTTCTGTGGAGCTGTGTTTGAGAGTGTAAATGTCCAAGTCAGTCAGACCAGACACTATGACCCTTACCCTGGTAGCTTCCTGTAGTAAAAAGTTCTCACAATGTCTGCTTTGACCCATAAGAGTATCATAAACTTTTTGCAAAAGACAGATGGATGTCACTCATTGGTTAGAGGCCCCTTTGCTTTCAATTCAGTATTTCTTTTTGGATGTTTGTTGCCAGAACCAGCGTGCAAGGAATGATGCTCAACGAGAACCTAAACTGAGCAACTCAGCTGCCACTTAAAGTTAAGATAAATTATTACGAACAGGGCCATTTTAGTCTTCGTATAAACAAATGATAAGAAAAACTGGAGCATTGGAGAGAGCCTCTGTTGTTTATGAACAAGTGAAGGACCAGCTACATGTTCGCAGCAGGCTTTTTTTGCAGTGGGTCCTGCCAGCTTTAGCCTCGACCAAACAGTAAATACCGTGCTGTGGGAAGAATCTGACACATCTTATATGAAGGAAAGGGTGCTCTGGAGCGAAGGCATCTATGTTAAATAATTACATTGCCATCCATTCCATGAATCTTCTTATTACATGACATTATAGAGTCATTCTAGTTTACCATAATTCTCTTTAATTCAAAGACATAAACAGTGTCTTAATTAAGAAATAACCCAATCAACGGAGAAGTGATTACACCAGGGGTTGTTGGATGTGAATGAATTTTGAACGTTGCAACTGGTAGAGGGAGTCACTGTTTTAGGGCTGAACAACTTATTTTATAAGATGAGTATTTAGTTAGACAAAGTGTATACAAGCATTGTTTAAGATGACTATTAAGTTATATTTGAATGCCTTTTTATCCTTCTTAAAGTAGATTGCGCTTTAAAAGATCAAATCACTGCTGCAATACATGAATAAATACAGTTATTCTGAATGCTCGTTACACTATATTGCTTAAATACACATGCCCAAAACAGCCAGTGGTGATGGATCATTAATTTACTTTCTCTGGATTAATTAATCCTGCAGTATCATTGCAGTCTTTCTATTTTATTGACCGCATTACTGCTTCTCTTTTTCCCCTGCATGCATTTTACTCCTTTGGATTCAAACAGAGCCTTGATTTGCATTTAATTGGCACGTAAACTCTTGATATGTGTATTTGTAACCCACTGGCTGATGTACAGTCTGTTTGAGAAGCACATGTCCATTTTCTGTAGAAACCTTTGCCGAAAAGTTGGAATTGTTTATACGACAGTCGCCGATTAAGTCTACCATTGCTCTGATCCATTCACCAACCACATCTATAGGTCCCACATTAGTCCCACGATAACAAGGTTTTTATAGCTATCCAAAAAAAGAAAACCTTTTTTTTTTTATATTGATCACAAGTAGTCTTTTACAGGGACTTGGCTGCATATAGTCATGTCATGCACATGGAGTTTTAGTAGCATCTTCTTCAGTGAAGAATACAGTTGAACGATTCCTGTCTTTACTATCTACAGAATTTAGTCCTGCTGACTCCTTCTTGTATCCTGACACTCTCTTTTGGAAGCAGGTCCTTTCTCTCTCTCCCCTGTCTGCTTCTCACCCTCACGCTCTTTCTCACTCTGTGCCATTAGCAGCTTCTGGCTGTCTCACTGCTGGTCCTTTACCAATGTGCCAGGAAGCTCACTCAGCTGATAACACTATCTTAATAGCGTGTGTGTGTGTACGCTCGTCGGGTGTGTGTTGGGTTAGTTTTTGCTGCATATATGCCTGTACTAGTGTGTGTATGCAATACATGTTACAAATGCCTGTCCTGGCCATTTTTATGAGCTCACTCACCCAAACATCCTCTGGCTCATTTGCAGTCAGGGCCACAAGCCACTATTCTGCCTGCTGAGGCACGGAGAGAAGGGCAGCTGAAACATCACACATGCACGCATGCATGCATACATTCTCTCACAGACACACGCACAAAGCCAACACATACACGGATGCCGGGACAAGCGGATGGGAGGATGTGACCATTAAGTCAGTGACATTTTAAAGCAGTAAGAGAGAGATGCATGGCTCTTCTTGGACCTCCACAGACATGTTTTAAATTAAATGTTACAGATGAGCTCCTCCATGCCTCAGTTGTAAACACCCTTACACCGTTATTTACCCTACATGGGTAAACACGGAAAAAGAAGCATCTCATGCCACCTTGAGCTTGCACATACACAGATGCACAGAAATATACCGAGCATGTCCAGCTGACACACATGGTCACAATAATGAGAAATGGCTTGGTTCAATTTGTTGCTCAATTATTACTCAAAATATTTCGTTACACCGACCTGAGTCTGTTTTTTTTATCCCCAAACTCCAATTTGATCTTCAAACTGAGTGGCCTTGTTTTCTCTGGGATTGTAATTTTGTGAAGTTTTTCTGGACGTACAGCAATTTGATTTCAAAAGTTCTGCTCTAATAAGGTGAGAAAGAGAATTTCACGCAGTTGCGTTGAACAGCATCTTTAGATTTTTGAGGCATTTGATGAAAATCAATGAATCCTCTTTTTAATCTGTCACTGGTATTGTACACCATTTGAGAATTGTCTTAATCAGTTAGTCCTTGTTCTTTATAAAACCTATCTCCCACTTAAAAGAGCCCATGAACTGTTATTTCCTCAGATTTCTTTTGATGTTTTAATGGGCATTATTTACACAGTGAAACAAAAGACTGCATGGTGAGAAAAAGAGCTCACAATGCTGCCTCAGTATGTTAATGCTGAGGCTCCAGAGTCCTTAGAATTAAATTATTTTTGCCCGTTGCACACTCTGCCCCTTGTGAATTCTGGGGCTTGAGGAGCCTTTCTTATATACAGCAGTGGCAGATTTCAATTAGATTTTTTTCTTCCAAAAACTCTTGTATGGTTGTGCTCTTACAACATTAAAGACTGGGTCTCCATTGTAGGCTCACATCACCTGGCTTCTGTGTGAAATGAGCCAGTTAGCACCAGCTGTGTGTGGATGGGCGTGGCAATTTTGTGGTTAACATAATCATTCTTAGAGCGCTTCTGGTGCGCATGCTTAATTAGGGGCATCACTAACAAGTTAACAGGTGCTCAGCTTTTTTTTTCTTTTCTCCCTTTGAGCCCCATGTTACTCAGAGGTTAGGGTCATACCACCCCAGATAAACCAGAGGGCTCACAAGACTGAAATTGCTTTCTAATTCTGTAAAAAGTCCAATCTGGTGAACAACACAAGAGATTGTGTGTGTGCGTGCGTGCAGATGCCAGCCTGTGACGGTGTGTGGCCTTTTGATGAAACTCCCTGTATGTATTGCAGCCCTCTGACCCTGTGCGTCCTGTTCTAGATCATTGCTGCTGTAAAGATGCTTCACTGCACAGCCCTCGGAGACAGCCAGGCACCGTATTTTTCCCATTGTGACATTTACCGTTCTGCCCTCCTGCAATCCTGTATCCCTGTAACAATTTCTACTTTACACTCACTTCTTTTTGTAGGAAAATCTTTGAGTAAATGTTTTCCCTTTTCTTGAGAGACTTAAAAACTGTTTTCTTGCGAGCCCATTTTCTGAGCTGCATACACAAGTTTGCTACCATTTGGAAGGCATGCGTTTGTATGTATGAGTAAATATCCGTCACAGGGGAAGACATATTGATAAACCGATCCATCTAAATTTATTGAAGCAAGAGGATAAGATTGTTGGTGCTTGTAAACTCCACAAAATACTTCTAGGGCTTGGGAATCTAACCTGCCTATGTTTTGTGTTGGTTCTAGATTCAAATGAGCATCTATCCCTAGCAAATAAAAGCAGTGTTGATTAATTGACACAGAAGTTTAATTAGATGATTGAATTATTATTTTTTTACTTTTAACTACTCTTAAAAAAGAAAAAAAGTAACCTTTCCTTTTTTCCGCTTCTCTTCTGTTCTCCAACCAGGTTCCATCGCGGTGACTACCACATCGATGTGTGCATAAACGACTACCTGGATGTCTATTGCCCCCACTATGAAGACTCAGTGCCCGAGGAGCGGACAGAGCGCTATGTCCTCTACATGGTCAACTATGATGGCTACAGCACATGCGACCACACCTCCAAGGGCTTTAAGCGCTGGGAGTGTAACAGGCCGCATTCCCCGAACGGCCCTCTCAAGTTTTCAGAGAAGTTCCAGCTCTTCACTCCCTTCTCCTTGGGCTTTGAATTCAGACCGGGCAGAGAATACTACTACATCTGTAAGTAACTGCCAAGTTTGTATCTCAGCATACATAAAATACTGATAGATAATTGCTAAAGTAAAAATTCAACAGAGTTGAGGTGTTTAACAACCAGGAGCCAAAATCAATGGTCCCCTGCAGATTGGGCTGATGAGGACGCTCTTCCTCTTTTTTACCATTTTCAATTTAATTTGTCGGCAAACTTTCCAGCAGCAACAAAAAACAGAGGCACTTGGATATAAGATCGAGACACTTCCCTCGTCTTAATCCTGTTATGTGTAAATGTAAGCACTCTGCTGTTTGCTGTAAATAAAAGCTGCACAAAAGCCCACGTGCATTTACAGAAAATACAAACCGACTCAAAAAAGCTAGATCACCCGTTCTACACCAAATGTTTCTCTATTAATCCAACAGAGCGAGAAACACTCCGTTCCCTCAACCATGTTCCCTCAGCCTCTCAACTGAGCTTCCAGAGTGATATGACAGTGATCCTAACACATGTTTTCATGCTCTTGCTTTCACACTCTTGTTGCTTACAGAATACTCTTCCCTAAAATGGCAGTAGAAGCCAGAGGGGAGTTAAATTGAGACATTTTGAAAGCCATACGTCACTTCCCTCACTGTGCAATACGGCATCATTCAAAAAGGAGGGCCTCTCCGTCTGCATTATAGAATAATTCTTCTCAGCTTGTTGTAGATGTTATGTTGTCTGCCTCTTGGCAGAGGAACTGAACCAAACTGAGTTCATCTGAAGTTGAAGCCCCGGGGAAATTAGGTTCTATCAAAGCTTGGTAATAGAGTGGAATTGAGTTGAGCTGTCTTTCCATCACAGACTACACACGGACGTCAGAGGAGTTGCTGTCAGGTGGCGGGCTCACTGCTTCTTGTTCATTTGTTACAACGATGCTAATAGTTATTTATTTGCTCATTTAGCAGGGTAGCACTTTATTCCTTTACCTGCTGAAAGAAAACTTTAGTTTTTTGTATTCAATTAGTTATTGTTTGTATCTTTGTTTCTATAAAGTTTGGCATGAGGTGCTATTTCAGCTGTGGGTGGTTGTCGGATCCCTGTGTCTTTGTGTCTTTTTGTGTGTTTTTTCCCCCTCTCCTTGTTGAAAGAGTCAGGGCCGAACTCAACTCTTTCACTGCAATCTGCTTTATAACTTGATACCTTTCTATGAAACCGTTAAACCTGACAGCCTGCTAAGACTTTTGTGCTTTTGTTAATTTCACATATTTTCTCCCCTTATTGTGCACTGTTGCATTTCATAGATGTGGACTTGAGTTAGAAAATAGAACAAAAAAGGAACTCGCCTAACTAATGTTTGAGGTTATGTCTACGGTGATTGGGCGTCGTCTCTATCATGCTCGTCTACAAGACAAAACAAAAAGTCTCTCTTTTCCAGGCACGTTTCAAAAATGAAAGTGCCGTAACTCGTGAGCGAAAATTGGGGTTAGTTTAGGGTTATAAAATTCATCCACTCCCTAAGGTCTCAAACATTTTTTTTCCATTTCTTTTGAGATACGCTTGTCCTAAGGGTTGGATTAAATTACACTGCGACCGACAGGATTTCCACGGAACACATCCATTCTGCCATAGCACGCCATATTGGTTTAGTAGCCTGCGGCTTCATTGGCTATTGAATGATTCTAGCGTATAGCCTCACTGGCTACTGTAGTGGATATTAAAGTCATCTACCATGAAGTCATCTGACATGTGATATCCCACTACCATTGTGTCCAGCATGACTCCCCATAAGAGGAAGGGCAGATGGCTGCTGATGGATTGGGCAATCACTTTAGTGGACATAATGTAAAGCTGAAGGAGGAAGAGGGAGAGAGGGAGTTGCATCACTACCCCTTCCAACAATTTTCCTCTTGTCCAGCAACATATCCAAATTTTTCAGGTTTGCATTTGCTTACACTTAACTTTGGATTCTTAATAAATTTGTAGTTGTTACAACTTACTTGCTGAAGTAAAAAAGGCTGCAAATCAAATTACAACGGGGACGTTTTACTTTTCAAATGAATATTAACTAATTACTGTGATGAATTATGGTAGTCTGTCTAATCTCTGAGATTACATTTTGTCTTGGCATGCCGTTGATATAAAAGTGAAAGTTAGAAAAGTGAGAGGGAAAAAATCAATTAAAAATACAGACTGAGACTTGATTATCTTCTGTCTGTAATCCTTTAAAAACACAAAGCTGATGCTGATGTTATAGTAACTGAAAACGCTCCCCTAATCTTATTTGTACCTCAAAAGCAGATCTGTTTGGCATCGACACCAAATACTCTGTGGTCATATGAAGTTGGGGTAAACTTTGTCTCGTCTGCTGTATGCCGGCATACATAGTTGTTTTATTCAGTATCACTAAGGAACTCCAAAGTTTTGCCGTTAATTTCTTTAATGAATGTCTTCCACATTAACAGTTAGTCAATTTCTGAAATGATTTCTTTTGTGACCCGTTGACCTAAGTACGGGTTAAAGCAACTGGACTTAATGAAGCAATGAGGCTTTTGGCATAATTTTTCCTTCATAGTGTTGTTTCCAGGAAGAAAAATAATATGTTCCAGAATAGATACCTGTTGTCAAGCAGGTTGACAAGATGATCTATTTTCAAGCATTTTCAATCATTCAGAACTTTCTATGTGTGCCAGCTACTTTTAGATGAGGTGACTAAGGGTCACATTAGTTGCGCAGATAAAGTATAATTTAGACAATTAACCTCAAACCAGATTTACAGCGATTGGATATCGCCTGTAAGAGCTTATATCGTCAGTGAGACCGTAAGCCTGACAGAACTTAACTTGTGTTATTTCTGTAGCAAATGTTACGAGGTCATGTGAGGTTTTAACAACTTTTATCACAGTTTTATCTCTTGGTTTGATAGTAATAATCAACTGCTGGAACATTCAGTGGTTCCAGTAGTTTGTTACTGCCTCATAACGCCATTCTTATTTTTTTAAGTGAAGGCATTACTCTTTTTAAATGATAATCATAGTATTATGTCCTGTACAATGTCTCAGATGTGAATACGTTTTCAACAATGGAACAATCTCTATCATGACAACAATTTTCCAGCTGCCTCAGGAAATGTTGATTCAACTTTAGCCAGTCTAGATATTGTGATTCATTTTCTAAGTAACAAAAGTTTTAAACAAAAAAAAAAGAAAGAAAAACAGGCTCTAGATAAACACTATATTTACACACATGCTTTCATACTTTAAATATTTAGTAGCTTCGTGGTTTCCATTGATTGAATTTTCTTAAAGTTCTAAGAAGCAGACCAGTGGACTACACTTAGCTTTAACATAGCCAAACGATTTCTGCTGTACAGGACAAGTTGATCATCGATGCCATCTGCACTTCAACACGGAAGATACAGTCTGTGATTGTTGCGTCATCTTCTCTTCACAATGCACCATACATTTTTGGACTACAGGCAGACCAAACGAACACAAACACGCTGTAAATGATGCAAATATTGTTACCTCCCAGAAAAAGACATTGCCGTGATGGTACCCTATGTCACTTCAAAATTCTAATATAGACCTCTTCATCAATGGTACCTTTGAACGCTGAAAATTATTTCTTTAGACTTGTCTCCATTAAATAAAGTTTCATTCAACAACTTTGCTTTTTTCGAAAATGTCTCAACCCTTCTGGAAATTAGGTTAGTACATAACTGAGCCTCTTTTCAAAAACAGTGTTGATATGCAGCAGCAAAATGTTAATCTTTCCCGTATCTCTTTTACCTTTCTGTAGTCCAATGACTGGAGGGAGTGGGGCATGAAAAAATTGCCCTCACTGACATGATTGATTAGCGTTCTTGTTTGTAGAGGAAAATTAAGATGTCAAATCATATTCCTACAGAGAAAATGCCCGTTAATGGTGTTTTTGCCCTATGAGTTTGATGAGGGTTGATTTGTTGCATCTCTGATAGAATTAGAGAGAGGAGACAGCGTTCTGCTGTCATCTGCTTCAACAACAGAAACAACTTAATCAACGCTTGCAGGACAGAGGGAATTTACACAAATGGAGGCCATAATTCTTCATTTTGGTCCGTGTCAGCCTCTTGTTTCTGTCGGCAGCAGCTAATTGAATACAATAAAAAAAATGGAATTGGACTGGAGCCTGCATTTCTTGAAGACAACACCCAGCTATATTTTGCAAACAAGACGACACAAAACCGACTGACAAGGAGCAGAGCTACAAAGAATTAACAGATAGAATTCATTGAAGACGTTGAATTTAACAGATTCTGGGGGATCCAGGGCAAGGAGTAATCTAACGCCGTTCCCATATGCAAGCAATTTAGTAAACTGCAGCATTAGCAGTGAGTTACAGCTCTGAAGTGTCTGCTTCTACGAGAGACAGATGGGATAAGCGAGGATAGTGGGAGAACTTGGGTCAGAGTTCACAGTGCATTCTTGATTCAAGTGAAACCCATCTCACAGAACGCTGATGCGAGCACATTTTTGTAATATGGACACAATCCACAAGATTGTATTTGAGTGATTTTAATCTGAAAAGGGCAGAAATCCAATATCACTGGCAGTTTGCGAGATATGAGTGAAAAGAGTTATGGCGTTTTTAGACATGTAAGATTTGTGGAAAATAGGAAACGACTGGCTGTAATTCTGCAGTGGCAGACTGACGGTTGAAGACATGATGTTGTTTTCTTGCTGACTGACTGGCCAATCCACACGGACCGGAGCTGCTTCTCACACAATCAACAACACCATTTGGTCCTCAGAATAGTTTGCGGCTGCAAGCGAATGAGCACTTGCTAAATGCCCATTAAAACCCGGAGGGTCCTGATTAATCTACCCTTAGATTACAAACTGAAAAGCATCCAGTGAGGTTTCATCACTCTGTGGATGCCTGTAGGCCAATATGCAAAATACAACTGTTTCACAAGGCTGAACATGATCATACATCCCAGGCAAATGCACCCGGAAAACTTTCTGTCTGTACAAGCCTTTCCATAAGCTCGTTTTCAGCTTTACTGGACTTACACATGCACACAAAGCTCAAACACAATCTTGGGCAAAACATGGGCTTTAGCTGTCCTGTGATTGATCATAAATGTTGTGATGCACTACGCTCCTTCAAACTACTCTCAAGGGGGAAAAAAAAAAGTAGTGATGGAGCGGGGAGCAGCAGGAGGAAAATGGCATTAATGGACAAATGAAATAGTGGCAGGGGATGGTGTATGCAGCCTGTATTTTGTTGGAGCTTTGGTAGGGTTGCTAATAGTGATAAATAATAGTCAGTGGTGCTCCATTTGTGGTAGAAAAAGGGAACCTGCATATGGACCACATCATAGTTGAAGCCTTTCATCCATTCACAAGAAAAATCCATCCTGTCATCAGCAGTCAGAAATGATCTGACAACATGGAGTAATGTGACAGGAAGTGTGTCGAAA
The DNA here is from genome assembly GCF_027942865.1 of Odontesthes bonariensis. Classification (NCBI taxonomy): domain Eukaryota; kingdom Metazoa; phylum Chordata; class Actinopteri; order Atheriniformes; family Atherinopsidae; genus Odontesthes; species Odontesthes bonariensis. The sequence goes on from NC_134511.1 coordinate 17,832,715, forward strand.
ACGACACACACACTTGTATGGACATAAATGCACTCATGTATATTGTACAGGCATAAATGGACATATAGAAGCGCACAAATGCTCTCCGTCTGGAATGCATTATCGTAATCCTGATGGATGGATAGACTTTCCACCTCCCCTGTCTCCCCTGGTTACTACATCATTACTTGTCTCCTATATCCATCCCATCTCTTTTTTTGGATTTAAGTACAACTCTCTCCACCATAGACTCTATATACAGTGTTGGACTCAACAAAGTTTGACGTCACACCTTAGTTTCCATTGGAGCCAGGGTGAAGCGTAGGGGTGCAGCTTATGGAACCGGGAACGGTGAGTTTTTTTTATTCAAATATGTTCTAAACCTAAAATGTAAATGTCTTGTTGGTATAACCCTTTAACCATTAATGATGGAGGTCTTGCAAAACTATAGAAAAATATCCGTCTAATCTGCAGAAGCCCAGAACGTCTGAGACAGGTTGAGCTCAGGAGGCGGAAAAAGCAGCAGGTGAACCCACTGTCAATCACGGTGGTCAATCAACTGCCACACAGTGGGCATCAAAGCCCTTTATAAAGCCTCCTCATTAACGGAGCAATCTCCTTTTTAACAGAGAAATTCTCCACAGTGACCACTGGCATATTTATGGCAGGGCCTGGATTTAACAACGGTGAACATCATGACTTATTGAAAAAGAACTGCAAGACTCCATATTTTTTTCAAAAGCAGTCGGTTGAAAGGTATTTTTGGAGCTTGGTTCTACTCTGGCAGATTGTCTGCACTACACTTTAATCAAGTCTCTTCTATATGTTTGTTTTGCATCAAACATCTATCTTTGTGTATTGTAGTGTATATACCTCAAACTAATTCCTGTGAGATATTTTGAATCCCATTGAGAGTAAGCACTGTAAACCATCAATGAACTGTCATGTCGTTTCTTCAGCAAATTGCATTTGTAATTCTTAACATTTGACTTTTTCTGGCTGCCTTTTGTGCCTTAACAAATGTCTTCAAGGCTTTTGCCACCTATCTGCAAATGCAAATTAAACCCACATTAGGAAATCTATAATTACAGCCTGCAGGCTTCTAACAGGATTCAGTAACATAAGAATATCATGTTCAATGACATGCTCATTTGAATTCCAAAAATCTACTTTTAAAAAATAAATTGAAAACAGTTAACCAGCTGAGCCAGACTTGGTTAATAGCAGAGCATATGTGAAGTTACACAAGAGAAAGGCAAAGTTTCTAAACAAGATATGCGAGCTTGACTGTCAATGATTAAGTCATCACTTAAAATAAAAAAATCATTTTCATTAAAGAATAAAAATTGTGTGAAAAGCCTAGAGATCGAAGGAAAAGTAGGACAATTGAGGGCTGTGATCCCAAAGGCACAAGGTATCTCTGATGTTAGAGTCATGTCTCTAATAGCCATCTTCAAGAGCTGATTATTATTCCCTCATACAAAGACAAGGGCATTTTCTCCTTTGTCATTAAAACCGCTGACACATACAGTGGTGAGCAAAAGTTTTTGACAAGCAAAAGAAGGATGCTTTAAATCCATTTAGTTTAGCTCAGTTGCTCTTGCCTGCTCACGTAATCCCACTCTGACGTGATGGTGCTTACATCAGGGCTCTGTGGTAGGTCTTTATCTTTTACTGATAATTGTTCATTTTACATTGTGAGTGGATGTTAAGGCTTTAACAGTTATGCTATGATTATATTTGAAACACCAAGTGCAGCAATAAAACATCATGTACAATTACTATCATTCTGTGGCTGCCTTAAAAAGCCAAACTTCCCCATAGATTAATAAATCCCTAAGTTTATTGTAGTTTGAGTAAAAGACAAGAGTGAAATGATGACTTGAAGAGTTTTTAGACGTTCAATCACTTGCCTTTAATCTTAAACAAGACAGCCATTTGTTAGAGCACCATTATGTGGTTTTTGAGAGAACGATGACGCTGGATCTACTTTGACACAATAGCCAAAGGAAATAATTGTATCGCCACACTCTTGCGCTCACATACAATAGTGTAAGGAAACTAGACAATCACTGTATAATTAGGCCTTATCAATTCAAAAGCCCCCCCCCCCCTCATCTACACTTTTCCTCTCCCTCTTCCTCATTACTTGTGACCTTGTCAGTCTTACACAAGTGGCATAAGGAAGGACTTTTGTTCACTTTTGTCAAAGATTGATGAAAGATAGACACTAGGAAAGAGCAAAAGGCCAGCTATCATCAGGGGGGAGAGTTCTCACCGATGCTTGATTCCAAGTCTTCATCTTTTACCGTCTCGTCCCAGATTTTTCATTCCCTCCTGTTGTGTGTTCACTTTAGAAACATATGGTTAATGGGTCTTTTCGGTTGACGATGTCCTCCATCTTCTTATATACAAACACATTTTTGGTTTGTCATTTTTTGCGCGTATATTTTATAGCACGTTTTATGGAATGCATGTGTATGCGAGTGTCACCATGGAAAAAATTATTAGGAGGTCATACAAAGATTCCATCTTTCTGAAACTAACTTAAACCCATTCAGTATAAGATTTCCTCTTCTGTCTGGGGTTCAACATTTTCTAAGCAGCAAGTTTCTGGAAAGCAATGCTGCGTGAGAACTTGTTTTTGCGTCTCCCATCTCTTAGAAATTGTTAGATGTTTACTCAGACTCCTAGACCTAAACTTTATAACTAGGTTTTTTAGTACATAATCCACATGAGTAATCCTAGAAAATGAAAGACAAGGCCAGCGGGCTGTTTTTCCAAAGAGCTGGCAGAATTGTTTGACTAGGAATGCCCAGTGCTGGACACAACATGGCTGGATATTTAGTTAAACCCATTCCATCCACCAAATAAGAAGGGATATGAGGATTTGAGCCCATTATTCAAGCCAGCTGGAGACCCGATGCAGACTAGAGGCATTGTGATTCCATTAATGCTACATTTTCACATGACAGCAAGCAAGTCTATCTAAGGCTTGACTCTTGAAACAGAAACTCGAAGTGTGCTCGCAGAGAAATATCATGGTATGAAAATAATTTCTCCTCTTAGTATGAGAGGACTAATGAACAGATCAGAGAGGAAGGTTCAGAAGATGATTTGGTTCAGTTGGGTGCCACAAAAAAGAACATGTTTAAAATACTTGTCAAAAAAGGGGAATTTGAAATACTTACTTTGATGACTTTGATTTTAAGCGGTTTGTGATGTATTGTTTCCTAATCTGACACGTTGGACTGAGCATTGTGGTTGCACTGACACTGGCAAATGTACAAATTTAAGTAATGGTTCAATGACAATGAGAGGGCTGCACACGGCACCAGATTCGATGTTAAAGAAACAATCGAATTCCAGGACTGAAGCTGATGCACATGAAACTTATTCTGGAAGCAGTGTGGCATGGTTTTCGCCCTAATGTGGCTTCATCTCCCAATGGGAGGATTTCAGAGGCTGCATATTATTGGCTCGACTGGAAAAATCACATTTAGCCAGGCAAAATCACGTCTCTGATATCTGTATATTAATTACTCGCTTGCCAAATTTCCTGAAGTTCGTTTCTGTGTCTTTTTCTCTTTTGTCCTTCATTTGACACAAGGTAATAGAACAGTTAGTGTTTTTCAGCTGCTCATGCTCTCGTTATCCATGGTTGAAATCCTCAGACAGGTTGCTTTCTGGCCTGCAATCATCAGTAATAAAGTTGCAGTCATGTGATATACGAGCGGGAGTCTGAACAGAGAGTTTTATGATGAATATGATTGTGCGTGTCATTCTCGGGCCTATCTTTTTGTCCGACTCATCTGCTCTGCGCTGATTGAAATGACTTTGGTCAAACATAGACTAGATTAAAAAAAAAAGAAAAGACTTTTAGTAGGGTGGAGTGATTGTTTTGGGATGCGCTGTAGGGCATCGTGTGGAATCACAAGCATTGTCTAGACTGACTGCGATAATTTACAGCAACCGCTTTGACGACTGCATACGACCCAACCACATCAAGTGGAATCCAGGGGTTACTTATCCTAAAAGATTGATTGCAAATGCAAATCAGTATATTAACCTTATATGATTTATCATGTCTTACTAAAATGTGCTCTACCTTCATATCAATCTAAAGTCTGGTATTTGAATCTTCCATTTAAAGACAGAGGATATGTGTTTTCCACATAGTATTACATTTGCAATAAAGCTTGGCTTGAGCTGTGATTAAACATATTGTGCCTAAGCTCCACTGAGCCCACCTGTTTGTTCTTCTGTAATTGGATTCTTCTTCATTCCATTTGCCTTAATGCTGATGCATAATGCAGTGCACTGAAGAAACCGGTCATTACCAACTAGGGGACACTGCACAGAGAAGTAACCTGACCTCCGCCTCATCACCTATTCACCCCCTTCATCTCGGGACATCTTTTCAGGCCTTCTATCCTTTAAAGCAACCACTTGCTCAGGCTGGACGGGTTGATGGTTGAGGTTGTGAAGTTGAAGGCTACTAGAATAAAAGGTGTTCATGTCAGTGCCCCCAAGAACAATATGCTGGCCATCAGTAGCTTGTTAATCTAAGGTAAACAAGGAAAGGTGTGGACAGACTGGGTCTGGGGTGGAGAGATCATAATTTCTTTCAAGTGGAACATGGATCCAAAGCTTATTCTTTACTCTGTGGACATGAATGTACAGAAACAATAGCTGAATTAAAAACTCAGTTGCGCCAATTTAGTTTATTTTTTTGTCAGTAAAGAAAAATCTAAACATGGTTGGTCATTCTCATATATTGTATTTAGAGTAAAAGGGATTTTAGCATTATATTTCCTGCAAACTACTAAAAAAAAAACACAACACTGAACTATGAATGCGAAAGTCTACTTCTGTTACTTATGTTCATGATTTTTTTTTCCCGTGTAGGAGGCAAATAAGAGTGTCACGGCCAAATCTATAAACATAACAGCTTCACAAACTGCCAAGGGACTCCCACGTGCTCTTTACCTATTGTCATCAGGGCCATACTTCTCTCATGATCAGCTGCCTTTGCTAAGTGGCTGGTGTCGATGGCTGTGACTCAGCTCAGCCCACAACGATGATGAAGATAAAACATGTGGAGATGGTGTGTGTGTGTGTGTGCGCACATTGAAAATGTGAGAGTAAAGAAGTGAAGCAATAATAGGAGTGACATAAATTGTGTGGGGACTGGTGTTTATATGTGACTGAGAGGGTGAGCGACTGTGGCCAAGGTTCATTAGCGTGTCATCAGCTGCCTCCACGGTGAAATAATAAGGCCCTATTTCTCTCTGTTCCCTCCACTCCCCACCCCACCACCCACCTCTCTGTCCCGCATCTGCTTAACATGAACTCAGCTGTGACAAATGGCATCTGGTCTCAAGTGACCTGTCTTGTGTGGTGACACATCATGAAGAGACGCATAACAGCTGATGAGGTGACAAAATTAAAATGATAGCAGTGAGGCCATGAAGAGAAAATGACAACAAGAGCTTGATGAGCAGAGTATAATGCAGTATAGATTTTCATAAGAAGCTGGATGTTACACAATGAAGACCGCTTAGTTCACAATATAGTTTTGCTTCAACTGAGGGGGATCCTAGAAAGAAATGTAGTTGCATCTCCTTCGACCATTTTCCATAGTTTAGAAGTCAACAATTCTCTCATTGAAAATATTTCACATCAAGAGAAACAATCTTTTTCCATGTCTTCACATGGAGTTGATTGGTGAAAATTTAACTGAAATAAAAACGGTTGTTGAGTAAACTTTAAAAGCAGTGCTGAACCTATTGGTCAAATATATTGTCAAAGATTGACTTGGTCCATCCCTAGTTATACCTCTGTGGGTGCAATTCGTCATTTCACTTTGCAACCTCCTTTAAAAAATTTAGCTCAGTAAATATGGTCAGTCTGTATGGCACAATTCAAAGCATGAGCCAGCAAAGGGACAGAAAAAATAACTACTACCTGCAGTGTCTGTTGCATACAGTCAAATGTCGAGCTGAACGTATCAGTATCAGAGATTACAGCCTTGTATGAAATGAACAAATCACCACTTCCGGTTTGCTCATTAAGAGGCTTCAAAGAAGCTAAAAGGATCAGCCAGAAGGATGCGCTACTGTTAGGTGTCCTCCATCTGATGCCGTTGGAAGATCTGATTTTCTGGTAGAGAAGAAGCGAATTGCTACTACTCGAGATATTTTTAGTGGACGTGATACAACCTCTACGGTAACTAACGCCCAGAGATTCATACCCCATGGGCTTGACGGGATGGGATCCATTTCCTGAGAGCAACCGCAAACCATCCACACATGAAGCATATATATCCTCCATGTGTGAACTCGTGTCACTTTTAAGAGCTTACAGGTTTTTATGGAGAAAAATACATCAACGTAAACATATTAAGTATTCATAAAAATGTTCTCTCTCCTGTTTTATTTTCGAGTAGAAATATCGTGATCCTTCTTGAGTTGCGGCCAGTTGTAAAATCTAAAATGGTACAATTAAACTGTGAGCAAAGCTCTCTGCTTTTTCCTTGAAAAATTCCCCTTGAACATCTGTAAATGATTTTAAGCCATAATTCCACAAAAACCATGACCTACAAACCTACAAAATCCACTTACGAGTCAACAGTAAATATCTAAAAAAAAAAAATTCTCGTCTGAATAAAACACTTCACTTCTGTTTACTGCAGGAAACTAAATATATTAGTTAATAAGAATTTATGAAGCAAATCTTTGCATGAAGGGAAAAAAAAGAAACTGCAGTGGAATTTTGTCATTGTTTACTGCACTCGTCAAATTAACACCAAGTTTACCTGTGTCTTTTTCATCTTTTCAGCCTCCACCATTGCTGAGAACGGGAGAAAAACATGCCTAAAGCTCAAAGTTTTCGTCCGACCATCAAGTAAGTGTTTGCACACGACAGGAGGCTTTGTAACAGAGCTAGTTGAAGAACACACTTGGAACAAAAATCAAAACAGTTTTAGACTAATTGCGTGGTTACATCACTGCCCTGATTTACCTTTAGCTCACTGTCCAACATGCTCTCTTAATCTATTACAGACCTGCTTTACTTGTAAAGAAAAGGATTTCTGACAACATGAAAAGGGATGGTAGATCACCACATCAGTCATCTGAATGTTGCCATGAGCTTTGTTGCTTGGGATGTTTAATTTGAGGGTTGGGGGTGGGGTGGGGTGGTGGGGGGGTGCAAATGTATCTAACCTATTTGGCATACACCTCTAATGATTTCTCATTCTCCCTATTTTTCTGTTATAGACAGCTGTGTGAAAACTATAGGCGTACATGACCGTGTTTTTGATGTAAACGACAAAGTAGACAATACATTAGAACCACGAGGTTAGTATGGCTTCCTGCTTCTTTTATCCTTTTCTGTATGACTTCCGCAGATCTCTTCTTCTGTCCTGCATGTCCTTCCACATCACCGCTTGATGCTTTCTCTAAAACAGATTCTTCTCCAGATTGCCAAATTGGTGTTGTGTCACTGCTGCTGCTGTCATGTTAAGATTGGCTGTTTCTGTAATTACACTGTGAGCAATATGTTGTGTTGACATGCACTGAGTATACATCTGTACGCACCATACACAGTGTCATTTGCAGCTCTGTTGTGCTCCATACCATTACAATCCTTATTTTCAAAATCACAACAATTCTGCCTTTGTATCTTACCCATACAGTCAAAACTCATGAATGTATGTGCAGAATATAGACACGTTCACACAATCTGCTTAAGGCTTCTTTGACTAGCTGTTTGGCCCTGTAGCTTAGTGAATTTTCTGTGCTCAGATTGCACACATTTTTATGTCTTTATTTCTGAGCCTAATCCTGGAGTAAAAATCACTCCACATCAGCCACATGCTGTTCTTTCATTCCCAGCACCGGCTCACCCCAAGGTCTGAAATAACACAAAGACTATTCCACTTTCAGAGAGTATAATGAACTACTCTGTAAAATCATAATTATTCAAAAAAAGTTCAGAAAGTTGCAGTTTTTACACTGTATTAAATATGGTGAATATGCAATATAAACTTAACCTAACCTAAATGGAGCACACTGAGCAAGTCCAGATGATTGGAAATTTTTTTCATGCCAGCCCGCCTGATTTTCCTCCGTGCTCATTTGCCCGCTGTCCTATCTAGCCTGCATCCTTAATGGCTGCCTCTAATCTAAAGTAACAAGCTTCTTTTGGCTCATTCCCTGCTTTATGCACTCTAAAGGAGGAAAATTAAAAACTGTCCTGTCCCTCCAATCCCTACCACACACACACATACACACACACACACACACACACACACACACACACACACACACACTTGTAATAGTTATGTAACTGTCAGATCCTCTGTTCTGTCTTTCTGTCCTCTGCTGTGCATGGTTCAGCTATTTTTCCATGAAGCAGTGGGCAAACATTGAACACAGATACAGATGCCCCTGTCACACAGACACAGGCGGCAGCTCACCTGGGAGATAAATCCAAAATGTTTCTGACAGTGAAAGTGGAAACATTATATAGCAACTGAAGTTCAAATGGCAACTCAGACTTCATGACATAAACCTAAAAATCTAAATATTGTTAGTAAAGAAAACACAAAAAAAACACATGGAATGTTTGCGGTTTATAAATCAAAAAACATTTAAGAAGTGCACGAATGTCACAATTTGATTGTAATTCTCTGCCACAGGAGAGCAGCCATGCCCTTAATTCACCTTTTTTATTTTTTATTTTTTTTTATCTTTTAGATGATACCAGCCATGAAACGGCTGCACCTTCCCGAAGTGAAACAAATGCTGCGCCACACCTGCAGAAAACAAGTCAACTTCTGGCTTCACTGCTGGTCAGCCTAGCAGCACTCTTCACTTTATAGCGCCTCCCTCTATGCTGGAGGCCATTTACACCTAGCGTGGCCTGAGTCTGCCCTAGGCTGAATGGTAGGGGGTGGGATTAGGGTGGAATGCATTTGCTTGATTGGGCATAAGAGCAGGCTTCTAAAGGAACCCTCTATTTTTTTCAGAAAAATATTTAAGTGGTCTTTCTCCGTCTGTGAGTGAAAAAAGTTGATGTTAGAAGTGGGAGAGACAGTTCCCCCTCTCAAACCTTCAACTAAGATGCCAAATCCTGTTCTTTTGACACTTAGTGATTCTTATTTTCCCGTGACTTTTGACATTGCTTTACATCACATTTATGTCATTGCAGCACTGATGTTTACCTACGCAAACAAACACACGTACTGTATAGCACATACACACAGACAGCGTTACACAGCATTAGCACACACACACACAAAACAGTATAAAATGGCTTTTTGTTTCTACAGTAGTTGATACAGTAGTAGTATTGCACAGTAGGACAGTGATGATTCTAAGACTTAGAAAATACTGTACATATACAAATAGAAATTTGTCCCGAGACCTCTCAAGAAGCCTTTCAAAAAAATCTTTAATCAAATTGTACAGGGTCAGAATAAATAGATTTGTGGGGCTCTGTTAGCAGAATAGTAGAATATAAATCTGATAGATGAAGACATAAAAAGAGGAACAATGTTTTTCATTTGGGGCCAGATTAGAAACTACAATATGTACGAGAAATATGTACACGGTACGCACCTTTATCAAACTGCAGTACTGGATTTAAAGCTAGTGGCCAGTTTATCTTAAATATAGTAGAGTGTTTGAATGTTACAGATTGTCTACCAAAAGGTTATAGAGGTAGTAATAAAACATATCTCAAAGAATTCAGTTCACTCTGACTCATAAAGCAGCTGAAAACTTTTTGACCAGACTCCCTGTTAAATGCTGTTAAAATCAAGGATCGATATCTTTTGAAAATTGATCACATAATTTCACGGCTACAGGCACAGTAATTTGTGAATGTTTACTGAACAATTGTTTTCCCTGTTCCAGTTGAGCATTAGTCAATATTAACACTCCCATAAACATTTGCATCTACAGCCCCCACCGCCTCACCCCACCTCACTATTGATTGTTAAAATGAGTGTTTGAAAATGATTCACAACTAAAACTTGCCTTACGTTTCTTCGAAACAATTAACTTATTTGACTCTGGCAATCGTGTCATCAGATGTTGTCTTTAAGCTTGCAAACACAATTAAATGACAGAACCAACAATGACCGAGGTCAGGGGAAAGTGTTTGAAAAGACACTGTCTTTCATAGTGACATATCTTTGTTCCTTGAACATACAGCAATGGTGGCTTATAATAGCTATATACTTGTCAGTTGTTTCTCACTTTGTTTTTTGCAGCAGTTAGTACATCATTTACAGGATTTTTGCTTCGCTCCTATTAGTCGAGATCAGACTGCAAACAGAAAAGCCATCCATCAAATTCAAGGCAATGCACAACTCTGTTTAGTCTTGCTAGGTTTATATTGGCACTGAGATTCAAAGGAATGCACTGGGCAGCAGCGGTGCACACAGGGATTTTGCATATTAAGAACTTCTTTCATAGGGACTTGTTTCTTTACTTTCAAACAGTTATGAACAGATAGGAAACTTAAGTTTACTGAAGCTGAGAAACAGGGCACCAATTGGTTTAGAAAGACAAACAGAAGAGAGAAATGGAGCTAGAACAGGAGCACAGGAGCAAATGAATGTCCACCTTCGGTTCCTAGTGTTACTGGTTTAAGTGACTCTTTAATGAGGTTCAAAATGACAGGCATGCAGACCCCATGTTGTGGCAAGGGGAGTTATTTCTGGTATTAAAAATAGATGGTGAAAGGCTTGAGGGGGGGTCTCGGGAGGGAGGGGCAGGGTGTAGATTTCCACTGTGGGGGGTATTAAAGCACCAGTGACCTTGCAGTTTGAGAAAACTGGTGACTGAAGGAGACAGAAAGAATGAGAAGGAGAGCTGCACACACACACACACACACACACACAGAGTTCGTAAAGTCATGGGAGATAGCTGAAGGTAGTATGATTAGTGCCTAACAAAACAAATCTAGACAAAACAACAAAAAGATCCATGCAACACAACCGGAAAACATCCAATTGAATGACAAACAAGGTGTCTAGTATCATTCAGTCTCAGAGACAAACACTGTTTTTGCTTTGTTTTCATTTTTGTAGCTTTGTTTCTCTCTTTTTTTCTTTTTTTTTTCCTTTTCTAGAAAAAACAGCTTTCGCCTTCAGCCATTTGTTTGTTTTTTTTGTACAATGCTATTACGGCAAAATAGCAGCTCATCTATGAGGGGTAATAGGAGACAAGGCCATTTAATGAGGTACTAATTTTTTTTATAACACCACCTTAAATAAGCACTGCATAAGACTCTAAATGGATGCTTGTCAGCAGATTAACACAACACTTTTATCAGAAACCAGCTTCAATTATACTCTCTTATAATTATCAATACTATTTGTCATTATTGCTATCATTACCATGATTTATTCTTCAAACGCCTTCACCTGGGAAATGAGGATCAACTTATGTACTGGATACCGTGTATCCTGAGGTAGTCAACCATAAAACATGTAGTGTTAGGTTAGTATCTGTTTTGTACCTTTCTGGAGGACAAAAGAAGAAAACTAAGATATGTCATTGTTAAAACTGTATAATTATTATTATTGTTATGATGATAATGATTATGACTATTATTATTAGGAAAACTTCTTGATGTAAATAGTGTTTGATATTAAAGTATTAATTTGGTTCTTATGTCTTTTTCTAAAAATGAATACCGTATTATCTCTGGGTTTTGCGGAGTGTGTACTGTTCTCAAACAATGCATTGAGTGCTTTGGTCCTCAATGCCTAAAGAGACTTTGAGTTAATGCAAAGGGGAAACCTGTGGGAGCTGTACACATCAGTGTAGAGATGGCTGGACATTAGCCAATGAGAGGCTCACCTCTTACATGTTTCAAACCAGTCACCGACCTTCAACATCTCTTCATATGAGGATCCTGCCTTGGAACGAAACACTTGGGACTTAATTGATGGCTTATTTGTACTTTTTTGCCTTCAGGGTTTTAGAAGCATGTTGGTCAGCTAAAAGATCAGCTGAGAGTGGACTGTTGGCTTTTTATTGGAAGGATCTCACCAGTTTCATTATGTGGCATGCGCATGCACTTGATGATATGTTAAGGAAAAAAAAAAGAAAAAAAAATCAAACGTTTTTTCAGAAAGTTTTCTTTTGCAATTTTCATTTCCTTTCAGATGTATTAGATTTTCTGATCACTTTCATGTTGTGTGTTTTTGCCTCCCCATTCGAGTGATGTCAAACCATGTAGTTACAGATGACAAATGTACATAACACAAGCATTTGTTGTGAAGTTACAGTGGGGGTCAGTCATTTTGTAGTTAAAAAGCAACTTTTCTTTTCCTAAGAAGCACTGTCTCTGTACCCATTTATGGTATTCATCCCATGACTCAAACACCCATTCATCCTCTCTCTGCACTCCCAGGAGGAGGAGTTTGGGAGTGGATACATCAATGTGGACATTTCTCGGTGTGAAGAAATGTGTGAGACCTATAAGTTTGAGTGTGAGTGCGTGTCTCATTTACTGTTGCTTCAGTGAATGGGAAGCGGCAACCCTCTTTGGCAGTGAAGAGTGTTTCCCATGCCTTAGCCCTATAGCCTCTGCCCTGGCAGCCCTGTCTGTGTTCAAGACGCTTTCTGCCATTGTGCTTTTACACAGAACAGCTGCTGGCTGCGAAGAGACTACAACAGGGCCCTTCACTTTCTCTCCCTTTTTAACAACCCTAAATCACTTGTCACAACGGTAGATGGTGGTCCTGGGCACAGTTCAAGGATTAGAGCACCCCCTCCACCAAATCCTGAACTGAATTGTTAGCAGGGGTAAAGCCTATCATCGATCCAGGTTCTGTGCACATGAGCAAAGCCTCTCAGCTCTCCTCTGGCTGATGAACCTCTTGTTCATTTTATGTCCTGCCTCATTCTTCTTGTGCTTGTACAACCCCGAACACACCACCTGCTGTCCTTCCTCCTTCTCCTTTGAACCCTGCTCGTACTCGCCATCAGTGGGGAATGTTTCCAACCTGCTCTTTTACAGTATATAAACAACAAGAAAATTTGACAAAAAATGATCTGTATTTGTATATACACGTGTCTGAGCAACTATGAGTACTACAATAAATCAGAAATACATTGCTTTGACGATTGTGTTTGCTTCTCCCTTTTTTAAACTCTTGAATAAAGCTAGAAGACTGAAATTTAAATGTGTTATCATGGTGGTAATATTATAATCAGAAACACTCTTAAAATTTGTCATGGCTTCAGGAGCATTTTACTTTATTTAACAAAGATGGGTTTCCTAATCCAGAAAATGAACATGCTCAACACGCTCAAGTAGAGAAACTCCTCATGTGCCAGATTGTATACTATCATTATGCACACGCACCCTTCTCTCTTAGGTTTATCCCTGTTGGACCTTCTGCCTGGCTTTCAACATCAAGCAATCATACAAAGACAAACTAAAAGGAACAGTATCCATTAGGATCAGAGGAAGACCTTAACACTCTTTTCATTTTAGTCGAGCAGTAATGAGGACACCAGATAACCTTCTGCGGGACCCCATCAACACCATTTAGCTTCACCTTCCATTTTCTCTTGTAATTAGACCGAGTCAAAGGGCCCTACAGACCAAATGGGGGGTAAATGACCCCTGATAAGCCGATTTGAATCCACCAATGTTGGATTTGATGGAGTAAATTGAATAAAATCAGTCCCTCACATCAAGTTGTTCGACATTTGTTCTTTTTTAATCTTTCTTTAAGGGTTTGAGATATATATATATATATATATATATATATATATATATATATATATATATATATATATATATATATATATATATATATATATATATATCACCACATTAAACGGCAGTCATTATGGAATATATTCATGTAGCCACTGTATCTTCACCACTTTGATGTGGACTAGTGTTTAAAAGCCTCTGGTTTGTAATGTAATTGTAGTTTGTACTTCCAGACGAGGTGTAAATCAGGTGGACCTGGCTCAAAACCCAAAGACTCTATCCACGTTCACTGGGACATGGTAACAGCACGCCTTAGTTCGTCAAAGCCACAGCATTCATAATTGAAATGTCATTGAAATTACTACGGAGTGTATGTTTATGTTTATGTTTATGCATTTGGCAGACGCTTTCATCCAATGCGACTTATGGAGAATAAAACTTTTTTTTTTTGTGTATACCAGGCTGTTAAATTGAGCATTCTTTTGAGTTGTGCCAAGCTTGCCAGCGGGCAAGCATTATGCAGATGTGTGTCAAGGTAATTTTGTGAACTAAAGGGGAAAAAAAAGGCTACAAACTAGAGACTTTAGGCAGGAGTGTCCTCTGTTGGAGAGATTATCTCCCTTTGGTGAGGATGCTGGGATTTTGTAATTGCAAATGTTTTTCGTTCACAAAGCTAAATAACACTTGAAAGATTGTAACACTCCCCAGATCATGATATGACCTCTTTAATATGGGGATCCACACGGATAAACTTGATTTGGAGCCAGCTTCGGGAAGCCAATAGCAATTTCTGCCATAGATTGCCACTCATTAAACTTTTATTACAACGTCCAAAGCCTATACAAAAGGGAGTTATTCTCTCAGCAATGTGGTGTCGTGACAGATCGACAAAACGCACGATGGTCCACGGGAGCTTATGTTACAATTAAGCTTTAAAATGACCCAAAGCTAAATTTTCTTCTAAAATGCCACTCCTGTTACGTTTCTGCTTACATGACAAAGTTATTGCTTGGCATGTAATGATGATGAAAGTTTCCATGCTTGTGTACAAGAAAAATACTGTGTAAGGGGATGATTGGTGGCATTAAACATTGGCATTGGCTTTTTAAGCAGGCAATTGTTGGTTCAGGTCTTTTTTTTTCCGCAGTCCTTTCACTTTTCTACTTCACTCCCACACACTAATGGCTATGGTTAGGATTTAAAAGTACACATTTAGGGTTAAAATGAATACACATGATCAGTTTTAGATGTTCAAAAATACTCTGTTAGGGTGAGAAAATTACACACCGTCATGGACTGCACAGTTTCTCAGTCATAGTGTAACTATATGCATGTGCACAAGCCTTATCTACTCCCCCATTTTTAGCCATAAATGAATGTGTACACTTTCCTAATTAACCATTTGCATGAAGGCAATATAAAGAGCAAATTAGAAGAACTTGTTATTATTATTTTTTTAATCACTATCAAAGGCCCCTGTTCTGGCCTATTTTATTTAACTTACATTAAATTCTGTCACCTTTTTATTCTGTTTCGACTTTTTCACATCTACATATCTATATATATATATAGATATATATCTATATATATATTGTATATGTATAATGGATATATTGATGCTAACTTTGCAGTGAGTATTTTTGATGTTTTAAGACTACGTGGAGTTTTAGTCTGCTCCTGCTAACATTCACATTTCCTGATTTCCTCAAATGTCCATGATTGAACGTATCTTGCTTCCATTGAAATTTTCATGCAAAATTGCTGTGATATGTTGTTCATGTGTTTTGAAAGCAGACATCTGGGCCTTCTTTGAAATTTTTAACTTACTGGAAAGCACAAACTCTAATAGATAAGATGTATGCGGTGTGTGCAATCTGCAGTGCGAATTGTACACTTTTGCAAAACAACTGATATGTGGAACCACATTAACATCTGTCCTCCCGACCTGATGTCTGCAACCTCGAGGAACACAGCCAGACCGACGAATCATTTAGGAAATAATTGATGCACTGTCAACTTTGCCCTTCCAACTTTGAGAGAGGGAAGAGGATCACCAAATCTGAAACAACATTCATCGGTAAGGGTCTGCTGCCTTATTTGGTGACAGAGAACTCTGCGTTTCATCAGCTTTTCTTTTTAAATATGCTATTTGTCGTTATATTACATTATGAGAAGACGGTACACTGAAATGCACAAAGATGTATCTTTGATTGTGGTGCATTTTAATTATTAACAAGTAAGCCATAACTGATTTAAGCTGTAAATCCAGTAAAAACATGTGCTTGTAGCTGAGACAGGAGCTAAAAAAAACAAGCTTTAGACAGGTGCTGCAGCATGCAGAATGAAAAAAAAAAGCGTGCATTATTTAAACACCGAATCAATACATTAAATACGCCTAAAGAAATGATTACCTTGTATATAATATAAATAAGCATTTACAAAAAAACAAGGACTTCTGAAGGCTTTTTCAGTATCTCTGTGTGTGACGGTAAAGATGAGGTACTCGACACACTGCAGGCTGGAAGAAAATGTGTTGATGAAAATTACATGAAATTCTATTCAGAATTGAATTCCATCCAATCTCTTACTTTTTTAAAGCTGGTGCTTTTTTTTAAGCATGAGTGGGGAAAAAATCCTTTATGCATGAACACTACTGACTTGATGAGCCAATTAGCGTCAAGTTGTTCTTCTTGTGTTATTACCCAAAAAGACTGGGGTTCCAGGTGTGTGTGCATATAAGAGGACCAATAAAGACAAATCACCATGACTGATCACTAACTCCGGGATGGTGATAGCTTTACATGAAGATTTATCCCAGGTGTACTATTAGGCCAAGGTCTTTGACCAGCAAAGATTGAGTGATGAGCACTGGGATGAGATGGTATTCAGCTGAACATAGATGACATTTGTGATGACAACATGAATGCAAGAACATGGTGAGATTTACCTATTCCTCTGATTCTAATTCTTCTTTCACAAGTATAGCTCACCGATGGGAGAAGTTTTATCTTAACATAATAACAGCTTATGTGACAGTTCTGAAGAGGCCACTTTAGTCAAAGGCGTTTTAAGGCATCATTCTCAAGTCGGCTGGCTCACTTATTGGCTGCAATGTATTTCGTTTCTATGTGAACAATCAGTTTGACTGACAGCTCTGAATGATGTCTTCAGTTAATCGCTTCAGTGGTGTGAAAAGGTCATAAATTACCCAATTACGTTACCCCCCCCTTTATGAATAGATATTTTGGGGGGAATATTTAAAATGCACCCAAAGCATATCAACTTAGTCAACCCCATATTTACTGAGAGGGGGCTGCTGAGTGGCTGCCAGAAAATAACTGATAAGCTGAATACATTTTAGAGTGTCAGTCACACTGTGGAATGCCACAGTCTTACCCTGTTAGAAAGTTGGTACAGAATTCAAGGTCAGGAGTTAAGATTTATGACAACTTTACCATTTTAAAAAATAAAATAAAATTCAGGAAAGAGAGTTACAAAAATCCTAAAGAGCCCAAACAAAAAAGAAAATTCAATAAAAGGGGAAAAAATAGGTGATATTTGAAGAAAAAAAGCTTAGTGGTTTAACATAGATTTTTGAGAAAAGCACAAAGCACATATTTGTGTGAAACATCCTAATGCCGTCAAAGCCTGTGCAGTATGCCTCAGCTGTGTTTGATCAATATTCATTTAAGTGTAATCTCTTGCTCTCTTTCACGGTTTTGAAGGGTTAGCACCTTGTAGAGAACAGAAACTCCCAGTTCTTGATCTTGCAGAATGTATGAATGAGTTGCAGTTTCCCTCACAAAAGAAGTGATTTTAGCAAATCAGACAAATGAATTCTTTTAATCATTAGTCTCCGAAACTAAATACGAGAAACCATCACCCTGTGAATGATGACGTCAAATGCTGTTGTTTCAAAAGTTTTCTTTTCTAAACAGAGAAATTGTCTGTAGCAAGTCATGAGGCTTTTCCAAACATCCAGTACAGGTTGCCCTCAGCTTAGGCAGAGGTCACTGGAGTATATTTTGCGCAGGTCATTTTCTTTTACTTATGCCTCTCACATGTTGACCTTCAGGGCTGAGGGATGAGGGACTACAGCCAATCCACAGGAGGATTACGGAAAGATGTGATGCCACTACAAAATGTCAACTTAGATACAGGTGAGGCAGACTGAAAGAGGTGTCAGTGGTAGTGGCTGAGGAAGGAAACTTAGGATCACATGTTGGCCCAAACATGTATGTCTTATATAGTAGAATTACTTGCAATTACTGACTAAGGGCATCTATTCCTCTGTGAAATCTGAAAGATTGCTGGTGTAGGCTGTTTGATGCTATGAAGAGTTATGTAGACAACAGACTCTCACACAGTATTTCACACCATGTTTGATGTGTTACACTGAGAATTCACACATGCAGAAATGAAGATCTCCTCTTCTAAAATGACAGCTAATTTCACATGGAGCTGTGAAAAATGGAAGCAAACTAAAGGAATATTAGCAGACGCTTTGGCACGAGATGGCTCGGTTGTTCTGAAAGAAGACAAACATAAAATATTGAACAATGGAATATGTCAAGCAGCAAGGTGATTTTAATCAAATTCGCTGTGACACTACTGTCAATAAGTATTGCGTTTTTTAGTAACATCCAATAAAAGCAGATCAGACATTTGTGAAACTCATTCAGTCATTCATTTTTCATACTTGGTTTATCCTAGCGTGTATCCTAGCTGACATAGAGCAGGAAGCAGGTTACACTTTGGACAGGTCGAAATATTTTTTTATGCTTAAAGAATACACATAAATGTTAGTAGTATAATAATAGTAGTAGAGTGTACTGAGACACTTGGTTTGCTTGTATTTTGTCAATTTTTACATTGCAGAATTTAATATTCATGGCCAATATGACATACAGTTGTCACATTTTAGAATTATATCCTGCACATCCACTTCTACCCACCCCTCCTTTGCTACCTGTGGACAATTCAATGGCATTTGAGCATCCCAATTCGCAAGCTTTACCAAGAGGAGAGGGCTTTTGTCTTCTCCTTAGCAGCTCATTCCACTCTCACTGTGTGTGCCACTGAAATGAGAAAAATTTCCTGCCAGTACCCATTGAATGAATGAGGTAAAAGTGACGGGGATATTACACTGACATGTCGGCACTAGATCATAGAAGTCTTTGCCCTGGGGTCATAAATTAGATTCTAATGATTTTGCCATTCTGTTAAAACAATAACTTTCAGACCCAGTCTCTTTTTTATTTTTTGCCTCCGTAACGTTTGATTGATGCTTTTAATTTTTTGATGGCTTGAAATAGTCTGATACTCTTGCCATTATGATGCTGATGGGATGAAATATTGTCACAATTCATTTTCCTTTACGGGTTTAATTAGTTTACTTTAAAATGCCATCCATCACCACTGATGTAGATGAAATGCAGAGCACCGAGAGCAGGGAGACTTGGCAATAGGAAGTTTTACAGTTGACTTCCGGGGAAATAAAAAGTGGCTGAATTATTCATAAAGCTTGCCATAACTTTAATCTTGATTCTTAATTCGAGGCTTTTCTTACCCGACATTCATTCACAATTTCTATGAGGCATTTCTGCTTGAAATGATACTTAAGGTAGATTATCACTTCTGTTGATGGCATTGTATTGTATTGTAAAAGGAGAATGCAGTGTGTCAGAGATCAGATTAGCACAGAGCTCAGAGATCTATCTGAAATGACACTTTATGACTAACTTTATGATTAGCCTTTATAAATTTTCCAAGTTGAGACATAAAAAAAATCAGTGTGTTTAAATGTTAAGTTACCTAAACATCTTACAATAAAGCTATTGTATGGATGTACAGGCTAGTTATGTAAAATCTAAGATCTCTTTTACTGATCTTGAATAAGAGCAATGAATCTTTACTGACCTCACAGTTTGATACAGTTACCGATAAATCTGTTAACAATTTGATGCATCTAAAAATGCATCTCACTGTCTTGCTTCTTGAAATTGCTATATAACTTATATATCAGTTACTTGCCTGGGTTTGAGTTTGGCTATAGAGTGCAGTTTCTGCAATATTAATTTTGTGATTGGAGATAATACTGCGACTCCAAGGTCTTCCAAACTTTCTTAGAAAGCTGAAAGGTTTGGTACTCTCTT
Organism: Odontesthes bonariensis; assembly: GCF_027942865.1. Classification (NCBI taxonomy): domain Eukaryota; kingdom Metazoa; phylum Chordata; class Actinopteri; order Atheriniformes; family Atherinopsidae; genus Odontesthes; species Odontesthes bonariensis. The sequence goes on from NC_134511.1 coordinate 17,852,601, forward strand.
CTCTCAGAGTTGTGGTTGAAACATGGCCATTACCTTGTTAATTCTTGGCTTTTTTTTTGTTTTGCAAACGTACTACGTCAAGTTTGCACTTTTTGGAAAGTTCATGAAATCTGATGCATGTTCATATTACTGCTTAAAGAAACACTAAGTTCATTTTTATCATTAGATGCTCTTTATTAAACCGCCATATCACCCATCACAATAACATCAATATTACTGTTATGGCGATGTTGGCTTTACAGTCTAATTACAACTTCGTTTGCACTCGTTCCTACCACTTTATTGTTCTGCTGAGGCCAGAAAATCGATCAACAATCAGATGCTATATTTTGAGTAGGTTGCAGAAACATTCACGTCCACATCCAGATGCATCCTAAAATGGATCAGTTTCCACACCTCTAACATGAATTGGCCATGCTGTAATCCAACGAGTCTTCCAACTGAAATGGTCATTAGTTCATACCCGTCAATACACCTCTTAACAGCCTCATAAAAGCACTGCCACTACAAGCTGCAGAAAGAAAATACAGCTCACATGAGTGTAGTAACTATGCTGCTGACTTTAGAAAATAGCATCACAATCATAGTTAGGGCTGAAAAACTTTTCTATGCCATCATCACCATCGTGAATGCCATTTTTACACAAATAAACCAGTTGCTATATATGAGAGAAAACTGAAAAGAGATCTTGATATTATTCTTTCATGTAATCTAAAATTGTTTTTCTGGTCACTCATGTTATCATTAACGAGAGTAAAGTGTTTGCTATGCAAGAATGTACTTACTTTAAAGTGTTTCCATCTCCCCTTGTGTGGATCAACTCTTTCACAGAAAAAAAAAAGCAAAAAACACTTTAAGCGAACATAAAAACTTTTTTTTGTGAAATTAAGGCAGTTTGTTTTAAATTGTCCTGTTTCTATTAATGTTCTCTAATGCGATACTTCAAAGTAAGTATTCATGGAAACATGAGCAATCAGAACTTATTCAAACTAATTTTTTGGTTTATAGAGGCGTTAAAAGAGGCATGGTCACGGTTACTCAAATAACAACCCGAATTGTTGTGCTAAATATGTTGTTCTTTGGCACGTATACCAGTTTATCTTGTATTTAAAAAAAAAAAACCTTTATAACCTCATGGAAGTTCCCAGATATTTTAACTGTCCACATATTTTATGGGGCAGCAATAGGTTTGTGATAAATGGTAAAATGAATCAGTTATGGTAATACTGTTCAAATTATGCAGGAGGAATCTTATTACTAATTACTCCATCTTATTAAAGGTCATTATTCTAAAGTAATACTGAATTACGTCAATTAATGGAAAAAGTGGAGCTAACTGTGAAAGCTCTACTTTTTTGGTTGTTTGAATATGCCAAGGAAAAAGCATTTGTTTATCATGTACAAATGAACCCTCTAACTTCCACATATGTATTTTACTCCCTGCTGTCCTCTCTCACTCTTCATCACACACTCGCACACACACACACACACACACACACACACACACACACACACACACTCGCACACACACACACACACACAGTAGGCATACTTTGAATTACTGGTGACAAAATCCCTTACATTGGTCTTTCGTTTATATTTGTTTATGTGATTTCGTTATGCAGGTTAGGGTAAAACTTCCTGTTAGCTGGAACATGGCTCATTAAATATTTCACCTAAAACATATGGAGCATACACATTCATGCTTTTCTGATATTCTTTTGTCATATCTAAAAAAAAAAAATTAGAATCCTTGTCACACAACTTCAGGTCTTCATACAAGTCAAATAGTCACATGCCTGCCACCCACTGCTGACCCCCAACTATATGCCGTTCATGAACAACCCTTTAGGGACAGTGCTAAATGTCAGAGGCCACAAGGTCAACATTCAAATATAATTATAATCTTGTGTCTTTATTCTAACTTCCAAAGTTAGTTGAAGTTTCTCTCTGGGCCACAAGAGTCATACATTCCACTACATGATACAGACTTTTTAAATTCAGTATTGTCACTGAAAATAAACTGTCATTTAATAATGTGTTTGCCTATTTAATTATTGTTTTTTTTTTTACTGTTAGTTATGTCTTCTTAGATTTTACAATGCACTTTCTAGAAGTGTCATAAAATATAATCAATTGATATTAAAGGCTTTTTGTTCCGTTTTATTCCAGAGTGCAGGAGTTGTCATCACAGAGTTAACAGAGTTAACTTTAATAGAAAGGGGTGATATTTTTGTATATGAGTATAAATACTATAGCAAAGTCATTCAGCAGCTGTAGAGGTTACAAAGCACACAATAACAGATTCTTCCATTGTATCCATTGCAGACACTTACAATAATTGATACTGCAATATATCGCTGTATTTTAGAGCACAGCACATAACGGTTGACTAACAGAAGATTTTATGAAATTTTACAGTAATTATAATATACTGTTTGTTCATAAAGGTTAATAAATTCTGCTTCTTTTGCATTTATTTTTTCACAAACCCTCATGCATAATGAAAAGATAAGTAACACATTTTTTATGAGTAACACACTAAAAATCAACAAGTCACTAAATTGCCAATAGTTTCTGCAGTCATAAAAAATCCAACGCATACATTAACATCACTCTATGGCTTGACATCAGTGAGGTGGAAGATACGCCTCCTTAAGTTTCCTCAGAAGGGTATTTCTGTTTTAAAATCTCAAACTTCCATAAGAATGCACTGATCATGAAATTTTCCAAATCACCATGAAAACAGGGATTGTGATCAATCCAGCACCCACCATCCTTATGGTGTTGGAGAGTGAGAGTAGGTGGTGTTTGCTTGCCAAGAAACGCTGTTTTAGACTGATGAATTATAACGATCAAGTTTCCTTTTTTAACTGTCAGTATTACCTCATCATGTACGTTTTAGATACACATTTTATGCTAACTTACAATTGAGAAAAAACACAGTTATAAACTATTAGAAATCAGTTCTAAATATACAACAATTATTGACCTGTGCACTGCGAGAAACACCTTAGAGTGATTTTAGTTCATTTTTAAAAGAAACTTCTTTCAATGGGACCTGTTTTGCAATGTTATTATCAACCTTTTACTACTTGATTGCATGTATCTGTGCTGGTTACTGAAATTATTAAAAAAAAAGGGAGACAGGGAGATATTGCAAAAAACACAGACAAATAGATGTTATCTGACAGGTGCAGTGTGCCCAGCTTGGTGTGTGGGCAGTAGCTATGAAGGGGATTTTAAATGCACTGTGTGAGGTAATGCTGTATAATTCACTGTCTGTCATGACTATAACCTTAATCTCTATGAAATTACACGTCATATAAGAACATGACTCATCTGACTAAAACTAGGATACGATGAACTGATATATTTGGTTGTGTCATCACCAGACTCTCTACATCTCCACATTTTATTCTGTTTAAGCAACAGAACCCATCCACCATTACTCTATCAACAGAACAGCTGTCTTCTTCCTCTTTTTTCTTTTGTAAGTGTTGGTTTTGTGTCTATGTTTATTTAGTGCTTGGTGTGAGTGTTGTTGCTCCATCTTGCGCAGTTATAAATAGGCTAGGCAGGCAGGCCTCCTGGAAGGTGGTGATCACCAGTGGCAGCAGGGTCAAGGGCGAAAAGGGACCCAAAGCCACTAGGTGCAGGAAATTAAATTAGGCAACCCATCTGGAATGTAGCTGTTGAGTGAAGTGTGTGTGCATGCCTGTGTATGGGATGTTGTGTACTTAAGTCATCTGTGTGTTTAAGCTTTTTGAGTGGATGGGTATTTGCATGTGTGGGTATGGTTGTGGATTTTGTGGGTAGATGGATGATGAGAGAGCAAAGGTGTAGAGTGTGAAATGTTTTAAGCAGGCGGGTGGGCAACTCTTAGGTAGGCTTAGGAACTAATTCCAGATAAAAGCACAGTGAACTGTGGTAATGTGAAGCTAAAACCACAAACGCATGCCAGGATCTGAGGGTATAAGTACAGTATTTGAAGATCAGAGACATGATATTTCAAGGATAAATCCCTAAACACTATGCCCAGAAACCTTTTCTGCAACTCCTATTGGTTGTATTTATTCTCAATATCTATTGCGCAAAAACTATTGTTGTTTCACTCCAAGAAGCGGATTTAAAACCAACCAAAAGTTGCCCATTTTAGAAATTCTCCCTGCAATAATTAGCTCAGTGGATCTTGATTGGGCTTCCCAAAATTAAATTGGTAAACATGGACCCACTCCCAACTTGTTTACATTTTCTGAATGCAATAAAGTTGGTCAGAGAAGACACAAAGAATATTTACTTTTTGTTCTTTTGTCTTTTAAATAAGACACAAATGAAAAAACAAATCACAGATTTAAGTTTTTGTCGCAGTTTAAAAACTAATTTTCTGGAAGAGGGAAAGGTTGAAAGGACCACATAAGGAAACCTGTTAGTATTGTTCATGAACGTGCTGAGGGCCAATAATGAAACAGTTTTTGAGGCATAACCTGGCTTTGGGCCGCCACATTGAGAAATCACGCATGCACAGGGAGAACATGCAAACTTCCCACAAAAATATTTGTAAAAATGGCAACATGCTAACCACCATGCCTTTGTGCAGCAATGCTCGCCTAGTCATCCTGTCTGCAATCAAAATTCCAAAATAAAATCTCTTTGCTCAAAATATGCTTACCAATTACTCTTAGAGCTGAGAAAAATACTTGCAATGGCCACTTTATCAAAGAGAACTTACAACATAACACAATGGCTTGGTTTTACCTGGAATTCAGTATCCACAGTACACACAATGGGTCCAGTATAAGTTCATCAAACAGGTTACCACCAGGTAAAAAAACTGACACAAATATATTTATCGTGTGATGCAGAGCATCCATCACAATTTTGTGGTCAAAGGAAGACTAAGAGGGTCAATATTTTACAATTTTGTAATGTAATTCTCAGGAAAATTCTTAGGAAAGTATAGAGAGGGACTTTTATTGTATTGTGCATGTCACACAGACCTCTTGTACTATGACATACAATTTGTATGATTTTCCACAGCAGCTTTTTGCAGGGATTATGTATCATAATTTTCATCTGATAAAAGGAAACAAATTAACTTTTCATTTACATCCTTCTTAGACCTTCAGTGACACAAAGAGTGATGAGATGGGAAAAGAGAATTCCAAGTTATGACAAAACCTCTATCACAAGATAATTCATTTATCTATAAGACCATATAGCCATCAGTACAATGACCACTCTTGTATTTTTCAGCCGGTTACCATGGATCACCATATTTCTACTGAGTCAGTGTGACCCTCTGTGTTTGGTGAAATTGAACAAGCTTACTGATTATGTGAGAGACTAAACATTATGGCTTGGATTTGGCCAAAATTGACTCAGCTCCATGCTAAGATTAGTTCAGTGCATCTATGGGGAACATTTTAGTGATGAAATGTATTCTGCAACATGTTTTTTTTTAGAATATAATAGTAATCACCATAATCTGGTGAAATGAAAATGTATTTTTTTTTTGACAGAGCAACACTGAAGTGTAGGTTGCAGTTTCTAAGAAAACCGAAGTGTTATTTAAATGAACTCTGGCAGTTCAAGCCACTCATCCTGCTTTTATAGGGCTGAAGTTGGTGACATCAACAGAATCTCGATGATATCATCTGGCTTTAGTCCCTGAGGATAGATGACTTATGTTAATTTATTTATGTTCATTCCCTGAATCATAATAGTCTTATTGATTTCCCCTCATGTCACCTCTGCGCTGTGATATTAATTGGCTCTATTATTCATTGCAGAAATGACAAAAAAAAAAAGGATGCATGTGTGGCCAGTTCAATTGCTTAAAAAGTGATAACTTATTTATTATTTTAATTGTAATACTGACAATACATGTATGAAGTATGGACCTGGTGATCCACCGATGCACAAAACAAAAAGTTCCATTTTTCTTATTCGAGTATCAAGTTTATTTGGTTGATAAAAGGATTTGAATAAGGCATAGTGTAATCATCATGAATCATAGCCATATGAAGGCAAAGTGACCTTGCATGTTATTTCTCCCACAACACTGTTATAGCTGAGTTTCTTCTGTGATCCCACTGTCTCGACAGTATTGATCACACTTATATCATTGGACTCTTTTTATTACGTAGCTTTGACCCTGCTATTGCAGACATCCAGTTAACATTGTCAAATCAATTAACATGAATATGGTGATGCAAGGAGTGTGGACAGAAGAAGACATTAAAAACAGAAAGTTGGGGTATGTGACCCCATCCAATAGTGTGTAGTTTTGCCCTTTGTGAGCACGAGCAGCTTGAGTTTCAGGAGTGAAACCTGTGAGGAACGAAAATATTGTGTCAAAGACAAAAACAACACAAACAGAACCTCTTCAAATCTCTCTACCGTGCTGTGGCACACTTCGTGGTCACCAGCATTCAAGATATATGAACTACAGTGAATTTTTATTGGGGGGGGCATTAAAAAAGCAGAATTGCAGTTCATCTTGGAAGCCAGAGCAAGCATGAAACTCTCAATGAAGTGTTTCAACACATGTTCTGGGTTCAGCGAGGCAGAGCCGACTGCGTGGGGTATAATCACAAACAGCCAAGTCTTAAAAGAGTCCTAATCCTGCAAGGATTACAGACAAATAATCAGTTTATGTGCACCATTACTCAATACATCCGGGAATAAAGAAAGTATTTTTTCTTGTTTTATTTTGAGGTTAACATTCTCTAAGTATCTCAATCTCTCCCCTAAGATAATGGTGTTCTCAGTTAATCTATTTCTATTGTGGCCACTTAGAGCAATGTAACCCTTTGGTCTTGAGATAATGGTCATTATACATGCAACAAGTGCCTGCTGATGGAAACTGATAACTCGATTAAAATGAAGTCAGAAGCATCCATGGAAAGAGAGTGAAGCAGTGAAAGACTATATGCATAGTTTATAGGGGTGTGCAGAGAGATTCATTGCTCTTTCATCCACTTTGTACACTCGCTTTGCAGGTGGCATGAAGTAGATGCAGCATGGAGTGAGTTAAAGGCTGGGCAATATCGCAGACAGGTTACAAGTCAAGTACCCGGAAAACTTCTGTGTGAAGACAAGGAGAACGTGCAAACTACACTCTGAGAAGAGAACCCTCTTTCCGCCAGACACCGGTGCAAACCGTTTGGCCACTTTGCCGCCAATATATTTTTCTCATCCTTCAAATCACAGATCCACTAGACCCTCTGTACGTCAAACCTCCTCCAATGCGTACTGTGAATGTCCATCAGCCTTGGAAAAGGGGATATATTAAAGTCAGAGTCAAACAAGAGCCAAAACATATTACTGCCTTGTGTGGATTCAGATATTGAAATCATATCACCCACTGTGGATATTGAGGAAAGAATTACACCACTACATCACAATATTGCAGTATATAATGGTGTGATATTATGAGACTTGACAATAACAAATAAGATTCCCTTCACTTTAGATAATTACAAAGCAACGTAATGATTGGGCTTACACCATGTACATCTCCTTATGTAAACTTCAAAAAAAAAATATATGCTTATATTGTGCTTATGTGCTTATATTCAGATTTTTGTTCAGGAGGATGTAACTGCAGGGTCAGAATTACATACAATATGTGGAGCAAACATATCATGCCTCCGTCCCCTATTTTGCATTTTCAGATAATGCAATCACAAACATGTTTGTCACCAACTTGGTTTTAATACTCGATGGAACAAGTCTAGACACAAGGGACATGAGCATAACAATTTTCTCTCACAGTGGTGGGAACAGAGTCTTGTGGTATTAAATGAAGGACACCTCTGCTTGTAGCCTTTATGAATAAACTGGTGACATAACATTTGCTACAGGGGTATGACCTTTTTCTCATGCAGAGATAAATTTGTAACTGATAAAGTCGCAGGTCAGTCAGTCAGTGCACAGATAGACGGTACAGAGCAGACAGCACAGTGAGTTATGTCCTTTCCATTTCCACACGCTTTGCATTGAACTGTATTTACAAGGTTGAATCTTTATGGAGACAGATCATAAAAGCAGAGTAAGAAAATAAAAAAAAAAAGAGATCCAAATAACTGTCACAAATAATCAGTGATAGACACTTTCTATTGTACTTCTACTGGCTTTGGACGAGGAAGATCATCCAGCCTGGTGCTAGAAGGAGGCACTACCAGAGGAAGCAATACTTATAATTTCATAATTTCTCTATTGGAGTATACATCTACCGTCGTCAGTAACAATCAAGGTTAACACTGTGTTGAAATGAACAGCCACTGGGGCCTTACTTCTGAGGCAGATAATATAGCAAATTAACCAGCCAGGAACAGCTATTTAACTCTACTAACATTACTTTACAGAGCAGAGAAGACCAGGAAAGTAGTAATATTTAGTTAAACTAGTGCCTTTACTTTAGTACAATAAATTTTTATTTTCATTATCTTTTATTCTTTTGTCGAAGTCTTCCACTGTTGTGTGTGTCTGTTGAAATACTCAACTTTATTTCAAGTGGCCTGCTGGTTATCTGATAGCTTTTCTGACTGCGGTGTAAGGAAACAGAGCACAAGTGTACGTGTGTGTGCATGAGTGTGTGGGTTTATGAGGCACATTCGCTTGAGTTCTCTTTATTTGTACGCGTGTATCAACACTGAGATAACAGAATCAATATCTTGCATTGTTATTCACGCTGTTATTTGCACTTTTCCTAAACTCAGTTAGATCATGTATTTGTAATATTGTCCAAGTGTGTGCAATCTAGTACGCAACATCATCTTTACTAATTTTCCAAATATTCTATATGTTGCTCAAGGATTAATCAGACAGTTCAATGGAAAATCGGTTTTCTTTTGAGACATTTCAAAATTCTAGACCCATTAGTACAATACTGGGTTACCAGCCAATGTCTATTTTAAGCATGGTACTATTTTCATCAGGTAATTTTAGGCATGTTATGTTATTTAGTCTTCTTACTCTTTTATTTATGTTTTATTTAACTGCTAGCAATATTCACTAAATGAATTTTCAATCAGTTCTAAAGCCTATTGAATAGCACTGATTCTTTTATAAGGTGCTACATAAAGAAAGTTTGATTGACTGATTGATGAATAGGTAAGTTTATAAGTTTAAATTTTAACAAAATGCATTAGCTTAAAGCCAAACAACTTGAATTGAGTCAAGAACAGTTGTTACTCTGCACAGAAAATACCCTGTGGTTTGTGAAGAAATACCTATTGATCCTCAGCACTCTAGCTTATATTTATGGTCACCCAGCCAAACAGTCATTCCCGTACATGCAGTAAAAATCTGCATTCAACATTCCAACATAAGCTCTTGGTCCATTTAAACCCAGTCTCTAAATCTTCAGAGAAGGAATACAAACATTTCCAAAGCACCCCTCTTGCCAAGCCACATTTTAAAGGTTAGGAAACAAGCATGACTCAAAAAGATGAAGAAACTCACACTTGCACATGTGCCAGAATGAACAAAAATATGCACCCCAGCGCACATGTGCTTCCCACAGAAGAGAGCCACCATCACCTCATTACCTTTGATTAGCAGAGTGGTCAACCACGCTGGAAAACATCTTTGTGATACACCACCCTGCTTTAAAACCAGTTTTTGTCAGTGAGTCCGTGTGTGTGTGTGTGTGTGTGTGTGTGTGTGTGTGTGTAGGTTTGACAGAGACTTACTGTAGCTTGCCCCAATCCGCTATGTCATTCAGGAGGAAAGTGATGTGTCTATATGTGGATAATAAACTCCTTTGGGGGAGAACTCTCTTTCACTGTAGACCACAAACTACTCTTTTACTTCAGATATTACACTTCACCCAAGTAACTTTCTTTTTTTTTCTTTTTATTGATCTAAATTATACTCTTCTCCTATTGTGTTGTGATTTTGTATTTGCTGTCCTTGTTGCCATGGCAGAAATGTGAGTCCTATTAGAACACACACATATTAAAGAATCTGCTCTCCATGTCATCGTAAAAAGCTTTCAGGGCTTTTTCTCCCAGCACCACACAACCCCTCAAACCTAGGCTTGGCTATAAAAGCGCACAGAGGCTTCTAATTTTTTTTAATTCTTTTACATCTCTTTGATTTTCCTCGAGCTTCTTTTTGCTTGAACTACTTCAACTGCTTTCAGACCGGTTCTCCCAGGGTCCTCCTAAGTACAGCTAATTAAGGTGTTTGGAGTATTTTGTTTTCAGGAAGCATGCCCCTCCAGCCCCTCAACACTGTCACCCTCACGGACGCACAAACATGCACAAATTCACAAATGTATCCACATTTGAACCCACCCTTCTATCTCCTCTGGAAATGTTATGCTTTTATTTCCTTTAATTGTAATGAGCTTACCCTCATTCTCCCGTGGCCCTGGTATTCACAGTGCCAGCAGCTCATCTCAAGGTCACACAGCACTGATTTTGTTGTGGATTCACTGCCAGTATTGTCCTGCTGTCTGTTTCCCTTCAGCTACTGTGTATTTGTCTCCTTTAAAAAACAAATCCAATAGATTCCAGAGTTAAGAGTGAAACTGTGAAAGGAAGCTTTCCCTTTCTCCAAGCCTAACCAGTGAGACCAATATGATGCATTGTGCTTCATTTCGAGCTATATTCACTCCTCTGTCATTTATAGCAAAAATGGAAGTATGCGTGGAATTCCACCGACAAGAATGAAATTGTAGGTTTTCTCTTCCCTTCTTAGAAAGAGGCCACAGAATCCTCAGTTTTGAGGAGTACAGTGGTTTCTGGCTTTTCTAGGACCTTCACCTGGTGGAGCGCTCGGGGCCATATAGTCACACATCAGTATTGCAGCCATCATACTCATTTTTTTATAGGGTCTGGAAGAACCAGATGGGATTTTTCCAATCATATCACCGTTCTGAATACATCACCACAAAATGAGAGCACTGCCAAGCATGGAAGAAGAGTTTTATTTTCACTTGTATTTCTCACTGAGGATGTCTTCTTTTATGAGCTGCATCTTATTGTTTTCGCTTATCTTTAATCTTTTGTGTATGCAGCAGCATACAGTACAGTAGAGCATACTGGGTTGTTTTTTTCCCCAGACACTTTTTTTAATGTTTTTTTTTATTTATCTTTTGTTGGGTAAAGAATCAAAACATGCCAAAAGAGTTTCCTGTTGAAACATTTTTTTAGACAGACAGCACAATGTATGGTGGTTTGTCATGGTTTGCCTGCTTGCTTTTGTATAATTGTAGCAGAGCTGTGGGATAATGGATAACAACACACAAATTACTCCAGGCACATTTGCCCTTTCACACACATTTATAGGAAATTTGGTGTTTCACATCCTGATTTCTAATGGTCTAAATTAATCAAACCACACTGAGAATGCATCATCAATGCAACTGCACAGTGGATTATAGACGTTTCCCCTTCATATCAGTTTTTTCCCTCTCTCATCTTTCTATTTGACATAATTTCTCCAAATCTTAAAATTGATCATGCACAGACATAGTTCTCCATTTGCTCAAGAAGTACTGTCTATTGTGTACGGCAAAGCAAATGAGACATTATTCATTTGTCACAAGTACAAAGGAATAGGAAAGTCAATGTTAACTGATGTGGCTGGCCTGACTGGTGTGGATGATCACTTCTCATTATTACCCCTCAGCAAGATCTGTAACTAATCAGAGAGAAATTAACTCCATCCATCATAGGACATTGTGTGACATAAATCAGTTGCTGTCTGTTGTGGTGAGGAAATTTTAGCTCACTCACTTCACTTGCATAAGCATTAAAGGAGAACTCCAGGGCATTTGAAGCGCATTTCCATTGCTAGAGGTTGTCAAATACTGATAGTAAGACACAGACAGGTGCAAATCTGCGCTCCCTGTGTGGAGATCGCGCTGTTCGCTCAGCCTGTCATGCGAGGCTAATACGTGGTGGCTAGGGGCAAACGCTAACCATAAAAAATAAAAATACTTTACTTAAAACCATTTAGTGATTATGGATCTCTGCCTTTAAAATAAAAGTAGGAAGATTATGAACACTGAAAGAGGCAAAATCAACAGGGTGGTAGGCTTTTACAACAAAGCAGTATAAGGGGTTTCGTGAAGTAATTTGAGGTGTAACTACCTTTTCAATGTCATGAAGGTAGATAACTTTTTATCATATTAAATCACAATGGAACAGATGGTGCATACCCAACAGGTTATGTTCAAAATCAGTATTTGGGTAGTGAGAGGATCTCCTTTCTCTTTCTCCTCCATCTCTCTCATGACTTAGAGGCCACGTGAATCCTTCAGGTTTCCCTGATGAGCAACTTTAGCATTGGAAGAAATATATACAATTCTTCAGAATTACTTCCGTTGTGTCTGTATTTTTATTTTACACAAGAGTTGAAATAGTTGTATATAAAAAAAGAGTCTCTTAAACATATTTTAATGCTAAGAGACATTTTTTCCTCTTTTTTATAGTTTATTGCCTGGATGCCATCAACAATTAGCTTGCACAGCCATCAGCAAATAAGCATGCTTTCTGGTTTAAATTGTGTCTTGTTTATTTTCTATTTGCCAGACTCCGCCAGAGTTACAGCTGCAATATTAAGGCTTAAACTGTCCTGCGTGCTACAAGAATCCACCTGCAACCCAGAAAAATTAATAGAATTATCAGGAAAAAAATTAATAGAATACACATGCTTGTCACTAAGTCACTCGTGTTTATTGATGATGTGACAGAAGACAGACGCCGCTGGATGAATTGTGATGTGTACAGGGAAATACTATTTGTTCAGATTCAGCCAAATGCAGTAACATTTATTGGACAGTACTTATTTATTGGACAGTAGGAAAAAAAAAGGAAGATTTGAAGGTAAAGAAGTGGAATATTTTGAGTAAAATACCTAATACCAACCCAGGTAAACTACATGCTGCTTGCTGAACACAAAACAAAAGGCGTAATGTTAGAACCCACAAAGGGTTCTCAACAAAGTACTGAAAATCTTTCCGGATGAGTTTAGTTTTCTGATTATATTTGAGCCCTTGAAAAAGAGGATTTTTTTAATCTAGTATGACATGGAGCAATATATGCATCATTTTCAGTGTTTATGAGACACAATATTTTCTTTTCTATCTTTAAAGTATACTTGTAAGGTTGAGTAAACAATTTACCATAAAACCGGATTTCGCCTCTCAGATTTTCTTTTTCATGTTTCTGGTTTCTTTAGAGGCTTGGGAACACTAAGTCTATAGTCATCAAGTAACAAAACAGTTGAAATGATAAAAGCTATGACAGTGTCCAACTATTTCTCAGCCTTTATACTAGTGCCTCTGTGCTCTCAGTCATTCGACCTCGTACTTCTTTTATGGTTAAATATAGCGGAACATCACAGTTTATTTTTTAACATAGCTATGGGAAGACAATGAAAACTGCCATAGCTCTATGAAATCATTGAAAAAAGACTACTGCCACGTGTAAGAAACCTGCATAAATGTGGGATTACTTTGATAATCCTACCACCACCTTTAACAGTGGTATTTTGGCACAGCTTCTGTCTGCAGCTGCAGCGCCTTGAGCAAGGTCAGATGAGCAGACTAACAGGGTGCATAGCTGGTTTGCACATCATTAGCTCAGTGATCACTTATTGCCTACTCTGCCAACTATAACAAGCAAAGTGGTGGCCTGCTAACTCTGTTGTGCTTCAGGCCAAAGGATTTGCGCATGAAATTATACAAACATATATCTATTGAAATTAATGCTGACTGACAAAAAAATTTATATGCGGGCTAACCGCAAACACCATAATGAATTGCTGTCAAACTGAAAACATATTCCCATGTACTAATATTTCTAAAAATAATTATTTATTTTGCACGCATATAGAAAATATCAACGTAATTACTAAAGTCAGCATTAAATGGATTCAAAGAGTAAACAAGGTCTCTTGCCTAAATAGAAAAAAATTCTATCACTTTATATCACAGATCTGGTTACGTGCCTTTAAATTGTGCACTTAAAAATGTCTGTTGTAACTAGTGGCCTTCTTCCATATTGTGAACCCAGAGTCGTATGCTCATGAGTAGCATGGTACAAGTCAAGCCATTGCCTCTTTATAGTGTGAAGTTGAAAGGAAAGCATATGAGTTTAATGAATACCATATTAAATCAATTTGATATTTCCTTATATGGTGTGTGTGTGTCGAAGAGGAAGAAAGGTAGGGAGAAGTTGCTTCATAACATGCAGGAGGCAATCATGATTTTGAGTTGTAGATAGGATATGAAACTCAAATTGCAGAAAATCTTGCAGAGTGAGAGGTTACAGGACATACCCTTCTCTCAACTGCTCCTTTGTTGGGTAATTTGTGGTGAAGATTTCATTAGGCAATGTGGTCCGGTAGTTGAGGGTTGGTGTAATTGGTTGTTAGTCCATTTGTCCCTCCTCCTCTAAGCATTCATTTAATCACTGGACTAGTGTAAACCTATATCAACCTTAATGGTACTAGTAATTGTGTGAGTGTGCTCTCCCACAGACATTATCTGCCCAAAGACTGTCCTGAAAGTGCAATTTCACCTTGAGATACAGTAAGCAAAAGCCACTGAGCTCAAACAAACACTTGTGGTTAATATGAAATTATCAGAGTAATTGCCACAGAGGTCACATGGAAAAACATAACGAGAAAGTCAGATGGAAAAAACAAAGCCTTTGTAATTTCATTATTTTGAAGCTAAAAAGAATCTCACCAGATGTTTAAGACGTGACTGAGTGTGTGATGTCATCTAATGCTGGAGAATAAAACATGTAAATCTGTTAAATGACTCTGCACCAATTGAATTAAAGTGGAGTCCGCTGAATAATTGGAGCTTTGCAGTGTTTATCACCATGTGTTTATCCCAGGGCCCCTCCCCCGTATGCCCTGCTGTCCTTCATAGCGTCACAGACCACTGGCAAGGAACTAAATAATAACATTTCACAGTTTCACTATGGGGCGCCATCTACGGCCCGTAGCACTGTCACATGATATCACTCGCCGAGCAGAAGGCTGTTGTGCACCTTCTGAGAGGGTGTAAATGTGGAATTGTGTGTATATTTGTGAGGGCCTGTGCATGTGAAATTGCATTCTCGTGTGCTTGAATGTCACAGTATTTACAATATTTACAATATTTCGATGACTGAGAAGCTATAACCTTCGTCGGGTCCGCAAAGGTAAAACATGTGTTTCCAGGGAAGCTTACGTTCCACTTAGATTTACAGAGGGAAATGACATATCCCCTTTCTGACAAGGAGTGTTAAAAAGTGAAATAGGGATAGATGCTGAGACAAAACTTACCTCTAGGGTACAACAGCTAGGGCCATAAACCTGAGTCTGGAGGATGGAGACAGGCATCTAGAGTCATATAATACTGAACCTTGTAAAATGGAAGAAGGCTGGATTTTACATAACAGTATAACATAGGTATACTTTTACAGCTGAGTTCTTTTGAAACAATGCCTTTCCAAGGGAAATCAGTCCCCTATAACATCACTATCCCTGTTTATTATGAAGTTCTAGAAAACACACACTTCACATGGACTCTAATTAGTTCTCAGCTATTGTACAATTTCCTTTACTGAAGCATTGGATACATCCTTTATGGACCCTAAACAATGCAGTTGTTAAAAAACTAAGCTATGTTATTTGGACAGAAAACATGCTGCTCAACTCATATGCAGTTTGTCAAGATAGGCAAACGTAATCCTGTTAAGTTTGACAGGTCAACCCCGGAAATATTGTCCCTAATCCATGCTTCCACATCTTGAGTCCTGAAGGCATACACATTTTTCCTGTCAAAGTATTTCCTTCCTAAACCAGTCAGAAGTCATTTCACAGAGCCTGAAAGATTGAGATGCTTGTCGTTTTCTGTCTGGGCCGAATTGCATGTCTGTCTGAATTGGTTGCTGAGTGCCAGTGAAGGATGCCTTTCAACAGACAGGGGGATTTCCAGCAGTTTGAGTTGGAATAGTCCCTTGGAGGGGAAGCAGTGGGGCCAGGACTAGGGGAGCAGAGCCTAGAATGGCGAAGTTGCTCAATAACCAACGGGAATAAGGCCTGGCCTGCGGCTCTCAACACATCCATCTTGACCTGGCGCAGGAAAGAGATTGGTTTCCTCTAAAAGTACTCCTACGTCAAAACATCATGAGACACGTAATTGGAACACCATCAACAAATGGATTTTAATTCATGAACTGATAACTGATCATAGCTTTGTGACAGGGAGACATTGCGATAATGATCATTGAAACTTTTTCTCTTTTCATGTGGGATAATCAAGTGTGTCCAAAAACAACAGCACAGATTCAACCTAAGTGTTTTCTGATGACCGTGTAGATTCGGGGAAAACACAGAGAATGTTGGTACAGCTCAAACTGTTCTCTATCATGTCCAAAATCTTCCACAAAAATGCAAACCACAGCCACTTGAACCATGAACAGGCTGAGCTGAGAAACAGGCTGAGATGAGTTCACTGTGGTTCAGGTCAGAAGATTAGTAACAGCAAACATTTTTCATTGACACACATTGACATTTGCACTGCTGACGTAACATTTATATATATGTGTGAACTTAAATATGCATGTTTAAATTTGTATGGGCATGTATGTATGTATTTATTCAACATTGCACATGACAAAGCCTAGAGGTAGTGATAATTCAGACTACTGGATATGCTATTATACAGCTCTCTGGCAAACTTGTAAGGTTGAAAATGTAGTGTGCAGCCACTGTGGATGTCAAAGTCAACGCCTGAAAATCTCCTGTGATTATCACTGCATATTTTGCGCATACACAATAAGGGCAGATTTCTTATTTATCTTTTTTTTTTAATCTCTCGACTTATTATACAAAATGCTGTAAGCTACTGTTTTTTATTTGTGGCAGTCAAATTACATCATCCCATACAAAAAATAATAATAAAAGTTTCCTTTTTTCCCTCATGCCTATTTTTTTCATAAATTGTCAAGGAGATATGGATGTAAGCCAGCATCAAGGCCTGGAAATGAGAGTATTTTTACTGGCTGAGACACTATCCAGATGATATTAGCCGTGTAGGAAATGTGCTGAATATTACGAACTCCACTATCCTGGGCCAAGAAAGACAGTTGGTGTAAACCCCAGACTGCTGTGTGGCTGTTATCTCTCAAAATGTCAAAGCTATGGTCTCTAAGTCTGCTCTGTTATGGTGTGCCTTTAGTTTGGACCAGGCAAGAAGGCAGCAGGAGAAGTGACTGGTTGGCCGTCCAGCTCGCTGAGTCATGGTGGTAATTAAATGTGACTTGGAACCTCAGGGTCAACTCTGATACCTATCCCAGTTTAAAAGAGAGGTGTAAGCCCAGGCTCATTAGGGTTGGAGTTGAACACTTTACCAGAGTTGCACACTACTGCTGTTTCTATTTGCACCTTTTTTTTAAAAAAAAGAAAAGAAAAAAAGACCAGGCTAGTGGAGAAAAACTGCCTCAGTTTCATACTCAAATGCTAAAACAATGGTTATTGTTTGATCAATAACACATGTCATCACACGCATTCATGTGCCACAAGTATGGCAAACTCCAAGATTAATAAGCAATCCAGATATTTTCTGGTCCTATAAATGGAGCTATTTCAAATCATCCATTTTTTTTCTCCTTCTTGGGAATGAAATAGAGCCAGGAGTTAATCACCAGACTTGCAAGCTCTCAGCTCCACATTCTTCACATGCTGTGCAAATGAGCCTTAAAACGTGCTTGATGGTTTCATGTAGTTTCCTGATTTGCGGCGTCATGTATGACTGCAACTAATGATCCAAAGGGGAGAAAATAACTAAAGGCAATTTGTAGCTTCTCATTATGCCCCTCATTCATTATTATAGTTCAGTTAATTTCCACTTCTTCATTTTTGTTGAAAGGGCCCTTCTAACTGCTGACCTCAGTCACAAAAGCTAGGCTCTGGTAGATGGAGGAATCCCCCTATGATAGAGAAGAAGAATATAATTCAAAGGAACAGCCATGTTAAAATCATTCAACTTGGTCTTGTAAGGTAATTTAGGAAAACATTATAACTCTTAAACTTGTCTGCTTGTAATCTCAGTCAGAAAGGGAGAAATAACATTAAGTGCTCTTGGCAACATGCACAGTGGTGAAATTTTCACATTTCACATGCATGCCTCCTGTGATTGGTCTATGAATGTTTGGAAGCTCTGGAGAGTATGGTAGGTTCAAAGTTCAGCTTCCCCTCATGCCAAAGAAAGCAAACATCTGGCCAAGAAGTGTGTGGTGAAATTTAAATCAAACATATCAACTCTAAATCTGCTGACCTTATCCTTACGAGATATGTGGAATGAGGGAGATCTATAGTACATGGTAAAATGTTACATCCTGTATAGCTTATCCTGTTCCACCAATTGCGATAATTGCAATTTCTATTTAAGAGTACTTCATCATCACAGCTATTTATTGGTTTGTCATTAGATTCTGAAAAATACTGAAGGGAAACACACTGAAAATGCAACAGGAAAAGAAACCAGTCTGACAGAAACAAACCTTGAATCCGTTACTAAAGACAGACAGTTAGTAAACAGACAATCTTATTTTGTTTCCAGCCATTTTTTAGTTTTGCTTAGTTATTAAAACACCCTTTTAAGATGACCATTTTACTCAGAACACCTCAAACTTTTGCTACATATACTGGGTTAGCACAGATCTATGTGATGACAGATGACAGAACTGCAATCAACACTTAGCTACATTCTCATGGCATCCAGTTTAGGCTCCAGGTGTCTGAAAACTATCTGGTTTCCCTGCATATAATAAGAGAATGATTAAAGGTGCATACTGTGCTTCACAAATGAATGCTATGGGTTGCTGACAAGCGCAGGAATATGAGGACTTTTGAACAGGATGTACAGATACACTGACCTGTACAGTTTGAGGACAGTATAAATCGCAGATGTTTGGGTATGTTTACATCGATCGTAAATGTTTGGATCATAGGACGCACAATAAACATCCTGACCTCAATTCTAAATCCTCCCGAGCTATTCAGCAGCAATATCTTCAGCCATCTGAGGCACATAAACACTGTAGTTACTCATTTTACCACCAAACGTATTCCGATTTGGCAGCACAACCTTTCATTTTGACTAATAACAATAAACATGCAAGATCTTAATCCATTTTCAAAAGTCATCAGTGACTTCTTAATGCAGTCAGATTGTGCCTCCTGTCACAAGTCAAACAAGTTAAAGCTTTGAGATAAGAAGCTGTAACACTGGGCTGATCTATGGTCTGAACAAGAAGAAACGAACGAATGAATAAAGTGCCTTTCCACACTGTGAAATATCTGAAAATTCATGTCAGACCTTCAGACAGAACATGGCCCTGCAAGCTCTTCTTACAACAGAAAGAGTGTTTTCTTGCCTTCTTGACAGCTCTCCTCCGAATGCTCTCTGCAAGCTTCAAAGATATGAGATTAGACAGCTGCATGTCACACTCATTGTCCTTCGTTAACAAGTCTAATTTGTGCCTCACTCCATCTACCAGCTCTTCCAAGATTTCAGACAATCATTCTGGCCCCCACTGGGCCTGGAAGAATGATCATGCTGGCATCCATAGTTGCACCATCTGTGATAGAGAGTGCTGTATGGTTATGGATCAGTCTCTCTCTCTCTCTCACACTCACAAACACACACACATGTAATCACCATTTTTTCCTATGACTGACAGACATACACATGTAAGCAACCAGCTTCAACTCCTCTCTGTGAAAAAGGCAGCTCAAATTGCAGAATAACTACAAGCTTTGAGTGTTTCACAGCTGCTCAGAGACTTGGCTGTTGTGGTGGTGCAGATCATAGAATGGTTAATATAGACTTTAGCTTAATTTATTACCAAATTACCACAGACCCTACAAATTGTTGCATCCTATTTAGTGACGTCCAAATAACCTGACATACACCTCCCTTGAAATGTAATAGCAAAAGTCTAAAAATTGTACCAAGCTCGTGTTTAATGCTTATGCAATACTTAGTACTCATCCTGTCCTGTGTTTTCATGAAGTGTATAGACCAATGCTGTGTACTTGTTGCTGAAAGTGTTTTCTCCCAATATCTTCCCACTGTTTGTGCAGCAGTAATTCAATTAAAAATGATTGATAAGATTGATCACACTTATTCGCTTACCAAGTATTAAGAGAATCGAGCTACATCCATTAATTGCAGTATTTTTCACCATTTTTTCCAAACATCGGTATTAGAAAGCTACAGACAAATCCTGTAAAACTCTGAGTGTACAATTCTGAGTTCTATAACCTGTACCAGTGTATTTGCCGTAATAAAGTCATTAAATGATGTCAGGGAAAGCTGAAGGGAGTCAGCGTTAATTACCTCACACTACATTCAGGAGTGAAATGATCCAAAAATGGACATACTTACATTCAGCCGTAGTCATTAAAATAAACAAAATGGAACAGAGGATCACTGTTTGCATGGGTAACCCCAGTCACTGGCCATTGGTCATTTTGACACTTTCCTACCACACTTAATTCTCCGTGTATTTGCAGAGTTTGTATTCAAAATAGATTAAAACCCTCGAATCAATGTGTTACAGCCATCTCTAGCTGAGCAATGGAAGAAAGGCTGGCATAAAGCTTAGTGTACGGCTGCCTAGGTTTTGTTTGTGTGTTAGCATGCTTCCCAGGCTGTTGGATATTGGCCTGTTCTCAGAGCAGGATGTAGACCATCATTGCCAAACTGTATGAGTGAATCTGACCACAGTTTTTGTGCAGCGCACCACCATGACGGCAAACACACCCGAGAGGCTAGGAACGGAAAACCGGCAAGGGGCAATCTTAAACCCACGTTTAAACATAACCTGCTTTTGGTATGAAAGGTAAATACCTCAATAGTTTGTAATATTGGCGTGTCTCATTCTCTCCGTCTGTTTTCTTGAGCAATTAAGTTTCTCCATTTTGCATGAAATTATTTTCCTAGGATGAAGTCATTCCTCCAGTACAAATTTTTGGAGTCTGTACAAAGCAGGCTTGTGTCAGGAACTCCTAAGTCATCTAGGATGCAACAAGTTTTGTTGTTTGACTTCTCACTGCCATCAGCAGAACACTGTGTCTCTGCACATATTTCTTAAACATGTGCATTAAAGGCAGAATCAAACAAGCACCTGTCTGTGGATTCCTGACAGTGAATGACTTGTTTGGATTTGCTGTCAGTTTCAATTTGACAGAAAAAGACTGATAACAGCTATGCTTTTATTTTGAGAGCATGCAAATCCACATGTGGGCACATGTGAGTATGTGTCGGCTGTATGAGTGCCTTTGTGCATTGACCATCTCAATTTGACACACAACACCCTGAGGGAAACAGTAACAAGGCCGCCACCTGAATATTCATCCAGATAGTGTGCGATAAAACTCCTCAGAAAGATGGGAACATGGGATACGGGGGACACCCCCAAAGCCACTAAAATCGCAATCACAGAGAACAGCCGAGGCGTAGAGAAAAGAGCCTCTTGAAGCAAGAGGTAGAGAAAAGTAGACCTGAATTTTTATATGTAGAAGTGGCGGCAGACAAACTATAAGCCAGACCATAACAGTGAGCAAAGAGTGCACAGGATTATGACTTTGTTCTTACACAGCAGTTTAGATTGAGGGATGAGAGGGGATATGAGACGGGAGAGATGAGGCATTCGCATGAGTGGGTGTTTAAACATCACTTAACAGTACAGGTTGACAGTTCACAAAGAGCAAAGGAAAGCTGGAAAATGTTCTAGAAGCCTTTTTGCCTTTTGTTGAAATGTCTCCCTTTTGAGTGACCCATTCCATTCTTTTTTGCTGATAACATATTTTATTTTTCTCCATCACATGGCAACATTTTTCTTTATTAATTTTATTTTCAGCTTGACTTCCCCTAGTTTTGATTTTATTTACGGGAGATGTCAGAGCAATTAGCTACATTACTGTCTTCTTAACAAGGGCTGCACAGTGGTGTGGTGGTTTGCACCGTCGCCTCACAGCAAGAGGGTTCCTGTGTGGAGTTTACATGTTCTCCCCATGTTGCATGTATAAAGTGAAAATGATCAGTCCAAGCATAGAACCCTGTGGAATGACTCCGCAGGGTTCCACAAGGAAAACTCACTATTTGCATGAACAAACTGGAATCTGACAGATAAATATGACTTAAACCAGCCCAATGCAGTTCCTTTAATCCCAATAACATGTACAAGCCTTTGTAATAGAAAGTTATGTTTGATGGTATCAAATGCAGCCCTGAGATCCAACAGGACAAGCACAGACACAAGTCCACTATCAGACACCGAGAGGTAACTTTCCTTGTTAACTTTCACCAGTGCTGTTTGAAACAGAGGACATCATTGCACAGAAACAGCCTGTTTCTGTGCTATGATGTCCTCTGAATCCTGGCTGAAGCTCTTCAAACAGATGATTTCTATGTAAAGACTTAGGCTGTGTTCGAAACCGCCTACTTCTCCTACTATTCCTACTAGTCATACTTTTTTAAGTTCCCGGATGTACACTAGATGCATACTATATTCGCCAAAATGTTGAGTATTCATCATGAGGTTACTTGTCACACTCAAACTACCCAAGATGCAACGTAACGTGACGTTGCCCATCGCCATTTGAACGGTCAAATTCCGTTAACGGGACGAGAGCAGTCAAAACTGCATAACCGGAAGTGCGTTGCTCACTGCGGCTAGCTTTAGTAGCGCCGAATTCGTGGGAACAAACTTGTAAATAGCCGGTATTTTGTCAGATTTTCAACACCTTGGGGGTCTAAATGACTACTTTCTCGCCTGAAAATGTTTCAAACGTTGATAAAGTTATATATTTACAGAGTTTATAGCTTAAGCGAAATCAGCTTTTCAGGCCGGCTGATTTCGGCTCGGGCAGGAGTGAAGTGCACTGTGTGTAAACGCTCTGCATACTGTCTGATCGATGAGTATGCCGTTTTCAAGTATGTAGTATGTAGTAGGCGGTTTCGAACACAGCCTTAGACTTTAATTACCAGGACAGTTCTGATCAAAATCTCCATGAAGAGTCTGGATGGGATTGGGTCTAAAATACATGTCAATGGTTAAGATGAAGCCTTTGTTTTTGTTAGCTTAGAGAGCTTGGCTGAGCAGAAACAGTTTAAATACAAATCAGGTTCTAAAGATACTCCTAAAGCTTCTGTACTTAGTGATACATCAGTGACAATAGTGGGAAGGATTTAATTAATTTCCTCTCAGATAGAAACAGTTTTATTGGTGAAGAAGCTCATTAAGTTTTTACCACTGAGAATTAAAGGAATACATACTTAACAGTGCTAGGCCTCTTAGTCAGCCTAGCAGTGCTGAAAAGAAACCAAGGGTGGTTCTTATTCTCTTTTTTCAATGATGAATAGTAAGCAGTTCTAGTTTAGCGAAGGGCTTTCTTATACATTATTAAACTATCTTTCGAGACTAATTGAGAGTCTGCTAAATCAGAGGAATGCCATTTTGTTTCCAGCTTTCTTGCAGTCTGCTTTAAAGCATGCAGCTGTGAAATAAACAAGGATATGGGTATAATGCGACGCAAATGTGATAAATCTGCTTAAGGTCAGGTTTGGGACATTTACATTGATCAAAGGACTGTTAAGTTTGAAGAATTAAGATCCATGAGTAGCAAGAGAAATTCTAAATGGGATAAAAAGAAGAGAGGACTAAATGTCTAAACGTCAAGTATGTGTTTTGCACATACTTGAGAACAGAACATATGATTTATGTCCCTCTTTGCTAAAATAAGCCAATGTATTTGCATTCTGACCTTACCCTACGATGTTCTCCGTGGGAGCAATCACAACTCAATTAAACCCCAGTCATGCTCATACAAATTGGCCCAACTAGCCAGCGACCAATGAATCCTGTCAGTTTAATAAGAAGCATTTTGAAGCTGTCATGTAAGTTGCAGTGCACAACCAAATGGCTTTGATGAAATATGCAAATTCCTACTAGAAACCTAATGATGCTGCGTTGTAATCAACCTTAATATTTTAAAATATGTAAAGGGAAACTGAGTACATTTTAAACATTCCTAATGCTCCTCTTTCACAAGCTCCCTTTGTGTGTGAATATGTGTGTATTAGAGTGCATATGTGTGCGTGTGTGTGTGTGTGTGCTATTAAGACCTTTGAGGATCATTGACTTATTCCATCAAATTACTCTTTAAAAGGAGAGGCATTTTTCACAAGGATGTCAATACCATTTTCAGAGTATATTGTGCACATAAACCAATAAATCTAAAAAATAAATAAATTAATATATTATCTAGAGTACCTTGGTATGTCTTTGAAATGAAAAAAAAAATTCCACAGTCGATTATGATGAAGTGTCTTTGATTACGACAATTTCACAGTTGCTCAGGCCTGAATTCAGTCCATGGGACCCTGGGATCAAAACAAATGGTCCATTTTATTACAGAACACAACAAAATGTGTATTTGCAGCTCTCCTCATGCATGTAGACCTGTGTTTGCCTCCCTATTCTGGTAAAACTAACTAACTAATAATTGTATTAAGATTTTTTTAATACTTTGAATTTTTCCGTTTACATTTTCACATGTGTAAGATTCAAGTAACAAAACGGATACATGTCTTTGCTTGCATATCGTGTACATTTGCACATCTTTGAAAAAATAACAGCAACAATTTGAATGCATTTAATTAATTCTGGAATCAGGATCTATGAATCCCTCATGTGACCAACTGTAGCTTTGTTTTTTTTTCTGTTGTTTTTCTGTCTGTCTGTCACTCTTCATCACCCTCCACTCTCCGTCTGTGGCCATCTGTTGGAATTAAGTTGTGACTGTGTTTTTCTTTGCATCCATATGCTTGTGTTGATGGCTTGCCTATTTCCTAATGCTAGAAGCATAACTATCCTAGCTATTCGAATAGAATATCGTGCTGAGTGGGAAGTTTGGAGAAGCAAGCTCAAGGGCATTTCAGCCCCCCCCCCTAATTGACTATTATTAATTTACATCCATCAAGGAAAGTTTAGGAATGTTTTTACATACAAAGTAAAATGTGTAAAAACCTAAATCAAAAAAATATTTTGTGTCACCAACTTTTCCTTTTAAAACAGCACCAAATATACATTAAACCTCTTTTTGATATCTTGTGCCTTACCAGCTACTTCATAAGGGAAATTTTTGCTTGTTGCCAAACCAAAACACGTGGGAACATCCAGACATTGCATCCACTCCCTAAGTTATTTTCTCAACCCTTTATCTAACTTTTTCACTTTGTGTGTGCCATGATATTCTTTTTATATTTGTGCATTTCAGCTGCCATTTAGGCCACAGAAATATGATGTCTGATACTTTAATGATTTGCAGACCGTAAGTGGAAATGCCCAACATGAATCATGAGAATGCTTTTTCCCCCATTTCCATTATAAAGGAGAATACATGCTCAGCACTGAGATTTACACCGTCATTGCTTTCTTGTTCTCCTTCTTCCTCTCGCATCTCCTTTCTGTTCTGCTTTGACCGCCTCCTTCCAATTTATTTTCCTACTCAAGTCATATATATTCCCTGTGGTTTTGTTTTATATGTTTGCTGGTAAAAGCCAACCAAAGCCCTGCCGTGTACATGTCATGGACTGAAGTGAAACACCTTCATGAGTTCTCTTGAGCTTTGCTACGTTATACAAATCCATAACAGAATCCATCTCTCTAAATCCATTTGAATATTAGTGTAAATTGGTTTATATTAAGAGTTGCTACTGATTTGTCAGAGGTTTATCAAGGGAAGAAACAGCCCTAACTTTGATGGATAGCCTGTGGCATTAAAACTAACATGAACACAGACAACGCACAGTGAATAGAAATCTTTATGCTATTTATCTAACATCTGACTAATCAGGGTCAACCAGGGTAAGACCTTCACAAAAAAAAATTCATTTCAGTAAATTGCATCAGACACGTACTGAAGGTGAAAGTGTGTTTTGATTTCCTAAAAAGGTATCTATGGGTTTATTTTTTTATTTTTCAGCTCTGGATCTCTTTGACCTTTACATTCTGTCACCATCTAGTTCTTTTCAGACCAAATTATGCCAAAAATATGATACAATTGACAAGTGTAAAACTTATTTTTGTAATAAAACAAAAGAAAAATGTGTCCAGGAAAACACAACATGTACAATGTAATGACGTCCTACATCAGAAACGCACAATATAACCAACATGCTTAGAGTTCTTAGTTTCAACAGTACAATCAAATATGATGCCAGTACAGTATCTTATTTAAAAAAAATAAATCGAATTTCAGCTTCCGTTATAGATATTAGATGCCCTCTTGCTTGATTAGAAGTTTAACATAAATGCAGGGTTTTCTGAAAAGGTCACAAATACCAAAGTACTGTAATTTACTAGGTAAGAGGAAATATGCTCATCGCATCACACGACTTCCTGAGTATCTGAAAAGACTTTGATCCATATAGTACTAGACTAGCTGGTCTCTAGCTGCTCGCCTTTGCCAGGAAATGATTTCACTTCAAGTGAAAATGCTGAACAGCTGTTAGCTGTGATCCATAAACACAAGATGGAGGTCCTGATTGGAGCAGCACACTGCGCACCGTCAAGCTAGAGTTTCAGCCCTCTGCATCAGAGTTTAAATCACACGGCACAGCCAAACAGAAGCCAGATGGTTATTTACCTCCTAGCTTTAAATGTGAGTGTGTGCACATGGGAGAGCACATGTGTACAGCACTCTGAGTTGTTATACATGTTTGAATGGGTAGGCTTATGAGGTATTGTGTATTTACATTTATTTATCTGTATTTAGCTATGCACAATTCTCGTTTTGGCTTTGCTGAAAGACAAAAAAAAAAAAATCTATATGAGCCATTTTAAAAAGTACTAACTCACCAAGGCAAAAATATTGTGGCAATAAAAAAGGAGCGAACCCTTTGGGATGATTATATTCATGCTTGTGCACCATACATAGTAGCACACAGCCATTGGAAAAACATAGATAGAGAAAATAAAAATGAACTGCCTAAACCATAATGGTACCTAATATGATATGAACTTCTTTCATGAATGTTATACCTCAACCAAACGTCCAAACTCCAAATGTAGTATTTGTACTGGGATTGTCACTATGCTAAAATTTCTGTCTCGATACCACAATCAAGGAAAATGCTCCATACATGATACCATTTTTAATATAGGGGAAATGACAAATCACAAGTAATAAAAAGTTCTTTAGAAACAGTGTTCCAGACTTACCTTTTAATATTGTAAACCTAGAACTAGTACATAAAAGAGCAATGCTTATCATACTTTCACATTTTTGACTGCATGAATAAATCATTTTCATCAAAAATAACTTATTCAAATGAAAATAGAAATATTTTTATTTTCATCAAATATAATGTACAGAAATTTCAAAATTTCAGTTTCATCTAAAAGAGCAAAAAAGAGCAAACTTGTGCTGTTTTTATGTTGTTTGTTTTTGTTTTTTAACATAAATTCTAAATTAATTACTCCCTTTTATATTATAGTAGCCGTTTGGTATTTCTGTGAGTTATGCTATCTGGTCATTACCAAAATGTCTATCAGCAGGAGTATTAAGATAGAATAAATGTTAGTATGTTGAGCTGCATGTCAACTTAAGTTATTTTGTTGTTACATCAGTGTCCCTTCTGATGAGCTGCATGGATCTTGTTTCTCAGAGTTTCTTATTGAGTCATATCTTTAAACATGTATTAATACAATTCATGAATACACTTCAAATATGTAGTAAAAGGTACGTCTTCCCTCTATGTGGTTGTATGAACAGAACTTCATTGTCACATCAGTCTCTCCTGTAGAGTCATTTCAGTTGATTCCTGTCTCTGAAATGCTGCAGACGGATCGGCTGCCGATCATCATTGTGTCTTTTTCTGCAGGCAAGTTTGTGGCTGAGTAAGCAAACTATTTATCCTAGCAAATGTTAGGGCACAAAAAACATGGTACATGGAATACACAACTCTGCTATCTCTGCAATAACTTAAGCTTATAAACTGCATGATCATTTTATGCTGGAAGAAGATCTTTGCCCGCTGTTTCCATATCTTATCTTAATCTTTAATTCGGAACCGTTGTGTCACAGGTAAGATTTCTTAAGTTTCTTCCTGGGGAGAGCAGCCAGCTCTATGCTGTGATCTCAACGGTGTTCAGCTGCTACAGGGGAGGTGCTGTGTGTCTGTTTGCAGTGTTGCTGAACTTGTCTGTGAACTGAAAATGTAATGAAATGAAAAAATACTTAATTTATCCCAAAGGGAAACTGGATAAATTAAGCGATGATCGACCCCACCTTGTACAAAGAAAAAAGTGAAAAGAGACAGTCACCTTACAATTATGTGACGTGACTTATTTAGTTTTTGTAATCTGGACTGAGGTAAGAACGACAAAGTTTGTGAAATCAAGTGACCAATACAAAGTCTCTGTTTGATTATTTGGTAATTTACTCAGTTCTGCACCTCTCACTCGATCCATACATTACATGTCAAATGTCAGAAACATATACATGCATATCAGAATCAGAATCAGAATCGCTTTTTATTGCCAGGTATGTGGACACACACGAGGAATTTGACTCCGGTTACACCTCACTCTCTTTATTGCAACAAGTACAAAAAATAGACAAAAAATAGACATAGAACAAGATTAAATCAGAAGTGCAAATTGGTGCATGGTGCAAGGATGATACACTGAAGTCCGGTTTTAGCTGTTTAACACAGAGACAGCCTGAGGGAAGAAACTGTTCCTGTGTCTTGTTGTTTTGACGTACAGAGTTCTGTAGCGCCTTGCAGTTTGCTTGTATAATCTTTTTGTCTGTATGTCTTGGGTAAATTCTAAATGCAGAAAATAATGTCAGTTACACTATGTTACCAAGCATTGTATTAATTTAACAAATAAGATATATGCAGATGCACAGCCTCCACATAATCCAACTGATTTGACAAATTCCTTGCTCCCTCTGCTCTCAGAGAACTTTTATTGAACTGTAA
This sequence comes from Odontesthes bonariensis, assembly GCF_027942865.1. Classification (NCBI taxonomy): domain Eukaryota; kingdom Metazoa; phylum Chordata; class Actinopteri; order Atheriniformes; family Atherinopsidae; genus Odontesthes; species Odontesthes bonariensis. Next base: position 17,881,624 of record NC_134511.1, read on the forward strand.
TTGGTTGAGACAGAAACTGTATTGACTGTTACACAGATAGGCAGTCCTGTCTGGCATTATGGGGTGTGAAAGGAAGAGATGAATATTGAAGGGGAGAGACAAAGATAATGCTGGTGACCGAGGTAGGCTTAAAGCTGACAGGACAACCCAATGGAGAGGAAACAGACAACTGACAAGACTCCAGCCATCTGAGCAGAAAGAGGATATAGAGCCAGAGGTAAGATCAATCAGCATTAGTAAAAAAAGGGGGAAAAAAAGATCAATAGGCTGTTAAATGGCTGAAGCAGCAAACTTCTCTTACAGACCCAGACTCTGATATTCAGCAGTAATAGCATCCTTCTAAATGACCTAAAATAGGTTTATTACTTTAGAGCTCTATTTCTTTTTGGTAAAGAGCAACTTTTAATATGTAGATTGTGATGAAAACTCTGTCTTTGTTTGTAAATTAGAGATGAATGGCTAGAGGAGCAAATATTATATCAGTGTGTTATCAGTCCTCATGGTTAGACACTTGCATAAAAGCACAAATATTGCATTTGTCTAGTGTATTTCCTTACTTGCCTTTGCCAAAAGTGTATTATCGTAAGGTTTTTCCCTGCCAGTTACAAAGAGGTGCTGTGTTTGTTCACTCCTAAAACATATGATAAAGTGCTTCCAGTAAAACTCTGGTCCACTCTAGCACCGATCCAACAACATATGTATTTTATTTTATACATTTCCCCATAGCTTTGATGCTTTCACTGGAAGCCTCAGGCATGCATGAATTCACCTATGGGCCAGTTCCTTACTTTTATCGCCTCTCTCTCAGTTCTACTGACTACACCTCCTTCTCTCCAACACTCTCATCTCATCTCCCTCCAGGTATCCTGTCCGTCTCCGAGGAGATTGTCAAACCTATCTGTTTCTGTGACACTTTTATAGGATGTCCAGATTGAACTATGACCAAAGATCTGAAACTTGACCGCAACTGCCATATGATATAATACAGCAAATAAATTAACAGTAAATTACCTGTCAAACACCTGCTGGTGAAGATGTTTAGGGTCTCCTCTTACCGGCGAACAGCTGGTAAAGATGAGGGGGGGGGGTTTTCCATATGACCAGAAATCACTGTTTAACGACTGCTTGCCTTTCTATGCCACCCAAGCGGTGTGCCAGTATCATGACTTATCATCTGTGACTGGTTGTGATGCAAATTGTAAGTGACATGCATGTGTGCTGTCAAAAGCGATGCTTTCAGTTGGACAAATAAGGTTAGTTTTCACTCAAATGAATCAGTAGACTAGAGAATAACTACCTTGGCTGTTTCCAGTTACCATGCATTGTTTGTCTCACCTCCTAATTCCTCATGCGTATGTAATTAACTAATTGCAGCCAGTTATGAATAAAGATAATGGTTATTTAATTTAGTGCAATGAAAGCAGTCGTGTTGGCACTCGTGGCAGAGGTTCATGAAAATGACAAATCGAATTGGGACCGATTAGCTAGAATAAGTAAAGATGAAACAAATTAGATGTTTCCTTTTACGATGCCATCAACAGTCACTATCATTGATGGAATCCGTGTCTTGGTACAATTGACAGAATAGTCCACTTTCAATAGTTTCTTATGAATTCAGTGTCCTTAAATGAACACTGAATTCCCCCCTTTCCCCCTTTTTGCTTTTACAACAGGAGGGAAAACAACCCAGAAATTATTGTTCACTGAGATTTGATCTGCTCTCTTTATTCAGTTTGGCTTGTTTGGCTCTGGAAAAGCCTGCTGACTTCACATCATCTGCCATGGATACCCCACCTGTTTGGAGAAAACAAATCAAAGCTCAAAATGAAAGATAATATCCAATGACCTTTTCAAGAGGACCCATCTACATTATTCAAGCTTAGCAGAGACCAGATTTGATGGGGATTCAGCTAAATGATGCACTCAAGTCATGATGTATGCATCTGCTTCTTGAGCTGCAAACACCTGAAGACGAATGTTGGGAGAGTTTGTAGAAATAGTGGAATACACCCACAGTTTAAAAAAAAAAAAAAGATTATGTTAGGGATTTTGAATACATTTACTGTCAAAATCTTCTTTTTTTTCTTATAGTTTTTAGAATACATCTTTTAGAGAAAGAAAAAACTAAGAAAATCAATCTTTTATACAAAACCTATCTATTTTTCTCTCTCTCCCTATATATTTATATACATACATTTACATATATATCGGTTAGTGTTGACTGTTTTTATGGTGTTCCTTTATAGAACTTTTCTTTCATCATTATTCCTTGATGAAATTTTCCATCCTGGTGGATGATTTATTCAATCCTATTTTATTCCTCAAGCAGTTGAGATGACTTAATTCCATAGATGAACTGTGGCAAGCTTCCAAAGATTCTTTCCTTTACATTAGATTTAGTTTATTCATTCCATTAAATGACCGAATATTAGACTTAATAAATCATGCTGTAGGTGCAATTGAGGAAACAGGAAATATATAAAAGTTAATTGCAGGGAATTTAATCTACTCAACAGTGATGTTATGACCATTACTCAAATGGAAATAAACCATGTCAGCATCAGGCTATGTAAGCTAAGACACACAGCAAAGTTCTGTAGAGGTAAACTAAAGTATAAAACACTAAGAAGACTTCCACCTACAACAGCCAGACCACAAATGTTTGGAGTAAGATTATCACCTGATGTGGCACTGCCAGCAACATTAATAACAATTATTTTTGTTAAATAATGAAAGAAATCTAACTCTAAGTTTTCTTTCCAGCAATAAGCCTGGGGGTCTGTGCCAAAAACAGCCTTACAAAGGTGAATGTGTTGCATCCGCAGGTGGTTGGGTCTGTTGTCTTATACTCGAGCCATCCGCTGAGTTCACCATATGTACTGCTGACCTCTGATCTCATATCTCATCACTCCCTTTGGCAACACTCTCTAAGCTGAGTGCTGAGCCCAGGTCCATGTGTGTTCAGGTGTAGGACCCCCCCCCCCCCCCAAAAATGGCAAGTTCAAAAGCAAAGAGAAATTCTGTGTAATGAGTTCTATGCTTTCATCACAACTATAATAATGGCTCAGAAAAACACAAAAAAGGACCTTGTATGACACCAAAATAGCGGAATTGTTCATGCTACTTTTAAAATAAATGAATTTGATATTTATCATCAAACTTATCAAGGGCTAAAGAACTAATCATAAGTATGGGGACATCTGTTTTGAAATTTAACCAGGAAACCATGAAAAAGTTGTAATTGTTTGAAAATGTCTTATAGACGCAATGTTTTATGCTCATTTGTGTCAGTTGTTCAGCACTAAATGTGCTTATTCATTTACACTGTATAACTTGACATAAGAGATAGTCTTTAAATACTTTAGCTCTGATAAAATGTCTGGTGTTTAGATGAGATATTTGATTCCAAAAATACCACCTTAAGCATTAATGCTGCCTGTGAAAACAGATGATCATCTTTGATTAATGTCTTTTTGAGTTTAAAGCACTAGGAATCGTTGACCTTACAATTTACTATCAAGAGCAGACAGTCATTATAATACAACAGGTATCTTGTGCGAGACACTGAATTATATAAGCACTTTATAACAGACATGCACAAGCTGTTATCTTCATCAGCATGTCAGTTGAAGGAATTGATATGCATTCTTCTGTGAATAGCTGCTTATTGTTCTACAATGAAACCTCCTCTGGGGCCCACACAGTCTCTGTCTGCTCAATGTCATATCTGACAGTTTGTGGAACATCTAATAATTTTCATCTCAGTTGCCTGGCTATGTATGACTTTAAGCTGGTCTCCAAGGGGCTGCCCAATGTAGCCTTAGTCCATAGCCATCCTGTCAGTCACTGAATGTGACCGATCCATCATCTTCAGTATAATTACTCTGTACGACTACCTTTCTGCCTGTCACTGTAACTTCCACAGGCTGTTCATAGCAGAAGGGTGACCCCAGCCCGTTGCTATTCTCAGACTGTCTGCAGAAGTGATTAGAGCTGGAGACGCACAGACAAAACTCAGCAGAGACAGAATTAACACTTTGAAACAGTTTGAGGTGTATCAGCCCCAAACTGTGACATTAGTTTCCTCTACTTTTGCTGTTCTGTTAATGCTATCAAATCTTGTTAGTTTTGAATAAGTTATTCAGGCGATTAAATCACTGGAAAATGATTTTCAGTTGGACCGAAGAAGGTGAGATATGAATAGAAAACTAGGCAAGAGGCACAGACAAGAGGGAGGGAGCAATAGATGGAGGAAAACACTCTTTTGGCTGAGCAGTTGTCTCACATGAAGAACGGCATGCTGTGACCATATGCTAGTCCAGGTGGACTTGGTATCCAGGCAACTGTATCAAAGCAGCAGGGGCATTTGCGATTGAATCCAAAGGACTTTTCAAACAGGGGAGTCAGAAAGAACAATGCAGCTATCATCTGTCAGCAGGTAAGATCACCTGGCCTCAGTGAGCTGAACTCTCCTTCTGGCAACTCTACAGGGAGTTCATTCAGACTCTGGCCTGCCTCGGAAAGACACTCACACAAGGTGTTTGTAGGGAACACTGCCATGCTTGTCTCATTTTCATTTTCAGCAACGAGAAAGTGTCAGCACATTTAAAGTCCTGGCCAGGTGCTTCATATAAATTAGAAAAAAATTTAAATAGAAAGAAAGATGCAGTTACACTGGGCTTAGGTTTATTTCATTATTTAATCCCAAATTCTACTTGAGTAGCATTTGGTTAGTTTGCGAAATGTATATCTGTGTCTGAAAATACATGTGTTGTTATTTAATTCACCAAAGGAACCAGTCTAATTCATGGGATTTTTTTCCCCAGAAATCTGATAGAGAACATCATAAATTCAATGTTTAATTAACTCTTTCTAACTTAGCTCTATGTTGACTATTTTTAATCTTAGTCTATCTTAAAAACAAGTAAAAGGTTCTGAATGTGTAAATGAAAATCCATTCTATATCAGTGAGCAGCCCGCAAGGGTTTTTATTACCATGGTATGTGCTGTACACGTTTGGGTCAAGCAGGAGTCATTTCACACAGGGCTCCACTATGCAGCAATGTTGTGCCAACGGGGAATGAGCCCAAGGTCAAAAAGCCACTTGGAAACCGTCCTATAAGTAACCATACTCCTGAATCCAAACACCTGCCGTCACCACCATCCAAACTGTAAAGACCATGGTTAACTCCATGTTTTACTCTTCAAAGGTAAGTAAATGTCACTAAATGATTGTCTAGCTCTCTGATTAAAGCCCTGTAATTATAGTAAAATAGTTCTCTATAAGCAAGTAATATTTAGAAATGTAAAAACATACATAACCTAAACATAAAAAAAGGAATCATGGAAAGTAATTGAAGTCCACAAATGTTTAATGTGTCGCTGCCATGACAACCTTAAAGACATTAAAGAATTGCTTTTTTTTTGTTTAAATAAATTGCACAAACTCCAAAACTGATTAAAAAAGTACATTTTAGGTAATTTTGTATTTACCAACCTTTCCAGACAAAAGAGTTTGTTTCTATTAAGTCTGAGTAAATGGCTTCTTCATACTGTGATAGATGTAGCCCCCCAGAACCAAACAGTCACGTTAGCAGAAGATGAAAGAAATTAAAGGGTCTAATTGTGTGGATGAGGGAAACTAAAATACCAACAAGCACAATCTTATGGCAAACTGCTACTTTATCTGTTGTTTTTCAATTTTCCATAAAGACACAATAGGCAATTTGCAAAACAGTATAGAATATGCTGAATAGTAATCACATCTGACTCCTGTGTACGAGTACATTCAGCAAAACACCATCAGCAACCCCTATTAAATCCTTTATATAATAACCATATTAACACGACTCATTTTATTTAACTCAATCCATCTGGATCTATTGCAAGCAGCTTGCTTGTTAATGTTTGTCTAAACCTGTGGATGAGGGATCGGCAGTGAAAATTTTGGACCTTTTTATTTTTATTTTTTTAATTCCTCTTTGGAATGGAGCCCAGACAACATCAATGCCAATTTTTGAGCAATATTACAATCACGCAGGGAAACAAAACCTGAGACCCTTGCTGTGGGGACTTCGTATTTTAGCAAAATGCAACCATTTAATAAACATGTTGGAAAAATATAAAATGATAGTTCAGGAGTATATTTGATTTAATTCCAATAGAACAACAACAACAAAAAGAGCAGCTTTGAAATATGTATAAATGTCCTATATGCTTCTATTATTTACAGGACATATATTCATTCTTTTTTAAGTTCACTATACCTAATGTAAATGTCTCTCAGTTCCTCACTGTAGAGATACAAGAGGCTTCTTATAGAACATCACAGTTTAAACAGAAGCATTAATCTACACCCTTCTGAACAATCCAAAGAGAGATCATGCTGCCGTTTCATGCTTTTGGCCTTTTGCTCTAAAATAAACACAAAATCAGTAGAAAAAAAAAACTAAATCAGCGGACTAGAAACAGCGATTGTTCCTTGTCATTTTGTCAATAAAGTGAGGCCAGAGTCCTAGGCTGCAATCTGTCTCTAATCTTCCACAGTCAGGGGTTCGCTAATAGGGGGGAGAGGAAGGCTGCGTGGGCAGCTGTGTCGGCTGGTGAGCGTAACACACTAACGCCCTGAGTCCGTTGCTCTTTTTCAAGGAACTTATTTCAGATGAAATGGAGAAAGATCAAAATGTGGATGGTGCATATAGTGCTAGGCCTGGGTATAATGAGTTACAGGTGGTGTTTGAATTCCCCTGCTCTGCAGCCCACAGCTCCAGATGAGCCTGAGTGCTTTCACAGACAGCTATAGCTGGAGCTCCTTTCAAATTTCAGAATACTTTTCCATTTCGATTGAGCTGCTGCTCCTGCTGCTGCTGTTAGCTTTGCCATTAAACATCTCAGGGCACCGGACGGTGCGACTCCCAATGGAGAATCTCTTGGAGGTGTATAGAACTTATATAATTATTGTTATTGTGAATTAATATAGATCACAGTATGGACTAAGACAGTGGTCTCATCAAATAGTTTACACACCTATCTCATGTTGGATGTAGTTGGTTGTTAATCTGTGATTTATGAGTGAGACTGCCACCTTTAGCTTCAAAGATCTTAAATGTGAAAACTTGAGTGGCCCTGCGAGGTCACGACATTCCTGAGAGTGCAGAGTAACACGAGAAACGGGTGGAGGAGGAGAGGGTACAGACATAACGAGAGCATACAAGAAGGCGTTGACCACAGGCTATGGATGCTTGAACCTTGTGGTAAACTTGGGAAATGAGGTTGCCATCCTTCTCAATTTTCTCTTCAACAAAAACCACAACTCATATGGTAGAGATTGATCCTAGATCAAAGAAAATAGCCAATTAGACACAGTCATACATTTCATTAGTAAATCTCCCCAAGATCACTGAAAAAATGTTGGAGAGGAAACACTTAGGTGACATCTGCAGGTGCAAAGTTTAAATGCTACCCTCAGCACACGTTTTCCCCATTTCTTTAAAAGATATGGACTCTAGCATAGATTCCATTGCGGACATCCGCCTCATTTCAATGAACAATATTACCATGTAGGCATTATAATGCATTCTTAAGCAGTCTAGACATTGGAGGGTGTAATTTTAAAGTCATTTGAAGTAATCTAGACCAAAATAAGTCTATCCTTTCACTCTGGTTTGTCCCCTAGGACACCCAAGAACTTTGAACTCTTATAGACCCCAGTGTGCGTATATGTTAGATCATGACACGGAAACTCAATATGGGTGTGTTTCAGTACACTGATACACTAAGAGGACAGCCTGGTTTAGTTCACACTGTGCTGATGTAAAGAAGTCACCATTAAGGAGAAAGATAATGGACAAGGTAGATTGTCAAGATTTCAGAACACAGAGAGCACCGCACGCACAATACCAACAAAACATACCTCGATCTGAAGCAACAAGAACAAGGGGTGTCATTAATTTACAATGAACTGGAAAAAAAAAAATTCTAAATGTTTATACAATATTCATATAGTTTGATATGGTAAGACATTGTGTTTGAGGTAATAATAATCTTATTTTTACTATTTGGATTTTTGTTTTGTCTAAATGCCTAAATGTTCTGTATGTTTAAATCATAAAGACAAAAAATAACCGTGAAAACCATAATAGAAATGTAAAGATGTGTGATAATGAAAACAAGAATTGAATTTGTGCTCTCAGTGTCAGTATTTTCAATCATTACAAGCATTCAGACTCCCACTCAGACTCAACTCTTTATATGACCCCCCAAATATATATATATATATATATATATATATATATATATATATATATATATATAGACACTATTGAAATCACTGCAAATGTTTCCTTCTTTAGCTCTGACTGTACTTTGCTGTGTCTCTTTATACACTTTAAAGCTCAGTCGTCTCATTCCTGTGTCTGGCAAACAGACCTATAAACATGGAGATTATGGGGTTGTCCCCTTAGAACAGTCCGTGTCACCACAAGCAAAAAGGATATCAAAAACTGAAATTAGAGGACTCTGTTTTTGAAGCACTGGAGAAACTAATACAGATAGAGCATGTAAACCACATGACGCATGTATTCATTTAGGGTTAGGCAGTGGATGAAATTACCATGCGAACACAGCGGGCTGGATGTTATTACTGCAGGAACTGAAGACTTAAAACTGTGGTTCATTAAATGCGACTTATGTAAGATGAAAAATTCAAAACAGCTCCACAGTTATCTACTATGGACGTAGTGTATAGAATCATATTAGGTGTTATCTACTCAACACGTATTAGCTATAGTACGTCGTTGTGTTAAACTAGAACATCAGATTTCTCAAACGGAGCATGTTTTCTCTGATTTTGTCACAGAGTGCATGTGAGTAGTAATAAAAATGTGTTCCCATACTGCTGTACAACAAGTATGCCGAGTGAGTGGCTTGTGTCGCACTCTTAAGAAGATTTTGATATACTGCACTGCTACTGATGATATCCCCGCAGAGGACAATGCTGTGCTGACATGCTCACTGGGCCAGAAACAAACTGACAGCCTATGCCAAGTATTCGGGTTCAAACATCAGAGCACATATCTCACAGTACAAGTCTCCCCTCATCCTTACTTTGCCACTACACCCTTTACTCGTCCTCTGTGATTTTTTTGTTTTTTTTCAACCTCTCTTGTCTTGAGGAAAAGGGCTCTTGTAACCCAACAGAGAGACACTGATCTCTGAGCACGGCATCTGCTGACAAGCCAGCCTCCCATTCAGCCTTGGCTGGAAGCATGGGCCGCTGAGAAACCCGATCCAGCTTGGCAGGGTCTCAACAATCGCTTCCTGCCCCATCCGGGCCCACACAGCTAAGTACTCTTAATTAAAGAGGTTAACTTGTCTAAGATGTGACTGAAGAAAAAAGGAAAACAGAGAACAATCACATCACTGTTTCCTCTTACCCAACAAAAGAAGTTTCCTTTCTGACATCAAATGATGTGAGCTCTGATACTTTAATAATTACAATAAAAGGAGAAGCTGGTAAAGTATCCTCATTAAATGTCTCTTAATAAGAGCCGACCACCCCACTTGGTCCACATGGGTAGAGGAGAAGATGCGAGCAGATGAGAGGAGATGGGAATTCATGATGTACACTTGGATGGCTTCTTGATCTCCATGTTGCTCTGGGATTGCAGAGACACCCAAACTAGAGAGAGGCAATTTTATTATTCTTTTTGGTTGGTTGTCAGCATACATATTAATGAGGAGTTAGGTCATTGCCAGAGACATCTGTATTGGCCTGTGGGGCTGCCTGCTGTACGCCAAAGAAATTAGAAATGTAAATTCATACTCAGAGATACAATATGAGAGATTCCTCTCTGTTGTTTTAGGCTTCAGAGCTGCATGAGCTTCCATTCTCTGGAGGCAGCCCTGCAGAACAAGCTATTCACCGCAGATTGACCAGATTGCAAATGACATACAGGGTACAACGGGCCTGTTGTGTCTCCACAGCTAAACATATAAAGCTCATTTGATTCAGCAACTCTGCCTTCCTACTATCTTTGCTACTCAGTGTATAGAATAAGCATAAAAAAAAGAAAAAAAATCTATTAGTGCCTTAGTTGACTGTTTGAATTCCAAAACATTAAGACATTTATTTCAGAGAAACAAAACTGCAGCATGTTCATTTTGTTTCCTATTAGAATAGTCTTGTTCTCACACACACACACACACACACACGCACACACACACACACATTAATTAGCCCAATAGCATGCTCACTATGCTCACTAAGCAGTTGTTGTGCTGTCCTGTGGTTTAAGGTCACCTGTGTATTATATGAAATTGCTGCTGCTTGTGTTTTTTTGTTTTGTTTGTGTGTTTGTTCTCTGCTTGTCTGCTTACAGGTGCTCCTGGTGCTTCTAAGGTTGGATTCCCCACAAAAGCCGTGAATCGTCTTCAGTTTTGTTTTTACAGGTGTAGCAGCTGGTTTTCGGATTTTTCATTGTTCTTTATGTTTGTCTCTTCATGTTTCTGTTCTTTTTTTCTCTTCTTTGTTTTCCCTCTCTCTCTGTCCCCCGGTCCGGTTCGGCACTATTATCATATCATGTTAAATATTATAACAAAAATAAATAAATAAAAATGAGGAGTTGATGGGCGTCAAGGGGAGCTTTACATTCATAAAGCTTCCCTTGGCATAACAAATGTGTTTAGCATAAACAGTATTCAGATTACAATTCTGCTGCCATAATGCTGGACAGGACAAGGAAAAAAAAAAAAATAAATAAAAAAAAGAATAGTCTTGTTTCTTTTTAATTCATTTCGCAATGAAATGTTTTCCATCTTAAAAAAAAAAAAAGAAGAATAGTGTGTATATGATGACCATCTTTGGTGAATTAACGACCATCTCCTAAAAGAGATTTTTTGTTCAAATTCATCTTTTTCCATTTAATCTTGAAAGCTCCTCCATTATTACATCGGATATGATTTGGGAACTTTCTAATCCCTTCAAGCTTTGCATGTGTTTCTAAGTAATGGCACATCAAACTGCACATACACACATTGTGATAAAGACAAATCTCTCTCCAAGTGACTGATGAGAGCTTTCTTATAAAGTCCAAAAAGTGGCGCATCAATAAAAATGATGCAGTTTCTCGCTTGTGTTCGGGTATTGATCAGCAGAGGCAGTATTCACTTTAATGGAGCCTCTGTGGATTTAGACCTACACTGCAACTGGTTCAGCCATCAACACCTAGATTACATACCAGAATACTTTACACAATTTTTATTAGCTCAGTCAAAACACATGTGGCTGTTGAGTGGCTCCTGAGGGGCCAAGGGCCACTTGGCTTTGTTATCACTAGCTGTCAGGATGTAACCCATCTTTAGCTTCCCGATTAGTGACAGGAGCCAAAACTCAGAGAGCAGAAACAGCTGTGAATAATCCCCATTTCCATGCTGGGAGTTACATTCATCCAATGGAAAAAAAAAAAAAAAGAAAAAAAGAAAAGAAATCCAAAATGAATTTCAATGCAAGGCTTCCGAGAAAATCTCTGAAAAGATCTGTAACTCTTCGGCTTCGTGGAGAGGTAGACTGCCATGCTGCTCTGCTGCTGTTGTTTGTCATCTTCCTCCTTCCTGCTTTTACTCCAATGAGATCAATGACCACAGGAGATGGTAATCACCACAACAACATGCAGCAGCACAACTCATTAGTGTACATGTGTGGCCCACGCCAGGATCCATGTCAGCATTTTAACAGAGCTGCATTAGTCTTTGCCACCTTGTGATAAAGTACCATCATTGATCCAGTATTTGCCCATTAGGGTGGTGGAGTGGGCAGTGGTTTGAGAAAAAGGTCACCAATGGCAACGGATACCCGTCACTGCTACCACCTTTTGCTGCTATACCATCTCCTTTTCACCCCAGTCCTGCAGTGCAGTCACAAAATAAGCCATCTTTGTGGAGAGCCTGGACCCCGGGGGGAGTCTATGTAAAAAAATCATTGCAGTTGGTTAAAGGATAAAGCCTTTTTTCATAGTTGGCAGTGGTAATAAACAATCAATGAAGACGCATGTGCAACACAAATCATCATGTACACTATTTCTCTGGCATCAATATTCTGTATGAGGGGTCTTGTTTCCTCACTCTTAGAGTCGATACTAAGAGTCCAGTGCAAAGATCAGAGATCCTTAACACACAATCCATATCTAAGATGTGTGCTGGTGTTGTGCAGGTGTTGTCCATGTCCTTGACTTTGGCACATTTACATTACCAGTCTAGAAATAGAACTTTTAAATCACAGTTGTGCCACTACAAGAATCAAAGATGTGATGCACCTAGTAAATGTAAAGTGTATATGAAAAATGTATGTATAGAACTTTTTTATTCAGGGAAAAAAAAAAATCACTTAAAGCTTGTCATTTAAACAAATGCAGACTTTGACTCTCAGACTATTCTAATTGACCAACAGATTCCATGAACAACATGTCCATAGGAAACAGGTTGAGCTTTTTAGTCATATTAGGTGATTTCCCCCGTTTGCTACGGGAGAGAAATCTAGTCGGTCAAAGTTAAAAAGGAATGGTCCACTGTGCAACTCACACAGCACATCTGCAGGGAGATCTGCTCCACTGCACTCCCAATGAACATTAGCCACCAATTTAGTATAATAGCTATTAAATGAAGTCGAAACATTTTGAATGATGGACAAGCAGTATTTAAAGTATCCCACTAAAGAGAAATGGCTCATCCTTCCCTTTCAGTTACTACTATCTTAACTGAGGCAGGGAAGATGATTCGCAGTAAGGATTAGTTGACAAAACAGTTATAACCAGTTGCTATCTGTGACCAGATACCTGTTAATTAGAACCTTAATTGACAGCAGCAGTTTTTAATTCAATGACTGTTAAATGGTGTAAAAATGAAATGGTCTCACTCTGAATTGAACAAATAAGTGATAACATGATATTAATGAATAAAGGTAATGTGATGACATTAAACGTTTTTTTCTCATGGCTGGAAAGGTTTTTTTTTTCCATATGAGGGAGGTTCATGAACCTTTGTGTAAAAGAAAGGTTGAATGGAACACACAATAAATAGATTGTCATCCAATTATTTTCTCAAGTAAATAACAAGTTTATAAATGTTACCAATTCTAATTGACTTTAAGGGCATCGCTCCATTTTGCCCAGCGAGAGAACTATCAAGAAATTCCTGGCAGCACTTTGAGTCAAAGGAGCTCTGCGGAACAAATATCAACAATAAATGCTTTGGTGACAACATTCGCAGAGGTGTGCCCTACTTCAAGTAAATACAGCCTCCTCCCCTTAGATATGAACTCTTCCCTTCCTCCGCCTGCACATGGTATCTGTATGAACTACAAAAGTCTAAATGGCAAAAAGCATTTTGACCTTTGCTCTGTGTTGAGTTTACAATTGTGGTTGAGTTTCTCTCAGAGTTTATAATAGCCATACAAACTGCCAGGGCTCATACACTCAGAGAACCTGTTGTATGCTCCTTATCTTGATTACTGTTCTGACAATAATCAGTCCTATGTGAAGACATAATGATACAGAAAGCCTCACTGAGGCAAATGTACTGAAATACATACATGGTGACCAGCTGATAGCAGTCATGCATGTTATTCAGCTTTTTAAGAGCGCTTGGAAGTCAAACATCCTGGCATGCCGAGAGGCCAGAAGTCTGCGTACACGGCACGCATCCAAAGAAGTGGTGGCCATGTTGACGATTAAACTGTGTACATGCATGAAGGCTAAAACTTGCATTACCTCATTCATATTGTAACTGTAATCACAGACTTTAAGAACATGATGTATTGTTCAAAATAAAACAAAGCTGTGTGGAAAGACATGTTGGACTTGTGGAGGCCTGAGGGTAACGTAATTTTCTGGAAAATTTGTGAGTAGTAAAACACACGCCGAAGCCTCCCTCTCATGATATCTAATCTATTTTTAAACCAACTGTTTTTTTTTCTCAAGCCAGTTTTAACTTGGTTTAAGTAACTGGACCTCGACATCTCATGAGGTAAATCTGAGGGTTAACATGGTGGCAATAAAAGCATGGTCAACCAATAAGACTTTCTACAGATATTTCAAAACATTTATCATTGGAATTTAGGCTATACATGAAACACGTATTGGAGTTAACTGCTCATCTGATGTGTGGTGCTGCTTGGCAACTAGTTGCAGAATATTCGATGGCTGTCTGCCCACAAGCACCAGGAACAGAGGGTGCCAGGAGCTGATTTAATTACAGAGCTTTAAATATAATTGTTTTGCTTATTAGTAAAACACAAATAAAACATATTTACGCTGGTGTGCCCTCTTGTGGCTTATAAGCCACAAAACACGTCATTAAAGGAGCGACTTGTAGGACCTAATGATATCTAGTGGCAAAGCCGTAGACTGAACTAAGTACCTCCTGCTGTACCACCCCAATCTAATTGTGCAAAAAAATCTTCAGTGGTAACCCAAAAAACAAAATGCCTTCTCTGAAGGGAAGTGCACGGTTAGTTCATTCTTGGCCGCTGTAAAAAAATGTCGGTATAATCAGGCATACTTCTGCCATTTGTAGATATAAATGACTCTCTCAAAGTTGAAAAAAACATTAAAAGGCTCATGTTAACGTGATTATACACTGGAAAATAGGAAAGAACAGATTTAAAAGTTCTACAATAATAAAGTTAAAATTACCAGAAGTTCTACAAAACCAGCAGAACAAAGTGTAACAAAGGTGCAAGGGTTGGAAACCTCAAATCAGACATGTATTGTCATCCCTTGTAGCTGCATTCAGTGATGATTACTTTTCCTGTGATATTCCAGTAGTAACAGTTTTAGGCTAGGTAGGTAGTTAATACTGACTGAATAATTTTAAATTTCAAATAGGCCAATGAAGTGTTGCACTAGCTTTCATTTAAGACATTCACATTTTAAAAGCTGCTCAGATTACAGCAATGTTCTTCACCTTTTTGACTCAGAAAGAAACGTGTTGCGTTTCCAAGAAAAACGGCTATTTGTTTTCTCTCTTTGTAAATGTCATATCATCATTTTAACAAGGCATAAAATAAAGTAAAACATTTCTGGTTATAAAAAAAGACCATAGACAAGTAGCAACATTATTTTCTCTCTTGAATGACATGTGATTAAGAAATGTTTTTAAAGAATACATCTGATGAATGGAAATACAAGATTCAAGTCTTATTTCAGAATGCCATTATTTCGGTTCCTAGTTAATAGATGGACCTGGATTTTCATACTTATGATTGTTCATTTCTCAAATCGAGAATTCCAGAGGAATAAGTTTATCAGGAGAAATTAGATCCGTGTATTGATCCAATGGTATTTTAATCAAGACAAGCTGTAATACAAGCTAGACTAAACAAATGCCTTTGCATACAAACAACCATAATGCTCTCTTGAAGCACAAACAATGGGTGATTCTGTTTACAGCCGATATTATTGAATGTTTAGAAGGAAAGATAGGAAGTAAACATAATTTGACACATATAACACAAGGCAGTACAAGACGAAAGTGAGTAATATGCACCTCAGGTTAAAAATGTGTGTTCTGTGGCACTTTTTTGCTGTTTTATTCTCAGGAGCAGAATTATAAACAGCTATGTTTAAACGGGTTTCATCTGGCCTCTTTCAAAAAATGCTTGTAATGAAAGTAAAATTTAAACAAACAATTTCAGGGAGAAAAACAGTGTGCTCCATTTCCATGTTTTTTCCGTTTATTGTGCTAACACGCTTTTGCTTGGGATTGTGTGTCCAGCACGGTTTGCTGAGCTTTTTGTCAATTTCTGTCTTTCAACTTTAAATATGCTCTGTTACCACTGAGGCAGCACAGTGTGAAGCCTTAAACACAGTCAGTGCTGGTCTGTTCATATCCTTTCTCGAACTTAAGGTTCTCAATGAAAATAGCTTTGTGGCCAAGATGTCTGCACATTTCTGGAGTCATAACTTTGCACAGGCTCCATCATAGTTGAGATAAATCATCTTTTATGACGTCATACTTTCATCCTATGTTGCACAATAGGGAAGATAGAAGGGAACTCATTTCTGGCAACCCTAAAAAAACCATAATGTGTCATTTTTAATGGTTTGTAGGCCGACTACAGTATGGCAGATAGGAGAGTCTTTGAAAAAGTTCAGCTCCTTCATAGTTTGTAGGAAGATATCTAATCTTTTTTTAAAGAGAAACAAAAGTGTCTTCACTCAGAGGTTTTTTTCCAACTCAGATGCAATAACGACCGTTACAGGAGAGCATGCCTCCATGCAAGAACAGCCTTACACAATGACTAGTCATAATAAATATTTATTCTTGGTATTATCATCATCTTCAGTCTATATATCATACACAATAAGACAACATAAGTTCCCATTGGTTATGGATAAAACATAAATTAATTAATATATATAATTTCAAATTCAATCAAATCAAATTAAATGAATGAATCCCTTGGAGTTTTTAAGCATTTTGCTTTTTGTTGATATCACTATGGAATGGCATCTGTCTCTATGTGTGTGACCCTGTGAATGTTTAGTGCATGTGTGAGTTTAATAGGTGCCAGTTGGATGGGTTAAAAGCGGAGGACAAATTTCATGTATATATATATATATCTATATATATATATATATATATATATATATATATATATATATATATATATATATATATATATATATATATATATATATATATATATATATATATATGTATATATATATATATATATATATATATATGTATATATATATGTGCATGAGAAATAAATCTGATCTTAATCTTAAAATATGCACATTGTATGAAAACATACACACAGACACACACAAACCAGTCATCCAAAAACTTTATTTAAGGGTAAAAGTAAACGATGCACTCAGTTATGCTTATTTGCTTCAGATAAGGCACTCATATAATAATCATGCTGGATGTCAAAAGGCATAATGTATGCTCAGTGCCACTTCTAAACATGCTTTCAAAACTGATGTTTCACTAAAAGGCCATCTACCAATTTTTTTAATTGTACTACACAACGAGGCTCTGGTGTAAAACATAGTGTAGACACCCAGCGCTAGCAGGCACGTCAAAAAAATAAAGAAGAATCATTCAGGGATTGTGTCACTATACTCTCAACTTTTTTAAACCACATATTCTATAACAATCACCTTTTAAACCTGATAAAAAAGAAAGTTTGACGTTTAGTGACATCATTATATGGCTTAAACAGTGGAAAATGAACCCACTTATGTCCATAAAAAGATTTAATGATCTACACTTAATTGTTTGCATTGTTAACCCAAAAAAAAGTGCAGGGGGGGGTCATCTTTGTCTGTTTAACTACATGAAGCCTGGTTGATGGCTGCATTTGTAAGAATGTATGACACACTTTATCCCATAGGTCTAAGGATTCTTGCTTTAGAGTAGAAACAGAGCTTTCATAATTGCAATTTGAAAACTTATACATGTTTTACCATGGGATCAGTGGAAATGATTCAAGCAAATGATACGGGTATAATCGTTCATTGCCTTGTTTACTTTATTGGAAAAAATGTGTTGAGCATTTTTCTCAGAAAGTTCAAATTGCACTTCTCTGTTTGCCAAATAAAAGCCACAAAAATGTTCCGAGGAATAATTTTAGATCAGAAATGTGAGAGCAGGATCTCAGAAGGAATAAATTCTCCAAAAGATTAACGGCGTGAAACGGAGAGGCAACTCCTACAACCCAATAAAGTCAAAGCTTAAATAAACAGCTAAAGCTTCCCAACCCCTGTCCCAGATCTATGGTCCTACAATGTAACAATGTGTGTGTGCGTGTGTGTGTGTTTGACGGTGAGAAAGGCCTATATTTGCGACACAAATACATGCACAGTGATGCAACCAGACATGCACGCATCATCGTCCAAACAGAACTCTTAAACATGTCCATTAGATAATGTACCTTTTCTATATTACTGATGGATTACTTGTTAGTTCATAACCTGATAAATTAGTAGAAATATATTTTTAATGGCTCTCAAAGACAGATTTCCCCAGTTATTTTTTTATTCAAAAATGTTGTAAAGGGAAATTTTTTCTCCCATTTTTGTCTCAGAATTAATTAACGAATGTACTTTTGGCACCACATTATAATTAAGATTCCATTATTGAAATTCCAGATAGAAAAATAAGTTTTCAAAATAACTATGACATAATGCAGACCTATAATACAGAACCAATTGAAAAATACTGCAGATATAAAATTTGTGATGGACTTACCAGTAATCATTACAATATATCCTTGGCAGCCATTAGCATAATATAAAATGATGTAACTTCAATCAGTCAGATCCAATGTGATCCATGACTACAAGAATGAATGCAGCTGTAAGTATTTAAGGTGGTAGATCATTGAATTGCAATATCAAAACATGGCAATAATACACCTGGAAAGATTTCAAGTGTATTAAATCAGACTGCATTGTATTACAAAAAGATTTGTACATTTGTCTGATAGCCAATATTGTTCAAAAGATGGGAATGACTTTGTTTAAACTGGAATGAGCCACAATAGAGTTAATGGTATTCATCTGTCAGTAAATCTAAAACATCTTAAAACATATTGTCAGCCCACAGAGGTTCACAGAGCTTAAAAAACAGATTGCTGTCAATAATCTATTTGCATCAAAATTTCTACAGTTAATGCTCGTACTTCTTAACTGTTTTCACAATAATATTTTACAATAGGTTCAGTTTAATTTGAATACTAGTCAGTTCATTCTTTTGATCACTGATATATGCGTAACGAAAAAAAACAAGTTGTTGCATCTTACAAATTTAATGACAAAAAACGACTCATGGTGTGATCGGGTTTCATATGGTTGTTTTTTTTCTGCCGTCTCCATGAAGTAACTCTGGACCTCATTTGTAGTAACTACTTGGCTTGTTGGTTAATTCTTTCACCAAAATGATTTGTCCCTAATAACTCAGTTATTAGTCATCGTGCTGTCAATTGTAGGTGGTCTGTTGCTGGTTCCAAACGTATTCTGTTTTAATAAGATTTAGGCTGCTGTGCTTTTGGCCAGCAGAAATTTTCTTGGACTTTTCCCCGGATCCAGTCGATGGGTGGTTGGCTTGATTTAATGTCTTGGTGTTTTCACACACACCTACAAATGTGTAATTTCAAAAACAGATAATCGTCTGCCTGTCAGTATTATGTCCAATGAATTCAGTTAGCACAGGTGGACCCAAGTCTAAGAATCTAAGTGAAACATTTTTGTATATTGCCTTAAATGAAATGACAAAGCACTGCAAAAAACGTTTTTTCTTTTTTTTCTTCAAATGTAATTTTGGTGTTTTGTTTGTTCTCAAAATGTGGAGCATTAAATGCTCTTTTTGTTTGGACCATATGTACTCATTGTAGAACTATTTTCCTTCTCCCGCACCCCCAAAACCATCACACACACACACATGCAGTTCTAAATAGAACAAACTTGCTTTTTTTTTTTCCATTTAAGTCTTAAGCTGAACGACAGAGATCGTGTATTGGCTCTGACGCTCTGAATGCTTGCCTAGCTGGGGTTACCTACAACTCAAGTCTACTGTGTCTGAACACCTACTGTGCTGCTCATGTTACGCCTTCTGTGCGGTCACGGTGTAACTCACAAAAACTCTCTGGTTCAGTCTTTTGTTTGTCATTGTCCAATGTCTGAATGGGCTTGTCACTCACTCCAGTTCGGGACCATGTATGCGCTTGTATATAGCACTAATTCACATTTTTAATTCACAAGGGAAGATAAAAATCTGTTGGTTGCCTGCTTTCTATTTGGGCCTCTGAATTTGCAAACAGGAGAGAGCTTGACCCCAAAAATATTCAGGCCCGGTATGTTAAATGGCTGAAACTTCCTTCACAGAACAACACCAGAAGACAAAAAGCCACATGTGGCAGAGGGCAAACTTGAATTTGTCTCAATAACCTTTGTAAGGATTTGTCCAGTTGAAGCTTGATATGTTCATTTAGCTTGTCTAATCGAGCTAAATTAACTATGTTAATATACTGAAATGCCTTGCACCCAGTACTCTAAATAGAAAACACATTTTCCTTCTTTTCAAATGCCCTGAACATAGTGTAGCAATTTTGCATTTATTTTGTAGTACACGACCTCCTACATACACCCTGAAAACTTTATCAACACCCGGGGCAAACATCTTGTAAATAATCTCGTAATTCACACAGGACGAGCAGAGTGATGTAATAGTTTTCCTGTGGATAGGTTTTACAGATATGGTAAAGAACATTGCAATCACTTTTTGGCTTAGCTGGAGAAGGATCAAATTATGTTGTCCACCCAGTTTTACACGTGAAAAAAGAAGGTCCCCGTGGCAAAACATTTTATTGGTCACATTGGAATAGCATTTTTGAGGCTAAAATAGACAACTGAGAACAGATTAGAGGGCGTGAGAGATATGCTAGTGTGTGCACTCTCGTTTGTAGGTCTACATGTGTGGACAAGCACACATATGCATGTGTTTGTGTGCGTTTAGTCAGACCTGGCTTTGATTAGGGCCTGCATGATAAAATGGAAGGCAGCTGAAGGCAGAGCTGGAGCTGGTTAACGGCTGCCGACAAATGGAGAGAGACCAGGAAGATTTTTATCAAACACACATGAACATTGGGAGCTTGCCATTTATGTTTCCCAGGATGGCAACTCACACACAGGCAGAAAAATGCAAACCAACAGGGGAGCACGTCAGCATGTTCATTTCAAAGTAATGGCACAAACAAAAGGAACCTATGGGGAAGAAAGAAATAAACACAGAGCAGGGAGAACCATCCTGCAGCCCAGACAGAGCTTGTGAAGTATAAACAAGAGCAAGCAATAAAACAGCAGTAAAACTTGCAAAACGCCATCACTGACTTTTCCCACTGTGGTGTTTAGCCAGGAGTAATATGTCATAGTTTCATTGTGTCTGTAATCTGATAAAACTTTATGGTTCCTCCTGCTATTAATGCCATCTATTGTCATTTGAGGTGGCAGGATGGCAGCCTGTGGCACTGACCTCATATGGGGCCACCATTTTCCTGTGGACGACAGATTAAGTTAGAGGTCACGCCTCTTTCTGACATCAGAATTTATCTAAGGGGGTAGGCGGGTGCACAGGAAGTGAATAATAGGAGAAATTCACTACTGCTTGCATACTGGAAGGCAAGAGGGTTTGATGAAGTTACAACACATTTTGTCTCCCCCAAGAGGCAGGACCATTTTCTGCTTTGGTTCAGTACATTCAAGAGGACCTCCCTCTGTGTGTCTTCCTCTTTTCTACTTCCCTCCGTCTCATTCCACATCGCAAAACGAAAACAGACACCACATGTGGTGCTGATGACCTTTCCTGTGTTTAATGTACATCAGTTCTTGCAGGAGGCTTAGTTGAGATTTTCAGAGCATGGTCAATTTGCCTTTACTGGCCAAAATTGTAAGGTTAATTTAATTCTTCAATATATTGAGTTTTTATTTCATTGCACATCCCATACTTGATTTCTAACTGCAACAGTCTTGCTGTCATACTTCTCTTAAATTCAGTCCATATGGTTATGATTTATGTCTTATTCACGCTACAGTAATGCCATGACTTTTTTTCAGACATTTCTACATAGTCAGTGATTCCCCATGACCCAAGTTTTTGAGTTGATGATAAACCAACATAAAATGGCTTTTTTTAGGTAGCAAAGAGGAAGATCATTCGCAGTAATTCACTCACAGAGATATGTAAGTAACAAGTACAATAGAAGTAAGAGCACAAGATTATTTCTTAGGGCTGCTACTTTTACAGATTTTGTTTTGGACATAAAGTATGAGACATGGCTAAAGTTCCTGCCGTCCTACTTCTATAGAAATATTTCATGTTCCACAAAACAGCCTTCCAGAATAAAAAAAAGATTTCAAATTAATACCAATTCACTTGATCAACACAGAAAATAGGTGACTAGTTTGAAGTTGGGACTTCAAACTAGTAACTTGGACTGGAATTTTTGCATTTGCATTTAAAGCCTAAAATGGATGTATCTTAAAAGGCTGCAGTTGTATAATTTTATATTATGCTAATGGAGTCAAGGATATATTGTAATGATTGCTGGTAAACCAGCATGCAAAATGAATTTGATAATACTCTAAATGCTAAAAGCTTTGAACTTTTCTTCCTGGTTGGCTGTATTTAAATGGTCTTTAATTAGATAACAGATGGCTGTGATTGACCTCAACAAGCACTTGTACGAGCCTAATTGAAAACATGTCAAACTGAAAACTTGTGGGATACTGTACATCCTCAAAGTTAATGTCCATTTGTGTTTGTGACATACTGAAATTTCACCATTTGTGAGCATCATGAGTATTTCTAGTGTAATGGGTTATTTATTAATCAGTTATCTTTCTTTAAAATGTCATGAATTAGTAAAGCTATTCTAATGGTTAATTCCAACCAAATGTCAAAACCCCACATAAATGAATTAATAGTGAGGTAAAGTAGAAGAAAAACAGTAAATCCTGCTGGCGCTTGCAATTTTATGTATCTATCAATTGTATTGTTTTGACAATTTTCTCAATTGAATGCAATTGATGAACTGAACAGGTTAATTGTAACTGACTAAAGCCCTATTCGGACGGGACTAGTTTAATGGGGGGACCTGGGGTAAAGTATTAATAACCGGGAAATCTAGTCCCGTCCGAACGCGCCATGTCAGTAAAGATAGCGGAGTATGTCGGTAAACTTTGCCGAGAATTCTACCTCCTGTGAAATGGTCCGGAGTATCTACCAGAGGTAATACTAATCCCGTGCGAATGCGACCTTCGGTAATAAGTACGGAATATGTCGTCACATCCTTTTAAAGAGAGAAACAATTAGGTGTAAAATAGAAAATGACACTTAAGTTTCGTTGTGCAATCCTTTTTTTAAACTATACTTTACATTCAGGTAAAATAAGTATCCTGAGCAAAACTTTTGGTGAACAGTACTTTACATTAAGGTCAAGAATGAATAAATCTTCTGTTCTGTTATACTGTACAATACGTTTTAGTAATACTTATCATTCAGGTAAACAAACAAAAAAGTCTTCTGCGTTTGTATACAATAATTTTGGAGCAGAATGCTATATATTCAAGAAAACTCCTCCCATGTTAGATGAATATTACAGGGATTTCTTGTCCCGTCCGAATTGGTCATTTCTTCTCCCTGTCGTCTGGTTAACCAACATTACCATACGTCCCCCCATTGAACTAGTCCCGTCCGAATAGGGCTTAAGAGGAGCATTTTACTCATTCTTGCCCCTCTAGTTCAGCAGAGATTTTTAACAACATTTGATGTTATAGAAATTGCAGCTCCTCTGCCCAACTGCAAGTACTAAAACGTGTCACTTCAGCATTTATTTATGATGTCAATTTATCTCACCTGATGTAAGTCAGCAGTTTCAGTACCTTCAATATCAGTTTTTTTTTTTTTTTACAAATACCTCCCGAAACACCATAAGTCCCAAAGTCTTTAATTTGTACAAATATAAACATGCAAGTAGACTTTAAATTTAAAGAAACATTATCAGCAAACGTTGTGTTAACATTAACCATAGACAGAGGCATTTATGGTCATCTGCCATGTCGACCCCACAGCCGAAGAGGCACTGGGTCTTCAGCTGTTTTGCATCACAGATAATGAGAAGCTCCCCTGACCCCGGCAGTCACTTGTAGTCTTGAATTGATCGATGAGAGACCCCCTTTGACCCTTATCTGGTGTTGGGCTATGCATTATGGCTCTACATCTGGAAGAGAGATCGGGGCTTTTGCATGAAGGTTTGGATGAAGACGTGACTAGACTCTATTGCCTGGTGTGCTACTGCCAAGCCACCATAGTTGCTTGCTTCCTCCACAAGTTTCCGTCAGGGGAAAAACAGCCACTGATGTCTGACATACCATGGTTTGGTGATGTATGAGCTATTAGACAGAGACTTAGAAGAAGGTACAATTTGTATCTCGCTTTATCTCTTAAGATAACACCAAAACTTACACAACTAGTCACATCTAAACCACACAAGTTACCTACATATTTGAAAAGGCTACAATCTCAAGGACTTTAGTTTAATGTCAATCTTTATAAGCATAAAGGGTCTCATAAACAGACTACTAGAGGGTTGTTAGTAGTGGTAGGCATTTTTCCCTTGAGTCGCTACAGTACTGCTCTGAAATGGATCTCTGAATCATCGAAGAGTCCCAAGGGAAGGGAACGACAATTAATGCTTTTTTAACATCATACACTGAGTAAACTAATTCTGCCAGCTTAAGAGTCAAAGATAATGTTTCTGCCCACGTATATTGGCAGAGAACACTAACTTTTACAAGATATTTGTTAGTTCAGTTCATTTCTTAACAAATGACGTATGCAGAGGAAGGGGAAAATTAATCTACAGTACAACGCTGCTTTTGCTTAAGTATTAATTTAAAAAACAGTCTTTTAAAGGGAAGAAACACTGCAAAATATCCCCCCCAATGCCAAATAATGATGATATTAATAACACATATGCTTGCAGGCTCAGTGGGGCGCCTGGGTGCTTCTGCCGCAGTTCCCATTTTCTTCAATGACCCTGTTAAGCTCAGTGAATTGAGGATCATGAATATCAGTAATTAGCTTTCTTGGTGTAACAGCATGTGTGATCACCAGATTCATCCTGTATCCAGTGCCCGCTGGCAAAACAAAAAGCTCACTAGGCTGATTTTTCCACAAGTTGTCTGGGTTCTGTTTCTGTAATAAAATCTAATTTGTTGTCGTGCCTTGTTAAAGTCCAAATAAAAGCCAGAATATTTTGTTCTTGGAAAAATAAAAGGCGCTTGTTGTGCAGCAAACTGGATCTGAGTACGACTCATAAAACAGAGTACTGCATGTGATTTAGGATTTATATGCTGGCAATATAGTGTTATTGTTGATCATTTGTATTGTGTGACTTGCTGTTAACACAATGAATGTAAAACACGCTCTATGTGCATGTATACTTATCTTTATTGTATATGCACACAAACTTGTGTGTGAGAGTATATGCATGTGCCCTTGAATACATTACTTTTCCTTCTAAGCAAAGGACAAACAACAATCCTCATTTCAAAACCACTTTGTAACCACAGACAAACAACACCCAGTTTCAATTATGGGTTTGTATTAAGCTCCAGGCAGGAGAACTAATTGGAGCTGCACTGCGTGAGTGTCCCAGGGGTCAAGCTGAGAACTGGGTTCAAATTCTAACATTGTTGAGGTGTTACATCGATCTCATGAAATCTAAGAACCACATTAGTGGTTTTGTGTGTGTATGCCAATGCACCACATATTACATATGCATACACGCGTTTGCCAACTATTATTCAAAGCATACCAACTGTTTTATAGATCAACACTGACATAAATATGATGTACTGCGTATTGTGATGTATTGCCCTGAAAAAGTAGGTTTTGTGAGGCATGGAAATTCACAAATAAAAAACTATGGTAAATTTGAGTAACCAGCAGTAATCCAATCTGTAGTAAACTATTTGGAAACACTAATTAAGTGCTTTAAATATTTTTCCAGTTTACCTCTTTAGAATTGCACTATACAGAGATAATCAAAATTCAAACCACATATCGTATTCAAAGAAACAAATCACTCCATTAATCTTTTGTAATCAGATGTAAAAGAATCCATTAGAGATAATAAGAGACAATTAAAGGGTGCAAATAAATTATATCTAAGGCATTTATAGCCAGACTACTTTTCAGAATTAGTGAGATATATACTGTAATTATTGACAGGGATGCACCAACTGCAGTTATCTTGGCCAGTTCTGATTTCTGATCTTTATAAACTGTAAAAGACAGCATACACAAATACTGTTTTTTACTGTTAAGTAACTCTTAAGTAGCAAAAACTGGTTACAGGACAAGTGAATTGCTCAGTTTAACATAGCAGAGGCTGCAACTCTTTTTTGAGTGGTCTCTGCACACTGATCTCTGGCCAGCTGCACAGAGACCAATGTTACTCGTCCAATAGAAAGGGCCTTTCGATTAGCCTAAAACTTGTTTTGTACTTTAGTATGGTTGAAAAGATGCTTTGTTTGTGTTTTAACAAATTCAAGTATTACAGTTATTGATCTGTGACAGTGTAATCCTTAACCATGGTGCAGTGCACTTAATGCTATGGGGAGAAAAGTTTCATGTAGTGCTCTCGCTTTCTTTCCCTGATCGGCCGATAGAAATCAGATGACTGGGTCTTTGGTAACATTAGAGAACCCACTTTAAGACTGTGTGCAGTGGCCGATTTAAAAGAATCACCCAACAATGACTTCTCAATGCAGGTAAAATGCACCCAATGCAGCTTTGTCTCCATGGCTGTTGTGTTGCAATGCATTTACACAGTTTTTTTTTTTTGTAAATTATGTAGTTGACACATACAGAATAGATATACAAAGTAGACAAAATTGTATTGAATGCTCTTTTAAGCTCTTTTAAGCACAATGGTTATGTGCTTAGTTTTATCAAATTTCATATCGTAGGAGACAAAATAAATAAATAAATAAATAAATAAAGGCACACTATCAGCATCATACATCACAACGAAGAACTTTCAAGTCGATGACAGGTTGGTATGTGTATGTGGCAGGAAAGTGACAGTTTATCAATGTGAACATGACACAAACCATCCACTGGCTCATGTAAGTACATATGACAGTCACAAAACTGGATATATCTGGAAATTATTGGCTTGTCAATAATTTGGTCGTGACCAGCCAGACAGGAACCTGTCCAATCAATGGCTGAACAATCAGTGAAATTCAAATATTGTAGTAGTACAAATTTTACAGTCGTAAGATATAATGGCATTCTTAGTAGGCCAGGTAAATAACAGGAATGGAAGAAAAAATGTAATATGAGAATAAAGTACATTTAGCACATTCATGATTTGATAACAAATTAAAGCAGTATGACTCCTTGTTCACATTTACATCTACCCAATCAATAGCTTGTTGAGGGGCTGAATGCCTGAAAAGGGCACCTGTGTCTCAGTAGGTCCTCTATCACATAATGAAATAACCATAAGTTGTACTAATTTGCTTTTATTACATTATCTAAATGGGCTTGCATTTCACTGTTGCGTGAAAAATATCATTGAACAGAAAGAGGAAACTGAAGAAAAACCACTGCTATCATTTTTTTCCCCCTCATTCATCCTCCAGCTCTGTTGTTTCTCCAGACCTGGCCACAGAGAGGTTTTTCCAATTAGGCCCATATCGTGCAGCAATCTTATTTATATTCATAGCTGGTATGAAGACAAAGGGGTGGTGATAATGATCATGATATGAGCTGAGAAAAACAACTACAGTCACCACTACCATAAATAGTAATTGCAAAATGTTCTATCAATATGAAGAAACCGCACAAAATAGTCACTATACAGCTGACACTAAGCAGACTGGCAAGAAAATGGGGCGATGGTACGGCGGAAGCTTTTTTGTTGTTGTTGTTGTTTTGTTTTTAATGAGATAACCCTTTGCCAACTTTTCCCAACAAGCCATTCCATAAGAACTTCAGATGAGTGGCCAGGCAGATGTGTTATTGAGTCTAATCGCTGATCAGTCTTTTAGTGGTTTCCCTGAAGTGGACTTTTTCTCCACAATTTTAAATGGAGTGCAAACTGCAACAGGAAACCAGGGCAATTACACAAATAACTGTCTGTTAGTAATTACTTTTTTTCTGAGAATTATTTGGCTGTAAAACTTTATTCTGTCCATAATTTTAAACATGCAACAAAGAATATGGGTGGGCTTGTGCACATGCATGAACACTGTTGTTGCACATGCCCACCATGTGCCTTCTCATGTCTGCTGCAGCGTTTGGATGTGTGTGAAAAATCGAGAGTGTGAAGTTAAAGGGGTTTGATTTATAGTGCTCTGCAGGTTATAACTCATTTCGAACTAAATTTCCTGCCTGTGTGATTGCATCCTTCCGTAATGCCCTTGACAGAATGGAAAGCACAATCGATGTTGCATGTCTAAAGACAGACATTTTTGGGTGTAACTTCTGAATCTTTGCTCATAAATTACCTACTTACAAAGCAAGTCAAGTGTCCCACGAAGGCAACAATTCTCGCATTACAGAAAATACCTACAAATGATTCGGGCCTATCATTAGATATCATAGCAACAGAATGATCCATGAGTCGAAAAATAGGAAAAGTGGGTGATGATCCAGTGAATCAAGGGGAACTTGCTTGTTGTTTCTTAAAGTGAATTACATTTAACCAAGGACAAGCTCCTGAAAAAGGCTCCCAATGATGAATAAAAGATTTTTTTTTTTTAATAGGCTACAGTAGTTGCAGGAGAAAATGTATTTTCTCTATTATGCCAGAGGTCATCTCTTTATCCATTCCCAGTTGCATAGAAAAAGAAAACCTTCCAAACCAGTTGATTTTACTTATGATAATTAAGGCTAAATTTAAGTTTATGAACAAAGCCAACCTCAGGCTAAACTGTGTTGGCAAATTCATCATGCCTGAGGCCTGCAGATGTGTGTTATCACTGACAGAAAGACTCAGTACAGCTTGACCAAATGTAGATAAATAAATTATGGAAGCAAGCAGGAAAATGAGAAGGTCTTACCAGAAACAGTCCTCATGTTCTGTAGCTATTAAACTGCTTTAATGAATGCAGTTCAAAGCCTGCACTTAAAGTGGTGTCTTTGATATAATAACTCTGCCTCCGCCTTACGAGCATCTACTGTGTGTCTGTGCTTTTAGATTTGAATAAGGTTGATGATGCTCCAACAAAGGTTGGACAATTTTTATGTTTTATGTGTTATGCTCTGACATCTGGCATATACTTTATTAAGCACAAACACTTACACAAAGATAGAGTATGGGACTCCACACACACACACACATACACACAGCATGGCACTCCATGAATCAGCAGTATGTCTAATTTCTCTGGACATTGCATTGCGGGTGGCCTTGTAAGACTCCAAATAAAAAGCCTAATGTCTTGCTATTGATTTTCCCTCCTTTAAATTGTACCTTATTTATGGCTATGTCTACCATTTTTACTAAAGACAGAGAAACAACTAAGGAAAAGTCCGACATGGAAAGAAAGCAACAGGCTATCAGCCAGGGAGAGTCTACACAGTGCCAGTAGGTGGAGAGACAATAAGGAACTCAAATAGCTGCAGGGGAAGGAGACAAACACAGAGAGAAAAGCCTTGCTTCAGTTCCGTTTTCATAAAATATGCTCACTTCTTCAACACACCCCCAACAGCAAGAGCTGTCACTCTTCCTCTTTCAATTTAAAGCTTCTGGAGCAAATAAACAAGTGGGGGGGATCCTCAAACCCTTTATGATAAAGGTTTAGCAATATCTGACATCTTGGAATAATAAGTCAGTGATATTAGCCTGTTTTTCTCTGGTTTTATTAAAGAAAAAATATCAAATAGTCTTTATCATCATCTGCCTTCCTGTTTCCAACAGAATGCTCTTTCACTGATGCAGTGCAGCCTAAATCTTACTTTATTAAAGCAGTCTGCTTTTATCTGTCTAAGAAAGCCAGCTCAGCATGCAAGCTCCTCTGAATGCTCACCTTGCATGTTCTGTCAGATTTTCACACGGGGGGCACATGCTAGTACAACAGCAATTTAACAGTTTGTAGAAGGACAGCATCTGTACTTTAGTTGGACGGGTAACTGCCTTGCTCAGGGGCTGTGTTGTCATTTTTTTTATTTTTGGAAGACCAGGGATTTCACCATGTGGGTCTGAAATTTTAACCTTATAAATAACGTTTTAAAAAGTATGAGGCAGGGAAAAAAAATGGTGTTATTTCTGTTCGCAGCAGATTGTTTTCTGCAGTAAAACCAAACTTTCGTTACCAGCAATTTGTTGGCCTGAGATACTGCACTGTGATATCTGACACTCCTGACCCTTTCCAATAGTTGGCAATATATACTTCACAGACATCAGCAAATAAAATAAATGTGAAGCTGGAAATGAGCGGAAAACTATTTCACTGCAGCTAAAGAAGGCTGTGTGTATCACTGATAAAGAAACAAGATAAGGACAGCCAATGTGAGAAAGAGAGTGTGATAGCACATGTCTGTATATTTTCTAGCTTGTGTTCCTGTGTGTTTGCAAACATGTGCCAGGCTATATTGTAAGAAGGGCTGCAAAGTTGCCTCCAACAACATTCAGGGGAACTTGAAATGACCCCTAAAAGATTATGAGAGGTCACATTATATTTGGACAGCCTGGTCCAATTTAGTCAGTCATATCTCCATCTGTTTTGCTCTGTATTTAATGCAAATGGGGATTGAAAATTGAGTTGACCAGCTGAATGTGTTCAGGAAGGGTTGAGGAAGGCAGAGCCAGTAAGCCCCCTACCCCTCTACCCATCCCATCCTCCCAGCTTCTTTCCCGTCACCTTGCCACCCTCCACCAAGTATTTTCAAACAGTGCACCTCCTGCAGTCTCACTGTACATCTGGCACAGTCACCAGGATGACTCATTACAATGAACGACACTCCTATTGTAAGGTTTTTGGCTGTGATGGGGTGGAAAAACTTCTAAAGCAAATAAACATACATTTACTGTTTTTTTGTTTTTTTTTACATAACAACTAGAAACCTGCTGATATCACCTGTTCCTTTGAATCAGTAACAGTGGGGTTTGAAATATCAGGCTAAGCCACGGAACATTATTCCAGTTAACAACCATGTAACAAAGTAAAAGGCTGTAAATATGAACCAATACAAAGTAGAACCTAATTTTTATGATGTACACGTAATATCATCTGTATGCTGACCTCTGTATCAAATTAAATGTACCATAAAACAGTTGATGGCCCAATTCCACACTTTAATCTATGACTAAGGTTTTGCTGTGAAGCCTGAAAAGAGTCTCTGCAAGGTGTCTGCACCACTGGAGGTGCGCCAAACGAGCAGAGTCTGCACACCAGTCTGCAGTCCTAACTTGGATGCCCCACTTAAATCTAAAAGAGAAAGCGGCATATAAACACACCAAAGTAACTTGCAAGGTGAAAACAAAAACAACATGTCCAACGACCAATACCGATAGCTTGTTTACAACACCCCATTAAATCTAATGTCTGCAGAGTATTTAGATTTTTTCTGAAATAGAGAATATTGAATCAAAGTCTGTAGAGCATCTGGTGAGTGGTTGTCTCGTGGAATCTCGGGTTTTTACAGCAAGCACAATCAATAATGACTGAAAGTATTAAGAGTAGTAAGACACGAATATTAAAGATTTTTCTAAGCACAAGTTAGACCCAACTCATCGTGATGAAAGGCAACTAAACCCTCTACTGGCCAATTTATTGCTAAGGGTAAAGATGACTAACATTTACCACAACATGATACACATATAGGAGCTGAGGCAAAAGAAAATGAAAAAATTGTATTTCACAGGCAAATGTGTGCTAGACCTGTCCATCAAAGCAAAGAACAAAGTCTTTGTTGAACTTATCTAACAGCTTTATTATAAATTAGATTTGAGAATGATTATCAGATGGCATTTTAGTTATTATCCCCCAAATATTCTTGAAATTGTTTAATTATACGACATCTAGACACTGTTTTATTGATTCCCCATGGTTCTAAGGTATTGCTCTTTGGTCCTTATCCAGTGTAAAAGAATATCTATTCAATTCCATCTGTGTTCCATCTTGACTGAAAATGAACTTTTTTGTTTTGAATGAACAGGACAGACATTTTAAAGCCTGCTTTAAAAGAATAACAACTTTAAGTGCTAACTGTTACATGCACACGTTACATCATATCCATGTGCGGTGTCAGCATACATTTGGTTTATTTTTTTTTTATTTGGCTGCAAAAGGTCAACCATTCAATATTAATAAAAGAGAACTCAGCACAAGTGTCTAAAAGTCCTCTTGAAAAGCATGTTTACACAATTGTGAAATGCATGCCACATTTTGACCTGCCACGAGCACCTGAGTGTCACACACAATAACACTAGTTCACGTTCCAAGGCAAACAAATTTACACTGCTGACACCAAGGCTGACACCCAAGGTCTTCCATCACTGTTCTGCTGCTGCTGCTGCTGCTCTAATGCTGCGCATGTATAAATTTGTTACCCTAGTAACCAGTAAATGTGTGCTTACAAGGGAAGGCTAAATAGAAAACATTTGAGAATATAAGAGGAATTTATGTTAGGGGTCACAGGGAGAAAGTAAGACACTGTGCTGAGCCACTTCCAGAAGAAGGGTGACATTTCTGCTGAGCAGTGGACACCCTTGGCGGCAGTTGGAGACGTGACAGAAATGCTGACCCCATCGGTCAATCTAGCCACAACTGTGCTGACACCTAAGTTTCTGCAGGTTTCTTTTCGAATTCAAGACCCACATCTCCAGTGCTCAAGGCACGAATCATTAACCTCATCATGCATGTTTAGACAGCAAGCTGGAACAAAACACCTCTTTGCTGGTATAGCGAAGGGCTGTGATAAACCCCAGCAGAACCATCCAGATCTGCGGTTCTTAAAACTTGTTTGGCTGTTTTGGAGGGTAGCAAATCTGAGAATCTCAGAGAAAAGCTGGCTAATTCATCCAACATCACTATGTATCTTCCACCCTGTAAAGAATATTAATCAGTGTATGTTCCCAGTTTCAAGCTGGCATGCAATCTAAACAGATGATGGATGGAGCACCAACTGGGCTATCTCTCCCCACTCTTTTCTCGCCGTCTCTGCTTCCTCCAGATATGAACAAGTGATTTATATTTGAACCATTTCTATCTATTGATTGTCATTTAACTTTCCACAATGTTATTATAAACAGTTTTTTCTTTTTCTTTATTCCGATATTGTTGTCCCACTGTTATTCAAACCTTAGTTGCCATCACCCCCGTCCAGTTATGTTTTCCATTTCCACTGTGGCATTTATATTAAGAATGGCAAAATATGGATAAATATAGCAATAATTAGGCAGAATTTGTACCGCCTTGATATTCCTTTTAGTCAGTTTGTGAGATTTGTATTTACTTTTTCCAAATATTGCTGTTTTCTGTTTCATTCTTCTGCATATTCCATCAATCTAGCCCTGCTCTACTCCACTTTGACAATAACCAACAGTATAAGTCAGATATCTGATAACTATTTATAGTCGTGTTGCCAGTGAGAGAAAATTTTGACCATTCTAAAAGTTACCAGCGTACTTAAAAGGGGGTATAGAGGATATGTGTTCAAGAATGTATGTTCTAAAAAATATGTACAGGGGATGTGCTGTGCATTAACTCTAAGCAGAACTAAGCAGCCTTAAACATTTATGCCACGCTTCTGAAGCCATATTATCATTTGTTAGGCTGGCATTTAATTAAGATGTCATATTTAAAGATTTTATTATTATTACATTAAAATGTATTTTTCACAAAGCAGACACAAAAATATGTGCAAATAGAAATACTGTTACTCTTTATATTAAAAGATTAGATAAGAAAAAGAATGATAAACACAAAAAGGTGTGATGTCCGTCTGTCTTCGTGTCCCTGCTCTCTGTCAATCCTCGTCTTGCTGTACACTTTACAGACCGTTTCCTCCCTACATTCCTGAAATCTGATTATTCTCAAAGCTTTGATAAGTGACTGCTGATTTTTAGTGGGATGACAAAAGCAGGAATAAATGAAAAAAATGAAACCCATCATCACTGGCTGACCTTTTCCTGTAGAGAACACACTTTATTATCCCTCATTCCAGCTCTGGGCTCATTAGAAGCAACAATTTACTCTGACATGTGGAATTCTTCACACACACAACCACAACTACACAGACACAAATGCACATTCCAGGTTCTATATGGCAGTTATTAGTTTGGCACTGGGAGCAAGAATGACATCATGAGACAGGCGGCGGTAAACACCCTTGATTGGTGGACAGCTGAGACTGCCAAGAGAGAGCGGTTGTCAGTGTTGGTGGTCCACGTTCTCTTGCTAGAGCCCTGCCCAACGGTGACTGAGCCGAGTAAGTACAGCTCCTTGAGGTTATACAAGTCTGTGTTGGATGCCTGGGAATGATTAGAGCATTTGGATTGGTTGTGTTTGTTTGAAAAAAAGGCTTTCTGCATCCCAAATCCTTTTCACAAGACAGTTTTGCCATGTAGGGGTTGACATGTGTCATAAATATGTGGTTGAGTGATGTTCGGTTTGTAAAACAGCCATTCGGTTGGTTGCTGCTCTGTTTATTAATTTTCTTTTTCAATTTGAGACTGTGTGTGTCAGAATAACAAACCCTATACAGTACCACTGTAGAATATAATTTACTTTATGTATATATATATACACGCACATACTGTGATGTTCTGTGTGACTCTGATGAACAATGGCCATTAGTGTGGAAATAAAAACAAAGAACGATATTAACATAAGTACTCTTTTTGTTTTAAATAAACATGATACAGGGTTAATTGCACCAGAAATAAGTGGGAAATTTATAGCATATTTCATGTCATTAATTATGTTCCTCTTCAAGGCAATTTCAACAAATTTACATCTGCTTACTTTATTAGCAGATTTGCATCTGTTTCTATGGTCAAACATACAATTATTGGTTAATTTATGAAATATTTTTTTTTTTCTGCTTTCTGGGCTTTTTTGATTGCTCATTGTAGCCCTACTCTGTCAGAGGAATTAGTTTTATCAAGTCTATCAGCTTTATCAAAAATTGTTGGGACTATAACGATGTGACCATAGAAACATTCTGGTACCATTGTGTTTTCTTTCATGTTTGCCACTGTTTTTTAGGAGTATGCACTATCGAGTTGTTGTGGTTGGATTGTTTTATATTAGGTTTTGCTTTTTAGTTTAAAGGAAAATACGGGGAGGAAGAGAATGGATTCCATGTAGTGAATGAATGGAGGCAAATCATTTACAAACTTTAAGGTTACTAATTCTGGGATGATACAGGATTATAAAAAAAAAGCCATTTCTTATGGTTAGATAAATTATTGCTACAATAATTTAAATGACCTGACTTCATACAGCCAGAAACTGTGCTTTAATTTTGTAGCAAAGATAAGAAAAGCAGGGAAAATATCACCTTTTGAATGATGTAGGGTAACACAAGCCCTGTGCATGCCCAAAGTTTATCTTTCCATTCGCTGACTTTTAAAAGCTCTGTAAATTCTAAAATTAGTTGAGAAACTCAACAAAATGTGTGCTGAGAGCCATTTTCCTAAGAGTGTGCCCTATTTCTGCCTTGAAAGACTCTTTATGCCGCCAGTGTTCACTTTGTGAAAAAGGATCTTATTTCATTCGCAACATGGAAAAAGATACTACAAAGGCTCCAGTATCTGGCTTGTCTTTTCATTTGTTCTCAAGCTTTGTTGGGTTTTGAGAGCTCAGCGGCCGTGTACTCGTGTTGGTGTGTTATCCTTACATTTGCATGGGTGTGTAATTGTTGAACTTAACAGTGTGTTCTTTCATTAGTGAGTGCTTACCTCCCTAGTCCCTCTCCTCATCTCTCTACATTAGCTCTGACAGTAATGACTTGCCAGGCCTAACCCCTTAACTGGGTTGATGCATAGTTGTGGGAAAGCCACTCTCGCTGGCTAGCCAAAATGGACGCATGCCATTTCAGTGTTTAATTTTTTCCCTCCGTACCCATTCCCTCAATCTCCTTTCCATTTGACCATTTCTTCCTTTGCTACAGACGTGTGTCAAATGTATGGCAATAATTGACTTAGCTTTCTAGTAATACATGACCTTGTGTATGTTCATTCATGTTTTTTTAAGTACAGCTCTCAACAGATAGAAGAACATCTGCGCTGCTTATATATACAGCTGAAAGCATCAAAAGGTATTTAAACAAACACTTAAGTTTGCATTCCATCTGAGCTACCGCAGATGTACAGTATTTTGTCAAGGGAAAGAATTTGTTCTAAAGTAATCCCTAAACACATGTGAGTCTGTCACTAGGTTTTTCCTGCAAATTCTAAAAGTAAATTCGGAGAGCCTAATCAAACAAATGAGAGTAAACATCACACAATAGTCAAGTCATTTGTTCACAAAGAAAAAACGATCCAACATTCAAGTCAATTTCATGATGCGAAATAGCTACATTTGTCTAGAGTGCAAGACTTTACTGTCTCACAATAAGGGTTAAAAGAATCTACCAAAACCTACGTCCTTACTCAGTTCCTACAAAGAAATTTCTTCTCTATCATTGATCATTTTGATGTTGGACTTCAAATTGTGTCATGTCTGTGGCACGGTGACACACATGTTAAGGTTTCGGCCAATTTTGCAGTGTCATGGCCATGATGGCCTCCAATTGCTGATTGAAATATAAATTCTGTAATAAATTCTCAAGAAAGCCGTTAGGACATCTGTCCATAAACCATTTATTAAAAGCATGGTAAAAGAACCAGGTCAAACTCCTGACATTAGTTCAATAGAAATGTTTTCTTAAGACCTGAGGTGAGAGGTTCATGTGAGGAAACAACCAATTTCCCAGAGTTGGATCTGTTATTTACAGGAGGAAATTTAGAAGATTCTCCAAGTTGGTCTGCAGAACTAACAAACAGTTATTGGAAATGTTTAGATGTCAATTACTATCTGCTTTTATATTTCTAAAAGTTGTGGTAAAATCTAACAATGTTTTAGGTTATATCACTGCATAGATATAAAGCATTACAATTTTCTATCTATGAGATTTTTTTATCAAAACATTTAGTAAGTAAGAAAATTAACAAGGGTGCATCCAGCCCTGTTGAAATGGCACTAAAATAAAATGAATTATTGTGTTATTTATACCTAAATTAGACTTTTAAAATGTATGTAAACACATTGGTCTGACCAAAACCGTACAAATTCAAGCTTCTTAAAACACACCCAGGTAATGCAGTGTGGGTTTGAATCACTCTTACATGTATGCCCGCAACTAGACTGAAATGGGCAGATGGTTCTGCACATGCTCCAAAGTATCACATTTTTGCATGTTTTTGAAAGAAAAGTAAACCAAGTGTACATATCAATACAACCAAATTCCTAATATTGCTCTTCCAATTCACATGTTTCTTTTATCAGATGACTAAATCCTTCCAGAATATGTAACTGAACATCAGAGCATCAAGACTATGTGTCAACTAGTAATTGCTTAAAGCATTTCCAGATTGTGGCTCTGATACAACTGTGATTTTACAACCACAATGTAATTTAAAAAGCAGTATCTCTCCAGTAAATTCAGCTATTCTTACATGTACGACAATCTCCCACAGAGACAGTTAAAAGCAGCAGAATGTTTTGAATGTGTCTCATACAGTCAACCGTGTGGCAGCGTCGTACATTCGGTTAATAACTTGATTTCACTTCTGTGCATGTATAAGAAAGCAAAGACGGATGTCGAATTAAAATGCAAAGTGCTCAGTGAGAGTTCAGTACAGGATTAAGTCAGAGTTTTGCTAAAGATTAGAGAAAGCACAAGGCTAAATTAGTTGAATAGGATACAGTGTGCCGATATGAGAAACATAACTATAGGGATATTCATAACTGCTCTGTGCTATCCAGAATTAACAAAACATGCGCTTTGGTCAAATCAAATTCAGTCAACTATAATGAATATGTGTAAAGAACTCAAAGGACTGTCATTTACGACACAGACCTTTTTTTCTTGTGCATGATAACTAACAACTAAGTTTGGCATCAATGAGAGGGGAATACGTTGCTATGTCAGCATGGATAAAGACAACAAAGA
This sequence comes from Odontesthes bonariensis, assembly GCF_027942865.1. Lineage (NCBI taxonomy): Eukaryota > Metazoa > Chordata > Actinopteri > Atheriniformes > Atherinopsidae > Odontesthes > Odontesthes bonariensis. Next base: position 17,919,367 of record NC_134511.1, read on the forward strand.
AACTTAAGAAGTATCAACTATATCAGACCTCCTGTCTGACATATGCTTCAAGATTCAATCACATTCATGAAGGACTTTTATCCTGTTAGGCTCTTTTGCCCTCACTGTTTCCATGAGTGGAAAAAATACACAAGTTCCGTTATGCGATTCCCGACTGGACAGCAGAGATAAGAGAGCCCAAATAAATCTCCATCCCTTAGAATGGGTTCCAGTGACAGTGGAAATAAAGAGGTTTTGGTTGACCAGGCAGATGACTAACGTCTCGGTGCTGTTCCCACCTCAGTGACTGGTAGACAAACCCAGGATTAGAGGGAGAGAGACCATATGTGCTGCGCACATGCATTCATGCAAACAAACGCCCACACACACACAGCATGGTGTGCCTTCATAAATCCATGCAGAAGATAAAAAACAGCACTCATTCAGCAATTTACAGAAACAGGTTTTTAAGCACACTGCTTGGTCATGTACATCACGCAACTGCACCAATCAAGTCATTATTCTCAGTCATGAAATTCAAACTTCAAATTGACATCATCAACCCACAATCCCACCGCCAACCACTAGAGTAGCTAAGCCACGAGGACATAATTGTTCATTGGCTTGCCACCTGCAAACATTGCTAATTATGTTAGCTGGAATTCACAACCAAGCTGGTACCACCACCTGGGCTGAACCCATCTCTCTAAGTCAGTGACCATTTTGCTCCTTCAGCACCCTTGCACCCCAGAAATTTATCAGACACGTTAGGCTTCTAAAAGGTTTGGTTAAAGCCAGAGGAGAGGAAGAAGAGAAGGAAAACAGAACAGGAAAGATGAAGGGAAGGCCAGAGCAGAAAGTGGAGAGATGTTATCAGAGATCAGAGATTCTGTCTTAGCTGTGGACCTTTCTGTGTTGTGAACTCTGGGCAGCCTGGCCTGAAATGATTCCAGTCCGTCTGTGACTGGAGGAAAGAAATCCAAGATGAGATAAAGTCACTGAGCGACTTCATAAAGCATACACCCGTTTCCTATACACTGAGAAGCAGCATGCTACAAGTTAGTCCTATAGATAATACAGTGGCTTCAGAAACAGGATAATCTGAGGTTTTTAGGAAAGATTTTCCAAGACTCAAATTCAAGTTAAACATTTGGCTTCTATATCCAGATTTAATTTAGCATTTAAATCCAAAAAAAACACTGATAATAAATAAATAAATGGCCTTTGATTTATGAGATCATTGAAGAATGTCCGTTTTGCGTCTGTACTGCATAGTGACACTGCAACCATCACTGACCGGTGGCTGCAAATTACCTGTTTAGTGCCAAAGAAAGCTGCTGTCTGATGCAAAAGTTATGTGGAGTAAAAAATCATGATATAGGATTTGCTCAACTAGCAATTAATTTGGTTTTAGTAAATTGTAAATTAATTAAGTTTTAGTTGTCTTATATGACAAAACTTAGCTCTTCTTTGTGTAGCTGTTAGCTTAGGTACTTTATCAGAACCCCTCCATGCTTCTTCAAACTGAGACCACTATCTACCCTAGGTGGGACACCGACTACATACAAGTACTCCATACAACCCAGCTTGAAAAAGAAAAAGATAGAGAATAGAGAATATCCCATTAGGCTCCATAATCCCAAAAATGGAGTAAACCACTTTGGGTAAAACAATGCAAAAGATTCAATCTCAAAATGAGTTTATCCACTGAATCAAATGTTAATCCTAAAAACAAAGGCTGACATCTGTTCTCCCCAAATGTCAGACACAACAGTATCAGCAGTCCTTAAAAGTATGCACTGAGCTAAACTAGCCTTAACTGAAACATCCCATTACAGCAGGAGACATAAAACATTAAAACGACCCCATTTCCTCTAATATGTGGTTTTGTAGTAAGACCTATGAGGTGGCTGCGCAAAGCTCTACAGATGTAATGCAAACACCATGGACCCAAGAGAGGCCCAATCATCATTAATGTGGTTGTTCTAATTAAATCACCAGTGCATTCTGCTAAGCCAGCTGCCGGTTATACTATAGCCTCCCTGGTAGCTTGTCTAGTAGCGTCTCTTTAACCATCAGTCAAGGTCCAAAATGACTGTGAGCCTGTCAATGTCAGGTCCTCACAGAACAAGTTTACTTGGACATTTTTATGGCTAGTCCCCCAGCGAGAGTGCTGTGGTATGCTTTACTCAAGTACAGATATGCCCAGATGGACATTCAAGCTGCTCTATTTACATGCCTGACACAAATCATATGTGATACATTTTGTTTTGATTTTGGGATTAAATACTGCAATGATATGCTAATATTATGTAGTACTGTGCCTATTATTAGAGTTTACCACAACAAAAATAAAGGGCAGGCTCAAGCACTACTTGATCTTCGAAAGCATATACCAGTTTGAGAGCATCTCTTCCTTTCACTCCGATTTGCATAGTATTGCTGCTGGCTGTTGATTTTCCCTTGAGGATAATGTGGTGCCAGTTATGCGAATGCTGCACCCCGGAGAATGGCCCTTATCTTCAATGGCTCTGCAAAACTCCAGCTGTCTTTTAATTGGCTGCCAGGGTGGGTGAACAACAAGTACCTCCAAGCAGTGCTCTGTTTGGTGATGGAGAAGCAGTAATGTGTGGCACGTGTCCAGGAACTCAGAGGGCCTGCCTGGGTCAATAGAAACAATGGCTTTGGCTCTAGTTTTCAAACTTCTTCTCTTCTTCTTCTCTCTATATCTGATTTGTTCTCTTTGCCCAAACTGATTTTGTGGGCTATTGAGTACAATAAACATACATTATTTATATATTTGGATTATGGCTATCCAACAATATGTTTGAGAGGATAAGGACTGCAATTAAGTTGCACCAATATAGAATTTCAGGGCATGCAGCAATAACTGATAACTTTTCTATTTTTGTGGTAAATATCAATATGATAATGAATAATAGCGTTGAAAATCTCCTTGTTTTCCAAACTTGTTTTATTTACAGTGTAATTAAAGGCTGTCAAAAAAAATCATTCTGAATTCAGATACAAATTGATAGTTTGATATCCTTATAAATGCTTTTTTTCAGTATTGTTGATGCAAAAAGCACTGTCTTCTCCACCTTTAGATGAGTTCACGGAGCACCATCTTAGACAAACAGACTCATCAAAAGGTAGAACTCATGTTGACTTCATAATACTAAGCAGATGCAGCACTGCATCCTGGAAATATGCACCAAGGTCTCCGATGTATCTGACTCGCAGAAACAACATAATATCTCTGCAGCTCACAGAAAGGGACTGTGATGTATCAACGCTTAAGTCAACATGCAATATAACACATTGTTATTCAATTATTGTTTTAAAAATACCAGTTTGATTTAATGATTATTTTTCTTTTAAGGTTATACTTTACTTTGTCATATCCCTTTAAATCAAAGCAGTATTTTGTACATTATTCATGATCAAATCATTTATTCATCAGTAATGCAGTCAAGATGGCAAAAAAAAAAACAGTTAAATGTTGCATTGTAGTCGATGTTGGTGGTGCTTGTTTTTCTGCTGGTGGTCCTATTTTTAAAAAAAACCTTCCAACTATAAAATGTTAATCTTGAGACCTGTATATCAAAAAAACTTTCTATGCACCTTAATTGGACATTTTTTTCCTCTGTGGTATTGAAAATACCATCAAGCATTGAGGACCAAAATCATTTGTGGAACAAAATTTGAATTATCAACAATTTTTTTTTGCCCCTTAGCGCTAATTTTTGAGAAGATAGTCACTAAATGACTCTTATATTTCTGTACCTGATGTCTTTGAAGAAACTGCTTCATTTGATAAAACCCTATTAGTTCACTTCAAGGGATGCAGCTGATTTGTTACAGTTCTTCCACACTGAGGTCTAGCTCATGAAGATCTGATGGAATAGTCATCCTTTTTTTCCTTGAGGAACTGTCCTTAAGGCCTGGATGGAGGCACCGATCCACCCTGGCACTTGCTTCACCGTCAAACGACCAAACTGAAATGCCACTTTAACTTTCCGCGAGTGCTTGGGACTGCCGGAGCAGCTTTATCCCTCTGCTACAGCTGCAAGTTTCATACAGAACGGTGTCAGAAAGGCTATTCTCCCTCCATGTCACATTTGAATCTTATTCACCTGTCTACTTTAATTTGTTATTCCTGTGCTAGGTGGGTGGGAGCCAGTATTCACTCAAGGGATACCATAGACAAATCATTATACTACTGCCCTAAGTCAGACACAACCACACACATACTCTCTCTTTCAGGCCGAGGCAAATGTGTGCTTCAACTCCATGTGCACTTAGAGACACACCATCGTAAGGTAAGGTAGCCAATTTCAGAAGGCTTGACACCTACAACCACTTTCGCCTTTCACTATATCTGCCTCTCCCACTTTATTCCCCATTCTGTCGATCGCTTGCTCACTTCAGCTGCTACACCTGTAAAGCCACAGAGTGAAATTCATTCGCAGTGAGGAAAGGACCATTTGCAGGTCTGGAGAGAAGATCCTGTCCTGGTTACACTCTGCCCTTGAGAGAGATTGTCAATCACTTCTGTAAGCAATATATCAACCATGATGCAGCCTAGAGTTTTTGGATCTCGAAGATTACTGGATAACGAGCAAAGACTGGTACTGTCAGTTTTGCATGAATGATTTCTTTAACTGTCACCTGACCAAAGGCCCTACTAAGTCTATTTCATCTAAGCAAATTTAACAGTCATGTATTTTCTCATTTCTATCTGTGAAGATTTAATGTTGGCTCTCCTGTGTCTCTAAAATGAAGTGACAATCATAACATAAGAACATATGTTCAAGCCTCTATAAAGGTTTCTATTTGGCACTCAACGCCCTTAAATAGACTTTCCCCTTGCTTCAGTCTGTGCAGCATATTGCAACATATGGCAGGTTTACGATGACTGTCCAGTCGCAGCCACCAGCCAATATCAATCAGTTTAGAAGTGAGGACATGCCATCTGTCAAAAATCTGATCACTGGTGCACAACTATAAGCTTTAGTGCCATAACTGATAAAACACACAAACTCGGTATGAACATAAAACATGAAAAATATCTGCAGGGAGATGGCAATGGGATTGACAAAAGCACCTTGAACATGTTTTAAAGCTGGAAGGAAAACGATGGCAACATACACAGCTTACAACTTTTACCCTTATCACTGAGAAAATCAGATCTTCAAAATGTTTGAGATGTATGTGTTGTTTGTGGAGTAAATTACAAATCTGTTTATTGAGGGAAATCGCTATGTAGAACAAACTGTGTTTTGCCTCAAAGATTCTGAGCATCGAGATTAGGAAAAAAGGGAATTATACTTGTGCCTTCATTGTTCTGGTTCAGCATAACAATACATAAGATATTGTCCTTTTACTCAAATGAAAATATACTGTTTGCCAGAACTGCATGAACAGAACAGCATTTCATCCTGCTTTCATTTTACTACCTGGCTGAAAAAAGCATAGTTACTATCAGGTCTAGCCAGTAATGAAACCTCCACCATCTCAACCGTGGGCTCAGAGCTATGGACATCAACTAGCATTTTGGCCAAGCTGCAAAATGTCCGTAAAAGAATTACATCCCATCTGTTCTGGTGTTTATAATTAGTGATAAAAACTGAAGCGGGTAAATTAATCTAATTCGGCAGAACAGCAGTAACAGAGTCTAACGGCCAAGCATAGTGACAAGGGTATTATACAATTTCTACAGAGTCCATGATAATTATCACACACAGACACTTTCTGGAAAGATGGAAATAGAACACAGTATGACACATCACAAACAGGGAGAAGAGAAGCTTTTAAAAAAACAAAAAACACTTGGTCTCTCTCTCATTTTCACACAAACATCTGCACATTCACACATGCACAATCCTGCGACAACCCACACACCAAGACGTTTTTGTTTTTTACTTGGAAAAAACTTGGTTACTGGGAAACAGTTTTTAAACTAGTTAGGATTTCACTGAAACTGTTCAGAGGTAAACATATTAAACTCATATTTTAGAGATCAAAAACAGACAGAAAAAAAACGGAGGACATATTAACCTTAAATTAATCGGGTGTCCAATTAAACTACACTGAAAGAATACGCTCGTTTCTCTATAAGTGCTGGATGTGTTTTATAAGATTATTATTATCACCTTTATTTAACCAGGAAGATCCTATTGAGATTAAGAACCTCTTTTTTTAAGGGAGACCTGGCCAAGATAGGCAGCAGCAAATACAAAACACAGTTAAGCTGGGCATACACTGTGCGATTTTTTCAATCGCGGTATTCAGCTGCTGCTCATACTGTACGAGTGAATCGCGAGGGTTAAAACGTCACAGCTCACGATTCCTGTTCTCACACTGTACGATCCGATGGTCTGATGCGATCTGGCTGCTCACACTACACGACACGTCAGACTCGGTCGCCGGTCGCTGCCATGCTGTTCTGTTGTCTTCTTCTTCTTCTGTTGACAATTTTCTCTTCCGTACCTATGTTTGCGCATGCGTAGTGTGACAGGATGAGGTAAATCGGCTCGTGCAACTGCTTCAACTGTGCGAGAGCCTCATGAGGGGCGACCAGGATTTCAAACAAGTTTGATTTTCATCCGATCGATCGGGAGGTGGTCGGGAGGGCTTAATCGTTTGTCGTTACCCCATGTATACTACACGATGCGAGACGCACGATTGAGCCAAAACTCGGCCCGATCTCCAAAATAGTCGCACGAGTGAAAATCTTGTCGATATCGGGCCAAAAATCGCACAGTGTATGCCCAGCTTTAGAAATTACACAGATAAAAACACAAACAAGTGAAAGAAAAAGTATTGAATTTACAAGCAGATTACGAAAAACAAGTACATGTAGTGGAGTCGGCCTCAAGTGTTCTCAGTTTGGATTTGAAGGCACTCAAAGAGATTAACCCTGTTAGTTTCCAGTCATTCTGCAACATATTCCATGCTCGAGGTGCAGAATAGCCAAATGCCTTTTTACCCAATTCAGTACGGCCATTTGGAACAGAAAGCAACACCTAGTCTTGAGAACGGAAGTAGTAAGGACCAGCACCTCTCTGTACAATTAAGGAACAAATATAGGAAGGCAGTAGACCAAGTAATGCCTTATATATAAAAGTATACCACACCGGACGCGTTGCGAATAATCGCACCGCGTTAAGGCTCTAGCATGGTTGCCGCGTCTGTTCGCGCGAGCGGTGTTGATGACGTCACGAGTTCGTGCCCGCCATATATAGTGGCGCAAGTCGTTGCGCCAGTAGTTGCAATTTTCTCCGTCACAGAGGTGGCGCTGCTACATGAAGGTTACGGCTACTCTACAACCACGTAAGTGGAGAAGAAAACAATGAAGAGCAGGAACACTGTCATTAATGATACTGCTGCAGTATTCTGATAATTTTAATTTTTTAATTCAGTTAAAAGAGGTGATGGTCTGAAGCCCCCGGCATCACCACTTTTTGAGTCTCTGCCCTCTTCTTTGCCTTCTGTCCCGTAGCTTCTTCCACACATTCTTACAGAACTCTCCCTCTTTCCCCAAAGTTCTGCCAATCTCTGTGCACCAGTTTTGGGAGTTTACGTGCTCCCTGTGCTGTTTCACTGCAGTTTCGTACAACTGCCTGTACAAACGCACCTCCTGACTGAGCCTGGTGTCACAACGATCCATCCGGTTTTTCGTTGGTGGCGCCGTCAAGTTACAAAAATCGACTGGTGCACGACAACGCGCTGCGCCGTCTTTTCAAGGGAAGCGCCAGGCCTGAAACGTCATTTTGACGTCACGGTCCGCCACCGCCGTGACAGACGCGTCAACCATGCTAGCGCCTTTACTCGCACGAGTGTTGCCGCGGGTGTAATTGAATTTACTCACACTATTCGCGCGAGTAATAAACGAGCAAATAGCTCAAGGGGCTATCCATTTCATTCTCTCATCAACCATGGCTGATATAAGTACCATCGCGTCCTTGTACCTGCTGTGGCAGTCCGAGATTCGTCTGAAACGCACATGTCGTCGTGTCTGGGTCAGTGACATCATCCGGAGGTGCACTCAGCTCGGATAATTTCACTGCCTTCTCCAGGAGTTGCGTCTGGATGACGGCCGCTTCCAGCGGTATTTCAGGCTCACCAGGACCCAGTTTGATGACCTGCTCGGGAGGATCGGTGCCGTGATCTCTCGGCAGGACACCAGGCGCTCCGCAGCTCCATTTCAGCTGCGGAGCGCCTGGTGTCCTGCCACTGTCACTGTCGTCCAGAATCTCAACGCTGATAGGCTGTCTGACACGAATATTTTGCCAAAGTTGGATTTTCTGAACTCGCGCGGATTCGCATCTTTTCACTCGCGCAGCGGCATTCGCCTCATCGCGCCCGCGTCTATTCGCGTCTTTGCATTGACTTTGTATGTAATCACGTCGCGCGAACGATTCACACCGCGTCCGGTGTGAACGCACCGTAAGTCTTCGGGTGGCCAGAGCAGCCCATCCAACTTGAGTGTATAACTCACAGTGGTGTGTCAATGGTTTACAGTTAGTAATGAACCTCAGAGAGCCATGAGTCAACCATATAAAGACATTTAGCAGAAGCATTCATATCTGAAAGATCTCCATAATCCAACACAGGTAAAAAGGTAGCAGCGACAAGTTGTTTTTTTTACATTAAAAGCAAACCACATCTTATTTCAAAAATAAAAACCCAGTTTTAACCTCTTCTTAACCGCTTCTTCACAAGTTTCTCTGTGTGCGGCTTGAAAGCAAGGGAGTCATCAATTAAGACATCCAAGTATTTATACTCGTGAACAACCTCTATTTCATTTCCCTCCAGGGTGGTCGGTGATGGGGTAATTTGGGGTCTCTTCCTTGATTTAGAGAGCAGCATAAGCTTGGTCTTGTCAGCATTGAGGACAAGTTGCAGCTGAAGTAATGAGTGCTGGACAACAACAACGGCTTTCTGCAGGGATTCAATGGCCTGAACAAGAGTTGATCCGCAGCAGTAAATAATTGTGTCATCTGCATAGAAATGCAAATTAGCATCCGTCACATTTATACCCAGATCATTGATATAAATAATAAATAAAAGGGGACCTAACACAGAACCCTGCGGTATCCCTTTGTGTACAGTAACATTGTCAGAACACAAGCCATCATATTTAAGGCATGAGTCCTATTACTAAGATAGTTGGTGAAGTAAGTAACTGCTTGCTCCGAGAGTCCTGATTGCAAGCGTCTAAATTTTAAAATATTGTGGTCGACCATATCAAACGCTTTTGACAAATAAATAAAAAGTGATGCACAATGTGAAAGAAAGAAAGAACCTTTGCCAGCACTGATAGATTCAATATTGGTCTATAATTAGTTAAATTGGCTGGGTCACCCCCATTTAATAAAGGGAGAACATAAGCTGATATCCATACGGAGGGAATTTAATTTTTCTCCACTGTAAGATTAAATAGGAATGCCAAAGGTTCTGCTACAAAATCAGCTTCCAGTTTCAGAAAATAAGGATCAATTAAATCAGGTCCAGAGGATTTTCTGGGATCTAAATCTCTAAGGGCTTTATGGACTTCTTATACCACTATACATTGGAAAGTCGGTGGGGGATCTCTCGGGACAGATCCCACAGTCACAGTTTTCCTGTTTTCCTTGCCTTAGCCCAAGCCAGGTTACGCTCATAAATATTTTCTGCCAGCTCTGGAGAGAACCAAGGGTTTTCTCGCCCTTTTACCCTAAATTTCCTGATAGGGGCATGCTTGTTTACAATTAGCATAAAACCACCCCTAAAGAATGTCCAAGCTAACTCTACATCAGGGATCAGACCTATTTTTTTCCCATCAAAATTAGACAAATCGTGATGATAGGCTTGCTCAATAAAAAGTTTAAGGTTTCTCTTATAAATGATGCAAGACTTTAATTTAGGCATCTTAGTGTTTCTAATAGCAGCAACAACACAGTGGTCACTTAAGTCATTGCAGAACACAACCAAAGAGGAGAATTTACTAGGAACATTCGTCAAAATTAAATCAAGGCAAGACAAGGCGATTTTATTTGTAGAGCACAATTCGTACACAAGGTAATTCAAAGTGCGATCAATCAAGGTGGACTTCTCAGGGCTTTTAAGATTTGGCCAAGTGGGTGAATTGACCAACTGGATGAAATAAATAGAATCACAAAAATATTCAAAATCATCAGAAACTGACTTAAGCCAATTCCAATTCAAATCATCAGCTAAAACAAGTTCACTGTAATTCAGTCTTTGTAATTCAGATTGTAATGCTTCCTTGGAGGCAGGTGGAGGCCTTTAACACCCAACAGTTATACAAAGCCCCTTTGTGATTTCCACATTCAATGCCAAAAATCCCAGGTGTTTGCAGATGAATTCAGACAGAACTAGGCAAGCATTAAATTTTGATTTGATATAGATAGCAATACCGCCACCTTTCTTTGGCCTGTCAGTTCGAAAAATATTGCAACCAACCATATTAATATCTTCATCAGCAACAGATTTGGACAGCCAAGTTTCTGAAATTACAATAATATCAGCATCTATTGATTTAGCCCAAATCCTAACCCTGTCCATCTTGGTTAATAAGCTGCGCACATTAAGTTGAACAATTTTAAGACCAGATAAAGATTCAAAATCAGATGGTGTCTGGATACACTGCAGCTCAGGGCCAGGGTTAGGTTGCACATTACCAGATAAAAGTAATAATAAGAGAATCAACAATCTCTGCTTAGTTTCATTACATGCTGAAACCAAGCAGGATCTCTCACAGGACAAGAGGTATTTATGCAGGGGTAAGTCTCTGGGCAGGTCAGATGATAAGTTCATGTACTGTGCCAAATGGAGTGGTGATTGTACAGGTTGTACAGCAGTCATAGTGTGAGTGCATCTGTGAGAAATATCCAGCAGGATGAACACATTGTCAGATGTACTCACCCAGGAATGATCACTTGCTCCGAAGTCCCACACGGACGATAAACAAAGAAGACTCAATAGAAACGCCATAACTCCACAACTATCAACACTTAAAGATGTAAAAAGAAGTAGTCAGTGTGGTGTGGATGGCTTCTGCTCCAGCAGACAGTACAGGCCTCAGTGTGGAGTTCAGTAGCCTCATCAGACAGCACAGGCCTCGGTGTGGAGTGAGTAGCCTCATCAGACAGCACAGGCCTCGGTGTGGAGTGAGTAGCCTCAGCAGACAGCACAGGCCTCGGTGTGGAGTGAGTAGCCTCAGCAGACAGCACAGGCCTCGGTGTGGAGTGAGTAGCCTCAGCAGACAGCACAGGCCTCGGTGTGGAGTAAGTAGTCTCAGCAGACAGCACAGGCCTCGATGTGGAGTGAGTAGCCTCAGCAGACAGCACAGGCCTCAGTGGGGTGTGGATGGCTTCTGTTCCAGCAGACAGTGTAGGCCTCAGGCTTCAGTATGGTGTAGATTCAACACACAGCACAAGCCAGTAGCTATAGCCAATGTAGCTGACTTGCTGCTGCAGTTCCAGGCTTGACGCACACGACAGTGCAGCAGGAGATGGGACTCTGTATAGCTGTAACAGTTCTAGGTTGAAAGCAAACCTCACTGCAGCATAACAATGAGATCCTGGAATTAGTTATAGCCAGAGGACTGCCCACAGTCTCAAAAACATTTAAAATGCTTAAAGTAAATTCACAAAAAGCACTACGGTCAGTTAAAAATAATTAAGACAAACAGACACTGAGCAGATAGACACTGAACAGACAATGGACATGCTGCCATCTTGGAATGAAGACGTTAATGTTACTTTCTCATCTTGTTTTCTGTACATTACATTACATTACAGTAATTTTGCAGACACTTTTATCCAAAGCAACTTACAATAAGTGTGTTCCACATCGGTAGGCAAAAGAACTTCAGGTCACAAGAAATGAGGTTGGCCCACCGAATTGCAGCTATAACAGCTTCAACTCCTCTGGGCAAGCTTTCCACAAGGTTTAGGAGTGTGTTAATGGGAATTTTTGACCATTCTTCCAGAAGCGCATTTGTCAGGTCAGACACTGATGTTGGACGAGAAGGCCTGAGTCACAGTCTCCGCTCTAATTCATCCCAAAGGTGTTCTATCAGGTCGAGGTCAGGACTCTGTGCAGGACAGTCAAGTTCTTCCACACCAAACTCGCTCATCAATGTTTTTATGGATCTTGCTTTGTGCACTGGTGCGCAGTCATGTTGGAACAGGAAGGGGCCATCCCCAAACTGTTTCCACAAAGTTGGGAATATGAAATTGTCCAAAATCTCTTGGTATGCTGAAGCATTTAGAGTTCCTTTCACTGGAACTAAGGGGCCAAGCCCAGCTTTTGAGAAACAAGCCCACACCATAATCCCCCCTCCACCAAACTTTACACTTGGCACAATGCAGTCAGACAACCGTTCTCCTGGCAATGTCGGATCTCTGCGCCCTATGCGCCTCAGCATCCGCTGACATTGCTATGTCAGTTTAGGTGGCCTACCACTTCGTGGCTGAGTTGCAGTCGTTCCCAGTCGCTTACATTTTGTTATAATACCACTGACTGCTGACTGTGGAATATTTTGTAGGGAGGAAATGTCACGACCAGCACAGGTGACATCCTGTCACGGCACCACACTGGAATTCACTGAGCTCCTGAGAGCAACCCATTCTTTCACAAATGTTTGTAGAAGCAGTCTGCATGCGGAGGTGCTTGAATTTATACACCTGTGGCCATGGAAGTGATTGGAATACCTGAATTTAATTATATGGATGGGTGAGTGAATAATTTTGGGAATTACAGGTAGAGCGAGAGAGAGGGGCCTGCTCTCTTGATACAATCCGTGGGGCTAATTTCTTAAAAAAACCCGCTCTGACTGGCTGGCTCTCTGGTTTCTCTGACTCTCTGTCCAGGGTGGAGGGTGGCCCAAAGCAGCCTGTCTTTCACTTGCTGATCCCACATCTTAAGTGTGGAAGTTGGTAGTACGTATAGAACAAAGATAACACATTAGAAAAATAAATTTACCAGCTGATCGTTGTGCCCACATGTACTCATAATGTCTTCCAGATAAATGGTTGAAATAGCATTAGTGTTCATTAATCATGCGATTATTATCTTACTGCTGTCTGATCATCACATTATGAGTAAAACAAAGCTAGTCTTACACAGTTGGAGGACACAAAGAACTGCTGGGAGGAGATGTGGGCGGTGATATATTAGCATATTCATAGATCCCCATTCATTGAATGATGAGAAAAACTGGAGAGCCAAACGCTAGAAATATTAGGGACAGAGGTTTTCTTCTTTTTCTGCTTCTAAAATACAATTTTCAGGAACACAGATGAGTTCTCAGATGATTAATACCTCCTGGAGTAGGACTTTATGTTTGACTCGGAATGTTTGAAGTGGTAGTGAGAATTTTAATTAACAAACTAAAGAACCAGTTCAAGCAAACATTATTTTGTGGATTTTTAAAGTGCATCATTTTTGCTTCAGACTATCAACAGGCTGGGTCTGCATAACACGTCCATGGGGTGTGTTGCAACACACTTCTGTTTTTTTTGACAAGGTAAAGAACAGACTGATGTAGAAAAGCTACAACACAAGCTTAATAGGCTATGAAATGTTTGAGGTATGAGTTGCCTTAGATGCTGAAAGTTCCCTTCTGTCATGGCCCCCGTCTGAGTTTCTTTTAGTCCAGCTCAGCCATGAGAATCTATTTTTGTTTTTTTTCTAACTTAGCCCCCCCCCCAACCCCAAAAGAAAATAAAAATAATTAAATGACCCCGCTGTCTACTTTCATTATCTCTGTGACATAATTTCTCCTATTCTATAAAAACATTTACAAATAGAAAAAAATCTTCTTAACACATACCACACAATTTCTATTCTTTTTTAGTCTCAATCATAGATGAAATGATCCAATCAAAACGTTAATTTACTCCTAATGTTGTCTTCTACTGCCAGGGAAGGGTAGGTATCCATTACTACTTTAAAAATGACATAATGAGAGCAATATAAGGAGATGGCCACCCCTAATGAACCCCCCCGAGTCAGTGATGCAAGCAGTTCATAATAAAATTGTTCATCAAAATGTATATTGGTTTACACTGTGCAGCACACCAAACAAATATGTCTAAATATGCTTACATATGTAGTCCCCCCCCCCCATGTTGTGGCAGAGCTGGAGGAGATGTGCCCTATGTTTAATGAGTCGTGCCTGAGGTGTAAATAAAACATTCTCTGTCTCATGCTGCTGAACTTTCATGGCTTCATTTAATCCTTATACTCACCTCCCCATGCTCTTATAGCCCCTTATCATGGTGAAAAGGGGATACTACTCTCTCTCTCATCATCAATCATCGCAGCCCATGCACCGTCACCCTGCAGGCAGAGGTGCTATACAGAGTGCTATTGTTTTGTTCTGTTTTCTTTGCTGTATTTCATTGGCTCTATTTTTGGTATCAAAGGTTTTGTGGCTTGGCACACATAAAAGCTCAACAGAGATGTAGATTAATGTTTGAGTGATTCAGAAACTCTAGCAAATGTTTCAAAGGCAAATGGTATGGTTTTGCCTTTCAAACTCTCAAAACAAGGACATCTAACTTCTGGTTATGAAGGGCACATTTATGAATGATCAGCTTGGGAAATCACGAGACCACTCACAAATCAGGTTTAGGATTTTTTTGTTTCATTTGTAAGTATCAACAGAGAGTGGGAACAGTAATGCCAGACTCAGACTACATGAGTATTAAAATCCATCATGACCTCAATCTACCTGACCTTATTAAGTTAAAAGAAGTCTGGGGAAGGAAAAAAATAAGTTGTTTGGGGAAAAAGTTTTTCAGTGAGACACGGAGGTGAGTTTTTTACAGTCGGTTTCAGTGTTCATCAAAAGTAGCTAATGTGTACCCTAGGGGCTAGAATATTTACAGTTGCTTGGCAACTGCTTGTCAGGCATCATAAGCATCCGAATTGGAACTCCTAAGTGTCAAACATGCTTTATATCATCGGATCCCCGGTGAGTTTATAAGAAGTTTAGGAGGTTTATGACTAGATCTGCAAACCCCTCATATGATCAAATAATGTTTGCCAGACATCAGTACAGACCAAAGTTGTGGACCAGAAATTTCCTCATAATATCTTGTGAGGGGAATTGGGGTAAAATTGTACCAAAACTGCTGTAGGCTGTACATTTCATAAGACATGCAGGCCTGCAGTAGATATTAATTTGTGCATGTTAAATGTAACAAAAGCATCATCATTTATAGCACATATTCTCTTTTGTATGGTAAAAGCTCTGATAAGCAAATAACCATATGGATGCACTACATAGTCCTGCAAAGAATACAATAGAGTATAATAAAAGTTACCTTTAATAGTGGAGGGTCTTGACCCAACCTTGTAAAGTGTTTAGTAAAATATATGTTTTTGTTTATTGCTATGTAGACAAAACTGGCAAAAGGTCCAGCACAGACACACAGCTGGAAAGTGCTGAGGACAAACTTACATCCTCAAAGCCAAAAAAATAGGACTACCACACCAGACAGACAACCTCAAAGCAACAACAAAGGACAGAATGTGTCATGAAACCTATTCCATCCAAAATATTGTCACACACAAAGCAATAATCATCTCCAGTAAATCATGATGGCATCACATTGTGCAGCTTGAAACCAAACAAATCATTCAGCCTCCTTTTGAACAAGGTCAGAGTTGGATTGGATAACAAGTTCCTGCCTTTGTCATTGTTATGCCAAAAATAGGATGGAATCATGACATCATCGGCAGAATGGGTTAGTATGGAACGTACAAATTGATCTTGTCCTCCTCAAAGTAGCCTGTGCACAACGAGGGCAGTTTTAAATACACGTGGCCAATGCATATAAAAAATTCTGTGCACTGCAACAACTTTAAAAACACTCAGTTTTCTTTTATAAGCTAAAGGGAGATCTGAAAATTCTATTTCCAAACAAAAAAACTCCAGCTGATATTCGAACCGGGAACCTTCTTGCTGTGCGGCAACGGCGTGGAACCACCTCGCCACTATTCTGTCCTGAAATATGAAGTCGTTAAAATGCTGTCAGCCAAATTCGCTTTAATCAATTCATACTTTATACTTTGTTCAAAATGAAGTAAATACTGACAAACTAGAAATGTTACAAGCAGGGTTACACCGGCTATTGATCATTTGTATCCAGTTGTCTCTGAGACTAAGGACTGACATCTTTCTGTAACACAGGAGGAAACCTGAGCACCCAGTGAGACACCTGTGAACAAGTTCTGAGGGAATGTGCCCCACATAAACTTTAGTTTGACATGAATATGCTATACTTATTTCTTTACAGAGAACCGTTTAATGATCCTGCGACCTGACCCAGATCAGATGGTCTATTCTTAGAGGCATCCTGCATACAAAACCAGTGATGATCTTCTGGCTTGGATCTGTGGAGAGATGTGGTAGCTTTGTGTTAAAAAAATCCAGTACATAGGACATGCCTGGAAAGAGTGTGAGAGGCATGAAATCCAAATGTTACTGTTCCTGTTACAGTGAACAGACATGGCCTACCAGTCATCTCTGTCTCACAAAGATTAATGGCTTGTCTCACAGGTTGGGTTCCCATTACATAGTTTGTCCATCGCCACCTCGTTACGGACACATCCTTCACTGTCAGGCAGCAGTAAAGGCGGTCGAATGGTTATTCCCCTGCAAACCTACCTCACATACACTCGATATACTCAGGACATGGACCTTCTCAGTACTGGCCCGTAAAATATCTTGCTAGTATAGCTTATCGTGATTAAATAAATCTCTATTTGTGGCCAACTCGATAACTGAGCTTTTAAAAAGGCACTTATGTTTCACTTTCTTGTGTGTGCAAAAAACATGTTTGGCATCACTTTTGTCAGTGTGAGGTAGAGAATTTCCAGCAGGGAGTCAACCACTGATATCTGGATGAGAGACTGTAACTAATGGCCCCTTGTCAAGCAATGGATAATGAATGACTTCACGTTTACTAGGACAAATAGGATATGTGTGTGTGTGTGTTTGAATGTGTGTGCACACTGATGAGTGATATGTTGTATGTGATTGTGATAAGTTGTCATATGTTCTAGCACATGTGTTGTTGGCATGCAACCACATGCTTGGCTGGTCTTGGGTGGGAATACAGATTCACCATAAATATATTAGTCAAAAAACTTTTTTTTTTTCTTTTGCCTGTTAATGCAGACTGGTTCATCTTCTCTTATGTTTCTGACAGGTTGCCCTGTTAATAATTCATGGGGAACTCTACATGCCAAATGGTAACATTTGTCTTCATAGTGACTAATTTGCCCTGTGGTGCAATGGCACTGAGGGCTTAGTTGCTGTAATGGGAGTCAATGATATTTTCAGGGAATGTGAATATCTCAAGTTTTCATTTTGCTCCTCATGCAAATATAAATGCAATATGTGTATGTCACATTCGAACGGTGGAATTAAGATGCATTACTAAAGTAAAAGCAGGAATACAGCAATGTCCAAACACTACGCAATGCAATCTAATTTCCCTAATTCAAAGGGGAAAAAAAATCTGCATTTGCTGAGGTATCCACTGCAAAAATCAATGTATCAAAGTAAAACTATTGGTTTGGTCCTTGACTTGTATCGTATCTATGACACTAAATAGTCAATTACACTAAATCATCGATGTGTAAGCAACATGTTTTTGTTTTAGCTGCTTCAGGTGGACCTGGTTTGAACTACTTTGTGTACCGTTTCATACACAAGAACACCAAAAAAAGATGTCATTTGGGATGATTCAAGGGAGACCTTTTTAAAGTTCGCAAGCAAAAAAAGATAGTTGATACAGTTTTTAGGAACTAAAGCCCTGACATGTGACATGTGAATACAAGCACCTCACGATTAAGTAAATATACTTGGTGACTACATGTACTTGGTTACTTTCTATTAAGGTCATGCACACACCGCACAGATTTGTGTAAGGTTAGAGTACATGTGAATAAAAAATTTTAAAATCCCAAGCTTGAGTGAATACAGGCGCTCCATCCCTCACATCCATCCGACTATTTATCTAAGTGAGCCACATGTAAGCTGTTATTTATGATGAGACTCTGGAGAATTATGTGATCTAAGTAGCTTCTCCCTCATTATTGCCGTAATGCGCTTTAAAGCATTAAAGATAGCTGTGTATGCTCTCCTGGTGGGTTTTTCCATCCATATTCATGAGGATGGGAGAAGCTGAGGCCTGCTTGGTTGTCAGTATATTAATCTTGATTACCTCTCTCTCTTGTAGACAGATCAGATTGGAGCTGAAGTCATAAACAGCTGTGATGGGCTGTCATATCTGTATAATCTCTCTCTCTTTATTGAAGCAATTGTTCAAGACTTGGCGTAGAAGTAAAATAAGCACAGGGAACCAAGAAAGGAACTGAAAAGAAAATCTACTGATATTTGTATGTTCTCAACACTGAAGCATCATCAACAGAAACATTTGAGATGATAAAACACACATGTTTGTGTTTTCAGCTGTTGATTTGTTGCACAAATACATTGTGTTTGTTATGGGCTTTGAAATGCTTTAAAATTAAATATTGGCATTTCGATGCAGGCAAATATCATGCCTCCTTGGAATACAGTTTGAAAATGTTGTATACAGAATTTAGAATGGCATGATCTACATGTGAGAATTTATGTTATTTTGTTCAATGAATCTGTACATTTGAAAAGCACTGTATGTTAGAGAAAGCATATGATCATATTTGACAAAGTTATTTCCAAGGAGAGGCTTGTTACTCTTTGCAAATTTGCTGATTGAATATGAGTATATAACAGTAATAATCTTGGCCAGAATTTGTTGTAAAAATATTAGCATATGTCTGTACAAATCCAAAACCATGCATCACAATTGAAAACTCAATGAAAATACACTCTGAAATTGATTAACAGGAGAACAAGCTGAATGAGACGAAACCAATTTAGAAAACCTGTTTGATATATACATGTGTGTAAACAAATACTCCAATGGTTTGCGGCAGTCACTGAAACAAGCAGTCATGAGAGACAAACACAAATGAATCAGAGAATGGCACTTTATCACCGTTGATAACTTGAATGGTTTCCTCTTAGATCAGAGTTCACGATGCCCTGTGAAGATAAATATGCAAATATTTCAAAAAGATGCGAGGAATTGGAATAGGTGAAGAGGAGGAATGAGGAAGGGCAAGAAAGAACGAAAGATGTGTAAAAATTGATGAAGATATCATTCACCTTTCTCCTTCATCCACCCGTCCTTCTCTGCCTCCATCCCTCCGCGTCTCCGTCTTGCTGACAGAAATACATTAACGGAGACACACTCGCCTTGAAGTTCCTCCCTCAGCAGCTGCTGTCTCAAACACTTTATTGAATTATCGAACAGAGAATATATATGACAAATGGAGTCAACAGACTAGCTTTTGGTTTACATCCCTATCCAAACACACTGTGTTTACTCCAGGAAATCAAAGTATAAATCTGTTCCCAGCCCCTGTGCAGATCAATAAAGCTTGCTTCAAATACCTGCAGGACTCTGTCAACAAACACAAGTCATATTTCATTGAATGTAGAAACTCCTCCTCTCCTTTTAGTGGCTTACTGCAAAACCCAAGCTTTGCACGATTAGCAAAAAATGACCTCGCTATGACTTCCACATGCACTGGTTGAAGGATATGTGTCTGTCTTCTCTCAGCTGTCACACAGTTTTGCAAAAGAAGAGGAGAGAAAAGACTGGTCGTTGTGTTAGTGTTTATCTTTTGAGTGGAAGCACAAGAAGGGTTATAATTAGACAGCAATCACCAGAAGGAGGTTGAAACCCATGAAACACACACATCTGCCAGAGTCATTCAGAGAGTCTTCCTCCCTCAGGAAGAAAGTCAGGACGGTCCTGCAAGCACCCCTTCCGTCCAGGGATGAAGTAAAGGATGAGAGATGGAGATGGGAAAGTTTGACCTGACGAAAAAGGAAAAATGTTTTCTTTTAAAAAGAGATGACAGTTGGACAGCTGTATTTCCTGAGTGGACAAAAGTCTATATGTTCTTCTTCTATACTATACTCACAATTGTTCATTTGCTGTTCAGTGTTTTTTTATGCATGCAACACCTCTGTGTGCATAGAAATGTGATGAGTGCAGCCAAAGAGGTGGTGGGAGCTGTCTTTGTCTTTCGTGTGTTTGGATGACTCAGCGTACTGCTCACTGAAGTTGTTGTTGGAGCAAAAAACAGTGCCTCACCATCTGAGTCCCAGTGTGCCTCATTAGCTGCTGCCATTTCAGCTCTTGTTTCCCTGTTAATCACCTCATTCGATCACCTCTGTGCAATTACTTAATTTAGTGATTAAGAGGAGAACGTTGAGAAATGCAGCCTAGTGTAGCCTTTGGTGGTTGCAGGGAAAACGCATGTCTGCAAATAAGAAGATACTCTTGTTTTAATATTTGTTACTCAACTGATGTTGCTGACTTTCAACACATAACTCTGAGAAGTTATTCCTTCTCACCGTAGGTGGTTGGAGGTGGTTTGGTGTGTAAAATGTAAATCAGTGTTTAACTAATTACAGCTGTTTGAGCGCAATGCATAAAACATTGTGCTGCAGTGGGGAATATACATGGAAATGTTCATTTAAAGGAAGAACCTCATAACTGTATGGAATTGGACAAAATGTAATAAACTACTATACCACAGCATATTGATGTTGGTGGGTTACTCTATTGCTATTCTTTTTCTTCCAAAGGTATGTCAGGACAATACTTTTTGTTAAATCTCAGAAGCAATGGAACTATTGATTTTAGAAAGCACTTGGCACCTGGAAAAGTGGAAAAAGCATGAAGAACAGCTTTTACTAAAGGAATGACAGTTCTGGTAATGACTTTTGTTGCAAAACTGGTCACAATCATTGTTGCCAACAGTCAAAAAAGTCAGCCTGACAGTATCTACAGTATCAGCGCTGACCCTTGGTGGGAAACTCTCCGAAGAATGTAGAAAAAGACAAGAGTTTCACTCCAACATTCTGGGGTCATTAAAAGTCACAGAAACACACACAAGAAGGAGAAAAAAGAAAATAGTCCAAAAATGTTGTCACAGTTGCTCACAGTGAGGAGCTTTGCCTCGAATACTTTTTCTGATTTGTTTTTCTTTCCTTTCACCTTCTTAGGAAAGACATCCTCCTGTGTGTTTTGTTCTCCCAATTTTCTATTTCCATTTTCTATTGATGTAAACGGGTGAAATTCGTTTATTTTTGAATGACATTCACCTGTCACACATCAGCACGTGAGTCTCTCCATAATGATGTTCTCAGAAAATGTGTTTAAGTGTGTGTTCCCTGATGAAATAGGTTTATTCATGTAGGTGGCTTTAATGAGCAACATTCATTCTCTCTCACTCTAATGTGACCTTGTTTTCTGCCTCATTCCAAATAGCATTGTCTCAAATGAAAGTGTTGTCTGATATACATGTGTAAACAAATGCATTTTAGTTAGGAGGCCACATGGCCACGTTGATAAAAGAAAACTAAGAAACTGAGAAACTACCATCTCAATGTCGCTGCCCATTAAATGAGACAAGAATGTTGCCTCATGTCTTAAATCTTCTTTCGATACACGGTGTGTCCTTGATTATGTTTTTCCTGCTATTACATGTCACAGCAATCCAATCATTTATGCTCAGAAAGCTTTATTAATGCCAATTTTGACATAACACTAACATCAAGTAAACATTACTGACACTTGGTTAAAGGTGAACCAAATAAATTCATGACTTCTAATTCATGGTGTCATCTTTAATTTCATCACGAAGCCAAAAAGCTTCAGTTAGGATGCACGAAAACATGAAAATGGTTCACCAAAGTTAATGGGCAGTAATACTGGTGACATTTTCATTTTTCATCCCCCTATCTTATTTTCCAAAGCTAATAGAGTTTCTCCTCATATCTAAACTGAATTTGTTCTCTTTATCAAATAATCTCAAGCGTGTTCCCTCTTTATCTGTCCAAGTAAACATCTCACTCTGCAGTAGTATATTTTTTGTCCTTAACATTTATCTTATTCTGGGGCAGTCTGCAAACCTGTGTTCCATCCTTGAGCAGAGATTCCCTCGGCAGCAGAGCTGACCTCAGTGCAAATGCAGATGAGCATGTGGCCGGTGCCAACTCAAGAGCAAGACCTTTGCTCTCATTGGTTCAAACATAAGTTGTTTTTTTTTAGTACCAACAGTTGTTTTTATTCAGTTCTTTTTTTTATTTTCCAGGATGAGAATATGTTTGAAAACCGTCCTTGTCCTCTTATCTGTCTTCTATCAGCACCCTGTCAATCATCGAGTGGATGCAGAGGTTCAGAGGTCACACTGACCTTGACAAAAAGAGCTTTCTACCAGTAACACAGCTGCATACCAATGCTTTGGTGTTGCTCTGAGGAGTGAATATTCTGGACCAACACTGAATTTTGCTTGCTTTTTTGTGCAGCATTTTCAGTTGCGTTCTACTCACAGAAACGTCATGAACAATACTGTGAAAGATTAGACTGAACAGTTTGAAAACATCCTGGTTTAAGTTTTAAGGTAAAAATATGAAATTAAGTCTGGTTACACTTTGTGTGTTCATATATCGATTCAGAATAGCATTCAGACCCTCTCAGGCCCCACCAGAATCATCACTACAGGTCTTGTGAAAAGCAGTTTCTGCCACGAACACGCACGTCCTTTTGTACTCAGTGTTGTGCATGTCATCTCCTTTTTTAACAAAGCACACTAACCTTTACTCAATGTGATAATGCTGGACTTAATGTCACATTGTCAAATGCGGAAAGAAAGATAGGGGAAACCTTTGGGAACTACACAAAAGATTAAGTAGAATAATTAACCCAAAAGTGTCAGGAAGCTGGTTGGGAAGGTGAATACATGAGTTGATAATGTACATATATTTCAAGAGTGCCAAGGGTCCCTTTTGAAGTAATGTGAGAGCCATTCATGCCATCTTTACCCTGCAATGTGGTCAAGATAGTGCCAATAAAAGCTATTGTCCACTCATTAAACAATCCCGTCGGTCACTTCTGCCCATTATTCGGCTTATTATTGTTAGACTTTATTTTTAAGTGACTGTTTGTCAATTGAAAATATTAAAAAAAAGTATGTTACAAAACCATGTTCATAGTTGCTATATCAGAGGAAAGGAGGTAAATGACATTGTCATAGAGAGACAAAGTACTCACAGGAACTGGGTTGAAAGGATTGAATCACCACTCCTGTTTTCAAGAGCCGCTGTCTATTATGAATATCATTCCGTAACCATGGTCACAATTAAGTGTAACCATAACAACAAAAGATGGATCTTGTGAACACCTTGTTTTTGCTGTTGGGAGGGACAAATGATTAATGTGACCATGCAGGTTTAAAGATTTGAAACAGAAAATTGAAAGCATGCATTGTAGATTCACCTTTAAAAAATGTTACTTAGTTAAACACATCCCTGCTTATCAAAAGACTACCGTACAGCTGGACTTTCTGGACACTGCAGATGATCTCAGAAGATGATAATTTGTCAGCGTCTTAAAAAGCAGCTGTACAAAGACTCACGTTGATTTTCAAGAAATTCTAGAACCGCTGAGCTTCCTCGCAAACTCCTACTTGTTATGTCAAGGTGGCTTAAGAGGCGAGTGTACCACCTGTCAGCTCCCTGCTTTGCCATGTCACATTCCTGTCTGAAAAAGCGTGTGGTTTCATTAGGTGGAATTTGCAACAAAAAAAGGGATCTGAAAAATAAGTAAATAAATGAAAACTTTACTTGACTAATTGCTTTTCAAGTGAGTGACTCTTTTTTAGAATATTGTTGTGATAGTGAGGAAGCCTCAGTATTTTCTCATTTCTTTTGAAATGTTAAGTTTCAATTTGGTGTTCATTAAATGATTCAGTTGCTCGTCATTATAACGGAGTTTGGTGATCAGATACAGTTTTCCAGTCTCAGCCCTTCAAGGGTAGCGGATAACTTTTTGTAAGTTAGAAATTAATAGCTGAAATACATGGCTCGTCAACTCAAACATTTCCCTCTTCTGTGGAATGTGTTTTTCTCAGAGACAAACCTGCTAGACTCTTGCTTTACTTTGGAGTCGCAATCAGGTGAGTATAAACTCACAAACCGCTCTTGTCAGTGCCGTCTATGTGTTGATATATAAGAAGATTCATGAAGCATCCAGGGTGGTTATTGTAGCACATACAGATAACAGGCAATAATACAAAGAGAGTGAATAGTTACAGCTGCATAGATGTGGTACATGAAACTATTATTCTATTTTATTTGAATTTATATATGAAAGCTGAGTCAGAGAGACAGGCAGAAATTGTTCTTACCACTTGGATAAAGTGAAAGATAGAAAAGTGGAGTGAATACTTTAAAAGTGGACTAGTATAGAAAAGAGAGAGGTGCTGAATGAGGAGAAAGACGAGTTAAAAACTGTGCCTGCTGAGGCGTAAAATTAGCAATTACATTGGGTGTCATCAGTAATGACCATTCAAGTCCAGATATAGAGGGTTAATGTCCAACAGTGATACTGTAATTCAGCTGTTACACCTGTCTTCAGTCTGCCGATCAAGAGACGTGGAGCAAAGCCCAGCTCAACCAATAACCCAAGATGGCCGCCATCTGGTGGGAAAGCTTTCAGATGCAATTTATTTTTTAAGACCCACATGTTGACCTTGGTTGCAAAAAAAAGAGATGTGTGTTGAATCTTATTGGAGGTTTTATCCCAGTGTGTGTGTGTGGATGGGGTTGGGGTGTGTGCGTGTTTGTGTGTGTGGAGGGGAGATACACACACCTCTACATTTTACTGAATTCTGTTCTTTCGTGAGTTTAGTCAGGGAATTTAACTGGCTGAAAGAAAGAGGTCAGATAAGCAGTTTGACGTGACCGCTGGAGAAAACTTAAGGGAATTGTGTCTTTATGCACACAACCAACAGATTTAACCAGTACTCCCTCAAGAAAAAAAAAGGAGTTTCTAACTTCAGCTTGTGTAATGCTTTTGTTCAGAGGGAGTTATCAGATCCTTGTGAAGAAAATCTTACACTGGCATATCACTGACATCTTAATTTTCACATGTCACCTTCATCTCTGGCAAATCATTCTGCCAAAATAGCCATGCTAATTTAACTCAATTATACTGCAGCTCTCATAAAAAATAACCATCTGTCCTTGGGTTTCAGAAAAACTGTTGTTTTTTTTTAAAATCCCTATGCCTTAATTCATCACAATGATGTCACATGTATCACCGTGGCGACGGGAATACAAATGAGGTGGATGCACACTCAGTGGCCTGCTGTAAATAATTTACTGTTTTGTTTTATTGGAAACAGAGACATAACATTATTTCCAGCTAGAAGTCCCCTTGGCGAAGGTCTGCATACACATTAATTCAGGATGCATAGTACACAGGAAACTGAACCTCATTTTTATGCATCTTTATTATGTATTATCACAAACCATTAAGGAATGCTCTCTGATGTCCCGTACACAGACCAGAGTGCTGTTGGTGGGATGACCAGATGCATCACAGCTTCTCAAAGCCATATGGTGAAAGTCTGACTGTGATGTATTTGTTGTGTTTTTCTACACCAGATTTAGACATTGTCTGTTTTCTCTTTCGTAGTTATGATGAATCACATGTTTTCTTACAAACAATAGAACGCTGGCTCGAGGGCAGTCACAAAAAACACATATGCACTTATACACGGATGCATCTGAGCAAAAACTCAGTTTGTTGCCCCTTCATCATCCTGTTGCCATAAGTCACTCTGCTTCCATTCAGGCTGAATTTAAAAATAGTCCTTGGCAGAACATTCATCCAGCAATTTAAAGTGTGCAAGTCTTAATCATTGCACACCAGTTCACTGACAGTGCTGATTATAAAAGCTTTAATTGCTAGCTTTAATTACCCGGGCATCGCCACAGTTGACGTGACAGTTTTAGAACTCTCCGCTTTCCACACCTTTAAACTTGCCAGCAAGTCGTAATCCTGTTGGAAGGGTGACATACTAGATTTGGCTGTAGCTTTGCTTCCCAGATACTTTTCAATAGCGTGCAAACCATCCAGTCAACACTTAATGAACCAAAGCACACCCCTCTCTATAAGACTACCATTATGACCCCTCTAGGTCCCATATATTTAGGATTTTTATTATTCCTCGCATTGCACCAATAAATATTTAAATGTTACAAATGGGTTAATGATACAGTATGTCAGTCAGAGGGAACAAGCAGTTCCCTACATTTTTATGTGGCAATCTTTCACCTCTTCCTCCTCCCTTGAGCTCAATGCAACCCATGTCATATTTTAAAGGTTTCCAACAAAACCACATTCATATGAGACAGTAGTATGATTAAAATTATCAGTATTAGGTAGAGCTAAAGTTTTTCAGTTTCTCAGTTGATTTTTCAAGACATGTTCACTATCATCAGTGTTACTAACACTGATTACTTTTATGATGCTGATTTTTTCACTTCCTAATTAGAAATAAGCATGAGAGCCTGACTGCATGTCAGGACTCTCACAAATCCTTTATCCATAGAACCCAAGCTTGTTCAGTTTGGCCTTGTAGTTGTGCACCAAAAAATAGCCTAAGGCTTAACGTGTCAACTGCTTGCAAACTCATTCTTTTTCTTCAGTGTTGAGGCTCTCAGAAGGAATTGGTTATTAGCAAAAGAGCAGGTAAGCTGTGCCCTAACTTCAAAACACCTGGATCCAGATAGGCTACGGTCCTTATCCACCAACAGCACAAAAGAAGAAATTGATTCTTAAAGGCCACTTGAGCATTTACCACTCTTCTTTTATTTGGGATTTGTTCAACATAAGGACACAACAAAATGCTCATTCAGAACCACACTGACACAGACACGCGGTGTTGACAAGCTTACACATAGCAATGGATTTGTGTTTTTGCTTTTTTTTTTAATTCAACAGTTGAAATTATTTCAGTGGATTTACATGGATTTTAATTACAATAACATTTATACGACATATGGCAGTTTTGTGTAGATTGCAAACCATGCCATGCAAGCCTTTTTAACACCTTTCCAAAGGCTTTTTCTGTGGGTATATGCCAGTCAAGGGGCTGCTAGGACTAATAGTGTATTAGAATGCATATTCGATTTACAAATCAAATCAATTTCTAAAGAAATATAGATGATATATATATATATATAGATTATTCCATTTATGATCTGTGGTACCACACAGTACACAGTATAACATTATCAATATGTGGGAAGGTTTTGGAGAGTTGGTCAGTCTCCGTTTTACTGTCTTCAGAATGTTTTTGTCCTTGAGGTTGAAGTTTTCTGCACATTTATGGTGACTGGTGGGGTAGTTATATAACACGGATCATGTATTTTAAATCTAGGTGATTTTTTATCATTGTTTAATTATTTGTCACAAATCTGACACAAGTTTTTTTAATTTTTTAATTTTTATTGGGGACTCAATAAAAATAAAATAATAATAAACAATAAAAATTCTCAAGAAGGAAGAAGATTAAAACGATCTTTGAAAGATGTTGGTGAATGAAGTTCAGTATCTGTAGATAGCTACAGAACGTAATGAAGTATAATGCAATGAAAGACTCAGATATTTCCCTCAGTAGTTGGTTCTGGCCAATTCATATCTAAATGTATGAGAGATAACAAACTTTGCATTCATCACATGAATGCATAATTGCACAAGACTGTTAATATTGTTCTAGGTCTGTTGGATGTAAAAAAAAAAAAAGACAACTACTTGCTAACATACTAGTAATATCAACTGTCAAGGAGGTAATATCTTTGTTGTTCAAAACATTTAGCAAATAACATTCAGCAAAATGAGTGCAGCTTTATTAAAGGCGTCAGGTACGCTCATGTGTTGCATCAAGTCTTAATAGGTTTAAAGACAGCTTCTCTCTAAACAGCATCTTTGTATCTCTGAGAGATCTGCTTGAAACACATTTATTGAGTAATAACCAGATTTGCAAGTACAACAGAAAAATCAATGCCTGTAGAATTAGCTGAGAGATTTCTCCTGTTACGGAATAACACAGTGTATGTTCAATACCTAAGTGCCCTGCCTCCATTTCCACTTGTTTCTGGGACCCGTAGGCCAGGTGCCCCTGACATATCTCTTGCTCCCCGTCCTGCCCAAAGCAGCCACAGGGCCAAAACTATCCACCCATAAAAAATCAATTTGTTTGCCTCGGCCGAATCCTGCACATCCTTCACTTTAAGCCCAGGTATGCTTGTTCATTCATAGGGAAGATGTCAAATGACCCAAAACATGTGAAGGATTTGGACAGATTTCCCTGAGCCAAAGAGTGATTCACAGCAGAATGACCACGTGTCTGTTTCTGTATGTCATGAAAATCTGCCATCACTGTGTGCAGCTATGTTGCATTAGAACTTATTTACTTGCAGTTCAGAACATTACCCCATCTATTCTTAATTTCAGCCTCGTCGATCTGGAGAACTTCACTTTTTGCAGGGAGTGCTGCTGTTCTGTTTAGTCGAAAGGAGCAAGAAGAAAATGCAAAACAATCAGAACCTGTAGTTCACCACAGAAACACTCATACAACAGTTACATGTTAAATGAAATCTCTATGAAAGCTGTGACTAAACAAGTTTGTCATATTGCATTTGATAGATTTGAGCCTTCTTGTTTTCTCTGCTGGTGACTAATCTCTTATTGATTAAAATTCTAATAAATTCCCTCTTTCAATCAATGACTTGTTACATTAGCAGACACCTGTGGCTCTGAAACATTACTGGGCGCTTACATTAAACAACTAATAAACTTATCTCACACTCTCACAGCTGGCATTGACAACACAGATATAATATGGGATGATAATGATAATTGTGCAACACTCCAATAAATATATTGCCACTACAAAAAGCCAAATATAAGGCCGCCCTTTATAACCTCGTCACAGTGTGTGACATAGTTTGTTGCTACTTATTGTGACAAATAATGTGCTGAAAGTGAAAAACAACTGTGAGAGGAATTTCAGGTGGTACTCGAAATCTTGGTAACAGGAATATGTTGCTCTGCTGAAACAAGATAATGCTCATCTTAGCTTTGCCATTTTACATGGCAGATAATCAGTCGATCCGTTTAGTGTCATTTGATCATTGCCTTCATTTTACTGGCATCACATTTGCATCCTTTCTGATAAGGAAAAAAGTGAGCATGATATTTTACTGTGAACTTCTACTCACATCCCCTTCAACAGAACATGTCTCTTGATTGTAGAAGATTTCAAAAATATGCAAAGAGTATCATCTTATTGTCCAACATGTAAAGAGTGGTGGATGAATATGCTTCTAAGAAATTTTCACCTTTCAATTATTAATTTCAATGGTGGGGTGTGATAGGCGTTTGGGCTCTGCCACAGTGACAGAATGTAGCATCTTGTAGGAGGCAACAACACTTTCTCCTTTTTCCTCTGTCACCAGCTTAGTAATGATCACAACTTTTGGAGTTTTAGAATGAGTGATGCAGAATAGAAATTGCATCAGTTGCACCTTTAATCATTAAATCAATGTTGTGGTGATGTTCGGTCTTGGATAATTTGGTGAACACAAGTAGTATTACAGCTCTAAAAATGCAGGTAAAATCCTATTTGACGAATGGAGCATAACAGGCACAATGTGACATTGGCATCGTCACAGTTAAGACGCTGTCTCACAGCTTAAGCCATGCTCTAAATATGAAGTCTTAACTAAATCTCTCAGCTTATCTGATAGCAGACACTTCAGGGAAAGTGCTGTGGCTATGAGTTTTCATCCCCACTGTCACTGATTTGCTAGGGCCACCTTCACTGCTGACACTGATACTCTCCTCCTCTAAGTTGTCTATCTCTTTCCTTCTATCCTCCCACAGCTACTTCTCTTTTCCTTCTTACCATCCATATTACCATGGTCTGCTGCTCGCCATCTCCTGTGGGGATTAGCAGGCTAAACACAGGGAGAGGCTCAGTAACATATGGAAGCCGGTCCCCGCTCTGATCGTAAATTCAGCTATGATTGAGGGGAGTAACGCCAGGCACCTACTGGGCAAGCAGAGTTTCAACACACCATATCAAGCAAAATGACCTCAAACTGACATTAAAGCAACCTTGAGTAGAACTTAATGTGTCAGCGCTCTTGCTGGAACATGATGATAAGGTTCCAGATTAAGAGTTGAGACTTGGGGGGTGACACAATCTTCCTGCAGTACAAGAGATTAAAGTAGAGAAGATGCAAGAAGGAACATGTAGCTTACTCATGCACACGTTCACATGCATACTGAGGATGAAAATGTTTGGTCAGCAGCAGGAACAGCATCTGTTTTCCTGTGATTTACTTGGGGTGATAGTATACTCTATTTGTCATTGGCAGGCCATTAGCCTAGGTGAAGAATGAAAGTAGTAGTAACTCAAAGAAAGATGGTTTAATCTTCCTAATGCAAAAACACTATTAAGGCCTTTCCTCAACATGTCACTCGAGGACAGAAGTTTAACTTTATTTTTCTCTCATTAACAATATGTGGGAGATCATTAAAGATTAAAGTTGTAGCATTTTGTCCTGCTGTCATAAAAAACGAGACACAGCCCCAAATCTCGAAAAGCAGGGATGGACAATGCAAATAATTATCATCATTATATTTCAGCATTAGTGTAATAATATCATATTTTAGTTTAATATTATAATAAACGTCGGTCGGGTCGCCCCCCCGCGACCCAACCGTCGGATTCAGTGGGTATAGAAAATGGATGGATGGATTATTATCATCATCATCATTATTATTATTATTATTGTTGTTGTTGTTGTTATTATTATTATTATTATTATTATTGTTATTATTATTATTATTATTAGTTTGGAGGCATCTGGGATGGACCATCACACAGTGGAAACATTTATAGTAGTGAGATGAATCAATATTCTGGATTTTCTTTGGAAGAAAAAAAGACTATCCAGACTGTTATCAGCGACAAGTCCAAATGTCATGCTCTGTCATGGTATGGGCTTGTATTATGGCTGTTGGCGAAGCTCATTTACACTTCTGTGATGGCTGCATTAAAGTAGAAAAGTTAATTGAAATTTTAGAGCAACATATGCAGCCTCAAGACAACATATTTCCCACAGACATCCATGCATTTTCAATGACACAATGCAAAACCTCAAACTGCACACACATAAGACTCTGCCGAGATGTACTGGTACTTGACTGACCTGTAAGCAGTCCAGACCTGTCTTAAAAAGAGGTCGTGTGGACGATTTTGAATCTAAAAATCCAACAACTACTCCATACTGTTGCACACTTTTGGATGTGTTTGAAGAAAGAAAGGCTAAAAGCAACAACTGAAGCCCTTTATTGCTTGGTTTATTGCTGTTACTGTTATGAAAATGAATGGCAACATTACAAAGTGATAAAGTTTTCACTGCCCCAGCTTTTTTGGGAATGTGTTGCACGCCTAAAATGCAGAAATATATATTAACAAATAAAAAGAAGCTACAAGATAATATGAACATATCAAATATCTGGGATCCATATTGTCTACAACAAAATAAAAGTCAAAATAATTGTAAGATTGATAGATTTTTTTCTTCTTTTTCTTTCCATTGTGCACTGCAGTGAAAAAAAGGAGCAATTGTTATTTCAGTGTTATGGAAAGATAACCAGTTAATTTTACCATTTATACCTTTTCAATTGTGACCAACCATTTTAAAAACTAAGCCAATTCTGTGTGATCCACACATTTTTGTTCTCATATGGTTTATATGACTTGGTTTTGACTTGCTGTTCCCCTGCTTT
Organism: Odontesthes bonariensis; assembly: GCF_027942865.1. Lineage (NCBI taxonomy): Eukaryota > Metazoa > Chordata > Actinopteri > Atheriniformes > Atherinopsidae > Odontesthes > Odontesthes bonariensis. Next base: position 17,951,154 of record NC_134511.1, read on the forward strand.
TGTCATACTGTAATTGACTCAATCTTAAACTTAAGTCTTAGACTTGTCTCAGTCTCGCTGTACTCCATTCAGGACTTGTGTTTAGACGCTCTTGACAATAACACTGAGCATGATTTCATCTGGTTGTCATATTGTAATGTTTTGTAAGGACCCTCAACTCCCAAATTGGAGCCACTGCCTTAAATGTTCCCAAGGTATTTTCAGAGTTTCACAAGATGTGGAGATTTTAAAAGCAGAGCCAAACACTCGTCTACCATCTGATGCAATTTAGGACAATGGACTAACAAAGTTATTACAAGTTGTGATCAATCCCATGCCCTCTGCTCCTCTCTCATAAGATTTTTCCAATTTCTCAATCTTCTTTCTTTTTATCTTAGATAAGTGGCCATGAATCAACTCACTATCTACCTTGTCGTTCAGATAGAGATGAGTCCAGCCTCAACCCTCTGCTCTGTCAACAGAAAAACATAGATGTTTCCATGGTTTATATGAGAAAAAAAAAACATCAGCATTGTTGGCGAAGCTCTTTGTATTAATCAGCAGCACAATTCCATTTATGGAAAATTATGTGTGATGAGGATGATGTGTGATAAAGTTTTGAAACCTTGTAACACAGTCAGTAAAAAAGGGGCTCTGTGATATGTTTGGCAGAGCATATGGAGTACAGTGAATTACTTTAGATCAAATAAAATCATATGATCTCATTTAGCATACATAGTATTAATATGTTGTCATAGCAATAAAAAGTTAATCATGTCAAACCATCCCAATTTCAGCACGATCCCTTGGTACGTTGTTTTTATCGTGGACTATTTCTCTCTCAGTATCCCGTATCACATATATGTCTGTTTCTTCTTTATCCAGTTCTGGACTCAGCACATTTGTGTCACGCCACAGGACTTACCTTCACCTTCCCCACACCCAAACCTGACAATTTGTTTGTGTTTCCTTAATCAATGCAACTATCTAAGCAGCAGTCATTGTCTGAATGAAGCTGTTGTTCCATTACAGTCCTGCTGACCAGATGGTGAAATCAGCCCTTCGTAGAAGTAACGGATTACATATGAGACACAGCTGAGAGATGTCAGCAGCCCCTCAGTTTGTGAGGATATGAAGAAATTAGCTGTATCTTTATCTGATGCAGCTGTGGTTGGCAAACATGTGTGGTAAAGTCAAACAAGTTCTTTCTTTTTCAGAAGAAAAACAACGTGGCACAATTACGTTTTTCAGTATCAGAAGGCTGCGAGCAATGATGGTGAGCAGCGTCTGTGTAAAGGTGCATCAATAAACTACAGCCCTCAGTGAAGTGGAGCAGAAATACAAAATGAGTACCGCATCAGTGGATTTAAAGAAAAACATAGAGTATCTGTCTTTTACTTATACTTACTTTTTAGAAAGGAGGAAAACCATTCCTAATTCCGATCAGGGAAGATCCCCTCTAAGACTGAGAGCTGTTTTTTCTTTTTTCTTTTTCCTCACTTTCACTTCGCTCACAAGCAAAGCTACTGGGCAACAGTTAGTGGTTCTCATTAGAGATTGTTCCTTTTCCCATTACATTTGTCTTGTGTTGCCATAGCCAAACTGAAAACATGCCCAGCAGAGTTCTCATCACTCACATACTCGCTGTAGCAAGACTGGCAAGCGGTAACTCCTTCAAGGGTACTCAGCGACAAAACATTTTTATACCATGTTTTCCTCTGCAAATACAAAAGAGTTCCCCTTCACCTGTCAACATGATTACTCAGTCCAATGTTTTCCTCTGAATGCAAACCGGTGGTCTTATTTTCCCACATGGAGCTGTGGGAAGTCTTGAGATGTTGGACAAAAGAGGCCTGCAATCCCGCTGGAATTACCTCATGCCTTTGGTCCCTCAAGTGGCCAGTCAGTCTTTTCTCCTCCCTCTTAAAAACAAGCAATGAGTTGTGGTAAGTAAGGAAGGAACGGTAAAAGCATCTGTTTGGAGAGGAAGAGCAGAGTGTTGAGTGGGTAAGAGCACAAAAGTGCTGGTAAGAAAACAGATTGAAAGTGTAAGGTCAAAAAAAATAAAAATAAAATGGAACAGGTGGGGGGAGGAGAGGAGGCGTCCAACATTTAGTATTCATCCATGTTTGCATGATTAGGCCAAAGAGGGCAATTAGTCCACATTGAGAAAAAACATTGGGTACACGTAAAGAGCCACTGATTCACATAAAAGTTTCCTCAGGGACAAAGTTCAGCGTGCATGAAGCTCCTCCATCCAGTGCTGCAGGGCTGCTAACCTCTCTGTATGGCACCACCTACTTATAACAATGTTCCCAGCTCTTTTAAGATGGCGGTCAATAACCCCATTCTTTTTTCCTGAGTGAGTCATCAATGCTAAAGATATTAGATTTGTCTCATCACAATGTGGTGCAGTGCATTAAAAGCCTGTTTAGAGCTGGTATTATATTTCTACCCTGTACTCAGAGGACACTTTGTTGCACTAAAGAATAAAGTAGCAAATATCCTTCCCATCTCTGGAAAAGAGGGTAAACCTACATGAAATTAGGCATGTGTTTGTTAAAAGGTTTGATACTTACCCATGAGGAAGACATAAAACATCATTAGCGTTAACGTGGAGCTCTGTTTATGGTGTGGTACGCACCACAGAACTGAATTGAATCGTGTTACTCTGTTTGTATTATTTAGAGAATGATTTTGATCTACCTTTGTAATCATTTTCACTGGTGCTGATCATGTTCATGGCCACTGCAAGTAACATTTTCTAACTTCTAACTAAGAATCCTAAGTAATACAGATTGGGCCTAGTCAGCAGCCCATCATATTTGCTTCAAGAAAAACTGTACAGATTTGATGAAATAGGAGGTGCCATAATGTAACATCTTGTCTGGATTTACTTAGAGCAGCAAGGCTTCAATACTCAAGCTGGAAATATGTGTAAAAGAAAAGCCCAGATTAAATTACCATCTCAGTAAATAAAAATGATCTTCAGAGGTTAAGAGAAAACAGTGATTCATCAGAATAACTGTTGAAATATATCAAGTGACAATAAATGTGGCATCACTGTAGCATCAAGCTGTCTTGGGGTATCAAGTGTGTCAAATTATAAATGAATTGGAAAGGCAGCTAATATCACACTGAAATGAGGCTCAATGATTTTACCTAGCATGAAAAAATGAGAAAATCACTTTGAAACCCCAAGATTCTGAACTCTCTTACTTTACCTTGAGGTGATGAATATTCTTTCTGTCACCTGATCTAAGACTTGGTGCCTCACAGTGGCAAAGGACTGAGGCCCGTACATATTTGGTAGCAAAGAGCAGGGATTTTATAGGAAAAGAACTTCACACGTCTTTGACCTAAGAGAAAATAGTACATGTCTGTTTGTTAAAGTAAGAATCAAAGTAATTAGATTATGGTGCTCATACTTTACAGTCAAACTCAATGCTAAATATCCATGTTACGTAGTTGTTGTTGTTGTTTTCGATGAATTTCTGTTTAGAACATTGAAAGAAATCTTTCTGATTGCAATATTCTTTTCTCAGAGGTAGTAAAGCTCTTTTTCTTTTCAAAAAGTGTTGATTTTCAGTCGACTGTAAAAACTGATATCAGTTAAAGTGCTACAAACCCTCCTTAAATCCCCTCTGCTGGTTATTTAGAATCAATGGCGAGCAAGGAAAGGATCAGCATATCAGAGTTAAAGGAGAATCATATTTTTCGAATCCAACTGGTATAATCCAGTGATAGCATGTATTTACAGTTTGTCAGTTTTCCAATGTATCCATCCATCCATTTTCTTTACCGCTAAATCCGTCGGTCGGGTCGCGGGGGGGCTGGAGCCTATCCCAGCAGTCAATGGGCGAGAGGCGGGGTACACCCTGGACAGGCTGCCAGTAGTTTTCCAATGTAGATTTTCATAATATCCACCTTTCTACTTATGAGATACCCCAAAACATTTGAAAAGGAAACATTCTACCCCTTGTTCCACCACTTTTTGTTGATGGCTGTCATTAGTTTCAGGGAAATATTTTGCATATAAAACTGTGGCCATATGTAAGAAGTAAGTATGAGTAATCCACATGAAATAAGTGTAAAAAGGATGATTCTTCACAATGACTCTGTTACTATGTGTATGATTTGATGAGAACACTGCCCTTTTTAACTAGAGCAATCAGTTGTGACATTAAAATCACTGAGAGCTACAGTGAGCAATACAGGTCATATTGTTACAGAGTTCTGCTGGGAAACCAACATCCTGGCATGCACAAGTTACTTTAAAACTTGCCACCTGCCTAAATACGTTTTTCCATCCCAATACAACATCCCTCATGGCAACAGCACTCCCCTACAACGGCAGCCTGCTCCAGCAGGGCAGCAGTGGGCCCTTCAAAAACTGTTTAAGGTTAGTTCATAGAATATGGCATAGAATCAGAGGTGCTCACCCACCCTCTTAACTGCCCAAATACCAATTTGATGGGATCTGATGGCATCTGTGGGACTCAAGCTCAACCCATAAAAACCCCACTGTGATTATGGTTGATCAGGGTATGTTTGTTATTCAATATTCTGTGGTTGATCATCTTTAAAAGTGTCAGAAAGAAATTATTACCTAATTATTTGAACTGAGCACCATCTCCACTGTTGCTGTCAGTTCACTCGTCAAAGGGACTTCTTCTTTTGAAGACTTAAGATGCACAGTACAACTTCAGGCATGCAACATTAGATAATACCATCAATTATTGTGATGAGTGTCTTTTTCATAACTCAACTTCCTTTTGACAGAATGGACTGTGTTGCAGGCATCTGTGGGACTATCACATTATTCGGGATAATATGTTGTGATTTTATTCTTTGAAATGATGTGGGCTTTGATCTTTTATTATAGTGTGTTTTCATTATGAGTTAGTATATGAACACTCAAGCACAATTGAGTATATGAGGCAAAATCCCCCATAAAACAGAAATGAAAACATATATCTACTTTGAAATTTGTCATTTTTTCTGTGATCACAATTCAGTATCAGCAACGCAGATTAATGCAGCTCATGAGATGAAAATATTCATTTAATGTTATTTATTCATCTGTTTATGCCCAAATTAATGCACTCGTACGTTCATTCATTGCACAGCCCCATCTAGCACACACTGTGCATATGATAACATTTTTAATAAATTTGCAATAAAATAAAATGCTCGCTTATTCCTTCATGTTTTACATATTAGTTTGCCTGTAGTGTCTGCAGCTATTGTCATTCACATGTTTACTTTTTGTAAATTTGTATAAATCTATATTTATTTCCACAGAGAAGTGTACGACTCCTCGTCACCCTCCTGTGCCTGTGCATTACTTAGATGCTCACTGAAGCTGGGTCCATCCTCAGTGACATCTGCCATCAGCAGTGCATGACTGTGGAGAAATCTGCTTAAATCTAAGGGGCACTGTACTCAATGGTTCCCATTGATCTACATTTGCCTGACACTGTGACTGACAGAGCCAGTCAGCCTATCATGGCCCTGGAGACAGACAGACATTCATTTTACAGGTGAGATGAGGTGGGATGAGCTTGACTGATTGACAGGCTGTCACTGAATCACTGGGGCATTACAAAATCATCTCTGCCCAGCAGCAGAGTAATATTAATATAGGTGAATGAGTGTGTGTGTGTAATCCTTTCACCTCAATATGTATGTATGGATCTGTTTGTGAATGTAGGTGGTCAGCTTAACACAAATTACCCATTGCACTTTGAGTGTGTTGACAGCTAAAGAATCATGTTGTCAGGTTGCTCCAGCCCATATCTTCAAAGACTGGAAGAACTCAATAACTACGACAGGGGGCTGTCAGTCAAGAATCATATATGTATATGTTGTCAACATAAACATGAATGTATATTCACATGCCCAAGATGTGATTCCCTCTGCCGACATTTGTAAAGTCTCTTAGTCAAACCAGCAACCCTACACCCCCAACCCCCCCAGGTCAATTTCTCCTCCCCGTTCCTGTCTCTGTCCTGTGTCTTCAGTGTAGAATTTAGCAGTGCCATTAATCAAACACAGCCTGTCAGGACAGATAACAGTTCTTTGTTGTCTAACACTGTACAGGGCACAGCATGGCAAGCCAATATCTAGAAATGCTTCATGCCCCTACAATTCTTTAACATTACTTCATATTCAGCATTTTGTAAAGATAGTCGAAACTTGCTTGAAACTGCTTTCCTGAGGATATTTTCCCCTTCATATGTACATTAACACTATAGCCCTAAGACTGTAATTGGTTGAGAGGACATGTCTCACGATGTCTGGTTAGCATATATAGATATCCATCTTATACAGTAAAGATTTACTTTTTTAACTCCCTGTTTGAAAGCTCCATTCTCTATTTCTTCCAAAGTACTTTGTTTGCCTTGTCCCACTGGATTTTTGCTCGGATGGATTGTCAGTTTGAAATTGTTTTAAATTTCTTTGTCATCCCTGAACATTTACTGCCCTCAAGTGGCCAAGATGTGTACTTAGAATAATTAGTAGAATAATTGCTCTTCAGTGCAGAGAAAAACAGGAGCGTTTGAACACTTGAACCACATAATCTCACAATCACCTGTCTCATTTGTCTTTTTGTTGGCCCTGTGATAGATTTGACAACTTATCCAACTCGGATTTGGTAAAGCGGGTATAATCACACATTAAAGCTGCAGTCTGCAGGATTTGTTGTTGTCATACGTAAAGTCCTAATTTTTGGCATTTTAAGAGTTTACATGATCTATCAGAACGCTTGAAGTTGAAAACGGTGACCTCCGTAGTCGCAAAATGCAAGAAATGCTTATTTTTTAACCGAAAAATAAAAAGTTATTCAACTTCCTGTCCCGCCCCATCAAAACACATGAGAACTCGTGCACGTCTACGTGCACGCCTAAGTAGATAGCCCGTAATGAAGTTCAATAGTCTTCTAGATAAATAAGCGTGGGGACGAGCCTACCTTGTATCGCGCGTGCACAATCGGTGATTGACAGGCAGCAGAGCCCAGCTCGTAACCTGATTTATTACCTTTTACCGGTCCGGTCTGCAATTTTGTAAACAAACCTGCTGGCTTTGGAGGGACCTAGCGGGACATATAGGGGACCTAGAGAACTCTTTTTTTTTTTGTATTGGGGTATTTAATGTACTACTTTCAGAATCCCCGGACAGTTCCAGGCATTATGCTTGAAAAAGAGTTGCAGACTGCAGCTTTAAGTTTGTACTGTAAATAATAAAAATACACATAATTTATTTAGATTCTATTCTACTGTTATATTCACTTTCACTGCCCTCTTAGAATCATTGATGGTTGTATCAGACAGCCGTTGTTAACAGTAATGGAAAGTAACTACATACTATGTGATACATTTTAGGCACTTGCGCTTTAATTTGCCGTACTCCCTTACATTTACTTGATAATATCAGCAAGTAGTTACTTTTAAGAGCTGTTAGAATATTACAAATTGCTGTCCTAGATATTAAACCAGTGGTTTCTAGCACTTTTGCCATCTGATGTGCCTATAGGAACTTTTTTCTTCACGTCTCCCTTTTCTTCTTCTTCTTTGTGTCAGAGGCCCTTAGATTTATCTCCTGTTTAGAAAATGTCACAACTAGCAATATATATATATATATATATATATATATATTCAACTGTCAGAAATCTGGGAGTGACTTTTGACAGTCATCTGAGGTTGGAAAAACAAATTAACAATGTTGTCAGGAATAGTTTTTTCCAGTTACGTCTCCTGGCCAAAGTTAAAATGTTTTTAAGTCGTCATGACCTTGAGAAAGCCATCCATACCCTAATAAGTTCAAGGTTAGACTATTGCAATGCACTTTATGTTGGCGTCTCCCAGTCATCTCTCAGTCTCCTTCAACTTGTGCAAAACGCTGCTGCCCGTCTTTCAACCAACACCAACAGACGTGTGCACATCACTCCTGTTCTTAACTCCCTCCATTGGCTTCCTGTCCTTTATAGAATTGATTTTAAACTTTTGTTTGTTTTTAAAGCTCTTAACGGCCTCGCCCCATCATATTTATCTGAGCTTTTAACAGTCCGCAATCCTGGTAGAGCTCTGAGGTCAACAAATCAATTTTTGCTGGAAGTGCCCAGGTCAAAATACAAACACTGGGGTGGCCGAACCTTTTCTGTCGCTGCCCCAAAGCTCTGGAATAAGCTCCCTGTCGAGCTGCGTCTTATTTCTGACCTGGGCCTCTTCAAATCTAGACTAAAAACCTACTTATTTAGGATTGCTTTTAAAACCCAGTAGTATGATGACACTTTTATCTTATTTTATCTTATTTGATTTTGTTGTATTTTATTGCTTTCCCTGTTCTTTTATTGTTTTTATTTGTTTTTACTTATTCTTCTCTTTCCTTATTACCTGTTGTAAAGCACTTTGGTACATTGTAAAGATTATCTGTAAAGGGCTGTATAAATAAAATACATTTACATTTACATATACAACTGTTCAACATTTCAGTTCAGTTCAGTTTAGTTCAACTAAAAAGAAGCTTTAGGTCAAGCACTTAAGATATATTGAATGAAGATACATCTTATAACTTGAGTTAAAGCTCTAAAATTTGGCCAAAGAAATAAAAAAATAAAAAAATGGTACCACTAGGTCTGAACCATCAAGTCTTTCCCTAAGTGAGTCGATTATGCATGGAATCTTGCTGACAAATGTAACAAATGTAATTGACTGGGTAAGAAAAAGCATGTACTTTATGCATTTCCATCATGAATACATCCATCTAACTGGCATCAGTGGTATTGTTTCATGGACACCAGTTGATGCATAGGAAACAGGGGAAGTTTGTATTGATGAAAGCTTTTGGTATAGCAGCATATTAGGCATGAGGTTTCTGTTTGTTTTCAGTGTCTCTCAGTGGGTGGCTGCGTTTTTGTGGGAGAGGAAACAGGTGGCATTACAGTTTCCTGACACTGTGGTTTTGTGTGCGAGTGTTTGTAAGATTGATGTGCTGTCGCATTGGTTCTGGGGGCGCTTACATTCAGGTAGAATCCGTTCCTGCAAAGCACCTGTTGCTGACTGACAAAAAAATAATATCCGATCCACTTTTAATCCTCACCTTCTTTTCTCACCTTCTTCTTTTTTCTCCTGTTTCTTTTGCGCTGAAAAATTGCATGGGAGAAAGCAGATGTCAACCTGGGACATATCATAATAGCTGTGAAAAGAGAAAAACAGGCCAACAATTTAGCTAATACCACACCACATGAGCTATTAGCTAAGCTGTCAACTGCCACATTCTGCCAGCACATATATTCTTGTTCTCGTGTTATTCTTTGTCTCCAGACATCTGCAGACTGGCCATCATGCATTTTGATGATTTTGGAACCCAAGCTGTTTTACCAAGTGCACTAGCCCCCCAAATGAGCTTCCCACCTTGGCTTTGGCAGACAATCTTTCCTATGAACTCCCTATCATAACAAGCTCAGCACTGGGAGATGGTTTCTAACATAATAAATGGACAGTCAAACTGAAAAAGAAACAGACTATAAGGGGAAGGTATGTAAGAAAACTTCTCACCTTCCTTAAATCTTTAACCTACGGATATGTAAGAATTTCAAAACAGATCAGCTTTCATTCAACAAGACAAATCAGTGTTTCACTGATTAGCACAAGCAGTGTCAATTTAACACCAGTAGATGGCAGAAATACACACCTGAGTTTACGTTGCAGGAGAGTGGTGAAACTCTTAATATTTCAAGGTAAACTGTGAATCCTAGTTAAGTTAAGCTTGAGTCTTTGATCTTTCCTTGTTAAAGTATTTATGCATTGTGGTTTCATAGTCTGATTGGACGAATCCTGTGGTACTTTTGTCATTTTGTTGGTACGTTAATCTTAGAAAGTCAATTAACACATCTGTGAGAATTTAGTATTCTCTCGTTGCACAGTGTAATCATTTATACATCATGAGAGCATCATGGTCTACAAACGTTTTCATGCACAGCCATGGGCCAATAATAATCTCCACTATTATTTTTTGGCAAAATATTATCCTGTGATAACAATCTTTGTTCTCTTCTGCAAATATAAATGAAGGATTTAGAGGGAAAAAACATCCATTGAAACTGATGATACGTAGCCATTGCACAGCTTGCTGAATTTTAGTGTTCTTCCATCTCAATAAAACAAATTACATCACAAAAATTTCCAAGCACGTACGAACTCAATCATCTTTACCTACATTATTATCTTCATGAACTTTGGTCTAAACCAAACTTTAGGATCAGAGTGAATAGAATGTTCAGATATTTTGCACTTGAGTAGTCCTTTGAACCACCTTATAATCTCCAAGCTGAAGTCCCCAAAGCTTTAGGACAACAAAAAATATAGACAGTGATTACCAACACACTAGGCAACTCAATAGTACATAGAAATGACTCTGTTATAACCCTGGATAATTTCACCCAAACAAGCCTCAAATGTCAAATATTCTATTTAATTTTCAAGGAATGAGAATAAAAGAAATACCGTGTCAGCTGGAGTAGAGGAGGATGCATCACTTTTTGTGGGCAACAAAGTTTTACAAGTGAATTCTGAGGGAAATTACCACAGAACTTTCAGTTTACTAGAAAGCATGCTGCATTCAAGTTAACGTGAAACAATGACACAATGTGGGGCTATTAGATCTATCGATCCACCAACAGACAGTAAATTCCTTTATTGACAAATGTGTTTCCTACATAGAATAGAAATTAAACTTGTGTATTTCCTCGTGCCCGGGGAGCTTATCAGCAAAGCTTCTATTTCCTGATAAAATCAGCACTACTTTCCAATAATGCAACGGGGAGGAGGGGGAGCAGGAAATATCAGCCGATGCAGAGGAAGATGCTTTTCTGTTCCACCATTGGCTACTAAGAAGTCGGCAGCCTGCCATAAATCAACACTTAATGATTAGAAGGATTCTGGGAAAGCGTGTGACAACAACAGCCAGCAGAACAGCTTAAACACTACTCAATTTGCAATGGATATCTTTACTAGAAATGCTTACTGGGACCCATTACAACAAAATGCATATTCATGCTTCCGGGAAAAAAGCTGAGCAAACCATTTCCGAACCATGGTTGGAAGTCAATACCTTAGTTTCTATCTAAATCAATTAGTGTATTAATTCAATAGATTTTTTTTTTAATTTTTCTGATTTTTTAATCCTTCTGTTCTCAAAAGTTATGACCAGCTTGAATTCTTGGAAATATCACAAAAGTAAAGTGGTTCATTTAGGTTCTAGTGATTTTTAGTCGTTGACTTTCCTCCAAGAAATGTGTTCAGCTGAGGAACTGTGTTGCTGGAGGTGATTGTTTGAGGGAATTTCCTGATGGCCACTGGAGAGTTACCTAACTTTGCCCAGCAGAGGTCAGCAAATACTTGGTAAATGGATACACTGCCTGAACGAAAACAGTGCTCAAACCTGGCTAATGGGGCTGCATGGTGTTGTGGAGGTTAGCGCTGTAGCCTCACAGCAAGAGGGTTCCTGGTTTGAATCCTGGCTGGGGTCTCTCTGTGTGGGGTTTGCATGTTCTCCCCGTGTATGCAATGAACTGCAAATTGACAGAAAGTGAAGAGTCTTTAAGATCCCTGATTTATCGGACTGATCATAGTGCTGGTCAGAATAAGACTACTAAAGAGGTTTTTCAGCTGCTTTGGACTGATTAAAGTATAGTTGTTTCTGAATTGCAGATGAGAAGATGAAGCAACAAGGAAAACGACACTCTACCTGTAGGTAGGGGCTCCATCATGCTGTGGGGTTTCTTTGCTCCCTCTGATACTGGAAGAACGGAATGATGAAATCAGAAGATGATCACTGCATTTTAGAGCAAAGAGTTCCCCAGTGTTGGGAAAGCTAGGTTTGTACAGAAAGTCACGGGCCTTTCGGCAGAACAAATACTTGAAAAGCAGATCCAATATGGCTGAAAAGGAAACCAATAGCTTTTTTTAAACAATCTTATTTAAAATGGTTGGTGAGGGCTGAAAATTGCTATTGAACAAAAGCACTCCTGCAAACTTGAAAGAGCTTGGACAACTGAGGATAGGCAAAAACAACCAGCAGACAGGTTAGAATAGCTCCAGACGGATATAAGACAGTTTTAGAGGCTGCCATTGTTGCAAAAAGTTCAACAACCAAATCGTAGTGCTGTACATGTGACTAATAATTGTTTATGGGGGTACATTTTTTCTCTGTATTTCTTATTTTGAGTGTTCTAAATGCAATTTTTGTTGTAGATTTCCAGAAACTTTAAATACACATTATCGAAATATATCCATTTTGAGCAAAATGCTTTGATTTGCATTTATTTCCAAAGATATGCTTACATTCTGCATTTAGAGTTCAGGGTTACTAACGAGGCGGGCCATGACTGTAGATCTGCCTTGAATGGATTTCACATATCTTTCTCTTCCTGGCTTTCCAGAAGTCCTTTAAAAACAGCAGGTCACTTCAAGAGATGCTTATGTAAAGATGAGATGTCGAGATACAAACAAGATGCATTACAACATCTTCAAGGCACGGCACTCAGCTCACATGACTGATAATGTAGCATGTTGCGACATGTTTTGAATGAAAAATTTTGAATTGTGCATGTTGTCAACAACATTCATAACTGATCTGCCTTGATTGAGTTTTCTGCAGCACAGAAAATTGTCTTCTCCCATGTTGTGACTTGACCACAAAGGGTAAGTGAGAGGTGATAAGGTGCTGCAGGAGTATGATCTCTTGCTATGTTCTTTAGAGCTGGATCCCCTCTGCATTGTGGAGAGGGTCATGTGGTGTTGGTATGCCGAGCAGCGCAATCACCTGCCAGCTCTGAAGCATGGTGACATGCCTTTCTGTGACATCACTGGCCTGCTGAGAGCTTGGCTGCTGAAAAGGCTTGTCTATGTTTGGAACTACGGGTAATAGTTGTTGAAACCAAATAAGGTAGAAATCCAGAAAGGTTAGGAGGTTTTCTAAAATGCAAACAAAACAAAAAAAAAACAAAACGGTATTTCATATTTTTCATTGTCTTCACTGACCAACTGTCAGGTCTTTAGAAATCCTAAACGGATCTTGAGTTTGATGCCAGTAGTACACTCAAAGAAATTGGGAGAGAGGCAAAGAAAGTCGGAAGGGTTCACTGAATGTCAGTAAGGTTTGTAAGCTTTCAGTTTGTAGTTTTTAAAGCACTTACATTTATTGGGATTACATTGAGCATTACACTTAGTGTATATTTAGTGTCATGCCAGCGCTGATGCCTTGCGGGTGAGAAGCACTGCTGAGAGGCAGAGTAGGGGGAAAGAACATGACAACTTTAGGATTCTTCCAATTTCAGCAGCACATATTGCAACTGTCTGCAGTATGTGCATGTGATTCTGGAATGTGCAGCAGAGACAAACTCTACAGGGAAGAGAATTCAACCTTACAAGAACAACAAACGCTGGTGTCTAACTTAAGTTGACAAGGTCAGTGAGTTTGTTGTATCAACTGACCTGTATTTCACATCAGTACAGTAACGCTGAGGTGTTTCTTGCAGAACACTGAAACATTACAGCGAAGTAGACCTTCAAAGTAGTGGTAAAAATTGCAGGTTCTAAACCCCGTCATATGGAGAACTTTAAGACAATTACTTGGAATAGAGAAAGCATTTTGAATATCCTGGTTTTGCCATTTAGTTGGTCCCTTGTGACCTTTTTGTACAGCATCAATCTTTTATCTACATGCCATTGAACTTTTTCTTTTTTTTTCTTTTTTTTCTTGATATTAATGTCTCTTTTGATCCCCTGAGAGCAGGCTCTGTGCACCCATTCCCTGGGGTGTGGTATTCAAAAAACCCCATGACATGTACCAGATATTTTCACCTCCCCAACAAAGAGAGTGGGTTGTGTTTACTGACTCAGAGTTGACATTGGTGGGATTTTGTAAATTGTTTGCAGTTTGCGTGCATGCATTTTGATAAGTAGAGTGTAATGCACAGCATTTACAAACATGTTAAGCCCTAATACTCTGTGTATCCAGGGTTTCTTCTTTCTGGTTTCGTGCAAAGAAAGCACACACTGTCTCATTTAAAGAGTGTGTGAAAGGTGAGCAGAGTTGGAGTGAGAAGGAGAGGTAAATAAATGAACAAATGGTGCAGAACATTCTGACCTAGAGAGAAGAGAATGGAACACAAGGCTAGAGTAACAGCGTGTGTCTCATTTGGCCTTTGTAATGGTGCCCCTTAGCCAAGACTGTCAAAAGATCATGCAGTTGCACTTTTACAGACAGCCCTTTGAAATTTAGCGTGTGAAATGAACACCCACAGGCAACATGTGTTGTATGCACATACAAACATGCTTGAATGTTTTCGTGCACACACATACACACGTTCACACTGTTAATGATCCTCTCTGAAGAAAGCTGGAAAGGAGATCAATAGCTATTAGAAAGCACTGTGAAGCTGTATTCCTAACATAACCTCTAATGTGCATAGACTATGATTTGTTTCAGTAAAAGTGCACAGTAATTTGTTTCCATTGTATCACTTGCTAATACAGTAACAACTAAATTTTACCAGCAACACATTTTGTTTCCCTTATGTCGTCCCCAAGACACCGTGTGTGTATGAAAAAGAATCATATTTAGCGAACTGAACAGTCATATTAAGACAACTATTTAATCACATATCACTCGGGAGAAACTTTCCACTGAACATTTCACAATGACAAGGTGCAATGGTTTTCTTGTGCTAGAAGAAGATACAACTAGTCCCTGTGACCCTGCACGCCTGTCTTTAATAACTGATTTACAGAGGAGTACTCTGAAAATAGCCACCCAGTGGAACAAGCTGTCTTGGTGAGGCATGTGCCTGCAACACATGTTCAAGAATGACTTTATCAAGATGCTAAATGTTACCTCAGCAAAAGCCAAGCTCAGTTTAATCTAACGTTCGAGAACTTTGTGGTATTGCTTGTTCTAGGGCTGGGCAATTGTTACAAATAGTATCTGCATGTGATTTTTTTTCTGTTTTGGACAGTCTGTCATTAAGTTGTCAAAGAAGAACAAAGAACTGTTTAAAGGTTCGAACAATGAGCATTGCTGCAGTTTTATATAGACATGCAATAAAAGGTATACATAATGTGCATACCTGATTACATTGAACATTGTCTAGATTCATTTTTATCAACTAACTTCTTTATATTGCCATGCATTAGTCACTTATGTTTTACATTGTTATTATACATTATGTATGAGGTTGTTATAGAGCCTGATTAAAAAACAGGTCCACTCTAATCCCTGCTCTGCTTTCTTTGACTCAGAGCTTTTACCTATGATGCCCCCGTGGGCCTTTCTCTTGCTATATAGACATACAGAACCTGTTTTTATAAACTTTTATGAACATTCCTCATAGAGTATATTGCAAAATCCCTCTCATCAAAAAGTCAGAAAGTACACGCTATATTAGAAATAACAACAGCAAAACAAATAGCTATGGCCAAAGGTGGCTTGGTGGTTTCATGAGGTTTGACACTCTCCACACAATGACAGGAATTTTGCTTGGGTTACTTTCATGGTGACAGCCCACATCTTGAACAAAGTCTAATGTGCTAAAGCACAAGAGAGCATGAATGAAGCTATATATAAAGTAGCTGTCAGGAAAAAGTAGGTAATAATGTCACTTTGGACAAGAAAAAATTCCCTATGAGATGGATTGGAGATAACTCATTACAAATTAAAGGTTAAAATACTTGCTGTAAAAACTAATATAACCTGTCACTTTTTAAATTCATTTTTTTGATCACTTAGTAACTTTTTTAATAAAAGCAGTCGTTTACTGTTAAAATGTAACTAATTGTTTTACATATCTATGGAGATGGCATATGGGACATTGTGGAGATATTCAATTTTTTTGTTTCTTATTCATAGAGGAAAATGACTAAAACCACATTATTGAAATACAAATTCTGTTTATCTGATAATTGTCAGCTTCAAAGAGCACCGCACCAAACTGGAAAATGAAGCCAGCAAGCCAAGAAGAGATTTTCAACACTTTTGGAGAAGCCCACTGAGGAGGAGATGTTGGTTCAAAACCTTTCAGCGTTCTTCAAGTATGAGCAGACAAAGAGTCTCCACCTCATTTTCCCTCTTGTTTAGGAGCCACACGCTGGACTGTCAGTGTGAGGTGGAAGGTCAATAAGTAGCAGGCTGAGAGGTCATTGGGTCAGAGGTAGGTCTTTATATTGTGGTTGCATGGTCCCCTGGGTTGTGTAAGAGGGACTAGACAGCTGTCCTGCCTTGTATAGAGACATTAACACTGCCATAGTTAAGAGTAAACTGGGCTAATTCTTCATCTAATAACTTTGTAATATCTGACTAGACTACAGTTGCACTGGTGTAACTCTAAGTTTAGAGAAATGTGCAGATTATAGATGATATATGTAAAGATAAAAGCTCTGTAGAATGCACATAACCTTTACTTTTTCTTATGAGTTATCGTAATAGTCCTGTGTGCCGTGCAGCCGTTAAGGGGTGGTGCTCTATCTTGTGCAGCTGCTGTATCACCCCAAGGGCACGAGGAGAAGAAAAGGGACAGAGAGAAGGATCACTGCCTTGTGTTGTCTGCTTCTCCTCTCTTTCGCTGCCCACTACTCAGGTTTCACATCCTACTCGACTGAATCACACTGTCACTCATGAAACACATTTGTGCGCATCTGCACACACACACAAATACCCTAAGGAATGACTCACACTTACCCCCTCATTTCCCCCGGGAGCAGTGACTCAGGGTGAGAGGAGAAAAGGAAGAAAAGGACTGCAGAAAATACAGTTAAGTAAAATCTGGACAGCGAGCAGCATTTAGTGCTATGATGATGAGCAGTTTGGCCTTCGGTGCTTTGAGGAGGCAGCAGGCACTCGGTGCATCAGAACTTCTGCTGAACATGAGCTTCATGATGCACAATGCCTGTCTTAGTCACCACAGCAACTGCTCAGCGGAGCTCAATAGAGAGATAGTCTTTGCGGGTGGAATTCATCATTGTTTTATCAAATACACGCTTCACTCCCTTCATGTGCCTAATTGTTACTCTTTTGTTGTTACTGTAAAAATAAATAGTGAGCGTGATCCATTTTTTAAAAAGTATTGCCCGAAGCAACTGAGGTGAATCAAGGATGGTCGCCTTCAATGAGCCGATGTGTAGATGGGTGATGAAGAACTCTGCTGACACGGACTTAATCGAACATAGAAACCGTTGTTGCGTTTATCAGGTCCATCTCGAATTTACAGAAATGATGCAAGTCTGGAGAGATGAGCCCAATGTTTGAATGAAATCTCTGCCTCTTTTTCGTCTGCAGCTCCTTTTTATGTGGGATAACTTTCCCCTATTTGGTAGCCCTGAAGATGCTCCACGTCCCTGTCTCCAGGCATCTCGCCAGAAAATAATGTATTACGGACTTCACGTCTTTGGAATGTATTTTCCTCCGAATCTCCATATTTGACTATATGCTCCTCTGGTTGGGGACACATACACTCAGTGGCCTTCATCAGTGATGCGCTTGGAGCCTATGCACTCAGCGACCTTAGTGATGCTTTTTTTCAATTATTCTCTTAAGTATCACACACCTCACAACTAAAATGTGCTGCTGCTCATTTGTTTCTTTTTTTTTTCTTACCCGAACAGAAATAAAAAAAAAAACTGCTTTATTAATCACATGCAACATATATGCAAAGCTTGAGACTTATCGTGAGGTTAACTTTCCAAAAGCCACTACCCTGAATATCTTATATCAAAGGACTGCTGCAACATGCAGCGGGCTTATATCAACAATAACTTCAAAAGCTGCTCTTGCACTTTAAACACGGCTGAGCCCTAAAACAAGGAATCATTTTTCATTCAATAGGTATGTCTTTGTTATTTGATTTACTTTTGATTGGAATGGGTTGGAAGTGTGTGAATCAAAGAGTAGCTGTGCAATATTATTCAGTTACTCCTTAGTGTGGATTCTGAAAACATATCTCCCAAAACGCTACATACTGGAACTTTTAGCTCAAGAGCATTTACTTAACTTTATTTCATGCATTTAATACTGAAGCAAAGCAAACTTCCAAACGTGGTTGATGTGTAACTCCTTGCTAATACACATACTATAGTGATGTATCATGCTTCTTTATTGCTGCTCACAGATACTCAAGTGAAGGTTATCAAAACTGCAATCTGAGTGAGTTATTTCTCGATCTTAGCTGTCAAATCTTTTTCTTTTTCACAATCATCAAGGCAGCTTGCTCACAAAAGGGCTGACCTTTCCAAACTTCCCCTGCATTGTAAAAATTATCTCAATATTTCGGTCTAATCCTGTCATTCCAACATTTTACAGTAATTACCACGATCTGTCCATGGTCCTAATTAGTGCAGTTATGAGCTATCAGTGGGACCTTTTCACACAGAGAAGGAGGATGAGTCAGAGTGTGTAAAGTGTAGCATCTCAAAACATGGCCAGACCACATGGCATAGAGCTGAGATAGAGAGGGAGAGAACCTGACAGTAGTCAGAGGCATATGACTCATGGCTCTTTCTCTCTGGGATGCTTTCAACCCTTATCTGTGCGGGTGGTGGGTAGGTGTGTGCATGTGGGCCTTTCAGTGTGTGTGGTAGCATGTGGTGAGCCTTTTGGTGTGAGGAGCTGCACCATCCAATGTCATTGTGTTTTGTGTAAACAAGCTGCAAAGCATTCTCAAATAAAACTCTGAGAAATTTAAATTAGAAAACATACACTTTGTTGTATTATGTTGTCTTGATAAACTATAGTAAAATGGCTGTGGAAGTTTCCAATTTTTAATGGTATGTGAGATGCAAATCGCTTTTACACAAATAAAAACAACCTCAGCTCCGGTGCCCATGATGTCTTACTATGAAGAAAAAATGCCGAGCAAAGTGGAGTTTCCTTCAACAGAGGAATCCCCCCAATGCAGCGACCTGGTTTCTGTCTTTCTCATACCCACACCCACACGTACAGTACAGCATACAGTGCATCTGTTCACAGTTGGGGCCATATGAGGTTGAAAAATTAAATTGAATTAAAAAGTGAAGACTGTCCCATTGCTTCGAAACACAAGTTAACAGAATGTACCTTTAACAGTCTAAATCATCTCGTAAATGTAAAACTAGCTGTGCAAAGATAGATGTACTTGGTTCAGCAAAATGAAGAGTTTAATCGGCAAAGGTTTGGTCACATTGACAACAGATTTGCCTCCTTTTTACTTCTCTTCTGAAACTGTCACTGCTTTGTTCAACCAAAAAAATTTAACAGCTGCAACTGCTAGAGCGACTTTGATCTTTGTCTGTACAAAGACAAAAAGAAAGAGGTTTTAAAAGAATAGGTGTTCTGAGTGTTGAGATTGAATTCCTTGCCTTATGTTTAAGCTGCAAGAAGTTGAATTTAGTTCAATTCCTGTATGATGCTTTACAATAGAGCAATATTTAAATTTACAAAGCTTGGGTCCCAAAAATGAATACTATTGAAGGATGACACCTTTCTGTTATATTCTAAACAAAATCATGACTATATTTCCAACTTTAACAATGTCATATTAATGAATAGGAGAAAGTTTGGGTTGCTTCATATATCCCCATAGGCTACTATTACTGGACAGATGGATGTGTATCAAAGTCTCATTGGAGCAGTTAAGTGTTTTTGACCTTGTTTGGGGGGTGTTTGCATGAAGTTGCAAATGCATCACGCCTGTTCGGTAGGTCATCTGCAAACTTTTTGCGTGTGAGGATGCAAGATTTCAAAGTTTAAAATTACAACATGTAAATCTTGGCTAAATATCGTTAAGAAGGTTTGCATGTTTTTCATGTGTCACCGTTGCAATTGCAATTAGTTTCTTACACTTTCTGGTCCCAAAACTTCACAGTTTTACAAAACGTAAATGTCAAACCTAATCTTAAACCAGAATCTGTTACCTAGATTCAATAATATTCATATTGGTGTCTGCACTGCGGCAGAAGGCCAACAAGACAAAGGTCGTTGCTAGCTTGACCTTTCTAATGGAGTATGACCTCTGACCTGTGTGTTCACACCAGTCAGTTCTTACTGACTAAACCTGAGAGTCAGCTTGCACCTAATTGCATCACCCCCTGAAGAAAAAGTGAAAGCTGGCTCTGGATCAACAGCTTTTACCATGTTAGCCCCTTTGGCCTGCAGTCACTCTGGCTGCCAGGACAGAGGAAGTGAATATGGTGTCTGATGATTATCTTACTGACAGGAAACCCTTTTGTCTGTGGGGTTATCTGGCTGCCTGCAGAGGAGGTGACGTGAGCACCAGATGACAGAAAGGCTATATCACTGGCACTGTGTACAATTCTTGCTAGCTTCCTGTCGTTGTGCCTACAACAAATCCAATGTGACATTTTAAGTGTACACAGAATAACAATATATTCTTATTGGGTTTTATAAATGTCTGATAAACAGACAGCTGTTATTCATTGTCTCACTGCTCCAGACGTAAACTTGCACAAGCATGGGATCCTAAAGTACGTACAGAAGGCACCATGGCAGTCTAGTTCATGCTAAACTTTTATGTGTGCTCCTTTTCTCGTTGACAATGCGGCTGCTCAAGTTAGCTGAGATTTACAAGCGCATTAAAAAGTGTGGGGGGTTATGATTAATGTTTTCTACTTCTACTAAATCACACAGCTTACGGTGTTTTTGTCACAAAGCAAAAAGGGAGGACTGCATACTAATCTAACTTGTTAATGCCTAACACACAGGAGAGTTTGTTTGTGCCTCCGTGTGCAGGTTTCTGATGGGGTTTTATGTCGGCCTGTTTGTGATTTGCTGTGACACATGTACCACTCATGTTTACTAGTCATGTTTCAGTGGTAATTGTGGTCTTTATGTTTGCATGCTCTGTGGACAATCACCCTTGCAGAGTGGCAGGGCATCTTGAGTGTGCAGACGAGAGGCATTTGTCGAGGTCAGTGTGTCTGGGGGTTTACTGAGCATGATCTTTTACTCTATTTGTTTTGGTTCTCATGGGTTCGTTGGGAGGTATGCTGAGTTTCCAGGGTATTTCTCTCCACACGCAACATTGCAGGTGGCTTCGGTGTCAGACATCTAGCACCCACAGGCATGATCAGGGCTAGACAACACAGCCTCTTTTTGAGCAGCAGGGTGGGCTCATGTTCAGAGAGGTCCCTTCGCTGAATGACTGATTAAACCTCTCATCTCACTAGGCATCTGTTCTGCAGAAATGTACTTGTGAAAACCTGAAATCCCTGCCAACATGAGGGAGTTGCACTGTTGTTGGCCCTTACCTCTTACCATAATGTGGTGTTCAAAGAAAGTTCTGTTCAAAACAGTACATACCATCCTTTTTTTTCACATTCAGGCAGACACACAGCGATGGCCTCACTGTCCACCGCTTATTAAGCTAATGAAATGGAGATGTAAGACTACAAGAGGGAATCTGCTGACTTTAAGGACATGCTTCTTTTAACACATAATGCCAAGGCAGGTGTAAGTGCTCACTAAAACCATTAACACAATTTTTTATTTTAGTCTCTCAAGACAAAAGATGACAGTGGGATACAAAGGAACAGGTAACAAAATGTAACGCCTTTGCAGGAATATGCATGTACTTAATGCTTTTAGCCAGTATCATAACATATTCAAACATGAATTTCATGTAGACCATGGCTTCGGATTAAATATCATTCCAAACAGTAAAGGCCATTCCATTGTAAACCTTGCAAGAGAAAGTTGTAGAAGACTGTTACTACTGTTGAAAGCACAGTAGACACTCAAAAGGTCCTTGTACTGTGATACAAATAGTACCTCTGCAGATGATATAACATGCTGGAGTGTTCCAGAGTGCACAGACTTCAACTGTAGACAAGGATGGGTTGTGTAAGGTGTCCTTCAGTCTATTAAAAAGGTTAGAGCAGGACATCATCCTGGGTACACGGGCTCTTAAAATAAAGCTTTAGCTGTGTGGACAGCTGAGGGCACTTCGTTATTGCTGCATGCTGCATACATCTGCATTCTTCAATTTGTTCTTGGTGTTTCTGTGGGTGGGTGCAGGAATTTAGAGTTTTTGACATTGCTTATTAAATTGAATGCTGAGCTCCATATGTCTGGCATGTTGTCATATGACTGCATACATGCACTCATGCTCTACCAGCCAATTTAGAACAAGTCAGTTTTTAATTTATGCATGTCTATTGCTAAATTGTAAGTAAAGTTTTAGCATCTGTAGCATCTTTTTTATATTGTCTGCTCTGATTTAAGGGACTGGGCGAGTTACAGGTTTCTGGTGCATAGAGACCTACTGGTGTAACTGAAAATTCATTCTTCACACACACCCGCAAACAGACTGTTCAGAAGAGACACTGGAGTACAGATACACACCCCCTCTGACAGATGGCTCACACACACCCACTGCTGAATTTCCATTCACATGCACAGCTCTTGCTCTAACACAATGCTCATGTATGCTCATTGGGCATAGCAAACTTATGTTGGCTTTACACACAGAAATGGTTTCACTGTAACAGACAGAGATGACACATAACAGGAATCAAAAAGTTTCAGAAATGATCATCTTTTTTTTGAAATTGTTGCTTTTAGAATGACTATGATTTTATTCCCTCCAACTTCAAACGCTTCTCACTGTTTTTTCTGTCTGAATCAAACTGATCCCCACCCTGCAATCTCTCCTATATTGAGTCAAAGACAGACGGATAGTCATAGGAGTGTCTGTAAATGACATAACTGAACACTGTTGCAACATAAATCAAACCTTGAATGGGAAGAGATGCAGACAGTCATAATGTTAATAGGTGATAAACGACACATCCCAGGACCTATTTGGAAAACTGCAGCCGCTCACCAGTAATAACAGTAATACTGAATTACAGAACCTGCTGTCATTACTTGCAGTTTCTGCTACTATCTACAAATAGCACAATGTTCTGTCCAGCTAGATATCTGAACAAGTATAGCATGCCAAGAAAGATTAAAATGTTTACTACAGTATCACTGTCATGTCCTTGAGCATGACAAGCTGCATAACAAAATCACATGAGATTATTTCAAGTCCAGCATGAACCTAATTACACTTATAGGTTTAGACAACTCTTGACTTAGAAACACAAATAGCCAAAGATAGAAACTGTAAGATGGGTTTTGTTAGAAATAGCAGTAACAATCAGTTTAAAAAGGAACTGAAACTCTAAAAATAAACCTTTCCCTGTCTGGTCAGTGTAATCTCCCAAGAAAAGTACACATGGAGGGACAAAGATATCTTAGGGGATATTTACTGTCCTGTCATCCACTTAAAGAAGCACATATTCCTTGTCTGGCTGCCCTACATTCACACTCTCTTGGATGTCCTCTTAAGTGCAGACTGCTAATCTGCTATTCAGGTGAGGATTCTTCCTGAGGGATCTAGTTCTCTCTGGTCAGGTCTGACTGAAGCTGAATCTAATCTTAGCATCTTGCTGCAAAAATAACTGAAGAAAGAGCTTACTGCTAATAATGGTGTCACCGTGAGCATGCACCTGAACTTGTGTGACTGCACGTACCTATATGTGCATGAGTGATTCTAAATCTTGCTGAGCATTTTTCCTCAAGAGTTTTGAAGAAAACCATTCTGAGTTTGTGTGCAGCACACAGATTTACATCCACAGTGAATCAGCTCTTTTAGATCAAATAGAACTTTGGCAAATATTAGATTCAATTTGCTTAAGCTGCATGTGAATTGAATTCCCCATTCATGTCCCAGAGGAGACTGTACTTACAGCCCCCAGTCAAGGGATTTTTTTCTGTCGTTTGTTGGCATTGAGTTAATGATCTGGGTGCTGACATGAAACAACTTCATGCATCAAAGATTTATGGGTCCAAAGGAAAAATAGTTGTTACTTGTGCTCAGAAGGCCCAAATGTTCCTACAAACTGCATTCAGTAAGTCTGTTCTCAAACCCTTGCTTGCATGGTCTGAACCATATTAAATAGGATCATGTAAAGAGATATATGATATAAGATATATGATTCGGGCTAAAAGAGGAACTTTTGTATGCATGTCTAATATTGTGCAGTATTGATGAAACTGAGTTACGGATACTTTTTTTCAAAATCAGTGCTCCGTTCTCTCGTGTTCTCTTGCTTTGACTATCTCTCTGTTTCTCGTTTTTCTGTCTGTCTACCTCCATCATCAGTTCTCACTACATATATGTGTATTGTTCACCTCCAGTCAGGCGCACGAGAGGGCTGTTGAGAGTGTCTCTGTTGCATCCTGCTGTTAATCCACTTCCCTCTGAAACATATCCTTTTCCCTTCCCAGATACACTCACACACACATGTGCACAAAAACTCCTGCTAATGCACATAAAAATACACAAAGACCATACACCCACACACACACAAACACACACACACCCCGCAGAGCTGAGTCACTTATTCAAACTTCCTACACATACAGAATGTGTCTGTGTGGAGTTATAACAAATTGTTTTATGTGGGTGTGGTTTCATAACGGCTGCATATGATATTTTCTTGCTTCGACTTGCCCAAATTTTTTCATGATTCTTTTCATCAGTTGCCTTATGACTAACATCTTAATCTGCTTTCAGTAGTATCAATTCAAAATCTGCTTCTCCCGGCGGTTTCGATCCATATATGCATTAAAAAAAACTACGAGGAGCTGACTCACTAACTTCTTGCTCTCATCTTGCATACTCCGGATGCCTACAAATGCAAGGCAGTGCTCTATTTTTAATCTTATCAAAAAGCCTCATCTGTAGAAGATTCCCAGGCTCTGTGCAACACTTCTGAGGACATTGGAGGACTGGAATACATTTAAACAAAACTAAAACTACTGTAACTGGTGATGAAATGTGCAGCTTTATTCTGCACACATAACCGTCCTTCCACCTGCAGGACACTCCCAGACTTTGCAGTACATATAACAAAAAAAAGTTCAAGGACAATTAACAGGCTTAAAAGGGGGTTTAAATTAGCAGCTTCTGTAGCAGAGCAATCATGACCAGAAAGAACAGCTCATATTTCAAGCCTGCTCAGTGGAATACTGAGAACTCTATGGCAGCCCTATAATACAGAGACAGTGTAATTAGAGAGAAGATGGGCTTTTAGATGCTGAATTGTCTTTTGAGGTAGTTCAAAGGCAAGCTCGAGCAGCTGCATTGAGTATTTGAGGTTACACGATATGAACGCCGATGTGCAGTTGTTGTTTTTCTGTAATAAACTTAATTTGCATTGCAGTTGTACTATTATAGGCTGTGTCGTTAGTAACTACGTTAAATCAGAAAAATGAATTACTGTATGTTGTACTTTATTGTTTCACTTTTTACTCGTGTTTGACCACTGCAAGCTGAAATTTGATACATTTGAATTTCGAAGGTAAAATGAAGCATGCATCTCTAGGCAATGATACAGCGCATTCTAGTAAGCAAGTTAACGTGACCAAAGTCAGTGAATACATTTCGGGTTTCCTGTTGACACCAATAACTATTCTCTTTTTGTTGTCTTGCAGCAACTACAGCTTATGCTTCTAACTTTTGACCAGTTCTTTTATGTCTTCAAGCTCTTTTAGTTGGATATTCTACATATTCTAACACTACAGAATGCCATCAGGAAGGTTGCATGTATGAATGATGCAATTATTATCTAATCATAGTCAAGAGTATAGGTGCTTCTCTATCTTTAAGTTGTATTACATTTCTGTTACATCTATAAAAGCATGCAGCAATGCTCCACAATTACCATCCAGCAAAAAAAAACAGTTCAACTCAATTTACACAGTAAGTGCACATCTTTTTCTGCATTCAACTTCTGCAAATAAGAGTTGTTGAACAATTCAAAGAATCAGGTTTACAGCAAAATTCCATATTTGACTAAACATGCACATGCAGAGACATATGTTCATAGTGCCTGACCATTGTGCTTATGGAACGTACACGAGCAAAAGCACAGGTTCAACTGTTACTCATTGCATGGACAGCATCTACAGGCTTTGTATATATCTTCTCTTAATTCCAAAAAAAAATAAGAAATGCTAAAGAGATGCATCATTGTGAAAGTTCTGTTGCTGAAAGGGGGAAAATCATGTTGCTACTTCAGCAGTTCTGAAAACACCTTGCTCTCAAAACAGTAGCACTTGCAAATCCAGACTGATCAGCTGTTTCCTTATATAGATCTGAGCTTCAACATGCTGGATAACCACAGAGAAGCAAGAGAGATAGCAATTACATAAACACTGTGTGGTAACATAACATTTGTGTGGAGCAGCAAGGCTTTGCTTAGTAGAGATTTACACAAGGCCCTTTTATTTTTCAGTATTGGTCGTGAACTTGTGATACAAAATAAGACACAGGCTGATATGGCAACTCATTATAGTGATTTGAATGTGAGTAAAATGCCTTAGAGCACTATGACTTTCTCTCGTGTGGTCAGATTCATGGGTTTTGCTTTGAAATGACTGGTTACAGTACTGCTGACAGCGAAAGGGCAGGTGGTAGAAAGTGAGTAGTGAATCTCTTCACTCTTCTTGGAACAGAGCAAGAAAGGGATGAAGTATAAAGGCAGTTAAAATAGAAGGTTTTTCTATCTTTATATTCATGGCTGCCGAATTAATGATAAATTATACCTGCAATCTACTCACCAAAAAAATCTAAAATGAAATCACTCATTGGAGGATTTTGAGATTAAATATTTGTTTTATGTATTCAAATGTGTTATAATATGAGCAAAAACCACAATACAACACATTTTGCCTTGAACAGATTAAAACATAAACTAAAAGCAACCTTGTGGCCTTAATGATCAGTTAGCAAACTAGCTAACCACACATCTAATGCAAATCTGAGAAATATTACCAAGCTAGGTAGATGCTGGGTTGGATCAACCAGAGATGTCATTTTCAGCCATAAGTCAGCAGGGCACAAGAAGAGAGGGAGTAATGGTGTTCTCACTATTGCTAAAAAACAAGGTCACCACACTATGTATGTGTAGCAAGGACGGCTGCGTTTACAAACCATAAAGCCTGTCTGCAGATTGTCTATTATATAATTTACATATACTTTGTGAATTATTTAATGGAGTGTACATTCAAATCTTCTAAACGGTCTGTACTTTTACAGCACTTTTCTAGTCTAGTTGAACACTCAAAGCACTTTTATACAACAAGCATTCACCCATTCATACATACAAATACTCCTACAGCACTCCGCAGTCTATACAGTGCATCAGAGTTAATGTGGGGTTCAGTGTCTTGCGCAGGGACACTTTGACACATGGTCCAGAGAAGCTGGGGATCAAACCACAGACCTTCCAATTGGTAGCGGGCCGCTTTCCCTCCTGAGCTACAGCTTCCCAAATGTAAATTAAGTGTATGATTATGTCTAATTTATTTAATTAATTTATTATCTTTGCAGCTTTTTGTTTTTGTGTAAGTAAATTCTTTGAAATAGAAAATAAATGCACTTACGGCACAGCAAAAAGGTAGTGTTTCTGCCCTTACATACTGTAGGATAAAAACAGCAGACCTTAAGTGTCAGAGTTAAAAACAACCACTTCTGTGGATTCTCTGGTTACAAAATACGCACAAAGAGCTGCAAACTGGTATGTTTGTCTACTTCCACTCTGCCTCATTCATGACATCACAGGCCTTTTACTAAAAACACAATGAGGGCCTTGTGATTTGTTGGCTCTATTTGTATCGTGTTAGCTAAAAAAAGAGCTGCTGCTCTAAAAATAGAGAGGGCAGCCCATAAACAATAGTGGTAAGATTCCTGTTATTACTGAGCTCAGTCTCCATGAGCATTGCTAAGATTACAGGCGTTCAGAGCAACAGCAGACAGAGAGGCATTATTGGTGCTGACGTGGTGCTTGTCATAATGACTCTGCAGAAAACAAGAGCCGGAAACAATCAACACCTGACCTTTAGTTTAGCAGGAAATCCAGCTACAGCGAGGGTTTAAGTTTGCTTTTGGAAGAGGTTCAGATATTTGGGGGAAATATTTCTAAATATAGCCCAAAAGGGATAAATGCATCACTTATCCAGCTATCCGACACTGAAGATTTTCAATGTGACCTGAGTACAACTAAAATGCCATGGACTTTGCGATTTAGGGGATTTCTTGTTGGGGAATTCTGACAGTTCCTAGCTGCATGTGCAGTGTTATTAAAGGCCCTTTTTACGTGACATTCCACTGCGTATCTTGTGGCAGTCAATAATATGTAAGACACTTTAACTTATTCTGTCTCACAATCAAACCAATTTGGTCTCTATTCCCATTTCTTTCTCTTCAATATGCACATTTAGCTTCAAAACTCCGCTTCTTTGTTTCCAGCTTAGGGCTGTACTGCTTATGATCATTCGGACCCGCACACTAATGCAGCCTTTTGAAGAGGCACTAAATTAATACTTTTTAACAACAGCTCTAGAATAATCCTGTTCAATCCTGCATGTTGTGATTTCCCTCTTTTCCCCTCCCTTTATCACAATCCTTGCTTAATGAGTTCAAAGGATCCAGCATATGGGTACTCAATTCAGGGAGTGATGTACTCACAACACACACACACACACACAAACAAGATCATAAACACACAAGCCAGGATTAAAATACAGAAGGTGGAACAGTCATTGTGGCAGCATTATTGATCATTAAAGCATATTTCTAGGATTTCCGGGTTAGGGATTTTGGGAGCAACACCTACAGAGTGATTAGCAGCCTCCAGATGTTCTGAACATTGCTTTTCTGAACAGTAACAAGACATTCACTTAGCCTATTTATGCTGATGTCTTACCTTTCAGTCACAAACATGGCCTCCTGTTTCTACCCATTTGTTTATCATTATTTCTTTTGTTGTGCATTTTCTGTTTTCATCTTTTACAACATGCTATATCTGTGTTTTGTTATTTCTTTTTCTATACAAATTAAAAAGCATCCTCAACATGTGGTGATTCCACAATTTTTGCCAGGGGTTCTTGAACATGCTTTCTAAGGGTATGAAGAATTTATAGAGGTTGATATGAAGATTTATAATGTTTTAACACCTTAAAGAACAAATGAGTTCAAATGTATGTACAGCAAATCATTTATTAAGCCTGAGATGCAATATAAACATAATATCTAGAGAATGCACGACTGCATAAAAAGGTTGGCCAGATAAACCTCTGATCAAGACAAACAGCCACTGAGGTACTTAGTTTTACTCGTAGAAAATGTTTGTCTAAACCCCATAGATTTATTGATGTGTTTTCTCCTATATGCCTCCAAAAATAATTTTCATGTCAAGATAAGATGAGAAAACTTCATAGAAA
This sequence comes from Odontesthes bonariensis, assembly GCF_027942865.1. Classification (NCBI taxonomy): domain Eukaryota; kingdom Metazoa; phylum Chordata; class Actinopteri; order Atheriniformes; family Atherinopsidae; genus Odontesthes; species Odontesthes bonariensis. Next base: position 17,980,458 of record NC_134511.1, read on the forward strand.
CCAGACATGTCCAGCAAAAAAAGCCCTGTTTCAGTACACAGTAACAAAACCTGTGTCTTTTTGTAGAGTGTAAAACACTTTGAGTAAAGCAAGCACGTAAACTGATGTAGCTATTTTTAGCAAACATCATCTTACCAACACCATCAATTTGTTTTTGTTTTTTTATTGTAGGTATTTAAAATACATTTTGTGATGGCCCCATTCACAGCAGTGCCTTGTTACCATTACATCTTGCTTCTCTTGCTTCATTCTCCAAACTGGAGACATGTTGACTGCAACCTGTAATATATGTGGGGGAAACCCAATGATCCCTTTAAGCCTGTGCTGTCTTTAGTTACAATGTGCTTCAATTAAAAGAAGTGGATTCAAGGACACTTCTTACATTCACATTTTTTTTAAATTAACTGAAGGGATGTCATGGCAAGATGATGGTTCTTGAAAGTTCCTAAATGTAATACTTTATCATAGTTTGGAACACACACTGAAAAGAACTGAAGCATTTCTGATCTTTCAAGCAAAACATTGATAGCTATGTTTGCGTCAAACTCAAACATACTAGTGATTGGGAACTACTCTCAGGTCCTCATAAGAGTGTGTGAAATAATTCCTAAAAAGCAACCTGCAGGAATTGGCTTTATTGCTATTAAGACACAGTGGAAAGCAAAATCTTTGTTTTTAACATGACTAGACCTAGTATTTTAGTAGCTGTCCACAATGATTTGTGACTGATTTTCTAATATGGCAAATAATTACAGGAGTGTGAGTTCACTGAGTGCAATGCAATCAGCTCTAATCCACCTAAACCACATCAAACACTTGTCCTCTCTTCTCTCCTCTCATCTCTCAGTAACTTGTGTGTTTCTTCTTTATCTTTTTCTCTTGAATTTCACCACCCAGAATGCTTCCATCAAATTCACTGCTTTTCATCCCATTCTTTCCTGCTTTCTTTCTCTTTGTCTTTTATGGTTTTCCTTATTTGCGCTTTCCATATGCCAGAGTCATGTATCCTGGGGGTGTATGCACTCCAAACGCAGGGCTGAAGGACAGAAAGAAAGAGGGAAAAGAGTGAGGCTGGACCAGATGAGCTGTTTGAAGAACAAAGGTTGCCATTAGCTGCTTTGTAACCTGCAGAGCAACTCAGCAGCTGTGTGGCAATGACTATTTGCAACAAAGAACAATTTGAATGAAACGCATCCAGACTTAAACAGTGCCAACAATATGTAATAAAATAGAATCCCTCTTCTTCAAAGGTAAACTGCTTTAGTGTTAATTATTCCCAATATTGGTACATAAAGGCAACTCTGTAGTATAAAAATTAGAGCCCTGTGTCCATAGCAAAAATCGTCTCTTAGAGGTCTATCTCCTAATCTTCAGTGTTGCCAAAGGATTACATATTCCTTAAAGTACTGTGTACATGTCTTAAGTTAGGTCACTGTCTCAGGCAGCATGCCGACCACTCATTGCCCCCTTTGTGTGCTTAGCCACCCAGCTTTTTGTGGCTGCACTCTGAAGGCCCCCATCATTTTTTTTTTTATCTCATTGTCTGGTGACATCTCATGTCTCATTAACTCTCGCCCAACAGGTGAAAGCACAGCTGCAAAAATTTGCACACATCTGTCACTGCAAAATGATGGTTAGATACAGAGCAGGAGGGGTTTATATGTGACACAGCTGTCCTCATAAACCCACACTGTGGACACAAACTGCACACAGACACATGTTGTCACTACAAAGACGATTGAGTACCTGGAGTTCATTTGGTTACAACTTGGCTCAAGGCTGTGTTATTTGCAAGTTACTGTTTCTTAGCAGGGGGAGGTTTTTTGGTCCAAAGTGTGACAAGCAAAGCAACATCTGTGCTACTTTATGTCAGTAACTGCGGTTACCATATCCTATTCCTGGCTTTTTCTTTTCCAAAAAAAAAGTCCTGTTGACGATAGAAGTGACATGCCAAATTTTAGTGTTCCTATCCAAGGCTACTGAACATTTCAGCAACGCATATTAAACGTTTGCAGTTATTGAAGATCAGTGTACTACAGATTCTTTTTTTTCTGAAAAAACAGAAAAAAAACTCTCAACTTTCAGAGTAATTCACCCGTTTGTGTACTCTTCTCAAAAAGCGCACACACTCACAAGCGTTTCAAACTGAATGAATACATTAAAAAATTAACAAATATGCTCACGAACGTAAATGCAGAGATTATGAAATTTCCAACGGGGTGACCACTCTCCCCAAACCCTATACCAGCACTGTTTGTGGGGGGTACCCGCTGTGCATGCTGATAAGTGAGGCCTAACCGCACCACTTCCTCTTTCCCTTTGATTGATGGTTTACTATCAAGCCTTGTGGCAGAGTCCAGCTGAACATGCAGGTCACTGGGTCAAAACAAGAGAGATAACCACCTGCTCGAGATGTTTGATGCTTTGGTGTTTTTCAGCATGTGTGTGTGTGCGTGTGTGAGTGGGCTTGTTGACGTCATCAGAAAATCATGTGAAGCTTGTCTTTACTCAAGAGGTGGAAAACAAGCCAACCGATGTTTTGGTTTTGTATGATAAGTAAGTAGTGGTCATAAACATCATGAGAACAAAACCCAGCCTGAAAGTTTGACATGAGCCGAACAAAGGAGCTAAGAATGCATTATTCACTGTGGATTATTAAGAAGGTGTATAAGGACACAAAAGCGAGTTTGCAGAGATGGGCGTTTGCGGATTAGCAGTCGTTGTGTGTAATGTCTGAATTTTCTGTTTCTTGTTGTTTGTTTTTTTTACTAAAGACTTTTGGATCTTTCACTGGAGTCACAGTCACAATATCTGTGCTAATAAGTACTCTTATCAACCCCACCCATTTTTACAGTGCAAGGGACACCTTTCAAACAGTGATCAAGTAATGCTCAGCCAGTAAATACAGGAAGTGGGTGTAACCAAGAAGATTGGAGGTTAGGGAGAATGAAAGGCCACTCCACAAGAACCCCTGGAGTGAGCTGACAAAGACAAGGACAGCTCCCACCTTGTCAATATAAACAACTTTTTGTGACTCCCCCACCCCCACTACACACACACACACTCACAAACACACCTAACAGATCGATTTTAGAAAAATGTAATGTAATATTGTTAAGACTATGAATATTTCATCATCTGTAATTTCATAAAAAGATTCGGACGCAGTAAAAAAAAAAATGTAATGTTAAGATGCCATATGTAAAAAAAAATGTGATCCAGAAAACATCACTGTTTTCTCTGGGCCAAAAGCCTGCATCTCTGATGGTATGGAGGTGCATTAGTACCTGTGTAACTGGCCATTTTCAAATCTGGAAAGGCACTATCAATGCCGAAAGGTATATTCAGGTTTTAGAGCAACATATACTCCCATCCAGATGACATCTCTTTGAGCGAAGGGCTTGCATTTTTCAGCGAGATGACAATAAATTGCATACTGCATCTATTACAACAGCACGGCAACATGGAAGAAGAATCCGGGTGCTGGACTGACCTGCCTGCAGTCCAGACCTTTGACCAACTGAAAACATGAGCTTTTGATGGCAGTTTCAGAGTCTCTATATGACAGCTTTTCCTAAACTGTTAACAATACTAAGGGTGAGACTGAGTTAACTGCTTATTCTTCATGACTAACAATAATCAGATGTAAGAGCGATAAATAACCTGGTTTAAGAGGGGATCCATCAAAGTGCTCTTTCTGTCTAGTGACAGAATTTAAAAGAAAACGACAAAATGTCTGTGTAAATTATCAAAACCAATAAAGTTTTCTTAGATATATCTACTAATATACTCCCAATTGTATCAAACTTTAACACTGTTGACCATTTGTTAAAACTGATAATTACATGCTTATCAGGAGGCTAATTTTGGGTTTAATAGCCTGATCAGTGTTATCTATAAACAACAGTCTGACGACACCCTGAGGGTTGGCTGCACAGCTCAGTCATCTGTAATGCAGAACAAGCTGTTAGGTAGCAATTATGGTGAGTGGGAGCACAGGGATGGAGCATGCACACACACACACACACACACACGCACACTGAGCCTGTATTACTCTGAAATGTTTCAGTCCTCATTGTGAAGGAGATTTACTGTAAGAGGGATTTTACTGCTATGACTTCAAATAGGAGAAATGTAGCTGGAATTATCCTAGACTGTGACATTCCAGGAGTGGTAAGTGCTCAAACTGCAGCTCAAGGCTCTTTTCTCCTATTTTATTAATAAATGCACACACAAGCAGACACAGACTCACAGCTCACAACTCTGCGACTTTATCCAGTCTGATACACAGCTGTCACTGTAGTTAGTCGGCAACGATCTCTTTAAGAAAATCTTTGTCTATATATGAATCTGGTGTATTTCAAATACCTCAGATGGCCATTATGCTTTGTGCAGTGTACATATTTCTTCTGTTAAACACTCCACAAGCTTTGTGATTATGGAGGAATCTCTACAGGAATGCGATGCTAAACTCTGCATTGCAGACGCAAGACTTTTGGGTTTAGGATGCATACCACTGATTCCATTCATTTCACACTGCACACATGGCCAGAGGGGGACTGGACTAAATCCCAATGGGGCCTCCTCTTCTTTTGGTGTGCCCTGACAGCTTACAGCAGCAGCTGCGGACACAAGTGTGTAATGTTGGGGAAACCTGCTCTTGGACATCAAACCGCCCGAAAACTCCATTAGGTCAGGAGGAGGAATGAATGCTGTCAATATTTTAGGGCAAGTTGCCTTTGCTTGTTGTCTTTTACTTTTATTTAAATATTTAAATCTGAGTGTACAATCTCGTGCATAAAGACTACATTTAGTCAAGCTGTACTTTTTCTTCCTTTAAAGCAACATATCAGAGAAATAGTATACCGCTATCAGTCAGGCAGTGTTCATTGTATACAACTTTTTATTCATGTTATTTTTTCATTTTAGATGCCCACAGATATCTGGCAAAAGGGAATGAAATTAACCATTATTTTGCTTTCTTGGGAACATGTACATTAAACTTGTTCATATCTTGATTAATGTACATTCTCTCCTTACCAACAGATGGATTCAAATTCAAATGTAGGCCTACAAGTTTTCTTTTCAGGCCACAATCAGACCTTCATCATGCACTTCTGCGTGTTACTCTGAACAAAATGAAAGAAAGAAACTTACTGTTAACTCAAAGCTCCTGCATGTGTTAATCTCCGTATATCCATTATCTTGTCCTCTTTGGTTGAGCAAGAGATTACCACTCAAAAAACAATGGGGGTGCTCAGCTTGTTTTGCAGCCCAGCTTTGTTCCCAATTTATGGGGTTTGAGGACAAAGTAAAATCTTGACCATAAAACAACATCTCTCCAATGCCAATATCCTTATTCCACTATGATGTGATTAATTGGTTTTTAGTTTGTTTTCCTGAATGTTTAAGCACCATTAACAGAGCTCAGCAATTCTATTGTTTTTTCATGTTTACCATCACACGATTTGATTCTCCCATATGGTTATTTATAAATAATGGCTATACCTAAACGGTAGTAATTGTAATCCTTCAATGTGAGATTAGTGACTGCCTAAAGTCCCTCTGCTATATGTTATTGCCAGTTTCTATGCAAATAAAAAAAAAAAGGGGGGGAGGGGGTGCAAGGTCAAATAAAACCAAGGGGAGAAAAAGAAATAGAAGTGTGGCACAGAAATGGAATGAAGATTAATAAACAGGAGGTAAATACAAAACATGTTTGAGTGTGATGTTTAATGCATGTAAAGAGGAGCCTGTTATACAATAAAAAAAAACACATGTATGATACATGAGTATAGATGAGCAGCACGATTTCTGTTTGAATGAGGATAAAGGAAACAAAAAAAATGTATAACATATAGGAAAAGTAAACTCGTGCCTCACAACTGAAAGAAAGTCAAAAACAACCTCACTCACCCTTATTAATTGTGCTAAAACTAAACCCTCCAAACACACAATTGTCTCTCTTTGTCACATTATCTCACACACCCACACACATCAGCCACTGAGCCAGTCATTCACCGGCTCTGGTTGTGAAAAACATCCCCGGGGGATTTTAGACAGCACTGATCCTTTGAGATTGCATACACGACAATATGTAAACATGTGTATCTGGATTCCTTGCTAGCATTTTTGTTTTCAGGGATGTTCTGTTTTTGTAACATGTGGCTTTTGATGTGGTGCGTGTGTTGTTGACATCCTTGTACTGTGGTTACACTGTGCCCTTTCAGAGGCTGAATTAATTAAAGGATTGTTTGACTATGCAGTGAAGTTCAGGATTTTAATGAAGTCCAATAGTGTTCCAAAGAATACTATTATAACTGTGTGATGTTTACATAATGTTTTCTCTGAAGTGTGTTGTATATCAAGTGTACTTGTTTTTCACAAGATACGCTAGCTATTGTTTTTATTTAAGGTGCGCAGTAATTGAAATCATTCTATCACAAGAGGGAAAACAAAAACTGGTCATCTGGTCAACAATGTTGACGTGCCCCTCCACACTGTTGCTTGTACTGGATGCTTGGTCTTCACAGTACAGACTGATATTTGACATCACAGTTTTCAATTTAATCTCCAAAATGAAAATATTTTGCTGAGCTCACCTAAAATGAAACTTTAAGTCTTACGTTTTAAACATCACAAGCCAGTCCCAGAACATCATTAATAAACTGACTTACAATCAGTTTTTTATCTTACATGTGACATAAGGAAGAACAAAAGAACAGTCTATGTGTTTGTCCAATTCAGGGTTGTTCGGAGTCTGAAGCCTGTCCCAGCGAGAGGCAGTGTACAATCTGTCCATGTCACAGACAAATGCAACGAGCACACTTTACAGTCATTTAGAATTACCTGTTAACCTAACAAGTCTGTTTTCAGACTGTTTACAAAGACATTACAAAGAAGCACACTTGATTAACAAAAACAACCTCACTCAAACTTATTAATTGTGCTAGAACTAAACCCTCCAAACACACAATTCTCTCTCTTTGTCCAATCATCTCACACACACATGTCATATCAACCACTAACCTAAACACAGCAGCAAATAGGGAAGTTCCCCAAAGTCTCCAGGCTTTCACCAACAGAGGTCATGTCACGGTCAGATTAAGGACAACATTTACGTATTCCTTTTATTGTCAAGTCAGCAACAATCCACCCCAACTTTGTTGGTAAAAACTCATGTTCCACGGCTTGAATGAAATTTCTTCTACACCCCAGTTTTACTTCTGCAACTAATACATTTGTGGACTGTTTGACCTGCCGTAATCTGTCAGTTGTGTCTGGAGTCCCTCAAGCTTGCCGGGCTTAGTGAGACTCCTTCTTCTGCTCCCTCTTCTTCCATCTCTTCACTTTGATATCAGCTGCATACTTATAAGATGGTTATTTGGCTTTGTTCATCCAACCAACTAATTGGTCTATAGGATCATTTGTGGTGCCTTGCCCACAATCCTTTCGTACCATGACCGTGACCATGACTAAGACGAGAGGGAAAACTATGATACAACCATAAAGTACAATTTTGAGGAAAAATATCAGAATGTGCATCACATCTTATATTCCTTTTCAAACATTGGAAGGTATAACCTATTAAAACTTTATGTATTTATTTACCTCTGGGGTTGGGGTAGACAGCCATGCTATACAGGAAGCAGTGGCAGAAGCAACTCTTGCCTGCATCCTGGGCTCACCTACAGTAATCTCCACAATCGACCCAGATCACAGGGCCCTATATCAGTCCATGGTGAAATACACTGCTGATCCTACAGTTCACGCTTTGCTGGTACTGTGCAGCACTGTACACCACTTGTACAAAGACAGTCTTGTGCTGATGCAACAAAAGGCAATAGAGAACATCAAACACATTTGTAAAAGGAACACCCCCACTTGAAGCCAGAGGCAAATTCCCCTCTGTGTACTGTATCTGTTCATGGGTGCATATATTCTGCCAGATCCAGGGTCCATGTGTGGGCCCCACAGATGGGTTGGCTGTTCCCTCTGGATAATCATCTGTTGAAGGTCTCGATTAGCAGTGGAACAGGATAAACTTTGCCCAGCTACAGCAGCCTCATCATGGCCTCGTCTACGTCAGAGAGCAGATACTTTGGACCCAGAACTGTTCTGATTGCAAAGCTGCTTAGAGGAGGTTGAGAGCGAGGAGTGGGCCTTTTTTGACAGGTTCAAGTTTGGAGGGAGTACAAATCATCACCCTCCAACGAAGGGAAGAGAAATATTATACCCACACAGAGATTGTTTGTTTTCAATGTGTTCACAGTCCTGCCAGGTTTTTTTCCCTCCTCTCACTCCCCTTCCTCTTTCACAATATTCTGTGTCTAAACATTGAGCAAAGGACTGTTTAAAGAAGAGATCACAAGAATCGTATAGCTCACAAAAACTATGATGATAAATAGTAAATAGTAATACCATCGTCTGAGTGACTCAGAAGACAACAGGGTTTACAGTGAAGTCCATGAATTGATGAATTGCTGTCATATAGGACAACAAGACTTAGAGCAGCATGAGTCATGTTATACAGGTGGATATTGATAGATCCTGAGCTGTCCAGTGGTATTGACTCTGTGGTTCAGCAGTGTGACAGCAAGATGAGGCAGCATGAGGTGGGCTGTGGTCCACAACAAAGAACTGTACAGAGGAGGGAAGTGGGAGGTTTGTAGAGGAGTAGCAGCACAACATTTCATGTTTTTATGTGAAGTTGAAAATCAGACAATCAGTCAGAAAGTTAATGGTCATAAAAACAGGTATAAAATGCAGTCAAAGTCCAAAGGAATATCATTATCAAACAGAATAAAAATATTAGATCACATGAGCCTCACAATTCCTTGATCTCAACGTCAGGACCTTGGACAAAATCCACAGAATGAAGGTACCTTGAAAAACTGTGGGGAGAATTATTTCAAGGCAATTTTGAAGTAAAATGTTCTTACATCAAATATATGTTTGATCTATCTCCTCTTTCTGGTTCTGCCAGATGTCAGTCCAACCTACCTTCCTTTTTTTTCCTGCCAAGAGGCAGAAATGACTCCATGATCGTGTGTCACAAATAGGAAAAATAACAAAAGTCCCCAAAACCGAGCTTTTCTTTTATTACATGCATTTGTTTCCTATGAGGCAAAAATCACACAAAATATCAAGAAGCAACACACTATTCATAGCAAAAACGTTTGAAAATAGACAGAGCCTTGAAAATGCTGATGAGTCACTGGAATTTCACATGTCGGCTATCTGTTGCATGTCCTTGCTTGTTCCCTCTGGAATCTAAAATCAAATCAATTCTGTTTTGTTCATGAGTCTGTTTAGTTTGGTATACTGTTTTTTTTTGTTTGTTTTGTTAGCTTTTTGAGGAGGACAAAGTTGTGTGATAAAAGTTCATTATGAGGCCCTCGTAAGTGATTTATCAAACTCCAAACAAACGCAAGCAGGTGTTTATGAAGCAGGGAACCACTGGAAAACAGCTACTACAAATACAGTGGAAATTGAATAGTGGAATAGGGATTTATTTATAACTAGATCAATAACAACACAAAGAAGTCACATCTTGAGTCTGCGTTTTGAATATTTCTATTAAGTTCACGAAGAGACTGTGCAGACTGAAAAATTATACGAAAGAGCAGAGTGTGAGTCCGTCAAAAAAAAAAGGCTAACCTTTCTCCATGCTTGTTCTAGTCATCTAAAAATGTAGAAATTTAGATGACTTAGCCTGATTCATATATAAGCTAAAATGACATTACATTAAATAGAATAGAATAGAAAAATACTTTAGAGTCTCAAACAGCTGCAGCTCATTCAGAACGCTGCAGCCCGAGTTTTAACCAGAACAAAGAGATCACATCACATCACCCCAGTTCTCAAGTCTTTACATTGGCTCCCGGTCAGATACAGAATAGATTTTAAAGTTCTGCAACTCGTCTACAAATCACAGAATGGTTTAGGTCCAGAATACATGAATGACATGGTAGCAGAGTATAAACCCAGTAGAGCTCTGAGATCTGCTGACTCAGGTCAGATAGTGGAGCCCAGAGTTCAAACTAGACACGGTGAAGCAGCTTTTAGCTGTTATGCTGCACACAACTGGAACAAACTACCAGCAGACCTGAAATCAGCCCCAACTGTAAGCACTTTTAAATCCAGGTTAAAAACATTTCTCTTTCGGTGTGCTTATGGTTGAGTTTATATTTTTCTTTTTCCCCTCTTCTTTGATTGCTTTAATTTTTATTCTATTTTTTTTTCTCTTTAAATTACTTGTTTTTATGCTGCTTTATGCTGTTCTTTTAAATGCCTTGTCTTTATGTAAAGCACATTGAGTTGCCTGTGGTATGAAATGCGCTATATAAATAAAGATGCCTTGCCTTGCCTTGCCTTGCCTTATTTATCCCCCAATGGGGGGAATTTTAAAATTTTAAAAATGTTATTAATTTAAAAAAATTAATAATCCTTTTTGGAAATTGTATAATATATATAAAGCCCAATGTTGGGTCGTATGGACCTGCTTATTTTTCCGTGTTTGTTTTTCTTCTCTCTTTGTTTTTTTCTTTGTTTATTTCCCAACTGGCCTGGATTTGGAAAAAGTTTGTTAGATAGATTGTTTTGCCCACATTCTATTTCCACATCCAGTGCAAAAAACACTGCACACAGCCGAGCAAACAAATTAGCCTGAGTCCTCAAACCGAAACAACAGCAAAGGTGGTCCATCACCAGCCTCTGGCAAGAGCATATTTTTGACATTAGTTGTGCATCAATACAAAGCAAGGGGGTAAATAACTTGCCTATCGATGAACATGTTATTGATTGATATCTACTTGCAAAGCTTTGGTAACATTGAGGCATGAGAAATCTTACTTACATTATGGTAAAGATCGTAGTCTTTTTTTATTAGTAGCCAACCTAAAACTTTAAGTCCTTTAATGTAATAGTTAGGATACAATAATAAACATACAGTCGAAGCCAAGAAGCAAGCATTGTTAAAACAGACACAAGGATACATCAAGTTAATATCTAAGTTTATTCTAAATCATGAAAGCGTTAAACAATTAAAAGAAATGTTGAAAAAATGTGAAAAGAGTTATCAGGCTATTAATTATACGATAATAAAAATAAGTAATCCTAAATCAATCATATGGCTCTATCATATGGTAATAATGAGGAACAATGGTTGTTGGGCACTATCGATCACAAAAGAGGCAGACTTTGTCGAAGAGAGGTGAGGAGAGGAGTCGAGTGGCTAAATGTCTTCAGAATGGCCACTATGAAAAGCAAGTAAATCTATGTTGTAAATATGGTTTCTAACCAGAGCTCAGGAAATGATGTCAACTTGTAAAAAAAGGGTATCATATGTCTCCCACAGAAGTTTTGAGTAATGCATTATAAAACAAAGAAATATAGAATGATACAGTCAAACTAAGGCCGTCATGAGGATAAAAAAAACTGCTCACTCCATGAACAGCTGATGCAGATATTCATCTCAAGGGGGTCTATCTTCACGTGGTCCAGACAGGAGAGTCAGCAAAAGCTTTTAGTTATTTTCTTGGATTGTTTTTCCAGCAGTTTTCATGCAGTTTTATCATGAACATTTTGAACCCTTCATGATGTTGTTGCCAATTTCAAACCTGTGGGATTCAGGCTGAGCCTGAGGGTGGTTATTCTCAATTTGAAACATACTGTTGGCTCAAAGAGAACACAAACAACACGAGTGAACATGCAAACTCTGTATTTCTCCCTCTCACCTCTATTTGATATAAGAATGCCCACAGCAGGGAAGTTGTTACGTGTAACAATGAAGCAGTGCCGCCCAAAGCAAACGCCATGTGACAGCTCAGTTTTCCTTTCTGTGCCTCTGTATGAGAGCATGCACAGACAGAGAAAACACACTCTGCCAAACAAGCAGCATGGTGAGTCCCCGTGCTTTCATAGAGTTACACAATCCTGGATCCCACAGTCAAACAGTATACTGCGAACAGTTTACAGGAAAACATGTGCTCTACAGCAAGGCCATCAGATCTTTATAGCTGGTGCTTTGTCATCATTCAGTTAGCTGATTGCATTCACCTGCTATTCCAGTTGTAAATCACAACATGATTAGACAGCCGGAACACAAAGTAGTACTCTGTAATGCATGCATGCAGCTGGTTTAGGGTCATGGTTAGGTAGTGTTTCAGTGAGAACTGAGGAAAGTCAATTATAATCTCAAATAAGGTTTAACCTGCTTTTTCATGTTGTTGAAGGTTTTGTTCACTGCTTCTTGGATAAAATGTCTTGAAAAGTGCAAACATTCATGGACATTACATACACTGCTGTCTTCAAGCCGCTCATAAAGAACCATATACACCTGCCTCACTGGTTTAGAATTATAATGACTTTCTTATGGTTTTATTGCTTCAAACTGTAGTCACAAGTTGAACCTCTTTGCCCTGACCATAAAAGAAGAGATTCCAGTTGATTTGAAAGTACTTGTTGACGGAACATTGTATGATATTTCAAACTCGACCACTTTTTTTTCTAATGCATCTGACTGTAAAATGCTGACAGTCATAAAGAACTTTATAATTAGACATGATTGACCACCACTAAACAGCTACAATGTATGACACAGGGCAATCAAGCACATCAAAGAAACAGTCCATGAGCATGCTGAAGGCAGTGGAGGAAAGAAAAAAACTCCCTTTTTATTGGAAGAAACCGCCAGTAGAACCAGACTCAGGAAGAAAAGCAATATACCTCAACCCATTGGGGGGTGGAGAGGACAGGAAAGAGGGAGGGGTCAATAAGCACCATTAAACCAGACCAACGATACATGCAGAGAAAGAGAATCACAAGTTAAACATGAATATGATTTCATATGTACATGGAAAGTAAAGAGAGCAGAGTCAGGAAAGATGCATCATGGGAGGTCCCCCAGCAGTCTTGGTCTGTAGTGGCATAACTAAGTGATTTTTTGCAGGGTCACCTGTGCTATCCCTAACTAAAAGCTTTACCCTCTGCATTCGGACACCAACACACATCTAATGAAATTTGGTGTTGAGTTAGGACACATTAAAACATTTTAAAAGCCCTTTAAAAGTTTGCTTAGTCTCAGATTCCGCCTATTAAAACTGTGTATAAGGGCGTTGGCATTGACAGAGGACCATTTTGTTTTGATATAATGACTTTCATATAAAAACTTACTACTTGCACTGGCAGTGAGACTGACTTCCCATACTGAGTCAACTGTCTCAATGCATAATCCATATCTTCATTCCTCTCTTTTTTATCCAATGATATCATTTTAAAGTAAATTAAGACATAATTTAACATGGCACAATTTTGTAATTGTCCCTTGTGGCCTGCTGTTACAAATGAAAAAGTGCAGTTAATCTAACAGGTGTTGAAGGTAGAAAAACAAACTACCAAAAAGAGCGTTTATCTAATGCACAATACTTTGCAATGCACTGTACGTTCATTGTGATTGTAAGTGGTATCATTATTTGGCACATCCTAAAAGATATGACACTATGCCTATAATTGCTCTTCGTGTCCCCAACAGACAAGCGGATAAGGAGTGATTCACACTAAGAAAAAAAACATTCCTGAACGATGACTATGCAACACGTATGGAGGATAAAGCCAACCTGTAGCTTTTCCTCTGATTCATACAATAAAAAAGGCTCTCCCAACAGATGATCCTAATCTTCACACATTCATTTTTATTTCGTAAACAAGTCGACATGTGTGTGATGCGTTCGTCAGTCTTTATCTGAGTTGCTATCCTGGAGTCAAGCGTTTGCTTTTTTCTTGGCAATACTGAACCCTCAGATGAATAGTAACCGATTCATAAGTGGAGAGAGAAACAGGGGAAAACAGGGAAATGTGACATCATCTTGTGTTGGCAATATCCGTAATCTCCCTACACAAACAGGAGATAAAGTTTGTATCAGCATGGACGGATAGTACAATACTGCAGTCAGAGAGCACATCGCATATCTGAGTTGTCCCTACATAAACCCTCAGAGCTCGTCATCTCTCCATATGAATCAGCTATTATCTCACCATCCCACAGCAGTCTTAGACAAGAGCCTATTCACCATGCATCTCCCTTGCTGTAACAGAAAAGCCCAGGCAGTCATAGTTTCTACAGACAGTCTGTCTTGCAAGGAGAAGAGATTAAGTTGTGTATGTTTATATCAGATGAGAATGGCTTCAGCACAGTATGATGCGTTGTCAGGACAACTTGTCTTCTCCACAGCATTTAGATGTCTTTTTCCAAGAGCTTTCAATCTTTTAAGTCCACTGTGAAAACAATGCAATTGAGCTTTCTGATATGCATTGCATATATGTTGCACTGAAGTATCTTAAATGTGTTTCAATTCCATAACACTCTCTTCCATAACACATGAACTCATTAGTTCATGTAGCTAAGATAATGTCCCTTCTGTCCCTGACAGTCAAGCTGCGCCTTACTCACTGGTAGGGCTGTGGAGGTGGAGCGAGGTGGGGTGGGGGATAACAATTGCAGCATTTTGCTGCACATCTATCATCAACTGTACAAAAAACACCAGAAACCAGATCCTTTTTCAGGCAGCTGTCGCGTGCAGCTGGTAACTCGAAACTGGCTTCTCCAAGAGGCTTTTAATTCCACACATGTGGCACTACCTGTCCGGTGTCGATTTGAAGATTTTATGTGTGTGGGGCAGCTGCTGAGGCCCAAAAGCCTGATTAGGAGGGGGAGTAGGAGGGTCAGACTATAAAAGTGCCTCTTCTAAACCTTGAACTTATTTATCCATTAACTATACCCAATCATTTATCCCTCTATCCATCCCTGGTGATTAGCTCCATGTGTCAGGACATGTCAGCAAAAAAAAGTGTAAATGTGTGTCCCCCTGTGTGAGTCTGTGTTTATGAAATTTTACCTCTGAATGCTGCCACACAGTAGGTCCTCCAGAGACAATGCACAAAGGGCTTAGTGAGCTGATGGGTGTGTGGAAGGATGACAGAGAGGAGGGGATGGCATGATGCTTAAGATATGTGATGAAATATCGAAAAGAACAGTTAAGTTTACTTTCTTGATTTACAATGTTAATGTTTTTCTTATATATGAGTTCATTCTCACATGAAAACTATTGCACTTGGCTCATTTCTGATCCTGTGCTCTTTCACCTCGCTGAGGTGCCAGCCTTGCTGTTCAGACGTTCTTTCAGCTATGAATCAGAGGTGTTCTCTGAGATTTCCTGGCCAGAGCCTCTCTTATTTTGCAGTCAGGAGATTTTGTTCTGAATGCTTTGACTAGTCTATTTAATCAGGATGTATTGCATGTTGATGCTATAAAGTCTAATGGCTTAAAACATTTGTGCATGGACTGAATGAGTTGCATCATTGTCCAATAGGCTGCTTTGTGTGGTGTCAAAATATATGAAAATCTTGATAAACACTGATATACTTTTTGGTAGTACAAGATTTATGAAAACCTCTTTTTCTGGAGTTCAAAAAGAATGGGTTATATGATTCGTGATGCTTGGCAAGGTCTTTAAGGCTTGTGTTGCCGTCTGCAGTTCAGCTCGAAGAGACTTTGCAAATAAAGTGAGAATGAATGGTTTATTGAAAAATTTGTACAAAACTTTGGTAAAGACGGAGGCTCCATGAATGTTGAGATCTTTAGACATTTCATCTATTCAAATATTTCTTGCAAAAGCTGATCAGCCTTTTTAAGATCTTTTTAAAGGTTTGATCTTGCCTTTTGGTTCTTGAGACTTTGCACCTTGTACTGAACCCTCAGCATCTACTTCTGTGGAGTCTTAGATAGTGATGTCTTTTTTTTACAATGGAATCAATGATCCTATAATCCCATCGCTATGTTACCCTCTGTTGCAGTCCAAACCGTTTTATGTTATTGTCCATCTGTTAATTTTTTTAATGTCTCAGAATGAAAGCTCCTCTGATTGCAGACTCACAGCAACAGCTGCCGAAGGTAAAAACCACACTCTGAATAAACTCGAAACCTTTTACCTGCTAAACTGATGAATAAATAATGAAGGGATGGCACACGCCTGCTTAACTGTATCTAGTTTACGCCCCTAAAAAAGACTGCGATACTCACTAATGAGATGAAATTACAAGCCCCCCTGCTGGGATTTTGATGCGAATACCCCTAAAAATTAAGCTGTGATTTTGCACTTTAAACCCGTATTCATTACGTAATTTTAGTTTAGATATATCTTGGTAAACTGCTAAGATAATAAAATTGGGTCAGTGTGTCCATAAATCTATTTACAGTAGCTGTGGTTTTCAACCATCTGTTCATATTTGGAAGTTGTTGAATGCAAAAGCTGAAGCATCAGGCTTTAATTCAGCACCCCACTGTTTGAATCAGAAAAGAAAGAAAGAAAGAAACATTCAGGTGTCCATGAGAAACAGAGTGCAGAAAGTCAAGTTAAAAATCATTTACACACCATGGAATGGGTTAGTTAGACCTTTAACAGAGCTAATCAGCTTTGCAAAACACAAAAAAACAACTGAATTTACCAGGTTTTTATTAGACAGACAAGAACATGTTGTTAGTTTTGTTCTCCCTCTGAAGCAGCAAGACAAGAGGTACTTAGAAAGCAAGAGCACTGCTGAGAAAGTAACCATATCCTCTTTGGGGCATTGCTGGGCAGTGACTCTGCTTCTGTTTACAGGAATGAGCACAGCTCTGCGGCACCGGAGGTTCTTTTTCAGGAACATTAACAATGCAATCACCTCTTAATTCTCACCTCAGTTTCAGAGATAAAAACAACAACATTGGCATCTTTGTGGGAGACTACTTATCATGCATTTGTTAAGGAGCATGTAAAGTTCAAATCAGGAGCTATAAACTGCAGAGTAACAGCGTGAACTTATTGTGCAATTCTGCCTTCCTGTCTCTTTTACTCAGCAGATTGTGCACTATGCAGCTGGTTCAGCAGGCTACATTTATGTACACAGCTGGATTCAGGCTTTCTTCAGCCCAGTTTACAGCCTGGTCTCTGGCTGCCACTTCAAACGAGCATCCCATGCAGTGTGCCAGTGAGTTACTGACAGCTTGGGATATATTATTTTTTCCTGCTGAAGAAAAGGTTTCTCTACCTACCCCACTTGTCACTTGTCTAGTTATTTGGTTGATATCTAAATACACGATTGTTAAACTTTTTTTTTTTAATCTTTCAAATAGAAAGTTGATATACCTGCTCCTGGAGTGTAAATGTGTGTCTTTGTGTGCTATATTTGCTCAAAGAACGATTTATATCATGCTGTCAAATTAAGTTGTTTATGAGCTGTTTAATATAACTACTCAATCATTCAGTGGAACTCTGGATCTACTGGAACGTGAGCTAAGGGGTTAGACTGATGTGACACAGGTTAGTTTGATCCTACTGATGATGTGTTGCTGCATAGGTAATCCTGCTCTGTTGCAATGATCTTGCACCACAGCACCATTTCTATCAACAAAGACCATCATTTTCACATTTTTCAACATAATGTTCCTGCTGTACTTCCTTTGTTGAGTTGTTTTTTTCCCTCTTGAATAATAACAATAACAATAACTGAGCCATACAACCAAACTAATGAGCAGTATAGGCCAGAAATGAGAGCATGGCCTAAGAAAAAGAAAAAAAAACAATAATCTTACAATGCTAAACTAAACATTGCAGACATAACACTGAACATGTGTAAGTATGCTTTAGATAGCAACGCTTTTGTATGACCATATGCAATAGATCCATGAACTACATTTTCACAAAGTCTTGTTAGGCCAGAAATTTCACACTTTGCAGTTTCTATCCATAGAAAATGTCTCCAACAAAATGAGGGATTTAATGTTTTTTTTATAATCTGAAATTACATAAACCCAAGAGAGGATATTTTTCTCTTTAACAGCCTATAGTTTAAGGGAGCTATATAGCCATATTTCTGTGCTTTTAGAAAAGTCATTTTGTGGTTGGCTGTAGCAAAACGTTTGTTCTATGTTCACAGAGCTGGCCAGTGATGGAGAACAGGATGTAGGTAAGTTCTGCTCTGCTGAGAAAGGGGATGTCTGGCTCACATTAGACGGTTTTTGAGTTCACTGCAGATGATCACATCAAAGTGGCTTTGCATTTGCCTGAGCAATAAAAAGCCCACTTCAGTGGGTAGTCTGGCTTAAATATGTTTATATTAGGATGTTAAGTTTCTTTGGTTTAAGCTGAGGCAACATGAAAAATAAGATGAACGGCCGTGCCAAGGCTCAAACTGTATTCCGCTCAAAGAAGGTGATTAATGTGTGATGATGATCCAGAAACTGTACCTCGAGATTATTTTTCTTTGTGTGGTGAAAGGGTATTTAGGGAGGGTTAAGTATTCCTGCCCCTTAAAGGTGATTAATCTTCCAGTAAATGTATCATTTGATTAAGGATTATTCTCTGTCCCTTTGTCGTCTTTTTAATCAAGGACAATATCCCAAAGCCAAAATGCATCAGAAGATTCAGTGGCAAAAACACTCTATTCCATTGGTGTGTGGACTTACATGGCATTAGATCACTAAGGCTATTTTAACTCACTCATCACCTCAACAAAGACTAAAACTCCCTGACACATGATCAAAGGACTTGTTCATCTTAAGATCCTTTTTTCTCTGTCTTTCAGACATCAAAGCCTTGAAACATCTTACACTTTTCTGCTTAACAAAGAAAAAAGGAAAGAAAGAAAAAAAAAAGAAGAAGAAAAGAATGCGTGGCTGCTCCCAGCGAGCAGCCGTCAGAATGGTGAAAGCTGGCAGCAAACATGCACACAGCTAATAATACCTCGACCAGACAGTCAGGCTATATGTTTGCAGCCTCTCCCTGCCCCCTTTTCCCTTCTACCCCCCCCCCCCCCCCCCCCCCCCCCCTTCACACCTGCTGCATTTCTGAAGGTAATAGCGTAGTGAGTCAGCCTGGACTTTCCAGCTCCTTCTCTGATCTCTCTGAAATGCACCTCACGATGCTTTTCCTGGTATCTGCTGAAAACACACACACACATCTGGTAAAAGACCAAAATTCACATAGGCATTTAACATCTAACCTTCTCTCTTCTCCTCTATGCTTGACTTCTTCCTCGAAACAGGACGTGCTAACCCATCTAAAAAGGTGAAGACCGCTGGAATCCCCCATCAGTCAGAGGATTAAGGTGCCTCCTGTACAACCTCATGTCTCAGAGGAGTGAGAGGCCGATCTTTCACCTTTCTCCCCTCTTTCTCAGTTTCTGCTGTGGGGCTCAGGATCTAGAGAGGACAAGTTAAGTGTACTGTTACCTGGGTGTGAGCGTGTGCCAGTACAGAGTCTAGTATCACACCCTAACCTGAACCCTACCTGAGAAATACTGACTGTTTCTCAGATATGGCAAGACAAACAAAGCACTCTTGACCTGAGTATGCAACTCTTTTGGTCGGGGCAATGGTGTTGATGCACAACTGTGTTTGCCACACACTATAGCACACACATGCAGAGCTAAAACAGATTGAATAAACCAAAAAAACGGTTGTATAGATTTAGAAAACCAAAAACAGAAACACAACCAAGTGTTTTAAGATGTTTTTTAATGATATATCCCATTTACATTTGTTGTACATTGAAAGATGTTTTATATTTAACTGTAACTGCAAAGGATGTTTTAAAATTAAATTTGTATTCAAGTGCTTGGCGAAGTGGTGCTTTTCATTGCACTTGTAAGAAATGGAAATTGTTTATCTGATTATACAGGGGGGAGTCAGAGAGGTCAAACTTGCAGTCAGAATGAAGGTGAGGCATCGGTTGTGATCAATGCTTTACTTTCAAAATCATCATATCCCAGCAACCTATAGCTTAATTATGACTTTCATTTTTACTACACTGACACTGTACACAAGGCCTGTTTACGCAGTGGATATCAAATGCAGCACTATATTGATTCTAGAACAGAGTTCTGTATATGCACAGCTGGATCTGCTCCAGAGCTTAGACTTTGCTCTAAACAAACACACACCTGTCTGTGTTGCTACAGTCTCTGGTAAAGTGTTATATTGCCATGAGTCAAGCAGCTGTAAACTTGCTGGCCTCTTAGGTTCGTGTTTGTGCATGCGTGTGTGTGTATGTATGTTTGCTCTGTGCAACCTGCCTCATTTTGTGATGCATGAAAGCTTAAAAGATGAGCTCTATAGACTGAGAACACCTGTTTTGAAAATACAAATTCAGTATGCCACCCACAGCTAGATACTATCTCGGAAACTGTACGGTAAGATTTTGCTGCAAAATTTTCAAGATTGGCGAATTTTGAACACAAACAAGCAGCATGGTAACACTAGAATACTTAAAGATCCTATGGCATTAAAATAAATGAAGGCTTTTATGTATTTTTATAGGCTTTAGTGGTCCCCTAATACTGTATAGTTTTTTTCCCCAAAATTCTGCCTTGGTGCAGAATTACGGTCCCAAAAATGAGCTTTCCTTAGGATCCTCAGAATGAGCTGTTTAGTGGGGGTGTGGCCTTACTTACGCCCGTGGTACCTTGCGCAAATGTTTTGTGAATCGCTATGGCACGTAGATGGCACGGCAGCCCTATGCCGTAAAACTAGCGAAACCTGTTGAAATGAGCTTACTTTGACAATATGACGAACTAGTTACTGAACAACTCTCCTAACACAGTCAAACATCAAGCAAGTGCTACACAAGACACAGCAAAAAAGGCGTGCGTGAAGGGGAAAGCAGGAGTGAGGATTTTGACATTCTCAGCTGATTGCTCTGGTTTGCAAAGATGCACGTAGCGCGAGTCATTTCAATCAGGGGAAAGGCAGATATCGTGCGCGCCATAACACCAACAGCAGGACGGCTATCAAAACAATAAATAAGTACACAACACTCGCATTTCAGTAAATGAGGTGTCCACTTGCATACCTCATGCTATTTACTGTTACATTAGAGCTAACAACACAGACAGACTGACCATTTTGACTCTGGAACCATGAATGAATCATTATCCTGATGAAATGCACTGAATTTGCGGATTCATTCTTCTTCAGGAAGCTTGAAGTAGGGGGTTTTGGTCTAAAATGAGCGAGCTTTAACCATCTCATGGGCATGCAAACACCTCCAACAGCCCAGTTGGCAGAGATAAGAGCTTGCAGATGCTATTAGCTGCATAGCTAACCGTTAGCTAACGTTAGCTGCTAACGATACAAACCCTTTCCTGTGGTAACAAGCTATGTAACTATACTGTACATACAGGAAAGCAACACAATAATAGAGCGTTAAATTACTTACTCGGGAATGAGATCCTTCCCCAAGTGAGAGACGAATGGAGCAGGAGATTGACAGGCGGATCGGTGCGGTGTCTGCAGTGGTCTCTGCACCGGCCAGTAGTGAAAAATCAGCTGAGCCAGAAGGCGAAGCTCTCGATTTACCGGTCAATCTATATTCCTACCCTCACCTATGGTCACGAGCTGTGGGTAGTGACAGAGAGAACGAGATCGCGAATACAAGCGGCTGAAATGAGTTTCCTCGGCAGGGTGTCTGGGCTCTCCCTTGGGCTCGGTATTGGCCCAAGTTCTGGAAACATTCATCTGTGAAATGTTTGGCGCACACATAGACAAATCTCTTCGGTTCTGTAGTCACTTTCCCAGAAAAAAACAAAATCTGTCCACTGGCTCTTTAGAGGTTCTGATGCAGGAGCTCTAAACAGATTTTTTACATAGATATACAGCAATATGAGCTGGCCAAAGAGCTGTGGGCGGGGAAAGGCAGTTTATTGGCTGGGTGGAAACAATCTCCACATAAGCGGGCAAACGTCATAAGCGGCGGCTTTCCCGATCAGGCCATCTGCATGGTCACATTTCCAAAGGCAGAGAATAATTTCCAGCAGGGGCGTCTGTAGCTTGAGCAAACATTCGGGGCTGTAGCCCAGACATGAAAATAATTTTTAACGTGGGTCCGGGGGTTTCTCCCCCGGGAAAATTTTTTTAAAAAAGGGGGTGTTAAAATGAAAATTTAACACACTTCATGACCAGCTGCTACACAATTAAGAAACTGATATTATGCCTTTAATTTAGTAGTAGGCTATACTATCTATGTCTTTGCGGTGTGCATAGATAACGCTGTGTATATTCATATCCTTGTCTCTACTAGGTATTTTATGTAGTGTCAGGCTGGACATTTCTGATGTGTTTTAGGCGAGTTTCTTTTAGCTATAGCCCTTATCCGACAGATTCTAAAGCGAATTAGCTTTGTTTTGTAGCGAAGTAAGGTGCGCCTTGTTGGCTTTTAATCAACAGGACGATTATAGCGAAATAAAACGGTATTGTCTTTTGACTCGCCAGATGATTTTCCAATCAAGTTTTCTGAGGAATATAACACATAGTTTGTGCTTGGAACGTAGGAAAGGGAGAACATCCTGCACGAGACTCAAAGCCATTGGCTAATCAACAGAGCCATGATCACCAGGTGTTGGAGCAAGTGTTGGAGCTCTCGTGCAAGGGCCAGTAGCCTATCGCATTAAACCTTTTCTTGTAGCGACAGAACTTTGCCCATCACCATAAATTCCGAGTGAATTAACATTATAACCGTTTTCCATCACATGTGTGAATTATGATTGACGATGTTTGGCACTATAAAACGTGACTTCAACTCGGGGCGAATCTCCCTGATGGATGGGGGGAGTTTAATGATTGTCTGTTATGTTTATGTGTGTGCTTTTTGGTTGTGGAGCGGGGAGGGATCAAAGATAGCGGGTGGGTTAGTGGCTTCACCCCGGCACTGATTGGGAACACGCTGTTGCTGATTGCAGGTGATTACGGCGTTTGGGAGCGAGAGGAGAGAAATAGAGGTTCAGAGTACATGGGAAGGAGCCGGACGCTTCACGTCGAGTTGCACTCACGGTTGGGGTGGTGGGTGCCGTTCGTAGCTGTTTAGAGCTGCCGGCGGTGAAGACAGTCAGCGGGCGTGAGGTGAGTTAGGGCCGGGCATTGTAGGAGTGCATATTTGGGAATGTCAGAATCCTGCGGTCTGAGCTGGTTACAAAGTTGCATGATGACAGCAGCGGTAGTCTATCACCGCTCAAAGTGTGGTCCACGGAGCTCTTCTTTTTCTTCTTCTTCTTCTTCTTATTATTATACATATTTTATTTATGTCAGTCCAGAGATATTCGGGGCTGAAGCCTCGAATGACCAGGTCTCTCGACGCCCCTGATTTTCCAGTGCATGGTTTAGGTCTATCGTCATTTTTAGCCACTGGGGGACCGCAGGCAGGCTAGAAGAACTCATATTAATGTTAAACAACCTTAAAGGCCATGGGACCTTTAAAGGACTTTGGGAAGGATTCCATTTTTATTTTATAGATTTTTGTGCGCTTAAGTTTGTAAAACAGAATAGAATCAGCTATTAATTTTACATACATTTTACATTTATGCCATCACAAGCTCACACACTTATATAAACACTTATACCTTCATAGTAGTCATTGACCACATGTTCAAAGTGTCAGAAAGCCTGATGCTGCTGCTGTACACAATGCAATGTGTATCATGTAAGTAGATAAGTTGTCACTCCAGCTGCTTTTATTCTGTTGGCACAAATATGAGGATGTGGTTAAATCATGGCTTCAGGGACTGCAGACAGGACGACTGATGATACCTGCATTAAACCAGGGGGTTCGGCAGGTATATGCAGGTAGACTGTCAGATAGCAAGGTAGATGGATTGTTATCAGCTATACACTAATGTGTGTTGCAAGTGCAAACAGTCAAGATAGGGCAGGAAATGAATAGACCTACTGCTGAAAGCAAGTTCTGTTTTTGTTTAAACACATTCAAGATTCTGCATCCACATGTATGTTTGTACAAAAGCACAAGTGTGTCCTTTATTTGACATGAACAGGTGTGTGTGTGCGTTTGTGTACACGTATATATTTGCAGTACTTTTGCAACTTAGTCATTCTAAGAGGGTACCAGTAAATTTGTGATGGCAGCAGTGGGGCAATTGATTGTTCTTTTTTGTTGGTCGTCATTTGGTGGTAAATGGGAAATTACCGTTGGCTTCATTTGGTGTAGAATATTGATGGATGTACATCCACTGTGCAAGCAAGCAATGGTTCGCATTGGTTTACTATCCTTAAAGCTGTTGGACATTTCATTTACCTGATTATGATTTTAAGGGACTTAATTTTTTCTTTGCTAATTTTTTTATGTTGTCTGACCATTTCACCACCAAACTACTTGTGTACTGAAGACTTATTCTGTTTTCATGTTTTGTCAGAAAAGCAATGAATTCATATTTAATAAACAGTGGTATCAAGTAGTATAACTTACCGTTAGCATAGAGAATGAAAATGCACAACCAGTACCAAAAAATATCTGTCCTATTCCCTTTGATTGGGTCAAATGAATAACGTAAATGGTGAAAATGCAGCAGAATTGTGAGATCGTATTAAAAGTTGAATTCAAGTTGTTGTTTTGCTGCAATAAATAAGGAACTCCCAGCATCCAACTATCCATTCAAACTGAAATGTATTTAAATCCAAGCCCATGCCCGATGCTGTCATATCTGTGACGTGTGGAATTAGCGTGGACTTGCTTATGAGTTTTCTGAGAATAACCTCCAGAAGAAAAAAACAAATCATTAAAACTAGCTTTTGCAAACATTGCCTTGAGTCTGATCGTAATACGTTGACATTGAAGACCGAGGCAAACTTGAGTGGGACAAAGGCACTATATAAAAAACTTTTCTCACGTACTTTACTAAACTATTATGGCATGACATTTTCACCAAGGAAGTGAAAATAGTCTCTTGACTGTTTTATATTTTCTTTTTTGGCATTGGGATGTCCAGGGTATAATTGGTATGACACAAGATACAATATTCATAAAATATATCTGTATTTAGGGAAAATCGCTATAATGGTTAGTCCAGTTTGACAACCACTCTTGTATTTTCATCTCTTTTCCTCTCTGCTGGAAGTTTCCTTTCATCCAATTGCCCTGCAGCTTTCAGGGAGGCTCCAAAATCTGCCCAGACACTGCAGGCAGTTGCTGTGGGTAATTTAACATAAAGCACATTCATCTGCATTTTCTGAATGAGCCATTCAACATTATCCTACGCTTGCTAAAGGGCTCAAATGCTGTTGACATTTTCAGAATGAAAGAATAATATTATTGTTGTCTTTTTGCATTTCTTGACATCATTACATTTAGCAACAAACAACTTTTTCATTACAGCTAATAACTGTGTCTGCAATAAACAAAGAGCAAACAAAAGGATTCAGAATTAAATTAATCGTCATTCTCATTTCTGGAGCACCCCTCACACTAATTAGGGATTGTTCACTGGTTGTGATAGGAGACAATGACAACCTGATCAGAGCTGTCACTCTGGATCAACCTGACATGTTGCCTTGGTAACAGGGGTCAGTGGGTTTGTGGGGTGTGTGGCGGTTGTAAAGAGATACAAGCTGGGAGTCAGGCTTGCAAGAGTATTTTATGAAAAGAGTTTAGATTAAAAAAAGGACTTCTTCTCTGAAGGTCCTTGTTGCATTAAGGATGCTTAAAAATGCTATTTGCCATGTATCTTAATCCACCCCTCTGGTAAGACTTCATTTATCCTAATTTATCTCCATTACCTGGATTTTGCAAACATATGACTCAACTCTTTAAAGCTTTTAACCGCTTGATCTGTGTACTTTCCATGATATTTTCAAGGCTGAGGCTTCATCACACCAGAATGAGCAGATTTGCATAAGTCTCCAATAGCCCTGTGTAAATATCATGCTGTTGTTCAGCTCTGAATGACTCCTCTGTGTCAACAAACTGCAGCCCTTTCCTGGAGAGGCCTTTTTGTTGTAATAAATCAGCATGGATGAAAACAGGCCTATAAATGGCTCTTTAGGTGGTGAAAAATCTGTTTGCCTCCCTCGGACGTATCAGTCCACCCAGAATGCTCTTTTTATGAGCAGAGACATTTGGGTGAAGTGTGTCACTCTTTATGTCTTGGCAAAAATCCACACCCGTCTAGTTCAAAAGCTTCTTATTTTTTGTCTCCACAAAAGCGGCCCCATC
Organism: Odontesthes bonariensis; assembly: GCF_027942865.1. NCBI lineage: Eukaryota > Metazoa > Chordata > Actinopteri > Atheriniformes > Atherinopsidae > Odontesthes > Odontesthes bonariensis. The sequence goes on from NC_134511.1 coordinate 18,006,491, forward strand.
CATTCTTCATCACAGTCTTACATGTTTGAAAGGGCCTGGCTCAGATATCTAGACAGGAGTAACAGCTGTCACTAAGCGCCATCGCTGGCCCCTACTCTGCGCCATGTGGGGACCCAAAACTCTGTGTCCATCACTGTCTCCATCTCACTGTCTAGCCCTTCGAGTGGTTGTCGCTGGCTACTTTCCCCATCTGTCTTTCTCTTCCTGTTCATCTATCTGTTTACCCTTTACCCTTTGTTTCCACTAATTATACTGCTTCTAATTTTGCATTTAGGAAGAAAAAAAAAGGTTCTTCCTTTTGATTTTGGAAAGAGATGCACAAGGAAAATGAAAATGACCCAGGAGGTGGGATAAAGGAGAGGAGCAGGCCATTCATTCACTAAGGCAAAAGACGGGGCCACACATCCTCTTGGCACACACACACACACATACACACACACAACACACTCCACCCTGTCTCTAATCTGCACTGTTCCACCCTGAGGGCCTGAAGCTGGGGCAGCTGCTACTGATGGAGCCAGAGAGCCAGCTGTCCTTAGACATATACACACTCACACACACACACACACACACACACACACACACACACACACACACGCTTCCACTCATTCATCTCGGACAATGGATCCACAATAGGAGTGTGTGTGGCTCATGATTGTGGAGTGTGCCATGGTCATAAGCAGGGGGGGCTTCACAGTCTGTAAAGTGTTTTTTATGTTCGCTTTGTGTCTCAGCAACAGTTGGCAGCACGTGTGTCAATGTCACGCCTCTCCGCTTTATCATCCATGAAGAAGAGGGTTTAGGGTGACCTGGGACAAAAACACTGACACACTTAACAGCAACGTATAGAGTTGTCTGCAAGCACCCAAAGGTGAGGTGCAGTGAAACAGTATGATGAAGTCTAAAACTCATCCAAAGCAGAAAAACACGTGCACACTGTTTGCACTGCTTAGTTTTGTGATTTCATCATGTTGCGACATCAGCTACAGACCCATGTCAGTTTCCAGTCTTTTGACATCCTTAAAAAAAACATGGAAGGCTTTGTTCTGTAACACACAAATCTTGTGTAAATTTAGATTGCTCTGCATAGTAACAGCAATAAAGTTAGGATTAGCAAGCAAGGGCATTTAGATTTGGTATATTTGACCATAAAGAAAAAGTTCTTAGTAGAGCTTCAAAAACAATACATCAATGGATTCAAATCCAGCCTCTGATTGGTTTATCTCTATCTCCAACTGCTTCGGTTTCTGGCTCCAGCTGCTATTGGTTACCCCTGACTTTGTACCATGGATTGGCTCAGCTGCTTATTGCATTCAGCCTCAGCTGGCTGATTGGTGGAGTATTACTGAGGCAATTGGTCTGATTTGCCCTTGTTGTGCATTCGTTGGTGTTTTCGATAAACCCCAGCTGTTTGGGAGGCAATGTGTTTATGTGGAGACTGATTTACTTGAGTGGGTGAATGAGGAGGGATAGATGTGTAGTTAGCAAGTTAAGGGCCATATGGCTGATGACACATACACATGTGTCTTGTACACACACACACACACACATAAGCACACCTGACGGCTGCCTCACACCTGCTGCACTGACTATGGTTGAGTAAGATCTAGATCAAAAGAAACAAGCCCTCGGGGCCTTATGTGTGCGTGCATTTATGTGTGTTTGCTTGTGTCTGTTTAAACACCTTCACTGCTTCTGAATATATTCCAACAAAGAGAGTTGTATTTGAATGAAAGACTCATGTCTGGCTTTGCCAAGAGATAAAGCTGAGAGAACTTTCAAAGGGCATACAGTAATATGGCACGAATACTCCACACTGCAGAATATACATACACAAACACACACCAAATTCACACTCACATGGCACATTTAGCCTGAAAAGAAAAGGAGGAGGATGGGAGGGAGGATGGGGATGGGAGTGAAATTGCACAGTTCAGTGTAAGAAGTGAGGGAGAATTGTTGATAAAAAAGTGTAGTAAGACATTGTGAATGACGGATTCAGAGTTTATCATAGCTTTAAATTTGGGAATGGATTTTTCTCAGTGTGACTTTTTTTTAAAGACTGGAGATACCCTTTTATTTGATTCTGGAAAGAAAGTTCCACACACCCACCTGAGCACAAATACGCAACCAAAGGAGGACGCTCAAATGCTTGGTTCTTTCGGTTCACCCACAAAGGCAACAAAGACCGTCTTTGTCACTTTCCACATCAGACGTCATAGACACGCATTGCTCTGCGACTGTGGATAAAGCTTGCCAACATGGAGTCCCCGAGTACAGTGTATCTGCATATTAGTGACCTACACCCATACAGCAGACAGTACTAGATACTGTACAAGAAATGATTATTCAGTGAAGACAAACAGCAAGTGCAGAATTTCCTAGTTATACCTCTTTGCATAGAGCATGCACACATTCACAGACACACACATTCATGCACAACTCACAAACCTACAGATTGCCTTTGACTCAGTAGCTGAGTGAGATCTCTTGTCTGTGGCTGACTACATGTCTGTGAGCTCATATCCATGTCTGCGTTTGTTTGCAACAGAAACAAATTGGGTAAGTGTGCAATAGTTGCTGGGTAGAGTTGAGGACACGGCTGAGGAGTCTGCTGTGGAGGAGTCTGCTGTGGCTGTCCACCCCCTTTCATTGTTTCATGCAACTGCCTCTTTGACACTCTGCTGTAAGACCAGGACAAAGAGGCACTCTAGATTCATATTGGATTAAAGAAAGAGAAGGTTTATATGAGGAAAAATAGGTTTTCTGGTTTGGGCAACTTCCTTCATGTTTTATTTTTCTTCTTGCACCGCATTATGCCTTTCTCTTACAAATGTGGCAAAGCAGCTGGACCTGGGTTCAATCCTTCCTGACAGCCACCATTCAGACTCCTGAAGTGGCCTTAAGCAACACACTGCAGCCCCAGGGTGCTCTTCTCAAATTCATTTCAACTCTCAGTGTAGAGATCAATCGAGGATTACTTTGCCTGTGCTGGATGAACTAGCACTCATTTACCACATCCCTGTTTTCCAGTGATTAGTCAAATACGATTGCACTCACATGCTCTGTAGCTAGCAGTTCAATTTAAAAAAAAAAAGGCTATAAAAAAGAATAAGGGGGGGTGGAATTAGTGACTCAGTGGATTACTGATTAGATTACTTCTCTTCATCCCTAGGGGCACACTGATCTGAAGAGCTGGTGGATTTAAGACAGAAGGAAAAGAGGATAGACAGAAATGACAAAGAAACTGTTTGAAGGAAACCATCAGCAAAACGCACACTTGCATACAGATACGCATAGACACAAAACCAGACATGCACGGTAACGCACTATTGAGCAGCTATTGTTTACTAGCTGCAGCTGCATCCTGTGTGGCAGGTAACACATGGCTCCTACTTTGGATTGGTTTTCACTCACATACATAAACACATATGCACACAAAAGACAGCAAAAACCTAGCCCTCCCTTGCAGTCTTTGGCTTTACAGCTCTGTCAATGCTTAAAAAAATGTTTGCAGATCAGTGGTACTCTACACAATTACAACAAATACACCAGTTACAAATTTAAAAAGTAAGATATCGATAATAAGTATTTTACATGTATATGCATATCATAATTCATGACTAATGATAATGAGATATGAGTAGACATTCTTGTATTTATGAGTCTTTAAGTTTGCACACCAATCCCACGTGTACCTTGATCTTTGTTTGTGTTCATAAATGTGAGTTTACAATCCATAATACCTGAGTAGAGTGCAGAGAGATAGCTTCTGTTTTTTATGTTCACACTGATAAAGTGAGTGTTAACTGGAAAATAGAAAGATCCTGTCGGTAAAGGAACCTAAAACAGGTGCCAGAACCAGCAACTATCCTCTGTCATAACAATAACAGCTGTATAAGATACACATGACCACATGCACACTCGTACATGTACACAAACAAAAAGGACGACACACTGGGGATTCCTCTTTGAGTGTCGCAGCTGCTCATGACCGCACAATCTGTGTATGACAATAAGATCAAGAGATGAAAATCCTTCAAATTTCTCTGGAACAACAATTAATTGAAATCAGTCATTAGGAGTATCATCAGCACTACCACCAAAACACAGGCACGCACGCGTACACCCACACCCACAAGTACACTTCTAATAACATTTGGGGATTTCTAATTGGCTTAGAGGTGCGTTTGTTTGATCCTGACATTATTGCCATGCCGTGTTTTTTCTTCCTCAAGTGAGCTGATTAAAAAATCTCCCCGTCAACATGCTATCAGATAGAATGAAACTGTTTGATTAATTCACACACACAAACACACATGGCATAATCCCTCTCTTGCTATTGGCTGCCGTAGGAGCCCTGTTTCCAAAGCAACACAGGAATGCCGTTTGTGTGGAGCCTCCCCTTTCAGGAAGGAACCTCGTGTAAACAAGCCTGACATGTGCCGCATTGTATGCCTCATCTGACTCCGTAGTAAACAGAGTGTGACTCTGCGAGCTGGCTGACTGTGGCTGACCTCTAGGATTACATGTTATTTTGCTGGCTTTGACCACTTTGGATATTTGCTGGTCTGAATGGGAAAAATTTCAAGTAGAAAAACATGTCAGAAAACATGAAAGAAAACTTGATAGATTTGTGTCCCACAGTGTCCAATGCAGTCCTATGTGAGGGTGGAAAAGCAGATGCATCATGCCGTAGCCCCGCCGACCTGATGTCACATCTACTCCACTTGTAATTTTACAATTTGTGTTTACTTATGCTGCCCAGTTAATGCAATATGGTATTTTCTTTGCAGGGCAGAGACTAAAGGTAACCAAAGTTCCAACCGGATGCGCATAACAGCTCATAGATATAACAATGGCATGGTCTCAGTGGACCATAAAGTCTATCTCTATAAGTGAAAACAGAAGGGGGAGAATAACAAGGTTATTTAAGTACAAAACAGCAGATGAACACATTCGCAGCAGTGATGAAACTACACACTGAGACACCTATCCGATTGAGCAAGAGCTCCCAACAACCAATCAGATTTCTGTTACCAACAGCAACACTTCATGTTTACGCCTGCCCCTGGCTAATCCTGCCTTCTGATTGGCTGCCACATGGGTTCTGGAGCACCCCCCCCCCACTCCCCTTTCCTGTTTTCCCTCTGCGCACCCCTCCATCACTACAGATTAAGTGACACCGGCAAAACAAAAAGCTTATTTTTGTTTTTCATCATTCACAGAACACCCACACAAACACAGCACTTGTTTGGATGTAAAGGTATCTGTTTCATAATTGCACATAGAAATGAGGAGGTACAAAGACATGAGTGTGTGAGAGGGGAGGAGGGGTAAAGTGCAGCACTGTTGCCATGCACCCCTACTAGACTGTGTTACTGGGTTAAGTATGGTATGTTGCTATGAAAAAAAACCTACTGTAAGGATGAGGGGCAATTGCATCACTCTCTTGAAAAGTCCTTGAAAAACTCTTCTCTGTCCTTCAAGAGCCTTGCAAAATTTGATTGTACTCTCTAGCTATCCGCTGGGAAAAATTTTAAATGAAATGAAGCACATGAAGTTACACAATGCAAACCTGTAAATGTTCTCTTTTGCATCAAAGAGGCTCCAACTGCTCTCAGTTGGATTTTAGTTTTTCGTCTTGTTTTTTTTTTTTTTTTTGTACTTTTTTTATTATTGTAAAAAAACATTCATGATCTGTTTTTATCGGCTGCACAAAGTCTCAGTGTTCCTCTTTGCTGCTGGCACGAGAGGCAAAGTGTGTGAACATAATGTTTGTTTTGATCTGTCAGTCAGTGTTCAGAGGCTGTTGTTGGAGTGGAGGCACCATCAGATAAGACATGTTGCCAAGAGCATGGTCAGTCAGTCCAAACTTGCCGTTATTATGTAATAACTTGGTAGTTCAAGGAGTGTGTTTTTTTCAACTCCTAAGAAAGCATGTGAGTACCACATGCATTCAAAACTGAAAACATGTTGTGGTCAGTTTCATGTTTATGTATTTGACTGAGGTTTGAACAAGATGAAAGACTGAATCACGTGCTTTTCTTGTTGTGCATTTCTCTTTGTGTTAATATGTATGTGCACAGTTTGAGAGTACTTATAATCTATCATTACTGATTTACACACAGTCAGGTGGAGACACCATTTCAAAGAAAGTCAACTTGTTTGTGCATGAGCATGAGGCCATCGTGGTGAGCTGCTGCATCATCATTCCCCTTATAGCCCTGAACTGTAATCGAGTGACGACATAGCACAAGCAAACAAGGCTTTCATCAGGGATCCTCCTTTGCTCTTTTCTGTACTCCTCACTCTGCTCCCTCTCTCCTATTCCCTAAATATCCTGTCGTCTTTACTGCCCTCTTTTTTCCAATCTTTTACTCTTGCGCTCCGTGTGAAAGCGTGCAACGTTTTGTGGCTGCTCAAGTTCTCTGAAGTTTTCTTACACATGTGCTCTGAAAACTGGGGACTGCCCACTGTCTCCACTCACTCGCCATTTCTGCACCTTCCATTGCCTGCCTGCTTTTTACTATCACGCTTGCTACACATTTGCCACTGAATTAGATAATCCCCATGGGTAAGAATAAGTGTTACTGTTCATCAGCATCAGTGCAATGGAATTTGGAATTTAGACCCTCCATGCTATGCATCTGTCTCACTCTGTTTTATCTTTCCTTGAATCGACACTATCAGCCTGATTGCCCTCTTTGTCTGTGTGCCAGGGCAGAGCAACAATTCTACTATCTTCTCCACATTTCATTTGAATGTCTAATTGTCTGTTCGTATCAGCACAAACAGCGGCGTTGGTTTGTTCCTACTCCTCCTGCCTGGACTTCTATGGCTGTGCCTTCCGGCCTGCTGCACTACTTACCCACTGCAAGTTATGAGAGGGGATTCCTGGCATGGCTCAGAGTACATGTGGTTCTGGAAGGATAAGCTCAGCTATGTCAGTAATGTGTCAGCCCCAGCGAGGTTACAGTCTGCTCCCCATATTTAGCAAACCACTTAGCATTGCCCCATCTCGGCCAGACTGGCAGCCCAAGTAAAGCATGAATAGAATCCAGAGGCAAACAGGGGATAAGGGAAAACATGTGAGGGAAAAATTAGGTGCATTCTTACATTCATCAAATGCCATTCTCTTTAGTTGGTGATAACAAACTTGGAGGTCTATATTTGATTTTTTTTTCCGCTTTCATTTTCTATTCTCCTCCCTCCTCTTTTGTCCTCTGCTTGAGCAAAGGGAGTGAAACTTGCCCTGAAGTAGACTGGCATAATTATATCTCTCATTGCAACTTACATAAAGAGGCCAACCAAAAAGCCAAAGACCAAAAGTGTCCACAGTTTTAGAAGAAAAAGGCAATGGGTGTGCACAGATAATCTTTTTCTATGATATTATATACTCTGCACTAAGAAATGTCACCTTTCAAGCAGTCGACTCATTGAGCTGGTGCTGAACAAACAGCCTGATGCAATCCCATGGCAATTACAGACATGCCTATTTGAAAACAAACATCCAAATGACTATATCCCACACAAATAGTGGAGGGATTCTAAATATAAATATCTCAGCCCAGTTGATATATCTATCACAGTTGATTTACTGTTTTTGTCAGAACCTGTAGAATACCACTTGGTATTAAAAGCAGTTATGTTTGTGTCACCTCAACTGCAGTGACCTGCTGTGTGTGTGTCACTCTATCCCCCAAAGAGACACGCTGAATCTCTACTGTGTGGGTCAGGTTTGTGTGCTAATATGTGTGTCTGTAACCTGGTCACCCTCCCCTTGGCTTACAAACACCTGTTTTGCTCAGTTTGATTATAGGCTCTGCAGAAAGACAACTATGACCTTTACTTCTGATCTGAAAGGTCTGGATCATGTGATCTCATCGGTGCGGTGTGGTCATCCCTGGAGCACAGGTGTGTGGACATACGTGAGCTTCAAACTTTACCACTACCTCAGCCTTACTCAAAACCATAAATCTCAAAACTGCCTAGATGAAGTCATGCTGACAGACTGATGCTATTTCCTCATAAACAGGGGCCTAGGTGTGTGTGTGTGTGTGTGTGTGTGTGTATACTTGTTGATAAAAGAATCACCTTAACCACCGCAGCAGTGAGAAATTCCCTGTGCCGTGACTCTAAGAACATCTGAAAGCTGCATATTGTGCTGGCTCACCGCATTGTCTCTGAGGAGTGAGCTCACAGTGAGCAGCAGCAGAGGCAGCGAGGGTGCAGCTTGTCTCTCCAGTGTGTGACACATACCCTGTAGTTCGATGAAAGACACCCAACACCAGCCGTCAAATCCAGCTATCTCTCCCAACTGCCTGCAAGTGGCAGCTGGGCCATGATCTCATGGTGACAGTCTGGCCACGCGAGAACAGGAGCTGGGTGGGGTGAGAGCGAGGGGATGCTGCCTGCCAGCTCATCATGTAATCTCATCCTGCTCTGGTTACAGTAAGTGAAATGAAGCAGGAATGGGAAGAAGGAGCCACACTTAGCCAAGAACGTAATGGCTCTGGGAAGGGCAGAGTATCTCTATAAGGCATTAAGCATTTACAGTTAAACCATGAGTCTGGGAATATTTCAGCATCCAAATATGGAAACATCTACTGTAACATTTCACCAAGCGTAAATGAGAAAAGAGCACAGTGGGGTTTTTTGATTGCACTTGACAAATAAACAAAATGTCAGTTTTAGAGTGCACAGTCTCCTCTTTCATTGGGATGTAAACCAATGCATTCAATATCAGCACTGCCTACATCATGTGTTCAGCAGTCATCAATTTGTTACTGTTCACAAAAGGTACATTATTAACAGCCAACAATGTTGCCTGGTAGTTTCACGTATATATTTATCAAATTTATTTGTTTCTCATTGACAGAAACATTATAGTATGCTGTGTGCCTTTCAAAATAAAAGAAGTCAAACAATTTGAGAGTCAAGTGCATTTTAAGTTGGCTACTGATCTAAATTTGAGCTTTTAAAAAAAAAAAAAAACTTCCAATTATTGCTGCTCTTAATTATCATGCATCAGCTGTTGTCTATTCAATATATGAGAAAAAACAGAAAAGAAACAAAGTACTGTTGGATATTTAAGCTATGGCAGCATTGTGGCTTCCATTCTGGGAAACAGAGTCGCACTCCCTTTCTGTGTTTTGTAACCCAGGCTTCTGTCTCCTGTGTTGCAGCCCCCGGGTCACCTGTGTGTGCAGTTTAGAGCCTATGATTTTCTCTTGTGCAGTTTGCCACCCTCCAAATTTTCCTCATTGAAAGAATTCACATTAGTCGGCCAACAAGGCCTCCCACAAAGAGAGGGATAAGTCCAGGGTCAATGTTTTTCATACTATTTTGAGATGGCTCCTCATTTCGAGTGGCATTCACATAGCCTTTCGTTGTCTGCATGTTACATTTTTAAAAAAAACAGCAACAACGGATGGGCAGTACATCTTGAAAATGAGAGGTGTTGATGAAGATTTGGATCGTGCAACAAGGTAAGCCCACCTTTTTCTTTCAGTGAGTCATTAAAAGATTTATGTTAGCGGAATACGTTTCCAACATTTGCAAGGACATGCATGTTTGCCCAGTGGTTCCACCAAAGCACGTTCCAACTCAACACCATTTTATTGCAGAACCTCAGCCACCTGGACTTTGGGCTACACAAAATTAGTGTAATTGGTTCACAGAAATCTAAGCAACTCAGTGCATTATCTTCCTCCATCCCAGAACGTTAAAGCAAGATAGCCAGAAAGTCCTGGCACAGTGTTGTAGATACTATGCAAATCTACACCTTTCAAGGGATGGCTTTCTATTTTGGGAAACACTCTCTGTCAACGTCAGTTAGGTAAGAAGATCAATACTGGCGCATCTGTCTTTCAGTTTGATGCTGGAATCAGCATCTTGAGTGCTGTGCTAGTTGTGGGGTTGCAAAGCAGTTATCACAATCCCCTTTCACACATTGGTGACGCTGCACTGGCACAACAAGGAGGTCAACAAGTGTATTTTCACAGGTAAAAATAATTATTGACAAGATAAATGACCTTTTAAATATCCTTTGTCAGTTCAAACAGTGTTTGTGTTTCCCACTTGTCAGGGGTAAACAGTGAAAATGATCTTCTTTTGTGACCCATGAAAATTAATGAAAAGCCATTTTTCTGTTCCATTGGAAGAAAAAGAAAATGATACCTCATGAAAGTACTACAAGTTGTTTACCACTCTTCTGTGCCAAAGTTGAAAACACTAATGTTTCTAAGTCACAGCACACATCTGTCTCGTCTCCCTCCTTCACTTTCAGTCTATCATAGCTCTAAATCTCTGGCTCAGACTTCGTGCAGACAGTCAGCTGCCTCAGCAGTCTGGACTGTTGCTGCAGGCCTTGGCACCACAGCAAACAGAGGGAGAAGATGTTTGTTAACTCAATACGAACAGCACCAACAGCAGAGAGGAAGGGTTCCTTTCCAACAGCCCGTGTTTTTTTCTTCTCCTACTTCTCCTCCTCTGTGTACACCTGTAACCAATACTTACGCAACATAAAAACTGCCTGTTGTTTTCATTCGGCCTTTCATAGAGGTTGTGATGGCAAATAATGTTGGCCTGAGAGACACAGAAAGGTTTTGGAGAACACAAAGGAAAATCTGACCCATCACAAAAAGAAAATCTATGTGACATTTATTTAAACTAGGTCAATGGTTTAGCCAGTTACAAACTCAATACTAAATTCTAACTGTGTTATATTAACCCAGTTCTGTGTTTACTTGCTCCACTGTCAACAGTTACATTCTTGACAAAATGGGTGTTATCTGGGGCATTAAATGTTACTTTCTTTTCCCCCGCCCTAAATCAGGTCAAGAGAAAAGCAGTTGCCATGGCTGCTTCTTCTTCTTTGTTTTTTTCTTTTTTTTAATGCAGAAAACAAAGGAGGCTGTCTAAAGGACACTGACCTGTTCTCCCAAATATTCCTGAATGCTTTTGGAAACATGCTAAATGAAAATATTCTGTTTCAGTTTCCATTTTTTGAATTCATCATAATCTATGCTGTTGATTACCTGGGACTTTTGCAGGTACTTTGCACTTTGTGTTTCAGCTTTCACTCACAGGCATGTTTCATGTTCAGTCATGGCAGAGATCAGAATGTGTCACCATAGGTGACTAGTAAAGACAGATTATCTGTTTGTCTTATCGGAGTGCCACAAAACTGTTAAATCCCAATCTCCCCTTTTGACAGCACATGTAATAAAAACTATAAGTTTTGTCAGCATTTCTGGTATTTTATTGAGTTTTCCCAACAGTCAAGTGCAGCAAGTGGAAATTCCCTTTATTGCAAGTCTACAGGTTGCATTTTTATGTAATTCTGCCAAACTGAAGCTTCCTCTGTTCTTAGAACACCGTGTAATTACCCGCCATCAGTCTTAGCAGAGCAACGCCCCCCCTTTGGCTGCGTGTGCTGTGCATGACTGTGAGCCCTTACATGTGCAAGTGTGTGCACTAATAGGTGTTGATTCATACTTATATGCACCTGTGTGCTCTTGGGAGAACAGACAAAGTTTTTGACCAGAGGACGACTTGAGGTGCCTTGCCAAGAAAATCTTGACGAGTTCCTCTGAAGTGTGCTCTCTCTTTGATGTGGGCCACCCATTACTGACAGCCTTTCAGCTCTGAGCCAACCGCAACACTCACACACTTCCCTTTACCTGCCACTGATGACCCTCATGTTCTTTAAAAACTTTACACCAATTCCTGTTCCTTTTCTATGATGTGTATGTGGCCGTGTCTGCAAGAATGTAAGCAATTTAACCATGTAACCATGTTTTTCTTTCTCTTGGTTAACTAGTTTTTATTATTATTTTGATATGAACATTGTACACAGCCAAAGGAAGAATCCGGGCTCTAATAAATTACACTCTTTCGTTTCCACTTGGTTGTGCCCACTGACACACTGAACTATTAGATCCAGCTGCCATTGTACAAACAAAAGACCCCCCACCCACCCAACCCCAAGTTGCAGTCTCTACTCTAGCCTCAGCAACATTGCACACAGGGCAGCTGTTCTATGAATGCTAAAAGGTTATTGTCTCGGGGAAAAAAATGCAAGTTTCAACTGTGCTGTAGCTCTTGTGCTCTGTTTTCTTCATTAACTCTTTCTAAGTAGCCCAATCATTTTATCTTTGCTTTCCTGCCACCCACATTTTACCCTTTACTTTTTTTTTTTTTTTACTTCGTTGTGTAGTAACCAATTGTGCAACACTTCCTGATTCTTCTACAATCTGTGACATCTACTGGTTCCCACATTCTGCTGCATCTGAGCTCACATTAGGATAAGATCATGCAAATGGTATGTGAAGGAGGTTAATGCACGCAAGAAAACAAACTTCTGAGAAGAGAGGAAGAGTTTGATTCCAAATGTTTTATTCACAAAAGATTTCAAATTGGTACAATTCAAATGTATATTGCATTATCCTGTCTGCATTTTTCAAAGTAAAAATAATAGTCCATGAAAAAAGTGTCACAGGTATAGTTGCAGCTCAAATCAGGATTTGTAAGCAGGGTGTCTGCTTATCCCAAGAACTTCCTGATGGCTGCGCTCAAAAAGCAAAAAGCAAAGTCCATTTAGACCCTTTCAGATGCTCCCTTTACAACCACCCTTTGACTTGTTCCCCTGTGACGAGATTCAGTCCAGCCTCCACACTTTCACAAGTCCACTGTATCTTTCTCTGTGCCCTTGAGTGCTCAGCTCCCCATGTGCCTGTTATCTGAGGCAATCACAGGGTCACTACTTAATTCACCATGCAGCACCGTCCAACTCCTTCTCAGTGTCCAACACATTTTGTGTCTACTTGACCCAAGCAACACTTGACCTCTGAACTTCAACCCTTCCACAGGGTCATCCAAAACCAACATGCCGACCCAGAATGCACTGGAAGGGTGTGCTCTTGCAGGAGGGGTTGCAGTCACAGCCTCTTAATCCAGACAAGTGAAGCAGAGAGGCTTGACCTCCCCAGCTGAAGCTCAGCTCCTTGTCTTTCTTTTGTCATCTTCATCATCATCATGTGAAGTATCTTCAGGGGAATGTCACCTCAGCGCTCTGGGAGTGTGATGGTGGGCACCCAGTCATATGCACTGCGTCTTTCCTCGCAGAACAGGCTCAGTTTGTCTAGAGCAGGGTCTTTCCAGGGGGTTGCACTGGGGCTCTGCAATACAAACGAGAGAGATATTTAGAGTCGTGCACACATGAGGTAACAATTGGCAGGATGTGTAGAGGATCAAAGAGTGATGCATGCATGATTCACTGGCTGCCAGCTCCTAGGAACGTACCGTGACAAGAATGCAATGCGCGTCCTTGGGCTCGCCGGTCTCGTCTGCACCCACGAGGTCGGCCAGGCGCTCGATGTCATTTACGCGCACCACGTTGATATCGTTGTCGAAGCAGAAAGCCTGGATGAGGGTGAAGTGAATCTGAAGCGCAATGTCACACTCGTACTCCTCATCGGTGGCGAGGACGCAGAAAGCCACGCTGTCTGGGTCACTGTGGGGAAAGACGAGAAAGCTGATCAGTGGATATCCTTCCATGCGCTTGCCCGACATGTCTCAACGATCAAATGTAATTCAGCAGTTCGTGAACTGAATACTTACACATTCATGACTTTAGCGGACTCGTAAACTCCAACTGTCAGATAGTCCTGCTTCTTAGCAGCGACCAGCAGCTCCTCCAGGGCTGTGCCTGCACTTTGCACCCTTAACAAAGAAAAACACATATGATCAGGACGCTGAGTACGTTTTCAAAGGAAGAGCAATAAAGCAGTAGCCCAAGAGCCTAAACAGTGTTGCATTGATGCATGAGATATTTACCTATCAGTGTTTTCCATTGTGTTATTTTGTCCACAGATCTCTTCCAGAGTCATAGTTATAATCCAAGCACGGTCGGGATTTTGCAGCGAACGAGAAAAAGGTTGTGTAGATCTCAGTGTAGTCTCCTGTGTTATTCTGAGCTCGGAACAGGCGGTGGGTGGCTTTATAGCCAGCTTGCGTCGTTTCTCGGCAAGGGGCGGTCTTTTCCGCGCCTGCCTTCTACCATTGGCTCCGAGCAGCCGGGCTAAGGAAAGCAAAAGTCCCCGGACGGTTTAGTGTGAACTGTTGTGACAACCCCACGTGGGGCGAAATTTCAAGAAATCCCCCCCACCCACCTCCAGTTTCTTTCTCCCTTATCTTGTCAACATCCAACATCACCTCAATGTGCAGAAACGTCCTGTTTACGGTGGACTTCACAGTCATTGCAAATACTTGTCAAATTACTGTTACGGTGAGGCATGAATCAATGTGACTTCATTAACCCCCAAGCTGTTATTTGCCTAATATGAAGACCAAACATAATATTGCAGTTATCCAAGATGTTCCCTTAGTATGATCGTGTTGGAATATCATATTGGAACAATCATATTGATTGTTGTTAGAAAACCCAGCTTATGTAGCCTATCTCCTCGGATCCCTGCTGTTTGTGGGTTATATAATTGTTATGCACCAGATGATGTTTTGCCATGAGAGACACAAGACAATGGGTCATAGCACAATACATTTCAGGACATTCAACACATATCAGATGCAGATTAACTACAGGGAAACTGACGGATCTTTATTGCGGGGGAATAGCCGAGAGTGGAATCAGTAACGAAAATTGATCTCCTCCACGATAAACACTGGAACAGTCTTTCAAGTTTTGGACTTTCCCAGCGCGGGGAAACGCTGGAAGGTTTTACATCGCGAACTTTCCCTGTCCAGCCTTCCTTTGGCCTCAATAAACAGCTTGGTGCGTGCGCCCGCGCGTGCTCTCTATCCCGTTACCCAACCTGCTGCTGTGTTTACACTCTACCAGGCAGTTACAGAACTGTCCCGCGAGAGAAAACGACAAGCCTGTCCTGACCCGAATAAGGCAGGAGTTCTCGACATGTTATGGAGGAGTGACCAAACAGCTTGTGACCGGGCACACGTCACTTTTTTTTTTTCCACTCATTGAAGAGGAGTGCTTAATTGCCGCCCTGGTTCGGCGCGTGTCGTGTCCCCCCTCGACACAAAGGCAACTTCTGCTTCACATCAGTGCGTCCTCCACCTGCCCCCAGTCCTTCCACTGCGCAAAGAGACACGAGTGTTGCGTGCGTGCGTGCATGCGCCCTTTGTGCGCCCCACACTCTTCATTACCACAATAGCCTACATTCAGTACCCCCCGGCAGATGCTCCACAGATGTTTAAGATTACTTTATTGTCATGTACACACGAATGTTAACACGAAATTCTCCGCATTTGACCCATCCAGGTTGGCACCTGTAGAACACACACATGCACACGGTCACACACTCATGGAGACAGATGTCATTCACTGGAGGCATGGTGGTAAGGGTGCCTTGCTCAAGGGCACCTCAGCCGTGGCAAGGAGGTGGACTGTAACCCCTCCAGCTGTCAGTCCACCACCAATATATTTTTGAGTGGCGAGAGTGGGAATCAAACCGCCGACCTTCCGGTTATTGGACGACGCACTCCAACCACTGTGCCACGGCCGCCCGTGCGCGAGTCCCTCCCGAAAAAGTGACACGTGCCGCGGACAGTGTCCTTTTCAGACCAATTTATTATCCTATGCTATAGTAGGCTATATGTTTATATTCGACATCTTTCGCTTTTTCAGACAGATGGAGGCTGTGTTTATGCATCGGGTGTCCAAACTTGAAAATGGCATCTATCGCAGAATGAGCAAATATATAAAGTATGCCACTGTATGACTAATTAAAACTTTAAAAAAAAATAAGTCATGATGAATATTGGTACCTCCACCTCGCCCCTACGGAATTATAGGAATGTTGCCCTCACATTAAAGGTTTTTCTTGTTAAATGATGAGTCAAACAACGAGCCGTACAGTTTGACATTTATTTGAATGCAAATGAGCGCGCCTGCATAACAATTGAATGACTTTCCCCCTGATCCACAACATCTCCGGAGCTGCGCTGAGCACAGCTGAAGTTCTACTCCGGACTGACAGCGCCATCAGGTGGTCATTCCGAGCGCGAACTTTCCCCCACTGAGAGACTAGTCTCAACACGTTGTTGAGCTCATGACTCATGACTCCAACCTCACACTAGTGATTCACTTCCCCAGCCTGTATTCCGTCCCCTCCACCGCTGAGGTGACTGCAAAGGTCAGACAAATAGATCTGTTGCTGTCGAGTCACTGAGGGGAAATGAGAACAAGCGAAAGCTTACTCCCCCACATCCTCCCCCCCACAAAAAGAAAAGAAGAAGAATAACAAAAACAAATGAAAATCCCTGCCCTCTTTAACTTTTTAGTAAGACTTGCAGAATTAGTCACACAAACAGATTTACACGTACACGTTGACCTCCATCGCTGTGTTCTTTACACTGGTCAGATAATCAAAACAGGTCTGGCAGCTGTAAGTGGTTTGGCTTTGGGGAAATCCCAGACAGGCAGTGAAAATCCCATTGGAGAACAGCCTAATTTAGAAATAGCTCTGAGTTTGAGTTAAGCACATGACTCACATTGTAATGATGAAAGGTGCAGCACACACAGTTCGAGACGTTTCTTACTGGTAAGCTTAGGTAAGCTAAGTCATGGATCTGCAAAAGAGTTACTACTAGAGTAGCAGTGAAATGTTGCTAAGGATTTGATGAGGATTTTGTCCGGTTAGCTACCAGGAATGACTTAAGGTGGGAATTTTTACACTTACCCAGTGCAGGTGCAGTAAATTAGATATGCAAAACAAACGTTTTGTTTTTGTATATATAAAAAAGGTTTATTATATATATCCAGACATGTCTTATACATAAAGAGTTCATATGTACACAAAGAGTAGCAATCATTCAATGTATTTACATTTTATTTATGGACTATTTCAAATGAGATTGCATTTGTTTGACATGATTAACACCTAAACTCTCACTGCCTGTCAAGTATTACAAAGTAGTTTCAATACAATTTGGATATCATTTATTACTGACAGTAACAAAAGGAATACACAAAAAAAATATAACAAAATGCTTCACTGGCAAAACAGGTCATTACATTTTTGGGTATACTTTTTGCAAAACAATTTACAGAGCAAATATACCAAACCCCTTATTCTTAACACACGGGTGCTAAGATATTTTTTAGACATTTATAAAGGAGAGAGCAATCCCATGACGTGGAAAAGCTTTGTAAAAGTAGACTGGAGTTAGCTGACAATAATAAAGTCAAGGGCTCGGCAGGTTTTTCTTGATCTATTCTTGTGTCTTGCTTTACTGTACAACATAAAAACAAAGCATTCCAAAATTAAAAAAGGAGCATGGATACCCTTGTTACAAGGGAAATACTAACAAACTTTACAAGTCTTCTATGTGGCCAAATGTCCTGCAATGGCTTAAGCGTTACATACAAGGGTCAAACAACCACTTTGTTCAAGCTTAATGAGAGTCAAGCAGCCTACCTTCTACAATACAATATACGCTGCTGACAAGTTTGCAGCACAAACCACTGTCGCTTCTTGTTTTTCATAATAATTTACTATGGCTGTGTAAATCAAGATTTTGGGGAGCATGTCAACGTCCGCCGGAGGCAATCAGTGAAATAAATCTCCCCCCAAAATCAGAGGATTCATTCAGAATACTATCAAGTTGTATTCTTGGAGTAAACTTCTACCAGTTCATTGTAAATTTTCCCGTTCTGGCAAAAATCAAATCTACTAGTTTTGGTCATCTGGACCATGTTGTACGACAAGGCAAGAACCCAACTACATCAGCGGCATGTGCCCTACAGCAAAGCAGACGCATACTTTAAGGTTGTACTGGCCTGATCTTTAAGTACAGTAGTTTACACTGCAGACATGTTAATCTCTCTCCAGTTTTTTCTTCCCTCTGGAGCAATGGAGTTAGCGCAAAGTGCAAATAAAGTAACCGAACTAAATAAGAAGACTGTTCTTATTTAGGAAAAGCAGTGGAAAACTGGTGGATCCTATATGTGGATAAATAATGTTTATATTTCCCTTCCTCTTTTTTTATTTTTTATTTTCTCCTAAGTTTCAAGTTCCCTCTGATACCATTAGAAATATGGCTCCCTCTGCTGGTTATTTTGATCAAAACGTCCCAACTACATCTCATCAGAGCGGTGCTGTTGTAAAATGACTGATGGCGCGCTTCGATCTATCCAGTTATCCTTGGATCCTGGGACTTCGTATGCCACAGCGGATGCTACTACAGCATCAATGGATCCTTCCTGTAAGGGCCCTACGGCGCCTGCTGCTCCCGGCTTCAGCTCTGCTGCCTGAGCAGGAATGGGGAAATCTGCCGAGGAGTTGCTGTTGATGCCTGTTTCCGAGTCAGGTTGTTCCACCCTCTCGTAGTCAGGGGTGTGATTTTTCTGACCGCCCACAAATATGGCTTTGGTGTTCTCCACTGGTAGGGGCACTAAGACGAGGTCCTCCTCCTCCTCAGGCTGGAGGTAAGATACGACATCTGTACTTTCTGGTGGCACTGAGCGCAAAGTCCGGGAGATGACTGCATGTGCACAGGTGAACGACATTATTAGAAAACAACAGGCACAATAAAACAGCTCTGTAGGCAATCTAAGAAGGCAAACCTTTTCTGGTCTGACAAAACTTACTGGAGGTAGGTGTGTAGACCTCTTTTTGTTCGGCGTTTCGACCAAATGGATTGACCGATGGGAAGATGATGAGACAGAAAGACAGCAAGAACACCTGGAAGCCAAAACCAAAGAAAAAAAATGAGGAAAAATACCGTGGGAAAAAAAAAGAGCTTGACATTCAAAACAAGCACAACGAGAAAACACAAAGAAGCTAAAAATATTTACCATGACACAAGTGCTGGTTGTGCTGGCCTTCAAAGTCGACATCTTCACTATAGCCTGAAGTTTCCTCAGTTGCTCTATCAAGGATCTGTAAGAACCAGGAGGACAAATTCAAATTTTTTAACTTTACCTTAAAGGGGAACTCCGGGGCATTTGAAGTGCGTTTCCATTGCTAGAGGTTGTCAAATACTGATAGTAGGACGCAGAGAGGTGCGTATCTGCGCTCCCTGTGTGGAGATCGCTCTGTCCGCTCAGCCTGTCATGCGAGGCTAATACGTGGTGGCTAAGGGGCAAGCGCTAACCCTTCCACGTAAAACAACAACTTGCACACTGCAGAAAAGTCACACCACTTTATAAACCATCCGACAATAAAGTCACAAGCCTTACCATCAAAACCAAATGCATGGTTCTCACATTACTGGCATGGGGACGTTACAAAACAACTTTATAAACAGCATGTAACTCACCGGCTGGTTGTAGGCTCGCGCATGTGAAAGCCCAAAAGAGTCGATGGAGAATAATCCCATTTACAAAACAATTATATTCTCTAGAAAAACTGCGTTCAAGTATTTAAAACATTACAACAATATTACTGGGCATGTATTGTTGTAATGTTTTAAATACTTGAACGCAGTTTTTCTAGAGAAGATAATTGTTTTGTATATGGGATTATCCTCCATCGACTCTTTTGGGCTTTCACATGCGCGAGCCTACAACCAGCCGGTGAGTTACATGCTGTTTATAAAGTTGTTTTGTAACGTCCCCATGCCAGTAATGTGAGAACCATGCATATGGTTTTGATGGTAAGGCTTGTGACTTTATTGTCGGATGGTTTATAAAGTGGTGTGACGTTTCTGCAGTGTGCAAGTTGTTGTTTTACGTGGAAGGGTTAGCGCTTGCCCCTTAGCCACCACGTATTGGCCTCGCATGACATGCTGTGCGAACAGCGCGATCTCCACACAGGGAGCGCAGATTTGCACCTCTCTGTGTCCTACTATCAGTATTTGATAACCTCTAGCAATGGAAACGCGCTTCAAATGCCCCGGAGTTCCCCTTTAAGTGTTATTACACATAAAGACAGTAGAATGCTAAAGTCCTTTTTACAATAGTTAATAAACCCACCAACACCTGTCAACATCTGACTCTGCATTACATGTGAAATATAATCATCTCTAGCTCGGCTCAACATCAGTTGAAACACAATATCTTAGTGCACACACCGATTTTCTCACATTTTCTGGACAGAAACGCAGGGCTAGCGACCACACAACTCAGCCACCATGGCTGATGCACCTCTCTATTGTCTCGGTCTCCCTGAGCACAGACCTTATAAAGCTCTGCTGTGTGGTGCTGACGTCCGCGCTCCAGTCAAAAGTAGAAACTAACCCGAATATTTCAGAGTTGTGGTCATCAGAAACACAGTCTGCAGGATGCAGTGTAACGTCTTCCCTTACGTTGTCGTAATGACAGCAAACCCACTACTGCATTCAACGGGAAGGGCTTCAATTGGCTTATTTTAGATGGTGTACCCAGGTTTAAAAGCAAAAAAAAATGTTTAAACAATCTTATTTTGGACCTCTTACATGTTCTGTTTCTGAAGCATCTGGACTTTCTTCTGGAGTTCCAGGTTGTGTGCGGTGCAGATGGCCACCCTGGCAAAGACATTGAACAATTAGCGCGTTTATTCAGACTCGCACATATCTAACGAATCAAATCATTTTAAGACAATCAGTAAGTCCAAAGCAGGCGCTGCACAGGCACCATTATCGCCCAGCTCTTCAAGATCTCCTTTCAGGTTTCTGTTTCTCTTTTTGCTTTTTCCCTTTGATTGATTAACCACAACCTCTCAAGTATAAATGACTACGCTGCTAAAAACACATCAGGAGACTCAAGCTGCAACAGTTCAGTTGTAAGAGAACCAACCAGCTACTATTCTGATAAATAACGTCAATCCTTGATAATGTCAATCCTTGATAATGTCAATCCTTGCCTACTTCCAGAAAGAAAAGCCGGTTGCTACTATTTGCTCTACATTGTTATTCAAACTACAAATATAACAAATCACAATTTCTGCATACGTAAACATCAATTAGGAAATAGTTGTCTCTTTTTTGTATAAACTGCCTAATTCTCACCTGTTTTCTAGTCCATCGACATACACTTTCTTCTTCTTGCGGCTCTCCTGAGCAGACTGCTTGTTGCGGATCTTCCTCCTGACCCTCTTCAAAGTCCTCTCCTCAGCCTGTTACACAGAGTAGAGTAGGCTTTCACCAGATTGTTGACAGAAGTATAGGAAACAGTCTTAAAAAAAAAAGTTTTGTTCATCCAAAGAAAGCAGAGTTAGTTCAATTTTTTTGTCCAATATCACGAAGCCATATAACAAGGACATTCCAGTGTTTTTAAACTGCAAAAAAAAAACACTTTTAAACTGCTTAGTGTGTTAGTAATGAACCCCCTCAGCTTAAGTAAATACAGATATAACCTGAACGTTACCTTTGTGAGAGGCATTTGTGTAGGAATGGTAACTCCCTCTTTTGCCAAAAGCCGCTTTTCCTCGTCAGAGAGAACAATCTCTTTAAACTGGAACTACATGGAGCAAGAACGAGGCAAAAAAAAGAAAAGGTTAACTTTTCTGCGTTTTCAAAATAACGTCAATATCGTGCATCAGAAACCATCTTGCGAATAATACACGCCAGACAATACAGCCACTTGCAGTCTACTTGGTTTGGTTACGGTAGCAAGAAAAACTGACCTCATCCGCTTTGTTTGGCTGTGTTGAATCCTCTATCGCCAAAGTACATGGCACCTCACTGGTGATGTCCTCCTCCATTGCGTCACTCACTAGATCATCTGTCACAAGAAAATGACTCATTAAAACATTTTACATTTTAAAATGATTGATTTACATATTTTAGAGCTCTTTGGCAACAAATACCCAGATCAATGAAGACATCCGTGTCTGGCTTCTCTGCCCTCACGCTCTGCAGCATGTCCATGTCTCTGGCTACGCTCTGCAGCAGAGAGTAGCTGTGATCTGCTTGGACGGTTAAGGCCTCGAGGTTCTCCATTTGCAGCTCTCCAAAGGTCAGAGCAGGATCAGAGTGCCCCGGGCTGGCCTGAGAATAGCAGGGACTGGGCACAACCTCGCTGTCACTGCCCTCAGGACTCGGGCATCCTGGAAGATTTCCGTTTCCAGCCCCTGTGCTGCTGTCGTCAGAAATGCCGCTGTCGCTCCCCAATGGAGAATGAGAGGGATAGATTGCTTCCATGTTGTCCTCACCATCTAGCAAGCTGGACAGAAAATCTTCCGTATCCATACCTGCCAGCATCTGAGAGACAGAAATACACGGTTAGGTTCTGAAAACCACAAGAAAACACTAAGGCCAAATAAGAATGGATATTACAAAAAGTAAATCCCAATAGCTACACTTTGATACTTTTATAAATGAAGAATGTGGTTAGATGGGGTGATGGCCAGCATTCTAAGCAGCTTCATTCAAGAATGATTTTCCTGTTCTGTGAATAAGCCTTACATCTTGTTCAGACAGCCAGGATTCGATGAGCCCATTGGCTTCAGGGAAAAAGGGCTCAGTGGATCCATCTTCTCCATCCTGGAACAGCAGCCCTAACAGTTCTGCTCCATCCATGTCTGGAAGGTCCGCGGCGACTGACATCTACGCAAAGCAGCAGATAGACCACAGAACGTCACACTTTTGCCTACAATGCTGATATCATGCAAGCAAAACAACATTGTTGGAGGAGTGTTGGGTGTTGTGGTGGTGGCAGCAGTTTGAAAACGTAATTGAAGATTTAGCAATCAATTGAATGTTCAGGTATAAGGCATTAAAAAAAAAAAAAAACATTTATATATATGTATTTATACATTACATAGCCTACATAGCTGTAGATTAAAAGCAGTATCTTTGGGTTTTGGGAGTGATGATTGGACAAAACAAGCATTTCTAGTTTTTCTACTACTACCATGTGGCAAAAGGATGCCGGGTAAACGGTCCCTTTCACGAGATACTGCAACGGTTGTCTTTGGCTCCACGTGGAGGCTTCAGGGGCATGTGCAGAAAATCCCGATCGATTAGCTGCAAACATTTCTATTAATTTATCCGTTTTAATGGGATGAAACAGAACTGATATCACGTCCACTACAGCGACTGATAACACGTACTGCAAATCCATAAACGCCCACGGTGTTGCGTCACGTCTACAGTCCATCATGACCTCATCCTTTAACGAGCCCCGCCCCCACATCCTTGTCACGGGTTCTGAATGCAGTATCAAGTGTCAAAACAAATACGATGTACTGTATAACCATGGGCTCGCAAAAGGAAGCTAAAATTGAAAATGTCAAAAAAAGCACACACATATATGCTGACCAGTCGATACGGTTGGATTTTTTTTGTTGTTGTTGTTGTTTTTTTTAATGTGAATATTGTATTGCAGTGTGGCGTTAGAATTAAACGAAAAATAATAATAATCCTTAAGGCATGAGGAAAAAAATGTTCGTAAGCCTTTAATTTCGTAGTCTTAAAAGATGCTGCAACGTGAGCAAGTCTAATATTGCAGGAGGCAGGAGACGTCTTAAAGGCCAACATCGACTTGTCTGCTCTTAACGTTCGTCCAATAATCCTATCATTATAACAATCTACTGAGGGCGTAGTCCCTCGTGCCATCACACATACGGACAAGCATTCACGAAGAATTATGTCTACATGTGCATTTTCTTACCGCTTGATGACAGGAGCCAAAATTGAATTCGAGTGAGTGTGTCCGAAATTCTTTTGGTCTCTACTCAGCTTCTCTCTTCTGCTATCGTCTACAGTCACAGTGCTTACTTCCGAAACCACCTTCCAACGAGGCAAAAAATGCGTCATCACGCAAAGGCGGATGTGAGTTCAGACGTAGTCTTCCTTGGTATGTCTGGGAAATGTAGTAAAATGCTTTCTGAGTTCTGAGTAGAGCTCTTAAAGGATAAGACCGGTTTTTTGACATTGGGCCCTTGATTTCACATTATAACATGATGTTCTACTCACCCCTGCTTGTTGTTGAACATTTGGAGCTGTTCCGAAGATATTCGCGAGGCGTCTGGCTGCTCTCTTGAGATATTCGGCCATGAAACGGTTTCCTATGGGCAAGTTTATACAGGCACAAACTATGCTGTTTATAATTTATTAATTACTGTACACTAGCACTGATAACGTGGAGGTGCGTCGCTTACTTAAAAAAATCCGGGTTATTGTAATTTAGATTTTTTTGTCGTAAAGTGGGTGTTACTGACGTCCTCCTCGTGCTACTGCCACAGACAGCCCACAGACCTGCTGCCTATTTATTCATTCGGCTAAAATTCAAAATTATTAACCCGGATTTTTTTAAGTAAGCGACGCACCTCCACGTTATCAGTGCTAGTGTAGAGTAATTAATAAATTATAAACAGCATAGTTTGTGCCTGTATAAGCTTGCCCATAGGAAACCGTTTCATGGCCGAATATCTCAAGAGAGCAGCCAGACGCCTCGCGAATATCTTCGGAACAGCTCCAAATGTCCAACAACAAGCAGGGGTGAGTAGAACATCATGTTATAATGTGAAATCAAGGGCCCAATGTCAAAAAACCGGTCTTATCCTTTAAGTTAGTGCTGCAGCCTGCAGATCTAAGTATGATACAGTGAATAAAAGTGCGTTATCTAAATCATAAATTGTTTTAAAATTGTTTTTAATTATTTTATTTGTTACTCTTTATATTCTTTTATGTATTTTTAATGCTTCTTAGACTCCCTGCTGCAATGCTTTTATTTTATGTAAAGCACTTTGAATTGTTTTGTACATGAAATGTGCTATACAACTCAATTTGACTTTACAGTTTAAGTGAATGCACATTGAGGATAATTTTCTAGCGCATTTAGAGTCAAATTAGACAGTGAGCATTTCATGAAGTGATATGTGTTATTGCCATTAACAAATACTAAAGCATCACATGGCTTAAACAATATATTTAACGTCGGGATTATAGCATTTTATTCTGCTTTATTTTTACTTAAATGTTGTGTGTACTGTATTGATAATTGTGACTGTCTGTAATATTGTGTTTGTTTGAAACAAGTCCCTCTTGATAATGCATCTCAGCAAGATGACCTAAAAAAAGATGAAATAGTAATACATTCAAAGAAACGAATGCAATTAGTTTCACTTTTATTTCAGTCAGCGTATTAGCAAGGACATAGCATCATACGACTAAAACCTGACACTTGAAACCCATACAGGATTTTTCTCAGTCATGTGAGAAAAAAAAGACACTTAAAAAAAAAAAAGATTTTTCCAGGTGAAGCAATAACTCTGGTGGCAAGTAAATTGGTATTTAACTTAATGTAATTTATTGTCTTTTTCTTTTTTTTTCCAGGGGAAAACATTGAGGTCGGTGATGTCCAACCAAACAGCAGGAACATCTCATAGAGATACATCACATAGGATCTGAAATTCTCCATTTCTATGATCACAAACATTTACGAAACTAATCCAACTCATTTTATATCTCATTAGAAAAAAAAAAAACTAAGGCATTGTAGACAAACTTTAGTGACACCACATTTTATTCACTGAATGCATGTTTTCCCACATTTTGGTCATATCATGTTGGCAATCTTTAACCCTTTTCCATTTGTTCCGCCTCACTGATTATTTTGGGGATTGTTCTTGTACTAAGCATAAAATGGGTGTGAGCTAAAAACATTTAGCCTACAAGATACACACAGACACACACAAAAAAATCCCAAAACATTATGTTTACTTAAATAAATCATGTCATAAGAGAAATTCAGGTTTCTGTCAGAAAAAAAGACAATAATTCACTTGCAGCAGCATTCTCACAGAGACTAATTTTACTTACAAGAAGAGAGATACTTAAGTAAGATATCCCAGGATCCAGGAGCTAAATGGGGTTCATTTTCCACGAGTTTAATTTGTATTACTGGACTGAAACACACTTTTTTATTTCTACCGAAATCCATGCAATTTCATCCCAAACTATAAAGTCAATGAATTTCCAATCAGTAGCACAACATTTTTGTCACAGAACCACACAAAGTTTGGATGTGTGCCTTAAGTTTCTGTACACTTTTAACCGTTCCTTTTTACTTGTTGCAGTTGGTACGACCTTTTGTGTGACCGCAGGAGTGTTCTCCACAACCCGTCTCTTGTGAGCACGATGTAGCAGGATCCTGTAGACGCCGGTGATGGAGCTCCTGCAGTCTTTGCCCTGATTGTTGAGGATGTGTTCTGAAGTGATTCCAAGACTCTCCAGAGCTCCCTTCACCTCAAACTCTTCCTCCAGGAGTTCAGATGGATCACTCTCAGCTAGATAGGATGGCTCAAGTTTAAAGGGTTCCATGGCACACGGAAAGTCCACTGGGAGCAGCCACTCACAGCCCATCATCTGCTCCACTGTACAGCGGTCAGATGGTACCGGCTGCAGGATTCCTCTGATCAGCCTCTGGCATGCCTCAGGCACCCAAGTGGGCAGGATATAGGCCCCATCCATGATGCATCTCTTCAGTTTGGGCACAGTGTCTGCTCTGAATGGCATGGTGCACGTCACCATAAAGAACAGCATCACCCCGAGGGCCCAGATGTCTACAAAAACGCCGACATAATGCTCGTCCCGAAAGAGTTCCGGCGCGGCATACGGTGGAGAGCCACAAAATGTGTTCAGTGTCTCATCACGACGGCTAAGAGTGCTAAATCCAAAGTCCCCCACTTTGACACAAGAGCTGTTGGCATAGAAGACATTTTCTGCCTTCAAGTCACGGTGGATAATGTCATTTTCATGCTGTAAGAGATCAAGAAAGTGCCGTTATGCAAGAAATCCTTACTTGGAGAAAAAGCCATCTAAAACCATGATTATGTAACGAGAGTACAATTATTTTAACAATAGCACGCAGATATATCACCATCAAGGTTTAATGATAACACATAGAAGACTTTGCAATTTACCGTAATCAGATGTATGAGTTCTTATCTTTTTTTAATCCAAATGATCTATTTTGGTAAAAAAAAAAAAAAAATGTTTTGCTTGTCATTACTTCCTTTGGATGCTTTATCATATCAAACACAAATTATAAGTACTACTATATGTAAGAAAATGTTTTGCTAATAACCACGAGAATTTTGTCACATATTCTAAATTTGGCTACCAGAAAGTGGAACAAGTGGAGGTTATCATTTAAGAAAAATTTATTTCTATTCATTTCCTTGCTGTCACACAGTCAGCAACAACCGTTAATTTTCTAATTATCATAAGGGCTTCACAAATGTTTTACATGAAATTCATTACTATTTTAGTAGTTAGGAAATAGCGCTTCATTTGTTATAACAGTTAAACTGAGGTCTCATGTTACTCTCCTGTTGTACTCTCGGTTGTCATTTTCATGGTCAATATCAGGATATTGTCATATAACTGAATGGAAACTAGTGTTCACTGGTGTTCACAATCACATTTTGTTTTTTGTGGATTCAATACAAGCTCACATGTAGATACCATGTGTTTAACAGCAGAGAGGATCTGAGCAAAGACAATCTTGCTATCAGTGTCAGAAAGTTTCCCCTCTGTAGTGATCTTGGTGTAGAGCTCCCCTCCACCTGCATGCTCCATCACCAGGTGTAACCGTGACAGAGTCTCAACCACCTAAAGAGGATTAAAGCACAGGGTTAATCATGCATCTCAGAAAGAAAAAGACTGAATGTTAATGTACTGCTTAAAGAGAAGTTTGAGGCAAACCTCGTAGAGGCGTATAATGTTGGGGTGGTGTAGTTTCTCCATGCTGGAGATCTCTCTGGACAGCAGCCTCTGAGTCTTCTGATCAAGCTTGGTTTTGTCTAAGATCTTGATGGCCACTTTGTCTAATGATACCAAGAGACACGTTTATGGTCAGTGATATGTGACATGACAAAATGACAGAAATAGTTTAAAATGTCATTTCATTTCACTTTACGGAAAAAAAAGCAGATCTTTTAAAAACTTGGGATACAAGTTCCCACATAAATAAGATATTCTTTTCAAATAAATGACACAAGAACTAGTATCTAAATCTTGATGAAGCTGGAGCCTGGTACCACTTTGCAAACAAGAAATTGCCCCTAAAGCGACCAAAACTGATGCTCTGCTCTAGTTAATTTGATGGAGGATTAGCTGCCCTCAGAATCCAATTTTCTTGATTATGTTCTCTTCAGGGGCTCAATACCCCCTTTTAGCACTCTCCTTCTGTCTTTTGTTGACCAGGGGAAAGTGCTCTTTTTCTGTCATTATGCAGTGACTCCAGGTACAGAGATACAGAGGGTTAAGAGACCCAGTGATGATTAAAAATGACAAAAAAAACAGAGTGCTAAGCAGGTGCGTTGTTTTGTGATCTAATTAAATTTACCACCTTTAAAAGTGTGAAGAAAATATTGTACAATTGTCATGAAAAAAAACTACAAATGCAGTTTTACAATGATATTAATGTTTAACATATTTCAAACTTGAACACATGAGATATTGGCTGAATGGCTGTAAATGAGTCATATAGATGTGTAAACATGTGTAAACAAATGGTGTTTCAGTATGCATCATTAAGGCTGGCATTAGGCTCCATTTCAGACATTTCAGCATCATTTCAACATCGCTGTCAATAGGAGCATTCAAAGTCTATTGCTGTTCATATCGTTTTTGACTAAATGAAATCACTTACATGCACACACACACACACAAACTTATATAATACAGATAAGCCAAGCAAACAGTAAAAAAGACGTAACCCTTAAAACACAGAGCTACACGCTAATTTACATCTCCCTCTGTACCCTTTGATGAGGCATGCAGCAATTTTAGCCGTCGCTAAGGAAACTGGAGATGTCTAATCAATCCATCTGCTCAAAGGCAGCAGACAGACTGTCTCTTTGTGGCTGATTCAGCCCCCTGGCCAGGCCCACATCGCTTTGTTGGTGAATTTCTATAAAACGGCACACTCTTTTAGTGTCTCAGTCTGTTGACGGAAACAGTTTATCAGCCAACTTATTACTTAAATCTAATACACAGCCAAAGTGAATGTGTGCTTACCGAAAAGTTTTCTCTCACTTCCTTTCAACATCAACTATTAAATCAAAATGCTTTGGCTCGTGTTAGAGTCTAATAAATGAGTCATGTCAATATAACATTTTGCTTATGTTTTCATTTGCCCCATTCAGGAGTCATAAGTACAGTTGCATGGCGTTGATGGATGGAAGGGTTTTACCTTTTGTGAGAGCATGAATTCCAAGCTTGACATGGGAGAAATTTCCACATCCAATCTCTCCACGAATCTTGTAGAAAGCAATTCTTCTGCCTACAGTCAATTCACGGACCACTCTGAAAAAAAATGACATAGCAAAAGATATAACACCAATATCTTATGATTTACTGGTGAAACCACCAAAGAAAGAATCGTACTCCCTCGGAAGTCAGACCACTCAGAAAGAATACTCCTATCTAAAATCCTTTCTGACCACAAAGGACGGAAAGGTTTTCTGCCTCATCTCTCAAACCCTACCTTTCATCCTGGCACATATCCAGGTTAAGCCTTTCCAGGGGAGTGAGGCGACGGACGGTGGCCCCTTCATCATCTGTGTTGATGTCAGAGCTGTCATGGCGGCTCCAGCGGCTGTACCTTTGGCCACTAGTGACCACAACAGTGCCTCCAGCAGAACCTCCAGAGTCTCTGTTAGACTCCCTGGAATCGGTCCCAGAAACTGAGCTGTTCCCAGCGGTGCCTGCTGTCCCAGCCCCTGTCCCCTCTGGACTGCTTTCAGAGGGGCAGACAGCAGTCATCCTGCAAGGGATGCCCAGTGTGGACAGGCTTAGCTCATAACTGAGAGTGACAGAAGACTGGATGCGCTGTAAGAGAAAGCCATTCTTTGACTTAATTTCCTATTATAGAAAGGAAAGTCTGGATAAAATTGTTCTGATGATATATTTTGTGCTACCTGTGACAGACTGCTTGCAGCCCACTAAAATATCAAATAAGTATAACAACATATGGTTTTGATATACGCTGTTAGTTATAAGACTGTTATTGGCTACAGTAGTAGTGTTCCTCATTTTACAATGTGTACACAACAGCAATGGTATAACAGACAGCAGCATTATTCACAGGATGTATCAAGAAACTACATAACATAAGCAGGTAGCCAAAACATAGCCGTTATGTACCCATGTAGGTAATATACTGATTCAACTATAATAAGACAGATCCAATGTAATGGCTGATATTAAGTAAATTTCTTAAAGACAAAAACCTTGACTTACCTTTGGATATGTGAGCCATTTACAAGGTCAATCCTCGACCAAATCAATGATAATTAGACAAATGTGCCGATAAACACATGTTAGAAAGGGCTCCTTTCTCTCTGTATGACAAATGAACAGGACGACACCAGGAGTCCAGGTGCATGCTTTATCCAAAACATCCCAAATGCGTTGCAGCTGAAGTTGTGCTGGAAGTGGCTGTCATCATTCAATACATTTCATCTGGTTTGTACTGTACTACTCCTCACTTCAGGCTGTTGAAGAAAAGGTGACGGGGTCAGAGATCCAATAAACATTGTGTTATGGGATTCAGGCTCACTGTTGTCTGCGGGTGCTTATATGGACTCTGTTGAGTCTTCAGAGTATAAATAGGCCACGGGGTGAGGAGGAGGGAGGAAGAGGTGGATGTGGGAGGTTGAAGTTAAAGATGTTGAACAGATGATAGTGTCAGGGTGAAGCCATGGGGGCGGGGGGTAGCAAAACAACCTGGAATGAAGCACAAGAGATGAAGAAATTTTAATAATGTCTTTTACAGTTACATTGGGGCCACAATAGCGTCTCCTTTTTAGCAACTTATTTCTTGTAGGTTTTGCAATGCATGTTTCTTACATTGATGTATGTCAGAACTTCCTTTTGGTAATTTTGTGGATTTACTATCGGTCAAGCATCTCTGCAATCCTAGCAGCAAACATGTTTTTCCACCCTCTATATGGTAAAGTATGTGTGCACAACTTGGCGTGTGCCTACTGCCTATGCAGTATCTGCTTGAATGTCTGCTACAATGCATTGCATTTCTTAATTTTTTAGCAATCAGTCCTGCTCACAGGATGCAGGCTGCGGTCGCCATGAGAGCCAGAGTAAACAAATCAGAGAAGACACAACTTCAAAAACCTGCATGACTAATCGTCACCATCTAAAATGCAATGCGACGACTCTCGCTCGCTCCTGTTTGTTTTTGAGGTTGTATAAGATTGTAATTAGGTGATATGCTGCTCTGAGAACAAAGCCCTAACAAAGTCCCATGACAGGGAATAGAAAGGGTGAATCACAGATGAAAATGAGCCATGATTACGCAAACTGATATTTTTTTCCCAATGGTGGTAACTTGTCAGCGAAAATACATTAATTATTGCATTCAATTATTTTAAACAGGTTTTCTCAGAATTACATTGTAAAGGGATTTAATTCAGATGCCATCTGATGGCTTAGTCTCTGATTTGTAAGTGAGGCATGCGTGAAACCAATTCAACAGGATTGCTCTGAAGGAGCCCAATTTATCTTTGGTGAACTGAATCTCAATATCTGCTGTTACTGTTTCTTAACAGAATGATAGTGTGCACACTAAATACATCAACCAAGCTTAAAAGTTGACTGTTTGGATTGACATCAGAACTGAAAATATAATAAAATATAATAAAGTGAATGGTACTCATTACCAAAACTACAAAATACACCCCAGGAGGTAAATGCGCAGAGTTACATAGAGTTGCCCATTCAAAGATTTAACACAATAGTCAATGAGCTTTCAGCTGCGCAAAAGAATCAGAAAAAAAAAACAGTAATCCAGCATAATTCATTATGCACCAGAAATAATCATTAGCAGTTACTTTCCGATAGGGACACTTAATCCGATTAAATAACAGCGCTCATCCAGCATTAATACCACCGACAGTGGGACAGTGACACAAACCAACATGCTTACTGGTTATAACACCACTGGTGAGATTAAGAAAATATTGTCTGGAGAAAGTCAGTGATTTGTAATAACTTCAAAAAATTAATTAGGATAAATCCTAAAAAGCTAAGAGAGGGATATAATAAATCTACAGGTTTGGCATATGTCTGTGAAATTGTAAATAGCTGTCTGGGCCCTAACTGAGTACAACATTGGGTTGCCAACTGAAACAAACTGTCATGTTATTGTTGGTCTATTCACTACCTGCCAGCCAGTACAGCCTCATGAGTGTTAAAAACTGGATGGTCTGGCGGCATGGTTCAATGACTTGACAGTCATATATAAACTTAAAAAAAATGAGTCTCTGCCAAAATTTTCACTGTTGTCAAAATATTACAGTGCTTAGCTGTATTATACAACGTAACAACATATTTGCGCCCCATATTTATAGACCTACATCTCTGTTATGGACGGACAGACGTTGCACTGAGTGCAACTTTGAGAACTTTGAGTCAGTAAAAGGCGGATAAATACATTTTTACAGGTTTATGTGGTTTCCATGTGATTTGTTTCTGTTAAAACTAGCTTTTACCTCTGAAATATCTACCTGACCCCAAAAAAAGAACAAACGATACTCCATTCGTGCAGTGGACTACACCAGGCTGAAATAGAATAAAATGCTGATAATGGCAATGCAATTTTCAAAGCCACTGTTTTCTATGCTGTAAGGTGAGAACATTTAACCATGAATTAGGTTTGACCTGATATGAGAAAATGTGACAAAAATGTTTCCATTAAAGGTTACTTTAACACGATGTACCGCAGAGTATAATTCAGTATTAGTGGTTTCAAGGCCTCTGCATTAAGATGAACAAATCAATCTTGAAGCCTTGCATGGAAATCAAAGCAATTCGCCTCGAGTCTTCCAGCCTTCAAACAACTTCCTGCCATTTCACCATGAATATTTGTGCATTGATCTCAGCAAGCCTAACAGGAGTAGCTAAGAGAGGAAAAA
Source organism: Odontesthes bonariensis (assembly GCF_027942865.1). Classification (NCBI taxonomy): domain Eukaryota; kingdom Metazoa; phylum Chordata; class Actinopteri; order Atheriniformes; family Atherinopsidae; genus Odontesthes; species Odontesthes bonariensis. The sequence goes on from NC_134511.1 coordinate 18,039,337, forward strand.
TCTCCCCTTTACAGCACAAAGCAACATGCGCTGCCTTTTATGTGTGTAAATAAAAAGACTAAAGGACAACCATGCATTAGATAAATAGATCATTAAAATGACTTGAGCAAGAGTTCTGGAACATAGTCACCATCAAGAATGTATATTTTTCACTGCAGAAAAATAATTACTTAATTTATTAAAATATTTAATCAAAATATAAAACTTCTTAATAGAATATTAGAATGTATAATTAAAATTGATCTGACAGTGAGGGAAACTACCTGCCTGGACCTACTTCTATCTTCAGAAGGGGTCTGATCGCTATTGTTGCTGAGATTCGCTTTGTACTTTGTTTGCACTGGATAACATGTCGACCCGGTTGCTTGGTAATGGAAACCAATCAAATGCATTTGTTTGTCTTCATGTCAGGCTAAGGATTATGCATTAACAAGAACTGAGAACAAATGGAGACAACACATGGTTATATTTACAGGTAAACAGTGCACGAATGGACTGAAAGCACACGGATACAAACAGAAACAGTGTCCCAGTGGAAGAATTAGAGACCTTGCAAACATACTGCAAAGTTTGTCCGATTACCGTATGTATTCAAGCTTGAGTTTCTCGACTTTCTTTATAAGTGCATACACTTTTTTGCCTGCTAGACAGGCCAAGCGAAGCAACTTTATCTATTAAGTTGCAATACCGTTGCAGAGTATAAACAAAGCTGTATTACAAAGATGTTTTTTTCATTTCTCAAATCCAAACAAGGCGGAGTTATTGTGACACTGTGCTTTGTGTGGGTCTCCGCCTCTTATACAACCTATACTCTTTCTCACCATGCACAGAGATAGTATGAAAACAATGCAAATGCGTCAGCTGACACAAAAACACAATTCTGACTAAAAAATTAAATAACCATTTCACCTCCATGCGTGTTATGTGCTAAGGACAGAATTAAAAACAAATCTTTGAAGTAAAAAACTGCAAATGAAATCGCTGTTTATCACAAATAAGCTTTGACTCCACATATACAGACAGACAGCCCCTCATCAGCAAACACAATCAGCTTGGCTCCTGCTTACTCACCTCACCATCAGTCATTTGTGTGAGAGTCCCTGAAGACAAAACGTGGAGTTTGCCTGATGCACTGCTGGCATAAGCAACCTCTTCACACCTTCCAACAACGGAAAACTCAAGAGCCCTTCCACAGCAGCTGCAGATCAATTAATTGCTCTTGCCACCTGTTACGTGCCTCCCTTCACCAAAACCCATTTCGTGCACTCAAACACACAAGGTGAGAGCAGAGAGAGGCTGCTCCTTACGTCACCAGCGAGTTCCCCCTCTCTGAAAACCCCTTATTTTGCCTCCAGCTCACTTCACATCTATTCCCTCCATCTGCCTGTGCTTGGACGCACTCAGGCAGAAAAAATAAGCACACATTCATACAACCCACAGACGGAATCATATTTGTGTAAAAACAGACACACCGGTTTGCACAAAGCATGCCTGTGTGCTAATGGAGATGCGCAACTGAGAAGAATAAAAAGCTTAGCAGTGGAAGAGCTACAACAATGAAGACTATGGGCCTTAGGAACACAGAGGTGGGCCTCTCTGGAATCTATGGAGCAAATATTTCACACCCCCCCTCAGAAAAAAAAAAAAGAGACTGACCTCTAAATCCCTTCCCTCCAAAAACAAAGCTGTACAGAACTTTTGGGGAAACTGAAGATAGTGCATTAAAAAGACTCGTACAGAATAGCTGTCTTATGAAACAGCCCGTTGACATCAATGCAAAATACACAAGCAGGACAAACACTCTACGAGAAATTTTTGTGACAACTCAGCCATGGGTTTTTCTGTGGGTCAGCAACATTATTAAAAATCTAAAAAGCTTAAATGTTTTACTACATGAAACATGCAGGTCAAGTAAAGCTTGACCAAAGACTTGATCCTTCTCTTTAAACCCACATAAAGGACACTAGAGTTTGGTCTTTTAATGCAGTTTCCCTGCTTATGTAAAAACAACAACAACAACAAAAAAACACTGTTTTCCCTGTATTTGGCAATATGGAACACACACTGCTATATAAGCAGCGACATCTCTGTGAGCAGCACAAAAAGCGATGTCTCTGAGGCCTCAACAAAGTTACCATGACACTGTCGGCAGGGAGCACAATAACATAACAATGCTGTAGACACTGCAAAGCCTGCATCTGGTGGTTCCAATCTAGATCCGTTTATTTCTTCCGGCTTTAAAGAGCTGTCTGAGTTTGCATGTCATTCCAAATCAACACATCAAAGAGGCTTGCATGAAAGTGAAATCACACGAAGCGCAATGTTTCATGTTCTCTGACCAATTGATCATCAAAAGAATACAATTAAGAACAGATTTCACTCAGGTGCACATAAAAAGAACCCCCCAAAAAAGGATGATTGTGCTTTAAAATATATGGAAATATATTCACCAGTCCTTAATTGAGAAGAATCATTAAGAATCCTTTCTGATGCACTTAAGGATCATCTGCTTAATTGTTAACATTTTCAAGCTATTTACTTCTCAAAGGGGTCAAACGTCTGCGTACTGGGTTGTTAAAGACACTAAATGAAGTATTACGAATTTATGGTAAAATAACTGTGATGCGAACATCTGTTTCCTACTGACACAAGTCATCCCTCTCTCACAAAGCATAAATAATCCATCACTGAGTCAGCAGTTCAAGTTTCAGACTATGCACTTGATCATATTCCTAAGGGTTGCTCATCTTTGCATTTTTCCTGCAACATGCGATTCAAGTCAGTGTCAATGTTTGGCATTGTCTCAGTTAAAAAAAAAAAAAAAAAAAAAAGCATTGTCAGAGTGCAACAGGTGCTATAGACGGCACGTTTTGCTGCCATCAAACCTGTTCAAAACAGGGAGAGAAGTTATGTGGAGTCATGGTAGATCCCAAAGTTACACTGTGCGCGTGTCTGCCGCGCGTGTGCATGACAACCTGGTCACTTGTTATGACCAAATCAACCGCCTCACAGGACTACAACACCACAAAACAATCGACGAGAAAATAAAATTAATCAAGTGTGCTCCTCGTTTTCTTTTAGTTTAAATGTCCGAGCTCTACCGTGATTAGCTCTACCAGGCATACAGGCGGTTCGCGAGCCTGCCACGAATTAAAAAGATGTATTTTCTCAGCATCATGCAAATTACTAAATAAAAGCGTTCGTCCAAGGAAATGACTCCACAAGTGGAGGCGGTTGAGTACTTAACCTGCAACCAAGGATAGTCAACAGTTAATATCCCCTGCAGCAGGCCATTATCTGTGAGACAAGCCATTCCTTAATATAACCATACGGTACGAAAACAAACAAAAAAAAAAACACATATGTGAGACGTGAGAATTAATCTTACTTGGGTGTGTACGGTATCTTCACGGGCCCCTGGCGAGTGTGTTTACCGACCTTGCAGTCAAGTCCATCTCTCTGATGCCCGGTGACATTGGGAGCCCTGGCTCTGCTGCAGCTGCTCCCCGGTACAGTCTGTTGTGAAGGAAAATCCGCTTAACGAGCAGAAGGATGGGCGAATCAACGGCGGCGCGAGGAGACCACCGCGCGTCGTGTGTCCAATCAGAAGCGAGAATTAGAGCCAATTTATTTCAGTACCACAAGAGCTGTCCTAAGCTCTGTGTGCTGGCGGGGCGACTCAAAAGGTAACCCAACCTGCCCGTGTCACGCACCGTGCTGCTTGAACCGGCCACGAGGGCAGCAAGAGGTTCAAGGTGGGGTCAGGGGAGCAGCGTGGGGCTATGAAAGCTGAGGCGCGTAGATGAATGATTCATCCACTGCTGACATGGGGTTGATGGCAGTCGTTCATCTACAGTAAATGCATAGCTGCAGTGAAGTTTTTGACACTTTTTTCATTGCGCAGGTTTGGTGATGAGTGGTTGATTTTTTTTTCGGGATGGTGAGACGTCTTACCAGAGAGCTCTGAAACCTTTCTGCAGGAAAGAGGCATCAGCTCAATGAAGTGACCGATCCAATCGGAAATTTGCGGTGGAAATTGAGAAACCATGACAAGGTCTTTACTGCAAAGCGGATCCATTAACAGCTATACCAGAAAGCTGGAACCGAAGAAAAGCGTTTTTCATAAGTGAAGGTCTCAAATAGTTACTATCAAAGACTGCCCCCCCCCCCCCCTCCCTCAACATTATTTAATTTTTCCCTTGTGAATAAGTATCTTTTTTCCTTTACTTCATCTGAAAAAACATACTTTTATGCAATTATGTAAGCAAGACCATTAGAAATATATGCTTCCGACTTGTTTTGAAGTCCACTGACATTTTGTTATTCACATTTCTAGGCTGGAAACTGGAGCAGATACCGCAGTTCGCGACTTTGGTTTGCAGTTGTTCACCACAGCCTTTTGCTTTATGGTCGCTTGACATATGGTCACTTTGTGGCCTCTCCAACATAACAACAAATGTCTGTATTGCTGTGCATGTGCAGCGCTCACATTTTTTTCTTAAGGACAATGGAGTTACTGTATCAGCTGTACTTGTTCTCTATAGAGACTATATAGTCCATTATTTTGTCACCAATTTTCTTTTAAACTGCTGAATGAACATCATATATATGCAAATGAGTGTAACATTTATGTCAGGGGTTGTGAATGTTTCACATTTGCCAGAATGGAAGTAGCGAGGTTGTAGTTTTCATGTGTACTAAACCCAAAAAGATGCATGCATAAGCCAAATTCTGATTTCCAACATATTTGAAAGCAGCAAGATGTAGCCGCAAATATTGATCGACCATTTTGAGTTTCGGTTTATCAACAATAACTTCCAAAATTATGCAAAACTCACTGGTCAGCTAGCAAAAAAAAAAAAAAAAAAAGAATTCTGAAGTCACAATAAATTCACCTGCAACATTTCTAGCAAATCCACCCCGCTATGTTGACTTTAAAACCACCTGATCTCACATTAAAGATGCAAGAGTCCCCTTTCCTCAAAGCCAATTTTATTTCCCCTACCAATAAAATTAAAAAAAAAAAAAAAAAAAACAACAAACAAACAAGACAGCATGAAAACAAGCCAACATCGGAATCATAAAACAGATGTCATATTAGATTCTGCAACACTTAGTTCCTCGTCAAATTGTCATGATAAATGATTGGAGTTCATAGAACAAAATATGCAATAAAACTGGCACAAAGAAAAACATGAAAATGGATGAATGAAGCACTGAAAACGACAAGAATATGTGATATGATGGAAATAAATGGGGGAAAAAAAACACAAAAAAAGGCATTACAAATATGTTACATCTGTCAATAACTCAAGAGTTCAAAAAGTGAGCGAAGTGGGAACTTTGACATTCAACACGACAGGTGGACACATTGAGGCGATCCGATGTATGCCCACATGCAGGGCTGTGTGTGAGAGACAAGACGTCTGCTCCAGTATATTGCAGCTGCTTGGTGCTGGAAGAGTGTCCCGCTGGTCATTTACGACAATTCTCACATTTTCATACAAGCACCGCTTGTTCTGCTTCCTCAACGTTCACCGTCTCTTCCTCCAGCTCTACTTCCACCTGAGGGGTAATCGCCTGCTGCCCGTCAACTTCCGCCGTGGTCACATGCACCACCTGGATCTGAAGCCCCGCCTGTTTCAATCTCTCCACATCCTCTTCGCACATCTCTCCCACTCCTCCATCCTCCACCACAACAGTTGCCGTCTCTTCCATTGCCATCATATCTATAGGCTCGACTGTGACGTGTTCGACCTGAATGCCATCGTCCAGCAGGACCGTTTCAGTTCCTTCTATGCTCTGCGTAGCTATAGTGAGAGCGGCAGTTGCAGCAGAATCAGGGAGGACCAGTTCTTCAGATGACTTCTCCTCAATTGAATGTACATCTTTGAGGTGGGCCTTCAGCTCTTTGGCATGCGTGAACCACATGTCACACACAGTGCAATGGTTGGGCTTGTCCCCGGTGTGGCTCACAAGATGATCTTTGAACTGGTCCCAGCTGTTGAATACACTGCTGCACACCTGATGGAGAAGGTGGAGAAAACAGTAACGGGTCACAATCACAAAGAATACTCAGCACTTTTTTTAACGATCACAGGAAGCCAACTGATTTTATATCCCAACAAAGCGTGGGATCATTCGAAAATGAAATGATGAACCATGAAAATTCTTAAACCTCAGAGATTGTGGTCCATAGCAAGGTAATTCATTGTCTTATGCCAATACAAACCTAATGCTTGGCTAAGAGTAACGATTTCTGACAAAAAACAAACAAAAAAAAAAACAAACAAAAAAAAGTGAGCCCATGGATTTATTACCAAGAATCTCCTTTGGCAGTCAAAATGTAACATTTTTCATCAACATTCCCAACAAAACTGCCCCTTACGTATTGAAGTCATCCACAGCATTGCTATTACGTTAATATCTAGGCCCTGATTGCTCTTTTCGACCAACTTAGACCACTTTCTGATTCAACTTTAGAACCTTCAAAAATTACAGTTTGCTTTTCCACTGCAGTTACATCATTAGGTCAAAATAAAGGGGTAGGTTCCCATATGAAGACGGAACCTCCCTCTGGTGTACCTCGAATATCTATAGGAGGCCCACAGAGAAGGGAGACAGTTTATTTCACAGATCATTTCAGACATCCGACTAATTTATCCTGCAATCCAATGTGTTAGTACCACCAGCCTGCATTTGTAAACACTACTGCAGTCTGTGTTTGTGAACGCTCTTTGCAGCGATGCAGAATTACACACAACTGTGCAAACGGGATTGATGAACAGTGTTTTCGAGGCAGGATGTAAACACCAGCTGCTGATATAAAAAATACCTCACAATGTTTACAGATGCAGCTAAAAGTACTGTTTATATTCTCTAGCTGAAAGATGAGACTGAATTCAACTCTATGTGACTCATTAGGCAGCACACACACACACACACACACACACACACACACACACACACACACACACACACACACACACGAGATATTAAAACATTAAATGACAGGAAAGTGAGATGAACCTGATTTCTTCAGAATTAAATGAACAAATATCTAAATCCTATTTTGAGACAAAAGAGAACAAAAATGAAAGCCTCTTTTTCTATTGACACCAAACTGGCAGGAGAGCCCTTGATGGTCTCAACTCTGAACAAACTGTACCTGGCATTCATAGAGTTTCTTGCGTCCTTTCTTGGCTCCAGCCCCATTTTGACAGGCCGCCATATGGCATTTCAGTGTGCTGTTCCTTGCAAATCGCTCATGACAATCTGGACACTCATAAGGTTTTTCACCTGAAAGCATATAAAAAAAAAAATTAAAAAAAAGACAGACACAGATGTATAAAAACAAATCTGCCAAAAAAACATGAGAAATTAGGTAAAGAACCCATGTTATGTACTTTTCACATATATAAACTGAGTTCGGCTTGTTTTTTTTTGTTTTTTTTCATATTCTCACCGGTGTGCTTTCGCAGGTGCTCCTTAAAGTGGCCAAAGTGGTCAAAGTGCTTCTTACAGTATTCACAAACATGCACTTTCTTTTGGGGTTTCTGGTTTCGAGACAGTTCCTCTGCATCAAAATGAAACGTGCTGATGTGCTGCTTCAGGGCTCCCTCCCGCGTGTACGCTTTACCACAATGGCTGCACACGTGGGGCTTCTCCAGTGAGCCCAGGTGAGTTTTTAAATGCTGTTTGAGGTGGTAGTACAGCTTGAAGCTGCGGTCACACTTGTTGCAGCGAAACAGGTTGTCTACTTGAGAGATCTGGACCTCAACAACCTCAACGTTCTCCAGGACCTTGGATGCCATTACAGTTTCCTCCTGATACACGACCTCCTGATGAGCAAAAAAAAAGGAGGTTAGATAGATCATAACCACACGTAACCGAAGAACAAAACATAATAAAAACAGTCGTTGCACCTCTTCTATTCCTTTCTTCTGGATCACCTGTATTGTTGGTTCCCCTTGCTGGTATTTGCTAGTTATGTCAGCAAGGAGAGCCAAAGCGGAGTCATCTGATGCCGCTTGAGCCATCTTAGCTGCGTCCACCACCTCCTCCAGTCCGGACTCCTCCACATCAATAGACCCCTCTCCCATCACCTCAATCTCCACCTAAAAAGGCAGGAAAAAAATAAATAAATTTTGACCTCAAAATGTAGACGAGGGAAAAGTCTCTAAACAGAGATAGCTTTTATTGGCAGAAAAAACAGAAATATTGTCAGCATACTGACCTGTTCTCCCTCCACTGTTGGTATGGTTTCTGTGATCACATTAGATGTCTCAGCAATCTTCCTCTTTTTACCTTTGCTCCTCGCAGTCAGTGGGGATTTCTCGTTTATCCTGCATAAGAGGATGAGCCATTGTTGAGAAGTGAAAATTGTTCATACATCAGATTCCCAAGAAAAACAAATTTGCCCCAGGTCATTAACACTTCAACGGTACATTAATTAATTAGGTCTTTTATGAGCAATGTCCATCTCAAATGAAAAAAATACTTGTCAAAACCACAGGGGAATTACTCTACCATTTTCTGGCTTTCAGCATTTTTTCTACTGCGTGGTAATACGTCACCACCACCACCCGCCGGTTAAATCTGAATAGCTCTGTTCCAATATGATAGACGTAGAAAATCTAATCTGATTGCTTATAGATCAATGACAAGTCGAAAAGTTGAAAATCATTGATCATTCTTCATTATGTAAAGTTGTGTAAAGTTATGCAAAGTTCACCGGTAAAGTTAAGGTTCTTCGACAGCAAAAGATGACTGGTTAATGTACTTTAATCTTACTTATTGTCGAGTGCATTGATGGCCTCCTGCATTTGCAGGTATTCAGCAGCCTTCCACACATCATTGGCCTCCTCCTCCCCAGAGATAGCTAGCGTTGCGGTGTAAGTGAACTCCATCAGCTGGCGAAAGGCTGTGTTGCTCACTCCTGTTAAAATGTCACAGAGTAGCAGTGGTGAGTACATGCAGCTCTATGAAACGTACACACAAAAACAGCCAATTTAAACAATACCCCCCCCCCTTTTAAATCAAATTAAGTGGTTTCATTGTTGAGGGTTAAGAGTTGGAAATGTGATGATTCACCAATAACGCATGCAAATCCCATCTGGAAGAGTATGTGTTCAGACAACGAGACATGTTCTAAAAGAAAGTTTGGGGCTGGACAGAGACCAGTTGAGCTGAAATAGCAGCCAATGCGAGCTAAATGCATCGACAAGTAGCATTGGAAATGTCGGTCAGCAAGACTCAGAGAATGTGAAAATACATCACAGCGCGTTGGATGCAGGGGTGATAGTGAAAAAAAATCCTGAGCCTGAACTTTTTTATTCCTGTTCCAACGGGGTGGGGGGCGCACAACATACTGCATATGTGACGTAACGTAGGCCTAATTTTGACACATTATTCAAACATTTCATAGTCTGTGTATGACCATTATTGTCAAGTGACAAATTTTAGATAATGTTTTCATTTTTGCCTTATGTCTATAGTGTTATTCACGAAAACACAGATAATTTCCATCTTGGTATAGCACTTAAGATTGAAAGAAACTAGCCATGTTTGATTCTAGCTGTAAAAACGAATACCAGCGTATGCGGTTAAAAAAGGCATTTTTGGCTTGTGATGTTGCAGTATAGCTAGAAATTGAGGTGGGTATTGAACCACAATGCAACATTTCAACACCAGAATGCATTTCTGAAAACATGGTGCATGTTGAACTTGATTTAACTCAAAGCTGCATACCCAGCAGCCATACCAAGACAGGTCAGTATGGGGCAATACTGGTCCAAAGTACAGTAACTACACTCTGTCTAAAATAGAGGAGGTGATTACCAATTAATTAAGAAACACTTTTTAATGAAATAACATACCTTTGTTTATAGACGACTATTGTGTAACAAATATTACACAGTGGCTGTGTTTACAAGATGGTGTTAATTCAGAATTATATGCTAATTTTTAATTCAGAATTATATGCTAATTTTTAATTCGGAATTACCGTTCATGTAAACACTTTCAGAACCGGAATTAAGTTTATTTTCTTTTTTCTTTTATTCAAACATGTCACATAGACAAAACAATGACATACTCAGAAGTAAACAATTATTATTTTTTTTAACTTTACATATTCACACCTCCACATATAGAAAAAAAAATTGAAGGATCTTAAATGCCCAAGATAAAAAAAAATAAAAAAGGGGGATAATAAATAATAAGAATAAGAATAAATGAATAAAATAAAATAAATAACTTCTAAACAGTTACAAGAGGTTAGGACAGGTTAAGATTTTCTATGAGTGTGTATAATTTATTTGCATGGGGATTATTTATATGTTTCAGACATTTTTGTAATGAGGATATATTATTTTTTAATGCAAGCCATGAAGGTGGGGAATTGGCATATCGACACTTGTGAATATAAAATTTAGTGATGATGATGAGGTTATTTATCAAGAACTCTGTTTTCTTATCTTTGAGGATTACGCCTACTTGGATATTTTCAAAAGACCAAAAATCTGTACTTATGGAACTGGACGATAATAAGTCATGTAGAGATTTCCTCAAATTTTGGACAGTCTCACATTCATAAAATAGGTGTACTGTTGTTTCCAAATTTGTTTTGCAGTTATAACAGTTTTCTACAACAAATTTAAATCTTCTTTTTAAAAATTCATTTGAGGGACAGATGTTGTTTATATTTTTTAAATGAACTTCTTTACATTTTGGGGGAACTGGGAATTTTAAGTATTTTGTCCAAATATTTGATTTTTCACATTTGTTATAATTTCTAAGAATGAATGAGCTTCTTGCTATACCTGGGTATAAGGTGTTTACTGAATACTGTCTTAAAAATTTATTGTTACATTTATCACTTACTAGGTCCAAATCATCTAATTTTATTTTATGTAAATTTGGAGTTGGAATGATCAAGATATTGTTCTTTATTGATTGGATAAGGACTTGTGGGATATTATGTATAACTTTCCTATAATTCTCACTGGAACAACTCATGCTATATTTAGCATTAAAATAATTCAGTTCAATAATGTTTCCATTATCATCCATTATGTGTCTAACAGACCAAATTTGTTTAGTCATCCAGTCTTCCATAAACACAGACTTCCTTCCACTCAATATTACCCGATTATTCCACAATGGTACATTATGAGGGCTGGAATTATGCTTGAACATCAGTTTCCAATTTAACAAAAGCTGTTGATGAAATTTGGATAATTTTATGGCCAGTTTTGAGATTTCAAAATCACAGACTAAGAGAAAATCAATGCCTCCAACTTTCTTAAAAACAAGAGAAGGTAACGAGAACCATATCTCATCATTATTTCTTAAAAAAAAAACGAAGCCATTTGATCTTCAATATACCATTCATAATTTCAAAATCAATTGCTTTTAAACCACCATCCTGATAATCCTTTATCAAATCTCCATGGAATTAAGTTTATTCGGAATTAAACTTTAATTCAAAAAACATGGTGGACCTCAGTGCCATTTCTTACATGATAGTTTTTGCTTAATTTAAAGAGCCTAAGTGACTATAAATGTTGTGAATACCATATATTGATGTAAAAATGCACCACGAACTGATGTAGCACAAAAAAGTTACTCCAAATTATCATTTGACCACTCGATTTTCTAAGCTAGCCAGGTAAGCTAACCGGGTTAGCATGTTTACTTCCAGACCAGGGAGGTTGGTCCAGGGTACTTACCCCGGCTGGGGACACTAAATTGGGGCTGAAGATTACCAGCTGTCCTGGTAGTACAGGGAGCTCCTGGAGCTTGGCGACCACGCCCCTACGTCAAATTTCGTTCGCCCAGCACGTGCATCCTCTGTCCAATCGAAATGCTTTCTCATCTCCAGACGTTAATTCAGAATTAAATGAAAGTTTTTGGGTTTTTAAAAAAAAAAAAAAAAAAAAAAAAAAAAAAAAAAATATATATATATATATATATATATATATATATATTTTTTTTTAACAGAGCCATGCTACGCCGGATTTCCGGCGCAGCGCCGGAACGCTATCACCCCTGTGGATGCTGGGACATTGGTACCACCATACACTCCCTTCATTATGTTAATTTACAACTGAATCCAAGATATGCTAAATAAAAAGCCAGTATTGTGAAATCTTACAAATAGATCCAGCAATGACTTCATGTTATGGAGTTATGGATCAACTTTTACATCATGACACCAGTACCTAGTTTGTCCACCAGAGAGCATCATTTTTAACTCCAACTTTAACCTCGACAGCCATACTAGTTTGACTTCCAAAATAAGGATTTACATGTGGTTACATAAGAAAGTGTGCTATAACCTTCCTTTTCCTGGGTTTGACTGAAAAGTACAATACCTTCTATCTCAACCAGAGGCTCCTGGGTAAAATCCTGGAAGAACTTGTGGAAAAACTGACTGCATGCTGCCAAAACAGCTTTATGGGCTCTGAATTGGTGTCCTGCAATTAAAAAAAAAAAAGAAATGTAGAAGTAAATGGTATAGTTCAGAAATTTCACCAAAGCCCCTTTCCAAACATGAATTCTAAACAACTTTTGGATTCCCCCGTCTGAAACTAGGTAAGGGGGACTGACTGTTATCTTTGATATAGTTTGTTTGGTCTCACGGGATTTTGATGGCCCCAAACACAACTAGGTATTTCAAACTGTGATCTGACAACAGACGGACATTTTTTGGAACTGACTGACCCCTAAGTTTCTTTTTCAAAGAAATTTAGTAGGTGCCAGCGAAAATATCCTGTTACAAGTACAGTGTAATTGCAGATAAACTGTTGGGAGAGCCTTGTAGTTTATGTTCTGCTCTCTATAATTTGAAGGAAAAATCAAACTAGTAGTTTAGATTTGGCATGCATTCATTTATTTTGATGAACAGCTCAAGTCACCAATTATTCATCATCTTTAAAATATCTTTCATAGCGTTAATCATTTCGATCTGGGACCCCAGCCCAGCCTTTGTGAGGTCTCGACCACATTGCCCCGCTTTCTACTGTCTCAGTGGGACCCAGTATGAGTGCAACAGCTGACATGGAGATGCTGGGTGCACTCTGATGGCGGCCCTCTCCTCTTTTCTCCTAGTCTACTTCATTTGGATGGGCTCAGGGTAGTGTTGCCTGGTACTGCATTTCACAGTTTTAGTTTCACAGTCCGTCAACAATTATCATTAAATTGTGTGCAGAAACTGGATTTCTACTTGCAGAACAGCAGCCACCCTCTGCCGATGCATCTTCTTTTTTACATCCACTTTAATGTCACAGCACTTTTCCGAGGGGGAATACATTAACTGACATTAACTGGCATTAACTGTCAGTATTGACACGCTGTCTTTCCAACATTTTCCTGATACAGAGGATAAACATCCAAATACCATATTTTTTGCTAACATGTCCACGATCAATACTTCGATCTCTTTGAAATCAACACAACATATATTTGCATGTACTTGCAATATGTAAAAAAATGGGCAGAAAACAGCAAGAATCAGTACACTTTAACATACATACACACTTGTGAATGATGAATTTACCATCTCAAAGTTACCTCCTCAAATATCATATGCGTTCAAATGGACATTGTACTAGCGGGGTGACAGGAGGACTAAGCCTGCATAGTGTCCTACCTGCCTGAATTGGACATTTGTGTGAAAAGAGATCAAGATTATCAAAGTGGCCAATGCTGTTCTTACCATCCACAATCAGGGTAATGTCTGTAAACTGGTCCAACTGTCTCTGTTCGTTAAGTTTTTCCATCATGACTTTGTAGAGCGCTGGATACTCGCTGCTGCCATTCACCTCCACATCCATCGCCACAGTTCATCTGATCCTCTTCTGAAGAAACGGAGAAAGAGAGAGATGCGATATGTGGAATATTTGATAAAAGCTATTCCAAGGATTGCCCATCCATGTGCATTCATTTTAAATATTGCAGTCCTAGCCTGGCCTCTAGCTACACTTGTTCTGCGTAATTTTAAGCACCTTCTGCAATATGAAAGGGCAGAAAAGCTAGTCAGTTTAGCTGTGGGAATATCAAGGGGAAGAAAATTACAAATAATAAAGCAGCCATCCTTTCAAAAACAACTACTAGCCCAGACCATCAATCATTTAGCTGTAACAAAAAGATGCCTTTTGTTGTTGAGGAGAAAAAGCCATATATAGTGTTTAATTAATAAACCACAACTAAGCAGTTTGACTAAAGTTCCCAATGTCAAGATGACACAGTGAGAAAGATGAACTACAACTGCTCTACCCAGAAACTGCATTTGCACAATTCTAAATAATTTCCTACGATCTGATTTTTAACTTTTTAAACAGTTTTAGTCCTTTTCCAACTTCACAGGTGATGAGGGTAAAACACTCCAGCCCTATATATTGTTGAACAGTTGGCACACAAAGAAGAAGCACCGTGTGAGGAGAATTTGAGGTCATAAAGTTAAAAGACAATGACAGAAATGCCATCTTATAATCACTACATTTGAAGGAAGGATCCCCAAGTGTCACACAAGGAGACACTTGATATACACCAGTTTATTAGATACACGGAGTGAGGACCTATGTAGTGTAATGTAACTAACCTACAAGACTTCCATTTCAAATTAATGTTAAAAGAATTCGTGTTATGTAGCCTAGCCACTGTGATGTGTCACTGTCAGATAGTCACATAAACACAAAAGTTATGCAACAGCACAACAAACTGATACCTCAAAAATAAACAAGGTAATAAACAGCCCTTTAGATCAAACTAAAAAAAGAACCTTAGGATCATAAGAGCTTAGACTTACAAAATAATTTGTGTCCTAGACAGAACTGGCTTTACCTCAGAGTTTACAAAATAGCAGCTGTGAGCCTTGTAGTGAGATACAAGAAGCTGAGCTTTGCTAGCTCAGCACCGTGTTAGCTTAACTGGCAAACAGACAACATGTCCCCAGCCGAGCAGCAAGTGTGCCATTGCACATACTCGGGGAGTACATTTAACCAGTGCCCAACTTACCAAGAGAAGATATAGGAGTGAAATCTTTTGGACACTGAAATATCAAGGAAACAGACATTATACAAGCCCAGACAGGTAACGGGCCTCTAGACATGCTCGCCATTTCGCATTTGACTATCAACATTACGTCATCAAACCGCGCATTAAAATACACTTTTCCCAGGCAAAATTTTCTGATTACAATCGTTGAGGGTCAGAATGTGGGTTTAAAACCATCGGCATACATACCTCAAGTTTGGCTACGATGTTTCACTAAGTTGTTTTACGATAGTATTTCCCACGACGCATGAAACGCTGTTCTACTCTCGTTGTTCCAAAAAGGGCGGTCGCTCAACCTACAGGCCTCCGATTCCCATAATCCCTTGCAAACTAGAGGACGCCGAGGGCCGTTGCTTAGTGACTGTGTTCGAAACCGCCTACTACATTCTACATACTTGAAAACGGCATACTGATCGATCAAACAGTATGCAGAGCGTTTACACACAGTGCACTTCACTCCTGCCCGAGCCGAAATCAGCCGGCCTGAAAAGCTGATTTCGCTTAAGCTATAAACTATGTAAATATATAACTTTAGCAACATTTGAAACATTTTCAGGCGAGAAAGTAGTCATTTAGACCCCCAAGATGTTGAAAATCTGACAAAATACCGGCTATTTACAATTTTGTTCCCACGAATTCGGCGCTGCTAAAGCTAGCCGCAGTGAGCAACGCACTTCCGGTTATGCCGTTTTGACTGCTCTCGTCCCGTTAACGGAATTTGACCGTTCAAATGGCGATGGGCAACGTCACGTTACGTTGCGTCTTGGGTAGTTTGAGTGTGACAAGTAACCTCATGATGAAAACTCAACATTTCGGCGAATCTAGTATGCATCTAGTGTACATCCGGGAACTTAAAAAAGTAGGACTAGTAGGAATAGAGAAGTAGGCGTTTCGAACACAGCGTCTCTATATATTATTAGCTAGTAGCTCGTAAATGGCCACACAATGGCTAACCCTAGCCCAAACAGATAAATGGAGATGGATATATATGCTCTGAACAGGAACTAATATTTGGAGTAGTTTTTCAACTCCCAAAGGTGGATAGAACCATTGCTTCCTCTTTTATAAGGACTGTTAAATTGAAATAGGCTATTTGGAATATTCTAACACATGTTAATAAAATGCAGGAATAAAGACGTTTAACAAAGACTTTATTCAGATCCAATTAACAGACAGTAAGATGTGCAAACGTGTTGACTATCAAAACACTTGTTGCTCTCTTTGGGGCATAAATTGCTTTTAAAAAATCCTCCCATAAATCTTTCACAACAAACAATTATTTTGCAGGACTTTTTTTGATGATATGGATATTCAGTTTAGAATTGAATACATTCATTTACATAAAGTAGTAAATATAAGTAATATTGGAAATTAGGTTGCAATGCAAATTCTACATTATTTAGAAAGTTTAATTGCGGTAGTTTTTGGGTTTTGTTTTTCAGAAAATCTCATTTCAGAAGTTCTTCTCTACAACTTTACCTATTTGGTATTATGAGTCAATAAGAACGATTAAAGGAGGAACCATGCCATGTCATATACAACATATTCAGTTTGAATGTTGAATATATATTTAATTTGAATAACCCAAGTGTATGTTGCATAATTATTATTCCTGTCGGCTGCACCAAAGTGAGAAGTGTCACGCATAGGTCTGTAAGGTCTGGTTCAAATAATTTTTAGCAATATTCTGTGAGATATTTTAGTACTGCACCACTGTCACTGTCATCTTTTCAATCCTTGACTTGTTTGATTCATTGTAATATTATTAGTTTACTGAAAAGCATTGTTCAATGTAGGTTAATGTGCCCTGAGATATTTGTCACAGTGCCACATTCTGTAAATGAGTACCACTGGGTCACAGAATAATCTATGTGCAGTGGGACACGCCAAGTCATAAAAATAAATCCCCTGTCTTGCTCTGCTGTGTCAGCTAACAGCTTAAGTGAAGTTGCTACATCTCACTAAACAGCTCAGATAACGTTCATAGACATTGGTAGCCACATTCATTATGTGTACTATAAGTTTGCAATACTTGCAACACAGCCTCCACCTGCTTTGGTTCAGTTCTGTCATTTCAGTATCTATTTAGTTATCACTCGATTTCTTTTAGAGGGAGTAGTTGCTGTGCAGCCCTCATTTTATACATCATCCAGTGCTGGTGGTGTGGTCCGTGTTTTCTTATCATCATATCTCCAAAGCTAAAACTCGACTATGTGCTGCGGTTTGACCATTCCCTGTACTGCTCATTAACTTAACATTACTGTGAATGCAGAAATGCATTCTTAAATCACAATCTCATTTATATTCGCTACCCTCACCATACGCTGACCTTTGACCTTACAACCCCCCCTAAATGTGCTCTCATTACTCCGAGCTGACTTGTCATCTCCAGACAGATAACTTATCTTTACTGTACAATGATGCTCTTTACAGCTGGTTTACATAATCTGACCCATCTATGTCACAAGAATTACAGCTTTATTGTCAATTTAAAGCTATGCCACATACTAAATGAACTCTTACCCAAGCTGGGGTCATCAGTCTTGAATAGAATTAAAATGTGTTTCAGAATAATTCTGTAAAGCATCTGAAACTGTACTGTAGCATCAGTAGCTATAACAGACAGAGCTCCTTTTTGGGGGGTTCTTAGTCCCTACTAAATTACTTAAGTGATGAAAAACTTTGGCCTGCCCTGGACTGAATGAGAATATAATTTGCTTGCCTATGTTCTTAGTAATATATCACATCCTGTTAACATTGATCTGTACTCTTCATTTCCAACTGTTTTAAATTTGAGAACTCGTTCGAGGTTTTATTCTCAGGGATTGCCAAAGTGCACAGGATGTGTTTAAATGGAATTTGCAGAGACACGCTGGAACCCCTCCAAAGTCCGGCCTTCTATCCTTTTCACCTCCCCTCCCTTTGCAGAAAGTATGAAACAGAATTGCACAATATCCCTCCTTGTTCTTAGACATTTTCTTATATGCACTGAAATGACAAAACTGTAATTTAAACCTATTTAATTTAGATTGCTTGGACTTTTCCTAAAGCTTATCCACCCAAGGTCAGTGCTGAAGCTACTTTTTCTCCAGTCACTATCATACTACACATGAAGGAAGTTTTTAAATGACCAGTTGTCACAAACATTTCCTACAAAGGATGTTTGTGTCCTGTCAACGAGACAATTTCATGCACTTTGTGTTTTTTAACTTGAGAAAAGTGTAAGCATCAGCATACAGCTTCCACTGAACTTTGTCCTCCTACCAGACAGAAAAACAACAGGCAGAGTATAAAAGGGGGGAGTAGTGGAGGAGGAGGCTTGTTTTTGTTCAAGGAGCTATTCGAAGCAGAGCTTAACAGGGGGACAGAAACTTTTAAGCAGAAGGTGAGTGGCAGAATTATTCTTACCATATAAAGCTACTCAAAATTGGGAAAATGCACATATTACAACTTTTAATATGCATTTAATGATGAACAAATGGACAAATATGCAATGCAAACATTTTCATTGCATACGCAATGTATCAGTTTATCCACCTTCAGTCAGCCACTGAACCATTTTCTACATTATTAACCTTTTCTGGATGTCATGCATGTGGTGATACAGTAAGTTGTGTAAAGTGTAGGCATACTCAAGCATGCCTCCTGTTCAACTGTATGCTTTTTTTGTATTTAAGATGTCACTAGGCTTAAAAAAAAAAAGAAAAAACACTAGCTTAGATTTAGCAACTTCAACTGCTACCTTCACTCACTCGCTCAGTTTTCCATATTCGCCAATATCAAGTCATGTTTGTGCGGAAATGAAAACTTGTAACAGTTTGGTGGCACACACAGGAGGAGGTTTAAATGAAAACCTTTTTTCGTGCAACAGTCGCACTTTTGTTTGCTGAGTTTGAGCATGTTCTTACTCCTCTTTCACCTCATGTTTTCCCATCTCCAAACTCTCCCCCCTCCCTCTCTGTGCTTTGCAGTTTGGAGCAGGGAGGAGGTGCCACAGGATGTGGGCGTGCCTCAGTCTGTTCCTCACTCTCTGCCTGCTCCACGGGGGCGGTGCAGAGAGTGAAGGGGGTGGACCTCGCTGTCAGCAGCCGCCACCCTGGAAGATTGGGGAAGTGGAACCTATGAAGGGGTCAGAGGGCCGGGTGACGGTGGTGGCCCTCTTACAGGCCAGCTGACTGTTCTGCTTGGTGCAGGCCTCCAGGTATGGGGCGGCCATACTTTACTATGACCTCTTGTCCTGCATTTTTGATTATTCTAAGATTCTGCTGTCATTTAGTTTTTCAGTTCACTGTCAAAGTAGTACATCCAATACATACTTATTTGTCAGTCAGATATCAAGTATAATTGATGTATTATTTATAAAATCTGCATTTTTTTTAATGGATTTTAAACTCATGCCCTCTGGTGTACATTGACTGAGCAGAATTGATGGCCTGCGCCAGACGATGGAGAGTCAGGGCCTGAGGGATGTGGTTTACATGGTCATCAACCACCAGGGGGAGCAAGCACAGCGCCTGCACCCATTGCTTGGTGAAAGACTCTCAGAGAGCGTCACACTCTACAAACAGGATGAGCAGCAGCCTGATGTTTGGCAGACACTGAGAGGAGAGAAAGACGACTTCCTCATTTATGACAGGTTTGTTACATGTTTCACATTTTGCAGTCGAAATGAAGAAGCCGTTTTCAACTCAACAGTAACGTCCTTTGCTATCAGGTGCGGCCGTCTCACCCACCACATTTCACTTCCATACTCCATCATCGGACAGGGCCATATTGAGGGTGCAATTAAAGACACATATTGCAATCGCATATGTGGAGAGTGCTCACATGAGGTATAGACTTAACAACACTGTGATAACATGAATTGATCAAATATTATTGGATAATACGTTGCAAATACATTTAAAGGGAAAGTTCAACTTCTTGCTCCGTCTCTGTTTTTTCACAGAGTGCTGAGACCCCAGAGGAGTGCAAAGGGAAAGCAGATGCACAGCCTGATGCAGACAGAACCTCAGCTGGAGGGGGTGACACCGAACAAGGTCACAGTCATCATGGCCGTGGTCATCATGGCAATCATGGCCATGGCCAGCATGGGGATAATCGTGGTATCCATCCTCGTGGCTTTGGTCATGGGCATAATCACAACCATGGTCATCACCATGGAAACCATGACGGTTCTGACCACGGACAAAGTCAAAGTCAGCAAGGTGTTAGACCACAGGGGCATGGTCACCATGATGGTGGGTTGTCTCAAAATCAGCATCATTTAAACTCAGACGACATGCAACAAGCAGTGCAAATACAGCATGTGTCACAGGAGGCCCAAGTAGCCCCATGAGTATCAGGGAAGGGCAGGTGAAAGTCAAAGTACAGCTGACAGAGGAAAGCAGGCTCTGAAAACGAAGCCTCTCCTAAGGTCAGCTGATGCTGACACTGACGTAGGCTGTTTGGCGATGCAGGGAGTGAGCAACCGCTCGCTCACTGACACTGTGACGAGGCGTTGCCCGCCTCCTGACAGTGACAGGGGCTGGACAGCGCTGCAGTTGATGTTAGGGAGACCTGACAGTGACGCCTGCCTCCTGCTGCCTGACAGCAGCCTCAGCCAGCCCAATGAGCATGACCCCCTGGTGTTGCTAGCTGAGGATGAGAGCAGCTGTAAGCTGTTACTGATTTCAGCCAGCAACACTGGTGGCAAGTGTTCGTTTTACCAACAAGTATTACCCTGGGCGAGGGGGATGAGCAATCCTGACAGGAAAGTTGAGCAGGAGGAATCCAACCTTACACAAATAATGATCAAATTAGACAAAATAAGCACAGAAGCCAACTGTAATGCATGTAATGCCAGTTTATCATTCAAACGGCAGATTGCACTTTAAAAAACTGTCACCTGTCTCAATTTTTTATGTCTGTTGCTTGTCCTCCTCCTGTCTCAGGAGTGTATGTAGTTGTCATGGTCATAAGCTGCCTCCTCCATTTTGTTCTCACCATCCTTTATGAAACCAGACGCAGAAACTATGCTCTAGTGGCGTCTGTATGATGTCAGGCAGGAGAGAGAGGAGAAGGAAGTTCAAGAACATGATAAACTCTTTAAACATTTCAGATAAAAAAAAAAAAACATCAGAAGAGAAGATGAGCACTATTAAGAAGATGTTATGAATTAGAGCATGACCTGAAAACTATTTTGAATAGAATTAGACAAAAAAACAAAACAAACAACAACAAAATCAATCAGGAAATGTAATGCAACTTTGTGTTTGGAAAAACCAAGCAGCACAGACCGTTTGGTGAACCTAAAAAACTTCATATCTTTGAATTGTTTGTACGCTGCGTTATTGATCTGCACTCATTTAACAAAAGTAACTACCATGAATTGCTTTCTTTTTGCATTTTACCGAGAGATACATTACAAGCATTTAACGTGTTTCAGGTGTGTCCATCTTTTGCTGCAGACACACTTTAGATGTTGCGTATTGCTTTTACTAAAAAAGGATTTATCCAAGGCTTGATTAAAAAAAACTTTTACAAAGTTTTGTTATTTGAGAAGAGTCAAAGGGAAGTGAAAAGAGATGTGATAAAAGACTGTTGGAATACACTCTGTACTTAATGATGGTTTCTGTGGGAAGGCATCAGTCACCCTGAAAACCTGATGCTTGCACAGAGCACTGTATTGTGTTAAGGCTGTTAAACATGGAAACTGGGAGTTGAATAAAGAGGGTTTGCATACTCTATTCGTGTGTGTGATTCTTCTAGTTGAATATAAGTTTAAAAACATTCATATACGTTAGAAGATTTGAGGGTTTGACATAGGTTGTGTTTTTTTTTTTGGGGGGGGGGGGATTTTATGATGAATTTGTAACTCCCCCA
This sequence comes from Odontesthes bonariensis, assembly GCF_027942865.1. Taxonomy (NCBI): domain Eukaryota; kingdom Metazoa; phylum Chordata; class Actinopteri; order Atheriniformes; family Atherinopsidae; genus Odontesthes; species Odontesthes bonariensis. The sequence continues at coordinate 18,061,261 of NC_134511.1, forward strand.
CCCTCCAAACCCCCTCCTCCCAATACAAAGAAATAAAAAATGCGTAAAATGCAATGCTTTTCCCCCGGTGTGTCAACAGATGGCAATGACAGTCCACACAAAAACACCACCATCACATTGCTAAATCTTGCGTTTAAAGGTGTCGTGCTTCTGGTTTTTCACCTTCTCTTGTTACCTGTTCACAAATGTCATTTTCAAATCCTTCTGGCTTTTCATGCAAACGAGAAACAGAAACATTTGCAGGAGTTATTTGGAAGGGAGGAATGTCAATGCTTTTAGCTTTAGAAAATTCTCAACTCATTATGTAAAAAGAAAAAGGCATCACATTTGACCAGTAACAACATCACGGGTGGATTTTTTTGAACACATATGAATAAACATTTGATATTTCACATATTTTCTGTATTCCTTACAGCAATGTTTTTCATCTTCTATTTGTATTTGGCATGGCTTTGGATGTAGACAGCATGATCGTATGTGCCACTGAAAAGAGAAGCATCATAGAAATCATTTTTCCATGCAAACAAAAACGTAGTGATGCAAGTGTGCAGAGCTAAGTGTTTTCAAGACTCAAAGTGCAACACCCTCTGATCTGTGTTCTGTAGCTGAATTGCCTGTTGGACTGTGTGCCTGAAAAGGTCAACAAGCAACCGGAGGTAATAAATGTGGCCGAGGTGGACAGCTTGTGTGGGCGTAATTGGGCTGAAGATCCAATACAGGAGAACAGTGACTTATGGGTAATTACCTGCAATGTCCTGAGACAAAGAGCTGTGAGTGGCTGTCTCTCTGATTCAATCAGCCCCACACAGAGCAACAGAGTACACAGCCTGTGTCTTAATTGTCCGATATGCTTTCCCCTCGATGCATGACTGTTTCAGTAGCCGTTTCCTCCGCTCCACTTACTCCAGCAGCAGCAGCAGCAGAGAGAATCACACACTTGTGAACTCATTCACACACAAGTTCCTCTATTCTGCTCACAAACAAGTGTGCATTCTCCACCCTCCGATCACCATACACACAGGCAAGCAATTCTCATTTTCCTCACTCTCACACACACATGCAATCCATATTAATCTGTTTACATTCGAACACTGAAACCACTGTGAAGTGTACATTTTCTTCATCCTTTTCTGTAGTCGAGGGCTGATCTTAGCTGACCCTTTGTGCACTGTGGTGCCTAAGTTCTTTTAGTGACTTAAAGAGGCATTGTGAAGAGTTCAGTGAGTTGCATCCTAAATGGATTAAATTGTCAATAATCGGTAGCAGGATCTTGATAATCAAGTGAAATCTAATTTGTTAAGCTTACGTTTGCATTTCAAAACACTTATTAGATTTAATTTACAGTTGGGAGTATTTGGGTAAGATGAAGCCCATGAAGCTGCTTTCAAAGCAAGTTGCGTTTTATTTACAAAGTAGACAAAAACAACGCACAAGATGCTGCATATTTATTGTGTACACATACAACATCACAAAGGCTCCATTGTAAAAGTACATTAACAAAATATTGAGGATCAACATATTTTGTGGCCCGAAGGAAAAGCAGCAGCCATTAAACAAGGACAGGTGCTCCAAGGAAGAGCAGAAGGGGGGATGGGGTCTGAAGCCATATTAATTACTGCAGCCACTGCAGACTGACAAATTCTGGCATTTTTCACACTTGAGACTGCAATGCAGATGTTTCTAAGTCTGGCATAAGGAATATTTCCAGTTTTATGAGCCTTGATGACACATGGTCTCTTTCTTCCCACACATTAACACATGGAAAGAAAGAGAGAGTGGAGCCACTGAACGTTATTAAAATTAAAAAAAAAAAAAAAAAGACCGTATACCGCAGTACTTAAGTCAAGAATTAAACAATTTCCTTAACAAGCTGAAAAAATGTGCGGTTCAGTGTTCTTTGTTTGATAAACAGAAACAACCAGCACAAATTCCAGCAAAATCACTTCCAGACTCAAGCGAGCGACAAAAGCCACCCTTTCGAAAACAGAGGCTGCGGGCCAAAGCCCATCATTATAAAATACTCTACCCCGTCAAAATGCACTTCTCCATAACGAAATTACACAATGAGAGAGAAATAGGAACACAGAGTTATAATATAACCATTCCACTCCACCTAAATGTTGATACGACTTCATAAAAGATATCTGGTCTATCAATAAATTCTATAACAAACATTAAATACTCCATAACAGTACATCATTCTGGCAATCTGTGTAAAATACGTTCTACAAACAAAAACTAAAGCTTATTCATATTGACGGTTCCTCACGGTCTGATTTTTGTGCTGTCTTAGAAAAACGTAACGCTGTTTAATAGTAACATGTAAATTACATACTTTGTTTCGGCCCGAGATACAAAAACCTTACTAGTGTTTTAAACATTTGATATAAACTGTATGTGTACAAAGTGCTTCCTCTAAAGTGTCTTTGACATTTGTAAGCTCCAAATAACGCTTGCAAATTTTGACACGACATTACGACTAAGCGCAGTGAACAGGCAGAAGTAAACGCCTGACAGTAAGCTCGAAAGGGGGGCGCACAATTTAATGACATGACTCTCAGTGACGCAAACACTGTTTAAAATACCTACTCTCAGTATTCTGACAGCATTTACTCGCGTTACACGTTCACAACTACATTAAAGTCAACGAGGCACGTCTCTCTGCTTTCGCTCAGAATATTTGCAGGTCGTCAGTCTCAACCTCTAGGCAGGTTTTTATCACAAGACATTCTCACAGCGTTGAAGCATTGTGGAAAACGCAGCGACCGCTGCACCCTCGTCCGAACCCTGCTCACTACGGCAAGGCTGACTGTAGAAGAAACACATGTACCAAGCAGCAATACATTGTAACAAGTAACATGACTTCAAAATATATACTTGTAATTTTACAGCAATAGTGAATATATTAAGACATTTATGCAACAGCATTATCTTTTTGCTGGCATCATCCGCAACTAGGCAGCAGCAGCAGAAGAGTTTGTTTCAAAGACATGAGAGAGGCAGAAATAGAAAATAATGGCACATATTTATCAGATTCACATTTTAACACTGTTATGTCATGGCTCTTGCTTTGTCTCTCTTTGTTACGGGATTGTCTCATACAAAAGACCTATTCCATCCACGCCATCAGCCTATTTATCTCCAGAAAGAGTCCAAAACAGCATAATTGATAGGCTGGATGTGTTTCTTTCGAGCTGTTAAGTATGTTTTGTTCACGGCGAGAAGTTCATATAAAGGCTTCCTCCATGCTATACAATACCAAGCTGCTCCGATTCAGCTGTGGACTTGTTGATATGGAAATTCATTGTGTTGCATCATGAAACCCTGCATATACTGTAAGGCAAGCTCTATTGGTTCAGACAACCTATCATACGCAAACAAACTATGCTGTCTATGAGTCATAGTGTCAAGTTTTATGACAGAATTGTGAGAATGAAAACACGAAGAGCTGAAAACCTTTGGAAAAGATCTCCTCTGCTGTCCTCTCACTTAAACAGGCTTACATTTGTAAAGAACCAACAACGGGGTCCGCATAAACAATGTCCTAATTTAGGTTAATCTAAGAAAATCATGAGGGGAAAGCTAATTAGAGAATCACACCTTGTTAGACAATTGTTGCTAACTATATCTTTTTAGTAGCCTGGAAAACCAGCGCCAACTGCTGGACGGCAAAATGTTTTGCCTGCGGTTGGGTCTGGCCTCGATCCACTTGTCATTTTGAAAATACTGCCCTGAATCTGGCAGATGGCAACTAAACCAATCACAACGCAGAGATGTGTTTTGAATCAACGCGGGCGGGCCAGAGGGTTCTGAGGGAGTGACGACAGAGCAGTGCGACGTTGGGCAGTGGAAGCGAACATAGACAAGCGAAAGCACAACAAGAAAGATGGCGGCGGCAATGGAACAGTGCTCGTTTGATTCAGCCTTGGCACACAGCCATTATAACGAACAGCCTTGCCACTCTCTATTAAGCCCCATTGTACCGGCTTTTTGGCTGCAGTTCCACCAGAATTCCACTGGGAGCGTCGGTGGAGACCAGAATGAATGGGGCCCAATGGAGCTAGATGCTACAAATGGTCAGTTTCACCTAAGTCTCCTCAAGAGCGCTCAGATTTGAATGTAGTTTCTGAGAGCTCAACATGGGTTTCAAGTAAAAAATCAACTGAACGAGTACATATATCCCTTTGATTTCTTACTGGTTGGCTTCTTGTTGTCCACAACGCGCTAGCATTGTGCTAATGACAGCTGGTCGACCAGCTATGTATGACGTCATATACACTTCAAATCCTTTTTTTAAGCAAATGAGTGGCTCTAAAAATCTAAAACTCAGCCATGGGTATTTTCTAAACACCCTCTTTCGAAAACAACATTCGAATTACTAGAGAAAAAATTATATCTTGAGATAAGGGCACGAAAGGGCGTATAGCTCCATAGGACTCCATTCATTCTGGTCTCCAAAATTGGGCGCCCCACGTGGAAAGAGGGTGGAACTGCAACCAAAATCGCCTCGTTGGAAACCGGAAATGCACCGTGAGTGGCGTATCTGTCCTATTATAGAATCTGTGCTTGGCATCAGTTTTGGAAGAGTCCCCTCCCACCAAAGCTTTCTGTCGCGCTTACTACGTCACAGTCAGTTGCGCTGATTGGTCAGAGCGTTGGCCTATAGGCACAGACGCGGTTTGAAAGACAACGGGTTGTGCTCATCAACAATGTTCCGTTGTATCCATTGATCGGTGCCAGACTAAATTAGACATCCAATCCATTTAGGCTGGTTTATCAGGCTATCTTTTTAGGGCTTTCAGATCAAAACTTGTACAAAAGTTTTTCAGGATAAACTTTAGAGGATTATTTTTTGGCTTGATAATAGTTGTTTAGTGCCAATTTTCATTTCCCAAGATTTGGGACTGTGTCAGAAAGGCAACGTTAAGTACAGTTTATAATTAAGGCAGCTTTTCTTTTTTATATATGGTATGAGTACATGCATGCATGTCTCTGCGTCAGCGTGTGTGCAGATTTTTAGAAGAGTATCTGTGCACAGATAGGATTTACATCAATTCATCTATACATAGCAGTGCTCGTCTGTACACAGCAATGCATAAATGCACAAATCCAAATCACATAAGAATAGTACCATAACACTGAAACGGCAAGCCAATACCACTATAATAGGCACAGGTTGTTAATTGGTATACGTGGCAGATACTAAGTATAGTGTTGGCTAATTACATGTACTACACATTTTCACAGTCTTCCAACTATCCAGTTGCTCTCCCTGGAGTAACAATACAACATGAGAAGTATACGTCTCCCTTACAGAGAACTTGACCACTAAAAGATTATGAGGGGGAATACCAGCAATGTGCATCCCTTTTGTTTTTCTAAATAGCTAAATCAGCGTGCCCTTGAGCAAGGCACACTTGGTGGTGCTACATATTCTACTGCACAGTTTGCACTAAGTGGCTCCAGAGCTGTGGGTGTCCTTGCACTTCAGTAACATCAGTGACAAAGGTTCGCTTGTAAATGTGAAAATAAAGTCAAAATAATGAACCTCAGGGTAAAAGCTTAAATCCACACTGGGACATATAGAGTCGGACCTGCAATCTTGTAATCATTCCAGGAATTAGTTGATCAAGTGTTTAATCTCCCTTTTTATCTGACTCTTCTGTTTCGACCACTGTAAAGGATTTCCTTAATTTCCCAGACTGCCTTTCATTATTCCCTAATGACAGTAAGAGATATAACAGCGATCATATATTACGAATTAAGAGACTCTTCTTTGGTTTATTGTGGTCACCTGTTGCACTGACATCTCCCGACTGCAAGAGTGTAGTTTATTTGTCTGATTTTTACTCGTTGATATAATCTATTCGATTACATTTGCAGCTAGCATAAAGCCAGGTATGCAAATCTGCATAGCTGTGTTCAACAGTGTTGGGTTTTATTGTATAAAAATATATCTCTTGTGAGGTACTAGTAAGATGACATGATAAAATAGGAAACATTTAAATGTAAGTGGCAATACACCTCTGTGGGGCGCCTCTCTGTGTAGTGGTGACTAAAATGTGCTTTTCTTCTTGACATCAATACTCGGATATCGCTGTTTAAGACTTCAACAATGTCATTGCTCTATGCACAATTAGCCAGAGATCTAATGCAATTGAAGGCAGTTTAACCATCATGCAAGGATGTTAACAAAAAGAGCAAACTGTGCATTTGGTTTATGACTTTGCCTTTTTCCCCTTTTCTGTATTTTTTAACAGATGCAAGAGAGTTAAGAATATAATGTGCAGCCTTACATGTCCCTCTGAGCATCCTCTGAAAACCTGTGCACGCTCATCCTTTCAGTGTGCTGCAAGTTTTTTTTAGCTTCCGACAGGAGCCGGGTAGCTCGGCTGCAAGGGACCTCCTGGCTGATGAGTCTTACACATACAGAGGACATCTGATGGCACTGTCATTTCAGGGTGAGAGGTTCCCCAGCAGATCTGGGGTAATGTACCCTACAGGCATAGGGGCTTTGGAGGGGTGCTGTGGCAAGCATGGAGGGGTAGACTGGCGGGGAGGTGGGTTGAGGAGCAGACTATGATGAGTGTCCAACTCTTGTACCACTGTGTAGTCTGCAACAGGGGCAAAGAACTGGGATTGGGGAGATTCGGGAAGAATGTAAGGTGACTGATTAGCATCTGTTGTGACTGCAGGTTTGGTCTCTGTTGACTGAGGGAGTATGGTTTGGTACCCCTCCCCAGTCATGGGAGAGGAAGGGGGAGAGCTGATCTGCTGGGCATTGCTCTCGGTGGTGTAGCCACTTCCTTCTGGATCCACTTCCACGAGCTGAAACTGAGGCTCTTTTGCTTTCTGTTCTTCAGTGTTCTCACTGTCATGACTTTGTTTATCCTTCTTTTGCGTTTCCTTCTCTGAGAATGAGGTGCTCTCCTGGATTCTGTGTTGCTGGCCAGGAGAAAGCACCACCCCCCCAGAGGGCATAACATTGCTGACCTGGGCGTAGAAGTCTGTGTTGATCCAAGTCTGGGGTCCTCCAGTTTGGGACTGGACAACAACCGTTTCACCTCTCTCCAAAGCCGGGGCTCTTTCCGCAAAGCCCAATGAGGTCTCTTCGTCCTCTTCGTCCTCGGGTTGGCCCGGCAGAAGAGCGGCCATCAGCATTTGGGTATCCTGATCAGACAGATCTGCGTCGTAACAGCTGGCCTGCCCTGAATCATCATCAGGTTGGCTGGAGGAGAAAATAAGAACCAAAAGAAAGGAGGAAGAATTTATATTTGTGGTCACCTGGTAGAGCCAAATGAATTTAGCAGAGAATCTCTCCCCTACCTGATGCTGTTGGAGCATCCGATATTTCTGTGGTTGCTCCCGGGTTGGGGAAGACCCAGGAGCCTCTGGGTGTCTGAGCCCTGGTTGTCCTCCTTCTCTTCACTATCTGCATCCTCCTCATCAACCTCGATAAACTCCACCCATGGCTCGTCTTGGTAGAAACCTGGTGCATACGTTGGTAGGCCACCTATACCTCCACCATTCAGCATAAAATTCAGCTCCTCCAGTTTTCCCTTCTGCATGGACACAAAACATGCAATGAATAAAAATCTTACCTGTTTCTTTAGAACATTTTTACTTATGGACTGGCTTGTAACTATTTAAAAATATTTGCCATAAACCCAACACTGCGTTCCAGTTTTGTATAGTTGATACATTAGCAACATTATTATTTATTTTTTTAGTGTATAGGGGTTGCTTTAAGGCTTTGCCATGCATGCAACCTCATCGCACACCCTACACTGATGCTGAACTGTGACCCTCTTCGTGTTCGCATGTTTTCCTGCAGAGCGCCTCATTTCCTCTCTGCTTTCTATTTACAGGCAGTGATTGGGAAAGGAACAGAGGGTGGTGCGATGGTTATGTGGTCTAACCTGCCTGAGTCAAATGAGCCACAAGTACAGTAAAGTCTGTTTTTGATCAGAATTACACTGGGTATAAGACCTTTTATGTAATCACTTTACTAAGTAATCTTGTGTCGTCTGTGTCTGAACTATTATTGTTTACAGCTTCACTGACACTGGCTAAAATTGTGTAAAACCATTCAAAGTGGTTGTCAAGGAACACTGACAAAGTTTGACATGTAACGGTTGCAAAATAAACTTAGCTTCTCTAGTGGATAAATAATGTCAGGAGGGACACTAAATGACTGAAATACTGATAGAATATTACCAGTATTTTCACTATCATATATAAATATATATCTATCTATATATATCTATATATATATATCTATATATATATATATAGATATATATATTTGTGATGAGCTTGCTAAAAACTGCCATGCAAATTAATCACTGTGGGTCTAGTATGAATGTGCACGTGAATAAAATGACAGACAAGACAGAAAAAACACATGGACATAAATGTACCTTTACCTTTAACAACTCCGAATCGATGCCTTTAATTTTGGGTGCGGGAACAGGTGGCAAAAGAACCATCATCAATCTGCAATGGTAGGAGGATGCGATGCAGTTAATGTGTTCACAGTTGTCAGTATTAGTCTTTAAAAATACCATGCCATGCTATGGGCATCCCTGTTTAAAGAGCTGTTTATACAAGACAGTAGTAGATGATCTGATTTCCCAAAGGCATAAACTGAAGATGATGGAGTTATTTTAAACATCCAAAATTACCTTATTTGACAACAAAAAAATTAAAATGTCTCCCAGCAAAAGTTTGGGCTGGCCTCATGTTTTTTTTTTTTTTAATTTTACACCTGATAAATGCTTTTTGTCGCCAGCTAAGAGTCAGGTTTTGTTGCAGGGATCTGTCTGTGAGAGGCTCAAGTCGTCATACGCTGCAACTTTAAGATTTGTTCACAGATTTTTTCATAGAGATTAGTTTAAGGAACAGAAATTTCAGCTTGTGATTGTTGATGTAGTCTATTGTGGATTGTATTTCTGATCATTGTTCTGATGTAGATGCCGTTATCTTTACATTTTCAGCTTCTCCTAAAGACAGTGTAACATCTGAATGTGACGTTTCTTAACGCCCCCAAACAACTTTAGAACTGACTTTATCTGCCAACATGACTCGTTTCCAAAATGCTTCCCTTGTTTAGGTTTCCATTTCCAAGTGTCTGAAGCTAATTTTGGTGGTGAGGACACAGTAGATGTCTTCTGATGACTCTTCCACGCAGGTCATATTTGTGCAAGTGTTGCTACACAATGTACTACTGCTCCAGAGTTTGCAAAAAATTCCCTGAAGGCATTTTAAAATCAAGTGGGGGTTTGGAATTCCTTTTCTAGTAATGCTATACACAGTTTTCTCTGAAAGTTTTCTTGGCCTGCCACATGTTGTGCTTGCCTTTTCTTAACAGCAGCACAAACTGAGCAAATGGCTACCCAAACAGACTTTACTATTGTGTCATAGTCTTCTCCTGTTTCGTGAGCAGCAATAGTTTTGATTTCTATAGTGCAGGCAGATGATTGGAGGAGGCCATGGTCTGTGATTTTAGGGGGGAGTCAAAGTAGTTTTCAAGCTTTGAGGTTTTCAAAAGGTAAAGTTGATTGAAGTTTCAAAATTCTTTGTGCCAAACACTTTACATATTGGGTCCCTTTCTGGTTTTCACTTCGATATTGTTTCGAAACTAAAATAACGGACAGAAAATGAATGCTACACCTTTAGTTGAATTCCTTAGTTTTTGCTCAATCTCATCTTCTACTCAACTTTACTACTCATAGAAATTTTGAGAAAACAGTCTTTGCTGAATAAGCAAACTTCTCACTGCTGCATGAAACATACGTTTTGAACACCTCTAAGGTTAATGCCCAGAACAGACAAAAGGTCACTGTTCCTACCTGTGCTGCTGAGAGATGACTATCAGCATGATGAGTATGAGGATGCCCGCAACGCCAAAAATAAGAACCAGAGTAAATGGGACAGTAGATTCTAAAAAAAACAAAAAAACAAAACAAAACTGAAACTATCACCACGATCAAATCTACATTCTTCTAAATCTGTGCATTCTCATGGTCTGAGCTGAACGGGCCAATCACAGATTATTACATTTCACAAAAGGGAGATTCTTTTCTTTTTTCTTTTTGTTTCAATCCAGCTCAAACTCTATCTTACCTTTGGTAGGAATCTCTGTCAGCTGAATGAAGATGGAGTCACTGAATTCGCCAAACTTAACGAACCCCTGCATCCTGCAGTGGATGTGCACTTCATACTCTTTTTCTATGTGCAGACCGTAGATCGTCTGCTGAGTGTGCGGCTGCATCTCCAACTGAAAATTGCAGATTTACAAAATAACAATAACATCAAAATGGAAAGAATGTAATGTTGCTGCCTTTTAACTGACGCAGCTGCTCTGACAGAAACAACTACAAACATTCCATCGAAGCTGACGGCAGCTAAACACGGTTTCAAGATGTCTGTGTTTATTTTTGGTACCTTTAAATATGACCTTTTCAAAGGTACATCTGTTGAGGCATTCAGATATAGTGGATAGAAGACAGGCTGTGACAATAGAGGGACCTATACAGTTTACAAGGCTGCATTTGTCAAGTTGGCAAGCCAGGCAGAAATGAATGCGAGTCTGTACAAGGTCCCATGGCCTCTGACCTACAGACCCCCCCTCTTCACTTCCTTCAGAGAGACTCTGTTATTTCAGAGGGCCTTGCTCCGGCTTCCACAGCCTTGCCAACAAAGCTACATTGCATTTCAGCCACAAGAGTTCAGAGGGCGGGGAAAGGAAAACTGACACTTTGCCAGTTTGAACTACCCACAATTTATTTAAGAAGATGCATGGCTGCTTTTGTTTATGTAGGTTTATGCATTTGCAAAGGTCCATTTTGCGCAGTTTCAAGCAAGTTTTAACAACCATTCAGCAAAAGTAAGTGTGTGTATTTCTCCAAAAGAAAGTGTTTGGAGGGAGGACTCACTGCTTCCCAGTTTGTGGCATTTCTCTCTCTGTACTGGATTTCGTACTCAATGCGCATCCAGCCCACCCTGACGTCTGCGGAGGGAGGGGGCTCCCAGGTGACCATGACATCGTAACTTAGTCCTGAGGGGCTTATATTCAGCACAGTCCAGTTTAAGGACACGGGTGGGTCAGGACGAACTGTGAGGAAAAAGGCAAAAGTTCAAGTTTGAACAGAATGAACAAATACAGCTATTTTCACCCTTTGACTTAGTGAATTACCTCTCAGCACTCTGGTCTACAAATGATTTCACAGAATAAAAAGTATGGGATTTGATGTTCAGTGTAACCCACAACACACATGTTCACAATCTTTAAAGATGTGGATGTGTAAAAGTGTTAATTACATTACAACACATTTTGTGGACTGTATTTACATTTAGGCCTAAAATGGATTTAAGAACAAACTAGCAAAAACTCATTAAAAATCAAAAACTGCAAGGCTATCGATTGGATAAATCAAACTGTTACTTCTTGGTTATGAATGCAAACTTTGGCCTGGTGGCGGCACTAGTAAAACAGCAAAGTAAGTTATCAAAAACACGAAGCTCCGATAAAGACTGTCAGACATCAGCTAAGGGTGTCTACAATCCCTCACGCCAAACAACTGCTTTTGATTTGTCTGTCCAGAGCACATTATTCTAAGACCTCTGTTCTTTTCCCATTGTGTTCACTGGCTGGCAAACAAGAGTTTGCTCTATAGGGGCAGAGCCTTTTTTTTCCCGGCATGCCTCCTGTGCAGGCAAAATCTGCATTTTCTGTAGATGCAGATTTCTGTTACCTGCTGATTACCTGCTGATCCTTTGACGGAAATTTAGGGGTTTTGGAACTTTGCTTTGTATCAAGCATTCTGCTTTTTGGCTGATTTTGCTGGAGATGCTGGTTATTGCTATTTGGGCAGTAGTTTGGAATCTACAATCCACTTTTAAGGCAAGTTTATTTGTATAGCACAATTCAACAACAAGGTGATTCAAAGTGCTTTACAGATACATCAAAATAGTAGAAATAAAAACCATGATTTAAATTTTAAACAAAAAAATAAATAAATAAGAACAATAGATAAAATCAGTAGTTAAAATATGATTAAGTTTTGAAACTCAAGCTTCAGATTTGGAGCTGTGTCTTCAACCTGGACAAATACACTGAGTGTTTCAGTTTTCTGGGAGTTTGTTCCAGAGATGTGGAGCATAGAAGCTGAATGCAGCTTCTCCATGTCTTTTAGAGGCTTGTCTTTACAGTAGAGCCATTGTTTGCACATTTCAAATACCTTGCTGCACACTCCAATGTTATTCTAAAGTTCTTACAAAGCTGTTTAGACTTGACATCACATAAGTCAACAGGTCTGCAATGTCAGAGGTTTACGTAAGACACTCCCTAAGAAAGCTCTAAACATTGGCACCAGAAATGGTTACTAATTTGATGGATTAATGAGGTAATGGATGCTGTTATGTACACTGCTGTGAGACTTATTTGTGCTTTTTAATCTTTTTGAATTATCTTAAAACATCAATCTAATGTGATTTCTGTTATTATCCCTGGGCCTGTTTAAAAGAGACCAAAGGGTTTGCTTGCTCAAATGTGTTTCAAGGCAGGACTAACACGCATTCATTGCACATTGGTGTCATGTGTGAAAGTACAGAGGCTGAATGTGAAGCTGAAGTTTATCTGATATGCCTCTGAACTGCCAGCAAAGGTAACAAGAGGGCTGCAAGGTCTGTGTGTGCAAATGAGAGCCAGGATGGCAGAACACACCACACTAACCTACAACTCAGTCGTCACTCAGCTGACACTGTGTTCGGCCTGCTGTGTGGAAGTATCCCAATGAGGTGCTAAGAGACTTCCCTTTTGGTCTGTGTGAATTACCCAACAGGAATTCACACAGACCAAAAGCAAGCCTCCTTTTGTGCTAAAAAGTGCAAAAAAAGTGTGTAAAAAGACCTTTAGACATGATTATGAAGTGCAGATACATGCATAAATCTCATACTAACCAATATTCTCCACAGTGAAACAGTCATCTTCATTGAAATATGTTACGTTGTTTTGGCTACGAAGCTGCACGCAGTAGGGGATCCAAATGGCTGTGTGGTTTGCGTCAAAGAAGCACTCCCTGTTTGAATGGATATACTCAGGACATTCCTTCCATTCGCTGGTGGGAGAGCTGAATGAGTGGAGATGGAAGAAAAAGAGAAAATTCATTGTGAAATGAAGGTCCCCGTTAGGTTCAACAAATATGCACTTAATGAAGAGCTGAAATTACACTCTGTCTTTCTTAAGGTAGAAGGCTCTGAGTGCTCCGGGTGCAGACAGGTTGTGGAAGGTGCCTGGATTCCACCAACAGCTGAATGTCACCTGGTCCCTTGACATGCATTCTGTGAAATGAGGTTCACGGGAACCTGAAAGACAGATAAGAAGACAAATGGAAATATTAGGAATGTAGCAAAGTGAACTCAGGCAACATTTGGCTGATCAATCAACCCTAACGACAGTCAATCCCTGTAGGGGTTCAGATTGTTCAGTGTAATTATATTAATCTGCACATTTTACAGTAGAGCAACCATGCTGCCATTCAGAGAGTGAGAAAACATTAAATACCTTTCACCCCTGAAGGATAAAAAGACAGCAAATATGTAAATATTTGTAATCCTGTGTGATACAAACAACAAACAAAGTCCAAACATTTTATTCTGCTGGACGTCACATTATATTTGAAGTATTTCACGACTCAAAGCTGGCATTTGAGCCAATATTTATTGGGCTATTCTCTGAACATACTCACACACTTTACATTACAATAATAACAATAAAATATAATTTGTGTAGAGCTTTTTTAAATAAAAAGCTACAAAGTACTTTCCAAGAAGGAATAAGACAAGTCAGCAGATAGAGACTGTTCACAAGGCTACAGTAATAAAACTATCTGCAATATATATTGCCAAAGGTTTTCACAAGGATGAAAGTTTAAAGGAGGGACCTGAACTCAAGACCACTAAGAGACTTTAGCATGCTTGAGTTCAGAGAGTAGAGAGTTCCACAAGAGGGGAGCTGTAATGGAAAAGGCTTGATCACCATTTGTCACAACCTGTGAGCTGGGAATAGTGAGCGGGGCATTACCTCAAAGATCTTAATGATTGGGAGGGACCACAACAGGTCAAGTCTGAGATGTAATTTAGGGCAATGCCATCTCAGGCTTTGAAGGTGATCTGTGAGATTTTTAAACAAATACTAAATCTAACATGGAGCCAGTGCGGGGAGGCAAGCAAAGAGATGATGGGTTTGTGCTTTTCAGTCCCAGCAACGAGTCTCGTTGAATATTAAACCAACTGGAGACAACAGAGGGAGTCCTCATTGATACCTGTATATAAATTCAAACAAAGTACGCCTAATGTTTATGAAAGCAACAGTGGAACAAAAATAACATTAGCTATTTTTTAAGATTATATTTGGCTGTAAAAAAAAACAAGACTATGTGACATGTTTGACACAATCATAAAAACTGTGGTAAGAATCAAAGATCCCTTGTAGATTCCAAGTCGCCTTGGTTATAATATTTGAAAGAGTGACAGAATTTTAACCAATGATATTGAAAGAATTTGGGGGACCAAACACAATGACCTCTGAAAATCCAGAAAATTGTGTTTGGATTGTGTGACTGACAGTATCAAAATCAGCACTAAAAGATCTAAAATCGAGGTATCACCTCAATCTGCTCTCAATAGGTCGTTAGTCACTATACCAAGAGCTCTTTCTGTACTCTAAGGCCCCATCCACACGTAGCCGGGTATCTGCTAAAACGAATATATTTTTCTACGTTTGGACCTGTCATCCACATGAAAACGCATAAAAACGCATCGTAAACGAATGTTTTTAAAAACTCCGGGCAAAGTGAAGATTTTTGAAAACTCCGTTTATGCAGCTGCGTGTAGACAGAGATAACCGGAGTTTTGCATTTTCGAACGTCACAATATGCGCCAAAACAACAACTAATCTGCTTTAAAGTCTAAAGTGCGACCTTTGTTTACTGAAGAAGCATGGATGTCTTGAGAACTGTGGTGGTTATTATTGTGCAGGCGCTGTTTACTGCCTTGATTTTACACGCCCAAGTCGTACTCCCAGAGGAATGGCGTGACAATTTCGCATGTCCCGGTCCTCACTCCTCTCGCTGTCGGAATTATTACGTCCTCATATCGAGGGGCAGTCCACTGTCATGCGATCACCTGTCAGTGTGCTCAAAAAAGTTGCGTGCACACTTTATTATTTAGCTGACGAGGGCAGATTGCGCAAAACAGCAAATGCATTTGGGTTGTCAAGACAGGTGAAAACGCAGATGTTCGGTTACGTGTGGAAGGTGTTTTTTTCGAAAACGAGGTAATGTGGATACAAATTATTTTATAAACGGAGGGGGGGAAACATTCGGTTTTAAAAATACCCAGCTACGTGTGTACATAGCCTCAATCAGTGATTCCCAACCACATTGCAGGGGGTACGTGGAAACATTTAACAATTTATTTCCAGGATGATGAGTAAATATTCTCAGTCATTTCACTTCAATTTCCGACAGCTTTCGTTCGTAAAATTCCTCAGTTTTACCGACACTTCCCGAGTGTTTGGTGCTCTGCTGTTGCTGTACATGGGCTGGTTTCATTGAGTTATTTGCCAGGACTTGGGTCCGCAGACGTAGAAGTGAATCCATATGAAATATAGTTTTTCACAGTACTGCCTTGGTTTAGGTTTGGCCTCTTTCTTGCATTTCTCGGCGGGCTCCTCTGAACCCTCTCCTGAATCCAGCAAATGTAGCATCGTGATAGTTCTGGCAGACCACGTAGTCAACGCGCCCTTTGCCTATTGGCTGTCATTGTTGCTTCCTCTGTTCTAGGGGGTTTGACGCCGACCCAACCCTTATGGCTGTCCACAAACCAACTGCGCTTATGGGTAATCAGCTGCTGCTCGCAATTGGATGCTGGCATTTGGGGCACTTCATTTAAACTTGGTTTGCTGTCACTGCTCTTTTTGCTTCCTGCTTGCACCCACCATCTCCCCTGCTCCACCGACTTTTCATTGCCAAACAATGTCATACTGTTGTCATTGTTGCTTGCTCTGTTCTAGGGGGTTTGTTGCCTTTACAGCAAATGAAAGGCACTCCACCTGAGGATGCTGCTGTTCCCTGTCTTGGCTTCCATGGAGCTCATAGAAAAGTCGGGAACTTCCTCCGAACAGAGCCATACCGCCAAACACAAATTGTATGCATTCAGAATAAGCTTCTGAAATTTATCTCTGTTTCTCGTCTCATTTTGACGAGAGTGGTTCTGACAGAAGTGGACGTTTCAGCCATTTATCCATATTTGCCTGCAGTTGGCCATTTGTTTGGTGTGTCGTTCCTGATTTTTAAAGTTTAAGTGCCTGTTTAAAGGGGACTTATTCAAAGGAACTCCAGTTTTTTTGTGGTAAATGTTACAAGAGCTATATATAACAAAGGCAGGTTTATTATTTATTTTTAAGGCAACATATTTTTCATTTTAATGTTTAATTTGAGTTTAAAAAAAAAGAAAATGACTGAGAATTAAATGTTCAAATTAAGGAGATGAAATAAAATGATTTTCATTTAATTATCATTTGTGTTACGTTCTACTTTCGGAGAATCATCAACACGTGTGAGTGAGGGGGTCCTCATGGTATGACAAAAGGCTCAGGGGGTACACAAGACAAAAAAGGTTGGAAACCACTGCTCTAAATAGTTATGAATCATAAATGAGAAAACAGCAAAGATGATGTTATCTCCAGAAGCTTTGATAAAACACCTACAGTCACTGAAAAAAAAACATTACATCACACCTTTACAGTGATGGAAGTTATGCCCACCTGTGTCTGATAAAAGCCATGACATTGGCAGCAGGTGTAACACTTGCTGGCAGATGATAAGACTAAGTAGCTGGGTTTGTTTACTTGTGCTAACTATGAATCTCTGCGCAAGCACAAATGAGTCAATCACCGACCTTTAGATCTATCCACAGAGACCTTGAGGTCCTGACTCAGCCCTTTCCATCTTTCCTTTGGCAATCCATCGCTCCTTATCAACAATCACCTGCCCCCACCCCACTGCTGCCAGAGAGCAGAGTTCCACAGTTTAGTGCAACCATCAATAATCAAATGAAGGTGTCATTGATCTCTGCCTCCCCCCCCCCCCCCCCCCCCCCCCCCCCCCCTCCTTATTTCATTTCTCTGCTGGCAGCATTATAAATCAAACACAGACCCAGATCATGGCTACAAAATTAAAGACATACTAGAGCAGAGCCCATCTCCAAATTGTTTTCAAGTTTATTATCTCCACATAGACATGATTAAGGCCGTAAGTATGATTAAAAAAAAAAACGTGTTTGTATTCTGTCAGCATGTGCATAGTGCAAACAAGCTTCACACAAAAAAACACACGCCTATGTAATATGTGACCTTAGTTAACACATTTCAATACACGGTCACCACATTCAAACACCCAGGCGGGTCACACTGCACGCACTAATGATTTATTACCACAGAATATACACCGTCACTTTGATTACTTTTCTTTCTTTCAATTTAATGCCAGTGCAACCTCATAATTCACTCCATTCCTACACAGTTGTGCCTTTCCACCTTACCTCCCTTCATCTTCTGCACAATATCATGGCTCCTAAAGGCTTGCTATTTCAATCAGCCACCCTCCCCCACTCTACAAATTCCAGCTGCCACCATCAAAGAGCTTTTTGCAGGCACTGACTGCAATGGAGGACTTAGAGCTGAAACGACAGGTCATATGAAACAAAGAGGGAAGAAAAATCTTTGTATTACACTTGCAGCTTCAGGATCAGACGACCGAATCAAACTTTTCCATAAAGTTTCTCATACACGGCCGTGCTTCCACATGTGGATGCTATCCTCGTTTTCCGCAGCGATCATAATGAACATTTGAATAATAAGAGAAGCTGTTGTGTGACTTCAATAATAGAGCTGCTTTTTTAGTCTGGGTGGGGAAGACTTTGTGGCAAACAGACTGTTTTAAAACTTACCCTGCGGCTGAAAGGTCAAAAGGTAGTCTTTTAAAAAAAAAAATCCTGTTTGCATTTTTCAGCTCAGTTGGAAGTTAGTCAAATCTAAAGTATGTCAGAGGTGAAAGTTCACCCGGTGACACCTGGAGAGACTTGTATTCTGTAAATTCCAGTGCCTCTCTTTCTCACTGCATTGCTAACTGTTCTTCTTTTATATATTACAGAGCTTATTGAGATATATAAAGAGAAAATCTTTTAGCAGTCATTCAAACGGCAACCAGCCCAAAAGTAGGGAGCAATGTTTCGACAGACAAATGCTGATTACTTGCCATGCAAAAGCTTTTAACTTATTTTCCCTTTCTTATTTTCTGTTTGCTTTTGCCAAGGCTGTAGTTACTTTTTCCACATTTAGTAATATACGACTGTCACTGTGTTTCAGTGATGGAAAGCTAAGCCGTGCCTGCATCTGCCGGTAGCCATTAAATGATCTGCAGCTGAAAGCCTTCAGCTGGAGAAAGAAAACTGACACGCACATAAAAACTGATCGGTGTGTGCGTTTGAGTGTGAGTGTGCTCTCTCATCCTCTCCGTCCATATGTATCTAGCTGTCTGTGTGGGCTTTGTGTGCAGCTGAAACTGATAAACACCTCTTAGATTCACATCCTGCCTTCAGCAGGCGATGTAGAGGAGCTAGGAAACCATCTACCAACCCCCCCCCTGTCCGTGTCAGCTTCAGCAGTTAGCGTTTGAAATTCACAAAAAAGCCTAAATCAAGTGCTCAGCAGGGAAAGAGCAGTAAAAAGGTGGTGACAAAAAGGTGTGACCAGGACTTATCAGTGACCTCATTGTGAAATGCTCGACTGTAATGAGAAGCCAAATCAGGCAATGGCGTTATGAATTACCAGCCTTTCCAGCTCATTTGCCTGATTAAGGTAATGGTGATAGTTTGTCACGCTTCACATGGCTGCTAAAAGGAGAGCCGGGGACGCCGAGGGAAAGTGGACGAGGGAGAGACAAACAGGTAGCAAACGTTTGAACAAGTGAGGATCATGTGTTGGTCATGAAGAGCAACAAATGAGAGCAAGCATGAGGTTCCAAATTTGTAAATCTGAAAATCAGAGGAGCAAATCCCATTTTCAGCTTTCATCTCACCTCTGGAAATGAAAATCCAATTTGTTGTTGCAGGGTACTGAATACATCTTGCAGTGCAACCAAAACCGGATCTTCTTAAAAGGTTTCACAGTAGAGTGGAGTTAAAATTGAATGTATGTAGCCCAATTCGAATTACAATCACTGTATATGAATAATTATTTACCACAGTCAAAGTGACGTTCCTCAAGAAACACGACTAATTGGCACAATATGAAAAATCACAGACTCTGACTTGAGCATATTGAAATAAACATTTTGGGGCTTTAATAGTTCCCTTCATTGTGTGTCTCTAAAAAAGATTTTTTTTCAACGTTTATTTCCCCCAAAATATCTGACACTGACTACTCTGACTCCCAACCGCACAAAGTTTCTTTCGAAAGGTATTTTCACATTCTTCTTTTGACAGGGAGATGTGCACTCCCTTAAAATCTGAGATTCAAAGTGTGCTCTGCAAGCTCGAATTTGTACATCGTAAATTCAGAAGTCAAACACTGTCCAATAATGATAAAAGAAACCAGAAGCGTCAAGCACCAAGTGAGTCTCCGGAGAGCAAGAGCTTGCATAAGCGCAGTGAAAGGTCTGAAAACAAACCAGCGATGCCGTGTCAGTCAACGCCTGCTAAAAGCTAGCACGATATATCAAACAACACATGGAAGCTAGCTAGATTTCCCATTCTACTATGTCAGCGTGTAGCTGTTTTTCATGCTTTTATTGCTCAAAACCCAGTGATGTTTGCTTCATTTGTCTTGATTTCAGGCTTCAAATATTTCTGTAAACTTCTGACCTATTTGGTGCTGCTGCTCAGCGTCGACTTTAGACTGCCGCCGCATCGCTTGTTGTTTGCATACAGCAGCACCTTCAGTCTCTCTGTGTGTGTGTGTGTGTGTGTGTGTGTGTGTGTGTGTGTGTGTGTGTGTGTGTGTGTGTGTGTGTCTGTATTTAACAAACCAGATGGAGAAATTGGCAGCACAAATCGACGCTGTGCTAAGAGTAAAGTGCCTGTCAGTCTGCACATGCCAAGTCCTACATTATCCCAGCACCACAGCCCATACACAGTGCGAAACACAATGAAAGACATGTTACAGTGCATTCGTCACTTCACTTTCATCAGGAACAACAAACGAGCCTTCATTTATTTCACTCACAAATATGTGGAGATATTTGGAAGAACAGAAAACGAGACGGAGAGAGCTTGAAAGAGCGAGTTAGATATTCAGTTAGGACAAGTGTGTCAGAAAAGGGTGGAAGAGAGATTGCAACATGATCCGAACAGTGAAATGTAAACAGGCGATATAAATAACTGACAACATGCACACGGAGCTGTGCACAGAGGTGCACAGACGCACACAAATGCACTCAACTTACACCTTCGAAACAAAAGCAGGCAAAGTATTTCAAAGTGCCATTGTTTGATTCCTTGAATGCATCCGGGCTTTTCCTGCCACTATAATGAAACAAGACTACAGGACGTCGAGTTGCTGCTGCGTCTGATCCGCGTGATTCCCGACCCTGTTCCCAGCCTTGAGGTCAAACTCATGCATGGTCTGTTTAACCGTACAACGATACAGTCAGCTTATTCGGGTCCCAGTGATTTATAAGCTTGCACTAATTACACTAATCTCCACTAATGCCATCAAAGCTCACACAAAGCTCATTGTTATGTCATATTATGCCAAAGTGAGAGCTAATGTATATGAGCAGGGGGTGTCAGGCTCACGGCATGGAGTAGCCATCTGGACAGAAACACTTTTTTAAATATATACATTTTATTCTATCGTGTCTTATTCCGATATACTTGCCACATACATGGGGGACTCAACACATGTGGTCTCACACCCAGGTGTGAGATCCATGGTTCAGAAATAAGTCAAAATGACTTCATAGTTGTTTGTTAAAAGCGGCACCCAAACTAGATTATTCATGAACCCTCTACAATTTATCTAATGTCAGGCTAAAGTCAAGAGTTTAAACATATTTCCTCAGCAACAGTACTGTTCATTGTAGAAACCAGCCCTTACTTATTCCACTGGTTTCTCTTTTGTCTGTCCTCCACTTGTTAATGGCCCTGTCACACTGTTGCGTATGAGAGAAGCATATGAGTTGCGTATGAAAATTACGCTGACATACGCCAGGGGAACGTTAGGCATAGGTTGTATACGTTTCAAGCACGCTGGCATACGTTGGCATACGTTGGCATACGTTGGCATACGCTGAGGCAGAAATAAATTTTTGAACATGCTCAAAACTTTTGTGCGTATGGTTAATACGCTAAGCATACGCTAGGCATACGCTGAATACGCTAGAGGTACGATATAGGTACGTTACTGATAGGTCGAGAACGCTGGACATAAATTGCCATATGTTGGCATGAAGGTGTACCGTACAGCTAGCGTATTTATAGCCTCTGCCTGTCTGCCGCCTCCGGTCAGGAGGTCAGGAGGAGGAGTTGGGGATCTTGATCGCTCAGAAGCATGTAACTCATCAGCAGCAGGTGCATCAGGCATTTCAGCAGGTTTGGGTGAGAATGATTCTTGTGTTTTTTTTGCCTTTTCTTCGGCCCAGGGCCCGGGCAAACGACGATTGCTTCTTGGGAGGCATGATGGAGATGAATGTCTCGAGAGATGTTGATAGCGCGTCGTCTACTGCAATAATGGAGCAATGTGGAAAGGCTGCTGATATAGGCGCGTTGAAACGTACGCTGGGCATGCGCAGTTCATATGCTACTCATACGCTAGTCATTTTTTATTTTCAAGGGCTTTTCGTGCGTATGAAAATTATATCATTAATTTTCATACGCAACTCATACGCTTCTCTCATACGCAACAGTGTGACAGGGCCTTTACCAAGTTTCATGGAGTTCTGCCAGGTAGCTTTTGTGTAATCTGGTTGACGGTCATAAAAAGAAAAAGAGCAACAATCTCACCACGTTGCTTCTGCTCTCACCTGGTTAAAGCATTTTGAGTGCAGTGTATGCAGAAATATAATATAATTGAAATATGACAACAGAATGATATATAATGAGTGCAATTATTCTGAATTAGTTGTTGACATTTTTAAGAAATGGCCAAATCAGTCAGTTCATTCAGTTTTTGGGAGAATATTAAGAAAAATATATTGAACTAAAAACCTGACCCCCCTGTGACAAAGTCTACCTGTGATATAGCCGCCAAGAATTAATGTTGTCCAATTACTTTTCTACAAATGATGGAAGAGCATCATGTCCTTCTTTTTTTTTTTTTTTAAAGATAAGTGAGAGTTGCATTTAGTTGGGCAGTGCGTTATCATCGGAAGATTGCAGTAAAGTATGTGCTGTGCATGGCTGTAATAAACATGCTAACTTCAAGGAGGAAGACGCAAACAAACCAGTTGCCATATACAAGGGAAAAATGGAGAGAGATTTTGGGGAATTCTGTTCAAGGGGGTATGTTATGATTAATCCTGTCCTGTCAGTGCATATTGACCTTTTATTATTTGCAAGATGCCGGAACAGCTGATCCTTTGTGTGATCATTTATGGGAAAAACATGTGGCGGCTCAGCTGGTAGAGTCCAGCATGTCCACGTGATGAAATATCCGTTGGCAAGACACTGAACCCCACATGACCTATATAGATATATCTATATAGGCCATGTGGGGTTCAGTGTCTATATACTGTATATATATATATATACATATATATATATATATATATATATATATATATATACTGTATATATATATATATATGCCCACATGTGCACCAACTCTTTTACTATTTTGTTCCAAACATGCTTCAAGAAATGCTGAAGGAAGCACGACAATCGATGTATCACCTGTCCCTGATCTATGATTGTTCTTTTTAAGTATTTACAGAAGTGAGTTTTCAGTTGCTGCCAGATTGATAAAAAATGGGAAGGGCTTCAGGAATCCTTCCCTTCAGACACCACTTCATCAACTGTGAATTCCCTCCAACTCCCAACATCGACAGTCTGCATTTCTTGCTTTTCATGTTCCTAACTTTGTTTTTGATTTCAGGCACTATATCCCGCAGCAAGTCCAAACTTTGCTGCTCACACCCACTTCTCGTCTTTGAAGCAGATGTAATTGAAGGCTGTGTGTTCAGGCTAGACACACCAAACCTCTGCATGGTTTCCACTAGTTACCACCTCTGTGGCCAAGAACACAGCCGTGCTCGACGAGATCAATCTATGAGCTTGAGGAGTGAGTCCTCCGGAGACACCCAGACAAGACACTCAGGGATAAGGTTAAAGAAAGGGAGTGTGAGAGGACACATAGAATCAAACATTGCCTATAATCACTCTGGTAAGCCTTTAACTATATAGAAGCAACTCCAAACATATACTCTTGGCTTGTTATGTGGCTAGCATGACAACAGACATACAACTGCTACAGAGACACGACATCCCAGTCAACTCTTTTAGGTGACTGAGTGGAACAGAAACGCTTTACCTATTTATCTATTTTTTTTTTTAAAGCAAGACAGAAAGCACAATGTTGGGAGTTACTCTGGAACAGAATATTTTCGGCGTAAAATCCAGGCGGACAAAGTTGGCGGCAGGATTGGAGGCTGTACAGCTGTAAGCTTGAGAAAGGCTCAGGCTGTGTGTGTTTGCTCTTGATATCACTAACCGCTTTGTGTTTGCAAATGCTTTAATGGTTGTTGAGGAAGACCACGGCTGCATGACCACTGTTCCCTCTGGAAACCATTTCTAGACTTAAAGAAAGTGGGGCAGTCGCAATGTTTGATGGCCTGAGTCACCCAGTTGCCAGCGGTTCACTTCGCAGCTCATCAGAAAGGTGACGGCCACATTTGATGTTATACTTGTATGGGGTCTTATAAAAAGTGCAAGCCAAAAGCCTCAGGGCAAAACTGCGTTGGTCAGCACAGTGCGGGCACATCGATCCGTTTGACACGTGAGGTTTTAGTGGCATCCGGCATCTATCATGGAAACGGACCGAACACTGTCGGTCAAAGAGATTGGAGGTTTGTGACTCGTCCTGCCTGATGTTTTTCAACAATCTTTGTATTTTCGTGGCTTCCTCTCACTTTAATTTTGTACTACGCTCTCACCCATGAATGGTTACGTTCAGGCCTGAAAGAAGATGATGGGGGTTAGAATGGAAGTACCAAGCTCAACTGCAGAAAAAATCAATGCAATAAAACCTTAAATCTATAATCTGTTTACACATTTAAGCCTTCATTTAACAAATATAAGTACGCAGAAGAAATTATATTCAAATATAAACAAACTTACCAGCAACGCACTCAGAAAAAATAAAAAAGTTGGGAGAGAGGGGAGTTCATCATTGTGTTACGCCTTTTAATTACACTTTTTAATCGATCATTAGGGAACTAAGGATACAAACTGCTGGGACTTTTGCAAGAAGAATCCGTGTTCATGCTTGGTGAGATGAGATTTCAGCTGCTCGACAGTCCACGGTTGTTGTCTACTAATTCTGCTTCTGATAATGCTCCATAAATTTTAAAGACGAGACAGATCTGGACTGCAGGAAGGCCATTTAAGGCGCACACACACTGTGTGTATGAAGCCTAGCAGTTATAAGTTGTGAAATGAGATCTGGCTTTGTCCTGCAGAAATAATCACTTACTTCCTGGGGAAATACATCAACTTGTTAGTAGCGTGTCTCCCTAAAATTCCAACATTAATCTCTGCACCAGTGGTACCTTCACACATATATAAATCGTCCACGCCATGAGCACTGATGCACCCCCATACCATTACAAATGCTGGTGTTTGCATTCTTAAAGTGTCGAGTGTCTTTCTCATCTTTGGCACATATAGCCAGATTGCAGTTGAAATGTGGCCTGATCTGACTACAGAACACATGTCCACTGCCTTTCTGTTCATTTGAGATGAGCTTGTGCCCACACAGTTAGGTAGCGGATGCAGAACCGGAGTGTGCTAAGTGAAAACTGCTTTCCAAAGTACTTCTGGACCCATGTGGCTTTATTGATCATGGTGGTATGATAGTTTCTCACACTGTGACAACTGAGGGCTCAAATGTTACACACATTAACTTACTGACGATTCTATGACAGAGTTTGGCACAAAGTGGTGAGCCACAACCCAACCTTGCTTGGAAAAGACTAAACCTTTGGAGGATGCACCTTTTCTACCTAATACTGACATGCTCACCTGTTAATCTGCTGATTTCAGAACCTTCCAGAGCTGTTTACTTGCATATTCTATAAACATTTCTGTCTTTCTTTGCCTCTCTCCTAATGTGTGTTGGTGGCATCAAATTCAAAGTCTGTTAATTAAGTTGGCCAATTAAGATGCTGAAAATAATTTCTTTGTACTTGCCTCTGTTACGTTCATGTTTAAATGAATGTCAAAATCACAGATTTAAGTTTTTTATTGCATAAGAGGTTTGTGCACGGTCCATGTAATGATAAAAAGAAAATGTTTGAGCTCCAAACATCCAAGATGGTAATGGCTTACATGTTTTGATATCCATACGTCATGTCGTGTCATTTCATGCGAATGCTGCCAGACAGAAAACAACAGCGTAGGGATATGATAACATCTCACAATTTACAACCATGGCTTGTGAAACTACTATTTATTTGACAAGCAGACAAACACTTCATGTTTTGTGGTGAGATTAGGCTGCTCATTTACACGGTCAAACAAGAAGAGCATTTAAAGAACACTTTCTCCGTTGAGGCCAATTTCATATTTCACAATCTTAATGAAAGGGATCCTATTCTGGACCAAAGTTAAATGGGTTCTTCCTCTGCCCTTCCTCTAACTTGTCACATTATCACATATTCACCTCGGTAGAGAGTACTCGTAATCTTCCCAACAAACTTACATATGGCCCCAGCTCTCAGCTTGGTAGAGAAACAAATTTCTTAAAAAGAATTTCTGATACACAAAGAAATATTAAGTGTCTCGTAGGAAATGTACGAGGTAAGTTTTGGGGTGTTATCTTTTTGAGAAAGGTTCTTACCAATAGATAGGGCTCTCCAGTAAGAGTCTTCTACAATCCACATTTTTAAACTCAATTTACTGAGAATTAAATCTTTTATAACTTCCATTCCATAATTTCCATTCCGTTAAAACTTAAACAAATCAAACCTTCAAGTATAGTCTTACCTACTCTGAAGGTTTTCACAGATTTCTTATCATGGATTAACGGAAGGCAGCCATAAAAGAACCTCTTGAACTATTTGGTCTGAATGCATCTTGTAGGAACATTAAACCCAATCTGTTCCCTTTTTTTACGTTTAAAATTCAATCATCTGCTGAAGCTGTGATGTCAGCATTCTGAGTTTGTTGCATTTTCAGAAAGCTGCTTTGGACGATTGAAAACATTTAGCAAAACAAAGGGGAAAAAAATCTTTAGACATATCTGTCAATTTAATCAGTCAAGAAAGTGGTGTTAAAGACACAAAGCTCCTGTGAGTGGCTCCTAGGAAACAGAAAAAACGACAATGGTAAACGGTCCACACCCACATGGCACCTTCTTAACCTTGTCCAGCCTCTACAAAGCGCTGGACATTTGCCGACCACTCCACCAGCTGAGCCACGGCCGCCCTACGGCGTGCTTTTAACTTGGCAAAAAAAGACAAGATGAGCTGGCATTCTTCAGTGGAATCCAGCGGTATGTCTGCAGCTGTTTTTCACTAAACCAACGCAAAGAAAAAAAGGAGTGCTGGATGAAAATATTGCAAAAAAGAAAATGAGTCTGCTTACTTCCACCAGCACTAGCCTCTGATCAGAAGAGCATTATACCAATTAATATGTAAATTAAAATGTGCTTTTTTTTTTCTTCACATAAAGACATGCATATTCTTTTTTCTGACCCTGCAAATTATCAAATGTCAGCTGCATCAGAGTCCGTCGGCTGTGGAAGATTAAGCAGAAAAAAGCAAAGGACGTAAATTGTGTTGTGCCGACAAGTGCACTATTAATAACTATAACAACATTTAAGGCACGCCAAAGCTTCTTATAACCTTATAGTCATGATGTGCCCAGGCACCTTTGAAAGGGAACACCAGAAGGATGTTAACACTGCAAAATGGAAGATAATGACAAATCGTTTGCAGTTAGGTCCATAAATATGCTGAAACTCCTTAACCCTTCATCCAATTTGAATGTGGATACCCTCAAATGAAAGCTGAGAGTCTACACATTATGTCCATTATGTCATTATATAACTATAATTGAAATATGTTTCAGTAAACAGGTAAAAAACAAAACTTATGTCAGCGTCCAAATATATATATGGACCTAACTGTAGATGTGGTGAGTGCATGTAAAGATATAGGGTTTTAAACAGAGCCTATACCACCCAGCCAAAATTCCCCCACTGTTTCTCCAGGTAACCTGCTTTCCACTCTGGAAATGTGCCTCTCAGCAAGCAAAAAGTCTGCCAAGAGAAAGGCCTGGGAATTTTGCAGGTCTAATGCTGACGGTCTAAACTCTTCTCAAAGAAAATGAGAAGATGCACCGAAGAATGCACTTGCAGAACAGTTACCTGCAAAAATGTACATTCAAGAAAAAACTTTTTTTCTGTTGTTAGATATGTTCATTGGTATTAATCTAATGCAAATGTGATGACTTTGGCTGTGTATCCAACAGTGAGATGAATTCTAAGTGGCTGTGAATGCGCTCTAGTCAAGTCTTTCATGTGTTTTCAGCCCAATGCATCTAATTCATCCCTGATGAAGTCGTGTAAACTATTTTCATAATAGTTGCAGGTTATCTCCCAGTCAAAAAAACAGACAAACTGTTTCCTGACTATTCTGAGTATCTAGCCTTGGTCATCAGATAAATGGCTGATTCCTCTTCTTTCTACATTGAATTCCACACCACAACCAAAAAAGCTTGAATCTTAAATCGCGGCTTGATTTCCCATCATGTCAATCTGAAGGAAAGAAACGGGTTTCAGCAAAGTTTTGTTCGACTAGATATTTTACTTGCAGTTTATCAATTCATTCTCTAAACAAGAGACAGTCTTATCTAAATTGACCCATTTTCAAATAATATAAAGGTCTGAACTATTGATGCACCAAAGATGACATCCTGGGCTGAAACCAACACTGATGTCAAAGAGAATAATTTTGCCAATAGCCAATACTGATTGCCTTTGTTTTTTCTTTACACACACGATAAATATTGGCCACTGCCATTGTTTATCATATTTGTGATGTAGGCAGTCTCTGAGCTGAATGTGGGCTGACACTGATGTTAGGCTGATATATAAGCGTATGACTCATCTGAACAGCAAATGGTTGCTTATCAACATTTCAAGAGTAACCGTTATAAAACACAAGCCAGGAATGCTGACACTGCAGCACGAAGCAACACTTTCCCCTGATAGAGGAACACACACCTTTTGACAAAGTCGCCAACAGAAGTGATCTATTCTTTGCAGTCGCCGCTCCTTGGCTGTGAGAGTAGCTGTCCTAGCAAAAGTAAGACTTTAAATAAACTGGACTTTCCCTGGCTGTGCATGTAGTTTTTTAAATCTTCCCCAAATTCCAGCTGCAGTTGCTTCAACCAGATGAGAAAAATGTCAGGCCATAGTTTTTCAGTCATTTTTCTGCCTTGGAGCAACGGATGGAGAAATGACATGATAAGACACAGATTATGGTTGGATTCAAAATAATTATCCTTTAATAGCTCTGCAATCGTTTCGACTTTCGGGATTTCAAGTGGTAAAGAAATGATATAAGAATCTGGCGTGTATTCTAAGCCACAGCATTCTTTCACCTAATTATTTCAAATGGTCAGTGACAACTGGATTAGCTGGCTGAACATCCTGCATCCCTCCGTCCCTGGACTTTGACAGCAAAGCCCCAGCCATTTGTTTACTCTAGCTCTATTGATCCCAAGATTGACAAGCCAAATCAGGAAAGTGCAGTGTTCGCTCAGTAGAGAACGTTTCCACATGTATCCGAGCAAACACAGCATTCTGCAACTGATGTCTGACATAAGATGTGATAACAAGTGTCAACAGCATGTTGAGCGCACAACCCGAATCTGAAATTGTTAATATTTGATGGGGTGCACGTAGAGAGTCTGATGAACTGTCTGAGGAACAATTTGTCTCACATCATGGCCTTTCACTTGCATATTTGTCTTGACAAAAAAAACAAAAAAACGGAATAGAATCAGCAACTCACCTGATGAACTCATGTGATCCCGGTCAATGAGAAATCCAGATCCTGGGAAGGACAGCCAATCGAGCGAGGAAATCACGAGTAGGAGCAGGAGATTGGAGGAGGAGAGTGAGACGGCCATCATGATGCTAGAGAGGGACAGTGGGGGGGGGGGGAATGAGAGCAGGACAGAGACGCTGTGATTATAATTATCAGTTGAACTGCACGATGACAGGCTCATGTGAAAAACCCTCCTTCTCCCACTCCCTCTCTCCTGTTCTCTCTTTCTTTATAGCTGCCATGTGAGCAAAAATTGTGGCTGCCATTTATTTTCAGCTGGTGTACATGAAACCTAACACGAGACAGGGGCATAATTAATTATCATGCCAGACTACCTCTGCAGCATTTGAAAGTTGATCTATGAGGGCTGTTTGAGTGTATCTTTCATTTGAATTTGTGTGCACACCTTTAAATGAGGGCTGTATCATGTTACAACTTTTCTTTTTCATTTGCTATCATTGAATGAAATAGCAGACAATAAAACGTTTTCCCATCCTCAACTTTTCCACATTTCATATCTTAATAAAATTAATTTATCTAGTTCTAATTCAACCAATTTCTTTTTTTTTTTTTTTTGGGCTTTAATGATAGGACAGTTGGAGAGAGACAGGAAGCAGGGGTCAGAGAGAGGGGGAAGACATGCAGCAAAGGGCTGCAGCGATGACTTTAGCCTCTGAACATGGGGCGGCTGCTTAACCCACTACGCCACCGACCGCCCCTAATTCAACCAATTTCATCTAAAATTGTATCCACTTGTCAAAGTAATCAAATTTCACCACAATGACAAAGCAAAAGGAGCTATTTGAGGTGTTTTGTCAATATGGAAATTAAAGAAATATTAAATCTACATAACTGTTCAATGATTAATTATTCTTTGTTATGAGATTCGCAACTGAGGTTTTGTTACATCCTAATTCTAGCAGCGCTATTTGAGATGACTTCATCTTCAACAACAGCATGAGATTAAGCAAACTGGAGCTCTCATAGGTCAAGAGGCAGGGTACAACCTTGAGAGATTGCGTGTCCATCTCAGGGATAATACAGAGTAAAAAGAGGCAAATAACCATGCATGCTTGAAAAAAAGAGACAACCGGGTCTTTGTATTGTGGGAACAAGGTGAAGTACTTGTAAAAAATGCATGCAGACGTGGAGAAAACATGAAAACTCTACACAGAAAGGTCCGAGATGACTTTCGAAACAATGCTAACCACCAGTCCACTGTGCTACCCCGTAATGTTGTATAAGATTAGGAATAATCTTGCATGAGGGGTCTAGGTCACACAGGGAACCAACATTCATGTTTGTCATTTCATCATTCAGTCCATCACAGTCATTCAGGCTGCGCAAAGTGAAATAATGACAAGCAGAAACTTCTGATATGATGAAAGAAAGTTTGAACTATTTGGCCACAGTTTGAAATTAGTTTGTGGAGGAAATTATTCACACACTATACCATCCCTACAATCCAACATGGCGCCGGCAACATCATTCAGAGGGTATGTTGTTCTGCAACACGGTCTGGGAGACGAGTCAGGATACAGTCAAGGTAATGCAGAAAATTAAAGAGCTCTTCTGAGACAAAATGCTTTCCAGAGCTCTCAAAAACTCTCGCTAGGCAAAGATTTGCATTTGTTTTTCATTAAGTACAATGCAACGACCTCTAAGAATGAACGGGAGTGGCTTCGGCAAAACTGCGTGAAAGCTCTTGAGTGACCAGGACAGAGTCCAAACCTGCTGCACCTGTAAACTAAGTAAAGCTGACTTGCATGACAATGCTCTCCTGACTTTCCGCTCTCAGCAACTTCTTCCACATTAATTTGAGTCTGTGGATGTATTGCTTTGAGCAAATATTGTGATCGTGTTAGCTTTTCGAATACCAGACCATTCAGTTCCCCAAAAATAAGTGGCAGTAGGTCTGGTTTTTAGGTGTCCTCGTTCAGCAAAATGCAGCCTCTCCGCCAGCCTGTTTACAGACGGCAAAAAAAGAGAACAATATTCTACAAAAAAAAAAAACTCAGAAAAACAGGGACAACCTCTTCTTGGTCAACAAGATGGTGCTGGCGGACGAGTTCTACAAGTTAAAGCCAACCTCTAAATATAGGCCAAACCTTTAGTCCACACCCGTGGCTATTTACAGCTATGTCTCCGCAAGTTTGGCCAGCCAACAACCCCTAACGTGGAGGTTATGTTTCTGCCAGTAATTTCCACAGTGCTGATGTAGTCTAGAAGCAAAAAACCAAAGAGTCTGACTTATCTGATTATCTCTAATCTGGTTTCATCTAATGTAATCTTATCAATAACACTTTACTATCAAAGCAGTCATTAGTCTGGGCTGCATGTCAAGAAATAGTAAGCCAAAATATTCTACTGCAGTATTTGTAATGAGATGCCTACACTAAAAAGTACTGAGCAACAATGTGTCTCCTCAGGCACAACTTCCAGACTGACGAGCTTCGACAGAGCTTTGAAAGAGGAGTTATCTATTTTCTCTGACTTACGACTGATACAGATAAAAAGGCCACAGAGTCCAACTTTCTAGGAAAAGGATGACTAAAACGTAACAAAAATCTGTGAAGTAGGGCACCAATTATCAATATTTTTTTATTGCAAACATTCAGTCAGAAGTTTATATGTGTGTGCGAGTGTATGAATTCCAGAGGATATACTAGGCCAAGTTATACAATGCAACAATTCATGGCAGAGAGCTGTCAGGCAGCAGGCTCCTCTGGCCTCACTGAAATGCTCCACTTACTATTGCTCATTTGTCAACTTGGCCTCGTCCTAAGATCCCATCACACTCTCTCTGTCTCCCTCTCTATTTAACTTTAACAGGCTGCAGTTAATCAATTTTCTCTTCGAGCTGAGGGACCTCTATTATAGTAATGAGCCGTTTTAAATGATTTTGTTATGTCTCTGGAAGGCTAAAAGTTCATGGTATTCTTCGTCTTCGCATTGTCTTGTCATTCATTAGCAGAGGAACCAAATCTTAAGAGGACCAAAAAGGCCCCTTCGCTCCAATATGTGGCCTCAAGTTAATCCTACAGTCTATCTCTCATGTGAAAGCAACTGCGAAAGCTCTGGCTAAGGCTGGTGCTTCATCTCCTTCTCATGCACGTTTGCCCCTCATTTCTCACCCCAGCTTGCCCAATGACAGGCACTCAGACTCACAGGAAATGCTGCCGAGAGCCAATCGAAGAGGAGGGAGGCTCAGACCAGGCCTCCTCGAGTCCCTTGGTAAACATGTGTGGTCAACATGCCTCCCTCTACCTCTGGCCTAAAGCACACGCATGCATGCAACTTGAGCACATCACTAAAACCCACACATACACACACACACAGATGCACATCTTGGCTTAGCACCTCTCTGCCAGCAACATGCCTCTCCCATGCTTCCTCAGTTCTTTATCAATCATTGGTGTTTGTTCAAATGGAGCTGGCAAGGGAGGGTGCAGGAAGTTGGGAATAGATGGGATGGTGGTATAAAGGTGAAGGCTGAGAAAAAGAAAGGGTTGGGGGTGAGAGGTCACATCGTATCGGTCAGTCCCATCTATAATTGCAGAAGTAAAGCATGTACGCACAGACACAAACAGCAATGTTGCAAGCCCAAGTTTAGTTTGAGGTTCCTCCAAAGGGAATGTAGGGAACAGATTGACCATGACGTAAGACATCCCCGATGCTATTCCCCATTTATTACACATTTGCATCTCCGCGGCTAACTGAAAAAAAAAAAAGATTCACAAAGGAACCACAATCCTTAATTTCCAAGATGCAGAATTGATTCTAACATCACAAAACTATCGTTTTTTCCATTTGAAAAAGCTGATTGTCCTCGTTGTGCTTCCACGTTGGGCACTCTTTGCATTCTGCGATGGTAGAGGGAAGAAAGAGCTGTGCATGATTTAACATTCAAGGCTCACAAAATGAAAGCCGAGTACTTCAGGAACACCAGAAATGTCCTGTCTCACAACATCTGCCAATAACCACAGAGGACGTAAATTGAACATGTTAATATCCAGCGGATGACAATCGCAGTGCCACAATACCAAAGGCTCAAAGAATTCTGAATGGGCAGGAAAAAACAACATCAGTTACCTATTTCATGTAAAAATCCTAACCCATACAGAGGAGGCGACAACAAAAGCAGAGACTTTTGATGCAGGAAATTGAGCCGAAGCATGTCATACCATTGTGTAGCTGTTACAGAGAAAGCTTTACCTCAGCTGTAAAAATATACAAAGGTAAAAGTTGAGAAAGCATTGAAAATGTTTCAAGATACTGTAGATTGTCTTTGTTCCACTATTCTAAGTCATACGTGTACACATTACAGACGAAAGTGTTATACATATATGTTATACACTTTTTGGAGACTAGTGTCATTTTTGGACATGGTTCTCTTAAAGTTTCTACTGTAGGTAGGAGTAATTGAACATTAAAGGAACAGTTTGTAGTATTTAGTGACATCTAGGGGTAAATTTGCAATTGCAATCAGTTCAGTACATTGTGCAAGTATTCAACCGGAATCAACCCGCCAGATTTAACTCCAAAGAGGAGACGGTCTTCTTTGAGAACAGAGACCTTCAACAAAGTCAGGCCTATGACTTACGGAAGAGTATTAGGGCCAGGCATAAGTTTAAAATAATAATATTTTGCCTGTCGAGATTAAAGTCGAAATGTCGAGAATAAAGTCGAAAAGTTCGAGAATAAAGATTTCGACTTTAATCTCAACATGTCGACTTTAATCTCAACATGTCGACTTTATTCTCGACATGTTGACATTAATCTCGACATTTCGACTTTATTCTCGACAGGAAAAATATAAATATTTTTTCTTATGCCTGGCCCTAATACTCTTCCGTAATGACTCCAGTTGGACTTTGGTTTTCGTTACAGCTGTTTATTTTGCTCTGAGATGACAACAGTGCCGTAAGCCTTTTGTTTCAAATTCTCATTGCTAGCAAAATTATTATCATTGCTGAATGCGACTAGATAGAAACTCTCCTGATAGGTCTGAAAAATGTGAAAAACAGCAAAGTAATTTTACTGAACATACGAAACAAAAATGGTAAAAAATTCAGATATTTCATATTTGGCATGCACATTAGCATGCACTCCCTGCCCTGCATGTATTGGAGGCCAGTCTTTATTTATACCTGTCAACAACACCCTCGGCAACGATAAAAGGTCTAGCTTTTAACCGAATCTCATTTGAGGAAATTAAAGGAGGTCCAGTGAAGTTGTTCCATTCTAAGGAAAATTCACACAGTCCTGCTAGTAGTTTCTCATTATTCAAGGAAAAACACATGACTTATGAATAATAATCATATAATTAATGTTACATGAGGAAGAACATGCATTCAACATTTATATCCCCAGAGTGAGTTAGTATCTACAGGAAAACAATAACGGAAACAAAACTTTTTTTCTAGCAGTTGGAAGGCTTCACAGTGCACTTTTAATAAAATATGCTGATCTATTCACAGATTGCCCAACAGCGTTGCATTCTATGACCTGTTTTTGTTCTAATTCATTGAAAACACTGGCGTCAAGAATGTATCAACATGATGAAACTATTAAAAGATTTTAAATCTCAGTACTCCCACACTGCCTGTTCTGTTGAACTTAATTTCCTTCTTGTCATAGTTGTACTGTTAAAACACTTAACTGGGACCACTTAAGTGATGCTCAACCTACAAATACAGAATCTGACCTATGCCATTACATGAGCAAGGAAATATCTATAAAAAATTCTCAAAATCACAGCAACAAGACCTTCCGTAGCCTCTTTCACAAAGCCAGGGCTGATGTGCCTTCATTGCACATCTTGGCATGTGTGACAGAACAGTGGTGGAACGGGGGTCAAAGTTAATCAGCTGCTGACTGTCCTCTGGGCTGGTTACAGAGGTAGTAACAGAGGGGAAATGGGCCCGCCTTGTGTGCACTTAGACACATCAACTCACCACTCTAACCAAAGGTGATATTGTCACTCAGCTGACTATGCGACGCCAGCTTTACGCGTGTTAAGACAAAGAGATGCAGGGCTGATCCACCTCTATTTGGCATGGGTAATTGACAAGGAGGAAACGAAGAGGAAAGCGGAGGTTAACAAAGACATCTTTTTTTGCACCGACAAAGTGGAACCATATGTGGAATATGCTTGTGATTTTCAAAAGTCTTTTAGGAACCCCCTCAAATCTTTGGATGTATTACTGGGAAAGCCTCAGAGAAGCGCTTTCCTCACTGCCCATTCTTTATTATCTTTGTCTTTTATTCCTTTCTTTACACAAATCGCAAGACGCAAAAGGTCAGAGCCCATATCTTACTATGGCCTAGGCCCTATAGAAAATTAAAGGAAGATGTGAATCGATTTAGTTTGACCCTGATAACCACTTTGGAAACAGTCAATGAATAACTAGCCAAGTCTACTTTCTGTGTGTGATTCTTTTCATTGCTGAACTGTTTTAGATGACTCAAAACCAACCAAGACATTTAAAACATGGGACCAAAAAAACAAACAAAATAACAACCCACTCGCAGTTAGACCTCGGTTATTACACGAGAACCACACAGACCAGGGGCCTAAAAACTTGGGCCGTTTTGATGTGTTTGAGCAGAGGCTGTGTGCAAGGATACATGCATTTGGTACCTGTGCATGTGTGCTTGGGTGCACTCTCAACCATTCAGATGTGGCCACTATCCAGTAGCTTTAATGTCTCGTACACTTATTTGGAAAGAGAGTGTGGAAAACTCAGAGTCAGCACACTGGCATTAGAAGAGTCTCTTCTGGAAGCAGATCAGGTCACACATCTGCAAACCCTGCTTACGTCTGTGTGTACGCAAGGCTAGAGAGGGAATGGGTGGGTGTGTTCACTGTGTAGATTCAAGTCAAAGCACAAGCAAGAGCCTGAGCCCAGCAGACGGATATCTGTGTGCTAAGTAGATCTGGAAATTGAGGGGAAAAGTCTGTTTTGCAGGAGTCCAAGCTCTATTTTTGCAAGCACAGACATGTCTCAGATGTTGAACAAAACAATTAGCACAATTTATCAGTTTCATCTGCTGAACATACTTGATACGAGTAAAGTTCTTGTTTGTCACCAGTGTTCATTCCTCCAGCGACGGAATCAATTTACTCAGAAAAATCCCATCAAGTCATCTAAATCAACTATTAATAATTTACTTTGTTTTCGACCGTCACCACGGATAAGCAGAAATCAATCGCAAAGAACAAATAAATCTCAAAGAGTGAAAGAAGCATGGAGCTCACTGATCCTTTCCAACATTAGTCTGTTGTACTATAGCAGGCTCCAGTCTTCGTTCATTATTTGATAGTTGATTGTCCTTCAGCTGAGAAGCACCTGATTCAAACGCATGCGGTTGCAAGATGCACAGAGATATTTGGTTTTAACAGTGAACAAATAAATCTCTTTTGAAACCCTCTTGTTGTTTGGACTGAACACAGATGTGCAGCGTGTATCTGCTCTTTCTCTCTCTTTGACTGACACACACAAGCACACCCTAACAAACCATCCCTGGCGACCAAGAGCACACGGCCGTTTGCAAAATGTAATGGTTTCCAACGCGCTGTGGTGCTGTCAAAGGGCTTAGAACATTACAGATGTATTTTTGTGAAGTGGAGCAACAGTGGGACTGATGGAGCTAACATCTCTTAAAACTCCTCGCCTCACCTATTAAAAATATCTCATCAGCAACCTGGTCGATGCTGCTGTAGAAGTGCTGCCAATAATGATTTGTGTTTTTCTCTGTATCGGTGCAGCAAAAAAATACAGATATAGCAATAAAAGATCATATTCAGCTATATTACAATGAATATCATCCAACTTGTCTTTTTCATATTTGTGATTTTTAAAGTGAGCCTCTGCACCAATGTCACACAGTAGATGTAATAAGCATGCAGCATTTCAGGCAGATGTGCAATTAGGATTTTTACTCGGAGATAACATGGCAAAGAGAACTGGGGGAAAAAATGCTGCTGTATAAATGAGCAAATAACAAAACATATGAGACTCAACAGCGCAGCAGCCATCTCCTTCTCTTTTTTAATCAGTGAAACAACTACAAACCAGTAAAAACTTATTTCACTAAAGTCTAAATCATCAAAACTGCAAAACTTTGACAGAATACTTGATGGATAGTCTCGCAAAAAGCATTTTATTTAGCTCATCACAAAGTCAGGTGTTCCATCTTCCAACAGCTGATGAGAACAGGTGTTCTGCTATAGATTGTGCAACAATCAACCATTCAGTGATGGAGAACTTGATAGACTATGCTGCGGTTAACAAGGTTCAGTTTTGGAAACGACAGGATGGCAATCACTCTCTCTGAATCAGATGGCTTTGTGTAGAAGTGATTTGAGTGAGGCTAAATTAAATGGCCCTTCTTACATAACCCTTCTCTAATTAGTGAAGAGCTCGATCTGCTAAGAATCAGTCGGTTCCAGTTAATCTTATTCGGCTGCTTTTTGTGTTTAATGTATCAAAACCACAATTTGAGTTGAATTGGATTTTTGGAGTGTTGCTGAGACCAAATGAGCAGTTCATTCGCAGCTTCTGCCTTCCATTATTTATGCATTTGTAAAAAAAAAAAAAAAAGATTAAATGGTCTATTTCTTCTTTTTTGCATGCAGGCATAAGCATAACGTGTTTGCTGAGGTGATAAACCAAACCCACGAACCCATTTCTATCCGAGCAAAGACTATTCCACCAGCTGTGTTAAAACTACATTTAAAAAGTTGATGCACTTTTAAAGGAGACATCATTTCAATCTAATTTCAGTCAGATGTTTGCACTCAACGGTATTAGGTTGGTCAGACAGGACGTGAAGCACACGAAATAGTCCCTAGGAGCTCTAATTAATGGGAGAGATCACGTTTACGTTAACATGTAGAAAGTCTGCCTCCATCGAACCAACTAGTGGTTGTCGCTTCATCACAGAACGGCCAACTCTTGCAACGGCAACTTGTATCGGACCTTTTCGATTTTCATTAAACCCTGAAATTATTTTAAACAAAAAGAGCCCGTTCTTTTCTTTCTTTTTTTTTTCTTTTTACCAATAGTGCGAGTAATGCTGCAGACTAAGCATGCAGATGTTCATATCAATGGTCGAAAAAAAACTTTGCAATGTGCAAAAACAAAACAACAAAAAAAAAAAGTGCTGCTCGAGCGTCGAGTCGTGCGCAATCGTCTTGAAACGCGAAGATCCAGATACACACACTGGACTAGACTCTATCAAAGCTATGAAAGAACTCACCTACGACGAAGTCGCGACCTGGAAAAAACTGCAAGGACAGCGCAGGTCGACTTTTCAGTAGTTAGTCATCTGGTGGTCAGCGCCAGCACCAACAGGCACGAGTCCTGCTGCTCCACTTCAGTCCGCTCGGCCCCGCGTAGGATCTCTCCGCTCGGAATTTTCACATCACCCGGTCACCGAGGCGGGTGTGAACTGTCCTGTTGGAGATTCCTGTCTCATTTGCGGCTCATCATGTAGCCATCCCGAAGGGATGCACACACACACACACACACACACACACACAAGCACGCACACGCTATGTTGGTGGAGCAGAGAAAGTATGCGTGGTTCTCACAGCGATAAAGCGCCCTCATCCGCCGACGAAGCGACTCTGCTGTGAGGACCACAGAGGGGACAGCCAGAGAGTACGGGGGCCAAACCTCCAAAATAAAACCCCGCCATGCTGTCGAGAAAGCCAAAGTTCGGAGAATAGTAACGCTTCATTTTGTCTATTTTGCTCCAGTTGTTAGAGCAACCTAGTACTGATTTAAAAGACTCAACCTGCAAACATGCCTGAGACATGTGTTGTTTTGGACTTTTAGGCATACACAATATATATATATATATATATATATATATATTTATTAGTTGTTATTTGCACAGTTTAGCAATTCAATGAAAACTTGGTGGGTGCCTCGTCAGCAAACTCACGTGGAAGGTCCAGAAGTGAGGTGACGCCACGAGAGGCTCGCCCACATTCTCATCTGTCAATATCCACCCCTGACCCGAGAGTCTTCGGCGTCGACGGACATCCCGCCCTGACACGTGAGCAAAAAAACAAACAAACACACACTCTTAAGCACCAAGCATTTTTTTTTCTTTGCACAGCCTACACATGTTTGCGTGCGTGAACCTTGTGATTGTTTTTCTTGTCTGGATTAAACTTCCAGTCGATTACTTCAAGGTAAACATCCATCAGCCAGGACAAAATCAATGGCCTCATCACAGCAGCTGAAGTAGTCTATAATTTTGCAGAACTGTACCCTGTAAACTCATTGTGTGAAGTCAGGTCACATGTCACCATATAAAACTTCTTGGTCTCTAAATTCCCTACAAGTTTACCAGCACACAACCTCATCGTGTTCATGGTAGGAGACATATTTAAAGAGAGCGAAGAGGGAAAAACTGAAGCAAGGCAAACTGACAACTATAGATGGACACACAGAGGAGGGTGAAGTGTGTGTATGTCCTTGGATTCATCGTTTCGTCCCCCCTCCCTTTCCCACCTCATGCAGTGTTGACATAATTTGTGATGTGATGGAGAAGAAATGGAATTGGCCTGTCTGCACTGAGCGCAGCCGTGCTCGTATTTTTATATCCCTGCCTCCCTCTTGTTTACAAGGCCCACAAGTTATGGCTTGGCTTTTCCAAATCGTCCAACTGCAGAGCGATGGGACTTCAGTGCCTCTCCAACCCAACACAAATACTGTAAGTTATACCTTGTAGTGCAGGAGGAAAAGGCTCTAAGATTTGCAACTGTTTTGCACCAATCGTCAAATTTATTCAATGATACCTATTTTTACATTCTTCCAAATGCAGGTAAAAAGTAAATCCACTCTTTGTTTGTTGGCTTTTTACAAGACACTTTGTGACTCTAATTACAAAACAGAAAAACACTCGTACGCAGTCTGCAATCATTAAATGACCCCATGTTGTGGCTGTATTAGTGAGTTATGTGACTGCTCTGGTTTGAGGAGCGTGGGGGCGTCCAGCGAAATAGTTCCATTGTTATTTAATTATTGTAGACTTGTGCTGTATTGAATGTGACAAGAGAACAATGTATCAAGCCCACAGACTGATGCCACTGTGAATGCCCTGGAGGGCTGGAACTGGGTTCCCCTCAGCTATCCACCTTGGGCCTCCCTCTCTGGGAGGCTCTCCATATAATGTCAATTTTTAATAATGTCATCTGTTTATTGTCATTATGGCAGCAGTGGGATTTTTCACACATCGTTCAGTTAGCTGGCATTTTCCATTTCTCAAATAGGGGATAGAAAAAGAGGCTTTTAAGGCTTTTATTTGTCATATTTAGTTTAATTCCATGACACAACCTACGATGTGTGCTTTGTTTATACCTCTGACTTGTCATTCTGCAGTAATCCTATGACATAACATGAAAATAAATGTTAAGGAAATACTATACAGCTCCATCTTTAAGAATATACAGTTCAATAAAAGATAGGAGTCCAGGGCCATACTTTGCAATTTCACCAGTAAGCTGCTCTCAGTCCCAAGTTTATCAGTTAAATTAGAAGATAAGCATATTTGGAAAATGTTCTTGTGTGGTAAAAAACTAATGTGAAGTCATTTCTAAACAAAACTAGACACCACGCTTTTTGGGGGCTATTTTTGTGCATCAGTGATATTTACAACATGGGAGCATGGGAGTTTTTTTTTTTTTTTATACAGGAAGTCATAATGAGTCGCTTCCTGTATATGATATGTTGTTAATAAACTTGTTGAGAGGGTGAATAGTATATGCAATAAACAGCCCCTGGACTTCCATTCAGATACATCACACATTTTTACAAAATCTTCAGAGATTCACATTCTAATTTACATGCGTTACGTTCCACAAGTGTTATGCAGTGGATGACGGTAAGTCAACCGATATCAGCAGCTGGTGGTCCTAATTCTCCTGTAAGAGCTACAGAGGGAGACAGTAACAATATGAGATGTTCAGAAGAGTGCCGGTCAAACCTTAAAGGCAAACAGACATGATGCAAAGAATGGTGACAGAGACCACAGTGAGAAAGCTTTTGAAGAGTTAATATTACTAGTATGTTTTTTTTAAGATTACAGGTAACTGCCACATTTCTTTTTTTTTCCCATCTCTTCCAGGCATACAAACCTTTATCCAATACAAAATTGTGCAAAAAAATGGTGTCAGCAGTAAAGGTCCTGTAACTTTCATCACCTCCACCCATCGACCTCCTAAAGCGGGTTGACTCTGTGGTTTTTCCATCTTCAAACAGGGCAATAGAAAACAATAGGAGGAACAATAGTAATCTAATACATATACAGTCTTTATTGTGAAACTGAATGTTTTGCCCTGTGAGAAACAATTTGTTACGAGACCACATTGCAACATAATGACATGGGTCATTTAGGTGCAGAAGATAATAGTTTCAGTATACTAGCTTGTTGTTTCTTTGTTCTCTTCTCTTTTTTTGTTTTTCCAGAGACCTCTATTATTTTCACCAGGACTGAGGAACTGGTTACATTTTAAAAGCATTTTTCTTTGGGGGGATTTTTGTTTTCGGTCTCTAAACCACCTGAGACGCTTCAGGCGAAAACAAGTCACAACCACATTCCCATAATTGGTTTTCAGCTAAAGCTCATCTTTCAGTAGCCCTTTGTACTTGGATGTCTGTTTCTATTTTCCACATAACAAAAGACTGCCCTTTGTGTCAACCCCTTCGAGTCACCTGTAATGCATTTAGTGCAGTTTCATGTCGAAGTGTGGCCATTTACAACTAAGTCAGACCCTTGCTGCATATTTGATTAAGTGGAATGAGAAGAAATGGACACAACACGTAAACATGACCAAAACCTTACCTATTAAAAGAACTGAATGGTTTACACTTCCAGGACATTTTTGCCCCCATAAGGATGATGTGTCACAGTACCATGACTGTGTAGATACATTTAGGTCCTCGCAACATGTGTTTATCTGAAGCACGCACACACATAGAAATAACAACAATGATAAAATATAAGGATGGATCACTGTGCTCCCTGTTCCATATCTTCTTTATTACGGAGCTGCAGATAGGCTTAAAGTGATTCACAAATGAATCACTGTATGTCTAAACCCTGATCCAATATTACAAGTCCCTTGCCTGCCATATATATATGACAGCAGGAGGTAGGTGGGATAGACACAGTGAAGTGGACAGGAAATTGAAGTGAATTGGTGAGATTGCATGGGATGAATAGGATCTACATAGTGTCAGCATGAAAGATCTACCATGTGCAAAACAACACAATTAAGAGAGACGCTTAGCTTAATCAATGAATGCATCATGTAAATGATGTTTTTTTTTTTCTAAACCTACTTTAATCTTGGCTTTTATCCTAGAATACAAATCAGTGAATTAACTCTAATGAGAAGAAGAGAATGATGAAAAGGGAGTGCGGAACAAGGAGAAAAAAAAAACAGAAGCTGGAGAAACACTGCAAGCTCTCTTTAGAGTCAAGTTCATCAGATTAGTAGCGGCTTTCTTCAACACTTTGCATGTGCACTACTCGTTCATAATGCATGTACTCCTGGAGACAGATGCATACATCCGTGAGCAGAGTCATGACTAAAGCTGTGTGTTTGCACTTTGCATAGAGTTGTTTACAGATTCTTTACGGCAGATTGATAAAGTATGGCTCTCTTTTCTAAATATAAAACATCAAGAAACTATGTGCATTACATTACAAACCTGATCTCCACCTCCATTTTTAGCCATGAATGGAAATTAATGGATGAATAGACACTTCCTTTGTTTTTTAGTTGTATTTCAAAACAGCACTGTGGAAGCCTATGGGACAGTCTTGAGACAGAAAATCAACACGCTGCTGCATTTAAAAAAAAAAAATATATATATATATATATATATATATATATATAATGAAAATGAATATATATATATATATATATATATATATATATATATAAATTTTTTAGGGTTCATTGATTTAATATGGGAAGAAAATCCTGGAGTATATATATTTTCAGGCAAGCCATCTTTTTTAGAACTCATCTGTTTGAATCATGTAAAGACTTAAAATTAAATATTATATTACATCCTTTGAGAGGCAAATGAGTTGTCAAATATATGCACATAGTTTTCTCAAGGTTCTTGCTCAAGTATCTCCCTTTGCATGTCGGTTCTGGCTGCAAAAATACATGATAGCGACAGCTAAATGCCCAATTTGAGGCCGTTGCTGTCCAGAAACCAGATGGTGTCATAGTCGCTATCATACAGGGCTTTTTTTCAGCTGCAGTGTCC
The DNA here is from genome assembly GCF_027942865.1 of Odontesthes bonariensis. Lineage (NCBI taxonomy): Eukaryota > Metazoa > Chordata > Actinopteri > Atheriniformes > Atherinopsidae > Odontesthes > Odontesthes bonariensis. The sequence continues at coordinate 18,104,900 of NC_134511.1, forward strand.
TCTTTTGGAGACAATAATTCTATTTGTTGTGTACTTTTTAACACTGCATACCTTTAAGTTGCACAAAAAAAATATATAACAGAATGAAGAATCGGAACAAAAAAGGATACTTTAACACTAATAAAAAAAAAACACCATTGGTGGTATTTCTTTAAGCAATTTAGAGCATGTTCAATTGCAAGAAAACTTTTGCTTCACTGACCAGGGGAAACGTGTCGGAACACATCTGCAAGAAACATCATCAATAAAACAATGATAATTCTTTATTTGTACGAAGAACACTATAACCTAAACTTCATTAAAGTCTCTTAAATTAAGTCTCCTTTACACACTCACCGAGATATGTAATTTTGACCTCCTATTTGCAGACTGCTGACTTCTTTTTACTCTTTATGTTCACAGTACTTTCAAAACATTGCATCCCTTTATCTCTGTAACCATTTTGCAGTATGTGCATGGTATGCTTCAAGTGTCCTCGTGTATCTGTAAGCTGTCTTAGATCTGTAAAAGGGGGGTTCTTCTTCATGGCATCTAATCCCAGAGGCCCCCTTGTGACCATGGATGACAAGCTGCAGCTGGAGCTCTGGTACTCATTCATCCTTCCAAAACATAGTCTGAGCACCTCCCCCACCAAAGCCCAGCCACCAATGTAAAGGACTGAGGGCTATAGGTTCACAGTCTGGATTCTAACTAAACAGAACTTAAAAATATCCATGTAAGCTGCAGCAGTGAATCTAACATCCAGCCAACATCTTAACTGCAAGTCCACTGTATTTTTTTCAGTTTATACTCACACAAAAGTAGTTAATCATCAGACTGACGCACTTTCACTTTTTATTCATCGAGACAATAATCACACGCTTACATACTCAGACATACTGACAATGCCAGTCGGCGCCAATTTTCTACACCCACTGGCAAGATCAGGATCGCAGGGTGAAAGAAAGAATTAGGGCATATTTTGCCCCCACTCGCACCTAAAAACAGGTTTCCGTGGTTTATGGAAAAGGTTTTTTTTCTAATGCGGTCCATTTGTCTTGTTGATCATCCAGACCGGAGTGAGGGCCAAAGACAAGACATCCTGTTTACGAAGAGCAGAGAAAATTTGAAGTCTCTCTCTATCTCTCAGAAAGCACTCAAATCAAATACAGTTGCACAGACATCGCAGCTTACTCTCCCATCATCTACCTAAAAATACAGATAACCTGTTTTAAACGAAATAAAAAAAAGAAAACCAATCTCCGCTTCGCCGCTATTCAGCTCAGCTTAATGCATCCAAATGGCACCAATAATGATCTTATTCTAAAACTATGTGGGAAAATGAAAATGACTGCTGAGACTAAGGAACCTTCTGATGGAAGGGCTGGTTGGAGGGGAGGGGGGTACTTTTGCCTATAATTTGTGGTTACCTAGGGGACTAGAATAAAGAGGCATGAGTGATGCACATTATCTTGTCATACCTGACATGCTGTAGAAATGATCCTATTGTTTCCATTAGGGCATCTGAGCACAGCCATCAGGGATGCTGAAAATGTAACAGGTGGTCATTTTCAGGGGGAAAACATTTTTAAACACCTTTAGGGAGAGACGTGATGATTTAAGTGCTGGAATTCAGTTTTTCTCTTTGAGAATATAACTGCATATAAAGAGACATGGTAGGTGCTATTATTTTTCGTGAAGTATAAATGGTAAAACAGAGCTTGCCGTTGCAGCATTTTATTTTATTTTATTTATTATTTCTTTCTAACAAAAAATGGAAGGGTGAATGATGCCGGCTTGTCTTTACAGAGAACATTAAGATTTTGTCTTTGTTGTGCATTTCATACAGAAAACTCGATATTCTGATAGTTTTCCAGGGCTGAACTTGGTATGACGAAAAGCAACACAAAGATCTTTAAAATGTAAAGAAAAGGGGAATGTGATAAAAGTAGTTAGAGAAGTCTGCTTTGTAGACAAGCACTGAAATGCATAACGATCAGTAACGCCCCCTGGTGGCCAATACGTGATATTCTATGGTGCTTACTGAGAAAGAAAGGGAGACTCGGCTGCACATGCCAGGGCAAATCCCAGAGGACAGGACACACACTAAGATGTACCAATGGTTAAAAAAAAATAAAAAATAAAAAATAAAAAAAAGAAATAAAAAGAAAAAAAGCCCGACTCTGCTCACAGGGGTTTTAAAAATAGAACATGTGCATAAAACAAAAACAGCTTAAAAAAAGACTTGAAAGTGTTCAGTGTTTGGCAAAATGCAACATTACGTCACCACATACTAAAGTAAAGGTAATCAATTTAATTACTTGTAATACTCTACAAGTCATATCACTGACGTAATTGTGTGCAAATCGTTGATCCTAAGGCTGTGAACTTTGTTGCAAATGACATGAGTGTATAAATATAACTGTATAAAGTGGAGGTCAGAAGACCTGGAGTCAGCTCATAAACAGAAAGTTGTTATTATGTACTGAAATCATGATCCCAAATTAAAACAGGGAGAAATATTGATCAAATTTGCAGCCTTCCTCCATCCCATTTTATACTACAAGGCCACCTGTCAATAACTCAAAAAGTTTTCCATTAGGTGACAAAAACTCTTTTAAGTTTCATTTCATTTTTCTAGTTATGCATAGAGGCCTATTTAGCTGTGTGTTCCTGCTTAATTTGGGTTTTATACAAAAATGACTGGTGGTGCAGCTTAAAGCATTTCTCCTGCTGCTGCTCTGTAGAAAGCAACGTTTTTTTTTTATTTCTATAACATTTAATGTCCTTCATATACATCTTTTTGTAAAAAAGTATTATTCTCTATTTGGTATCCTAGATGACTAATAGTTATCTTTTTTTTTGCTCATCCAGTTCATTAAACTTCATTGGCAGTGCCCTAGTCTTGAAACTGTTTCAGTCCTGACACTAGACTGTCGTTCATACATTGTTCACATCTCTCCAAAAGAAATCACCCCACTGTAGTGTGCACTGGTGTGAGGGTGACGACGCCATGAGGTCTAAATTCATCACGTGCCAGCAGGAGTTTGGGAATTAGCTATCGTAGAGTTTGACACCAGAACATCTCAAGAGCCAGGAAACACCATCCAGAAGACCTGACAGAGATTCTGCCACTGTATCCTGCACCTGGTTTATGGAAAAAAAAAAAAAACGCAGGTTGAAAATCACCCACAAAGTGACAAATGATAGATGAAGGAACCTTCCAGCCGCTTAAATATCAACCTATTACCATCCAGTGGTTAGAGAGCTGGGGAAGGCAGAGTCTCTTAGCCATATAAACACAGGGAGTTCGACATTTGGTGGTACTAAGTGTTTCTGGCTGCTCTCTGGAGACACAGGAGAGCACCAGTAAAGGCCTGGATTTAGAGTCCCCAGCACAGTTCAGCACAGCCCTGATCTGGGCCACCTCAGACTTCTCATCACCTAATAAAGAAACGATTTTCATGTAAATGTTCTATGCCGATTGATCAAAAACCAACATCTACGATATTAAATGGAAGTCAGAGAATGCATCATGAGCTGCAAATACCGGAAAAAAAAACCCAAAAAAAAAGGATTCACACCTCCCACAGACTCTGCATTGGCTACATAAATGAATCCATCCACCACCTGGCACACCTGCTGAACCTGAGGAGCAGGGCTGTACACCGGGTAGCCTGACTCATCAGTTCCTTCAGAAGTAAACAGCTTATTACTGGTGCTCTGCTGCTGCATTCTGGCTCTTTCCCTCTCTGCCCTGCAGAAACGAAAGCACAAATTTTAATAACCGACTATATTCACAATGATTCAAAGCAGATGCAACTCAGACACCAGACAATATCATCAGAGTACTAACCTGTTGGTTGAATACAGAGTTAGGATGTTGAATTTATGTTGTTCGTTGAACATGTAGCTGATCCCTGAGCCAATACCTACAAAAAAAACCCCCAGTAGGCTGGCATTGGCATGGTTAATTCTCTTGGGTCGCTTGACTGATAGAACATATTAAGCTAATGGGCCAATACTTCCATCTACTGGTAGAGAAATGCAACTACAAGTAAGTATTTTCCCCCTCAAATAATGCATCAGTGCACTGGGGTATTTGTCTTACATCCACATTCCAGTCAAACTCAAGCAGCTGACAAAGAACATTGATCTTACAACTGGTAAACAGTAAGCTTAAATATGGTCTCAATAATGGCAAGGAGTCTTTAACAGCAGCATAATCTCACCGTTGATTTGTCTGTGCGGTGTGCCTGACACAGGAAGCACATCTGGGGCATACATCAATCTTGTAACTAAAGACACATCCAGCTGCTCCATGCCAGGACCAAACATGGCATAACGCGGTTCAGATGAGGGTACCAGATACTGAAGAAATGAAGTCACAACCTCATATGGGGGTTTTGTGGGGAGCCATTGCTGTCTGCAGGATGGACAACCTTTGAGGTATCTGTAGAGACAACAAGGGGATTGAATAAACATGCAGCAAACTGTGACCAACTGACCTTAATGCAAAAGGTACACACTCTGACATGTAGTCCAATTTCCACTCCCTCTCTTTCTCTCCCCCCTCCTCTCTGTCATCCAGGCTCTCCTCTTCACTGATTAGTGGTGCATCCAGCAGCTCAAGATGGGGCATGGACAAATGATCAATGGAGGACCAGTATGGCATGTCCTGCAACAGACGGTATCTCCACAGTAATGGATCTCTCACCATGGCCCTCCAGTACCGGCTGGTGGCTCCCAGACAGCAGATGTCCACAGGAGAAAGAAAAGTCATGATCAAGAATTGTAGGCCCACCTATAGGAAGAGGGACGAGTTAATTAGTTTACTTAGTTTGTGGCTAAAATAAGTCCTAACCTGACAACCTGGAAGATGTGTTTTATGGATGCTCAATGGTAGGAACCTAACTGAGAGACAAAAAGCTGAACTTGGTAAATTGAATAGGGCTGTTCTGTCATATTTGCTGAAAGTGCCACTGCTTCTTGACAGAAATACACAAGGCAATTATTGAGAGAGAGAAAAATTAAATCAGGTTCCTCTTGCAGCTTCTATTCTCCTGGTGCAAATTTGCAAGAATCTGTCAAGGTTGGGGGAAAACAACCAGTTGGGTGGAGACTGATCCAGTAGTTGTCTCTAACTGGTGTCAGTTATTGCCACCTCAGCTGTTACTTACATTTACAAGAATAACGGTCTCATCAGCAGAAGAGCATTTGAGGCCAAGCTGAAGCACAGCAGAGAAGAAGGGAAAACTAAATTGGATTGGTTCAAATTTTTAAGCAAAGTCGGCAATCAAAGGTTACAAAGTTCGGCTGTAAAGTTTGGGCAAAATCTAGGTAACAGAAGGAGACGTGAGGGGAAATGAGGTCAATCACTGACACCAGCAACTCTATAGTGAAATGCCTTTAAAATTCTGTGATTTACCTGGATTGGAAACAATCTGTGGAGATATACATCAATTTAAGGCCACTGGAGTTAAGCTAGTATAAAATCTATGTAAATATATCAGAAACATTTAAAATGATACTTAAAGTACACAAGGGTATTTAAGAATATGCACTTAAATGACCAAAATAAAAACATCATATAGCCAACTTACGTGTGTTGGTTGGTATTACTTTTCATGGATGGTCGACCCAACTTAGATGTAGAATATAATATGTCCAGTTTGACACTTGAAATCGTATGTCTTTTTTATTTAATTGAATTTTTCTTATTACTATTAATACTAATTCTGTCCAGAAAGTAGAAGCTCTCTGAACACAGAATATCTGTGTTGAAGTCAGAACTGGTCACCACAGTAAATTGCTAAACAATGGAAAAAACGACCTCTTAAAATAGATTAATTATCCTAAAGTAAATTATGATTTATCTTTTTTAAATTAATGAGCATGAAAGTTTTCTCAACTTGAAAATTCTAAGCAGTTAACATATTTTGATTAAAATATATACATCAAAAAATGATATGTTAATGATACGTCTGATACTAAATATCAGATTTGTGTTAATAGGATCATATTATTACAAAATACCTTTACCAGGCAAGTAACAGAATACATAAAAATAAATCCTGTAAATGACTAGCTCGTGTCTTACTGGTAAGCGGTCTAAAAATCCCTCTGGCTCTTCTTTTCCTGGCTCTTCAACTGGCGTCAAATCACGTCTGGTCACTTTATCTGGAAAATATCGGGCTTTGAACCGTCTGAGACTACGAATCACTGAAGATTCAAGTTGGTGGACATTTTCTGCCATGACTTCCTCTAATAATGGCAAATGTCTCTCTTGTACAGAGTTCTTTGAACCTTGTAAACGAAAACAAACTCTACCCTTCGCATTTTCACTTCCTCATTAGTGGCAGTAGCGGAGCACTGTGGGTAGTGTAGTTCTGAAACGGCGCATACCTCAGTCAATTAGGCACGAGAAGAAACGCAAACGAGATTGTTTTTCTTTAAACAAAGCACGTGTTTATTGTCAACGAAGACATAAAAAAAAAAAAAAAAAAAGGAAAACAAGTTCTGTCAAAACAACACAGATTCTCTAATAATAGTTACACTACCAATGTTATCCAAAGAGAGTGGAGGGAAAAAGGAAGTTGCAACAAAATGGGAAAATTAGTGTCTCATTACAAATCTGGTATGAACTCGAACATACTTAAAATTGGTCATGGACACGGTTTTCTTTTCTTTTTTTTTAAACACCTCTCTTTGCCTTCTGTGTGTATATTTGATACACACTTATGGTATAATGCTAATATAATATTTTAAAAGCATAACAAAATGGCAACAAAACAATAAATTAAATATTATTGTGCAATGTGTCATTTCCAGCTGGATTATTTTTTTATATGTTTGACAATGTTTAAAATGAAAGATGGTCTTTTTTTAATTATTTTTTTAAATCAATATTCATTGAAAGTAATAGTAATGTTATTATAACACATTCTTAAAATAAAACCAGTGCCCCTGGCAACAGTCTGAAATCAGGATGGTAGCTGCTTTGTCAGCAGGAAAGGGCAAACAATCATTCAATATCCTCACTTGCAGCCTCTGTTTTACAACTCCAGTCTTGTACTTTCTAAACTGTCATTCACCTGCTTTGGCCGGGTCATTTGGCATAGGATTAGGTTGCCTCAAGACACTGATCCAAAGACTCTTCTCCATATACACTGTCTCCTTGTGCCTCCCCTTAACCTTCAACAACATTACACCCCTCATATTTGGGATTCACACATTTCAATACTGAACTTAGATCTGTGCCTTTGGGCAACTTCAATAGAGGAGCAGCTTAGATCACTGTAAAATACTAAGGATTTCCTTGGCATTCTCTGTGTTCCAGCCTTGGCCTTGCAGAGGACCCTCACAGGCAAGCACGTATTTGTTGAGGATCTGAGTACCAATGTCCCGAAACTGGAGGCGATCTTCTTTGCGGTCTGTAGTGTCATCACTGCAGTCTTCGTACTTGACTGCCCAGAAACACATTTCCCCAATGTACATCATCGTCAACAAGTGTGTATCAGAGAAGATGCCTACCCAAAAGCACAAGTAGTTAGTGAGTGTGACAAAATGAAGATGGCATAAACGTTTTGTCAATTAGACACAAACACGATGCGTTTACCTTCAGATAGGATGCTTGCCGCGGCGCTGTCGTGGAGCACCACCCCGTCATTGAGCTTAACGGAGTTTCTCACTTGCAGCATCCGCATCAGGTAGCGAACGCCTTCCTGAATGCACTGGGTCAAAATGGTCAATAGACCTAATATCAGCATGCTCCAACAAAAAAACGTTAGAAATCAAACTTCTTTTTTCCATCTAGTAACGATACATTTGTTTGACTGAGTCAGTCAAGGCTGAAAAAGTCTTGGTTAAAAAGCAAGACTTAAATAATCAATATGAGTTTACTGCAGTGTGGTACCTTAAGGAAAGTGTCCTTGTTTTTCTTGATCCACTGTTTTCGTTGATGAAGGGTGTGGCAATACATGTAGAGCAGAGCTCCCCGTCTCCAGTAGAGGCATTCTAACAGCTCTATGCCCAAAACAGACTGCACCTGTCACAGACCAAAAGATATGCATCATATAAAACTAAGTAAAGAACATGACACCTTATTCTGATTTATCTGATGCTATATATCTTATGTGGAGTAGAATGAGACATTGTGACACATGTATACCTCTTGTGCTGGGGCTAATCTGGCCACCAAAACTTCTGGTTCAGTGAGGTCTTGCAGCAGCTGCTGGATTTTGAATGGTGAACAGTCTTCAGGGAATTCCTGGTCCACCAGTTTGTTCTCTTCATAAAAAGTGATGTCAAGAATCACCTGCATGACAAAAAAAACTAAAGTTTTGTTTCACTGAATAGCTTTCTCAAACGTTTTAAAACATTTTCTGGGCTGAGTCGGATGCTATGCTGCTGAAATGATCTCTGCATAACCACGGCAACGGGAAAGCTGTTTGCATGTGGGAACAGCCGACTGAGCTTGCCAATGGATGTAAGGCAGAAGCAAAACGGAGAGAAAGGAGGAGAACGTTTAAACTATTTCTTCTCTTGGTCATCATGGAAAACGTGAGAGCACTGGCAGATAAAAATGGACGAGCTTGGAGCCTTGGCAAGAATTCCGCAAAAATAAAAGAAAGGAAATACTATTTATTTCACTGAGACATGGCTGCAGGCTTGACTCTAACACTTGTCTATCCATCTTTCAGACTATACAGGCAGATAAAGACAGACAACTGGGCTGTTGGCTGTGAGTTTATGTCCATTTTATCTAGCGAAGGAGCTCACCTGTGTTGTCTGCCGATACTGTGTGTGACATGGCCAGTTGAGTAGATGCCAGGAAACAAAAACACCTCCATCCATTCATGGCAAACCTCAAGATTTCTACCACATCAGTCTGCTACACCTCCACTTAAAAGTTTGTCAACTGAATATTATCCCATTTTCGTCATCTATAACAATAATATATACTGCAATAGTAAAACTCCCCTTCATGGAATAACAAAGTACTACTGAACTGAATTGGATCGTTCAATCTGTAAGAACTGATCAGAAATCTAACTGATAATATAGTTGGTGGTAACCACACCCTGAGTCTCCTCTCTAAATATCTTCAGCCTGTTGTAAAAAAAACAACAAAAAAACTTGAGGAGCAAGTGTCCTTACACGCATCTAAAGAGCTTCTCTAAAGTGTTGAGTAGCAGCCACTTGCTTGATTGCTGGTAATTTGATACCAACAACCTTACTGAATCTTTTTAGTCAAGGCTTAGGCCATTGCACATCACCTGGGCAGCTTTTAATATCTCCCTTGCTCACATTTTCCGACTGAGTTGTAACTCCTCTCTGCGATACCCAGAAGACAGAGGCGAGAACGGTATATGGGAATGGAGGAATTGCAATTAATCAACATCATTTTTTGAAAATGATCAACTGCTGCTCATAAAACACAGAATCACATTTGTAAAAACTTGCAGAAAAAGCGAGAATTCAAAAGACAAACATCTTACATTAGATAACTGTAGCTCCAACAATGATTAGGCTACATTGTAACATGCACCAATTTATCTGAGAATGTAGCATTATATTGCACCAATAAATACATTCATAACAAAAATTAGGCATACACAGTGGTGGTGGGCAAATTTGGCACATGGTCAGTTGTTCAGAAGAAGCGTGTACAAAGAATGTACTAAAATACTATGATAACAGCACTGACCAGACTTTCCAACTCAAAGGTTTTCCCTTAAGTAATCAGTTATGGCAACTAATTGTTTTTTTCACAGTATCTGAGCGAAATTAACAAGAGAAAATCCTCTGCTTTTTAGCTTCTGCTCAGTGTTGCCACCATTTTGTTTAACACAATACAGTGTTGCTTGCTGGACTGAATTTGTTTTTAAATAGCAAAAAAACATTTAATCATGTAAAAGATTTAACTCTACAAGCCAATTCAATTTTATTTTTCAAAAGACAGACCTAATTCTAATAAATTGACTATTGACATTTCCAACACCTCCTATTGATGACTGGCAAGTTTTACAGCATACTCGACCCACAGATACCAATTGTTATGATATGACATGTTGTTTTGGAGGAAACTGACTCAACTACCGTTCAATATCGCACAAATATCTAAAACACATTGTATCTCAGTCCTTAGACATTGGACATATGTCTGCATAGATTTGCGATGAACAATAATGTTGGAATGAACAATATCTGAATACATGCTGTCGGGTTAACAGATTGATGAATTGTGAGATATATAACTCACATCTAAAAAGGACTTATGTTTATTTGGGAACCTCATCCATCATTCTTTACTCTGAGATACATTTAAGTGATTGTAACATCTAGGTCACAAGCCAGAGGATACTGAAGTGAGGAAGTATGACAGAAAATAAACAAAAGTGAAAGAATCCTTAGTTTATGAAGGGATGAACCGGAATAAGTAGGTCTATGCCTTACCACTGACTCCAGTACCCTTTATTTAAATTTTAACCCTTAACCTAAGCCTCCTTTAAAGCTTGGAACCCAGTTAAGTATCAAGACTCCAGTTCAGACATAAAAGTAGCAATTTTGAAAATCATTTGTTAACAAGTAAAACTACCGAGCACATGCTTGTTCCTTTCAAATAGTGTTATCTATGGTTTTATAAACCTACTGATTAGTACAACCCCCTCCACAATTGACTATAGTAATTAGACATTTAATGAAGTATCATGCAATGACATACCTGTGTGTAATCCTGAAGCAGCTTGGAAAGGTTGCTGCTCTCCGCTCCTTGCCTATAAAAGCCTTTCAACTTGTCTAGTATGGCAGACGCATTCTGTAAATAGTCGTCATCTATGGAAAAACGACAGGTTGAAATATTACTCAATACAAATCTAAACCCATGAAAAAAGTATTCATATGATTCAGATAATACCGCTGTTGAAGGCTGACGACAATTTGGAAAAGGTGTTACAGTTTCAGCATCAATAGGATAGCGCCTCTTTTACGCGATCACCAAGTAGTCAAGAAATGTGTCCGTAAATTTGTGATTTCTTTTAAATGTTAAACTGTAATTACAAATGTTAATGTTAACATAAATACTTTGTAAACCACTTCTCATCTATGGGTTAAACAGCTTTACATATTGTCAGTTTTATGTTTGTCAACAATACTGTGATTTAGCTAGCATAATTTGCCGTTAAATTAAAAACCGATATATAGAAAAACAACCATCACATGGTTAGTAAACTGAACTATACAGGTCCTAAATAATCTGCTGTTAACCGTTATAATATGGATCATTTGTTAATATGCACCGTGTAATCAGATAACAATGTTGTTATGGTTGCAAGCTAACGTTCGTTGATTAACGTTAAGTTAGCTTCTCTGCTACTTAGCTAACAATCCAGGAAATAATTATGGTTGCGAACAAAATATACCAATTATGGTTACGGGACGATACATAGATAAATTGCACAGCCAGTACCTTGCTTTTCAGCTCTCAGACTTGAACACTTAATGTCTAACTCAAATATCCTTCTCTCCAACTCGAAACCCTGTCGCCTGTAGTCGTCGGCCATGACTAAAAGTACTTGTCACGTGAGGAAGGGATTACTCACGTGCTCATAGCGCGTCAGTGGCATTTTCAACCATAGACATAAAGAGTTTTCAACAGCACGGATGCAATTTTGTTGTAAAAATCTATCTATTTTTTACTGCATTGGTCAAATTATCTTACGTTTTGAAACAATGTTAACGTTAAATTAACTTGGTTTACGCCCAGTACGTAACGATAGCGTAGTGGGCATGAGAGGGTTAAATTTTAATTAGTTTGCCGAGCCTCTCACTTTAACCCGTTACTGCTGACACGCTGAGCAACGTCATAGTGCAGCTGAGCCAGTTGAAATACTAGCTAGATTTTTCGTCCTTGCAGGCTGCATGACCTGATGACTATCGACTGGGGCTTTCATACTACCCCTCAGCTCATACCCCGTATATAGCTCCAAAACATGGCGGCCCTCAAAGCTTTTTGCAGAGCGGAAAATATACTCTTCAAAAACCTCCCAGGTCCCCGCAGAACCAAATTAAACTTCGATAACCACTTGGGAAAGGTCTGTATGTATACCGTAGCATTAACGCGTTTCATAAGCGCTAAAATGAGATTGTTGCAATTAGCTGGTCAAGATTAAAATGTCACGTCATGAAGGGTTTATCCTCATTTGAGTGAACCTTTCCTGAATCAGACGAGATTGGGTAGTTTAATCCCTCTACATACATTGTTCGTTTGATGTGTTTAGTGTGCTTTCCAATGCTATTGTGGATTGACCTCAACTTGCTGGCTGCGTAACCTGCCGTGAATTCTCAAGTCGGTACATTTACAATGTTCAGCACGAACACTAACTTTCAAGAGCCGTAATCTCAAATGTTTCACACGTTTAATTTCATAGCTGAGGGATTCAAAACTCACGATGTCTGTTTGCCGAGCCGTAACAGAAAATGTAAGAAATGCGTCCACATGATTTATCCTGTACTACCACAGATTCACATGCTAAGTTTTTCTCATACCTTAGTCAATTTCTAAGGCTGGGGGCTTTTGTAGTTTTTATTTATGAATAACCAGCAGTACACTGATACAGGCACAAATCTTATATCTCAGATTTTATCTGCCATTCCTTGCTGCAGGTATTTAACACAATACGATTTTACTCAGTGGATGTAATTTTCTTTTATTATGATTCTAGATTTGTGGCCTCACTATTTGTTTGGGATTTTTGGCTGTGAACATCCACAAATCTCCTTCCTTTTGTAGTAGGATTTGTCCAGCAGTCATGTTTGCCTTTCCCTTTCCCTGCAGAATAAACTGGATCAACCATTTAAACTGTACAAGCATATTAACTGCTCATAGGCATTTGGCCCTTATTGACTTAATAGTTTCACTTGGATGCATTTATTTCACAATCATTTGTACTTTGCTTACTGCTTGAAGTGGGGCACTTCTTTTCTTTATTATTGCAAAATGTCCTTGCGTGTTTAAAGTTCAATGCACCTGCCTCATGACCTGCTCCACTTTTTCACAGGCTTGTGGCTGTTTCTTTTCCACCTCCAGCCTGAGAAATTCAAAGTTTTACTCAGATCCTACAGAAGCTGTAAAAGATATCCCCAATGGAGCTACAATTCTAGTTGGAGGTAATGACAAAAGACACTCCAGGGTTACGCTGGGGTACTCCTTACAACATATACAGATCACGACAAAAGTTATGTGTAACAATATGCGCTGTGACCACTTTGTGTAGAGTGAGCTTGAGCATGCTGGTTGATTATCCACGCGGTCTGCAGGTCTTATTTATAGTCTAGTCGAGAGAGATATTGTTTGAAATTTTCCACTGCGTCAATCTTATATCTGAAGGGGAAAAGCAGAAATACGGAAAACAGCCTCATTCAGTGGAAAATTAGAAATGTTGACACCCTATTATCCACTGGACTAGAATTCCCTGGGCCTTTATCTAAGGTTGCTGGACTTTGGATTTTCCCATGTCAATCGTAATAGTTGAAAAGAAAATCATCTTGTGTTTATTTTCCCAACAAGTTTGCAGTGTACCCAATCTGCTAGGTGAAAGTTTGACTTTAAACTTGCACGGTTCACCTTACACACAGATTTGTTGGGTGTTTTTTTTTTTTTTTTTTTTTTTTTTTTTTTTTTTTTTTATTGTAATTTTAAATGTGCATTACTTACTTTATTGTATTCCAAAACAGGCTTCGGATTGTGTGGCATACCAGAGAACCTCATCAACAGTTTACTGAAGACTGGTGTAAAGGGTATAACTGCAGTCAGTAACAATGCAGGGTAAGTGTGTGTCTGAGGTCATATAACCAGGGGTTTGGTTACAGTCACGTGCTGTAACCAAACTGCACGGTCACTCTTATTCTTAATTTTGACTTGTGCTGAAGAGGTGTCAGACATAAACTGGTCTGTCTAAGTGTCTGTGACCTTGTTTGAACTGTCTTCAAACAGTCAGTACTGACCTGATATGCAGATGCACAGTAGTTGGTCACTGATAAGCTATCAGAGTTGGAGGCACGTAGAAAAGGTGTGTTGCATTGCCAGCCGCTCCTTCAGTGGCTGAGGGTGATTATGTGTTCAATGTACATCTGTGATTTGAGCACATAGAGTGCTGGCACCCAGTGAATCATAATCCCCGTGTTTATACCGCAACACTGAAACTTGAGCCAATAGTTGTGTGTCCTACAATGTGGATGTGAAGCACATTTTGAAGTTGTGGATTCAAAGAGGCAGTTATATTTTATGAAATGGGTTTGGGGGACTGTTACATTCTTGTAAACATTCAACTTTACGAGAATGTGTTTTTTTTTTTTTGTTTTTTTTTTATCTTTGGTTAAGATGGTTTTTGCCTTATGACTCAAAGTTAATCTAATGCATGTGAAATTTAGAAGACCAACCCTGTGGATCAGCTGTGTCGAGTGTTGTAATACCGAGTACTTATTTTGAAGTAAAGATGTAACTTTGCATTGGACATGCTGACAGTATTGCAGAACTGAAGTACCAAAGCTGGGCTTTGTGAAAGATTCCACAGAAAATTTCATTTTGATTGCATTGGTTGAAGTTGATTTTGCTTTCTCTACAAGTAAAATGTGGTACATGAATGAACGATCACCTGGATTTAGATTTTTTTTTTTTTTAAAGTTTGATTTTTGCAACTTGCCCTCTAAAAGTTTAATTTAGCTGATAGAGGCTAGGGTACGCATGTTCTATAATAATAATAATATTGTCTCTTTTATGTTATTTCCGAACATTCCTGGACAGGCTTTGGTGTCTCCATCGTTTTCTTGCTTACATCTGTATTGTGTTTCAATTTCCCAGTGCCCCCCCCCAGGTTTTGAAGGGGATAAGATTTTTTTATGTAACATTGGCTTTTGGAGAGAAGACACTCAAAACCTCCACCTTTTTCTCTGTTTGCATCTTATTAAATGTATGAATTGTTTATCAATACTGTCAAACAAAACCTGGCAAAGAACGAGTAGCCTCAGGGGCTCAAATTGTATTACACTATTAGAGCTTTTGTCAATATTTAGGAAAATTACATATATGATATTGTAGAAGGCGTTATTTACTGCCATGTAGTCTTCATAACTATTGACTGCTCTAATTTAGACAACTGTATCTAGGTTTAGGGATGTAATACTGCACATAAGAGACATATATGTTAACATAGTATGATTCTTTAATTACCCCTTTTGTTCATAAAGCTAATCTCACTGAATTGGGTCGCAGTGATGGTCAAGTGGAAATTTGGATTGCCAAAGCTGCATCATTGCAGAGTGATGAACACAGTTTTAGCTGAGAGTTATAAGATGATTTTAATTTAGATGTGTTTTTTTTGTCATTTTGTTTTTGATATTATGCTTACTTGGGGAAACATTACTCTTTCATTTTCAATTTGGTTGTGTCTCTCTACCAATGGACGAGTGAAAGGAAACGCTACTGATTTGCTTTGGAGAGCTCTGACACAGCGGGCTCCTTGTGCTCTGTAACATGAGATGAGAGGAATTCAGCTGTCTCCCCTCACAGTTTCAAACTCGCCACATAATCAGTTGCTGCAGAAATTTTACACAAACAAGAGAGCTTGTATACAAGCCAGGGGTACTTGTGTTCAAAATCACCACTGGAACCTTCTCTCATCAGTGAGCATTGAGTTTTCACAATTGAGAGTGTTTAGTCTTCAACACACACACACACACACACACACACACACACACACACACACACACGCACACACACACACTTACCAGTTTCATACAAAAGATGACAAAACTAATAGTTATTTTTGCCAAACTCTTTAAATGAACTATGCATTATAAGGCATGCCGTTTGCGTGTATGTGCCTGTTTGTGTGCGCGTGTGACAGTCTGCCTGTGAGACGGTATACTCGTTGCAGTCATCTGTTTTTGGTATTCTTAGTGCACATGACCTAGATATTTTGTCAGCTGACCTGAGTTTAGAGTTGAAGACAAAGCACTAGCACAATGTTCTGTCTTCTCAGTGTCTACGGACACTGAAAAGAGGGAGAACTCACTCGCTCACTGTTGATACTCCAACAAAAAATACAGAGGGAGGAAAGAGAGGTTAGACTCAGAAGACACTAAAGCACTGTTGACACAAAAGCTCTCAACCAATATCAGTTTCACAGCATCAGTCAACCTGATTTGTTATTTAATCATTCTTTTTCAGAATACTTTTGGGGAGTTTTGACCACATAATAAACAAAGACTGCCTCTGTGGCAACCTCAGGCTCTTTGATTAGTGTTTGGTCTAATGAACCTTGGATGGGACACAACTGGACTGTATTATTCGGTTTGGCCCATCACAACTTTGAAAAACCCCTCTTTGGATCTGTGATGATATGTCCTTTGCCACATAGTTTAGGAATTGAGCACAGTCATGGTTAAGTAATATGAATGAAGCACATTTTTTCTTAATTGCAAATTAATTTAAAAGATATGTTGTGGATATGTCAATTTGAAAACTTATGTAGGCCCAATAATATCAAATTCAAACGTATTTTACACCCCTTCTGTTGCTTGTAGTAGAAGCATCTGAATGTGACTTTTTCCCCGCTGTGTTCCATTCCTTTATAAACCCTTCACTGTTTTGTCATTTGTTCAGTACTCTGAGGTGTGATTAGCCCACATAAGTGTTTTTGTAATACTATGTTTCTGTTGATCAGAGTGGATAACTTTGGCTTGGGCCTGCTGCTCCAGACTAAGCAGATCAAGAGGATGATCTCCTCGTATGTTGGAGAGAATGCAGAGTTTGAGCGACAGTATCTGTCCGGGGAGTTGGAAGTGGAATTAACCCCGCAGGTTGGTCAGAAACACATAAAAAGGTTCCTACATTACCAACCAAGAAATTGTAATTAGCAGTGAAGACATATTCACTGGCCAAATCTTTCATAAAATCTTTTATTCTATCTAATAAATCTATCTAATCAATCTATTTTTATTTGGTTAATGCATGGGCCTGAAACCATGCAGATATTTAGAGTCATTGATAGCTTCATTGAATAATCAATCGATCTGCATTTCTACCATGGCACCATGTTATTTCTGTACTTGTTATGTTGTTTTTTTCCCACAGGGTACTCTCGCAGAGAGGATCAGAGCAGGGGGTGCTGGGATTCCAGCCTTCTTCACAGCGACTGGCTTTGGCACTCTGATCCAAGAGGGAGGCTCCCCTATTAAGTACAACAAAGATGGCAGCATTGCCATTTCCAGTGAGAAGAGAGAGGTGAGCTGACGTTCGTAATGCTGTTCATAATTTTTTTTTTTGTTTGCTGTGTGTAATAACGCTGAAGATCTATCCAACAGTCCATTCTGTACCGAAACTAGTTACTCACTTGTGTGTCGTTCTTCACAGGTAAAGGAGTTCAACGGCAGGCACTACATCATGGAAAAATCCATCACCGGAGATTTTGCACTGATCAAGGCATGGAAAGCTGACAAGGCAGGCAACATTGTTTTTAGGTAAATGATGAAATTTACTACATGAAAAGAGATCGCACAGTGGCTTGTGTTAGGGTGAAGTTATCCTTGTGTTAAGATTCCTTCCTGCCATAGTTGAGATTACATGATTGTGTCTTTAGTCAGATTCTGGCTGCACTAAGATGGTGTCAGTCTACAGATTGAAATGTTAGTTTAGTTTGGTTTAAGGGTAGTTAGTTTGCCTTGATTTAAAAAATAAATAAATAAATAAATAAAATAAAAAAAAATAAGAAAGAATGTGACAAACAATTCATTTCAGGACAGGGTTGGGACCAACACTGAGTATTTCTGATTTAGTTCATTCAAACATAGATCTACACAGCACACATGTTGAACAAACAACTAACTTGACCTGTTTATGAATGTCCTGAGTAGTAGTGACGCATTCTAAAATATGTGTTCATACATTACAAGTCAGAGCCCTATTCATGAGGACTAATCATAAATAGCAGGTGTAACAAAGTCTTCCTCCACAAGAGAGCAGTGTTCTCCAGTAACTACCAGTTGATACTGAATGTACTACATGACGGTGAAAGCTTATGAGGGTTTGCTCTCTCTGGGTTCAGCTTAGACATTATCTTATCTCTTTTCTGTTTTCATATCATATCTGCCTCGCTCTTGTGTTTGTCAGGAAGACAGCCAGGAACTTCAACCAGCCCATGTGCAAGGCAGCTAAAACCACCATAGTTGAGGTATGCTTTTCCAATAACACAGTTACCTGCTTTTAATGTCTGCCTGGAACACGCCTCTTGACACATTTCTGTCAATGGACCAGCTTAGATGCTACGCTTTGCCTTTCGATTAATTGATTTGATATGATAAGAAGATTCAAGTTTTCGAGGAGTTTATCAACTCTTGGGTCATACATGAAACTGCCGCTCTGAGCAAAAATATATAAATGCTAATTCAGTAAAGTCTAGTTACTGTGAAGGAAGTCGGATTAAGATTTGATTGGAGATTTGAAAAAAGCATGCATGAGGGGACAGTATTAGAAATATCTCGCATGCCTCTTGCAGGTGTTAGGCTCAATGGCTTCATGGCTGTGGTTTGAACATGTCACTGTGAACCGGAAATATTTGATATAACCCTGAATTCAACACTTAGACGTTGTAACTAGATGATAAAACGAACGATAAAATTCTGATATCTAAAACTCAGTGAGCAAATGGATTGTGTCCTTCTGTCTCTGGGCTGTCTATGACACACCTGGTTTCAATCTATCTGTCTGGTTTGCCACATTTCTAACATTTGACAGTTGAGAAATGTGATCACCCATCTCTTCCCTCCGTGTGTGTATGTATGTGTGTTCGTCTCTGCCTCCTCTGTTCTTCGAGCACACAAACGGCTTCACACCTCCCATATAGACACGGCTTGATTCAGCGAGAGGCAGGGAGAGGGACTGTGTGTGTGTGTGTGTGAAACCCATAAGATACAGGCAGTTTCTGAAAATAAATTGGAAGACTGCGGTCTGCCATAAATCTGAGTTACACAAACAACATTTTCGTTGTTGAACCTGAGATTTTGTCTGCTGTGGATGAGAAATATCTGGGACTGAGTGGGGAGAAGAAATTGTGTCATCATTGAACTGTTGTGTACCTATGTGCATTATAAACCAAATTTCAGTGATCAATCGACAATAAGGACTCTTTATTGATAGTCGAAGGAGTTGATTTCAGCTATTTGCCATAACACCTAACAGAGTGTTTGCGCAGTGACTCTTAATTAATAACGGGGAGTCCGTGTAGTGCTTTAATAGAATTTGCCCATTTTTCTTTGATACGGAAAGTGAGGATAGTTATGGCACTGAGAAACTGGTCTTTGTGAGTCCTTGACAGATGTCCTTATATACAAGTAGGGTTGGATTTGATATTTAACCATCTTCTAAAAATGTATGTGCGCCCTGAATCATCTGCTCAGGATGTTTTTGGAAAGTAGGAAGGATGTAACTATTTCTTAAGGGGATTAGAGGCCCAGTTTGCATTTGGTCTCACAAATAGAAAATATCCAGGTGCGTTTTCAAGATTGTTTTTTGTGGCATTTCCACTTACAGACAGTGGCAAGTGGCAGGAGTGATAGAAGAGAAAAGGAAAAAGGAATGACACGAGTTGAAAGAGAGATTTCGGTCCCACTCTATCAGAAGCTTCAAAGATGCACGACGTATTTCAGTTAACAAGGTCCAAGAAAAGTTTTGTACACAAACAGCCTCTGCAATCTCACGGATTAAGGAAAAAAAAAAAAAAAAAAGAGAGATAAGTCTGGACTTACTTTTTCCATCAGGGACATAGTAAGCACTTCCCTTTAAAGTGGAGTACAAGACACGTGTGTAGCTTAAAAGAAAAGCGATTTCAAATGTTATTTTAATCATTGATAATCTCACCCAAAACACCCCCTCCAACCTGACATAAATCATCTTATTTTAGGAAACTAAAGCTCTAAATAATTCTTTAATTATTATTATTTTTAAATATAATTTGACTTTCCCTGCCAGAAGGCAGATGAGTCTGCATCAAATGGGTCAGTTTCAATGTAATTCTTTAATGGGTTTATTCCTTTTTTATACTCAACTAGCTTGTTATATTTGCAAACATTGTCATTAGAGCTGCAGTGTGATAAATGGTATTGAAACAAAATTTGAAGGTCTTAACTGTCTTCCTTCTTTTAATTAATTTGTTTTACATGGTTTTTGAAGGTATGATAGTAAAAACTGAAGTGGGTTCTCCTCCTCAATGATGCTTGTCCACAACATCAAGGCTATTAGAATGAAATAATGAAAATGTTTTTATGGTCCCCGGACCAGGTTTTTCTGTTTGTAGCACACGTGCTCCCTAATGAAAATGTTATGAGTATTGGCACAAAATTGTAGCCTGGGCGAAAGCTGACTGTTGACTCCGTCAAACAGTCTGGAAAAACCCAAGAGGAATCCGTTTCCATGGAGGGTGGGACCTTACTCAGCAACTTAAATTCATTGGAGTTCCCTTAACCAATCAGTAATGTTTAGAAAGGACGTAGGTTATGCGCCGAGGTTCATGCTTACTCTCGCGAGGCTCTAGCTCGCGAATCACGCTTCCCACATCCGCTTTCATTATACCGGTACCATTTGATAAATCAAACTTTTCCCAAAGCCAGTTTGAAGGAGAGCTACGACTTCCTTGCCACTAACAAAATTGACGAGGCATTCCTCTTGCTCTTGTTTTAATTGTGTAATGCTCTCCAGGGTTGAGACAACTTCATGGATAGCTTCTAGCGTTCTTCCGTCGCCATGTTTATTTCCGCTGCGGTTGAACTACAATTATATGGACTACAATGGACTCCGCGCGTGAGTTCTGCGTCACCACTCGCAACTGTTTGCTGATTGGCAAAACACTGAGCGAACCGAGGTAGGGGGATTTGGCCAGACTAACAAAATTGATCCAAAGCTGTAAATTAATAGAATTTCCATTTAACTGTGTCATTGACGCATGCTGATGCATCCCTGTTTTATTTTTTAAGTCAATAGGCACAAAGTAGTGGTTGAAAGGAACTCTTCAATTCCTTAACCTGATCCATTAAACCTACACCCGCAAATGCCAAATGAATTATGAAAAAAACCCACCAAAACTCGAAGAGGGCCTCTGATGTCATGCAATGAAGATATAAAAGGTTTATGCTCTGAAAATGCCAACTTGCTGGAGTGTGTCTTCAGCGTGGAGAAAACATTCGCTCTACAGACCAGGGAAACTTAGCCCACACAAATGGAGGATTGAGTTCCGAGGCTTAAATTCCTCTGTCGTTGTAAAATTGCCAATTGATATTTCTTTTGTCCACTTATTTCCAATGTTTTTAGCAGTAATACTGTTATGATGAAAAATGTCAATGTGCCGCTTTGGTTTTCATTTACTTAGATGACGCACATTATCCCAAGCAATAATGAAGGACAGATGAGTGTAATCCCTTCATGTGAATGTGCAACAACAGGCTATGTGTTTGCTATTAGTCGATTCACTTGAACTCAATTAATGTTTAACAGTTTACAGTTAAGTGAATTGTCGCTTCTGCTTCATAATGTGATGGTGTTTTGAAGTTTTTGAAAATGAAGCTTTTCATTTTGGCCCCAGCTTTCAGCAGATGTGCTGCCACTCCATCAGTGCATCTGCCTTTGCATAGTTTATACCTTCCACTGTTGATGTGCACTGTGAATGTTTCATGTTTGGCTCTGCAAATTTAGTTTGAGCTCCAAAGGTTGGGCCACATAGAGAATGGCATATACAGTTTTTCTGCAACCTCTCGGCCTTGTAAATGGCAGGAGCGTTTTCCTGTCCAGGTAACACCAGATTAACCAGCCGATTCCTGACCCGATCAGTTCTCATCCGCGACCTGTAGGACACACAACATTCCCTGAATCCTCGACATCGAATGATGATTATCTCCGATCAATGGGCAAAATGGAACTATGAAAACTTTTGAAAAAGAAACTATGAAAAATGAAAGATTATTTTGGTTAACAGAAGTATACAACACTGAGGTGTTAATTTTACATAAGGGTTTTCATTGCCCTGTAGACAATATGAACATTATCAATAACATGTTACTGATTGTCTGGGCTGTATGGTAACACCCATTGAAAACATTTTATCTGATACCGATGCAATTACTGTCTCTGTAAAAATGAATGGATGTTCAAGATTCAGGATGTGCTCAGTCATAAATCTGCTGATTTGTTGTCAATATTGACCCATCTGCCCAGTGCGCTGATTAAATTACCAACAGAGTGTCAGGTGTGTTTGAGTCTGTTCATTTAACCTGCAAATCAGCTTGGCAGTCGCTCAAAAGAGGGTATTGGACAATGCTTTGAGCATCTGTTGGAACAGATTTGCTCGTTGGGGCTTTGGCCTGTTTGCTGCCTGGAAGGTTCAGTGTTTAAGGCCTTAACAATCGATGGTTATCAGGGGGCAAAAAATGCCAAAATGTTCTGGGTGGGAGATGGAAAAACTCGGGGAACTTGGGCGAAATACCTTACTTGAATTTTGTCGTGCACCTTACAGTACATCAAAGTAAGTATCATGAATACGTGTTTACCCAGAGCGCTCTAATGGATGATTGCTTTATCTGCACTTTAACTTTTTATCAGTTTGAATGTTCTACATTCAAAGGTGCACTAAACCTTTACAGATTTTTTTTTTTTTGGCATGTTCATGTAGAATATCAATGTGTTTGTTGTATTTGTTGTTATGTTCTTTATTGTTAGTGATCAGTTTTGCTATATTCTGGTATATGCTCCCTTCTGATAAATCCTTCCTAATGTATGGAAATACATTTTGACCATATAGCGCCCCGATCATTCACCTCGTCAACTGCTGGCAGTTGTAGTGGCAGCTGGTGGCTCTAGTCTGAAATTTGATTGATCTACTTCTTTTAACCGAGAGTTTTGAAGGGTTCTAAAAAAAATAAAGCAGGTGAAAATAAATGACTCGACGTAAATCATCAGATCATCACCAGCTACCGCCATGGTTGCCAGGCAACCAAACCCTGCTATTCAATTGTTCAGTGTTCCCTCGGTTTCCAGCTGGTCTAGTTTCTCCCTTAATCCAGGTACAGCAAAAGACTGTGGGAGCCAGAGACTGAATGGAAGCAGGGGTCTTATTTAATGTCACAGTAAATGACGCGGCTGTGGTCTTGTAGCGATGAAGTGCATTTTGTTATAGTTAAATTTGTCAAACATGAATTGAGTTTATTTATTTTTAAGTGCATTTTGTCCTTTTAACAAGATGTGGATATAAATGATTTCCCTCTTAAGAGGTCTCAGCATCAGCCAAAATAGCAGTTGCTATGCAGGCCCTCGGCAGGCTATAGCTTTGTTTTTTAGGTTTTATTATTCTTTCGAAATGAAAATGGTAAAATGCCGATTAAGAGTACGAGACGGCTTCAGTCTTGGTGTTTATTTGGGAACTTTGTTTGATTGTTGAGTTTTGTTGATTTTTTTTTTTTTTGACTCCAGTTTTTGTTAGTCAAATTGTTGGATTCCGGCCATAATAAATCCGTTATAATGATCCAAATTCGTAAGCTAATCTTTGCAAATAATTTTGGGCTCATTGTTATCCCCATCGTTTCCTCCTTAAAAAAAGATGATGAGTTGACTTTAGTTTGCATTAAGTGTGCATCATGCTCTTTTTAGTTTTGTTTGACTGGTGGTTGCTGTAAGTGGTTTAGTCGATTTCCCCCTTCCCAGTTCTAGCTGCTTATTGAAGAAAGCGGGGACTGGGGAGCCTTCAAAGCCATCAAAGCCTTGTTTCGGCTTGTATTCAGACCACACATAGGACTGCTGATGTAACGTAACATCTTGCTGGCGGTTGGTAAATGAGTCAAAGCCATGATAGCTTTGGTTGTGACAAGAAAGCTGTAAATCTCAGCAATGAAATATTCATTTCTGATGTTTCAGAGTGGTTACACTTTAGGGCAAGAAAAAAAACAAAACAAAAACAAAGCTGGTTTGACTGCTTGTAAGGCTGCTTTGTGAGAAGCATGGCAACCTAAAAAATATCATCAGGAAGTGACATCTCACACTCCAATTAGCTTAATGTGCCTAATCTACCCTTTTCCTGCGACATCAGTAGAAATACAAGAGACCCAGGGCTGAAGTAATCTTTTCCCTCTTTGGAAAAATATCAGTGTTAAAGTTCAGGTTGCTCTTCATTGAAGTGTGCCTAAAAACCCTGCATGCAGAGTTGTGTAGAGCCATGCACAAGTCCTGTGAGAGAATTCACATGTGTGAAAATTGTACTTAAAACAAACTATTTGTAGGGTGTTGTAAAAGTACTTGTTTTAAAGGAGCGTCTCTACATCAGCAATATTAACATTGTTCTCCCTTTACTGTCACTGCTTTTTTACTTTGAGCTGAAACCCCTTGAGCAAATGGTGGTAATTGCAGGGCTTAATAAGTTGAAACTACAGTAAATTGCTGTAATATCAAAGGAGATGAGTATAAAAGCCTTTGATTTCTCCCCCCCTCCCCCCCCACACACACACAAAAAAAGAAGAAGATCGTATCAGATTGATCTAAAAACAGACTGATTCATTTATCACTGATCCTTAGACATTTATTATGACTGTATCATATAGCTTACATTTCTTACATTTAAGGGTATTGATGGCAGCATACAGTATGTAAACTAAGACCTCAAGGTCACAAGAGGTTAAACCAAACATTTCGGTCATGCTCTACCTTAAAGGTAACAAATCATCAGTAAGCCTGGCACTGACTCGACAAGAAATAAATCAGATTGACGTGGACTTATATTCAAGTGCCATGCTGACATTTACTGAAGACTGATTTTAAAACCAATGACACACCGCTGGGGATTATGAAGCAGATACACGTCAAAGCAGGACTTCTCAAACAGAGAGGCAGAGAGGGGCACATGGTATACAAAAAGTATGATTAGAGGCAGAAGAAGGGGAAAACGGATTTGCCAAACATTGTCATGAGCTGAATTACCGACTATGAATGAAAAGATATCATACAACAGGCCATCATTTAAATCTGACATTTGGTTTAGGTTTTTTTGGTGTTTGAAATGTCAACTCTGTTGACATTGGTTCCTGTTATATTGTCAGGAACTGCATCAGATGGTTGTCTCCTTTCATCTGGATACTCAGAGAGCAGTCAAGCTTCCAGTGTGTGGAAACAGATTGCTTGTGATGTCAGTATTCTGGGTTTGAGGATAGAGCCTGAGCTGATCCCAGAAAATGGAAACAGAGCATGGCCAAGTGCCCACACAATGGGGGGAAGATGGAAAGGCTAAAAATACTCACAGTAATGAGTGTGTGGCATCGCTGCCACCCTGTTGCCTGTAGCCACACCATGTTTTTCTTCTGACCTCTTGAATGTTGCATTTCAGGACTTGCGCACCCAAAAAAATACAGACAAAGGTGGAACATAAACTCAAGTCGCTCCCTGTCAAATTAAGAAGCTACTGAGGCTTTTACACACTGGCAGTTAAAGGCAGTTTGAATTAAAACTGTACATTGAACCACATTTGACCATATTATTTTTGTCGGTTTTCAATTCAGTTCCATAAATATCTCATGGTTCCAGTGTAAAAATACTTTGTATATAAATGCAGTCGCAAACAGCTAGTTGCTATTTTCTGTCTACTTTGTGAAACATTTATCGTAACAGAGCCCATGTTCTTTCTTCCGATGTGTATCTTGTATTATCTGCTCATGGGTTCTGTGTTGTTACAGTGGGCCAGACTACAGGCGAGTCCCTGTAGCCACAAGTAACACTACTTTTCCTCAACTGAATGAATCACATTTTTTCAGTTAAAAAGGCCCCCACAGAGAGATCCAAGTTGATATTGGCCTGTTCGTTTATTTTCATCTCCCTTAGATATGATAAAAAGTATAAAGTATTAGGGTAGAGAACTCAGTCCTTTGACACAAATAAACAATGGCAAAACTACTTTCCAGATTGCCATTAAATCTGATTCAGGTAATCATGGCCCCTTGCAGATTATTCCTTTTTAATTGTGGTGACACATGCAGACCTTGTATTTTGCACTTCCACACGGACAGATTTTAACCGGCATACACGTGTCCAAAGTGGGGCGGGGCCTGTTCTCAGTCTACTTAATAAACTTTGTGACACATCCCAGTGGATGCGCCATCCGTTTAATTCCCCGATGCTGCTGCAGAGAGGCTAGCCAAAAATTCAAACAAGAATGAGCTCTGCTCGATAGCTCCTTTGTGACACGAAGTACTTGAAAGAAGAAAAAAAAACAACTCAGTTTTGATGAATTTTTTTATTATTATTACATTTGTCAAATTATTTCTTTATCTAGTTTCAGGCCAGTCAGTCTACAACTTAATACATTTGTACACTTTATTATATAGAGGTATGGATATTACAAATTAGAGTTTGCTCTAAACATTATGATACTTATACTATAGAGCTGTTTTTAGTGTATATATGTATGCTGTATCCGTGTTTTATGCACAGGAAGATTAATTAATGATGACACATAAGGAAAATGTTATGGTAGTGGATCACTCCAAGACTAATTTTAGGGTTGTACATGTAGCGTTATGTGAGGTTTTAGAGTAAAATTAGCAATGGTCTTTATCCACTCTGTTCTTTGTCCTTGTAATCAAAGATGCCATTAACTTTGAAGACTCAAGTAACTGGTAGCTTGTTGTTTGAACATTACTGAGACATGACGGAATTATACAATACTGTGAGCATAATTTGACTTTACTTGCAGTTGTCAGTTTGGTGATTGCAGTGCGACGGGCAGCTGGTCAATTGGAGTTCGATCAGTTCAAGTGAATAGCTTTAACCCCAAGAGTATTTAGTCAGCATTTTGGTAAAGGTTTGTCTTCTTAAAAAGAAATGCTGTTTCTGTTCATGTATGTCAGTAGTAGCATTCATGCACGTTTATACATAGCAAAGGGAAAGCATTAGCTGACTCATTTGCACTTCCCTTTTGCTTTCTCCCCCCACTATTGGTGTTTGTTCCATTCTTTTAAAAAAGAGGTCAAACTATGAAAGGAGCCTTGTTTTGATTTTATTTTCAGACCAACTATTTGTGCTGAGCACAACATGTCTCTATCATAGCTTAACAGCTGGACAGGGAACACTGTTTGCAGCACCACTGTCAGTGGTTTATTTTAGGGATTTGGTTGCATTGTGAACAGATCAATCTGAGATTTAATAAGATTTGACAAAGCTCATGGCCTAAAAAAGCACACCCTCTTGGAAAAAAAACAAAACGCTTGCTGCGTCCCCAGAGGGCACTTTGATTCCCTCTGTCCTCCTGCCAGCTCTCTTCATGCCTGGCTCTACTTTCATTGATGTGAAAATAGGTCTGCAGATACAGGAATATTAATGTCGACGCATGTGCTTGTTTATTCGCTCCACACACCTGCTCATTTGTGGGTTTCTGTGTGTTATCCTCGTTTGTTTTATTGCATTTTAAAGCTTTATCCCTCCTTGTCCGTTGAACCTCCGGTGGAGTCTGGACACATCACACAGATGAAAGGAACAGAGGCTTTTTTTCATATGCATGGCGCATTTAAATTTTATGAGTGTGTTAATGTGCTGTGACTTGGCTTTGGAAGGCTAATTGAAAACGGAGCTGAATATGAGCTTTGTTTGTGTATGTGTGTGAGGCTAACAGCACGGTGAAACCAATGTGTCTGAGGTGTGAATTCTTGTTTTTTGTTTGTGGTTTTCAAGTATTCAAGGGGCTCACTATTTGACATCTTTTCACTGAAGAGACAAAATAGGAAGTGAACACTATTAATTAAATGTTTTCATGCCAACAAATATCTGTTGTGCTTCCCATGCCCCAAGCCTCAGTATTTTACGAGTTTTATGTCGTGACGAGCACCTTCTTGCTTGATGAAGATGTCTCAGGAAATCACCAGTCTCTCAAAAGACAGCTCAAGCCCCCAGAGTCTCATGTGGGTGACTGCGTGGGACTGCTGTTACGGTGATCAGGCGCTGCCAATCTCATCATGCATGGCCTCATTTTTCTCTGTAAAGCACTCGAGATTTACCATAAACCGACCACAAGAACCATGAAAGGAGTCTAAAATCATTTTATGATCCTGAGTGGCCCGAGCTCATGAGAGACCAAAGCCTGTGTATCCATGACAACACGAAGATGGGATCCTCTCCTGGCCATTGACTCCTCTCAGTCAGTGCTGAGTGCTGAGGGAGGAAGTGAAGATAAGGAGAGATTCAATTCAATTTGCTCTGAACGGCTGCCTGCTCCTCATGTAAATGGAGTAAGTAGCTTACACTGTGAGCCACACAGAAGGAAAGCACAGAGAAGTAGGAGTGGGGATGGGAATTGTGTTGTCATGGTTTATTTCCCCTTTTGCCCTCCTGAGACACTAAGTTTACTCTTTTTTTTTTTTTTTTTTGCCATGTAAATGTTATCACTTAAGTGTATCTTCACGAAGGACAATCTTTCCTCAGAGGAACACTTGCAGTTTGTCCCTTCCCGAACTCAGCTTTATTCCTATATTTACCAGAAACCTCAGGGATCATAGATTTTAAGAGTAGAGCCGAATGTAACATATGACTTTTAAGACCTTTTTAGCTAACTACAAATGGGCACCAAGCTTTAGTGGAGCCCACACAGGCTGCACAACTCCCCCTGAACTCCTGAAGAAGTGTAGGCTGGAGGCTCACTTTACAGCAGTTCCCAACTGTTACCTAAGAAGGGAGCCGGTGTCTTCGTTGTTGTATTTCTATCCCAGTTTTGTCGATCCAACTCTACTTAATCAATAACTATTTCCCTCTGTTTCTTGTCAGTCAGACATAAATAATCCCTTATGTGTACTACTCTTCTGCTGTGCTCCACATAAAGTTGAAGTCAAAAATATACTTTTTGGTAGATTTGCGAAAAAAACATAGTACTTATTATATAATATATATATATATATATATTATTAAGTGTAAGAGTAATGTGAGGATTCAGTAAGGGAAGTGTAAGTGTAGGGTTTTTTGAGCAGCTTCACTGAAACGGTTACAATAAACTTTTTTGTCCATAAGATGGTTATGTTTGGTTTTCCATAGACCAAAATCATTCCAATGCACCCCTGCTAGCCACTGGTTTTGGTGTGTCAAATGATTCCTTTCTGTTTTGTTCTAGCCAAACTGGATTTTAGTGGACAGACGTGTTTATTGGACTCTGGAGTTGCTAAGAGACTAAACGCAGCAGCATCTTCCGCAAATATTTACCCTCTCATACCGGTTGAATGCATGACGGTAGCAGACTTTTGGAAACCTGAGAGATCATGTTTTGGGAGAACAAATATTTGTTATTTTCACCAAAAATATTTGTTGGTCAGATTAGAATCGGATGTCAAGTTAATTTACAATGTCTGTTCTATTGATTAAAATCTATGTTGAGTATTTCCATTTTTTCCAAATCGGGAAATAAAAACTTTCCAAATGACCCAACCAGCTGAAAATCACGATAGACCTTGAGATTAGTCGGCAGAGTAGCAAAGCATCTCCTGGATTTTTGTCAGTTAACCTGGAGAATTTCATAGATGGTTATTAGTGTAATTCCAGCAGTATGTGGTTTCTTCATCTGAACTTCATGCTCAGGAATCGCTTGACATTTTCCAGGTGAATGCAGCACTCATCCGTCTATCTTTCTCCATAGGTGGAGGAGGTGGTGGATGTTGGGACCTTTGCTGAAGAGGACATCCACATACCTAGTGTCTACGTCCAAAGGGTTGTTCAGGGAGCCAGCTACGAGAAAAGGATTGAGGTACAAAACAACATCCTGTCAGTGCTCATATAAGTGAGGAGGTTCTTCCTATAGTTTCTGCATCATGTCGTTTTGACTGTCACTGTAATGAATTCAAAGCTTCATGGAAGAGCAGTGGAGTGGAGCGGGGTTTGGTTGTGCACATACAATGTTTTGTTTTTCTTGTACTTGGTCAGAAGATGACATCTCACTGTTTCTTATCCATCTTTTTCCCCCCCATGGTTCCAGAAACGCACAGTGAAGAAAAGCCAAGAAGAGAAGCCCAAACCAAAGAAAGACTCAGACATTGTTCGGGAAAGGATCATTCGCAGGGCTGCTCTGGAGTTTGAGGATGGGATGTACGGTATCCTTTGATAAGAATTTTGTCAGTATGCAAATCGCATACATTTTTTTCTTTTGTTGCCATTTAATTAGTACTTTAAGTAATACCAGAACAGGCAATGGGTAATAGCCACAGAAAAAAAAAAGAAAGCTGCACTTTAGCTTCCTTTGTTTCCAACAAGCATAATGAATAAGTACAGTTTTGCACCAGTTGGCAAATTATACATAACATTTCTTCCTTTCAGTGTTTCACATTTCCGTGTTGTATTGATAGCATTTGTCTCTCCTTATGAAAGCAGCCTTAGGTACTGAGGGGCTTGTCTGAGATGAACCTCTTGGGCATTTTTTTTTTTTTTTTGCTTTGACTATTTTAATCCAGCCTGACACATTTGGTATTTTGGAAACTCCAGGAATATGAAATTCTGTTTGTTTTGAGCATCGGCCACACAGTTAATGTTCTTTTGCCTCTTCACACTATGACTGCTGACACTGAGCCATTGTACATGTCTGAGATAGCTAAAGAGATACCTATAAAATGCATGATGATTCTGGGAAAGCAGCATCCAACATTATACATGTCTGTTCATTTGAATACTTGACTTGAATACAAATGAAGCAGTTATTGTTTTTAACAAAGAGACAATCAGCTAACCTTGGTATTGGTATCCCCATGCTGGCCAGCAACTTTATTAAACCAGACATCATTGTACATCTCCAAAGTGAAAATGGAATTTTGGGACTGGTAAGACTTTTACATCATCTAGTTTTCTTTATTGTTTTCAGTGCCTCAAATCTTAACAAGCTAACAATAGGCATAGACGGTCATTTTGACCGCAGTTAAGTTTTTTCTTTAACCAAACTGTGCTCTGTGCTTGTGGCAAGATGAATAGCCATTCATGTGAGCAGTAGTGTTGCTGGTTGGGGACCTTATTTGAATTGTGCTAGGTTTGTTATACAGCAGGTGGTGGCAGTTTTTTGACACTTTGTCATTATTTGCTGGCTGGGCTTTTTAAGAAAGACTTCTGCAGCTGCTGTGAAATGACTTTTCAGGGACTACTGCTGACAGGGAAATGCAGGCACCTGTGCCGATTCTTTATTTGTCAAAGTTTCATTTAATTACATGTCTTAGTTTTAGAGAGGTGCTTGTCTCACATCTGGTTTCCCCTTCGCGTTGTTCACAAGGATTGATGCCTTTATTGAACTTAGAGAAAATAAATCTATCGCCATTGTGTCCGTGTCTGTATCCCCTTCGAAAGATCATGGCCGGTCAGGTCTGATTGATCTTGGTGGCGTATGTGTTGCTGCCCGCCTGTGTGCTTACTCATGCTTAATTTCTTTTTGCATAGGGGCCATACCCTACTGAAGATGCAGTTGATGCAGATCTGATTAATGCTGGTGAGGGATATCCTGATTAATACCCATTAATGATAAATTTACATTTCTTAAAAGCAGTCATGATGCTGTGTAAGTATTGACCTCTGCAATACAAAGATAAACACATGACTACACATTTAGTTCTGATTCCATTCATTGCATTCACAGATTAATTCTGCCACGATCAGAAATGTTTATATTTTCGTCAGCTCATTTTTTAAAGTCATATTACCATGTTGACTTTTTACACTTGCTAGTTTCTTTCATACATCAGCACTTCTTGATTGAACTCTTTTTCATCTTTGCAATCACTGATTTTAATGTCATGCCAATTATTTTCATTCTTGTCATGTTTATGTGTAAACTCTTACTACTTTGTACTTTGTGTTTCTGTCCTTCAGGGAAGGAGACTGTCACTGTGCTCCCGGGGGCTGCTTATTTCTCCAGTGATGAGTCATTTGCCATGATACGAGGGTAAGGCCATACGCATGAGCTTTGAAGCCTTATTTGTCAACTGAAAGTTGGATATGTCTGACGTTTCAAAGGGACTTGAAAGCATTTTTTAGAATACCCTTTAGTCACATCCTTGGACTGCAGTTTATGTATGAAACCAAAAAAAGAAAGGACACATTTCCTCATAATCTGAGTTTTTCATCTCCACCAAATCTCCTCTTCCTCTAAGTATTAAGCAGACTTTGACCCTGCAACATAGCCAGAAGGTGTAACACTAGATATTAACAAATGGCCACCAGTACAACTAGACAGCAGCCTTGTCAATATACCCAAGGTCTATGGTTTTTATTGATTTGCCGGCTGACTGATATTGCCCACCCACGCTCCCTGCAGCATCAGTTTTGTTTGTCCACCCAGCAGAAATTCAATAGTGGTCATAAATAGTGCTTTCCAGCCACACTGGCGGGGACTAAATGGAACCCTGTTGAATTTGTGGGCAAGTGTGTCTGCTGTTGTGCTAACACAATTAAGAGTCCTTTGATGCTGGAAAATGATCACTAAGTATATAGTATATTGTATGCCATGTTACATCCAATACCACATTAGCACCTACTCATATCCTGCTCCATTTAGATTTTTACCACTTCTTTATATTCAGTGCTCATGACCGACAAAGTTTAGCAGCATCACTTAGATCGATTTTCAGAAGGTGGTTAACATTGTTATGTATTCGATTTGTTGTCAATGACCCAATATTTTTGTATATGAACTGTGTTTCTTGTGACTGAAGGGGCTAAATGTACCACTACTGGCTTCCTTTTTTTTTTCTCTTATTCCTGATGAATGGACTTGAGTTCAGAAGTTTAACTGGTTCTGAAGTTGACAGCTGTCTTCTTCTGTTGTGTCGTTCTCTTAAGGGGTCACATCAACCTGACAATGCTGGGAGCCATGCAGGTGTCAAAACATGGAGATCTAGCCAATTGGATGATCCCAGTAAGTTTGGTTTTGATGGAACACATTTATTATCTATTTCCACATTCCCGCTGCCCTGTTCCATCGAAATGTACAATGCCTCATCGCAGAGGTACTGCTTGCGGAACGTATTTTTTTTGTTTCTTTTTGTCTTCTGGTAATACAACAGTTGTGCTTCTGGTGTTTGTATATATATGGTGTTTGTGTCATAATATTTTATGGGTACACGTGTTGCGTTCTCATGTGCTCACAGTTATGTCTTTTTATTGTTTGTTTTTGACTGGTCTGTAAGTGGCACAGCTCATGATTTTTAACTGACTGAGGAAGTTATACCGTTGTTTAGCCAGCCAAGTGTGTTTTCCTTTTAGCTCTTGCTCTTTCATTTCCACAGCAGAGTACGAACTCTTAGCTCCAGCTTAGTGTGTTTGTGATAATGGGTCCAGGCCTAAGTCCATAAACAGTGAGCTCTGAGGCTTATAGTAGACAGAATGCCGTTGCTTTAGCTGTATTCTTGCCCTGGAGAATCTTCCCCTGGGGATTTACATACATTTATTTGTGCTTTAGAACCATAGACTAACTACCAATTCTCCTCTTACATATAAATGTCAGAAAACCCCATTTTTATGGTCGGATGTTATTGTCAGTATCCCACAGGTTCTTTGGTAAGTGTCAAGAATCCCTGTCGAGACCAATAACCTATTATAAAGGATGCTATTCATTTGCTATTCTTCCAATACAGTGACTAGTGCCAGCAATGTTGAATCATTTTCTACTCGGCAGCTGTTGATTTAAGTGATCAAGACATATCTAGATTGAACACTGCACTATATGTGCATACCCTCTGTTGTCCAGGTCTCAGTCCAAATGCCAAAGAATTTTAATTTTTTAATTGGCATGAAGCAGAGTTGCGTTTGCCCTAAAATCTTTATCAAATAGTTTGAAATCGCAGACTCATATTCCGAGCTTAAAATTCTGTTTTGAAAATTTCATGTGAGGTGGACATCTGAATATCTCCAGAAAATAAATGTTATGTTTTCACAGCTTTGGTTTTTATGCAGGAGCACAGGCCAGGGATAATCTTGTCGGAGTACTGAGCGTAAGAGGTTATTTGTGTGTGTTACAGTTTAATGGGTGGCGAACATTATTACTAGATATTCTACCGGGTCAGTTGGTTTTAAAACCGCAAAAAAAGTCAAGGCCAAAGTCTTTCTCAACGATTACTAAGGTCAAGAACCTATTAAAAGCTTCTTTTGCCGTGTGGGAGGGCTGAAGCAGAATGTCCCATGGCCATGTTTGGCTGTTTCCTGCTTCTCTGAAGTGCACATGGAAAGTTGTCTCAGTTAGTGTATTTTATAGTTGCATCTCTTAGCAACCAAGTAGATATAGATAATGCTAAAGATGTATATAGACCCAGAGAATTCAACATTTGTCAGGTAACTTAATTATTATGAGATATAAGGTTGTATAGGAATATGGTGGTTTAAAAATTTAAATTTCCTATTTATCCCTCCACTTGTACTTGTTTGTCAATAGCAACAGCCATGGAGCCAATGCTTAATTAAGCATGCTATTCAGATATTGAAGCCCTGGAGTGGAGCTGTTCAGAAGCAGGGTGTTTATCTTTGTGTGGTCATTGTTGTGTTGGGCAAGGCTGGCACACACGCGCAAATACACCTCAGTTCTCACCTACGCTTCAATCTTCATTGTCCTCTCTTTTGAAAGGATGGCTGAGGAGAATTACATTTCCCACCATCTGTGATAATGAATTATGATCCACTATCTAAAGATGGGTGCATAGCATGAAATTGAAAATGTTTTACGTGGGAGTTGGGGATGCAGTACACTCAGCATGATTATGTTAATTTTGAATGCTTTTAATATGCAAAATGCATATGAACATTTTCCAGTTGAGGGCTTTAAAAATGCTTTTACATATTCAGTTGGCCTAAGATATTTTTGAAAAAAGCCAATGCATGTTGAGCGGTAATGGAGTAAGGGTGCCATTTTGGATTTGTTGTGCTATTTTACCGTTTAGCTGCTTGAGCTTTTTCAGGTCAACCCAAACTTGGAGCTCTTGTACTTAGTTGCTCAGAGGGAGGTAGATGATGCATGTATCATACTGTATATGTACACAGTTATTATAAGTGTAGGACTACCAAACACATTTTATTAACTTAAATGTCACAAAATGTGAAACTGGATGGAACAATTGAATTTTCAGTCTATGGAATAGGTGATAATGCTGATATAAAGCAATCCAAACAAATGTCTTAACAAGATATGCAACAAACTGGGCCACGAGTTACAGAGACATAATGCATGTTGGAAAGGGTTTTAGGAAGAACAGAGTAGAAAGTGTGCTAAAATTGTGTTCATAATCTGATGCAAAGTATGTATTTTTATTCTTTTGAGATCTGTTTGTGCCCAATTATTAGCTGGCAAATTTCCTCTTTATACTGAGATAAGTTGCTATGCTGCCTTGAATCCATGTAGTGTGTGATTTAGGGGAAATGTGAAATTAGTCTTGCTTTTTCATTGTCCTCATACTGGAGACATGGTCGTCTTATACTCGTCACCTCGAGGAAGATGGTTGCATGAAAAACACATTTGAATCAGCGTCTAATTTAAGGAATTTATCGGAGCAAAGGAAGACAACCATGAGTGGGTAATAATGAGGAT
Organism: Odontesthes bonariensis; assembly: GCF_027942865.1. Lineage (NCBI taxonomy): Eukaryota > Metazoa > Chordata > Actinopteri > Atheriniformes > Atherinopsidae > Odontesthes > Odontesthes bonariensis. The sequence continues at coordinate 18,140,482 of NC_134511.1, forward strand.
GATATATTCAGGATCTGTGTTCCATGTTTTTCTTTTCCTTTTAAAATATTTTTTGAATTACCATGTGAACGGCACTATGTGCAAATGGCATTCTTCAGGATTATTTTATTCTTTAACAAATACAATGCCCCTTGTCAATCCCAAATGGTATTGAACCTCAAGGCAATGTCATGAAGAAAAAGTGGGTCTTAGCTCTGTAAAAAGGACACGTAAGTGTGCACAAGCAGAAAGCAAATGCCAGTCTGTAGAGCAAGTGACAACCATTGAGAGGGTAAAACCAAGCCATTGCAGAGGAGTTAAAAACTAAAAAAAAAAAAAAAGTGAATCAGTCCTTATACTCATGTTAAATGACCTTTTCAGCAGAATCCAATGTGATTACAGGTACAAAAAATGGCTTTATAATGACTGTAGGGAGTGTGATTATTTGTTTGTTCTTCTAATAAACAGACAAACACACCTTACCAAACAGCTAAGCTGCTTGGTGGAGGTAGTTGTGCATTGTTATAGGCGTTGAGTGCTTTGAGTGACATTTGCACTACCCAGTGAACATCCACAATCTACTTTTTTTTTCTTGCTCGGATATATCCTAGTAAGTCATTTCTGGCTGCTAAAACTCAAGATGGCGATGGACAAATGCTGAACTCCGTGCTTCAAAGCAGCAGCCCACAAAGCAGCCGCAATGTGTGACCATAGGTATCCATCTTTTATACCGTCTATGGTGCAAATTATTCATCAGTTACAAAAAAGAAACTTTGTTTCCGGCTCTCATGTTTATTCTCAGCCAATGTAATTGTATCAAATAAGTAGCACAAAATATCTAATGCTGTTTTGGGCTGACAGCATTATAAGCCCCTTTCACACTGCGACCCGCTACCTTAGCGGGTCCAAATTGCACCTTCGACCCGCGTCGAGCAATGTGAACGCTTGGCGTGTCAGGGTGACCCGTGTCGCCTGAAGCCGAGTTCAGGGGGCGTTGCCTAGTGGCAGAGCGTCACACGAAACACATAAAATGCTGGGCGTGTACAATGACGTAGGCACAAGCCATGCGTCGGAGGTAGGGTTAAATACACCTGTCTGCATCAAATTTTTCAAACAAACGATGGCGGGACACCTTGAGATATCGTTTATGCAATTGTATATGCAGTTCATGGAGATGTTACTTTACGGTGCGTGGGAAACCGCGCTCTCCCATCTTTCTCGCCAGCCCTTCCAGCAGAGGTCCATCTTTCACCGTCCCCGACATGTGGCGGTAAATAACGTCCTCTGCTCGGAGGCTGAGGAGCTCGTGGACCTCCTTGTCTCCCCAGTTGGCCACATTAAAAAATGTCTCCAACTTGATGTAGGCTAAAACAGAGTAAAACTTGTCCTCACCTGTCGCTGTTGTTCTGAATCAGCTGTCCATTCTGTCTTTTAAACTCCTCACGTCACGCCACGCCCACGTCCGACCCGCGTCGATTGCGTTCACATCAAACTCGGCTCGGCAAAAAGACGAGGGTCCGACGCGGGTCGAAAGGCGAGTCGAGTTGACGCGGCAGCCCGGGTCGGCAGTGTGAATGCAACAGCGGACACGCTAAATTCGCGAATTAAACGCGGGTTATTCGGCAGTGTGAAAGGGGCTATTGATTTATCTGTAAGCTATTGCCACAGTTTCATTATTTATTATTTGGCTACATTTTTTTATTCTTTCATTTTTTTTTTCATGTTTTGCTGCCTCTCTAGCTATGAGTCCACATGGAATCGAATGTCATTTGTATGTTAAATTGAGCTGTGTTCGTCACAGTGTAAACAGTTGTGTTTTTCTGTTTACTTTGGACACCGTTTCCATTGTCTTCCTGTCAGTTCCATCTCTCTGACTCTTGTCATTAGTTGTCTGGGTAACGAAAGGCTCGTGGCAGTCCGTCGCTATGTTATTAAATAGAGACATTAGTATCAGACAGAGGAGACTGTCACAGAATTGCAGGGGGAGAGAAAGGAAGCTAGTTGGTAAGTGGGAACTCTTGGATTGTGAGTGAGTGAGTGAGTGAGTGGGGGGGGGGCAAAATTGCAGCAATTTTGCAACTGACTGAAAAGTCAACACCTGCACAACAAAAGAGAAAATTGTATTCTGTTGTCATGGCAACATAAAAATGTAACTGACCTCAAAGGGTTGTAAGACAAATACAGAACCAGTCAAAATGCATCCTTCCCCCTGATGCTCGTCTCAAGCCTTAGTGCCGCAGTAGCATATTTAAAAAAAAAATAATAATAAACGTTCCCACCTAGATGTCAACAGTTGCGCACTGAAACAGTTTTCATTTTCATTGCCACTCCACTATCACATTTTCATGACCAGCAGTGTTGTATGTTTGGATAGTCACAATCTATTTGCATTGCACTGCTTGGTCAGTGCTCCCACATATTTACTCATATAGATTATATCAGTTACTGAATACGAAAAGCCTCATTTGTGTGCCATCGGGGTTTCACAGTGAGAATGGTTCAGTGGGGCTGACTGTCTTGTCTCTCCTATCACCTGCTACGACAGGTGTCATTTCAACAAACCTTTGTCTTAAAAAGTCTTGCGTTATCTGGGTTCTGCACAATTATGTGTGATCTTGTGGAAGTTGCCTTTAGGCGAAAAGATGAGCCGAAAACTTCTCACATTAAGACTCTGTGAGTCGCGTTTATTAACTGACAAAAACTGACAGTTCCAACTGACAAAAACTGACAGTTCCAACTGACAAAAACTGACAGTTCCAACTGACAGCTCGCGCATCAACAGAACAGCTGTTATCATGAAACGTCACCGGATCTCTTAAAGAGACCGCAACTATTAAATGCATCATAACATTCAAGACAATGAACCGCACAACATAACAGATAACAGAACACATATAAGAAAGTGAATTATGCCGTCAGTGTTGAGAGCACTACACATGCCCCCCCAGAATTCACTCTAACAGAAAACCTGAGAAAAAATATCAACGGCGTGGGGGGCGAATCAAACGTCCAGTGCGGCTCCGCCGAATTTGAGAGTGCGGAACCGCCCCCTCAGTGGCTGTCTGTGGGGCTCCCCTGCGGCATGGTCGAGGGGCAGGAGGAACGGAAAGGGGGGGCCTAGTCAGAGGCCGTCCCCGTTTTGGGGGCTGCGCCAACTCAACTGGCCTGGCCAGATCAAGGTGAGCTGGTTTAAGGCGGTCCACAGAAATACACTCCGGTTTGTCCCCAATGTCCACCACAAAGTGCTTGTCCCCAGTTTCCACAACACGGAAAGGGCCCTCGTAAGGCGGACGGAGAGGTCCGCTGTGCCCATCCACACGAATGAAAACATACCCAGCAGACTGTAGGCCACTGGGGACGTGAGAGTTTGGTAGACCATGGCAGGAGGTAGCAAGTGGAGCAAACAGCTTGGCATTGTCTAACAGGCTGGAGCGCTGGAGTGTGGCTGACCAAGGGGTCGTGGTGCTGGGGACGAAATCCCCGGGGACCCGCAGTGGCTGACCGTAGACCAGCTCTGCGGAGGAGGCCTGGAGGTCTTCCTTCGGCGCTGTCCTGATGCCCAGCATGACCCATGGGAGCTTGTCAGCCCAGGAACTGTCCTTCAGGCTGGCACGCAGGGAGGCTTTCATGGACCTGTGAAATCGTTCACAGAGGCCATTGCTCTGGGGGTGGTAGGCCGTGGTGCGGTGGAGTTTAACTCCCAAGCTCCCTGCGACAGCGTTCCAAAGCTCGGAGGTAAACTGAGCGCCACGGTCTGAGGAGATGTCTGAAGGGGCGCCAAAACGGGACACCCAGGTGCCAATAAATGCCCGTGCCACGTCCGCTGATGTTATGGATGACAGTGGAACAGCCTCTGCCCACCGTGTGGTCCTGTCGACCATAGTGAGTACATGAGTGTAACCCTGCGAGGGTGGAAGTGGGCCAACTAGGTCGATGTTGACGTGGTCGAAACGTCGTTCAGGCACTTGAAATTGTTCCAGTGGCGCTTTGGTGTGGCGGTGTACTTTGGCACGTTGGCACTCCACACAGGTGTTCGCCCAGTCCCTCACGTCCTTTTTAAGTCCGTGCCACACAAACTTTGCTGCCACCAGCCGTTGTGAGGCCTTGGTTCCGGGGTGTGAGAGGCTATGGATGGCGTCGAAAACAGGCCGCCTCCACTTCGCAGGCACAACAGGCCTAGGGGAGCCCATAGAGATGTCGCAAAGCAGAGTGGTGCCAGCGTTGTCGAATGCCACATCCTGAAGCTGCAGCCCAGTAGCGGATGAACGGCAAGCCTGCACGTCCGGGTCTGTGGCCTGCTCCATTGCCATGCTGCCGTAGTCCAAACCGAGGTGGACCGCCCCCGCAACAGCACGGGAGAGGCAGTCTGCAACCTGGTTGTGCTTCCCAGAGAGGTGTGCAATGTCCGTCGTGAACTCTGAGATGTAAGTCAGCTGCCGCTGTTGCCTGCCGGACCATGGCTGAGTGACTTTGGACATGGCGAAGGTCAGAGGCTTGTGGTCCACAAAAACGGTGAACTGGCGTCCTTCCAGCAGTGAACGAAAGTGTCGGATGGCGAGGTACACTCCAAGTAGCTCCCGGTCGAAAGTGCCATACTTCCGTTCACTGGGACGTAACTGCCTGCTGAAAAAGGCGAGAGGCTGCCAAGCATTACCCACCCACTGCTCGTAAACCGCACCGACCGCGTAGTCCGAGGCGTCCGTGGTAAGTGCGATTGGGGCAGAGGAGGCGGGATGGGCCAACATGGCAGCCTTAGCCAGGGCTGTCTTAGCGTCCACAAAAGCCTTGTCTCTTTCCGTGTTCCAGTCCACAGTGTGCTTAGGCTTGGCACCTTTCAGAGCCTCGTACAGGGGCCGCATGGTTTGGGCAGCCCTGGGGAGAAAACGGTGGTAAAAGTTAACCATGCCAAGGAACTCCTGTAAGGCTCTGACAGTGACTGGGCGTGGAAAAGTGGTGATGGCCTCCACTTTTGACGGAAGGGGAACAACCCCGTCCTTCGTGACTCTGTGCCCCAGAAAGTCTATGGTGGACCGACCGAACTCGCACTTGGCTGGATTGATGATGAGCCCGTGGTCGGTAAGTCGCTCGAACAGAGTGCGAAGGTGCGAAAGGTGCTCTGGAGGTGATGAACTGGCCACGAGGATGTCGTCAAGGTACACAAACAGAAAAGGCAGATCCCGTAACACAGAGTCCATGAGCCGCTGGAACGTTTGAGCAGCATTTTTGAGCCCAAATGGTGTGCGCAGGAACTCAAACAAACCAAACGGTGTGATTACAGCTGTTTTTGGAATGTCGCGAGGGTGTACGGGCACTTGATGGTATCCTCTGATCAGGTCCACCTTCGAAAACATGACCTTACCAGCCAGGTGCGCTGAAAAATCCTGGATGTGCGGCACTGGGTAGCGGTCAGGCGTTGTCGCGTCGTTGAGCCGTTGGTAGTCCCCGCAAGGACCCCAGCCCCCCCCTGGTTTGGGGACGAGGTGTAGGGGAGAGGCCCAAGGACTGTTGGAGCGTCGAACAATCCCCAGGCGCTCCATGGACTCGAACTCTGTCTTGGCTACGGCAAGCTTGTTCGGCTCGAGGCGTCGAGCGCGAGCGTACACAGGTGGGCCAGTGGTGTCGATGTGGTGCTCTACACCGTGCTTGGCTGTAGAAGAGGAGAAAGTGGGCTGGGTGAGTGCTGGAAACTCGGCGAGCAGCCGTTGGAAACTGTCCGTGACAGAGAGCAGGCTGGAGAGGTGTTCTGCGCCAGAGTCGCTGAGCGCGCAGGCATAAGAACAAAAAGTGACGGCGTCGATCAAGCGCTGATTTTTAACGTCCACTAACAGTCCAAATGCACACAAAAAATCTGATCCTAAGAGGGGAACAGCGATTTTGGCAGTCACAAAGTCCCAACCGAAGCATTGGCCGTCAAAACACAGTTCAACATGCCTTGTGCCGTATGTACGGATAGGGCTTCCATTGGCGGCTTCCATGGGGGGGCCGTGGGTGTCAGCCACCACGTCCACCTGTGAAGCAGGAAGTAGACTCCGCTGTGCCCCTGTGTCGCAGAGGAATCGCCGGCCGGAGATGGAGTCGTGGATGAAGAGCAGCCCGCCGGCATGGCCGACGCTCACGGCCATTAGTGAGCGCCGGCCTTGGCGTTTCCCGCTCCACTGAAGCTGCATGGAGAGCGGCATCGTTTGGCCTTGGGGCCAAACCTGGCATGGTAGTAGCACACACCTGAAGACTGCTGCCGACGCGGGGCTGCTGCTGCGATGAGCATGTGATCATCGGATATTTCTGATACAGCTACAGCAACAGCACCAGCAGGAAGAGAAGGGCAGCTGCGCAGGGCTGTTGACTAGCCAGGAAACACTTGTCAGCCTCAGCAGCCAGTTCTCTACAATCAGCGCTGGCAGTGTTGGCCAAAGCAGCTCTCACATGAGCAGGCAGTTGGCGCAGGAAAAGGTGGAGGAAAAGGAAATCTGGCTTGTTGTCACCGAGCAGATCGAGCATTCGGTCCATTAGCTCTGAGGGCTTGCTGTCACCGAGCCCTTGAAGAGAGAAAAGCCTGCTAGCCCTCTCTGTGTCAGATAGTTCGAATGTTTTCAGTAAGTATTCTTTCAGAGTTTCATACTTTCTCGTCAGAGGAGGACGTTTAAGAAGGCTCACTACTCTCGATGCCGTAGAACTTCCGAGGGCAGATACCACATAGTAGTATTTCGTTTCGTCGGCCGTTATCTGACGCAAGGCAAACTGTGCCTCAGTCTGAGCGAACCAGGCAGAAGAAGACGATTCCCAGAATTCGGGGAGCTTGAGAGACACAGCGTTTGCGGTCATGGCGATCTGGATATGTCCAGTAAACAAGCGTCGGGGTCACCAGTGTGGAAGTTGCCTTTAGGCGAAAAGATGAGCCGAAAACTTCTCACATTAAGACTCTGTGAGTCGCGTTTATTAACTGACAAAAACTGACAGTTCCAACTGACAGCTCGCGCATCAACAGAACAGCTGTTATCATGAAACGTCACCGGATCTCTTAAAGAGACCGCAACTATTAAATGCATCATAACATTCAAGACAATGAACCGCACAACATTAAAGACGATGAACCAACAACCAGATAACAGATAACAGAACACATATAAGAAAGTGAATTATGCCGTCAGTGTTGAGAGCACTACAATCTTTTATTTTTACCCTTTGTGACATAATATTTTAGTTTGGCTCCCACAAGTTCTCAGTTCTCTGCTGAATTTTTGGCCCACCCTTCCTGACTCCATGGTCAACCTCTAGCCATTTGGCAATTCCTAATAAAGGATAACAAAAGATGAAGCAGACTTTTAGAGGTCCACAGCATTATGTTAAATTTTATTTTGCTCTAGCCTGACAAAAAGGTAAAAAGGTGCAGAGCTTAGTGAAGTCCTTGAAATGTATCCACAGGGTCACCTGCAGTTGGTTGACACTCTCTCCATTAGTCTATAGCCCTTTTCACGTGTTGGCTGCACCTCATAGGCAAAAATAAGACTTCCTTGTTAACCTGCTGCTGTTCCTCTTTGGTAATTCCCTCATGCCAAACAGAGGGGGATCAACCCCGCATTGTTGTGTGCTTACACAGATGAATGACAACAGCATCCTTTGTTAGAGTGCCAGGTTCTGAAATGCCAGCTTGCCCTTACACACATAGATCACTTTGCCTGTTACTGCCACCCTTACCAGCTCAGTCATTTCAGCGGCCGATAAACTTCAAGCATAATCTGTGTTACTTTTTTGTATAGAATTAAAGCAACACTATGTAACAATTCTACCTTAAAATAACAGCTTGAAAAAAATTGTGCGGCTAGAATGAGTTTTAATATTACGATTGGCCTGTCTCCTATGCCCCTCGGGGGTCTGAGTTGGAAAAACTGCGATATGTAACTTTGCTGGAGCGGCCCGATGGCGGCCCGGTAGCTGAGCGGAAGTACTTCGACTTGCTTTCTGGCACACCTACCACAGACCCCTCCCACGCTCCCAGGTATAAGGCTAAGCTAGCGCAACATTGTCAGTACGATCATCATGGCAGAGACACCGAAGAAACTGAAGAACACATTGACTGATGAAGCAAGGAAGAGAAAGAGAGAGGCCGATAAAGCAAGAGATCGGACTAGAGTTCTTCTCGGAACAGCTTTTACTCGTTGGCGAGAGCTGAAAGCAACATTTGGATACAAGTTCGATTCAGAGCTAGCCACCTTTCTGCTGGATTAGTAAGTAGCTTATTTGCTGCCATGCTTTGTGCTGTGTTGTACTTGCTTGATGTTTCACTGTGTTCGGAAAGTGACTCGCTAGTTTGTTATAACTGAGGACCCAGCCCGACGACCCGCTCGGGAGAACCGGCGCCGCGATCTCTCGGCAGGACACCAACCACAGGCGCCCCGCAGCTGAAACGGAGCCGCGGCCCAGCTGTGGAGCGCCTGCAGCCGGCGTCCCACCGAGAGATCACGGCGCCGGTCCTCCCGTGGCGGCCGCCTCCAGCGGTGTTTCGGGCCCACCAGGACCCAGTTTGGTGGCCTGCTCGGGAGGATCGGTGCCGTGATCTCTCGGCGGGACGCCGGCTGCAGGCGCTCCGCAGCTGGGCCGCGGCTCCGTTTCAGCTGCGGGGCGCCTGTGGCATGGTGTCCTGCCGAGAGATCGCGGCGCCGGTCCTCCTGAGCGGGTCGTCGGGCTGGGTCCTGGTGAGCCTGAAATACCGCTGGAAGCGGCCGTCATCCAGACGCAACTCCTGGAGAAGGCGGTGAAATTCTCCGAGCTGACTGCGCCTCCGGAGGATGTCAAAGAGGCGTTTGAGGCGATGGAATTTAATTTACACCTGCGGCAACGATCGCGCGATGAAGGCGGTGCGAATATTCGCATCGCGTTTGGTGTGAACGCACCGTAAAACATTTGATTACTCTTACCTTCTCAGTCGACATAGCTTGCACCTTCTGACTCCTCGCCGGTTAGTCAACAAACGTGAAATGTGAAAGTGAAAAGGTGTTGTATTTACGACAGTGTCGTATCCGTCCAAGCCTGTAGGGGGAGCTCCAGTTCTGGCTTTTTGAGAAGTTACATTGTACCGCTTTAAATTTTTTATTTATTTATTTATTTTTTTAGATTTTGCAACATTTAAATAATTCTACCTAAACCGCATGAATGAATGCATCCCCAGGATTGTATCAGTGCACCTGAAGGCTAGTGTTCACTTCATACATGAGAACATTTTTATTTTCTCACGTGCATTTTTGCTAAGAAATTGCGTCTAGATAGATGCTTTTGAGGGTCCTGTTTTGCTAAGATTACAGCAGGCAAATGGACACAATCAAAGCAGTGAAGAAATGAAAAACCTGTTGGGCTTCAGTCAGACCAGCAAGGTCAGTATCATCAAAGCTTTGTTTTTGTTTTTTTTGTTTTTTTACCCCTTGTCCTGTCAAGCATTATGGCAGCAGAATTGTAATCTGAATACTGTTTATGCTAAACACATTTGCTATGCCAAGGGAAGCTTTATGAATGTAAAGCTCCCCTTGATGCCCATCAACTCCTCATTTTTATTTATTTATTTTTGTTACAATATTTAACATGATGTGATAGTGTGATAGACAGAGAGAGAGGGAGAACGAAGAAGAGAAAAAAGGAACAGAAACATGAAGAGACAAACAATGAAAAATCAGACAACCAGCTGCTACACCTGTAAAAACAAAACTGAAGACAATTCACGGCTTTTGTGGGGAATCCAGCCTTAGAAGCACCAGGAGCACCTGTAAGCAGACAAGCAGAGAACAAACACACAAACAAAACAAACAAACAAAAAAGCATAAGCAGCAGTAATCTCATATAATACACAGGTGACCTTAAACCACAGGACAGCACAACAACTGCTTAGTGAGCATGCTACTGGGCTAATGAATGTGTGTGTGAGAGTGTGTGTGTGTGTGTGTGTGTGTGTGTGTGTGTGCGCATGAACAAGCAATACACATAGATGGTCCCACATAATAACCATGCTTAAATATCAGTGTATAGGGCCACAATCCCCACCCCCCCAGCAATCAGAAGCAGGCCGAGAGGGCCCCCAGACCCAGGCCACCAACAGCCCCCAAGGTGCACAGAACCCGGGAAGACCACCATAGGGACAACCACGCATCCCCCCAGAAGACAGCAGAGGAAGCCCCCGGAGAGAGCCCCCACAAGCATCGGGCAAAGCCCCCCCGGTGACCAGAGGTGGCAGCCTACAAGCCCCGCCAGGCCCACGTCACCCAGACATGGGCCGCGCGCCGGAACCGGTCCCCGCGAGCCCGAGCGCCACCAAACCCCCCAGCAGAGGCCCCACCCAACACCCGAGAGGGCCAGGCGCCCCAGACAGCCAACCGCAGTGGGCCAGCGCACGCCCCAGTGCCCCTGGGCAAGCGCCCCGGGAGTCAAGACGTGCCCACAGGTGGGTGAGGCCGCGAGCAGCGGGGAGAAGCAATGCCCCCCCCCATCAGGAACAGCACAGGCCAGAGGACAGCAGGACCCAGACCCAGTCACCCCATAAATCATATAAGAAAGAAGGGAAAAAAAAAACATCCACACACACTCACACAGCACATGCATCCATCCCCCAACTCCGCTGGAGTGTGGCACAGTGGGCACATACGGGGGCCAGCAGCCCCCCAGCCACCACAGACCCCGAACCAGCAGGACAACTCCTCCTCCTGGCCCCCCCCGCCCCAGGCAGCAACCAGGCAACAGGGGTGCGGGAAGACCCCTCCCCATCATCAAAGCTTTGTTAATTAAATGACTGAATTACTCTACCGCTGGTGGCAAAGTCGGCAGAAAATATTTTTTTGGATATAGTTACGAAAATATGCATGTTCCCTCTTCGTGCCCTCTTTCGTGTCCTGTCAGTCCGATGTCACATGACATGGCACCCTCTGTATCCTCTATGAAGTGATTTGGTAAAATACTAATCCTGACAACTGTGAAGGACACAAGTTTCCACGACTAGTTGGGTGCTGCACTTTCATGTGGGAAAGTTTGCAAGAGCGTGGCAACTACATCCCGCCATGACTAAACAAGTCTAATGTACCGCAAACCAGAAGTTATTGCTTGAATAAAAAAACTCTTGCATAAGACTTAGTGAGCAAGATGGACTAGATTATCATCTTATACTAACGTGTCATTTGATAAATGGGTGCTTCGTCACACACGTACGGATTATGATGAATTTGAGTTTCGCTGCACGGGACAGCTTTGATCAAAGCTAACAGATAACCGCATCCAAAGCTGTTCATCAGAGGCAATCAAATACCAATCCTCTTATGAATGTGGGTCACATTCATTGCTCAGTGAACCACAGAGGTCCAACCTGTCTGTAAGTCTTCACCACAGTTTTGTTTTATTCCAGGCCGTTATGTTGTCATTTGGTGACACATTTGGCCTCGCACACATTCACATTCACATCTAATCACATCTAACAGCTGAACTGTTGATCTAGTAAGCTTGTTTTTTGTTCAATTGAGTACAAACTGTGGCTGTACCCTTTTATTGCAAAATTTCCATTCGTACCATTTTATTTTCAGTAGCCAGGAAAAAAACAACAACATTTTTTTCATTGAATTTTAAAGTCCAGGGTAGTTCCAGCTAACTGGAACTATATAATTTCATTCAAACTGTCAGGATCATATTTAGCTTTTCACTTGACGATAACCAGACTAGTATTTGAGCACCATTGTGCTTATGATCTCAAAAACAGATGGATTATCATTAGCCAAGGTGGAGTGCATTAACAGGTGTCCAGCTCAGACGGCAGGTATAAATCCCTGCCTGCTGCCATCAGGTGGGACAGTGTTGTACCCTAAGGCCTGTGAGCCCACTGACTGTCAGCCAACGCATGAACATTGATCATATGAAAAAGGACACAATAAGATGTCATAGCGGTTCACTTTCACTTGCTGTTCTTTAGGATAATACAGTGAAGTATATGCACAGCATTTGCTTTCCCCCACTTCCTCAAACCCACCTTCTCTTACCACAACCTCCTTTTTGCTCTCAGTTTATATCTTCTCTGCCCAGCTGGTCTCCCCAGAGGCAGACAGTACCCTTATGATGCACCACACTTGGCATGTTCACCCTCTGGTTATTGAGCAGAGAGCAAAACAGGCTCTTCACGTGATTGATGAGGAAATGGGATTTTAATTCAGTTACTGAACCGTTACCCCGTGGCCATATCTGCATGTCAGCCTTCCCTATTTGGAAACCAGCTTGCTGGGGACAATGTGGAACTTGAAAACAATTTTTCACAAGGCTGGCAATAGTGTTATGGTGATGATCTTCTGGATTTTTTCTTTTTTGAAAAGTGCTTTTTTGTTTGTTTTTTTGCCTGCTTTTAAGAGCTTTGATTTGTTTTTCTTCTTTTGTGTAATTTGAAGGAAACATTCATTTATTTTTATTTACTCGCTGACTTGTGGCCCGAGGAAGCTGTAGAATGCCCGGGATGTCTGCACATAAGCATACAGGCACGTTTAAAGCTTTTAGTTTAACGTTTCAGAGAAAACAGGGGGGGTAGGACACTTCTTGCTTACTTCGGTGCTGAACAACTTTGTCTCTGCAATGCTTTCATTTGTTTGCTATTGTCATCATGTTTTTCTGTCTAAAATAAGCTGCAGTAGTTCTGAATATTTATGGGTTAACTGTATGCTTGTTTTTGTGGGTTTTTTTTTTTTTTTTTTTTTTTTTTTTCTTAAAGACTTGCAAATTAGTCTCTTGGTGGTCCTAATTAGATGTTTGAGTTGTGTTTTTTGTTTTGTTATATGGTACATTTTTCTATTGGGGACTGGGTATGTTCCTTTCATGTTCCATGAAGTTAAAAGTGTTCCTTTTTTGAAAGGGTATTCATCATATGTGAGACAGACCTTTTTCCATCATTATTTGGAACACATTTGTGGTTACACCGCTGTCACCTTTTGTCAAGTTTTTTCAGGGTCTCACTGTTTTGGGGATACTGAGCACAGAGTGCATCTTTCCATTGAAGACACAAAGCTTCTTTGTAAACTTTTCTGTTTTTGATGGAGCGGAATTTCCTTTTGAGACATTTCCCTCTTAGCTACAGGGGAGTGAAAGGCATTGTTGACATTTCTATTTAGCTGCCTTTTTTTTTCATTTATTCATTTCTTTGTTGATACTCAACATTTTTATGATTTTTCTTGGCCATGGAACTTTAGGGTATATTTTAGCGCTGTAATTAATGTTTAATGTTTGGGATAGATTGTATTGAAATTGTTGTTTTTGTCCGACATCAAATGACTAAAACTAGAATGGATCTTTTTTCTTCCATTCTTAGGGAAAGATGGTGAAGGGAATGGGAGGAGCCATGGATTTGGTGGCCAGTGCTGGAACCAAAGTGGTGATCACCATGGAACACTCAGCTAAGGTGGGTAAGAGTGGGTCTGCCTTTTAACATGCTTCTTCTGACCAATATTGCTTGGAGCAACCTAACCCAAGTCAAATTAACTTAGCAATTTCCTTTTCCCATGATGGGATCTTCACCAGGATCTTTTATATCTGCTTCCTATAATAATGAATGAGGGAGTGTTATGGCTGAGGACAAGTCTGTAAATGGCTTGCTTAATGTCTTTTTACCAGAGAACATCCTGATGAGGTTCGACACAGAAACCATGCCCTGCTCATCAGTTTTCAATTAATTTAGATGCAAGTCTAGAATAGGACTCCTCTGTGTTTCGAGAAGGGCTGATTCGTTAGACTCCGGCTCCAACTCGAGATGAATTACCCCCAAGGGGCTTCTTACAATAGAGGTGGACAGTACAACTGAATTGGTTTACTTTTAGAAAGTCAAGACCGTCATGATGCAAGGGCGCTGTAGCATTCTGTATTCACAGAAGCATGCTGTTTTTTTTGCTAATGGGACTCTTGTCTGGCACCCGGCTATAGTCCAGATGGTGCAGCAGGTGAGCATAAATTTACTGCCCTGAAGCCTGTTTTCACTCATGATGGGAAAAGGGGTGGATGATGTATGATGTGTGCTTTTCAGGCAGCATTGGAGGCATTTATATGTGTGCTTTTTTTTCTTAAAGATGACGGGGGGGACTAAGGCGCACACACACACGGAATATGTCCTTCAAATTCTTTTGAATGAGCGTAAACAACCGGCTGCATCCTTATAAATATTAAAGCTTCATAGTGTTCAGTCTTTCAGGGACACTGTTGAAGTCTTAGTTAATGGCTTAGTTAATAACTGACCTTTCTTTTAACCAACTGTTTGTTTGTTTGTTTTTTCCTTTCAGGGAGGAAAACACAAGATTTTGGAGAAGTGCAGCCTGCCTTTGACAGGAAAACAGTGTGTGGACCGGATCATCACAGAAAAGGTGCATTTTTATTTCATTTGTGTACATGACATACGTAATGTTTACTGCTTACCTTTTTCTTTTTTTTTCTTAAATCAAGGCATAACTGTGAGTCTACACGGTTAAATTAATATTAATACTGTGCATTATCACAATGTAGTCAAAGTAGTGACTCTTTTTCGCATCCATCGACACAAAATACTCCAAAATATCAAGGCAAAGACAGTTTTTGTTTCGTTTTGTTAACATTACTAGAAGTAACTCTGAAATGTGCCATGTACATACATTTGCAAGCGAAAATAGAATTGTTAGATTGCTATCTCTGCGAAGTGTTAATAAATGACTGAAATTGAATTCAACAGAAGAAGAACCCCAGGTCAAAATTTCTGTTATTGTGAATAGATGAGTGATAATGTGAAAGACGAAGTGATTTCCAAAAGGCATACAATCAAGATGGCACATTTATTTAGTATTTTACTTTAGTAATGTCTGACTTTTGCACTTTCAAAGTTTCTTCTGTAAACTTTATAGCTATACTCATTGTGTAATATTGTCAACTGATGAGGAAAGAACGAATCCATTTCAGGTGAGTATGGGACTTAAAACACACAGAAAACAGCACAGCTAATCTATACATTTTTTTGCTGTTTTATTGAACTGTATACATGTTTTGTTTTTAGTCCAGGGCTGTTCACCTTGAAGCAGGGAGTGACTTAAAATGAAAAGCAATAAGGTGACCGAAGGTCCATGGGTTTGAATTAGTTTTTGTTCACAGCCAGACAGTTTCATGATCATGCTGACAGTAAGCAGGGCACACAGAGACCATGAAAATTTTGCATTTCTTAGATGCAATTTCCTGCATTTTTACAAAATTGTGTCCCGTTTCAGCTCAATACAGAACCGTACTTTTGTTTCTAAATACGGGACGATTTCGTATTTCAAGGGACTGTTGGCAACCCTTCAGTGGTACTCTGTCTGAATCAAATCCACCCCTTAATAAAGCCTATAAAACTACACTAGCAACGTGATTCATAAAATCATCAATGACATCATATTACAATATTATTAAGTAAAATGTTCCAATCTACTTGTGAAGAATTAATGCGGCAGGGAACACACGATGTGCAGACATTACAAGCGCTTTATTGATACCCACACAACCCGTACCTAACTTTGGAGTTAGCCGACCTTTCTTTACGATGTCCAGCTTCTCAGTAAAAGTCCCCCGGGCAAATGGCTGCAACAATAAATTTGCCACCAAATCAACTTCTCCTCCTCCTTCAGCCATTGATGTTTTGTATAAAACGGAAATTTACCTAACGACTGTTATTAATAGTTGTTAGGTAAATTATTAATTAATAATAATAATAATAATTATTATTAATAGTCTATTAATAACTCAACTATATCTTATAAAAGCTCCTCAATATTCGTGAATTCAATAACTCGAATAGCACTAGCACTATGTATTTTTTTGTAGCATCAGACGTCATGTCAAAATCTACCCAATCATCGAATGTGATTAAAATGACGTTTCCATATTTCTGCTTAGAGCCAATCAGACCACCTACTGTCATGGCTTAGCCCAAATGCAGAACACACACACAAGACCGATATAAATAATAAATGTTTATTGCAAATAAGACTGGATGGTCGGCAACTGAAGATCCTGGAACTGGATGAGCACTGTACAAGAGGAGGAAATTAGTAGAGAGTTGTTTAAGGATACTGAAGGTGAAGTGGATGACGGCTTACTGGTGAGTGAACGAAATCCGCCAGGGAGGAGTAGTGAGGTTCTTGGAGAATCCGGAGATGGGCTGCGTTGGAGGGTGAACAGCGTTTGGTCAGATAAGCTTTCCAGAGGGTTGGCAGAAGGTTTCATGGATGGGGGTAATACTCTCAACTGAGTTCCTTGGCTTGATCCAAAAGCGAGAAGTTCTGGAAACACCTGGTGTCAAAAACAGGACAAGATACATGAGCAAGATTTGAGCATAGACTTGGTCGGGGTGGTAACAAATGTACCATACATGTGAACACTCCGACGAGGAACTGCAGACAAGGTGGTTCCTTTAATCCTCTCCTGATGAGTGGATAACAGGTTGCACCTGTTGCTGGTGCCTCCTGAAGTCAGACGCCACCTCCTGGAACAGAGCTGTAAGCAGCAGCCAAACACAACCAAGCCTCCAGAACCTGACACCTACGCCTGCAATGGGCTGTTGGGGGCCATCAGAGACAGTCTAATAACATTGGTTCGGGGTTCGCTACGCTGTCTTCTACATTCTAGATGTAGTTAGGGCCAGCAGACCCAATTGTTCTGGCCTCCCGGCAGATTTGTTTGCCTGGCAACCAATGATAGCTGAAATATGATTGGTTAAATGCGTCAATATGAAAATACACGTCTGGCAGCAGCGCAGCCAGGGGAAAGGAAACGGACAGACAATAAAATAGTAAGATATGAAATGAAATAAAATAATAATTAAGAAAATCACAAACAGATGTTCATTTTATTTTGTTTAAGATATTGTTTAGGCCAGCAGAGAAGGCCTTGCAGGCCCTGATGGCCCACCACTGCTGTAACATGATGAAATGTGAGAGACAAATGCTCCGTAAAGGCAGTTTAGGAACAACTGTTTGAGGCTCATGTTCAGTGGCTCTTATTTTCACCTCTCTGAAAGATATTTCTCCTGCATATGAAGGGAAATTCAAGTTGTATACCAATAACCAATTTTTATTATTTTTTTATTTTTATTTTTATTTGCTGTGATTTATTGCTTTTGTGTAAATCAGTCTGGTGTGCGTCTTTGCTCACAGATCCTGATCTGTGCACTCTGTGATCACGTGGATACGTCTTGTTTTCTAGCGCGTAGCTTTTGACACTAATTAAACAATTTCCACGAGATGGAAGATGAGTGTTGCTTTCTATTTTCCATTTGCAAAACAGAGACGACAGGGTGAACTTGAACTTGGGTGAGGCAGGGCATCTTCGTTATATGTAATGCAGCATTACATATCTAGCATTACTAATGCTAGATACAAAATGAAGAGTAGTGGAATACATGAAGGAAGAATACAGAGGTATGAATACTGACTGGAAAAAAGGAGTGGGAGAAATGTGAAAATAAAGCCCAGAGAGAGGCTCAAGTGTCCAGTGAAGCTTGGTGTTGCTACAGTTTTGTGTGCACTCTGATCAGGCGCTTATTACCCTCCAGTGGTTTCTGCCTTCCAATGAAAACATGACCTGTCATCGCCAAAGTCGGTGTGTTTTTGTGCCCTCACCCACCCTAATCCTCCTCATTCTCAACTGGCTTTTATCGGGATTGCACAACATTTGTCAGCAAGCATATTTCTGTCAACTTGTATAAAGGTTAAAGCCCTTTCTGCGGCCCTGCAAACCCTATTACCACCTCATCCTCTCCACCTTCTTCATTTCAACTTCTGCTGCTGACTCTCCTGCTCGCCGTAAGCGCTCTCTTTCTTGAATACATGCCCGGCTTTTTACTTTCCTTAGAATGACTTGTATTCTTGCTATCCATGATTTATTCATTTATTATTATTAATTAATTTAATTTTCGTTCTCTTTTAACACACATTTTCCACTTGTTTCTTTGTCCTTTTTATTTCCCTACTCCCACATCCCCCATTTTCAACTTTAGTCATCAGATCTTGTGCTCTGAATACTTTAGTGAATGCTTCTGCCCTCCATCCACAACAAACCAGCATTGTCTGTCATGAAGTAAAAGCATTATGTTGAGAGTTTTTGATGTTGCCAGTCTCTCTTTGTAGTCTGGGCAAGCAAAACCGAACCCTTCAAAAATTCACACATGTAACTGTCAGTTTGTCATCCTCTTGCAGCCTTGGCAGCAGCGTTGAGAGTCCAACTCTTTTGCTACCTCCATAATTGGAATAAGGACGTCAGTGGAACAGCTTAGCAATTACTTTTAGCTTGGTTAACTGGCAGCTAGCCATCAAGAAAATTGATCAAATGATGATTTTTGTACTGGCAAAGGGCTGCTGTTGTCTACTGACATTAGCACAACAGCTAGATTATTGACACATTTGACATTCAGCTTTTTTTTTTTAAAAGACAAAAATATAAGCATCAGAAATGAGGAAGATGGGATGAAAATCCAACCATGTATCAATGCATTAATCCTTATTATTTGCATATTGAGATTTAAATGATATATTTTGTTTCTATTAGACATCAAATGTTAGAAGAGTAGAAAATGCATGATGGAAAATTTATCTGTTGTGTTATTTCGACATTCTTAAAGTTTGGGTGTTTGAATCTACACCCACGAGAAGACACCGATCGGGATGTGATCTCCATCAATGCTGAACTTTTCCTCGGGCTTTTTAAAAAGATTTTCTTGATATTGTAATTCAATTGGAGAAGTCAGTTGGAATAAGGTTCATCTTGGTAAAAACACAGCTGAATGGGATAGACAAGCACTGCCTTAGAAACACTGTTGCTCAAATGGTGCAGCTCTAAGGCAGAGTAAGACTTTTCTAGATTCCAGAGTGCATTAAAATGTGTATGGTATGCATGAGTTGATTGATATGATCAGTAAACAATTTGCAATGATTGCAAATTTGCCATTTACCCTTAGGAAACCTCCCGGTACCTTACTAGCACAGTGAACCAACTTCATGATCAGAATTTCAAGAAGAGATTTTGCTGAGGGATATAAAAGACCCGAAAGGAAAGCTCTGAAAGTGGCGCTCGAGCAAGGTTTGTGTGTCCCCAAACCAATCCATTAATGAATGCAGTTATTTCACCATGACTACCGTGAAGAGAAAAACCTTCATCTGTGATTGTCGGAAAAATATTATTATGGTGATCACCCGAGGTAACTCCCAGCAGTTGAAAAGGATGGAACATAAACCATGCAACAAACAGTACCTTTAATAAGCCTGATATTGCTTATCGTAAATGTATTCTCCAATGGTTCTATCCTCATATGATTAAACATTTTGGCTCCAAGTTGTTTTCTAAATGAGAGCAGCAAGGGGGATATTTAAAACCTGCTAATGATACTCCCTCCCCATTCAGACACATGCAGACGCTAACATACACAACGCATTCTCACAAGTGCGCACCCTCCTTGGCTCTTGTTGGCCGGCGGGATGGTAAATCAAGTGTTGTCCTAAATAGCTGTGTTTTGATTTGAGGCTTGGGCTGGTGGGAAACCTCTTGCCTCAGGCTGTGTCTCTGCTGCTCCTCTTTGTTGAATCATCTTATGCTTCCATTTCTCCGCTTTTGACCGCAAGTGCCCTGTTTACAAGCGTCTTTGCTTGAAGCAGCGTTATCGTTAAAATGAAGAAGTGCGTGTCATAGTGAAGTAAAATCACATCACCTCTATGGTCCATGTGGCTTGAGCTGCTCACAGAGATCTCCATCTCCCTCTCTTTCTCCGTATATATTCTTTTAAATGAAAGATTTAAATTAATTCATGCAAGATGAAGCAGATTGACTCCTTAAATATTCAGTCATCACAGTGAGCCCATGAAAAATGCTACCTTTCTCATTTTGCATAATAACAGCATGACCATAGAAGGCAGTAATGGCTGCAGCAACCAAATTGAAATTATTTTATGGTTCTACTCTGAGTTTTTCTTTGAACACATCTCCAAATTAACTTTAATTGTAATTGCTTGAATGTATTACAAGTTGTGTTTTTTTATTTTTTATTTAATACTATTTTTGTCTTTCTTCTTCTCCTTATGTGGAGTAGTTTCCTTGTTACATGACATTCAGCCTTGGCAGACAACACTTCACATAGGCTACCAGACTTTTAATGAATAACTTGCATCAGTCTAATAATTATGAATATTAGATGTTAGAAATGAGGTCAACTGATGCACATACCCAAACCACTTTGTGTCCAGGTCTCATAGATTTTGAAGCAGAGTGAAACCGAGTTTCACATTGACATATGACAGGATCTCCCACACACCAACTACCTCTGATACATTTTGATAAATCTTCAATTCCCATTAATCACTTGTGACAAATGTCACAGTTAGAAATGCACGTCGGTGTCTGTTATCCATGGACCCTCGTCCCTGTGACATTCCATCTGTCTCGCTATATTGGAGTGAGTTATCCGCCTCCTGCTCTGTCACTGTATGGGGTTCTAATGAGCTGAGAGTCATGACAGGCTGAGGCATCTCCTGTCAGTCCCTGCTGAGAAAGGCAACAGGGTCCTGCTTGTCCTGAAAAAGTATTTTGCATTGATTGCATGAATAAGGATGATGGCATCGCTCGAGATTCAGTTGTAAATTGTTTTTCACGAGGTGTACAGTATGAATTTCTGCCTGATTTGTCATGTCAGACCTGTGTTGAATAGTAATTATGACCCAGGAAGGTCTCATTTCTGTCAATGCCACAAAATACTTCAAAATCGGCTCAAAAATAAAATGGAGTAGTTGAAACTGGGTATTTACATTTGTGTGTGCGTGTGTGTGTGTGTTTTTGTTTGTTTTTTTCTCTTTTTTCAAGCACTGATATAAACATTGATTGCGACCAATGCAACAAGCATAGTCGTCACTTAAGTTTTGGAAACCAACAGCCTATGAGAAGGGGGAGAATGGGATGGTACGGAATTGATTGCATGCTTCCGTGTTTTCACCCTCAGATATTGCACTGCTCTTCTTTAGACCCTAGCCCGCACATTGAGAAAGTCCCTGCTTACACTCAAATATGCTCTGCTTCATCTCAAAACTGTTTGCACTCAGATTCACTGTAGAAACTACCTCTAATTAGTTAACTTTATGTTTTATTTATTTTTTTTGTTGTTGTCTTTTGTGGCAGTGTCTCATGAATTAAACATATTTGTGCGTGATCTTCAGCTTGAATTACTTTGCATTAATGATGATCTTTCACATTTCGGATACATTATTCTTAAACTCCGGTAGTTTCCTCTTGTGTTTAAACTCCTTAATAGCTGTGCAACATTTACAATGTAATTGTTCATTTGTTTGTAGTGGCCCAGCTTCAGGGAGTTGAGGGCTTCTCTCGGAAGCGTCTCTTGGATGTGTCACCAATAATTGCTGCTATTTTGTCATCTCCGGTATGGGTGACAGTGAAGTGGTACTCTGGCCTCCTGACTGAGCCACTTAGGTTTTTTTTTTTGGCGAGCTTATTGTTCCTTTTAGGTCCATTTGATAATCGAGGCCCTGACATCTTTGTATGTCATTCAACCCATCACACACACCATAGGGGCTTAAACCCACCTGTTACAGAAATAATTAATCTCACAATTTTGTCTTTATATCTAACCACCCACTACCATCTCTCACTCTAAAATACCCATATTTTTCCTCCTGTCTCTTGTCTACCTTCCGTCGTTCTACCAGGCTGTGTTTGATGTGGACAATACAAAGGGCCTGACTCTGATTGAAGTTTGGGAGGGCCTTACTCCTGAGGATATCAAGGCATGTACTGGCACCGATTTTGAGGTGAGTAACCGTAACAGTTTGGCTACCAGCATCATAATGTATTTCCTGATGTCACGTTTGATGAAAATGCTCCATCTCCCTGTTCCTCGTGGTGTCATCTAGGTGTCGCCCAACCTGAGGCCTATGCAGCAAATTTAGAGGAACTTCCAATGGGTCTGAAGATGTGTTTTTTGGTTTGTGTTGCTCCATTTCTCAGCGACTAACACCTGGTGATGTAACGGTATAAGTTGGGTCAAATATGCTAATAAAACACAAATGCTCAGTTCTCTGGTAATCAGCATGCAAATATCTAAAGGATTTACTGTGCAGCAAGGACAACTGAATAAGACTCTTGGGAGCCAACATTAGTGGCTCTTGATGTGGTGTAATGAAGTTTTTAATTTTCACTTTTCTTGTGTGCAGCTGTTACCAAATCATCCTTTTGAAAATAACAATTAAACTGATTATAATGTTAAGTTTTTGTAGGAATAAGATAAGTTTTCTAGTATTTTGAATGTAACTGATGCAATACAATTTAAATCGCAGTTGCTGTATAAATACGGTGATGTATTAAGATGGAAATTTAAAACATAGCGCGTTAGAGGAGAAGGGTGTTGGAGGTCGAGTGATCACTTGTGCATCACAGATGGTAGTTAGTTTGACATTGTGATGCAACAACAACAAATTATTTTTATGCAGTCTTGCTTTTCTGCATTTGAAAAAACCAGGGAAATGCAGTAATGTGGGTCACATGTTTGTAACAACCACTTTTGCCATAATGCCAGCCTCTTTTCTCGGCAACTCAATGCAATTCAGACCGAAAAACTATTAGCCTTAACGTTTTTGTACTCAGACATTTGTTCCACTGTGTTTGTATATAAAATAAAATGCAACCTGGTGTGCAGTGTAAAGCAAGTGTGTCTTTTGGCTGGTTTGTTATGTCTTCCGTATAAGAATAAACAAGCCATCAACAGTTTGCTCATCACATAGTATTGCTTGAAAGCAAATGACTCTTTAGAGAGTGCAGGTTAGAGCTTTCTATATTTAGATGGTGGGCTCACATTGACATTCTTTATGTGATTTCTCCACTTGAGAGGTACTGTCATTACCTGAGGGCTGTTACATAGCTGGCAAATTCCGCCAGTGGGATTTTGGGTCCAAGAGATCAACTGGGTTGGATCATCAAGCAGAAAAATGGAAGAAAGTGACAGGGGCTTTTGCCACCGGCTGTTGATGTTTATCCACCCTATCCTTTCATGAGTAAAACCTGAGTGGTACCATAGGAGCCTACGGTTTGTAACATTATTCACATACTCTGAGTTGGATGCAAGGAGGGAATTATGAGAAACGCGACAGGCTTTAACGCTACCAAATGTCAACGGTAGAACTGAAGGGACCCTATTCTTTAAAATGACTAATTGTAAACGGGTGTAGTAAGCAGGTTTAAGCAAAGTTGGTTAAAGAGAGCAGACAGATGCAGTAACACCGCATTAAAGAGCATTTACTGTGTGTGTGTGTCAAGTGTCTATTAAGCACTCAGATTTGTGGCAAACTAATGTCAGGCAAATCCGACATGATGTTTTGATGAATTGACTTGACCTTTTTTGATAAATTACGTAAGCTTCAGTATGACTGAACTTGAATCTATATTCACCATTCCTTAATTTCTCTAGGAACAAATTTTACAAGATATTTAGTTTATATTTCGGTAAACCGTATTGCATCTTGAATTCCAAAAAAAAGTGAGAAACGTTTTTAGTTTTTAACCCCCATCAAATTCGAGCTGAGCTTTGTTTTAGTTTTTTTTTTTTTTTTTTTTCCCATGTTCTGTTGTGAATGAAATATTGCTTTATGAGATATGCAAATCACTGCATTCTGCTTTTATTTCTGCACATTTTCCCCAGCATCCCAGCTTTTTTTGGAATTGGTGTTGCATTTGACAATCCTATAAGTGGAGACACCACAGCGAAAGGGATTTCTGCTATGTGATTATCGATTTTGTATGTCCGAAATATTTTTAATTTGATTAGACCTTACACCCGTGCCACTTCACATCAAAAATTATTGTTGAAACACCACCAAATGGGAAATGGACAGAAAGAAACGCAGAGCAAAAATGGTTGCCTAGGAAAAAAACTTGTTAAATGAACTTTTGTTTAAAAATGTAAAGAATATATATATATATACAGTGTATATACTGTAGGTGCAAGGCATCATGAAATCTGAAGACTACCAAAAGATTTTGGGATGCAATGTAGGGCCAAGTGTCAGAAGGCTGGGCCCGAGTCAGGGGTCATGGGTGTTCCAGCAGGACAATGGCCCCAAACATACATCTAATAGCATCCAGAAATGATTGAGGACTAAGTGCTGGAGAGTTCTGAAGTGACCAGCAATGACTGTACCTGCACAAACATGGGAGTTAATTAGGCCCAAATAATATGTTTTACCAACAAACATATTATTAGGGCCTAATTAATTCCCCTAAACAAAATCCAAATATTTACTTTTAATAAGTATAGTTGAAATAGTTAGTATTCACTTTATATCGGCTAAACACTTCAGTGTAACGACATTAAATCTTATTGCATGAAAAAGTACTTTGGGTTACTTGTGACCGTCTTGTTAATTGAATGAAAACAGATCTAACTAAGATTGATAAGAATAAAGCTGACCAATCTTATACTGATTCTTTCAATAAGGAAAGCAAGTAATATTGAATCAGTTCAATCAATCAAGAATCTTTATTGTCACTATGCAGGCATAATGAAATTTAGTTCAGGAGCTCTTGGCTTTGGATACACAAAAGATATAAGGCATAAACCCTATTAAGCTGAGAGTCAATCCTTTGAATATGTAGTATCAATCCCCAAAAATGTTGACCCAACCCAGATCTATTAAGATGTAAGAACAGAATTGCGTACTGTTGGAAAAAAAGCCAAATATTCAACATGTTATGGGTTTATGTGTGTTTGATTTATGCACAATCATCGAGAATGAACAGCAAACCTAAACGCAGTAAATTGATGTTATGCAAGCACATTTTCTGTTCAATCTATTAAACATGTGTCCCAGTTGATTTATTGTTTTTTCTCCTAGTGTGGGTTTGTGGGCACGATTCTTTCTTAGGCTCAGTGAAATGTCATGCATATGAAAAAGATACAAAGATGCAAGTCTTCCTATTCTCAGTCTTAATACCAGTTTGGTCCATTTTTTTGAATGACTCATGTTATAGTGGCGTGCCAGCTGATTACCACCACAGATTATGTCAGCAATTCTTTGTCACTGGTATTTTAATTGCAGCTGTAATGAATCACATCCATAATGCTCTCAGTCACTCAAGTACGACCTTGGACATGAAGCTCCTTGCAATCAGGTTTTGGATTCAAAATTCTTCGCAAAGTAGGCTTCTGATAAGATAAATACATCGGATATTATATATTTCCACTCCGTGATTTATTGATTCCATTCATTCAAAACAAGTTATTCACGAATCAACGTATTTTGTGGCATCAACCTTGTTAATCTTTGACTTTGATGTGTGCCACAAACCAACTGCCTTGTTCGAAAAGAGGTTTTACTTGCAGCCGTCGGATGGTGGATATTCTGGCCGCCTAAATTCGATTATGAGAAGACGCATGTGTTCTGTGTAATAAAACTGGACGCGTTGCATTATATTCTGGTGCTTTCTAAAGGGTAACTATATAACTAAATGTACCCGCGTCAGTGGTATTACTCGGTCACGTATTTTACGTCTACCCACCGAGTGTTGCCATATTTGGATCCGTCCAACCGCATCTTCATAATTGTGCTGCGCGCCGATGTGCTGCTGCTCAAGGGGGTGTGGACACGCTAATGTGTGTGTGTGTGTGTGTGTGTGTGTGTGTGAGAGGGAGAGAGAGAAGTGAGGCTGTGTGTGTGTGTGGATAGAGAGGGAGACAGAGAGCGCGCACTCCAGGTTGGCGCAGGCACCGGTCCGGGAGAACTGAGCATTGTGCAAGGTGCCAGCATGGCTTCGTCTCACGGGAGAAGCGACCTGCGGTTCGCAGACTGGATGGCAAGTTTACCGCAGGGCATGCACACTATCCCGCTCACTAACCTGGCCATTCCCGGTAGGTGCTTCTTTCCGTTGCCCCCCTGTTTAATCACGTGTGGAGCATGCCCAGCTATTTTCATCGCGCATTTATTCTAGTGCATGAGAATTACACTGATTGGGTGTGCTGACTTTTAACACTGTGGTCATTTAGCCACTTCTTAAACTTTGATGTTTTACTTTGCATTCCCTGCAACTCCAGCGTCCTTAAAAAATGATGGGAGTTAAACTGTACATAATTAGAACAATGCAGGACCTGTTGCGCAGCGCGAGAAGTGCTACCCATAGTCTCAGCTCAACTTGCCTGCGTTAAGGGCCGTTATCTCAAGGCTGTGAATAACACCAAGGTGACTGATGTCTTCTTCTCCCGATGAGAATGCCAGAGGCATAAGAGATGAATAATACGTGGATTACTCGTTTTAGTGTTTGACTTCTGGTGTATTTGCTGGGGTGGTGGCCAAAGAGGAGAAGATACGTTGCAGATGAGTTCAGTCTGTGCCCTCTGAAGATAGGAAAATGAGCAGTTAGACCTTTAGCCAACAAGTGTGCAGGTCTCCTAAACTCCATTCAAATTGGAAATACTGTTTGTAAAGCTGCTGATCTGACTGATGGTGTGGCTTATTAGCGGTTAGTTAATTCCCCATTTGCTGCCGAGCGATTATCACACCTCCACAGAAAGCGCGTTCATTCTTCATTTTTTTTAAATTTCTAATCCTTTGTGTCTACTCTCTCTTAATCCCTTTTCTCCGTCTCAGCTTCACTATCCCCATCTCTCCTTTCACGTTTAACTACAAATTGCCTGCTGTGTTTACTGGCTGGCATGTGGAATCATGGCATTTCAGATGCAGATGGATTGATGTTCAATGTCCAATGAGGCGTGGCATTTTACCAGTACTGACCAGTGCTCTTGAGGATGCTAATAGAGGTTATGCAATTGCTCCTGTATTTAATCCAGTACCAACTGAGATCTGAAACAGCATGGCATGCATGCTTGACATTTTGCTGAATCACACAGATTGTGCTGTGTTACACCACAGTTTGCCGATGCCAAAGCAGCATGCAAACATATTCTGTCCAATTTAATTACGTGTCATTACTTACTGGTTCTGTCTTGCAGCTCAGTTGCTCTTAGTCCATCCTCCCTTTGGATACAGATTGTGAAAACATTCACCAAATCGTGGCACCATCTTGTATTTGTCTATAAACATTTGGCATAATGTTTACCAAGATAAATCCTCCAATCCCTAGGATTTTATAAGACCTTATTTTAGCAGCAGCCACGTGTTCTTCTTGGAGTGTACATTTGATTTCTTAGAAGCGCATGTCGCACATCACACTCTTTTGTCTCATCTCAGAATGCAGCCTTTTTTCAAGCAGGAATAAAAGTGGGACACACAAGAATCACAAAGATCTACCGTTTCACCTCCTGCACAAGTTTAATCTCTTCTCAACCTGCATGCAAGGATTGCTTCAATTTAGGATGTCGGTGTAAAAATGCTGCAGTGTAATCTTTACCATACCACTCCTACTACCTGTAACTTAGGGATGCTACTTACTTTTGAGTAAAACAAATCAATTAAATAACCAGCCACAGTCAGGATGATGCAGGCTGTATTAGGTCTTAATCATGTAGAGAGCATGTAATGGTATGTAACTCCACAGACCTTCTGTATGATTAGCAAATCTTTCTTTTGAGGTATTGTGCAGCCGAATGATTTATGTAGAAGAGGAGGATACTGTTCACTTTATCACACATTATAGTTTCTCTTTGTAGCACCGGTGTTTGACAGGACAACAGCTGCTGTAAGTCAGCTTGTACCTGCATACCAAATGTGATGTTGCTGTTCCTGTACCTCTGATCTCTCTGACTAATTTTGAAATCAGTTCAAGCGCTGCAGTAGTAATAATGCAGGTTATGAAGGTCCTGTAGTGTACTGTTGACTACAGGGCTGGTCTATTTGTTGGGTGATCTATGTTGTTGTTGATGTGTTTGTGTAACCAGTGTAGATGGTTAAATTGCAAATATAAATCAAATAGAGCATAGTGCACATGTAGGTTTGCTTTCCAAAGCACACAAATCCCTGACAGTGAGATGAATTGGTAATAATTTGTAATACTTAATTATCTCCTTTAGATTTATGCATTTCTATGCACTTCTAACTTCTCTGCCTTTCTGTGTTTCCCTGTGTGTATGATTTACATTTGGGATAAATAAAGTATTTTTCATCCATTCATTCATTTCCAAGTACCAGTTTCTTATAGTCCTACACGTATATGCAGAGCAACACATGGCAGAATTTCTGTGCTTTCATATAGGCAATCTAAAACTGGCTGTATTACTAAATGAGCAGTTTTCCCTGATGCAGTGGAAATCAAAGATAGTTTTAAGTCTTTAGCCTTATAGCTCACTTTTTGATAAGTATCTGACTCGGGTTCAATTGAACTGTACTGTATTTTCTAACACTCTTTCCTCACCCTCTTTGCCTCCTCAGGTTTCTTTTCTATGTTCCTCAGGTTGTTCTGGCATTCATCATTTCAGCTGAAATCATTTCAACCACCAGAGAAAAGTAAATGACATCCGTGTCCCTGTTAGGTTGCACAATAACGAAAGCTCTCTGTTTAAGCTATAAATCATTCTTTGAATTTCCTGGGAGATTTTACACCCATTGGCCGAAATAATTACATCAATAAAGCAAGGCGCGTAGAGGGAACCCATCTAAACGCTGATGGTATCATTAGCCTCTGGCCATTAAGTTGTGCAATTAACATTTACTCAATGATAATGATAGATTGAGACAAAAAGTATGTCCCTTAAAAAAGATTGAAATTATCCTTATCACCCAGTGTCTGTGAGTTACAGTAATCAATAGGCAAAATGATAAAAGCTCACAACAGTTTTGCCCTGTCCTCTGGACAGAAGAGTTTAAGACATTATTAGCTTTAAATAAAATATACAGCTGGATGGCATCAGTGTAACCAGGTAAAACATATTGTGAGAATAAAATTCTGAGGAAAATAAAAGTAATCAATTCTTGGATAAGTGAAAAACTATTTAAAGCTATATATGCTGGGATGGTGAAAGAGATGATTGATTCTGTCAAAAGAATAGGTTATGACTAAGTAAAAACTGCATGATTGTCAGGGCCTAAAGGCACCAATGACTCATGTGTCACCTGGGGGAGAGCTGGGGGGAACTTAGTGGTGTTGTGAAAAATTTAGATGAGCTAAGAAAGAACAACTTTTTTTGTGAGCACTTCCTTGTAACAATTTTGAGAAAGGAGGATATTCGGTAATATCCATGTAGAAAGTTTTTTTTTTTTTTTTCATTTTATTTTGAGGGCAAGAGGAAGCATGATTCCTGACCGGCACGTTGTCATTTAGATAATTAGAGTTAAAGAGCTGTGTATCGTGCTGTGACTCATGACACAGGGCAAGAGAGTTTTGCTTGTGTTAATCATTTGAGAAAAAATCATGCACATATTCGTGAGGATAATCCCATTTGCCTTATCGCTTATCCGTCGTGTTTGTGAGGTAAGGTCATAGCAGCTTTGCTTTACTGGCAACACACTGGCCACTGGCCACTTTAGCGTCACATTATGAGGAGCTATGGAGTAGGATTCGGGCGGACTGCGCTGGTTCCACTAAGGGTGGAAGGATGACCATAGGAGGCATAGAAGATGTAGTTGAGAAAGGATGCAGTCACGTCCCCCACTGGCTAAGCCAAATAGTGAGGGACATGATAGGCTGTTTACCTAATACTAGATCTGCTAGGTAAGTGCTGAAGATTGCCTGGCAACACATTTTTATGGCTGAGTTTGCCTGCAGTTGTTGGCAAAAATTACTGTGGATCTGTTTCTCTGTGGTTCTGTCACTGACATGTGAGGAGAAGGCAACCAATTGAATATCCCTTGTTTCATCTTCCTATTTCAAGAATGTAGGATAAACTTCATTAAAGCTCGCGTTTGGTCTGTCTGCTCTGGGCAACTATAGAAACACGGTAGACTCTGGACTCTGGGAAGGAGGATCCACACTGTCAGTTCATGTAATCAGCCTCACAAGAAAATGTGCAATATGTGTGTTTGTCGCAAATGTCCGAAACACAGCAGTATCACAATAAAATTGCAGAAATTGTGAGATGGTAATATTTTTCACTGCCTATAACCATTTATTAATATCTAAATTTAACTACGAATTATTATGCCTTACCCTAACATAGTCAAATGTGAAAAAAAGTTGTTGAACCACACTGGGCCGTAAGGGACTCAAACTTAGTTGTCTTGTGTTGCAAGAAAAAGAAAAGAACGTTATTTTCATGTGATTCTAACTTATTGCAAACATAGTTTGAATATTATGTTACATTTATGATAAGAGAGTCCCTAAATGCAACCCTCTGCAACTCATATCTTTAAATGTTCTTTTCTTTCTTTTTTTGTTTAACGATGTACTTCTAAATATTTGTTCTCCAGAGGGGACGAAGAGGATGCCAGACATACAGAAATGACAAACAGGTTATTTAGTTTCTTCTTTTCCCCTTTGCAAAGTAATTTGTTTCATTTCCAATATCAACAATAATGATCAGAACAGTTTGAAAACTATTGGTGATAAAAGCTCATTACATTAATTGGGGTCATGAATTAAACACTCTGCATTACATTTGGCTAAAAGTGGTATATTTACCTCTGAAGAAAAATGTCTTCATCCCGAACAGGCAAACTACTAGATAGGATAGACACTGTACCTCAGTGATGTAGTGCCCTCATAATAGCAGTATCGGAATTGCAGTGGGCTCAGGGGAGCCATTCTTAACCTCTTGTATTGCCATCTGTAACCGTTCAAGGCTTTAGGAAAGAAATGAATAGGATACCTTTAGCTAAAGGAGAAGCGTGAAGGCTATTGAATTAAGTTAAGATTGTCTTGCAGGCAATGTGTAAGCAAATCCTTTGGAGACGAGCTGCCTTCGGTCTTCGTGGTTCTCTCTGGATTGGAAAAAAAGGTCAGTTCAGGACTTTTAGCTCTGTATCCCGCTATCAGTCTAATGACTTTCACACCCTAAAATAAGGTAAAAAAAAAAAGACATGCCAGGATAAACTCTGGTGGTGCAATAAGATGTTTTAAAGGCCAGAAAATCAAGTAGAATCCATTGAAAAACAGAAAATGGAACAATCGAAACAAACAAGAAGTTTGGTTGTGAGACAAACAGAGATGATGAGAATATTAATTCCAGGGAAATAAAGAAAACAAAGGTGAATGGACACAATACAGCTGTTGTAGGATATGGATGTACACCAACCTTTTCCTTTAAGTTTTTCCTAAGTCAACATATTTTACCGGTTGCACATCCAGTCTATTTGTGGCTCTTAAATTAACTTTAATGTTTCACCAACCTTTTCAGTATCAGACTAACCTACTGAAAAGTGTTTAATCCAATTTAGCACTGTTTTTTTCAAGCAATACCAGTGTCTTCATTTGCACATTAAGTTAAATGGGATTTCAGTGATGGTTGTCATAAAGCATGACAAAGTTGTCAGAATTTGTAGCTGCCACATATATATTTGAAGTGGTTCAATATGGAGTCCCTACGGGTTCTTTTCCACTATCTGCTTGGAGCTAATTTGTTTTCCAGCAGAAGAACACTTAATTCTAACAGTCAAATAATTCAGCTTCATCCGAGATGTATGACCTTTTGCAGACTGCTACTCAAACAAAATGGAAAAAGGGTAGCATTGCTGCAGACAAAATGAGATTGCTGCAAACCGAACAGGAGTTTAAAGAATAGATGATTGCAGAAAGGGCAACATCCAAAGACCCAACATCCTACAGACAAAGAGGAGATGATAGAAGATAAGGAATCTTCAGTTTATATCTATCTTCTAGTAACGTTGAACTCATCTCCATCCTGTCATTTCTCTTTCCCTTCTCATATTCTTCTCCTCTCTCTTAACATCCCAAAATAGACCTTGAAAAGGACCACGGTGAGAGGTAATGTTTTTTTTTTTTTGCTTAAAGAAGAGTATAAACCACCGGTGGTCCTCTCTGAAAGCTCTGCTCTCATTCAGTGAGAATGACTCAGTTCACACAGGTCAATTCTTTAAGGCAACAGTCATCAGCCATCACCACCACCATCATCAATAAGTGGCTCCCTCTGTCTCTGCTCGTTTGTGCCTTTTTCTGTCTCACCTTCGGGCTTTGGCTCTGTTTCTTTTCACTTTTAGTAACACACAAACCGTGTGTTGGCAGGCACAGTTTGTGCCTTGTAATTATGAAGCTGACTGTCAGAGCAAAACCGTTACCAAAGTTCAAAGTCTCCTGTGCCTTCCGGCTGCTGTGACCATTTCTTTGACTTCATGTTTTTTTTTTTTTTTTTTTTTTATGACACTAGAAAATAAAAAAAGACAAATTACTGTGTTAATCTAATGAAAACCAGACTTTTAAAATGCACGCTAGTCTAAGTGAAATTGCACAAAATGAAGCTTCTCAAAGCCGGACGAACATATTAAAATAATGCAGTGGGGAATCAAATCACTCCTGCATGTATACGCTCATATAGAGATTAGCCTCAGTGTTTCACACATTCTGCCATCTTCTTGCTTCTTTTTTTATTTTAGAAAACAATAAAGCCTGTGTTCATGTTAATACAACATTGCAGTGACATACTTAGGTTGATAACTTGATCCAACTCCCGGGCATATATATTGAGACAAGGAGGATGGTCTGATTCTATGTTGCTTAGTTCAACTCAGCACGGTGACTCATATTGAAAAAAATATTTTAAAAAGCTGGCATTTATTCATTCATTTATAACAGTGAAGCCATCAAACAGCTTGAGAGTACAAAGCTTATGAATGTTTTTCTATGAGCAAGTCCTTATGACGATGGACTGTACAGTAGCCCTGTCAAATCAAAGTGATCAGATAGAACCCAAGCATCTCTTCTGTGAATCCCTGCCCCTATCAATTCATTTTTCTTTTCTCTACTAAAGAAGAAGTGTTAGGTTAACAGTTGTCCCATGGTGCCCTAATGCACCACAGCTTTTACTAGAGAGATTGTCAGATTGCCAGGAATTAAATGGGAAAATACAAAAATATCTTATTGGCTTACTCACAGTCATGTAAAAAAGAAAGCACACTCTCTTTTCAGTTTTAAGATATTACGTACCAACACACACACACACACACACACACACACACACACACACACACACACACACACACACACACACACACACACACACACACATCTGATCCATACAGATTTTAAAATAAGGTAAATACAACTTGAGATCACCATTCTCCAGTGGGAAAGATTACTCACAAGTGGACAACATAGAGGACAGTTACCAGTCTTTACAGGTGTGGGCATCCCTTCAATTTCACAGCACAGTCAGAGTGGTTAGAGAAATTGAAAAATTAAATAAAAGTACACCTGTGACTACAGGCCTCAGTTCGCATGTTAAATCTTAGTTTATGATATACAATTAGAAAAAGACTGAACAAGTATGGCCTGTTTTGAAGGGTTGCAGAAGAAAACCTCTATTCCCTAGAAAGAACATGGCAGCACAGGCTTGTAAATCTGCATCTGAATAAAAGACTTCTGTCACAATGTCCTTTGGACAGGTGAGAACAAAGTGGGCATGTTTGGACATAATGCCAAATTCACACCAACTGCCAAGCAAGATGTTGGAGGGTTGATCATTTTTGGCTTGTTTATCAGCCATAGGACCTGGCCATCTTGCAGTCATTGAGTTGACCATAAACTCCGATGTATATCAACGTATTCTAGACAGAAAATGTGAGGCCATCTGTTGGAATGTCTTCCGCAATGGTGTGTGATGGTGTGTAAGTTATGGTGTAATATCACGTGTTGTTGTTCATCTCAGGCTGTCATTTACCTAATCTCTACCTAACCTAACCAAGACCTGGTTCGAGATCTGTGAATTCTATTTAATTATGTCCTAAAACATAAAACTTTAGTATTAAAAAAAAATCTGTCTCAGTGTTAAAATTAAACACATTTGTTTTTTCTGCATCCTTAAAGACATGCTATGCAACTTTTTCATGGTCATAAAATTGCTTGGCAATCATCAGTTTGCTTGGCTGACCCGTTCAGATGAAAACGGTGACATTTCCATCTCCATCTGGTGGCCCTAGCCCGAAACAGCGCTTGCAACTTTGCCTGTGGCGCCGCGTGCTTTGTTTAGCTCTGGAAGTCTCGCGACACACGAGAGCCGAGAACTACTGCTTCACGGCAGGTCGTAAAGGGCTCTGAGCCGAGCCAGGTAGCCTGAGAGACACACCCCCTCTCCATTAGCTGTCGACGGCTAATTTGAATGCGGTTAGCTTCTAGAGTTGTAATATAGTTTGTAATAGATATCGTGATGGAAGAACCACCGCTACTTGCCCGTCTGACCGCTGAGTCACCCAGAGCCAGCGATTCAGACGGGCAAGTAGCGGATCCATGCCAACTCGGAGCTTTTTAAGTTTCGATTCTGTCTCGTGACTTGACGAGCGAGCGCCCAGTCGGCAGCTACAGTAGGCAGCTACAGGCAGCTACAGGCAGCTACAGGCTCGGTTAGCGTGGCTTCATGCATCTTGTACAGTCGTTGAAAAATAATCATTTAGTGATATAGGGAGGGCAAGATCATTCCATGTTGTTTACTTGTAGGTCTAAACTCAGCATTGCTTCACCTAATGCTACCACATTTGTCGCTGTGTAAATGCACACACTAGCTGTTGTGTCTGGCTTTCAGATAAAATGGCATTGAATTATTACTTGCAGAGATGGGATTTATGGCTCTTTTGGGGGATCCGGCTCTTCATGGCTCGTTCCTTTCAAAGAGCCGTTCAAAAAACTGGCTTGTTTGGCTCTTTTTTTATTTTTTTTTTAAAGTATTTTAGGCTTATAATCAATTTCCGCCATGTCCGCTCGTACCCATGGTTACTCAAAAGATTTTCTTAGTCCTATTTGACCGTCTCTGGTTACTCCACAAACGCAAAGTCCTGCACACATTTGGGAATGCGGCAGAAATCATACATAAGATGCATAAGTTACATTTAGCTTTGGTATCCCCCTCAGCTGAAAAGTGGTCCCAATATTGCTCCTCTTTCTCTGGCTCATTTCGAAACAAATTTGGCTGCTTCCCTTTCTGTCCCTTTCTGCGAGCAATGAGTGACTGACTGTCTGACTAGATTCCTCTATTACTTTTCCCTCACGTTCTATGTGTGCGCTTGTCGGCGTGGCGCTGCTTAGGCACTTATTTTCGCGCCATGAAGGCCTCCCCTCCATACAGAAGTGTCAGTGCTCACTCAGACACTCACTGCTCATGTGAAGGGCACGTGCAAGCTGCCTGCGCCCTAGCCCCCCTACTCGTAGTTGTCCTATGTGGGGGGAATCCGCAACTAGATGTCCCCTGGGAGCTGCGTGAAACACGCATGAGTAAAAAAAAAAGAAAAAAAAAAAAGAACGAGAAATAGGCTCCCGCGCCGCCACGACTCGGCTCCCTTCGTTCATATCAAAGAGCCGTTCAAAAGAACCGGCTCGTTCGCGAACGTCACAACACTAATTACTTGACAAAAATAAATGAATGAACTTGTAGCCGTAGGCTGCTCTTTGATTTATCAAAATGAATTGATAAATGGGACAAAAAAAAAGGCGAGGCGCATAGCCACTAAACAGCAGAAATGTTTTTTTTTTGTTTGTTTTTTTAATAAGTGACTCAAGTGATTCAAGTGGTCAGTATAACTCGAATCCCCTCCTCGAAATGATCCAATCAGCCCGGATTGCCCAAAAGATTCGAGTTAAGCATCTCTACTTCTCCAACTCTCTGCCAGTGTCTTGAAAAATAAACCGTAAATTGCCTCTGGTGGGTTTACGACAGTCTGGCTAGACTGTCGCCTATTTTCTACGGAGCTCCCCCTACAGCTTTGGGGTGTGTATTGCATGGTAAACAAACCCCATATTACTGAGCCCTGCTTTAAAGCCCTACTCCTGTAAGACCCTGTCTGCTCTAATCGGTCAGCTGACCGGACAGAAAAGGGTTGGGCAAACAGCTGGTTCGTTCATTGTTTCATATGTTCCAAACTGGCCAGAGACCAGACATTATGCAAATTGGTTTCCTTGTGATGTTTTTAATCAAAGGAAGAAACTTGAACCTGAACTTAAAACCAAAGTAACTACCTACATGACTTCTTAAAAGAATTCCAGAGCATCAAATTAATTATTTAATTGCTCATGGTTTCTAATGGTTTGACATATTACCTAATTGTATGTTTCCATTGAGATGTGATGCTGCGTTTACAGTAAGTGATTTCATAACAAAAATGATAATTAATCGTGTTCAAAAGGCAGGATTGATTGTGATGGACTGATACTTTCACATCACAAGTTTCCGTTAGGGGTTCAGCTGTCACTGGAACTTAAAAATATATATTCTGTAGAATAACAGAATTTTATTACTATTATTACTATTATTTTATTACTATTACTATTATAACTTTCATTTATATCAACGGCACTTCTTTCCATAAGACATTATCACAAAAAATATTTGAAGATTTTAGACCTTGATCTTTATTTGTTACAGGTTAGTCAATTTAATAAAGTATATTCAAAAGAAAAAAAAAAG
Source organism: Odontesthes bonariensis (assembly GCF_027942865.1). Classification (NCBI taxonomy): domain Eukaryota; kingdom Metazoa; phylum Chordata; class Actinopteri; order Atheriniformes; family Atherinopsidae; genus Odontesthes; species Odontesthes bonariensis. The sequence goes on from NC_134511.1 coordinate 18,176,945, forward strand.
TCCAAAATTACAATCAGTATCTCATATGTAACGACCTGCTCCCTCTTTGTTTTTTTTTTGTTATACTTGATGTTGAATTAGATAAAAAAAAAAATTGGATTATTTGTATGTAAGAAGCTAACTGAGGGCACCGTTTTTGCCTTGAAGATACAGCAGTCGAGTATTTTTTGGCATTTTCTGACATTTGCATGGAGAAAATAACTCACATGGAGAATGATGATAATTTAGTGACATTTGATGTATTTTTGCACAACATTTAGGGCCAAAAAGAAAATGATTCAGCTGATACAGCTGCTGTGGCCAGTTAAGGTCATACTGTGTTTCGCTGTGACCCTGGTGACGCGGCTCGGGCCAGTAGTGATGTGGTTTGCTGCCCTACCCCAGGATTCAACTGTCTACTCTGCTTATGGCCATCCTCTGTGAAGACCTGGCACTGGTGTATAGATAGTTTAAGGTCAGTTCAGGCTGTGTGTCAGTGTGTTGGTGGAAGGTAGGGGTGCAGAGATAGGAGTGATTGCAGTAGCACAGGAGGAGCTAATTTGGGTAATTTGCACACATTTACACACGCAACCTTCACATCTAAATTACGGCATTCACCTTGGATCAGTTTCAAGAAAATGCTTCAGAATCAACATTATTACTCACAAAAAAATTATACTTTGATCCTTTAGAGATAACGGTGAGCACCACAGCTCTGTGTTTGACGTTAGATCTGCTTATTAATAATAATTAAGCACTTTAGAGTGCACTTTTTTTCTGTCAAGTGAGTCTGTCCTCTCTGTGTTTCTGTCTTTCCGTCAAAAACTCATCAAGAGGTGCCATAGATTTATCGTCCATTCATCATTAACAGAATATTCAATACCTTGTTTGAAAAATATCTGATAAATAAAAGTTTGTTTGAAAGTGATGTGACAGAAATTGGTTTCTGAAGAGTTATGTTTTGTCACAAATGTCGTACTTCTCAGCCATTTAAAAAAAAAAAAAGTTATTTAGTTTAGTGTTCAGGAAATAAAATGCAGTTTGAAGAAGTTTAGGTCAGTGATTGACTTTGCCATTTCAGAATAATATATCTTTTCTTTGTCTTGACAAACTTCTGTTTTTCACGGTGCGTTTCTGGTCACTGTTCATCTGTACTATGAAGTACCATCCAATCATCTTTGCAGCATTCAGGAGAATCTGAACAGACAGCCTAAATATCTAATTTGCAGTATTCATCTGACTGTTTCTGTTTTCTATCAAACCATCAATAAACAGTAGTTACACAGTGCCTTTGAAAGCCATTCATGCCCATGCCATCCTACAATTTACAATTGATGTTGGATGCCTTGGGTCATGAGTCGTTCTCTAAACCTTTTTCTTCCAGTCAGTCAAGCAGGGGTGGAGCTTAGTTTCATCTGTCTAAAAACTGTCCCAGAACTGGTTGGGATTTTAAGATATTAAGATTTCTTGGCATCTTAAAGTCTAATCTCTGTTCTGACATTTCTGTTCCTGAGGGTAATGGATGGTTTGCACCCTGTGGTGAACCTTTTCTTATTTGCTCTCATTAAATCTTCTCTTTGTTGTAGACTTGGATGATGAAAATAATGATAATGATCCATTGTCTTACCAAAGAATATTCTTCAGTTGGATGGATGATAAAAAGGGTTTTTCTGTTTGCTACCCTAACTTTTGTAACTCTTCACTTACTGATGTGTTTTTCCTCCTCGAGTTGACTGTAGTTGATTTGGCCACTCTTCATGACCGTGCTGTCTGTTTAAAGGATTTTCTTTGTGTTTTTTCTGCATGAGGATGGCCTTTTTCACTTTCAGGTGGACTGAGAGGTCCTTTGACTCCATATTATGGTTTTAGAGTAGCTTCCAAATGTGAATACAACACTCAAAATCAACTCCAGATTTAATCATTATATTTGATGAGGTAATAATGAAGAAAAGCCCACAACTGTCCATGAAACCTGTCCTTGAATTAATTGTTCAATAACATTTGAGGCAAAATAGGGTTCTACATTTGATTTTGCTTTGGCAAACAGCTGAGGAATTGAATAACGCATTCCAACCTCTTCATAGCTGTCTCTCTTGCTTCATCTGCCCGTCCATACTTGTGTTGCTTAATTGGTAGCAACTAAACTAAAACAACTCCACATTTACCGAAAACTTTTACATGCTACTGATGGCAACAGGGTCTCAAACTATAATGTAATGGGAACTTTTGTTGAGAATTTTTTCATCAAGCTACTTTTTCCAAAAATGAAAAAAATGAACCCTCAGCCACAAATTGAAACATTCTTTGGGCCGACATACTGTATTGTGGACCGAAAATATCGCAAAAAGAACAGGAAAATAGTATACGTGCTTCTGAACTGTAAAACTAACATTGAAAGTAGAATTTAGCTATAAAAAAAACCCAACAGGACTGCTACCATTTTCTCCTCTCTCTGAGAAATATGATGGATGAAAAATGTTGTGAGTGTTCCCAGGCTTGCCTCATTTCAAGTTGTCAGAGTTCATGATTGAGGACAACGGATGCTGTTATTCAGAGTTGTTGCCATGGCACCAGGCTGCTTTCCAATACTGACCCATCTCTTTCAGTTGTCTCGCACCACAAATAAAACATGCTGCTGTCAGTACCTGTATGCAGACTCACGTTGATGTCCTCCTCAGGTTCCCATGATTCCTTCAGTTTCTACATCGATGAAGCATCTCCAGTGGGCCCTGAACAGCCAGAGACGGTGCAGAACTTTGTTTCTGTTTTTGGCACGGTGGCCAAGAAGCTAATGAGGAAGTGGTTGGCTACACAGACCATGAACTTCACAAGCCAACTGGAGGCTGGAATCCGCTTTTTTGACCTGCGCATCTCCACCAAGCCCCGCGACCCTGATAATGAGCTGTACTTCGCCCACGGGCTCTTCAGTGCCACGGTTGGAGCACAGAGTGTTTTGATTTTTTTTTTAATGTGATGACTATTTAGCAATACTTGTGGTTGCCAAGTGATGTTTGTACATTTCTGTGATGGTATATCTCTTGTATGTTTGAGTGCAGACTAAGAGTTTAATAATGCAAGATACTTCAGAGAGTTTAAAGCAATACTATGTAACATTTCTACCTTAAAATAACAGTTTCAAAAAAATTATGCGGCTTGAATGAGTTTTAATATTACGATTGGCCTGTCTCCTATGCCCTTCGGGGGTCTGAGTTGGAATAACTGCGCTATGTAACTTTGCTGGACCGGCCCGGGAGCTGAGCGGAAGTACTTCGACTTGCTTTCTCGCACACCTACCGCAAAAACAAATAGACCCCTCTCACGCTCCCAGGTATAAGGCTAAGCTAGCGCAACATTGTCAGTACGATCATCATGGCAGCTCGGCACCGAAGAAACGGAAGAAGACGTTGACTGATGAAGCAAAGAAGAGAAAGAGATTTACGACAGTGTAACCGTACATTACCTCCAAGCCTGTAGGGGGAGCTCCATAATGGGCTTTTTGAGAAGTTACATAGTATTGCTTTAAGTACACAGTCATAGTTAGTCTAGATTTTGGTGTAACCATCTCATTATTGAAATTATTGAAATGGTTGATGTTTGTGTATTTGTTTGTTTTTTTAGGTCCGAGAAGGCCTAGAGCAGATCAGTAGTTTCTTGTCAGCTCATGCCAGAGAGGTTGTCTTCCTGGACTTCAACCACTTCTACGGTGTGCAGAATCAGCACCATGAAAAACTGGTGGCCATGTTGAAAGAGGTGTTTGGAGAGAAACTCTGCCCTGTTGTTTTCGCTCAGGAGGTACACTGACACTTTACTTTTAACAGGAAGTTATTTAACTTATCAGCAGTCCCTAAAGTTAATTTCAGGTGCACTTTCAACCGTTTTCAACTTGATCTCGAGAAGACTAGAAGTTTTTTTGGTAATTATTGTTTTCTCAGGCCAGAAAAAAGACATTCATTTTTTTGATCACTTGAGATGCAGAGTGATGGTTATCACATCCCTAATCATAGTTCTTTTTTTTTTTTTTACTCTGAACATGCCCTTTTTCAAGATTCAAAGTTTTATTTGTCACATGCATAGTTATACACGGTACAACATGCAGTGAAATGACCTTTGACCGCCGTCCACAAAATACAAACTACAAAATATAAACTAAGTAGCAAAGTAACATTAATAGAAAGTTAAAGTAAAATATATAAGCAAGATTAAAATACAAAATAAGATTAAAAATATATACATATAGAATAAAATAGAATACAAAATAAAGTAAAGTAAAGTAAATATATGTATGTGCACAGGTTAAAGTCCGAGATATGTGCAAAAATGTGCAAAAAAATGCACAGGTTAAAGTCCGAGATATGTGCAAAAATGTGCAAAAAAATGCAGTCCGGTTGTGTGTGTAAGTGAGTCTTTTGTACAAAAGACAAGTAGAGAAGACCTGCAGCTGAGTGGGGATGAAATAAAGGGAAGAGGAAAAGCCAGTAGAGAATGTGTGGATTTAGGGAGATAATAAGCTTCTCATTGTTGAAGGGACATCTAGAGTGGTGTTTAATTTCAGACAGCACAAATGACTGGTATTCTTTTCTCCACAGGTACTTATTCCTTTCCTGATACTCGTTGTCTATTCTACTATTCCTTTGTCATCTGTTTACCTCACAGCTGCTCTGTTATCTCAGTGTGCACCAACCAGGATTTCAATGTTGATTCCTTGTTGAAGTTTGGCTGAAATGCAGTCTGAACATTCAGGACTATATAAGCCCTCTTTCCACTAGAATGTAGCCGCAACATTAATATGTCACAGAACACAGTATTGTTTTCAGTCATTTTTATAATTAGTTCAAGTATTAGTGGAAAACTATGTTTATAGATTGTAAGTTATTTCTCAAAATTGGTGTAGGTGAAATCTGGTCTCTTTAAAAACATATTTTTCAATGCATTTAATGTGTCATAATGTCCTTATGGTGGGCTAATAGGACGTTTCTCCTCCTAATGGGAGTATTAGTATGCCTTAATGTAAAATAAGCTGCACCTATGTCTTGAATGAGTATGTGCAACTGAGAACTTTTATCTTCATTTGCTCCAATGGCATAACATCACTCTTGACTTTGGCAATGGCAACATTGTGCTGTTTTATTCCTTTATTTAAGAAACAAACAAGGTAGCTCAATACCAGAAGATTGCTCAAAACTAAAAGATCTTTTGTTTTTATGTTTTTAGATATTTTATGCAAACTTCAGCAAAAAAGTCTTCCAGTAATTAGCACAGACTTCCCTGGATATGCCCAACTCTTAGGTTGTGATTTAAATGTATTGCCACTTAAGTTCTAACATGCTTTTCCACCATCTAGCTCATCACACAACAAGGTTGTTTTCTTAAATCATCTGACAAATGATCATTATTTTTATTTATTTTTATTTATATGGTTTTTCATTGAGACATTACCATAGTAACAGATGCAGATTGTGCTCATAGTATAAACTGCTGCAGTGCACAAAAGTATTTGCTGAATTTGTTAGTCTTCAGTCTTTCTAATCATGTGATACTGATTAGTAATATAATAACTGTGGTTGTATGTAACAAAACTGTCTGAAATCCAAAACACGTACCTGACAATTTCTACGATCTAAGAATTGATCAGTGCTGCTTCTTGCATGAGTGATCTATTACATGAGACACATATATTCATTTATTTACATTTACCAGGTACATTCTACAGAGCCCATTCAGATATCACACATCTTTCTTTCTCCTCAATGCTCCCCACGACAGAGCTCCTCTTTTGTACTTATCATATCATTCAGACAGTTATTTAGTTTTAACTATTTATTTTTTAGCTACTTTGCTTGAACATTTTCATTTTATTAAAAAAAAAGTGTTAAACACAGGGGTTTCAAAGAAGATTATGTCTTTAAAAGAAGAGCCAAGCTTCTTTGGGGTAAAAGGCCGGTCTGCTGTGCTGACTTACTCTTATCTTGAACTAGGATGTGTGAATGAAATAACAAAAACTTGCAAAGGCATCGTATCTTCGGCTCTTAATGAAGTTGAACGTGCTGTAGAAATATTTTTTCTTTTGTCTTTCCAGGGCTGTTCCTTGACTCTGTAGATATCATGAGTCTGGTTAAATGTCTTTCAGTTACTCAGCACAGAAACGGCACGTTTCTCACCACATAACCTCCTGCTCCCCTGAACATTCTCCATCCGTACTCAGGTGACTCTGCAGTATCAGTGGGAGAAGGAGTACCAGGTGCTTGTCTTCTACCATCACCCCATGGCACTGGAGGTGCCTTTCCTGTGGCCAGGCCAGATGATGCCCTCTCCCTGGGCCAACACCACTGACCCAGAGAAGCTGATTCAGTTCCTCCAGGCATCAGTGACTGACCGCAGGTATGTCAGTACATTCATTTATCTGGGGGCATTTGGAATTAGGTTAAATTGAGGTAAGTCTCTCTTCTCGGTCATGTTATGGGCAACAATTAGATACTTATCAAATTAAGTAGTTTACTGGATCTTTACCTTTGTTTGAGTCCAACTATAATGGGTAATTTCCTCATCTTATTCATTTAATTTTACTGGTATACTGCTACAACTAAGACAAAAACAAATACATTTATACATACAGCAACATCTTCAGTAAAACCTGAATATCAATTCATATATAATTTTGGATATATGAATCCAAAATGTTTGACTTCTTTGGGGGGGGAATTTATTGCAACCAATGCAAAAGTGAAGTTAAGTTTATTCATATAGTCAGCCATACTGTGCAGCAAATGTCTTAAGGTGCCTTACACGAATAAATCAAATGGTAACCAAAGCAAGAAATTTACAGCAAAAATGTAAATGCATGATGTGATCTCTGCAGGAGGAAAGGGACGTTCTTTGTCTCCCAGGTGGTTCTGACACCGAAGGCCAGTACTGTGATGAAGGGTGTGGCTAGTGGACTGAGGGAGACAATTACAGAAAGGTGCATACAACTGAAAGACAATTGAATTATCTGGGCTTTTTTGTGTTTATGTCTGCGAAACACACATTGTGCCAAAGATTATTTGACAGGATAAACACTGGCACTATGGGACCAAAACTTGTCACAACACCTCAGGCACCTCTGCTGTGACACGATTTACCCATAACAACCCACTATAAAATTAAGTTATTGGGCATGTGCACATGCAGACACAAATATATGTGATTTACTGTGGCATTTAGGAATTTAATTAAAAGGCTTGTTGGTTTCAACAGATGCCCCTATAGGCATTTGACACTGAACTCATTTGAATCCTTTTTGTTTTTAACAGCTGCAAAAAAAATAAAAACCTTGAGGCTATGCTTTTTATACTTCTCCTTCCTCTTTCTTTTATTCATATGTTGCCCCCCCCCCTCAGATTTACCCTCAGCTTTGTCTGTATTTCACTCCTTCTTAATGTCACCCGTTTGTTAAAAGCCTGAGCAGCAAAACCATAAAATTTTCCTTGCATGAATTATTCATTTGATAATTCCGCTATCAGCCATTCTCACCAGGCATTTAGCTACTTTGATGTAGGTATCCTTCAAAATTCCAAGCGTTCATTTTGCCACATCGACTGCCAGTGTAGAACTCAGCCTTACAAGAAAACATGAAAACATGAGGGGGGAGATAACTTGTAGAATTTAGTCCCGCATAATGCTGGGTGAGGCGTTTGCTGGGGATGTGCTCCCCCGGTGCTTGCCTCACATGAACACGTCCAGTGAGTGTCCTGTGTCCTTCTCACAACCAGACACCAGCTGTGAGAAGGACACAGCCAGACATCACATGCTGCGTCACAGATATCTTTTATCACAGTCAGCCCCATTCTGTGCTAAACCAACCAACCATGAATCATCCCTTCATCTGTTGCTCTCTGTATCTTTTTTGACGACTTTTCCCCATAGTGCTCTTTCCCCTAATGTGACACTGTTGTGCATGTTATGTCCATCCTTGCAGGGCATTACCGGGAATGATGCAGTGGATCAGATCGCAAAGACCTGGGGAGAGTGGCATCAACATCATTACAGCTGATTTTGTGGAGCTCGGAGAATTCATCAGCGCTGTTATCACCCTAAACTATCATTACCTGGATGATGATGATGATGATGCCACCTGAAAGCCCGCAGGGGGCGTCGGAGAGCGCAGTCACCGCCACGAGTAGCAGTGGTTGGGTCTGTGCTCTCAACCTTTTCTCTTTGGCATTTATTTCAAGAGGGGAGCTGTAGTGCTCCGTTAACTTTATTTAGGGCTATAGTGAACCGAGAGATCAAGGGGGATGAGAAGAGACAAATTGAGGGTTGCAGAAGCAGTGGCGATGTTTGGTTGAAGCTCTATCCGAATGAGGTTAAGTTTGTTTCCTGTCTTTGGGGATCAAAACCTTTTTGTTTTTCAAGCTTTTCTTTTCCTTTACACCCTCTGCTGTAAAAACTAACTGCTTTTTCCTCTGATCGGAATGTTCACCACTTCATCAAGCATAGGTTTCTCAGAGCATATCAGCACTCTGCAAGCAGTACCGCTAATTCAGTCTTGATATTTAAGTGATTGTGACAGTTTTTTAAGAGGTTGTTTTAAATAAATCTGTGTTACTTAAATTGTTGGCTGGTGTACGTAGCTAGCTGTTGTATGTCCTCTTAGGATAATCAGTCCAAGTGAAGTCCTCTTTTTCCTTTTGTTCTTCTTTTTCAAATAAAATGCATCCCCGGTCAGATCACTGCAGGTGTTTTTTGAAAAGCGCCCTTTGGCACCTTGATTGCAGAGTGTTCTTTCAGTGTGTTTTTTTCAGTACATACATCAGTGGGGGTGAGAAGAGACAGTAATGTTGTCCACTGGAGTCAGCTCACAGTCAAGACATTTATCAGGCAGATCCATTATGAAACAGTGGATTGATCGATTCAAACCACTGATTTGCAAAATCAAACCACAGAGGAAGAGAGATTGAGAGTGTAGCTTGGCTAGCTGGGGAATAACACCAATCATGTTATTTACAGATGTATTTTGTCCATCTGCACAAAACCATCAATTTCACATTTTCATCAAGCTGGAAATTTCAAAACAATCATCAGCTCGCAATGCAGTAGCTGCAGCCAGTAACTTCTCATGGTGTTCATCCAGCGTGACACATTTCTTGTATTTTGTGGTGGATGCAGAGTCGTGATAGCGAAGTGTAAAAAAATACAGTATACCTGGGTGCACGAGTGTATCCACAGAGTGTCTGTCTTTCCTTTTTCTGGTCGCTTGCCCCCTGTGCATTTGTCTGTACTTGCTGCTGTAGTGCAGTACATATGAGTCATCATGAAATGTATCACCTTGCTGTGTCTTTCATAATACCAGGTGATGACACTGCATAACAGTCACTTAGCGACAAAATCGACTTCAAGTAAGAAAAGTGTAAACATTATGGGTCAGGGGGTCCTGATGTGACCAAAGTGCTTTGACAAAAGATGTAAAGGTAAGATTGAATTCTGTAGCTTTTTGGTGTCAACTTAAATAGATGTTTCGTGTTTTTGAATCCCAGACTTTCTGCTGTCAATGCTGGTGGAACACATTCAGGACCCATTATTCTTATTTATTTTTGGTGTATTTCATTTCAAGAGAAAAAAATTCTATCTATTGCAATGTATTAAACATTATGCATGAAAAACAAATCTCATATCTCATACATCCAAACATCTTAGGATCAATGTGGCATTTTCTGTAGAGAATGTATTCTGCCACAACTTTATCGTCAAGTTAGGCAATATAAAGCCAAAAACATCAAATTCAGCTCCTCCAATTTCGTGAATGTATGTGTTTTGTTTGTAACTGTGCCATTTCTAAAAGTCTCATGCGAGTGACTGAATTCCAGCGAGAAAGTCATGTTTATATTGCATTCTTCAGTGCAAGCAGTACTCCTTTCACTTCTGTGTGGTTTCATGCCAAAATGTTTTATATCGTGGAAAGTTTACACTTTCTGTATTTGCAAATATTCTACTGCCGATAAATTGTAAATTATTTGAATTATTGCTAAAAGTAATCAACATTTTCTTATGACCTGTACCTTAAGTGAGCCACCATGCAGCTATTATTATTTTGTACTTCTGTGCATGAAATCTTCTACATATACCTACTGCTGTACACCGGTGGGGTCCATGAGGTTAGTGCACATCAATTGCCCTTTTTTTTTTTGCATATTTCCCTGAAGAGCATGCGTGCATCAAAGCTGGAAATGTTCCTTCCCTTTAAGATGTCTAAATCAATTTATTTTACATGTTGCACTGCTCCAAACCCCTAAAACCAAACAAACAAGAAGACTTGAAAGAGCAAATTGTGTTGTAAGAACATTCGTGTCTTCCTTGGTCCAAGCTGTTGTCATTGCCCCTATGTTCTGGTGTGAAAAGTCTTTTGCTGTTGTAAAACTTAAAAAAAAAAAAACTTTCACTCAAATGAGAGTGACTCTGTTCTAAGTGGAAAATGGCCAATCAAATAAAGCTTCTATGCCTACTGAGTGAAGTATTATTCTGTGAATGCAGCGTCTGGCAGTTTGAGTGCTGATTGGTCGCTTGGTTGGTTAGTTGCTTGACTAAAGAGATCGTTGTTGTAACCATTACAATAAAACTAATTTAATTTCATGACCAAATGGCAGCACTCTAGATGTAATGATTTTCTGCTTTTAAGCTTGCGTGCCAGTATTCACTTGCTGTCTATGCAGAGGAGCATCCTAAAATCGTCCTGTTTCCAGGGTGATGAGGATGGAAAGTGGGTGGGCAACGGCTCCTATAGGGTGACCTTACTGAGCCTGCATTTTGTACTGAAGCATTGGCCATTGAGCGCCCAGGTGTGCATCTTGTGTGCACCTTATTTTACAGTACCTTCAAGGTCTTTACTTGAGTTGTTCTGACATACTGTTGCTATTTGGTGACAAATCATTATGTATGCGTATCTTAATGTCTGCCTTTTTTCTGTCACACACACACACACACACACACACACACACACACATGCAGATGAAGAGGAAGCAGAGGTGTAGGAGGCATGGATAGATGATGGCATCAGACACTTTAAAGAGGGGCAATAGTGATTTGCGTAGATTCAGAAAAGTTGTGTGGTGTGTGGAGGAGGAAAAGTAATTTCACTTTGTCTACTTAATAGTAATCTTTTTGATTGTACATGCGTGAAGGGTGACAACACGTCCGCCAACAACGTGGGATTTCAGAGTAGGAATGAAAGTTTGCCATGGTGATCTTGCATTAGCTCTTCAAATATTTACAAAAGAAGTACATAAAACTAAATGGGGCAGAGATACAGGCAACAACAACAACAGAAAAAAACTAAGGGACAACAAGAAAGAAAGAGAGAGATTTTGTGTTTCAGTTTCTGTTGCACCCGGCTATGAGATGCTAAAGTCAGAAGAAGCCACAGGTGGTGCTAAAAACTTAGATTCTTGATATTCTGTTTTTCCTGAGGTGCGGTTGTATGAAGTACCTATGAGTAGTCTGAGCATTACCTGCACCAGCAGTCAACGTGAAAACAGGAGGAGGGCTGACAAAGTAATCAAACTAAAGCTGCCTAGAATGGAAAAAAAATAGGTATTTTTGCCATATAAAACTATCTATAAAAAGGTAAAAGTGGTTCAACCAAATAATATATAGTGGATTTTCACACTGTGTCACCTTTGCACCTTTGACAGATGGTTATTTTGACATTATTCTCTACGAGAATGTTCATGTTGCAACATGGACAGTTGGACTCCAACTACAGTCCCTGTAACTGTCTGATGAAGAAGTGACACAGTGTAAAAATCCACACTACAGCATTCACAGACCCCTGTGAAATTTTGCAGGATTCAGTTGTTTTTGACAGCAAAAATAAGTCCTCTTCTGCTGGCCCCATTCTGATCAGCAGCTAGCTTGATGTTGTTGGCCAAAATGAGTTAGTAAGACACTGACTGCAACTACTTCACACAACCCTAATTTAAAATGCATAGATACATACACAAAAGAATGTCTAGTTAAGCCATGGAGTGAAAGATACATTTTTTTCTCTATCTTAGTGTACCTTTTTAACCCTTTTCTGAACCAGCATTTTGGTTCAACCCATATATAACTCTGCTCCATTCAACAATGCATACTTTTAAAAATCCAGTGGATTCACTATGTGTAAGCTTTGTTGTGGATTTTTTCTATCAAAGTGGGTGAGAAGACAACTCAATAATAAGAGAAAATCCGGACTTTGTCTTTAAGTTTATTCAAAGGCATACAGCGTTTGAAGTCTCCGTCACTGAGCGAGTCAGAAACAGAGCCCCGAACAGAATGAACACACACAATATATAGTACGGGGGTCATCTCAACCTCAGGTTAGGAACAAAGGACGAATGGCCCCCTCACCCTGTTCAGGATCAAAGATAACGAAGATGTTTATGAGGTTGCCTCTTCATTATCCCCTGAGCTAAACTCCCCAGGAAGTGTCAATCATAAACCCCCTCCTGATGAATTTAGAACCTGTTTCCCTTAAATAACCAAACAAAAGGATCACAGGGTGAGTGGGGTAAAGAAAGGTCAGAGCACTTTACAAAAACCAGATGGGCATATGGAATTTCCCATTACAGCTTAAATAGCAATGAATGATATTTTTTTTCTAATTTGACAATCACCATGTAGAGCACATAGTGCTGGCACTACAGTACTTTAATTTTCCCGCTGATTAATTCAACTTGATGAGGTAAAAGTTTCGGAAAATTTCAACAAGCAGTAATCATTTGGAATGAGCAAATATTATCTTTGAAGTTGATGAAATTAAAATACTAGTGATAAAGTAGGAATTAGACACTGATGATTTTAGCAATTTCTCTGGTCATGCCATGCTCTGCCCTGATGCTCAGTTAGAGTTTTATCACAAAGTGTTTGTAATCTTATCATTTTCACATCTCCTTTCTGAGAACCATTTCTATAAAGAATGCACAAAATCTGCTGATACTCGTCTCTGAACTTCACTTTCTGGCAGAGCAAACCTACAGGGCAGATATATCGGTCTTGTAGCTGCACGGGTTAAGAGAATGGCCACGCTTCATACAGGTGTTTGGTTGACAGTTTATTTTTCCAAACTTACGAACCATCATAAAACATCGTGACAACGTTAGCGCCTTAACCTTGTGCAGAGTCCATCTTTCTGTCCGAAGTGCCCAGCCGTGCACATGAGTCCTCTTATCTCCCCCACGTATTCCCCATAATTCTCTGCTCATCACATCCGCCCACGTCACTCCCATACAACCAATCAGTTATCGCATAGAAATAATGAGTTTTTTAACAGCATGGAATAATTTCCTTTTAGAACATACATGAAATCATCTTTTTTAAAACACGTCACAAAATAATGAATTCAAAACAACACATTACAAATTAAATGTAAGACTTAAATGACAACACTGTCTGATTGACAGTTACAGGTCTAAATATGAGACCCATAAAAGAAAAACTAATCGAAGAGACGGCCTGGTGGCCTAGTGTCTGTTAAAACTCTAGCTCTGAGGGGCCGGGGCTTGCTGTTATACAGTGATAGTCATTTAGCACAAGGTGCACATTTCAGAAAAAAGAAAAAAATCATTTGTGTATCTATTATCTCAGTCAGTGCAGAAGAAAAATGCATGACTTAAGGTTTGATTGTCTTGATTTTGTATCAGGACCTGTGGTTTTCTTCCTCAGAATTGTTACCAGTTTCTAGAATTAGATATTAAATCCAATATCTGTATCTTAGATATTGGCAAAAATCCAGTATCCTCCATTCCTTTAATACAATTTTATTTCATAAAGTTGCATAGAAAATATGACTTCATACTTTCCCTGTCGATTTAGGTAAAATTATTTGCCAAAATATGGCAATTATTTTTTGCCAATTGCAGATGTGTATCTGAAAAGCATTCAATTTTATTTCTGCAAATGCCAGTGGGTCATCATGATAAGAGTCTATATAGTAGTATGTTAATTCCCCTTTGTGAGACTTGATGTTCTTGTGTCAAAAGAATATTTCATTAAATTAATGATATGCACACAAAAAAAACTTTTCTCAGTTTAGAGAACAATCAAGTAAATGCTGCACATTTTCAGCATAACTTTGAAAATTGCTGCATCTGATAAACAAGAGGATTTTACTTTGAGAGGGCATATTTTATTTAAAGGAATAAAGATCTGAAATTGATGTGTCCTAAGTTTCCTTATCCTAATCCTCTGATAAAAACCAGAACATATATTTCCAAAAGAGTTGTATTTGCAACTCATTTCCAATCAGGCTCTACATTCATTTGACATCTTAAATTTGTGGGCATGACAAGACCGTTTCTTGTTTATCTCTAGATATGATGGGTAGCAGAAATCAATGCTATCTAACACAAACTCACCCGCCTCTTAGCTGGGAAAAAAAAACACTTTAATGCAACACTCACTATTCCCTCTTGCTCTGCCAGTGTGAGATGGATATGGACAGTATGACACGGTGACCACACAAAAAAAGCAGAAATCCATAACCATCCGTAACTGTTGAGTGCTGAATATCTCAATTCTGACTGTTAGAGATTAGTATAAACGTCATCCAGCACATTTTACCTTTATTTTATTTCTATCCAGTTCATTTTTGTGCACTTCAATCAGGACGACCAACATTCCAATTTCAACATTTTCCCTTGCTAAAATACTAAATCAAAAGTGAGTACATGTTTGCTCAGCTTAGAATCACAATTTTATCAACATAAAGATTAATGGTTTTGAAATCTCCATTGCCCTCCAGTGTTTGCTTGACAAAATCACATCTCGGTCAAATCTAAGTTTTCAAAATGAATTCCAGCCCTCAGCATCTAATTAAAACAAGAATCTCTGAAAATCTTCCAGTATGCAGCAAAATCGGGCAGCTCTTTGGATGAAGGGTTGAAAGCAATGGAGCAAACCTCTGAGTTGACCTTGAATTTAAGTTATTTGTGAATTGGAGCAAAAATGGATGGATCCAGAATTGTTTGAGTTTAATGAAAAGCACATTTTTCTAAGGCCAGATGTGGTAACTATTAACAAGTGCCTGTTAAACTGATAGTGGCTGGGACTGACTGTCTTACTGGAACTACAAAATAGAACACAGTGCTTGTAATTTTAACCTTAATTTTTCTTGCTGTAACATGTGGAAATCTGTCCCATGAGAAAATAAGAATGTTACCGAGGAAACTCACTCCATATTTGTTTTTGGTTTCAGATGGATTGTCTGGCAGAGCTTTCTGGCAGAAGCAGCCAAATTTTATTCCAAAGAAAAGATGCCCACGGAGAGAAAGACATTCTTCACTAAAAGAAAAACACATCATTTTCCTGTTGAAATCTGGTGGGCTGTCCTTAAAACAGTGTGACTCCCCTTAACATAAATATCGAATGCGAAAGCCTGCACATATCTTTTCTTATTGATGCACTTCACCCGTCATGAAGGCAAGTACATTTTGCTCTTGATAAAATTACAAACACAGATTTAATACTTTTACAAACAATCTGATTTAAGTAATATGTGACTTTAGTAGTTTTTTCATTTACTTTTTATGTTGGTTAAGTTTCTCTTCTCTTCTCTTCTCTTCTCTTCTCTTCTCTTCTCTTCTCTTCTCTTCTCTTCTCTTCTCTTCTCTTCTCTTCTCTTCTCCTCTCTTCTCTTCTCTTCTCTTCTCTTCTCTTCTCTTCTCCTCTCTTCTCCTCTCTTCTCCTCTCTTCTCAGGACATTGCACAACTCGGTGCAACAATTTTGCCATGGCTGCTTATGCTCTTCACCACCAGAGTGTAACTGTGTTTTATTGTTTTAGCACTAAAAACATATCACTATCCATTAGAATTCCACAATGATATTACTGGGTGGCACTGATTAAATTTTTTTCTGCTTATCTAATTATTTGATTCACTTTTCATTTCCAAGATTTTGCGTTCAGAGGGTTCACTGCCAGTGGGGACCTTATGGCAGTTGGTCAAATTGCGATCCCTGCAGCAGATCACAGGTTATGAGATCAGTAAATGTTTTTGGGTAACTGACTTCTCACCCATAACATCTTGCAATTTAACTCATTGTATCATTGTGGCATGCTAAAGACAAGAAGTCGAGCCATGGCTGTCTACGCACAGTTTGGTGGGAATCCCTGCGATGGCCAGTCGAGTGAGAGCAGGCCCTGTGAAACCACACAAGGTTGCCCCTTAGACCAGGGTTGCGGGAACAGGTTCCGCTGTCGATCAGGTTAGAAATAAAACTCACTTCCATAATAAACAGAACTTAATAGTCACAAACTAAAGTATCTGTCATTTGGCCTGTAGGGAAGTGTATCAGCAAATCTCTGTTGTGTAACGGAGATCAGGACTGTGAGGAAGATGGACTCGATGAACGTGACTGCTCCACTGGAAAATTTGTGATATGTGATTACACCATTCCCCCACCGAATAGTGACCTACTTGGACTTGGGTAAGTAACAAATCTTGACATATTTCTATTTGGATTAATCCACCCATACAAGTACAGCTAGCAGGTACCATATTGCCAGAATATATTTTTTCATTGTTTCTGTAGATATGACGAGGTGTCTGGAAAGAGGAGAGCCAGTGTCATCAATTCAAGGAGCTTTGGGGGCCAATGTCGACCCACCTTTAGTGGTGATCACAGAACTATCTACCGACTGCCCCTTAGTACTATCCAGTACAACTTTTTGGTTAGTCACGGTCAGTTATTTCTGTAACAGTTCTCAGTGGAGTTTTCATTCTTTATATGCACTTTGTTGTTGTTGTCGTTTTGTTTGCAAGTGGCGTTACTCAGCGTCTTACAGGACTAACAATACCTGAATTTTGTACTGTATTCCTGCCATCTAATAGACATGCTTATGTCCTTAGCAACTAAGTTTGACTCAAACTCAATATTGCTTTCAAGGTCAAAGAAAACGAAAACAAACACCTGATACAAACACCTCTGACCTCTCTCACCAAATCTGAACAGTGTTACTTATAGAATAGACGTAAGGTGCTTTCAACACTCAGAGCGACCAAACACAAATTTCGTTGTGCACACTACAGTGATAATAAAGATGACTGATTGACATGATTCAGCTTGACACTGAGACTTCTTTCTTTACATTTTAGTAATTCTAAATGTGAAGAAGCTCCATATTTTATAACACTGATCAGCAAACTTACCTGAGACTGTCTTCCTCTCTCTGACTCTGTCTGTCTGGTCTGAGCTAAGCTCTGTTTTCTGCTGTGGCTTTCTTCTGACATAACTGTTACGAAAATCATTTTCATGAGAAATGCTCTCCTCTCTTGTGAAGACTTTATACCAAACAGCCTTTGATATCACCAGGGATAGTCTACTTGCTTGGCATTTTGGTGCACTGAAAGGGACATTTTCTTTTCTGTACTATTTCCACTGACCTGTTTGCCTAACAAACTGACTCACATAAACATACACATCATACTGGCAGGGGAAGCAACATTTCTTAATTTATCTAAAGATGAATATATATAGTTTAGTTTCCCTGATGTACATCTCTGTTTTTCAGTCAAAGTATAACAGTCGAGAACACTGTGAAACAGAAACTTACAAAGTATCTTAAAGTTTGTTAAGATTATGCGTTTTTCAACAATATAACAGTAGGGACCTGATATGCAGTAGGAAAAAAAGAGCACGCTTACAACCTAACTATATGAGAAAAATAATGGAGGCATTGTGTCGAAAAAATATTATCAGCATCATTTTAAAAAAGACAACTCTTTGCATATGAAAATACACCTGTTTAATTAAACCAAGCTCCCTTTATGATAGATAAATCTCAAGCTTTTTCAAGCAAGCCAAATTACCTTAAATTTTAGTTGCGCGTACTGACAAACCTGCAAAGAGAGACACAGACTATTACACTCACTGCAGGCAGGAATTTAATGGAGGGAAAAAGGTGGTATGGTAAGAACTGTACACCTATCACACTGTGTCCAAGTAAGGAACAATGTTTGCCACATCATTTGTTTTAGTTTAGCCTTTACATAGTAGTTACGGACACCTTAAGATAAGTTTATAATTACTAGTTTATATTTTTGATAGCTTGTTAGATCCACTGTGCTGGCCTAAGAGCGAGCTGCTAACTGATGACTTAAATTAGATCAGTTGTCTCTGTTTTTGTTGTCAGAGCCAGAGCCAGATGTTATGGTCAGTAAAGATTTGGTTCTGAGACGAAAAAGGGAACCGTGCACCCTTGTGTAGTCCTGAACTGGCATCCTCATTAAAAATGAGTATTTACACATATATGTTGTGTTCCCATCGGAGCCGCGCTGAGCTGGAGCTGATGAATACCCATCACTACAAAAGAGTAATTTGATCCAGGGCGGAATGCCTATTAAACGCTTTTGCTTTGCACTCAAAAGCAACATGTTAGCAGCTGTTTTTGGACCAATGTAAAAAAGGCTTCAGTTTTCTTTTCATTCATTTCACTGAATTAACATTTGATGATTGTGACACACAAAACATTGTTAAACTCATGCTGTTTCCAGGTTAAAGTTCAGAATGACTTCAGTGATGAAATGTTCACCAGTAAATGGCATTATGCCAAGGACGTCGTCAACAGAGAGACAGTGACTGGGACCACATCAGGATATCGCAACTATGACTTTCATGAGACACATGACAAGACAGAGGTATTTAAAAACCTTAAATATCATCGTAGCACTTTTAATAAGAATATTCAAGGTAATGCATTCTTTAGATTAAATTACAACCCTAATTCCAAAAGAGTTGTGACATTGTGAAGAATGTAAATAGAAACAAAATGTAATGATTTGCAATTCTCATCAACCAATAATTTTTTTCCCCCAAATGGAACAGAAAACATATACAATATTTAAAGTGAGACCATATATCATTTAATGAAAAACATTAACTTAACTTGAATTTAATGGGAGCAACATGTCTCAAAAATTGACACTTAATGAAGTCAAAAGGATGAGCATACTGCCACTACTACTCGAAAAAGCTGTAAAGTTGAGGACAAAAAAGAGTAAATGCAGCCAGAAAGGACCAGACAAAAACAAAAACAAAGAAAACAAAGAAAAATGGTCAATTGCATGAGTCAAGACTAAACATTCCCCCAAAGTTTTTTTTCTGGCTGTTCACAGACCAACTACACACCCACC
The DNA here is from genome assembly GCF_027942865.1 of Odontesthes bonariensis. Lineage (NCBI taxonomy): Eukaryota > Metazoa > Chordata > Actinopteri > Atheriniformes > Atherinopsidae > Odontesthes > Odontesthes bonariensis. The sequence continues at coordinate 18,196,064 of NC_134511.1, forward strand.
CAGTCCATGCAATGATTTCCATGACAGAATCATGCTTTTTTTTACATGCTGTCTCAGGACCTGAATATTATAGGCATCCTGCAATAATTTTCCGTTGTGTCTTTTGTACGCACCAATGTGTCAAGATTTTCAGAATTTTTGATGATACATACCTGTACATACTTTGAAATTGATTGAATATTCAAATCCTTCGCAGTCTTATGTTCTGTAACATAACTCTGAAATCACTCTACGATTTGCTCAGTTTTTTTTTTTCTCCGATTCCAGAACCTCTGCTTATCTTTATTTTAGAGCGACTTTGACTCTCTACGGTGCTGTTTTTATAACCAGTTATGTGAGAGACCTTTTTGAATTAGCTGCACCACATTTCTCCAACTGTTTCTTCTCAGTAGTGATTACTTCATCAGCCTTTTGTTGCTCCCATCCCTAATTTTTTTAATTTCTATTTTTCACAGTGTCCCAACATTTTTCGGAATAGGGTTTGTAGAAAATTAAGTTGATTTAAATGACAGAAAATATTTTCCATCCCTGCAGAACTACAAGCTTTTGGTTTTCAAGAGTGAAGTAGAGGTAGCTCAATTCCAGAGTAATTCTCCTAAGTACCTCCCATTATCTGAAGAGTTTTGGAAGGCACTAGGCAAACTCCCAAATGTCTATGACTACTCAGCCTACAGGAAGATTTTGGAGAGGTTTGGAACGCAATACGTGTCTGAGGGAAGCTTAGGAGGCTCCTTCAAAGTCATTGTCTCGATTAATGAACAAACTGAAAACTACATTTGTGAGTATTCGCCAATCACAAGAAAAATATGACACAAAATGGATTAAATGACAATCTTCTCTAAATGATTATTTTCAGTATTTCATTAAAACAAACTGTTATTTTTCTTCATTTTTGAAAATCCTTTTAAACTTACTTGAAACAAAGTATTTCAATCGATTTATTTTCCATTGTATTTCGGAAATCTTTTTTTTATTTATCAAATTTTTTTTTTACAATATCTTTTAATTGCCTATAAACAGATGGAAGTTTTGAAAATATCATCGAACCTTCAGAAACTACTTTCAATTTGATCAAGATTAATAGTTTTCTCATAATAACCAAACTATCTGGTATATTCAACGAAACATTTCATAAAGCCCCGCCTTTATGTTGTCATTCATTTCTGGCACTGTTCTCTGTTTTCTTCCTGTATTCAAGCCCTTGAAAAGTATAAGCATGACGAATGTGAAAGGACTAAACGCTGGATCCTTTTCTTCCCTCTAACCATAGAGAAGTGTGTGAACGATGAAAAAGAGACGCCATATTCCTGGGGTACAATCTGGATGTTTTTCTTTACACACATGCCAGTGCTCATTAGACTATATAATTATATCATTGTCTCATTAATTAATTCTTCAATTTTTCTTTTTAAATAGATAAAAAATCGGATAATAATGTGGCTAAAGTGGATGTGGAGGGAGGAGGTGTTTCACATATTGCAGCACTAGAGAGACTGGACATCACTGATCCAAATAAGAACTCAGAAATGTACTCAAACTGGGCGGAGTCTGTTAGATCATTCCCACAGGTTATAAAACAAACGGTAAGGTAATATGTAATATTTATTTAGTATTTATTTTGGAATATTTTTACGTCTTATTCTTTCTCGTCTGACTACAAGTCTTGTTTCGTTAGCTGCGGCCGCTGTCAGAGCTGGTGAAGGAAGTTCAGTGCGCTGGGGTGAAGAAGCTTTATCTACGCAGGGCCATACAACAGTATATCTCAGAGAGCCACCCCTGCCACTGCCAGCCATGCAGCAACAATGGCATGGCTGTAATGGATGGCAACACATGTAAATGCATCTGCAAGACAGGCACAAAAGGGCTGGCCTGTGAGCAGGGAGCAGAGGCGGGAGGCCAACAGGGTAGGTATTGCATTTCAAACAGGATTTTTACTGCTACAGTCATACTTAAAATGTTCAATCTTTTTTTCCTGGATTTATACAAAAACTAAATCTAAAAGCCATACATTCCTGAATACAAATTGACTTCTTTTCTATTTCTGTCTATCAAGGAGTGATTCACGGTAGTTGGTCCTGTTGGTCTGCTTGGTCACATTGCTCTGGGGGCCGTAGTTCACGAACTCGCTCCTGTTCCAATCCCTACCCTCAGAATGGGGGCCAACACTGTATTGGAGAACCAACAGAGTCTTCTCAGTGTGACGATGATGAGCTGCAATACTTAATGTCAGAGCGAATTAAAGTTTTATTGCACTACAAATATGTCTATGATATTCTTCTAGACAGTCAATAACAGTTAACGCATTGAATTTTTTATGAGCGAATGTTTCACTATAACTTTCATCTAAATGCAGCTGTAGAACATGCTATTTTGAACTACTTTTCTACAGGACCATGGAGCCTCAGTGCTTTGACAATACTCTTCCACCAAGTCACAAGTGTGAAACCCCATCCAGTCTAATCAATGGTTTCATCCAGGTATGACAAAGCTAATGAAGCTCTGTGGGGCAAAGCAAACATTCAATATTTCCAAGCGACATAAAAGTACAATGTTTCTCTTTGTACAGTTTCATTTGCTTTTGCATCTGTCCTCATCATTTGTCAGGCTTTTTCAGCTCATTTTTCAGCTCATTTAAAGAAGTGTCTGTTCACAGTTAAAAACTGAACATTTTTATTCTCTTTAATTACAGAACCCTAAAGACATTTACTTTGTGACTGACAAAGCTGAGTACTCCTGCACTTCAGGTTTTCATCTTGTTGGCCAAAGCATCCTAGAATGTACTGCTGACTTAACTTGGTCTGGAAGACTTGGACAGTGCACACGTAAGTACACTTAACCAAAAATGTAATATTAACTATCAAACTAAATGACATTCATTTGTTTTTTCATGTTTTCTTTTGTCGTTGTTTTTTTTTACAGTTTCAGTATGCAAGCTTAATTCCCTTGCCACGGATGTCGTAGCTTCTCCTTTAAATCCAATTTATTCTATTGGGGACAGAGTAACCTTGTCCTGCCCCGAGGGTAGAACATTAGAAGGGGAAGCAGTGATTATTTGTGATCCCAGTTTAAATTTTTCACCAGATCCAGCAGAAATCAGATGCAGCCAAGGTATTTTTCACGTAATCCTCAAATTGATGTTAATTAGATGCTGTCAGCAAGACTTGACTACACCATGCTGTATTGTTAATTTACGTTGTACTTTGTCTTTAACACAAAACTGTTCCATGTATGGATGCCCTGTATATAATTTATTTCCATGTATACCACAGCTGATACAGCCCAGCAACCGACTGCTCCCACAGTACAATGTAAGGCATGGGAGAAGCTTTTTAAAGGAAGATGTATTTGCAAAATGGCTAATGAGTGCAGGTATATTTTCTCTGATAATCAGCAATTTGGTCATAACGATTTGATTGACGATCTCATCTTGCTCATTGTGTTTTATGCAGATTCTTGTCCTTTCTTTCTTTTCTCCAGTTCATCACTGGAGTTGTGTGTCACATCTTCAGTGAGTAGCACATTTTTTCCCATTTCTGTGTGCAAAATGCATGCACTGCAGTGTGCAGGGAAAAACGTTGAGATAGCAGAGCACAGCAGCTGCAACTGGCCACAGCGCAAGACAGAAGGCTGCACCAACTGTCACATGTGGGAGAAGTGTGATGGTAGGAACATACAAGGTCACAACCAGTCCATCACAATGGACAGCAGTTGCATGTTTTTCACTGTTCATCCCATTTGTTCTCACCTCATTTTGTTAGATCAAACCAACATGTGTCGCTGTAAGAATCCTGAAGATTGCTCAAACCCCGGTTTGAGTGTGTGTGTCCGCGTTGGCGAGAATGCAGCCGTGGCCACACAAACCATGAGTGAATGTGAAGCAGGGCTTCGGCAATGTAAAGGAGAACATGTGTCGATTGTCAGTATCCTTCCCTGTGCTTCCTGAGGATTCAGGGGCTTGGCTGACTGATGTCTTCTAATTACCTTCTTTTTTTCTGTTAATTATACGTTACATCGTTTTATGTGCTAATATGTACAACCCTTTAAAAGCACATTTTTATGCATGTACAAAATAACTGCATTTTGAAATTAAAGACGGTACACCAGTCTAATCTATACTGTTGCAGTTTTTTTATATGATAGTGAGACCCACATATATGCCCTATAGTTCTTTGATTATCACAAACAAATAGGAATCTACAGGCACAACACTTGATGGAATGTGTTGTAAAGCTTCTTGCTTTTTGAAAAAATATACATTTCCAGTTTAAAAGACAGTGTACATGTACATCAACACAGAATATAAAAGTTGAGCAAAATTGGCAAATTGGGAGAACTAATATCTTATTCATAACAAAACATAGAAAACATGTCAAAAACTTGAAGTGAGATATATGACTTGTTTCATGAAAATATTTTCTAAAAAAATCTACTGTCTATAAAATATATCTAAAATAAACTTAAAACAGGACAACAAAAGGCTGGAAAAGTAAGTAAAAGTAAGCACTAAAAACAAAAGTAATAGCATAGGGATACGTTGAAACTGATTAGGTTAACCGGCAACAGGTCAGTAACATGATTGGGTATAAACAGAATACAAATAGAGGGACAAAGTCTGATGGGTAAAGATGGGTAAATGTTTACAATCTGGAGATACGACTTCATCTATACATTTTGTAGAAATTACAAAATAATGTTTCTCAACTTAAAAATGCAAAGATTTTGATTGTTCCATCTTCTAAAGTACATTAAATTATCATAATATTAAAATAATCTGGAGACAGTTCTGTGTGTAATGAAAAAAAATGACCCGGGACTGAAGAGCAGTTAGAATCCTAAATTAGATAAGAATTCCTCTTCCAAAGGTCCAGTCATTGGTTTTCTCACTTCCCAGATGTTTATGGATTGTTGTTAGAAGAAGAGCGGATGCCACACGATGTAAACATGGCACTATTCCAAATCTTTAGAGATGTGTTGCTGCCATCAAATTCAAGATAAGCTAATATTTTTCATTACATAGTTAAATGTCTCACTTTCAATACTTGATATATTTTCCATGTTATGTTGTGAATAAGATATTGATTAACAAGATCGAACTGGATTTGAACCAGGAATCCTCTTGCTGTGAGGTGACGGTGTCAACCACCACCATGCAGCCCTGATCAACAAGATTTAAGATTGAATTCAAATAGCTTTGTAAAAACTACCTTAAGATGATGCTTGAAACTCTGCTTTCTGGATTCAGAAGATGTCTACTAAAGCCCTGGCAGTTTATTCAAGCTGCATGATAATGATAATACTAATGATAATAGTTTAATGGTAAACTCCTGGCTGACACTGGGAACAAGTTTTGTCAGTATGTTATGATGTTTTAAAGGTTTTGCAAGTGTACAGGGTTTTTGAATGTAAAGCTGGAAGCCTGGAAATTGAAGGGAGCTGCACCTTAATTTTGCTGCGATAAGTTTTTAAGTTTAACTTGAAATTTAAGTTTCTGTTTATCAGGGCAAACAGATGTACTTTTATATTTGGTGTTAATGTTTTCCAAGTAGCTTTTACAGAGGTATGCTCACCTCAAGCGTTTAGCAGTTTGAGAGACCATCATTCAGCCAGGGTTGTTACATATTTTGTCCTTTTTTAATGAGGTTGTGGTGTTACGTAACACCTCGTGTTTTTCAACTGACAAATCTCTCTATATTCACGGTCAAAATTTTTCAACTGGTTGTTTTAGTACCACTAGTTATGTTGATGTTGTGATGTGATTTTGGGAGTTTCTGTGAGGTGTTTCATTTTGAAAATTGACTAAATACTCTATTAAAGATAGGCCAGCTGCATGTTTATTAACAGAGCAGTGTAATCAAGACAGATGCAATCATGAGCATTGGGTACGGTGACTAAAGTCATCCTAAAACTGTTACAGTTAACAGTTAAAGTAGCTGTCCTGTTGCTAGCTCATTCAGTAACAGGGTTCAGAAGGAGCAAGCAAGAGTGAGGCTTGTCAATTAAGGAGAAAGCCATTTGACAAAGATAACCACCTGGGAAAAATCTAGGTTGAAAACTGTTTGCAGATGGTGACTAAGTTGATAAAACCTCATTCGTAAAAGGGACTGCCTAACTCTGAAACTCTCCTTGGAAAATGGTAGATTTCTTGAATGTTGGTCAGGTCTACGCCTAGACAGTGTGGAAGTATATCATGCTTTATCGCATATTTGGGATGTCGGGTAACCGACCAACCACCTAATTTGCAGTTACATTCATCATCTAATTGCTTAAAGTTTACTCATTTTATCAAATTTATTTATTTAAACACAAAAATACATTTTTTCTTTCTGGAACGTGTCATTTGTCTCCTTTGATCCTGTCTCCATCCAGTGGACATTTTGTGGACTACATGCAAGACAATCAGAAATGCCAGCTGATTGGTTTCTATAACAAAAGTTTTTATTAACAATGTAAAATGACCTATTACAGCTTTGACTACTGTACTTTCACCTTGCAATTAACACTGAAATCTATCTTCTTTAAGCAGTACTCAAATATCTGGCCCCAGCTCCATAACAGCCTCAGTCAGTACAAGATATTTCCCTCTTATACCAACATTCTTTGCTAAACACCTCCAACTTTGAAAATAATTCAGAGCATTGCGTAAAGAGTATGTGTATGTACAAGTCTTATGTCTTATTTCATAGATAGATATTATGTGCAAAGAAGTTATCTTTTGAGTATTTTATCATATGTTCCATTTTGAAGCTGGAAAGTTTAAATTGGATACAGGTTCTTGGTTTATGGAAGACTAAATTAAGTACATTAACAGTAAGAAACAGAAAACAGAGACTAGAATACACAAAAGACCTCTTCTGCACAAACCTGTTGCACCATTTTAGACAGACGAAGGTATAACTTTGACTTTGCAAGTGCCATCCTGACATGTTGAAATGGCATCTGTTCATTATTACATTATTTCTGACAAAACAGACATATATATTCCCTTTTTTTTTGTTAAACATGAGCCCTCTTTTCATTCACTCTGGACTGTGGAAGTAATTTAACAATGATGTTTCAGATGATCTCTCATTCTCTTTTACATTGGAAAAGCAGATATCTGGCTGCAATTACCACAAAAGGAAAACATTTCTTGCAAAATATCTGAAAATATATGTTCATGAGTTTTGTTTCACTCCATTGCAGTTACAATTCTTCTTTGTATTACAAAATTAAATTAGAAAATGGGTATCCTTTGGGGGGGGAAAAAAAGAAAAAGAGAAAGAGACATTTTATTTGAAAATGGCAGTAATAGATTGGTGGTAGACACAAGTGGTGATGGACAGTGGGTAATGGTGTCTTTGTTGCCGCCACCTACATGTAGAGGTGTGGCCCTTAGCTGGTAACCAGGCAACAGAGCCCAAAGAACCGCCTCTTTCTCTGTTGGACAAGTGGGTAGGGAGTCAGGTTCAGCAAACTGCTGTCATCTGGGAAAAAGAACACAAGGATACCAGTGTCATGTCATGTATCTCTGCTAATTGTGTTACTGCTTTTTGCAATTATGGTGTGCTGGGGATTTGAGCAAGAGGGTGAAATATTCAGGTCTTATTTTTGTTCTTACCTTGGTTCTTCAGTGGTAAAGGCATTGTCTCCCTGAGTTTACTGAGAAGGTTCTTCATCTCTCTCATATCCCTGCAGTAATACAAACAAGGGTTTTATGTTGTATGCACCTCAAGCATCTATCACTTAGTGTTTTTGCAGATGAACACACAAACGCAGTAGGTTTTTGTATTGCTTCAAAAGGAGAAGTCATTTCCTAAAGACTTATCCTAACCCTTTCTCTCACGTTAACCTTACTAATAGGTTGTATTTTGCTTCCAAAATTAGTGATGTTCCAACAGTATGTCTGAGTAAACAGTGTTGCTTGTAAGTTTGTAAACCCTTAGAAACTTTCACATTCTAACCTGAAACAAGACACGAGTTTCCGACAAGTCTTAAAAAACAGATAAGAGGTTCAAATTTGGTAAACGAAACAATAATATCATGCTTCAAAAGCAATTTATTTTTTGAGGAAAAGATATGGCCAAAGTATGTGAACTTTTGCTTGCTGTAACTTGCATAACTCGTTTGTTCACTAATAGCAGCAGCTGAATGTTTCTTTTAACTGCTGATAGTTCTGCCCATGTGCTTGGAGGACTTTGTCTTTAAGTCCGCTGGTGGGTTTCTTCAACTGCTCAGTTCAGAGCATGGTCACAATATTGTCCTCGCCACTCAAAAGCAGATTTTTTTTCTCCTTGAAACAATCTTTGACTTGAAACAACTTCAGTGTGTAGACTTTTGCCTTACTGCATTTCTCTTGAGTTAGTTTCAGTTCACGGACAGAAAATTCTGACATTTTGCTTTAGAATTCACAGTTTCAACAATATAAGCAAGCTGTCCTGGCCAAGATGCAGGAAAACAAGTCCAAACCTTGATATTGCCGACACTACAAAGTTTCACAGATGGGATGAGATTCTTATACTGGAATGTAAAGCTTTCTTTTTTTCTTACTCAGAACTTAGCCTTTGAACCATAAAGTTTTTTGTTCCAATTTCTCCAAAAAACTGTTTTTCTAGTAGCATTCCGGCTTGTCTGAATGATCAGTTGCTTAGTGATTGGGGGCTTTTTCTTTGTTGGTTTCACAACATCCCTGAATTTTTCAAACTCTATTTGAACGCATTCTGTCTGCATGTGGATTGGTAGAGTCCAAACCCTGATATGTTTCATAACCATCTTTCAGCCTGATAAGCACCATCAAGTAATTTTCTGAGATTCTGAAGAAGTATTCTTTGTTTCTGCTATAATGCTTTTCATTTGAAGACAAGTCTTTTATAGATCCCTGTTTTTTTTTTATAAAACAAGGCAACTAACTCCACTCACACCGTATTTTCATCTCATCGATTAAAAACACTTCAGGAATGAACTTTAAAATGAACTGCTTATCCTTGACGTTTACATATATTCTGCCACTCCTATGGATGTTTTATTTGAACAATATCATCAGTTAAAAAAATGACCATCTGGAGTTTTCTTGTTTTATTTGATCAGCTGGGTTTTCTTTGTCTAATTTTAGGATTTAAAAAATTGACAATATTTTAGGCTACATTATGCAAAGACTCGAAAAGTTCTAAAGGCTTCATAAATGTTCAAGCACCACTGTATGTCATCACTGTGTGAAGAATACCAGTGAAAACATAAACAGTAACAAATACACATGCATAAACCCAGACCCACAGTTTTAACAAATACTATCCTCATTTTTGCAGCCTAAGCTAAACATCTTTCTAAGAACTTTGTATGTTTAGCATAGTAAAATGAACTATTTTACAATTTTAGATTCCTATGTAATAAACACTCTGAACAAGCACAGTATGCTGACAGTGATATGCAGCCTCAGTATTTTTCAAGTAGTTTGTAATCAACATAATAACGGTACAGCATCACCTATAGAAATGCTTTGTTTTAATATTTTGTTTTGCAGTTTTATAAAACAGTTGGAAATGTTTCCAACTGTTACAGGTCTTTGTAACAGCAGCAATTTTCCATTTTCAGAGACATATAACTTACTTTTTATGACATGTGTTATAAGAAAGAAATATGTAGACTTGGAATCATTATCATTTTTTTCAACCTACTTTTCTATGTTATCTATGTCAGTGGCCAATAGCCAGCAGAGCTGAGAACAATCGGTGGGGGACGAAGAGGTGTCCTCCAGGATGGGGATTTCTGAATCCTCAGTCTTACTGTCAACACCAGGAGGGCCACATGAATCTTTACCTAAAGAACACAGATGTTAGCCTTACCATGTCACATCACGAGACAAAATATAAGATATAGGGAAAAGGGAGAAAATAGCTGGCCTTACAGTCCAATTACATGTCAGGTACAAAAGCACAAGTTTACAGTATATTCACAATTATTCAAGTTTAATAATAAGGTGGCTAACAGTAATTTTGATGGAAAAGTTGCAGAAAATATTATCTCTTTCTATATATATACATATATATTATTATTATTATTATCAAATAAAGCATGCTATCAATAAGCTTCACATCAGGCATGTCTGTGTATTTACCTTTTCTGTGAAGCTGCAGTGATCCCAACAAGCAGACAGATTTCAGCATCTCTGTGATGTACATCTCCAGGCAGCACTGCAGCTGGATAAAGAGCCGACAGATCTCAGGGTGGATTTCACCATCCTCTGGCCTGAAATGGCAAAGAGTTATAGCACAGAAAAAATACTGGTTGAGTTTGATTGACTCTGAGTGCAATAATCAACTTTATTGACAGAAAATTCCTAAATAGTTTCTGCAGGTACTGTTTGATTAGCTTGTTTTTTGCCATTCTTAAGCTTCAGTCTGATGGCAGCTCATCCAAAAAAACCCAAAAAAACTTTGATTAACATTCTTACATCTTCCAGGAAGTCATGATGTAATAAATCAAGTAGTAAAAATATAGTTATCCATCTTCTATAGCTACCGCTGAATCTGTCGGTCGGGTCGCGGGGGGGCTGGAGCCTATCCCAGTGGTCAATGGGCAAGAGGCAGGGTACACCCTGGACAGGCCGCCAGTCCATCACAGGGCCACACAGAGACAAACAAGACGAACAACCATACACGCTCACACTCACTCCTAAGGACAATTTTTTAGAAACACCAATTAACTTAACATGCATGATTTTGGATGGTGGGAGGAAGCTGGAGTACCCGGAGAGAACCCACGCATACATGGGGAGAACATGCAAACTCCACACAGAAAGGCCTCAGCTGGGAGTTGAACCTGGAACCTTCTTGCTGTGAGGCGATGGTGCTAACCACCACACCACCGTGCAGCCCCTAGAATATAGTTAAATAGGTGAAAAAGAAATGCTAAACATTGTCATATTTGGTGAACAGAAAAGTTAAAAACCCATTCATATAATAAAAAAATAACGACTATAAACTTAGAGTTTGTCAAAACACATGGGGGAAGGAAATCTGGTCAGATGAAACACAGATTCTGATTATAAAAGTAAAAACTGCATCCGGAAAGCGCCAAATGTGGAACAAACTCAACACCTCCACCCTAGAAATAACATTCCTGTAGTAAAACACGGAGGTGGCAGTAACATGCTCTGGGGATACTTACACAAGCATTACCAGGACAGTCAGTCAGACTTGAAGGAATAGTGGATAGAGCTAAAAAGAGGCAAATTACGGAAGAAAACATATTTCAGTCTTCCATCCAATTTAGACTGGGACCGAAGTTCACCATCTAGGATGCCAATGACCCTAAGATTTCTATTAAATCAGCACTCGAGTAGTTTAAGGACAAACATTTAAATATTTTGGAAGAGCCTTGTTAAAGTCCAGACTTCAGTCTGAGTGACAATCTGTGGTATGTCCTAAAAATTGATTTACAGAAGCAATACCCATTTTTTTGTAAAGCACTGCGAATCCAGTGAAAAAGAATACAAGTGCACATTTCTGCCTTGTGTGTGCAGTTTCAGTCGTTAAACTACACAGAATATTATGCATCTGTCTCTTGATTTTTTTTCCTAGTAAGCTGTACTGGAATTTTCAATCACTATGGATATGTTAAATGAATGGAAGAAATCAAACAATGTGACAATAAAAGTTACCAGGTTTGTGTTATTGGATATTCTGGCTATCAGTTAAATTCCATGCTACCATTTTTTCTTCACTGAAGAGAGCAGGTCATCTTTTGTCACATTGTGGCAAGATAAATATTTACAGGACCTGGGAGATTAAAAATGTCAAATCATTATTATGTTAAATTATATTACGATAACATTATTTTTGTTCTATCAAGAGCAGAAACCATTTATTAATCAAAGTTTCACGAATCATGACTCATGTGACATGCCTGAAGTAATGCTGGATTTGTCATGAAGTTTTGTTTTGTTCAGCGTTAAGAAAATAATTGATGTGATTAATTCTCACTTAACATATCAATTAAGGAATATTAATTAACTGCATTTTTTAACATTAATTCAGATGCCAATAAATGCACATTTAAGTTACATATAACTTGATTTCAGACCCATGTGTCAGCTCAGCCTTTGAGAAAGCAGAGCCTGTGTGGAGCCTGTTTGGTCTCAAAGTGGCCATCAGTTGCAAACACTTGCATAAACATATAGATACAGCTAAATAAATATATTTTTTACATCACTGAAATTCATTGAAGTTGATTGCATATACGTTCATAAGTCTTACATGTATAAAATGATCCATTGTATGGATATTAAAGTTAATCAAATTTAAGGGTTCATGTTTTCTGACAGCAAGCAGAGTTCTGTTCTAATTCTGAAATCTATTTGATGGTTATGCATGTACTCCTAGGGTGAGTTAACTTAACCTCTCAGGGAGTTCAATCAAGGGGCCAAAATTTGCTGACCAATAACTTTAACAACTGATAAATATCTAGGAATGGCTGACATTATAATATGTTATTAAATTTGTAATGATGATGAATTCATTGTGCTTATTGTACCCAATGCTTTATGTTAATCCTGGATACAAATGTATATATATATACATATTCAACATATTTACTGAACTGATTTTTCCTCGATTGCATTAGAATGTATTAGCAGCTAACATGAGTGTTTATGCAAATAAAACATAAAAGCCAATCTCAGTATTTTCTTTTATACCTAACCACAGCAGAGCCACAGCACTTATGAGACACGACGGTATTTTAGCTTTGCAACTAAATAAATGTGATGTTGAAGGCGACACTTGCAGGTGATATCTAGCAGGTGTGATATCAGAGAAGAAGGAAGGAAAGGTGTGAAACTTGAACATCCCCTCTTCCAACAGCAAGCTTCATCTCCATGCCTTCTCTGTTTTGTGACAATGCTGCCTTCTACAGCACTGTTCCAAAAGCACAGCTGTCACCAGTGCTATCAGCCTTTCTCTAGCACACTGGAGGGTCCCCCTCACCAGTCAAACCATAGAAACACATGGACACAGTTTTTTTTGGAGGAAGTTTAGAATATGTGCTTCTGAGATTACATTGATCCTGTTATCAGTGGGAAGTTTTCTCTCATACTGTTGTAACATCTCTTAGAAGCAACAGCAGGAAGTTCGAGTTAAGGACTATAATAGTTAATACTGTGTCTCGGTGCATAATTTTAAGGCGTATAATGTATAAAAAAAAAGAAAAAGAGGTGCATCGTTTACTCAATTTGAATATCATATTATAAAAGTATTTTTTTATAAAAGAGCAAATAGAATGCCACAGCGCAAATGCTATATTATAATTCATATATCCAAAGTAGACCTGTTTACTGGCTAAATGTGTCATGTACATATAGAGTCAAGGCACAATAGAGTGAATGGAAAGTTTTTGTCATGCACATAACATACAGTGAAGAATATAATGTAGAACGTTTAAGAATTATTGAGCCAGAATGTGATACAGAGCAGCACAGAGCTTAACCGATTAAATAAACATAACCAATAAACTTGTCGTCAATGAAAGCTCATTCACAAATGTCTAACAAGTTTATTAATTTTTTAATGCCAATCCCAAGGAGGAATACGGCCTACAGCACGACAGTAAACCTAATACTGTTATTGCTCTAACAGTGGCTGGTCTTTGGCAAGCATCTTGCACTACAAACATCGTCCAATTTTTTCTCACCACTGGCTACAATCTGTCCGATTGTTATTTAAGTAAGTTTAAGGGTGCCAAGTCAACTGGCATCTCAGCCTTGCTTGGGATCTTCAAATCCCAAACCACACTTTGCCCTTCTTCCACTGGCACCAGTGTAGAGGGGATGCTATGGGCCAAGTCAACAGGCTTTTTGGGCTTTTATCTGTGCTGTTTCCCTCTGGCTTCAAGAACAACTTAAATCGCATACAAACCACTTGAAATTTAGCATGAAAACATGTTCCGATCCAGCTAACAGTGAGCCAACATAAAATGTTGCCATTTTACATGGGCTGTTTCATCCTGGTTATTGTGTTTTTCATGGAATGTCATCCCAAAGATTTGGATTCTCATAAACAGTCAGTAAAAACACAATTTTCTTTGTGAAAAGTATAGGATCTAGATATTCAAGCTCCAATAACAGATGCAACCCCCAAATTACACACACAGGCCCAGAACCCCTCTCACACTATTGTACAAGAATAAAAAATAATGATAATTGGCTTCATAAATATTGATAATTGTGTTGGATATTCCACCAGGGATGCATCCCACTTCCGCTCCACTTTGTGCATTAGCCACAGCTACATGGGAATGATCAGTTACATCATGTTCTTGTGAGAGCTTCCTGTCAAAGCTCTACTTGCAAATTAGAGATGTCATGATTTTTAAAAGCTGATCTCTCGTTCCATTTTCCCACATGCCTCCTCTCCTTATAACAGAAGGTTGACACTTAGATTATTATAAAGAGTAGAGGAGCCGGCTTGGATAAATATACATGGACTTAAAATGGGGATGCTCATGTGAATTGGAACTTTACTTTGGTAAAATGAGCTACTTTACAACTTCAGGCACTGCAGTGTTGCAGAACGCCGTTTGTGGCGGGTTGTCACACACTCCGCCACAATAGCGCCTTGCAAATTATTTTCAGCACCATGGACAGCATCTGTGCCAACTCACCCCGATATTAGGGAAAGACTGTGGTGTGCCACTCTCGCCATTTCGCAGCCCTTAAATCGGGTCTTGAGCATTTCGGCCCGTAAGGAAGGACAGTCGACAGTGATTTCACCAATGGAGATGACCAGTTCACGGTACAGAGCCACAAGTGTGTTGAATTCTTGGACGATCTGTATCACAAGGAGATAATAAAATCACACAAAAATAAAAAAAAAATAAAAAAAATTATGACACGAAACTTTTGCCTGACCTCCTTGGCTGGACATTGCAGCAGAACAGTCTCATTAGCCCGAGTTGTTAACATGACAAGGCGTCAGCAAGGAAGGAAATGTTAAGCAACACTATCCAAAAATGTATGTGCCATGTGCAGGTGCATGTTGGTGTGCTTCGTTACAAGCAGCAAACTGGCAACCCTGCACACATATTCAGACACAAAAACCCACTGATGTCCGGGAGAAACGTGACTGAACATAAAGTGAAGCACTGCCATTAAACAGGCAGCAAAGACAGACTACACGACTGCTTAATTAGCTGTTTGGGGCTCAATTATGTTAAATTTGGTTGCCTGCACAAATCAGAGCTTGAAGGGTACAGGTATTTTACTCGTTTTGTTCAACTTCTGCACGGCATCTTGCTGTAGTCCTGTAAACGAACAGCGAGGCTCCATGACAATCACTGGTGTATGAAAGGTTAAAAAAAAAAAAGGGAAGCAGGCTGTATCATCTCTGTGAGCGTTGTGAAAATACAGGACGTTTGTTCCATGGTCACTAAAATCCCTACAGACGTTCTTTCAATTCATGAAATTTTGCAGTCCAAATCACTGGCCCCTTTGCACACTCTAAATGCAAATCACACAGTAAATCTGCACGCTGAGGTGTTCTGTTTGGCTTCACTGCCTACAGAGCCATGTAAATGCATACAGCTATTTTTAGGCTGCCGGACCTGGGTGCAATCTTTTTTGTCCTTTTATTAACAGCTGTCCATTGTGCATATATGCACAGGATAGTCGAATGTCCAAGAACAGAGAAATGTTAGGTTAAAAGCACTCTCTCAGAAGCACTATGCAGGCATTAACGTGCCGCAGACCTACCATTCTGCAGTCGGCCACGGCGCGCTGGGCTTTGCGGGTACTTTCGGTGCTCTCCCTCCTCTGTGGGTCTCGGTAAGGAGGCTTGCCAATCTGGAAGATGTTCCCGGTGGATCTGGGGCGGTTTTTGCGCCCTTTCGATGCAGAACTCATGCATACAGATCCACTATTAAAACAGCCCTAAGACAGAATGATTTAGTCTGATCCCCCAAAACTCCACCACTTACTCCCCTCCTGCCTCACCACCCTGCACCTTAGTGTTCACCTTATT
This sequence comes from Odontesthes bonariensis, assembly GCF_027942865.1. Lineage (NCBI taxonomy): Eukaryota > Metazoa > Chordata > Actinopteri > Atheriniformes > Atherinopsidae > Odontesthes > Odontesthes bonariensis. The sequence goes on from NC_134511.1 coordinate 18,212,050, forward strand.
CTCTCTTCCGTTTAGACCCAGTTCACCTTCGCCAGCTACGAGCTGGGTTGAACCTCGATTACTATTATTGCTCTATTTCTCACCTTCCTTCCCTTTATAGTGGGAGAGGCAGCAAATGCTCTCCCAGACGAGCCTGAGGGCGAAGGAAAAGTACCGGATGAGCGCCTGTGGGTCCTCTCCGCATTGCCTCGCCTGCGACTGGGCTCAAGTCACCTTCACTCCAGCAGCACTATTCGGTGCACCGTGGAGACTTCTCGCCCAAACAAGAGTCCCGCTTGCAGTGGAGCCTTTCCTGACGCACCGATGTCAAAAGGAAACGATCGCATTCACGGATGTCTTCCACATGCAACCATTTTTTATGATTGCGCGTTTCCATCAAGCACCGGGCGATAACGATCTTTTCTTAGCTGCAAAACCTCTTGGGGAGACGAAAAAAACGCTGAGTGTCCACGCTGACAATTTCGCAGCCGACACTTTGAGCGTCTGTGCCGGAGAAATTGTAATTGTTCAAAAAAACTTCCCTCCGGGCATTGCGATTTCAATCCGGCTCCCCGTGCCTTTTTTCTTTGAGTGTTTCCAGCCAGTCGGGCGGGCCTATCACTAACCTTGGAGAGGCAGTAGCAGACGAGCAGTTGCTACAGGCCTGACGTGGCTCTGTGGCTGGCAACACTGCGCACCCAAGGGACGGGAATACTTATAGAGCCCGTCAACACAGACCCACGCCCTGAGCTTTAGGCTGTATAAAGTCCTCAACGCGAAAAATTCAGATTACTCACAATTAATCAACATGTATGGAATACAATGAAGATTGAATCAATATTCTAGTAACGACCTGGGTCAGTGGGACAGTTTAAATTTTTGTTGTTGCATTGGATGGGCCATAGGCTACTGTAACTTAAACATACCCTGTTGTGCTCATCAACCAGCATACAATGAGGTTCTAAATATTTGAACAAATTAGGTTACTTTTGACATTTTCCAAAACATATTCAAGTTTCAGTTCTATAATGGATGTGCAATAAAGTTCTGATTTCTAGCTTTTATGAGAGCGTATTCATATGGAAATTAAAGATAATGACTTGGGATTTAAGAAAAGGAAATCAATTTAGGAGTCAGTATACAGCAGAGAACCTCTTTGTGAGGGACTCAGTTGGAATTGGACAAACTGCCATGGCTCGAGCAGAACTTCTAATCTTCAGACTTGTGAATACTTTGAGTCTTGTGGTGAACCCTCTCTTTAGAAGTATTTCCTTTATAGCAGATGTAGATGCTGATATGTTCCACTCCTGGAAAGTGTTTTTCACTTAGCTGGATGTTGTAATTTTTCTTCACCATCCTGTCATCATCCACCTCTGTGGATCTACAGACCTTTCATATTGCCAAGCTTCACCATTCTTTCCTCACAGATTACATAGAAATCTAGGTTTTGTCCACTGTTCCTACTATCTTTATAGCAGATTTATCTTATTTTCGCAAGGGTGGCCTGTTTTACTCGCAATGACATAGTTGGTTCACAGTTACAGCTTATGAACGCCCACACCAGAATTTTTGTCATTTGTCCAGTTACACTTGAGTGCCTGAACAGTCGTACCGTACATATTACAGAGTTTTTTCTAACTTTCTAAACTTTTTCTTCAATTTAGATGTAAACACCTTCAAATTAAAACTGAAATAAACAGCACTTTGAGTATATGTTCATTAAAAAAAGCTGTATGAATTCAACATACACGAGTGAATAACTGAAACAACAAAAATAAACATAAATGAAAATGGATATATTCAGTCTGTTATGCAGGTTAAATGAGGTTCAAAGTTTTTACATGTCATATTTAACCTCTGTCCCCTATTTCTATAATAACATATTAGTTTTACTTTGTTAGTTCACAGTGGTCTAAATTTGTGTAAAGCTTGTATGATGATTACTGTTTGCTTCTAAAATATGTTTGGATACATTCCTCAAATCTTGGTTATATAGACTTAACAATGTTATCATCTCCGTGCCAAGTAAAATGTTACACTTAAACCAGGTGTTCATCTTGAAATTTAATGATATGCATATTTTAGATTGATGTTTTGTCCTCAAAAGAGAGACTTTGATAGACTTGTGTAACCACGGCACAAGTAATACAAGTAAAGACACAGATATGAAAGACTAACATAATGGAAAGGGTATTCATAGGTGGTTGTATATAAATGCACAAAGGTATGAGTGAATGATGAATGTGCCAACTTGCTGTCTATGTTTACAGCAAAAAAGAAAATGTACTCCTTGAGCATTTGCATCCTTGTGCTGTTAACATGCCAGAATGTGTTGCTGCCTTTTAGTGGCTATTTGCCCTTCCTTGTTTTTCTCAGCCACAAAAAAAAGAAGAAAAAAAAGTGTGGTCAACATTCTGAATAGTACAAGTAAATTAGTACTTATCTATGATTTCTTTGTTAAAATAGTTGGTACCTTCGTTAATAACTTAGAGCTGTAGCTGTTAAAGTCATTTTGGACCAGAGTCAGCACTAAAACAATCTGAAAGACTGCTTTCATTGACAGTCGGAGACGTTCTAAATCTAAAGGACATAATTAATTACTGACCTTAATTTGGTTAGATGTGCTTTCAATATTTTTAAAAGACACATTCATACTACTTTTAACATAAAGTAAAAAAATTCAAGGTCAAACCTTTATTTTTTTTTCTTAAAACAACAACAAACTTCTAACTTCTCCTGAGTATCCTCATTTGTTTGACGTCTTTCTAATAAACTCACCTCAATGAGATCATTGAAATTTCAGTCCATAATAAATTCTATTTCTTGATTTATGTAAAAAAAAATTCAGATTAGTTAGTTTTCAAATAATCTGACAGTCAAAAATAAGACATTTAAAGTAAAACGAATAAGAAAATATCAATTGTATTTTCACGTTTAATGTAAAAGATAATTTTTTTCTCTCCTCTAATTTCATTTTGGTGTTTTCTTTGAAAAACCCGACACTGTACCCAACTCCAATGTTTCAAAAGGCTGGTTAATGGTTTCCTATTGTTCCGAAATGGCTTTTTCTCAAAAATCTGCTCATAGAAATATACAACAGAGATTTAAAATTTTGACCAAGAGGTCATTTTTCAACGCTAATTACTCTCTTTGTTTTTTGTTATGTAAATGAATAATCAGATAAACACGTAAAGTATTGCCCCCATTCTAACTGACAGCATATGTATGAATACAACTAGGTTTTTTATATATTTTGACAAAACAGAAAGACTGTTTTCAATGGGTTAAGCATCTTGAAAAGTAAATTATCATTATTGCTAAGTTGCAGTAAATGTGCATTGACCTCACATGGAAATTCAAAGTCCCGACTATTTCTGATGCGAGTAGAAAACAAAAGTTTATTGGAAAATCGCACAAAAATTTAGTCTCTCATCTCAAGGATGAATTGGAATAAATTCAATTTATTTGGCTGAATTACATTAGTTAATCCCTAAAAATTGGAAATAATTTTGTATTTACATATTTCAAAAAGCACATCTACATACCAGTATGTATGTGCCTCTTTGTCAACTTAATTTGATAGAAAATACAGTGACTGAAGTACAATCAAAAAAATGTTTCTCTCCTGTATGAGTACAAAGAGAAAAAGAAACTGTTTTCTGTCTAAATGAAAAAATTAAAAAAATAACAAAACATCCAGCAAAATGTACTGTATAGTGTAGTTCAAAAATACAAGTGGCAATTGTGAACATAGTGTATTAGTGGCCAGGATATGATGTATGTTAGAAAATTAGAACACAAGGGTTTTTACAGCCACAAACAAATGGTTTTCATCCATTCAAAAATTAAGATCACAAATCACTTATAACCACAGTCAATTAGAAAAAATAATTTGAAATGGAGTGTTCCAGCTGCCTTTATGAAATCAAATTATAACAGGATTATGTTGAAAGTAAAACACTTCAACCTAAAAACTGTTATTTTATCTCCTCTCCATACATCAAAGGGACATTTTGTCCAACTCACCATACATATGCATCATGTGGAGTCAGATATTAGAGAATACTGTATCTCAAAGCATCCACCTACACCATGTCCCCATCTCAATTACTTATTAATGAGAGACAACAAGCTGGCACAGTTGTTTTTCCTCCATCACACCATCCTACCTGCTTGAAATTCACTCACTGGCTTCTCATTAAACCCTACAGCTCAGTTTTCACTTTTTTCACGATACATATGATTCATCTTTTTAATTACTGGCTCTACGCTCATCAGTCAAACATTTCCTGTTTCTGTGCAGTCCAATAATAGTTTCCAGGGAGGTCAAAAAGAAGGGAAAAAGAGATAGCAAAGAAAGCAGAATATGAAAAAGCCAATGATCCAGTTGACTGAGTAGATGTAGATGATGACCATGTCCATGTCGAATCGCCAGCCTCGAGAATCGTCCTCAAAATCCATAGCGTCTAGGCGGTAGCCTCCCCCATGGGGAAACTGCCGTCTCATTATGGGACTAGGCTGCCTCTGGAAGCCTGGTGTAAAAAACAAATGAGACACTTAATTTTTGTCAAGTTTTCCATTAAAGATGATCTTGAAATATTACCACAGTTTCTGCATGAGTAGAATTCATGCACAATAAATTCCAGTCAAACTTAAGTTCCAGTTAACTACTGTTGAAGGCATCAAGGTCATTCAGACAGTTTCATGGCAGACTTTACAGTCTAAAATTATTATCCAAAAATTTGACTTATGAAATGGCTGTGAGACCACATACTCAGGATATTTAGAAAATAATCTCTGACATTTTTTAACATTAAAATGATTTGTTTATAGTCTATAACTAGGATTTAGAAGCTCGGGAATAGGTGTAAATGTACAGCAAAACCTTTCAGTCCACTCCTTTAATGTAGGTCATTGATAAAATCTCAAGTTATATTTTTAGGAACTCTGTGGGTAAAAGAACAATTTGATCTGTGTTGATATGTAAAAGTTAGCAGGTTCTACTTGTTTTGTTCAAATTATAAAACAAAAATGTGTTTAATAAGGTGTTTAATATGCTCTTGAAACCTTTAGCTGCTTTTAGAGTTTTAAGATTGTTTCATGTCACAAATCCCTAGAGAAAAGCAATTAAATGTGCCATGCTTCAGTATTCATGTGCAGCCTTAGCTGCTGGCATTTTGCCCAACTATTAAGCCCATGTTATTCAAAACTTGCCTCCAAATATGCGGAAGAGTTTTCTGCAGCTTGGAAGAGGCCATTTTGCACAACTTGCTTTCTGAAAGCTTTGTTTCCGGGAGAGGTATTCCTTTGGGAAGAATGTCCTTGCAGTTTGGTTGAGATCTGGAAGGAAGAAAAGGGATAAACTATGAATGAGCAAAAATCAACTTGTTACACACATATGCACTTCTTAAAATCATGGATAGATAATGTTTGATCTATTGGATATATTCAATAACTGCAGATGTAGCATCATTAGCCTCTCTAATGTTCTCCTCATTCTGTTTCAGTATGACCTTGGTTTTAGCAATCAACACAAGAATAAAATCTTGATCATTGACAAGAACCCTCAGTATTTTTGTAGTCCTCATATCCACCTTAACCCTGCTACTTTTGCTCTATATCCAGAAGTAGGCCAATGTGAATCATGGAAGTTCATTACTTATTCATAGCTTTGTCCAAATCACACTATCTGCATTCAGTGTGCAGTCATCATTACATTACATAAAAGACACTTGTCAATACACAAAATGTATATGTGTATGAACACAAATGACAGTACATGACGTAACATGTTTGAGTAAATGCTTACAAACAGTGTTTGAGTTTTATTTTTCACTGGTGGAAAAACAGCAACAACAACAGGCAACTGACTTTACTGCATCATGGTGCATTTCCCACCAAAAAGAAACACTTGTCCATATTTCGGTTAAATGTACCAAATGAAAGTTTTCCGATTGTGTTTGATTTGCCTTCTATGCCTCGATGACTCATCTGGTGTGAACTGAACAAAAGGTCTACTCTGTTCCCTATAGGGCAACTGCAGCTTGGCCCTCTGAACAATCTGACGCTTTTATGTAATCTGTAACCAACAAACAGAGGACTATATGGTCAGATGAAACAAACATAATCCTACGCTGTTGTTATCATTACTTTGAATGATTTGATGGTCTCTTTTACATGATCATGATTATTACTGTATTAGGTTAATAGATGTGGGCTGTTATCCTACCCTTTTGGAAGAAGACATGCGTAATGATTGTTCTGCACAGGGGGCAGGGCGTATTAGTGGGGCTGTTCTTTGCAAGCGTCCTCAGACACGGTTCACAGAAGATGTGGTTGCATGGATGACACATGTAAGGACTGAAGTACACGTCCAAGCACACGGCACAAATGAAACCCTCTCTGTCCCCAGTGCTCAGGGCCTCATCATCCTCACTGCTACTACTGCTGCTGCTGCTGGTAGTGGTTGGGTTCCCTGTTGAGCTCTGTATATCGAGAAGAAAAAAAAATGCAGAAAGTCTAAATATAATTCAAAACATTTAGGAAATCAAGCAAATTGTTGAAGCTGGAGAGTTGTGTCGTCACCCAAGTATATGTGAGCAAACATGTTTATTTGAAAGCAAATTTGTCCTTTTATAGCGTGTTGTTTTTGTAGGCAAAATGATAAATGCCAAAATAGGAAAGTCTGATCAAATTTTGAATACACATTGTGAAAAAAAAAAGTAACAATTACATTTGCTTTGCATCGGGCGAAAATATCAAGGAGAGAAATCCAGAGATTTCACACGCTATATGAGATATTTAGCAGATTCCCCTAAAACAAGTCATCATTCCACCAGCTGTTGATACACATACATGAGCATGTCTTCTTCTGTAGTCCTCTTGAGAATGTGTTTCTGTCTTTATCAGCCTTTTTGATGAGTGTAAACCTCTTTGACACTCACCCACATAGCATATTAATACGTGTGAGGACATGAGGGAGTCAGATGCGAGTACAGGGAGTGCAATGCCTATCTCCCTATGTTTCCCCACAAGTTACTGAGCAGCATAAACACTGTTCGAGACAGTAATGACCCTGGTGTTGGCATTTATATATAGAGAGATGGTCTATCTTAGGATTTACCACTTGAATGTATTGTCAATATTTCCATAAGCCACATTATCAGTCATATATCCATCCATTCTCATTTTCTTCGCTTGCCTATTCCAATGAACAGTGGGACAGAGTGCTCCCTGGATGGGTTGCTATTCCATCGCAGAGCCAAAACAGAGCCAAACAACCATGTGCGCTCACGCTCATTCCTAAGGTCAACTTAGAGTCACCAATTAACAGACCATGCATGTTTTTGGATGCTGGAAGAGCATTTGAGTTCAGGGATAACATGCAAACCCCACACGAAAAGGCCTCAGCCAAAATTCTAACCAGGACTTATTCAATAAAAAAATGATCTAAACCCATAGGAAAGTCTTTACTATTTCTTTAAGATGTTTGCGTATTGTTATGTATCATGCAAAACAACACATCTGACAATGCTCCTCAAACTCTCTTCTTCTCCTCCTCTCCTAAAACTATCTGCACTTGGACCAACACTCAGCTTCCTATTTCCAAATCCTAACAAGAACTCACGTAAGAGGATGTACCTGAGCCGTCTCAAGTCCCCCACCTCCTCTTCAGACGTGTTGGAAGACCCCCACGGGATCCATGTCTGGAACTCAAGTCTTAAAAAAAGCCTTGGGGTGTTTCCGGAGTAATTACCACTTTCTCACTCAGGGGGAGCTCCAGGGACTTCCCTGTAGCATCAGCCCTGCCTCCCAAGGTGTGTCATTAACACATATGAGAGAACGCTAGGTACATGGCTCTTAAGTAAACATGGACACTAAAGGTCTCCTGTGGACACATGCACTGTAAAATGGCAGCTTTGTTTTGCCTACATTGATAAATTGACACATTAATATATAAAACACTTGTTTTACATCATGCTGTTCATTCATACAAATAAATACAACTAATTTGTATATTAAACTTTGATTTTACTGCTTTGGTGAAGAGTAGAGTAACTGATTAATCGTGCACAGTCACAAAACTAAACCCAAATAGTTTTTCTTTTACGTTTTAATTTTTTTACACCAGTTCCTCAGAAGAACTTCAAAAAGCAACTAAAACCAATCAGATGTACAACAGCAATGAGAACAGATGGAAAAGAATCTGAACAAGCTCACACTAATTGCCTCTCTGTCACACAGGATGAAATAGTTTCCTGTGGTTTGCTGTTGAGCAATAACACCCACTGTACCTCTGCCGCACAGTGCACCGCTTGCAAAATGGGATGCAACGTTTTAACAGAGGTGCATGGAATTCTAGCAAATATACTAAATCAAATTTCCAATAACTATATAATTAAGTTATATACATGTAACGCCAGGTACAGATTAGTGGAAGGATTACTAGAAAAAATCTTGCCATTAAAGGGAGACACAACAAATGAAGAAAGTAACATTTTCGGCAACTAAGTTTATGAATAACATCAAATCAGTTTTGAACAGTAGATGCCAAAATGCCAAAACCTTAAATTTTGTTGACACTGTGGAGTCAAGAGTGTTTACAGTGAGACTGATATCTGTGCACCTGATTACATATTCCTTATGTACAGAGAATTGCCTACTTGAAGGGGGTTCTCTGTAAATGTGGAACATAATAGTGAGGTTAAGAGATTTTCTAAATACAATGAATTTGTATGATGAATGATGAACGATGAATTATTTCTCATCTCTCTTCATTAAAGATCCTAAATATACTGTCAGCAGTGAGAAGAAAATGGATAGATTTTCGGACAAAATGTTCCATAAATTGGAAACTTATTGGCTGGTTTAAACATTTTATAGACATTGTCATAAAGATTTATTAAGCTTATGGAAACTATGTACCACCAAATATTGGTCCTTTTAAAGCCAGTATTTGAAACTGGAGGGTTCGAGACCTGAAAAGTTAGTAACACTATGGGGAAAGCTATTTCTGACCATGGACATGTGCTGCAGTTGAGCTGAAAGTCTAATAAAAGTTTTGATTGTACTGGTCTTCTCACAAGTAAGAATGGATGCAACTGAAACTGTATCAATTTGATCATAGGGCTTGATAATGATAGATGGCCAAGAAAGTACATTCAGATTCACCTGAATAAAAAACAATATCTAATGAGCCAAATAAGCCCTTTTTTAAAAAGTTAGCTTAGAAGATAAAGCCCCAATTGGCCTGACTAGCTTTTTCAAATTTGGTTACCAGCACCAATAAAACTTTGCTCAATAACATTCCAAATTCAAACTGTTTAATTTTCCAACAACATTTTTGGGTATCATGTATTTACATTATGGCTTAATATTGGCCCAACAACAACAATGTGGAAGAGAAAGGCATACTCTAAATAAAACAATGATGTTCGCACGGGTCCTTGAAATAAGACACTGATATTATGAAAGTCTCAAATCTTTTCACAATATTCAGCTTCCTGTAACACAGCAGTCAGAATGATTTTAGTCTGTCAGCATGACTGCAGATCTGCAGCAGCCAATCAAAGCTGAATCTGCTTCTTTGTCTGGTGGGTTTTGAAGGGCTCTCTGCCCAAGCCTCATCGTGCACCTAATTCACACGTAACCCCACTATAAACTGCACACACAATAGCTATTGAAATGAGCTGGGCGCTGATATGACTGTCAAGTGTCAGGGTCTAGATGAAATGAACTTACACAGACACACAGATAAACACACCACACGCTGTCACATAGAGTTGCTATAAATAAATGTAGTGGAAAGTAGCCGCAATGCAGTATTAAGTCTTTTTTTTTTCTGTGCCACATACTCATGCAAAATGAAGCTTTTACTTTGTTTTGCTTTTGGCTTCTATTTTATTCAAATAGATCTTTAAGCAGCTCAGTTACGCCATTTAAAGCTGAAGTGCTTAGATATGAATTTTAGAGTTTCACTTTGGAGTTTGTTGTGCTCACTTACTCCCCACAGTCAACACAACACAACACAACACAACACAACACAACACAACACAACACAACACAACACAACACAACACAACACAGTCAACACAAAACAGTCAACACAACACAACACAGTCAACACAACACAACACAACACAGTCAACACAACACAGTCAACACAACGCAGTCAACACAACACAACACAGTCAACACAACACAGTCAACACAACACAACGCAGTCAACACAACACAGTCAACACAACACAACACAACACAACACAACACAACACAACACAGTCAACACGACACATCACAGCCAAAATGTTTAGCCAAAATATGAGACTCAAATATCCTTATTCATTGTGAAGCCTCCTGTCCATGTAGACTGCATATGACTTCTATGCTTCCCAGTTTTCCCATAAAAAACATTTAGCTTCAATAGTTTATAACTTAATCGCATTGCGTGAACATATAGCATCAGTTGGGGAACAGAAGAGAAAATTAGATTATTCTATTATTTCTTTTGGTTCCTATGCCACACGAAGATGTGAGGCTGTTACCTAATCTTAATCCTAGAAACACTGGGGAAACATTTGCAAAATAAGCAGTGACTGCAGTGTCATTCAAATGTGATTCACCTGTCTGCTCTCTTGCTGTTGACTTTGTCTCCATTTCTCCCTTCTCCTCTGCCTCCTTCTCAGACTTTTAATCCTGTTTTTTTCTCGTTTACTCATTCTCCTCTCCCCAAAAGGAATGCAGGATGGCACCACTGGTACGGTTATGGCTTGGCTCATCACCTCCATCACCCCACTGCCTTCTTCCTCTTCATCTTCTGTATTCCCCTCCTCTTCTTCATCTTCCTCTTCCGGCTCTGAGAGGGTGAGAGGTGAGATGTGTGTCTGATACTGATATTGGCTTTGTGATAATTGTCCAGATGCTTCTCCAGTTCTCATCTCAATCCAGAATGGATCTGCTTCTCTAGAGGAGTGGCTGTGCAAGTCTCCTGCTGCTGCCCTGGATGAAAGTCTCTGTGGTGGCAGGGCTGTGGATCTGGTTTGGATGGCAGGCCGAGGAGACTGAGAGTTTGAATTGGAAGTGATATTCTGGGTAAACCCAATGCCCTGAGGTCTAGGATAAGTGTTTCTTCTCTGTGAGTTGTTTGATCCTTCTCCAGTTTCCAAAATGCTGTTTAACTGAATGTCAGAATTACTGCTAGGTGAACTTTCTGTGCTTCTTCTTCCTTGTCCATCGTGAGTTCCATCTCCATGTGTCTCAGTGCTTTTCGTCTCTCTCTGTCTTTGTTTTTCTCTTTCTCTGCTTCCCCAATGTTCAGCCCTTGGTCTCTCTTCATCCCTTTCTTGGTTTCCTTCCCTCCATCTTCGACCTTCGGTGAAGGTCTTTCTGTGTGATTTTCTCCCAGGTAGGGCAGGTCTCACCAGCTGCTCCACATTACTTGACCTTCCTTCTCTGGCTGGATCTGAACTCCTCAGTCTGGGTCTCACTGCTTTTGAGCACAGATTGTGACTCTCACTGTTTCTGTTTTCTTCACCAGCATCCCCATTTCCACCACCTCCAACTCTGCTTGAGCCACTTACGACAGAGGTTCTCACATAGGAACTCATGATGGCACTTAAAAGCTGATGCAGTTTCAACCATCTAACTTTGCTTTAGCCACAACTGTCCATCCCTCAGTCTTCTTTTGGCCTCCCACTTCTTCTGGATATGTAAATTCAAGCTCTGTTTTTTTAAGAGCTAGAGGGAGTGTTCCAGTTGAGAGGAGGTGAGCTGTGCAACACTCTGGCCTAGCCTATCCTGCCCCTGTGAGCCCCCTGGGGCATTCCACACTGTTGACAAAGACAAAGTCCCCATGGTGAGCCCCATTACAATAGCTGCACTGTTCATGGCCTCACTATTGTCCTGTGTGACCTATAGAAAGCACAACTATGCAACCATGAACTCACAAAAATAAGGTGAAAAAACCAGAGCTACTTTTTTTTGAACATCCAACACCATGGTGTCAGCTTTTTCACTCACTAGTTGATAAGCAGAGCACATAAAGATCTGTGTGTGCATTTACATGTTGTCAAGGAAAATCATTTGTTTGACTTGACAAATGATTGAGACAAATTATATCGGATTTTTTTTGTTTTTTTCTGTGTGCTCAACTTTAAAATCTATTTTACAAAGAATGAAAATATAAGTGTGTTAGGGTGATTTGTTTTTCATCTGTGCTTTGTTCCAACGGGTGGATTCATTGTTTCTAGATAAGGAATCTAAAATGTCTGATTGGGTTTGGCACGTTTAAAGCATTTTTTTGTGATTACAAGCATGAGCATTACTACAACTAGAGACATTTTCCATTAATGTAAGCACATTCTGCCTCACTCTGGATCATTTGGAAGAGACTGTTTTTGCCATGGCACATCTTTTGATATTCTGATATGGGAGGCATCACACATAGAAAGGAAAGTATAAGAATAAGCTTTGTAGTTTTTATCTTATGACAGGATAACTTGGGTCATCAACTGCAGCTTGCAGCAGTTAGTCACATCATCGTATTAGAAAAAAAAAACTCCTAGACCTTTGCCCTCTAAAAAGCATTCTGTTGTTTTGAAAAAATAACATTCACCCTCAAATATAATTCTGAGAAAAGCTGCTGGTCTTCAATCTCATCAAAGAAATCACCCCCTGTGCTACATTATCCTCTTTCATCTATGTCTATAAGGCGTGAGTTTGTCTATATACCTCCTTTGAGTGCCTAACCGTTCCCTAAACTAAAAGCAAATACAGAACAATGGACATCATTTGGTGCAATACGTGCTGTTAACAGCAGATGGCAGCAGCATTCCTTTCTGAACGACTGAGGAGCTGTTCTTGGTCCTGAAACTACATTTTGCTCTCAACGCTCTGGTAATTTGGACTCTGAATACTGCTCAGCACTTATTCACATTCTTTAAGTTATTTGATGTCCCAGTTCGAACTCTTGCATCTGATGAAAGCAAATAAACAATATATTTATCGTGATCGTAAAATGAGAATACTTTCATTGTGAACATTTCCTCCACGAGTGATGTTTCCTAATCAACAAACCCGGTGCTGCGTATCACTCAACTAACACCTATCTTAAAAGAAGTTAAAAAAAAATTATAATCAAAATGTCATAGGCTGTGAGTCCGAGGAGTAAATTGAAGGAAGCCAAAGGGAAAGCAGCCCCCTCGTCGTCTGTCTGCAGTGAAAAACGGAGCAACATGGAAAGCAGAGGCACAAAAACTCCAGGGCAACCTCCTCCCAGTCTGACGTACCCAAACCTGTTGGTATAAAACAATTCACGGCGTCACCAAGCTCGAATGATTCTCAGTACCAGTGAACGAATCCGGCTATCAACACTCATGGGCTGCAACACGCTCAATCCCTCTCGTATACACTCACAAACACGTCTGAGTCATGCGTCCTGAGAGCGACATCACGAGCGCGGTAACTACGATGGACCCGGTAAAACGTACATTAGGAGCAGCAGCAGTCTGAGCGGCTGACTGCCTCCTGCTCATTTTCCAGTTGCGTGTACCCCACTGCTTTGGGAAAAAAAAAGTTGTGCCCTGAGTGTGGTGGCATTATGGATTTTATAACAACAAGCAGCAACGACACCAACTCGACCAGCGGGTATCCTGAAGGGATGGACGTGGTTGCCGACTGGGTTGGAGGTGAAAATGTTACGGAGTCTGGATTTCTGCCAGATCTGGTGCTGAGTTACCAGATTATCACCTCTTTGCTCTTGGGGGCCCTCATCCTCTGCTCCATATTTGGCAATGCTTGCGTCGTGGCAGCCATCGCCCTGGAAAGATCTCTCCAGAATGTGGCCAACTATCTGATCGGATCCTTGGCTGTGACAGACCTGATGGTATCAGTGCTGGTGTTGCCAATGGCGGCACTCTATCAGGTTTTGAATAAGTGGACTTTGGGACAGGAGATCTGTGACTTATTCATCTCTCTTGATGTACTGTGTTGCACATCCTCCATCCTGCATCTTTGCGCAATTGCCTTGGACAGATACTGGGCCATAACAGACCCCATTGACTATGTAAATAAACGAACACCAAAGCGAGCTGCGCTCTTGATTTGCGCAACTTGGCTAATTGGTTTCTCCGTCTCCATCCCGCCTATGTTAGGGTGGAGAAGTGCCGAAGACAGGGCAAACCCCGACGCCTGCATGATCAGCCAGGACCCAGGTTACACCATCTACTCCACGTTTGGAGCTTTTTACATCCCTCTTATTCTCATGTTGGTCCTGTACGGGCGAATATTCAGGGCTGCGCGGTTTCGGATTCGAAAGACAGTGAAGAAAACCGAGAAAAAAAAAGTTTCAGACAAGTGCTTGGCTGTGTCTCCGTCCATATTCCACAAGAAAACCAACGGGGAGACCCGTGGCAAAGGCTGGAAGAGCTGTGATGAGTCTAAGCCCGGCTCTCCGTGCGTAAACGGTGCAGTGAAGCATGGTGAGGAGGGCGAGTCACTTGAGATCATAGAAGTTATCAACAACTCCAAGACTCACTTGCCTTTGCCAAACACCCCTCAGTTGTCCTCACACGGCTATGAAAACATGAATGAAAAGAACTCGGGGGCGAAGAGAAAGCTGGCGCTGTCCAGGGAACGTAAGGCGGTGAAAACACTCGGGATCATCATGGGAACTTTCATCTTCTGTTGGCTGCCCTTTTTCATCGTGGCACTGGTACTGCCTTTCTGTGCAGAGAGCTGTTACATGCCCGACTGGCTGGGTGCAGTTATAAACTGGCTTGGTTATTCCAACTCTCTTCTGAACCCCATCATATATGCGTACTTCAACAAAGACTTTCAAATTGCTTTCAAGAAGATCATAAAATGCAAATTCCACAGACCGTAACCAAACAGTGAAAACGTTTGCGTTTACTCAAAAATGTGCAGCAAATAAACGGACAGCAGGAAATGACTGTAGAACAGCAAAAAACAATAACGGTCTTATTCAGGAACAATTCTCTTTTAGGTGTGTGTTAGAGAATCGTGTACAAATAAACCATCAATGAAACGACATAAGACAGAAACGTTGGTTCTCAATGTACAAGCTCATGTTTCTTCAGTGTTGTAGCCATTATATAGCCAATATGCGACGACAGCCATCGTTGTATTATCATGCAAGACGTGTCTTGTGCTGATTTCATGCATTATATTATGAGGCAAGCGGCGTCCCACGCCATGAGCTTTGTAGCACTGAAACAATAAACGCAACCACTTAGCTATTAAGAAATCTGAGTGGATTTTTTTTCAGAAAATAAGAAGTAATGGGCCAAGAAAAAAGCTGTGCCGATATCAAGTGGTCTCGTCATATATCATCGTAAAGGTTAGGTCGTAAGAAATGAAGTATTTTCTGTGGTGTCGAGCAGCAATTTATATATTTAGTTTGACAGGCCGTCTTTATACCGATGGGTGATGACCATGATCAGTATGGTGTACCTGAGGTTTTCAGTTGATTGATATTGAATAGAGCCCGCTGTCTCACCATCAAACTTACTTTAATGCTGAGATCAGAAATATTTGTTCATTTGTTCAACCAAAATACTGTCTGGTATTATATATATATATATATATACATATGTGATATAATATATCTCTCTCTCCCTTTGCTTATTGAGATCTCACCTGTTCCATTTATCTATTTCTGATTTCCTGATTGTTTCCTGTATATTGCAAAATAACAGAAGCAGCAACAAAATGAAAGAGAGATTGTTTGAAAACAGAAAACAAATGGGAGAGCAGAATACTTTTTTCTCTTGTATTTGATTATTGAGCAGTGCCATTCTCCATAAAGACGTTGTCAAAAGTTTAAAAAATCTGTTCTTAATTTAGCATGCAAAAGCAAAATAACACAAAATCTAATAGGTTATCCAGAAACATAGGCCACATATACATAGAGTTGCAGGCAACCATTTTGCTGTATAGCTACAGTAACTCCACTCATCTAGCACATAAATCTCAGACACAAATCCACTTACAGGAGATGCACAGATAAAGGCTGTCAGACACTGAAAGAGGAAAGAGGAAAACAACTTTCAGGAAGGCCCAAAGAGGCCTGAATGCTGCACAAGATTGGTGGCTATTTGACCTGTTGTCATGGCAACACATCAAGCCCCAGGCATAGTGGGTTGTCGGAGTGGCAGGCAGGCTGCTAGCTGAAGACAGACAGGAATATGAGACAGAGCAGGACAATATATGGATGACCTCTGGTTTGCAAAGATATTCTGCCAAAGGTGTCTGATGCTCTGATGCTCTGAAGAGAGAAATACTTTTTATTTTATTTTATATTTTTAAATGAAAAACTCCAAAATTACAACTTATTTGAGTTCAATGAATCAATGCATGGATATTTGACTGCTCACTGCATTGTTTTGGTGGGGCTTTTGACTTTAACAATCAAGCATAGCTCTTCTGAAATTTTACCTCTTTAAGCAAACAAAAAGGATACACACAATGATATTTTAAAGTAAAGCTTCAAGCAATTGATTTGATCTAAATTAATTATAAATGTTTTTGTAAACCACCATAGCCCCCTACAAATAATATATGATTGGTTCAATAATGAACGACCGATGGTTCAGTAATGAATGGTAAATGGTTAAAAATTTAATCTTAACACATGAAGAGATGGATGTCTTGAAAGTTCAACCTTCATTAGTGATTGCATTTTGTGCATTTATCATGGAGGTTGTAGATGTATAATACGAATATAATTAAACACTTAATTGAATATTAATTACATTGAGAATTCAAGAAGTGTGGCACCTTGTTGTAGTGATTACAGAGGGCTCTGGGTTCTTAACTGCTGGTTGGCTGTTTTCATATGCTTTACAGTTTGATTTTCACCAGTAGCCAATAGACATGCATGTTATCTTAATTAGTGATTCTACACTGGTTGCAGATGTGAGCATGTATGGTTGTCTGTCTCTTTGTATTAGCCCTATGATGGAGTGGTTTCCTGTCCAGGGTGTAAGCAACCTCGCTCAAGGGCAGCTCAGATTCTTGCCCCCACTGACTGTCTAACAGCATAAAGTGAGCCTATTCCAGCTGCCATCGAGGGACAGGCAGGTTTCACCCTGGAGAGGTCACCATTCCATCAATCATCAATTAACCTAACATGCACATTTTGCACGATAAGTTTCTATTTGTAATGTAAGTTTGAAACTTTCTAAGACTTAATTTCTGACATAATTTTTGGTTTTTGAAGTGAAAATTTAGCTGCATCTTCACATGATGCATTGTTGGTTACTCAAATGATGAAACTCGTAATCTGTGCTCACGCTGAAATAAGGAGTGAATGATCTGATGGTCACGCAACAGAGAAATGATTCTGCAGCTATTTAGAAAATAGCAATATAAAGTCTGTCAAGTGTAAAAATATAAGTATTTTTTTTTTTATACAATATGATAACAATTTTTTTTTTTTTAATTTTACATTGGAAATTAAACTCAGCACCAAGCTGTGAAATTGACTTTGCCCAAAAACAAAACTTTGTATAAAAACTTTGTTTTATTATCATCCATTTTATAAAGCTTGGTCATTTCACTAATATAGATTTTTATGAGCATAATCACAAAATGCATAATTTTCCAGACATTTCTGAATTATATAAGGACAGAACTACATCAGCATTGATTATGTAAAAATTAGAAAAGATGAAATTAAACATAAAACAATAATTAAACCATGATATGGAAAGGTATACTTGGCATAAAAAGTCAAACAAAGTCATAGAGTCCATTTATGAATACATACTAGTTGGAGACAGGGATCCATAAAATATCTCCGTCTGTGTAGCTTCAGTTTCTGTTTACCATCTGAATAGTTTTGCTCAGTGATGCTTTATTATGATGTCAATATTATCAATATGCTTTTGTGAAAATGTATCAAATATATGTGATATCTGGGTCAATTTCTGGGCTTATGACAAGCTCAAAGGAACCCATAATGTGGATTATGTGGTGTAAGCCACTGAGCAGGGAAGAATAGCTCACAATGGTGAATCACACTGAGTGTGTGAGGCCATCAATATCATTACATGTTGGTTCTGTTATAGGAGATTACAAAGCAGCTGAGCTGCTTTCAACTTTGCCGTTACAGCAAAGGTTTGGATTGTGAGACTGTGTTAATCTCACTCACTATGGGTATTTTCTGTAAAATATTCAGGTGGATGCAGGGTGATGAAAATCGGCACATGTCGGGTATCTTCAGTTTGGTGATCCTTGTTCAGATGCTGCGCAAACTCCTGCCTGATGGCGGAGGTGCAAACATTTTATGTGCAAGTTGGCTGGAGTTTCTCAAGATGCAAGCTACCTTGTGCATGCACCTGCGGATGTAAATGTATCAGATGAGTGGTATGCTTCTTCTGATGATCTTTTGTGCAGACATTACCTCTTACTGCAGTACCATCTTTCTCTGCCATTGTGCAGCAAGCATACCACCCAATGGTGCACAAGGCTGTTGTGCCCTTTGTCAAACACCTGTAGACTGAACTGAGAATGTTGCTCTCTTTAGGTTTCTTAGGAAGTATAGGTGTTGAGGAGCTTCTTTTCAAGATGATCGAGTTGGTCACGAGTCCCACCAAAGCAGTGTCATCACTACGAGGTTGTTTTGATAACCAGCTCTGCACTAATGTGTCAGCATTGAGGACACAGCCTTGGGGGAAACCAGCATTGAGAATGATGGATGAGGATGTGGCGTTGTTAATTCTAATAGACTGTGGTTGGTTAGTCAAAAAATAGAGATAATAGAGGGAATCCCAAGGTTACTGACAGTTTTTCTATTTGTTATTGCCTTACATGAGTTGATTTTGAGATGGGACAGCAAAAGGATGAAATACCACCAATAACTAAAGCATATTAAATTGGGTGTTTTAGAAAGAAAACCTGAGAGCAAAGCCAAAACAAACAAACAAACAAAAAAACACTAAGCATAGTCCAAAAATATTTGATACTAACATATTCTTTTCAGAAAATTATGATAGAATATTGCCTGGATAAGAAGGTGCAAACATTGTAATGCATTTGAATAGCAATTCATGATCTGGAAGTCAATATCCTGAGGGGAAAGAAAATATATATATATTCAATATTTCCAAGGACATTCCAACTGTGGTATGGACTGTGACAAGATGAAAAATCAGTGATTTATCTGTCTACTACAGATTTTTGTCATTCTTTTTCTCCAAGTAAGTGGTTCTGTTCTAAAAAAAAAATCAAAAAACACATACAAGACATGTATGTTATGTGACACTGGCAAATATGGACAAATATTTGGTTGTTATGGTTGTTGTCAGTTGTTCTGTATGCAACTAAATACTTTTAGTTGGATTTCTTTTCAATCTGGATGAACTACTAAGATAACGATAATGATTTATTATTATCTAAGGATGTTGTTTTAGCTCACATAAAGTGGACAAAAGCATTTTGGAATCTGTTCTGATGACATCTGTTAATCGGACTCCTGTGTAAACTGAGGACAAGAGATTTAAGCACATTTGTCTGAGTGGTTTGTATGGCAATGAAAAAAAGGGAAAGCTGTTCAATGAGAGGATGAGCAGAAAGCTGGATTAAAAAATGAGGGAAGATAATGACCTAATAGAAAATAAACTCAGGGTGGAAAAAGGCTGAAAAAAGAACACGAGGAAGAGGAGAGCAAAGACAAGGAAACGGTTACAAAGAAATAGATATGACTGAATGCTTACCTCATATTTCGGCCTCACCCCCTCCTATTTCAGGGTCTTTTTGATATGTCAGAGAATTTCTAAGGATCTTACAGCCCATCAGGCAGAACAGGCTCTCTCTCCAGCCAAGCGTGAGACGATACATGAAAAGACTCTGACGGGAAGAAATGAGGGTTTGGCTGTTTTCAGATATGGTTATTTTTCACAATGTAGGTTTGTCAGAAACAGATGTGTCATCTTTGTTTCTCAAAATGGTCTAAATGTTGATGGATAAAATAGCCTCTTGTGTGCACTCAAACTCATCACTGTGATGGAGGACTCAAGGACAACAGCAAACATGAAAACAGGTAAGAGTAAACGCTAGCTTATCCGTTGCGCTATTCGCTGTTTTCACAGACAGTTCAAAAGGCCAACAGAGACAAAAAGTTGCAACCCCCTTTGGCAGTTCTGTTAGCATTACAATGAGTCAGCAACATTTCACCTCAGCTTTTGAAATTTTAAAGAACTTGTCAGTCTCTCCTTCAACAAAAGGTAAACATGTGGTGCAGTGTTTTTTCCTACTTTCCCTTCCCTAGACGATTGCTCAGTGCTATTCAAAAAGTGTTCCTCAGCTCTAAAACTTCGAAAGGATAAAGTCTGTGGGCTTACAAAGAGTTAGCATACCAAACACTGCTCAGTGACACAAACAGACTGTGTGAAACAGTCTTTAAACAAAGTGCACTCCAAACTAAACAAGTCCCATCTCAGTTGCCAAGAGGCAATTACAGTACAATCTTACATTTTGCTTCTTTCTGTGTGTGTGTGTGTGGGTGGGTGTTAGGGTGTTTTATTATATTGTTATAGCACACTATACTTGTTAGGATAAACAGCAATGTCCATCTATTCAATCATTTTTTATACCTGTTTAATCCAATTCAGGGTCGCGGGGTTGCTGGAGCCTATCCCAGCAACCAACAAGTTTAAAGAACTGCTTAAGAGTCTGAAGGTTTTAAAGTTAGGGTTATAGTAAGGTGGACATGCAGTTATGGTAAATAGTTGGGCAACACAACATAGAAAGTAAACATCCATAAAATACAGGAAATAGGGTGCTAAAAACAAAAACTTTAACTTCATTTTACTTACAACAAACTCACGTGGATTCAAACACTGATAACATTTACTATGTCAAATTACAAACACTAGAGAAAATACACAAAACAACATCATCACCACCATGTGGCACGTTTTTCATTTAAAACTTGGCACTTGTTACTGGCATCACCTTGAGTGACTGTTACTGTTTGTGCTTGAAAAACTTTTGGAATCATAAATGTTGAATTACTGAGTAGCCATTAACTTCGCCATTGTGAGACGTCAGTTGTCTCATAGAAATAACTTTCTTCTGGAGCTATAATCCAACTTCCTTATGATGAAATGTTGATTGCGATTGAATCATCTTTTTTGCATAGCCTACAGTGGGAGGGTCGCTTTCTGAATAAAATGATCTCGAAGCATCTAAGCACGAGGGCTGATTGAAATTTATAGGACTGCAACCCAAATTGCAGTCATTTCTAGTCATGTTTCCCAAGAAATCTCAATACCTATGGAGTCTTTGCCTCTCCCCACAGGCCCAGTCTTCTCTGTGGTCAGCTCTTCTGGCCTGAAGAGACAACATAAACCAATCTACAGCAGCTCAGATGACAAAATGTTTTTCACTTGATCTAACATTGGAATATATTCAATTAGTGAAGAAAAAGAGAAGTTTGACTTTCAACTGGAAAGTACAGATGAAATCAATGAAGCAACGTTTATGTAGTTTATGTGCCCAATATTATAGTGTAGATTATATAAGGGACAAAACATATTAAAAAGAAAAAAACAAATATTAATTTGATGTCATTAAGACTTGAATATAACGTGTCACATTATTACAGATTAAAGTGCACAGTTGTATATAATGAGTCTCACTCCATGCCCACCAGATGTATACTTTGCAGTGTATGCACATTGCTAGTAAATTATCTCACAATCATCCAATTGATTCTGGTATAACCTTGAACCAAAGTCATACACTATGAATATTTGCTGTTCAAAATCTAGATGTAATTCAGCTGTTCAGAGATCTGAAATTTAGGTCTACATGTCTACATGAACTTTGTGAGTGTGCTTCACTAAGGGCTAGCTGTAGCAGTGATTCTCAAACAAAATCATGTCAAAATAGGTGACCATACTGCCCCTGGCACCTTGTTATTGTCATGGAAAGACAAAGTAAGAAACAAAGATCAAGAGACAGGATGGGAGAAGGAGGAAGATCTTGGAGAGCAAACATCATTTGGTGTATATTGCATCATTCCAACTGCCTGTCAGAAAGGAAAATATATTGCCAAGAGTAGGATCTCTTGATATGAAATTAACTTTCACAAGAAAACAAAGAAAAAAAAAAGCTGAAATGTCTTTCTTTAACCTTCTGCCAATTCGTGCAATACATTGTCAGAGCATCTCACCACGTGTTCCATGAATGTTTTTCACAGTTTGGGTGCAAACAACATGTCAGCTTTTTTGCTTCAGGGACCACATCAAATTAGAATGTATAGTTTTGAATTTTAAAAGTTTTTTCAGCAACCTGAAATACACCCCTCAGCTTGCATGTTTTTTGGCAATAAAGTGTGCACCCTCAGTAGCAATGGATGCGCATCACAGATCTTTAACATTGCCTCCTTTCTCACTTTTTTAATGTCCACTGAGATAACAATTTTGTTTTCAGTTATGTTTCCTTAATTGCTGAGGAGATGCTGACACAGGCAGAAGATGTTTTGGGCACATACAAATAAACAGGCACACAGAAGCCCCATTGATTGTCCGGTTCCCACTTAATTGAGTCTTGTTGCAAAACGTTTTACCTTTACCTTTATTTGATGTCTGTGCTTCATAGATCTTTAACAATAACTTTATCCCCTTGCTCACATTTTTATGTCCACTGAGACATCTTTGATTTCAGTCATGTTGCCTTAATTGCTAACAAAATGCTGACACATGCAGGAGATGCGCTCATTAATTGGGAAAATAGAAATAAACACAGACACAGAGAAGTCTCATTGATTGTCTGTTTCCTACCTAATTTGCAAAAGATGTTACCTATCATTGGCTCAGCCTAACAAACTGATGGCAACTAATAGCAACACTGTTGCCTGCAAGTGTAAGACATCTTTAAATGTGTATAACCAAATAACTTTGAACTGTGTGAGTTCAAGTTGTCCCAGTTCTTTCTCATCCTTTTGTCAATCACTCAGACAAGACATTGACTTGAGTCAGGTGTATCAGCATGACTTATAATCCCTTACATTTCTTTTGGTGCTGCTACTACTTCTGAAAGAAAATTGTGGGGATGACAGTGAGGATGCCAGTGGCAATGACGGTAGTGACATGCAGCACAAGATGGGCACCAGGGATGAGGGCATCAGTCAAAACAAAACAGATCAGCCAATAAAGGGCTCAGAGTCAGCAGAGCCCCAAACGACCAGGGAAAGCAAAAGTTACATGTTAAGGTTGATTATGACAGGTCCGATTTAGCTTGTTTGCTTTTTAGTGGTATCAACAAGGTAGTTTAACGAACAGCCACACAGACATTTATGAAAAGGATGTCTCATTGTATTTTGTTTCTTTAGCTTAGAACCAGAAAGGTAGTAATTTTCCAGGATTAATTAAACTGAACTGCTAAAATCCATCCCTTTTCTACATCCTCTTAATCCAGTTTAGGGGTGGGCTGGAGCATATCCAAGCTCTGAAAAAGGCAGGGTACATCTAAGGACAGGTTAACAGTCCATCACAGGGCCACAGAAACAAACAAGACAAGCAACCATGCATGCTCTGGGATAATTAGAATTAACCTCACATGAATGAACTTGGAGAGAACCCACACCCTGAGAACTCCACACAGAAAGGCCCTAGCTGTGATTTGAACCAGGAACCTTCTTACTGTGAGGCAAGTGTGCTAACCACCACACCACTGTGCAGCCAAGCTGCTAAAATGTTAAGCTTTATTCTCATTCTGCTGTAACATCTGCTTGCCCACAATACTTGTGCCAACCTTGCATAATGAATGGTAAAGCCTTCTCCTGACCAGAACTTTAAATGCTAAATAGGTATAACATTTTGACATCATCCGTGCATGTACTATATGGCCATTTGTGATTTGTTTTCTCCTGTGCCAGTTGTGTCTTATGACTTGTTAGGCACAACTTACCTTATAAAACCCATGTCAGTGGACAGCAGCAGTAAAAACTCACATTGAAGACCTTTCCATTAGTCCTTGTCTAAGCTGCAGTTCTTCATATCAAAAGGATAAGAGCCCAAAGACACTTCATTACTCAAAAACTGAGTCACTATATAACTGAGGCCAATAAGATACATGCGGTCCTGATGTTACCCCAGGGGCTTATCTTATGGTGCTCGGACAACACTATTTTACTGGGAGATATATGAGACTATATGTACAGACTCATCTATAGCAGTCATGGACTGGAGTTAGTACAAACAAAAACTCGTTAATGTCCTGCAAACACAGGCTTAATCAACACAGGTTGATTCAAATGTTTAAAAGCAACATCTTTTTCTCTGTTTGTCTGCAATTTTCTGTTATTTTTCTTCTTACTCTTGGATTATTGCATTTATAAAACCAATCACTTTGGAATAAACATTGGCTTCAGTGTGTTTAAATATGAACTAACAGGAGTAAAAGTCTACGAATACACGCAGTAATCTGTGTATGACCCTCTATGACGTGGTTTCTTTTCTCATCTTTACTGGCCTTCTTTCTCCGCTTTGACCTTCTGTCCTTCTTGCTTACCACCCCTTTCAATGCTGTTTTACTATTCATCAGTAATCACAGATCTTCTCTTCACTGTCTGGTTTTATAGACTTTTCTAACATGGAAAAAATAGCTGCTCAGAGAAGAGCTGCACCCACTTGCTATCTGACTGAAATCTTTGACCTTTCGCCCTCGTTCCACTTTTCTGAACATTGGGAGCAGTGGCTGAATATGAATTTTAGGTTTTCTGTAAGTGACTTTGAGACCATAGGCAAATAGTATCACGGCCCTGATAGTATGAAAGGCAAATGGAAGTCAGTATCACTGCCATGCTATGAGCGCTCCTCAAGATGTTGGATGCACACCCTGTTCCCCGACTTCCTTCATTAATGCAGGTATGTGTCTCATTTCCTGTCACTACTTTTTACCACTTGCTTATTGTAGATTTAAATTTTTAAGATGATCTCTTTGTGGGTTCCATCCAGACTTTCCCCATTTGGATCATGGCTGATATGTTTGCTTATTCCCTGGTAACTATCCACCATATTGATACCAATTGAACATTTTGTCTGAAGTGAGCATTGATTGATTAGCAGGTCATAACCACACAGAAAGCTGCTACTTCTCTGGTGCAAGGTGCAAGAACGCTGCAGCTTTGCTCTACCTTTCAGATTGGAATTACTTTTAGTGGTATGTCTTTTAAGCCTTGCTTTCAGTTCTGTTTTAGATGCCGATGTAAGGATTTCTAATCAAACCATCTTATTTGACATAAACTGCAAGATATCATGACTATAGTTTACCTGTTTGTGAATATTTGTGGTGTCTAAACGGGTGGCGGAATGTGAAAAATGTTCGTATTTCTTTCCATTATTTTCCAAATCTGTTTTGTGATTTAATTTCCTCCTTGTTGGAGCAGAACAACTTGATGAAAAGTGTTTTCTATTTGTAATTTCTATCTTTTGTTACGCCGCTGGCAGGAGGCCTCTCCAGAGTTTTCTTATGAAGCTGTAAAATGCTTTTTTTTAAATTCCCCTACTCAGTGTGTTTCTCTTTTTTCAGCTGCTGACAGATTACTGTGGAGCAATCTCCCTCCTCTGTGCTGCACATTGTATTGCACCACCTGGTTTTGGTTGCACTGTGTGCATGTGTGTGTGGGTACGATGCACGTGTCATCTGGAGTTACTCCTGTTGTCAACCTGCTTCCCTACTGGTAAGCCTTAGCTGCATTTTGATATTGTGTCATTTATTGCATGTATCTTGTATATCATGGGAATTTTACCCATAATATTCCCTGGGTGAAACTTCCAGTGTGGCATTGTCGGCTCTCTAACGCCTAAAACCTTAATGCCCACCTGCGTATGGCACATCTTGTTGAGAGAGGCATACGTTAAGACGCACAACCAGAAAAAAGAGGAGGTAGAGCTATTTCACGTAGAATTACAGAATTACTGAAGAACTTAAATTTAAATTAGGTATATAAAAATATTTTAGTTTAAACACCACATGAAAAAAAATCCCTTTGCTTCATCTCATAATTAACTATGTAATTGTAGTTCGGGGCTTCGAAGTCTTCAGACACAAAGCAAAAATCTAATGAACCGTCTTTCTGAAACTATATCAGACCTTCCCAACAAATCTTATTTCACAATATAATCTTTACAATGCCACAAAAGAGTAAGTGTAGCATAACAGAGTATTCTACGGTCATTCCCTTAAAGATCAGGCAAAAAAAAGAAAAGTCATAAAAAATAAAAATAAGGTCATCGGTCAAGGTAGGTTTAGGGATTAAAATCTACTTGGTTAGGGTTATGTAAAAGATAATGGACCCGTGTACAATTCCTTAATCATGTTGAAAGTATCCTTTTCATAATTTAGCAGGCGATTAGTCTTTGTTTAACCAGCAAACATCACAAACCTGTTGCTAGCTCATAGTAAACTTTTCTTGAAAGATATGATACCCAAAATTGTGCTGGGACTACGAACAAAGAAAGTCCATCAGCAAGAGCAGATTGATTTTTGTTTACTGGCTTTTTCACATGTCATTCCTGTTTGAAGTTTAAGCTATGTTTACTCTACCTTTTTAACAGTACCTCACAAAGTGGAACACCATGTTCCTCTTTGGTGGTGCTGAAAAAGAAAATAGCAATTTACACAATGCTTTTAGCAACTTATTCCATCAGTTAAGTTGTGAGTGAAAAAAAAGCATCAACTACAAACAGTAAGATCAAAAACACAAGTTTTAAGATGCTTGTCACTTGAAAGTTCCCTCGTGCCGAATGACCTTTTTTTGCCTGAGCACTGAGCTTCCTCTTTAAAACCGATACATCATTGAACCCCAGATGACGAATATTGACGCTAGACAAAAATCCTACTCGTGAATTTAAAAATAAGTGAATGAATTTTGTCTCTACAGTCATTATTGATAGCATATTCCTATTTCATCTTCTATCAATAATTCAGGTACAGGAGGAACAGTTTGTCAACAGCTGCAGAGTCAGTGCACAATTTGCTCACCACTGAAATGATTACCACTCTTATATTGTCCCAAAACATTTTCAAATCTCCTCCTTTTATAAAAATTCAGAACAGAATCCATTGCTAAATTGGCAGGTTGTGCATGTGTGTAGAAATATACAAATGTTATCAACATAACTGCAGTGAGCAAGTTAGAATATGCTGATAGCATTAAATGTGAAGCCTTCTGTGAGCTTGTCTTACTTATGTTGTACTAATGCTTTATGTTACCTCTTTGCCTTCAAGGGTGTGCAAATCTCTCCAGCAGGTGCATCACTCTCACCCTCATGTACTGGAGTTGAGGGCCTATGATATGGTGCCAATATAGACTATAATCCACCTCAAGTTAAAAAGACATTTTTGACCTTTTTAACATGTTTATATTGTGTTTCATAGGCAAGAAGACATTTTCACCTTGAAACTGCTGCAATAGGAACAAGAGAGAGGCAGGAGTAATTTATTTATTCACAGATCCCAGAATTGCGAGCGAGTTTTATCTAAAGTATCATAATTTTAAGACATTAAGTAATTATTGTTATGGTGAATTGTCTACATTTGTAATATTAACGGACAGACTAGTTTTTAGAATGGAGGAAGTCTTTAACATGCTGTCATGGAGTTACCTCTAAGCAAAGCATAGAGTGTGTGTTGTGGTATTCACAAAGGGAACACTGCTTTGTTACAGAACCCTGTAAAATGTAGAGCTGTAGTCTTGATACAAATGCCTTAAGTATAGCAGGAAGCATCAAAAAACAACTGAAGCTCTCAGTTACCATGAGGATGGGATGAAAGAAGGGTAGAAAACAAGGTATTGACCATAATTAAAGACTACTAAATTTCATATAGCATGTAGAAAAGATGAAAGTATTCTGCCGCTGGTTTTCGGATGAGATGAACTCACTGAGCGACATTTTTACTGCAGTTTGGAGTCACACATTCTTCTGAAATTTTTTACTCTAATCTAATTATTCCCAAGATATTTTCAGATACTTTAAAAGGAAGAAAATAAAAACAATCATGTCCTACTATTTCCAAAACCTGGAATATGGAACCTGGTTATACTTTATCAAAGTGAATCTAATGTCTCTTAAAACTATACACAGTTAACTGATGGTTCACCTTTAGGGAATAGTTAAGCATGACTATATATATATGTACATATATATGCATTCGTATAGAGGTAATCCCAGTCAGGTGTTTCTGTATTTGTTGTTTTTACTGTCCTGTCTTCTCACACTCGTTAATTGGATAAGGCAGTCTAGTTCTGCTGATTGGGATTATAATGATTTGGACTGAATTGCACTGTATCAACCTGGACTGTATTCTACTTGTTTCCTGTCTCTTTACAGTAAGCTGTGATGACTGAAATTGAATTCTTTAATGCGACTTGTGAGCGAATGAGTATGAGGGGACTGCTTTGACTTTATTTGATCCTTACAGTTTGTTTTCCTTAGTAACTAGTCACTTAGATTAGTGGTGAGTCAATATGATAATATTCAAATTCTGTCGTCTGGTTAAATTGTTTCTGTCGGTGGCGGAAGGGATGAGAACCCTCATCTGTGGTTACTTTCTTTATCCTTTGACATGAATCTGAAAAAATAAAACAAAGTAAGCATTTCGCATAATGTCACATGAAAATATTGACATTTTGTAAGAAGCTTGGTAATATAGATATGCAACTATTTTCCAAGTTAGTTATCTTTATTCTTTAGTGAGTCAAAAATTGTTGATATAAAACCAATGTTTCATAATCTTCATATACAGTACATGGGAGTTCAATTAATCTATTGAGTTCCAGCTCAATTAGATCCTAAATTTCATTAAATTTGAACAGTGACAAGATTGTCCTAGTACTCAAAATGTGCCCATGTGGTGTATGTGCATGCAGGCAGATATTATGTTAAAACTATGTGGTAAATAGAATGTTTCTTTAGCTCAAATCATGATCCAATTCTCCCCCTTACCAAGTGTTGTTACAGCCGAAAACCAACCAGCAATGTCAATTTTTTTTCATAATATGCTGTGTATATGTAACCATGGTAGCCTAAAAAATGTCATCTGTCAAGATGGTATTCCCATTGTAAAAAAGAATGTATGAGAAAAGTGTTTTGGTAAAGTGTAAAATGGAGCATATGTTGGTCACAATCTCACATCACACAAAGGCTCATGGTTGGAAGCCTAGCATTTAGCTGCTGCATCCAACCATTCCGCCTACCTTTTTATGTGGACAAATGACAGACATGACCATTTCAGATGAAGGACTTGTTGTATAAAAAAAGTGCAAAGGTTCCCCAAACACTACAGTATGGCAAAAGAGCTGACAGGAGAAAGTATGGTGTTGACAAAATAATCAGTTTGACCATACATGAATTATGCAGACATGCTTCCTGACAGTTTAATTATAATGAATCTGATGTTTTTCTTTGATATAAAGCTGTAGTCACGAGCAAGATCAGGCAATTCTCATGTCACTGTGCAACGCATTTGACAGTATGTTTAAGGAAAATTGCAATATGTCTGTTGGGATGAACTTGACAATGACAAGTTAAGGGAAAAACCATTGAAGTCAGCAGACGGTGAAATCCTATCTGATTTTCATTGTGATGAGCAAGAGCGTCTCCTCTTCATCCAGACAACACTGACTATCAATAAAGTTTAGTTTCAACAACCTGGGGGAATTTTCAACTCTAATCCACTAGGAATAGACCAGGATTAACAAAGATGTATGAACAATACGTTACACTCAGCGTAAAACTCAGCCTAACAAAATTACAAGAAATAAATGTTTGAAACTCCACGGGGAGAGTGAGACTTTTGTATATTTGAAACCAGTGAGGCTTGGCTTTGAAATTCCCTGCAGGGAATCTTACTGTATGCTAGCATACTTATGCACTCCTGGAAAAACAAAAAGGTGGCTATGCACATACAACACTTTCGCTCGAACTCTGTTATGTGTTGCTTTCATGTCTTCAAGGTTCCATTACCCTCCAAATCCCTCTCATTTACTTACAGTCTTTCTGCCTCTTAAAATTCAAATTTAGGCTATGGTCAGTTTTCAAAACTTACATTTTTAGGACTCTCTCTGTCACTTTTTCTACCCTATTTTACTCCTCTTTTTATTCTGTGCCTCTCAAATCAGGTCAGTTTATAC
The DNA here is from genome assembly GCF_027942865.1 of Odontesthes bonariensis. Taxonomy (NCBI): domain Eukaryota; kingdom Metazoa; phylum Chordata; class Actinopteri; order Atheriniformes; family Atherinopsidae; genus Odontesthes; species Odontesthes bonariensis. Next base: position 18,242,192 of record NC_134511.1, read on the forward strand.
AGCCCAAAAAGTCAGAACTCTGCCTCAAAGGGCCACTGGTAGAATGTATGTTTGTCTTGATCTCACATCACACAAAGGCTCATAATTTATTGACTGCATTTAGCAAACAATGTCTGATTACCCTCAAATCCATTCTCCTCCATCTGTAGACTTTATGGATTCTTACTGTGACAACCACCACGACTGTTGGTGTATTCTTGGAAGAACATACTTTAAAAAAAAAAACATCTAAAGAGAGACATGAATCCTCAGGTAAAGCAAATGAAGAGGCATCCATTAATAAGGCTAGCACAGATGCAATGGATTTTACCTGCTTATTACAAAGGAATAACGGTTCAGTTGCACTCTCGAAAAAAAAAAAAAAAGGCTACACTAAATTGATACGCTGCATATTTTTAAAAAGAAAATTGATTCAGGAGGATGTTGCAACTTCCAGGTGTGATCTCTATCACTATCCCTACACCTGAGCATGATAACTATCGAAAGACCACAGATTCATATGACTACAACATTTCTCATGCTGGCGTGTGATTTGTCTTGAAATCCCCAGAAATATACAGTCCAAATGCTTTGGAACAATGTTTTGGCATGCATGAGGCATATTTGCCTGCTGGCAAACAAGCCCGCATTTGGAGGCTGAAGGAGGGTCGCAGTGTATTAAGTCAGCATTGGCGAGAGACCTGAGTTCAACACCAGAGAGAGCTTATTACAGTTTCACTTTGTTTCACCTCAGATATTGCAAATCCAGTTTCTTGTGACCTCTGTGTTACCTTTTCTTTTATTCAGGTATATATAAAAAAGGAAAGATATTTGGCATAGAAATACTTTTCTAAGTGTTAGGAGATGTGATGGTGGCGACGTTGGGCTTTTGTTGGCTGAAAAATTTTGTAATTACATTTATCCTGTTTTTCTACAAAAATTCGAAAAATGCTTGAATAGAGCACAAACATGAAAAAAGAAAGAAATTGAATAAATAAAAATGATAAGAAAATAAATGAGTTAAAAAATAAGAAGCACGGAGAAAAAAAAGACAAAAAATGTAAGGATGAGTCTCCTGTATGGCACAGGCCTGTTATCAATATGTCCAAAATAGGCAGATGGCTATGAAATATTTTCCTATTTCTGTGATATTATAATGTGCAATTCTGCTCTTTACTCTCCTGCTAGACATGCCACTTTCCTTTATTTTCTTTACCACATTATCCTCTAACTCCTCTCCCCTGTCATTGACATGCAGTGCGGGGAAGTGACTGCTGCTCCAGACCCCAGAGATATCTTCGACGGGCCACTGAAACAAGTGCTGCGGCTAATGCTTCAGCATACACAACAACAAACATCATGTGGGTAGATCATTTGCAGACGGTTGTAGACAGGGGGCAATTTCACACAATATGACTTCCACATTTTTTGAAAGAAAATATGTAATACATTCACCACATAAGAGAGTGCTTTTCTGAGTTTGTACATAGCTTGAACAAGTCCATCACAATCTAATTCTTCCTTGAAATTGAACCTGCTGTGAAATGCTGTCAGTATCCACAAGTGATCAGTATTTCATCCTGTTCTTTAAAATAACAGTAGACATCCCACCTTGAAGCAAAATCAGTCTGTGTACTGTGAACGGAAAAAGAAGAATTTCACAAAACATATGATATATAGTAGATAAAAAACTGTTTCATGGTCCTGGTCCTGGACCATGAAACAATCTGTGTTATGAGGAGTTACAGATTGATTTATCAATCAAGTACATTAATCTGTGTGACTCTTATCACCTTGTCAAGATACAATAAACTTAATATAGAAGCTTGTCAAAGTCAAACCTTGGCTGGAAGCCATGTCTTTGCTGCCAAATGTGCTGTGGTCCCTATCCAATAATAATATTTCCAAAATGTAGGAAGGCCAACTTCAGTGTTGCACTGGAGTGTGAACAGGATTGTAATTCAAAGTGTTTCAACGTGTGAAGAAGTTCAGCTCGATCATCATGTCTACTACAAGAGAGAAATATGGGGATTAAGGTCTGATCTGAAGAACATGTGATTAGCATCGTCGCCTCACAGCAAGAGGGTTTCTGTTTTCCCTGTGAATGCCTGTGTACACTCCAGCTTCCTCCCAGCGCCCAAAAACATGCATGTTAGGTTAATTGGTTACTCTAAATTGACCCTAGGAGTGTGTGTGTGGGCGTGGGTGGTTGTTTGTCGCTGTGTGGCCCCGTGATGGACTGGCAACCTGTCCAGGGTGTAGCCTGCCTCATGCCCAATGACACAAGCTGTCATTGGGCATGAGGCTCCAGCCCCCGATGGAAATGGTGGTATTCAAGTAGTACTGTATGACATGACTCTACATGACTCTAATCAAAGCCAACTCTAGGGAAAATATGTAATACACTTACCAATATTATTACAATAGAGTGTTTTTCTTTCTTGGAGCTTGTCTTTCTATCCATCCATCTTGTCAATGGTGGGTATCAATATCTCTTCATAAAGAGGCTTTTTTGAACGTGGAAAAAAAAATGGTGGATTTGTATTTCTTGCATTAGCCCCTGTCAAGTTTTCTTTTCTCTAAACCGAACAGATATATTCATTTTGGATCTGTCTCTCGATCCATCACAAGCTCACAGACCCAAATATAGTTTGCCTTTCATTTCTCTCCTTTATCATCCCTCATCAGTCCTGTCTTATTATTTCTGCCTGTTTTTGCCCTTTGTCTCCCTTTTTCCACGGCTCCAGATGTGCTAAATATCTGCTCAAAACGTTTTCCTTATCTGGTACAATAAATGTGGAATAACAAAGATTGTCACCATGGATACTGCTCCATGCCATGAGGGCTGAGTGGCCCTTTCCGAGTTCTAAAAGGAGCAATTATCTGATGACATCAAAGACAGGTGACGACATTAAAAAACCAAAGCGAGGGGATTGGGTCCAAGCCATTTATCAGTCATGTAGAGAAGAGGTTTAGTTCACCTTATTCTGCTGGGATTGCTGGCTCCAAGCAACAAGCTCCCCCCTCCTGGTCTGACGCAGTTGTATGAACATTAAATAAGACAGTTTTACAATTCCAATGTATTCCTGAAATGCAGTATACAAGGGGAAGTGTAGGTACAGTTGGAGCTGCACAGATTTATTTGTGTCTGGTTTAAAAATAAAATGAAATGTGAGCCATTACCTAATTATCACATATATTCCTATAATTTCCTGTAACTGATATTACCTGGAAATCTCCAGGCTACTTACTGGGTCATAAAAATTCAAGTTCTCCACTTGTACTACTTTTTTTTTTTTTTTTTTTTTTTTCTCTGTAATTTTGTCCGAGTTCCCCTTCAGCTATGACCAGGAAAACCAAACCACCTTCTTGAGAATTACTCAGGAGTCTGTTTAAAAGATGACTGATGCTAGATTTTATCTGCGTGAGTTTGGCTGTGAATAATTGCAACATCATTAGATGCAGATGTTCCAGCATATCAGGCAACTATAAACTGTTTCTACACTCTATAAATAACAAGAAATATCGTTCTATAGCCAAACCTTATCCCAGCCGTCATTGGGCAACAGGCAGGGTACCCTCTTATGGAGATAAATCAGTTTCAATATCCACAAATGCGCAGGATAAGATTCACAAATGCGTAGGATAAGATTCACAAATGCCTAGGGCGATTCACAAATGTGCAGGTCGATTTACAAATGTGCAGGACAAGATTTACAAATGGGCAGGACAAGATTCACAAATGAGCAGGACGATTTACAAATGCGCAGGACACGATTCACAAATGCGCAGGTCGATTTACAAATGTATTTCTGATGCACACACAAATATAACTTGATTTACAAACTGCTTCTGGTCTGTGGACTTCGCTGCATTTGTGTGTGGATTTTGAGACTCCCCTGACTTGCCTCAACCCACAAATGTCTTTTTTTTTTAAAACACGGAATGATCTGCAACCAATCAGATATCTTCCCTGTTTCAGCCAATCATAAGAACGCACCCAACGCGGGAGACAATTTGCTCATAAGCCAATCACATTAAGCCATTCAAACTGCGCTATATGATGTAGCCGGCATGCCTTTCGCTGTGCATTTTTCCTCTGCGCTGTGTTGTGAGGGAATGAAAAACAGGGACTCGGATCCAATTCAACAGTTTTACCGTCAACAGAAATAGAAACAGTGAGCTCCGTGTGTGGGTGTGCGGCTCAACATCAGACACTCCGGTCAGCAGAAATGCATTTGCCGCCCCACAGGATGCTCTCGCACGCACACGTTCACACTACTACCTTATCAACAGGCAGTGTGAGAGCAGATCTGTTAATTGTTGTTTAATTGTCGGATTGTGATTGGCGGGTCAGCCTATATATATTGTATGTATGTTTGGGGGATCGTCAGGTGTTTCCGGACAACAAACAGTCTTTGACCGCTGTGCAGCAACATTTTGTGCTCCGTACGGATGTAATCATGAGACGTGATTTAGACCATGAGAGGCAAATAAACGGAGTTGTTTGTATAAACTCAAAGGCAACACGGTACTCATTCATCCGTGATGGTATTGTCCAAGCGCATCAATTAGGTTTTAACAAGCGAAACACCTCAGTGGCTTAAAGCATTGGCTTAGCTTCTACAGGCAGAGAAGAAGGACAGCCCAATAAAGAATAATACAAGTGGGCTGTTTTGGTGAAATGAATATAACGTTTTTTTTTTTAGTTTTTTTTTTTTTTTTTTAACTAACTGCTACATATGCATGTGAATTTCAGTCAGTTCAACATGTCTTCCAGCAAGGACAGCAGAGCGGTAAGTGAAACATCTCATTTAACATGTTTGGCTACTTAATCCCCTTGTTATAAGAAGTTGTTTAGTTATTAATCTTAGTCGCTTTAATTGTGCAACTATCAATACAAGCCAGCCAGCTAAGCGAGTGAGCTACGCTGGCGCTTCTGTATGCCAAGAGGTTCAGGTTAGTATCTTTCCAGAAAGTTGAATTTCTTGAGAATAAAGTGACTGTTTGACAGGGTCTGTCGCCCCGAGCAGAGGAAGCAGCTCGGGCCTTTGTGCAGTTATCAGCCTCGGCCAAGCCCCCCAAGAGAGAATGCAGCAGTCAGGGCTGGGCTTGACCCTGTGAATCTTGTCCTGCGCATTTGTAAATCTTGTCCTACGCATTTGTGAATCTTGTCCTACGCATTTGTGACTCTTGTCCTACGCATTTGTGAATCTTATCCTGCGCATTTGTGAATATTGAAACTGATTTAGCTCCATAGAGTACCTGGAGAGAACCCAGGCATACACGGGGAGAACATGAAAACTCCCAACAGAAAGGCCCCAGCTGGGAATTGAACCTGCTGTGAGGCGATGGTGCTAACCACTACACCACCGTGCAGCCCCAAGTCATTTGTATCTTTTTGAATTAATTTCAGTTTGTAGCAATTCTAGTCTTCCATTATTATAGACTTAAAGGGGAACTCCGGGGCATTTGAAGCGCGTTTCCATTGCTAGAGGTTGTCAAATACTGATAGTAGGACACAGAGAGGTGCAAATCTGTGCTCCCTGTGTGGAGATCGCTCTGTCCGCACAGCATGTCATGCGAGGCTAATACGTGGTGGCTAGGGGCAAGCGCTAACCCTTCCACGTAAAACAACAACTTGCACACTGCAGAAACGTCACACCACTTTATAAACCATCCGACAATAAAGTCACAAGCCTTACCATCAAAACCATATGCATGGTTCTCACATTACTGGCATGGGGACGTTACAAAACAACTTTATAAACAGCATGTCACTCACCGGCTGGTTGTAGGCTCGCGCATGTGAAAGCCCAAAAGAGTCGATGGACGATAATCACATATACAAAACAATTATCTTCTCTAGAAAAACTGCGTTCAAGTATTTAAAACATTACAACAATACATGCCCAGTAATATTGTTGTAATGTTTTAAATACTTGAACGCAGTTTTTCTAGAGAATATAATTGTTTTGTATATGGGATTATTCTCCATCGACTCTTTTGGGCTTTCACATGCGCGAGCCTACCGACAAGAGGTAAGTGACATGCTGTTTATAAAGTTGTTTTGTAACGTCCCCATGCCAGTAATGTGAGAACCATGCATATGGTTTTGAAGGTAAGGCTTGTGACTTTATTGTCGGATGGTTTATAAAGTGGTGTGACGTTTCTGCAGTGTGCAAGTTGTTGTTTTACGTGGAAGGGTTAGCTCTTGCCCCTAGCCACCACGTATTAGCCTCGCATGACATGCTGTGCGGACAGCGCTATCTCCACACAGGGAGCACAGATTTGCACCTCTCTGTGTCCTACTATCAGTATTTGACAACCTCTAGCAATGGAAACGCGCTTCAAATGCCCCGGAGTTCCCCTTTAAGAGTGCTGTCCAAATACTCATCTTAGACTGGTTACTTGAAAGTACAAAATAATACAGAAAAACCTGTAGGGTCGGTAGAACTTATTAATATGCATTACTTTATTTGTTTTGGATGAAAGGAAAAAGAAAAGTCCTTGTACAGCAAGTCGTTTTGATTACTTTAATCATTGTAGTTTATACACATAATAATGAGATTCAGATGAAAAACCAAGAGCCTTGGGGCAAATCAACTCTGAATGTTCTTGACATTTTCACTTAAGCATCAGGAAATTGATTGCAGAGTAGAGCCAGACTGGCATTTCCATATTACGAGGGCTGAAAACTCTCAAAAATTATTTATGGTTCACTGATATGTAATCCGGCTGCACGGTGGTGTGGTGGTTAGCACCGTCACCTCACAGCAAGAAGGTTCCAGGTTCAACACCCAGCTGGGGCCTTTCTGTGTGGAGTTTGCATGTTCTCCCCGTGTATGCGAGGGTTCTCTCCGGGTACTCCGGCTTCCTCCCACTGTCCAAAAAATCATGCATGTTAGGTTGATTGGCATCTCTAAATTGTCCTTAGGAGTGAGTGTGAGTGTGCATGGTTGTTTGTCTCGTATGTCTCTATGTGGCCCTGCGATGGACTGGCGGCCTGTCCAGGGTGTACCCCGCCTCTCGCCCATTGACTGCTGGGATAGGCTCCAGCCCGCCTGCGACCCGATCAACGGATTCAGCGGTATAGATAATGGATGGATGGATAATATGTAATCTCATTAAGCAAGAGATGTTGATCCTGTGAAAAGTTCCATATGAAAAATGCATTTCAGCTTGGTTCCCTGAACATTTATGCATCCATAATCATCTCACATTTGTGAGAAATTATTTGGAAAGTGACTAAAATACCCAAAATGCAAATAACTATAAATAATCAAATGGATTTTAAGTGTAAGAATTTACCGAATAATAAGTCTTGAAAATATATCCATAATGAATAAATCGTGAAAGGACATCACATTATGGACAAAGAGGCTGACAGAGCTCAGGTGCAGTCAGATAAAAGAGAGATTTCACATTTAAAAAGTGTCACGGCTAGGTCAACTAGCCGTCTCCTTAATGTGAGGACCCAAACGCAGACACTGCAAGCAGAAGTGAAAGTGATAACAGAGTTTATTTAGTAGAAGTGGTGTTTGTAGATCATGGGGGGGAGCTCCGGGAAAGAGATGCTTGAGTTCAAATGGAATCCAGGTAGGAGAGGAGGGTGCTGGCTGTATGCTGTGGCTCTGAATCGGTGGTGGGCCAAGCTTCAGGCAGTGAAGCGGAAGGCAGAGAATGATATGTGACGTAGATCAAAGCACAAGTTTCCTGAGCACGGAGATCAGGCAAAGGGAACAGGACACTCGGGAAGTGAGATAATCTGGCGAATGTCAGGTTGGGGGTGGGTGGCAGGACACGGATGCGGACTCAGAGGGGTAAAAAGCAAACTGGGTTTATTTCACAAAAAACAAAGTTAAACAAAAGGCGCGGCTGAGCCGGATAACAAAAACCTAAACTGTGGAACAAAAGACATAAACATGGCTAAACAAAAAACTTGGCATGATATATGAAAGAACACTTAACTTTAAATTCGAGGCTTCGTGGCATGAAGGAGCAAAAATCAGGAAAGGATATCACAAAAGGACAGGGGTAACTGGAAACTGAGGCTACGGCTACACGAAAACGAAACGAGGTTTTTTTTGAAAACGGGTTCGAAAATTCTTGCGACCACACGGAAACGCGCTGCTGTCCAGACGAAAACGATGAAACGATGCAGTACACACGCCACTGTGTCACGCCACGCTGTGAGACAATAGAGAAGTGTTAAAATTGGCTCCCAGCGTCAACGTGTGACTGACGCAAAAACGTTTTAGCTGTAACAATGGAAACGAAACGAGGCCGTTTTCAAACTTTCCCACTCTGGAACCCGTTTTCAAAAACTATCGTTTTGGGGTAGTGGGAACGCCGGCTCCGTGTGGCCGCGACAGCGAAACGATAAGAAAAAGTATCGTTTACAGTGAAAAACGTTTTCGTGTAGCCGCAGCCTAAATAGGGAACTGGGAGTGATTGTGAATGAGTGTGTAGCTGGTGACAATAACAAACAGGTGACATGAGTGAAGCTAATGAACTGAGTGAGGGAAAAAACAATGGCAAAACTTAACTAAACATGAACTCAAAAACCAAGACATGAAACAACCTAAAACATGATAAAACACAAAACTAAAAACACGGGGAAAATCCCATGGGCGTGACAGCGAAGACTGGAGCTCCTGCAGATCCTTAAAAAGGGTGTTCTGACGAGGGTAGATGACGAACAAGTGTGATGGCAGGAGTGATCCAGCCTCCGCCCCAGACTCCCAGGAAACCTGCCTCCCTCACCTAAGACTCAGAAACCAAACAGCAACAACAGCCAAGCATGATTGTGACAAAAAGTACAACAGAGTCCACAATGGGATCGTAAAAGGTGAGATGAGTCAAGGCTGAGCGTGTTAGAATTGTTAGAAGTGCGTTAGAACACTGTAATTTATATAAAGCAAATAACGGCTCGCTTATTTTACACATAGACCACGTGAAATAACCTATCTAAATATAAATCAGACAAAGCAAACCGTACAATAGATAAACTAATGCATCTCATCATGTTCTGTCTGAGTTGTGATTGTTTATATTCCATAAGTCACAGAACATAAAAGCGATCTGATGTTTGTTTGGTCCATTCTAGATTCCAGTGGTGTCTTTGACAGGCTCTTCAGTGTGAAACAATATATTCTTAAAGGCAAAAATGTGATGTGGTCACATACATTTTATTCATTTGTTCATGTCCATAAACATGATTTACACTATTTTTTCATCCAGCTGAACACATTATTAACTCCATAGAACATAGAACACAGTTTCACATCATTTTGCCAAATAGTCTCATTCGGGAATTAAGGAAATGAAGGATAGTGGGGGGGGCATTGCTACGATTAAGGAGCTCACACGTTAACTGACATTAATATGTCAGATACCATGCCATGATGTGTTCAGGGTCCCTGCTATAGAAGTCTGATTACTGACAGCTGTTCTGAGAACAAGCTGGGACCCAATAGGATTCCTGTATTAGTAAAAGAAGGAATCGAAAACAGTCAACCTGCTGGGTGAATCTATCTAATCTGTTAACGGTACCACGTACAACTCAGAATACAACAGAGACCAGTGTAAACTCCACAAAGCTAGCCTTACTTAATATTAGATCTCTGTTACTGTTAGTCACTGTTAGTTAATGACTTCATAATTTCACACAATTTAGATTTTCTTTTTCTGACAGAAACATGGTTAACAGAGAGCACAAGTGCTACTGTTCTTAATGAAGCAGCCCCCCCAAACTTTAGTTTTATGGATAAATGCCGAAATGGGAGCAAAGGTGGGAGGGAATGCCTTATTTAATGATACATTCCAGTGTAAAGAGATCTCATTTGGTAAATTCACTTCTTTTGAATATCTTAGTTTTATTTTAAAGGGTGTTCCTAAAATCCTGTTATAAACGCACCTACTTACAGATCTCCAGGATACTGTGCAAGTTTTATTGATGATTTTTCTGAATTATTGTCTGCTATTTCGACTGATTTTAACCATTTTATCTTGACTGGGGATTTAGCATTCACATAGATAATGACGTATGGTAATGCCAAAGAATTTTCTTGCTGGACATGTTTGGTTTGTGGCAACATGTAACAGAACCAACCCACCTTTGAGGTCACATTCTGGACCTGGTCATTTCTAAAGGTGTTGATATTTCTTCTGTTGTGGTTATTGATTTGGCCTTGTCTGACCATTTTTGTATTTTATTTGAATTACATATTACTCAGAATGTTCAAACAACCAGCTTCTCAGTTAAGAAGAGGTACAGCAATGAGAAAACAAGTGCTCAGTTTAGGGAGGCCATAGTTATGTTACCAACAATGAGCGCAGAGTCGGTTGAAGGAATGCTGGATCATTTTAACTTGAAAATTATGGAAGCTGTTGCACCGATAAGAATCAAGAGCACCTTGATTAAACAGAAAACCCCATGGAGAAACACCACTACGGTCAAAAACCTGAAAAGAGAATGCAGGAAAGCTGAACGTAAATGGAGGAAAACAAAGCTTCAGATTCACTATGAGCTGTACAAACAAAGCCTGCGTAGTTATAACAATGAGCTGTGCAAGGCCAGACAGCTGCATTCATCTGAAATGATTAATAAGAATGTCAACAATTCTCGAACTCTGTTTGCTATTGTGGCGAGGAACTAAATAAAACTAGGTCTTAACTAAAGAGAAAACAAGGAAAACCAACAACGCCACCCTGGGAATTTCACCCAGAGAATTAGTTACGATATTAAAAGCACACAGGTCCGTCACTCAGGCAGCATGAGATGAGGTTCAAAGGTTAAAATACAACTTTTTATTCATTTATAAAAACTTAGTTAAAAAGGGATTCACACAAAAGTAAAACTGAATAAATGCTGGGGCCAAGTGAGTGGACAAGAGCTAGTGCAAATAAGGGGCACTCCAAAATAAAGCAAAAACAACCAAAATCACCCATGTGCCAGACACAGCAAAACAAAACAGGAAGGGGGGGGGACCACCACCGGCCACCAGCAACTGTAAAAGAAAAACAAAACGAAAAAGTAATAAACTGAGTCAACAACAAAACACAACTAACAAAAGTAAAACAACAAAAGAAACTACCAACTCAGGACAAACAATTTATAAAAGTTTAAAATCAACTCCAGGTATTTATGTCTCTCTTAAAGCTGCCGTCGGCAGGTTTTCAAAATTCCGAGTCTAAAGTCGGAAAATTCGAACTGATACAACTTTCAGGTCCCTCCCCCTCTGTGGACGAGGTTGTGCACGTGAGTTCACACCAGTGTGCGCGCACACAAGCTGGGGGCAGACTCACGCTCAGCATGGAAGACGTGGTTGGTGACTGTTCTGCTCAGATAATAGATAAATAATAAACCTAACGTGATTGGTTGAAAACAGCCGGGAGCGCTCGATTTTTGCAGGCATGATTACAGGCTTTAGAGGGAGCTACAGAATTCGGGATTTTTCCTAAACAGCCTATTTAATATTCTACTTCCAGAATCCCATGACAGTTCAAGCTAATATGACTAAAAAAAAGTTGCCGATGGCAGCTTTAAAGCAATACAATGCAACTTCTCAAAAAGGGGAAAAAAAACAAGAGTGGAGAAGACAGGAGTGGAGTATAAAGTTCTGGTGAAATTGCTAAAAGAAGGGACTAACTTCGATGACTAGAGCCCGGCTTTACTAACAGTTGCCTTACAGAAGGCGTTTGGAGAGGTGAGTGCCAAAAAGATTAGAAGTGGATTGTTGATAATATGCAAGGACGAGGAACAACAAAAACGCGCAATTAAGGTTGTCAAACTAAATGGCTTTGAAGTCAAATGTACTGTGGCGTCTGACAGGAGACTGGTGAAGGGGTGATATCTGGCATTCCACTGTCCGAATCGATTGAGGTTGTTAAAGAAAGTATAACCAATGTAAAGGTGAGAGAAGCGAAGCGGCTAAAAACTAAGCGTAATGGGGCTTTAACCGACAGCCTTTCCATTGTCCTTACGTTTGATGAACCAGAACTTCCTAAAAGAGTGTTGTTGGGTTACATGAGTTATGACGTGAGGATATACATTCCTCCACCTCTCAGGTGTTTTAAATGCCAAAGATTTGGGCATATAGCTAATGAATGCAAAGGTAAGCAAAGATGCAGTAAGTGCAGTGGGGATCATGATTATGGGCAGTGTGACGCGAACGCTAAAATGAAATGCTGTAATTGTGGGGGGGAGCACAGCTCTGCTTATAGGGGCTGTGAAGTAAGCAAAAAGATGCAGGAGGTGCAGCGGGTTAAAGCTACTCAAGGAGTATCGTACGCAGAAGCGGTTAAGTCAATGGAAAAGGTTGTAGCAAACCCAAATGTGCCAAATGCCAGAGGGGGGGGAACAGAATAAGAAGGGTGGATCCGTGGATGATGAAACAATGGTTGTCTCAAAGAGGGACTTTGTTCTGTTTATCGCCTCGGCCATCAACTGCACTGCACAGGCTGTCGGCCGTACTGAAAAGCTGCAAATCATAGTCGGTGCGGCCAAGAGGTATTTAAATGTTACAGACATGCGGTGGGAATCAGTCAGGGACGCCCTGAATCTGGCTGAAGGCATAAATCAATCTCAAGAATGTATTGGTGGTACTGGATAATGGGATTGATTATCCTGCAATGGAATGCCAGGAGCCTAATAGCGAATGGGCAAGAATTAAAAAATTATGTTGACTGTATGAGTACGAAGCCTGGAGTCATGTGTATTCAGGAAACCTGGCTAATCCCCAAACTGGATTTTAGTCTTAATGTCACGTCCATGGACTCATGTGTTAAGTTTTATGTTTTAGGTGTTCAGTTCATGTCCAGGTTTTGAGTTTCAGTCTTGTCATTTGTTTTCCCCCTCACTCTGGTCATTGGTTCATTCACATCATTAGTTCATTCACTGCACCCGTTAGTCATTGTCACCAGCTGTACTCACTCTCCAATCACTCCCAGCCCTCTATTTAGTCTCTTGTCTCCCCTGTCTGTTTGTCGGATCTTTGTGTGTGTTTGTCACCGGCCCTGCATGCCATGCCACAACCTGTTCAGTCCTGAGCTAAGTATTTATTTGTTCAATTGTTATTTTTGCCTTAATTAAATCAACCTTTCTTCTGAAGTCCGCATCCGTGTCCTTCCCTAAACCGCACCCTGACAAAAGATCCGACCAGAAAATGGACGCGGCGGACTCAGACCATTTTTGGGATCTCTACACAGAGTTTTTTCTCTGTTTGGAGCAGGACTCTCCGTTCCAGAGACTGCGGGTGGCTGGTGAGCTCCTGCTGTTTCTGTCGGCGAGGCGGGGGCTCCGGGGGTGGCACGCTGGCCTGGAGGCCGCGTGGAGCCACGCCGAAACTGTGCAGCGCGATGCCTCACAGGACGTTTTTGGCTTGGAGCCTCATAAGGTAATTGAGCTGTACAGCTCCTCTCCCTCCGCTTCCTCAGGCTCCCAGGACCCGTAGCCCCAGGTCCCAGCAGTGCCCGAGCTGGCCCCGGCAGTGCCCGAGCTGGCCCCGGCAGTGCCCGAGCTGGCCCCGGCAGTGTCCGAGCTGGCCCCGGCAGTGTCCGAGCTGGCCCCGGCAGTGTCCGAGCTGGCCCCAGCCGTCTCCGAGCTGGCCCCAGCATTGTCCGAGCTGGCCCCAGAGCCTGACCACGAGCCTGACCCAGAGGCCACAGGGCCTGACCCCGAGCCTGACCAAGAGGCCGCAGGGCCTGACCAAGAGGCCTCAGGGCCTGACCCCGAGCCTGACCAAGAGGCCGCAGGGCCTGACCAAGAGGCCATAGTGCCTGACCCAGAGGCCACAGGGCCTGACCAAGAGCCTGACCAAGAGGCCTCAGGGCCTAACCACGAGCCTGACCACGAGTCTGACCCAGAACCTGACCAAGAGGCCACAGGGCCTGACCAAGAGCCTGACCAAGAGGCCTCAGGGCCTAACCACGAGCCTGACCACGAGTCTGACCCAGAACCTGACCACGAACCTGACCCGGAACCTGACCAGGGACCTGACCAAGAGGCCACAGGGCCTGACAAAGAGGCGGCAGGCCTGTCTCTAATCTCTCTTTTATATCTAAGATTATTGAGAAAGTTGTATTTAACCAGCTCAACGACTTTCTGAATGAAAGTGGAAGTCTTGATAACTTTCAATCAGGCTTCAGTCATCACAGCACTGAAACAGCTCTGACTGGTGAAAGTCTCTGTCACCGGACGACTGCAGCCCAGCAGACGTACTGTGTCAGTGTCTGGAGCAAGTAAACACCTGGATGAGAGAGAATTTTCTACAATTAAATGAAGACAAAACTGAGATCATTCTGTTTGGTAGCAAAGAGAAGAGGGTCAGCGTTGGTAAATATCTTGAGACTCGGGACCTTACAATCACTGACCAAAATCGTAACCTCGGAGTGTTGATAGACTCAGATCTGACTTTCAGCAGCCACATCAAAGCTGTCACCAAGGCAGCTTTTTACCATCTCAGAAACATCAACAGAATTAAAGGTTTCCTCTCCCAAAAAGACCAGGAGAAAATCATCCATGCATTCATCTCCAGTAGATTACTCGATTACTGTAACGCTCTTTTAACTGGACTTCCCAAAAAGAGCATTAAACATCTGCAGCTCATCCAGAACGCTGCTGCTAGAGTTTTAACCCGGACTAAAAGATCTGAACACATCACACCAGTTTTAAAATCTTTACTCTGGCTTCCAGTCAGTCACAGAATAGATTTTAAAAGTCTGCCGATGGTTTACAAATCCCAGAACGGTTTAGGCCCAAAATACATCTGTGATATGTTCAGAGAATATAAACCTAGCAGAGCTCTTAGATCCAAGGACTCAGGTCAGCTGGTCCAGTCCAGAGTCCAGACTAAACATGGAGAAGCAGCATTTAGCTGTTATGCTGCAAACAAGTGGAACAAACTGCCATGGGAGATTAAACTTTCACCAAATGTAGACATTTTTAAATCCAGGTTAAAGACATTTCTGTTCTCATGTGTCTATGCATGAAATCTGCACGCTATCTTTTAACTTATCTAGACTGCTGCATGTTTTTAAATTAATTTAAATTATTTTATTTGTTTCTCTTTATATTATTTTATGTATTTTAATGCTTCTTCCACTCCCTGCTGCAATGCTTTTATTTTATGTAAAGCACTTTGAATTGTTTGTACATGAAATGTGCTATTTAAATAAATTTGATTTGATTTGATAATATGGACTTTACAGGTTTTAATACTGTTACTATAAATACTGTATGCAAATACTTACTTGTAGAAGACTAAATAGTTTAGTTCTCTCCTGTTTTTTGTTTTTTTACCAGCTTAGAGACATAGCAAAAATCAGACCTTTTCTATCACTCATGGAGATGAAAATGATTGTCCATCCTTTTGTTTAATCTCATCTGGATTACTATAATTCCTTTTTCACTTGCCAGAGCTATTCAACTTTGTACCGCTTACAGTTGGTTCCAGAATGTAGTTGCCAGGCTGCTGAGAAAGACATGATGAGGATGTAACAACAGTCTAGATTAATCTAGAAGCCCTACAGCAACAGTAGGAACCTGAGGTCCTCTGATCAGGGGTCTTTGGTTGTCCCTCAATCTCAAATCAGAACAAAAGGAGACTGTGCTTTTGAAATTGTTACCCTTCACTCTAAGATCTATGAACACTGTGGACACCTTTCTTCCTACCTACCTACCTACTTACCTATGTATCTAGGTATCTAGAAATCTATCTGGATCTATGAGTGCTACTTGGAACACAAGTGTTTCAGTGATATTCTTTACAAACTTGTCTGTTTAAAGCAAACTAAGATGGTTGGACCATTTCCATAGTTGAAGTGTTGTATATCTGCTGAACTTTTGCACAGATAGTTGGTTTGACAGATTAGTTTAATCTGAGCCACGTAGGATATGTTGGCTGAATCATGGCCCGGAGGCGAGGATGGTGTGGCCTTGGTTACTTTGTGGGCTATGAGAGTGCTGTAATATTTAAGCAAGCAGTGCTCGGAGTCTAAGAGTAATGATTGAAAATGTATAAAACAATCAATACTTTGTGTATGGTACAGTTTCAGCCTATTAATTTAGAGTCTACATGGGTTGCATTCCAATGACTATACCAGTGCAGTAGAGCCTGCATATTACGTATTTAAAGCAAGTCTTTTAAACGATGCCAACAGAGAGACAGTAACAGCTGATGGATATGTAAATGATTAAAGCTACTGCCGGTAAAAAGTCAAATCAGTCAAATACTTGCTGGCAAATGATGCATCAAGTAAGAGAAAGCAAATTGAGTTAAATGTTGGCAGATGATGCACATTTCAAATTTGAATTCTCTGTGTAAGTGGCAATCCCTATATTTTCTTTTAAGTGTGTGTGACATATTGAGCACTGATTCAATGAACTTTGATGAGACATCACTGAGTGAGATGAGACTTATAAATTGGTTGGCCATCTTATCTTTCTGTGGCTGAAAAGTGTCACATAGTTGTGCAGACGCTGCGATTTTCAAGTACAAGTGATAACTGCTCAGGTTATGACAAATAGCACTGTAATAAATGGTGACAGTGATAAAGTTTATTACTTGAAAGCAAGGACTGGTCCAGGCTCTTGTCATCTCCCGCCTGGACTACTGCAACTCCCTCCTTGCTGGCGCCCCGGCTTCTGCCATCAGACCTCTGGAGCTGGTTCAGAAAGCTGCTGCTCGTCTGGTGTTCAACCTCCCCAAGTTCTCCCACACCACTCCCCTTCTCCGCTCTCTACACTGGCTCCCTGTAGCTGCTCGCATCCAGTTTAAGACTCTGGTGCTAGCCTACAGGGCAGTGGAAGGAACAGCTCCTTCATACCTCCAGGCTATGATCAAGCCCTACACCCCCGCCCGACCACTTCGCTCTGCGGCCACCAGGCGCCTGGCTGCCCCGTCACTCAGGGGTCCCTGCGCACGATCGACACGGTCACGGCTTTTCTCTGTTCTGGCACCCCGATGGTGGAATGATCTCCCGACTGATATCAGGACAGCTGAGTCGCTGCCCATCTTTCGCCGTAGGCTGAAAACCCACCTCTTTAAGAAAAACTACCCTGATCCGCCCTCTTAGGACAGCACCTGCGCCGTCCTAGTTCCTTACGCACTTATTGTTTCCTCCACCACTGGCACCCTCTATATTTTCATTACCCCCTACCCGAACCAGGGTTTGAATCCCAGTCCTGCTTTTCTTACCTCTTTTATTTCTTCCCCTACCCGAACCAGGGTTTGCATCCCATTCCTGCTTTTCTTACCTCTTTTATGTCTTCCCCTACCCGAACCAGGGTTTGCATCCCATTCCTGCTTTTCTTACCTCTTTTATGTCTTCCCCTACCCGAACCAGGGTTTGCATCCCATTCCTGCTTTTCTTACCTCTTTTATGTCTTCCCCTACCCGAACCAGGGTTTGCATCCCCACCCCGCTGTGACTGGTGTGCAGTTGGTGAGAGGCTGGTTGGTTATCGCACTTACTCTAGCACTAGTTTTGCTCTTAGCTGTTTGGTATTAGAAGGAAATGCACTTATGATTTCTTGTGACCTGAAGTTCTTTTGCCTACCGATGTTGAACGCACTTATTGTAAGTCGCTTTGGTTAAAAGCGTCTGCAAAATGACCGTAATGTAAATGTAATGTAAATGTCCAGAGATTGTACTGCGTATGAATCATTGGAGAACTGCAAAGTGATTAAGACAGGGTTTGTATGATTCTTAGCTTTGACATTCATGCAAACCAAATCTAATGTTGCACATATTGTTTTAATCTATTTGTGAAGTTTTTTAATGGTGTATGTGTGTCAACTGCCTATACAATTAAAAAAAATACAAAACTGATAGAGCTTCATTGAACAAAGCTGTAGAGTATCAAATGTAAATGAGGTGCCTGGAAGACAAGTTAATTGTTACAGTGTGCACAAAAAGGCAAACCATATTACATCTGAAGAGGTGCTTTCAGTTCAGTTCAGGCCATGAGTACAAGGCTGACCGGCTTGAATTCTCAGAGGTTTCTCTTTGAGCTTGAGTTCTAACACCACACACATAAGCGCCAAGCGTGATAAATAGACTGACAAATCTCCTGCCGTGGACAATGTCAGAGAAGATGGTAGATGGACATTTTTTTTTTAAAGTATCAAAGCCTGTACTGTACATGATTGTACATCAGTATTAGTAAGAGGAGCTTTTGAAAAGATTTCCTAATGTCACGCCCAGGGACTCGTTTTTAGTTTTCATGTTTAGGTTATGCTTTTGTTTTCAGTCCATGCTTAGTTTTTTGTCATGCCTTAGTTTCCCTGCACTCTGTTTATTAGTTCACTCACTTCACCTGTGTTTTTTCCCTCAGCTGCACTCACTCCCCAATCACTCTCACACCCTATTTAGTCTCCTGTCTCCCCTGTCAGTTTGCCGGTTCTTTGTTGTATGTTGCTTGCCATCCTATGCCAAGTTTATTGTTATCCATGTTCCACGTCGTTATTACCAAGCTAAGTATTTATTTATTCCTTGCCATGTCAAGTATTTTTGTTTGTTCTTTATAGCTACCTTTTTCTCCGGCTCAGCCGCGCTTTCTGTTGTTACTTTGTTTTTTTGTTAATAAATCAACCTTTACTTTTAAAGTCCGCATCCGTGTTCTCCATCCACCCCTCCACACCTCAACCTGACACCTAATATTTCTTGATAAAATCAGAGCTGACAGAGTAAAGGTATTTTCAGGTGGATACAATTTTATCTGACAGATAACTGTCTCACTGCATTTCATTTAGCTCCTCCTGCAGGTTCAATCAACACAATCATCATTGCTGTCTTTCTCTTTTCTTGCGAGATGAGATTTGTAACGATACCCGATGCATTGCATAGTCTATGTATTCCACAAAGCCATATCGTGATCCACACTTTCTGTCCTGCTTTGGCTTCTTTTTCCTTCACCTTTCTCTGTCTTTTTCTGTTTATTTCCTCTGAAGATTTATTTCATCCTTGGACTTTTAATTGTGTAATTATACATTTTCTTAGTTTGCTTAATAATTCAGCAGTAATTTTTGTCAACAGAATGCCACTGCACAGGGGCGCCTGTAGCTTGAGCAAACATTCGGGGCTGTTGCCCAGACATGAAAATAATTAAAAAAAATTAAAAAAGGGGGTGTTAAAATGAAAATTTAACACACTTCATGACCAGCTGCTACACAATTAAGAGTTCAGCTTTGGCCACTAGGGGGCCACATCTCGGAGTTCACGAGTAGCCCTACTGCTTCCAGTGAGTAACTCGAGCCACAGTCGATGGCTCGAGCCAATCAGAGGTCATCACCAAATGAAGAGCCTGCCTACTTTTTAACACAACCCAGAAGGACTAAGGAACCAGCTGTGTCGTCGACCTTCATGCTGTACTTGGACGTTTGTAAGCTTGTTGTGCCTGTGTTCATATACTGTAAGTTTTGACATTTGGTTGTTTGGATGTAATGTTAGTAAGGTAATATTTCTATCTTCAAAATCAGAATTTACCGAAGTTTGTGGGCATTGCGTGTAGTCTGAGCCGCGTGTGCGGCGTGTAGGCTAGGCCTGCTAATTAGAAATTGCTGTTTTTATCCTGCCGTGTGAAACTGATATTATGCCTTTAATTTAGTAGTAGGCTATACTATCTATGTCTTTGCGGTGTGCATAGACAACGCTGTGTATATTCATATCCTTGTCTCTACTAGGTATTTTATGTAGTGTCAGGCTGGACATTTCTGATGTGTGTTAGGCGGGTTTCTTTTAGCTATAGCCCTTATCCATCAGATTCTAAAGCGAATTAGCTTTGTTTTGTAGCGAAGTAAGGTGCGCCTTGTTGGCTTTTAATCAACAGGACGATTATAGCGAAATATTCTTTTACATTCATCATGACATATCAAATTGCTTTCTTTTTCCTTTTAAATTGGCATTCGGAAAACAAAACAACTTCCCCTTAAATATATGTCTATATATATCGGCATAAAATAAAAAACTCAATACACACAAGTTCCAAAATATCACACCATTAACAACCTCAGTTCACTCTCATAGACTTTTATATCACCACAACTTTCTTTAGCACACCGAGAAACAACAGAAAAATAGCCTCAGAGCAGCTAAAAAGACAAGTTTCTCACCGTTTTGCTCTCTGTATTTCAAAGTACGCCGATATCGGAGCTTGCAGCGGCTCTACAGATGACAGGTGAGTGGTTAGCCTGTTAGCCACAGAGCTTGCAGCGGCTCTACAGGTGACAGGTGAGTGTTAGCCTGTTAGACACAGAGCTAGCATTAGCATGGACGACGGTAAGCGTTAACAAGCCTTTATTTTGATAACTGACTCGTCTTACCGACATACTTGTCTCCGGACTTCCATTCGGTATGTGCTCTGACTTTCTTTCAGTGTAACTCGGGATTTTTCTCCTTTTTCTGTCCTTTTCACAAGTAGCTGCGCTTTACTTCTCTGGTTAAGGTCAGAAAATAACGTAAAAATCGCGCGCCTGCAGTTCACCTCCGAGCTGAGAGGCTGAACGTGGCCTGCGTAGCCCCTGATTGGCTGTTGAGGCACTCCCCACGTGGGGTCATACGAACTGTGCGGTGCATTCAAATGCAACAGGAATATTAAACTTTACCGATGCAAACATAAAATAAATACTCTCCCGCTTCTTTTATTGTTCTCTATGTCAGTCCTGAGAGATTCGGGGCTGAACCCCGGAGATTCGGGGCTGAAGCCCCGAATGACCAGGTCTCTTGACGCCCCTGCCACTGCAAGTACTTTTTGTAAGCTCTGGACCACAGAGATTGTAACTATAATCACTACATTTACCTTGTTGAAAGGAGTTATGTCCCATAAATGATGAATGCATATGATCCCTCATTTTTCAAGTGTATGCAATACAATTTATGGTTAAGAATTATTGCATCTTCTGCGAAGTGCTTGCTCAAGTTATCACTTTGACTGAACTATGAGAGGACTCATCATGTGTGCTAATCCTCTTGCTGTCGGATGTGTAATCCATGGCTAGCTCATGAGCTTGTTTGTATTGTGCACGTACTTGCACTGACACAAGCACAAGCCATCTGCTGCTGCTGTAACTGCATCCCATCCGCTGCTGACCATTAACCTCTATGTTGAAAAAAAATATCTTTACTCCCCCTTCAGGATCATCTTCCTGCAAATTAGAAGCAAAATGTGTTCTGAAAACTGTAGTGTCCCTTGTGATGGTGAAATCGACTCACTTTTCTCAGTGGAACAACCTGGCCCCTGCAGCACTTGAAAAGAAAAGCAAGCTGCTGGATGATTAAACTAACAACTAACCAAACTCTGGAAAGTTTTTTCTCTGCAACTTCTTCTGGTGTCTAATGTAACATTACAGTTGACACAAAACGACACTACTATGTGGGATTTGACTGGTGAAAGTAAATTCTGACGTGAAAAATTGGACTATATCGCAACTATTTTTTCTACACTGTTATTCCTCAAGATGTTATGTGAATATGTGAATACTCAAATGACTTTACCGAGATAGATTGTCCATAGCCTTTACATTATTTAATTTAGCCTGTATGAGCTCTTTCCATTGTAGTTTTAATGTGTCTAATTATCCAGAAAACAACCTGAATGTGAATATTATTGTATTTGTGATCCCTCAATAAAGTTGAAAATAGAGCCAGTGTTAAATAGATTCATTAAGTGTTTAGAGTCACCTAGCTTTTGATTCACTGTCAAGGAAATAATTGTAAAGATAATAACTGTGTAGGTAATCACTTTACCTACTAAGCAGACAATAATAGAAAATAATCTTGCAGAAATAAAGAACTACAGAGTATAACCATTGTATGATATTTCCCATTTTTAGGGGATTCAAGAAGTGTTCAGATAATGATAAACTACGGAATAAACATGCTGTTGATTCACTTTTTGTATATATACATATATATATGTGTGTGTGTATGTGTATGTATATAAACAGCATATAATGGTGATGTAATCTGGGTATAGTTTATTGCTACTCAGTGATTAACCTCAGAGTTCATCAATCTGGAAAGTATCCTGGGCAGTGGAAGGAGGGTAAGATTATTCCACTGCCTAAGGACAGCAGATCAACGTTTAGTGGATCTAACAGTCGCCCTATAAGTATACTTCCTGTACTGAGTAAAATTATGGAAAAGATAATTTATGTTCAGATACAGAATTACTTTGATTCTAATAGATTAACCACCAAACACCAGCATGCATATAGGAAAGGATACTCAACTTGTACTGCTCTAACACAGATGACAGATGACTGGTTAAGGGAGATCGATAACTCTAAGGTAGTGGCTGCTGTCATGTTAGACTTCAGTGCTGCTTTTGATGTTATTGATCATGAGTTGCTGATTGGAAAGCTTATATCCTATGGCTTCACACAACATGCCATTTCATTGATTAGAACCTATCTATGTGCTAGAACACAAAGAGTTTGCTACAATGGCAGCTTATCTAATATCAATAATATCACTTGTGGTGTGCCTCAAGGAAGTTGTCTTGGACCATTACTCTACTCTATATTTACAAATGATTTGCCCTCTGCAGTAAAAAATGCTACTCTGGTAATGTATGCTGATGATTCTACATTGTATTGTGCTGCAAACACTTATGATGAACTTGGTGAAGTAATATCCCGAGAACTGGAAACCGTGTATGCATGGATTACATTGAATAAGCTTGTCTTGAATATATCCAAAACTAAGAGTATTTTATTTGGGTCTAGACACAAACTGGCTACTAAGCCAAAGTTAGAACTATATGTGGCCAAAGAGCCCATAAAACAAGTGGAAAAGGTGAAATTGCTGGGCATGATCATTGACAACCATCTGTCATGGTCTGAACATATAGATGGAATCATTCATAAAATGGGCAGTGGTATTCACTTCACAAGACAATGTGCACCATATGTGCCATTTAAAATCCTGGAGCAAGTCTGCAAATCTTTAATTTTATCTCATCTGGATTACTGCTCAGTGGTGTGGGCCTCAGCCTCAAAAAAGGATCTGGCAAAACTACAAGTTGTTCAAAACAGAGCTGCTAGGCTTGTCCTAGGATGTTCTGCTAGAACCAGAATTCATGAGATGCACACTACACTGTCATGGCTCAGCGTTGAGAAGAGGCTGGCCCTAAGCACAGCAACATTTCTTAATGAAATAATGAAAACACATAGACCTGAGTTTTTGATACATCAAGTAGTATTTTGTAATACAGCTCACAAATATGACACCAGGAAAGCGGGCAAGGGTGATATTGTACAACCAAATCCAAAAACTAACTCACTGAAACGAACTGTGCTTTATAGAGCTATTAAGACATGGAATGAATTGCCACTGGATAACCGTCAAGACAAATGCAAAAAATCCTTTAAAAAGAGATTAAGAGCGCATCTTTTGAATGGTTAATATAGGTGTTGGCTCAAGTTGTAAAGTCTGTATTTTTATATTGTTTTATTAAGTGTTCAAAGCTGGACTTAAGCAATGTGGCAGCACTGCATGTTAGAACTATTTGCTATAATTGTTTTGTGAATGTATTTTACTTTACTAGGACTTTTTGAACTTTTAATGCATGTATATCTGTATGGTTTTTAATTGAAATTATGTGATGTATTTTGAATTAGGACCCCAGGAAGACTAGCGAACTGCTATGGCACAAGCTAATGGGGATCCTTTAATAAAATAAAATAAAAATAAATCATGACTGACACATACATAAATACATAAAGTGAGAGTATGAAGTCTTACTTATTGACATTGAGCTGACATTACCTGATATGAGCTGTCACAGTATCTTCCTGCCAAGTTCTTTGGTCGTTAGATCATTCCTAATTTGTGCCCCTCTAATTCTTTACTATTCTCATTTTGGTGAAGTACATTGCTGGCAAATAGCTAACTGTGATTACAGATTTATTTGCTTGCCAGCTACCTGGTTACAGGGGAAGGCTTGGCCAACAACATTTGTACTATATTGGGAAACTTGGCATTGAGATAATTAACTTGGGTGAAATCTGAACACTTAAAGTGATACTCCGGAGTAGATTCAACCTGGGGTCATTTGAACCGTGATATCCAGCCAAGTAGCCCACCCGCAGTTTTTTCGATATTGGCTGAACATCAGCTGAGTTACTGAGTTATCCCGAATAGCTTCGTACAAGGGTTAATGGATCCTGGTCCGTATCTCCAAAATTACCACACTAAAATCACATGCCATGACACCAAACTTCTACAGTAGTACAAATATGGTCTGTACTCACAAAGCGATGCATTTGGAAGTTTGAAAATAGTCCAGGTGTTTATTATTATCAACACAAGCCTGATAGCTTTTCTGCTGCTAAAGCTGCGTCGACGTCACTTCAGGGAGCTGGGAGCTTCAAAGTAAGATGAGAGTTGATCTACTACTGTAGACAACAAAGTATATGCTATATTCTACATGTTTTTTTTATGAATTTTTATGTTGTAGAGTTGTGAAATTATTTTATCAATGGAGAAATTGAGCAGCCTTGCTTTGTTGTCTACAGTAGTAGATCAACCCTCATCTTACTTTGAAGCTCCCAGCTCCCTGAAGTGACGTCGACGCAGCTTTAGCTGCAGGGAAGCTATCAGGCTTGTGTTGATAATAATAAACTCCTGGACTATTTTTAAACTTCCAAATGCATCGTTTGGTGAGTACAGACCATATTTGTACTACTGTAGAAGTTTGGTGTCATGGCATGTGATTTTAGTGTGGTAATTTTGGAGATACGGACCAGGATCCATTAACCCTTGTACGAAGCTATTCGGGATAACTCAGTAACTCAGCTGATGTTCAGCCAATATCGAAAAAACTGCGGGTGGGCTACTTGGCTGGATATCATGGTTCAAATGACCCCAGGTTGAATCTACTCCGGAGTATCACTTTAAGAAAATGAAATTACTTTTCATCACTTACACATTGATCTGATAAAAAACGAAGGGACACAAGGGTGTAGACAGGAGCTGCACAGTAAAGCACATGTGTATATGCTCATGGGTGATGAGATGACCCATTGGATTTACTAACAAATCAATGTTTTTAATTCAGAAAAAAAGCTTATGCCTGGCACGGTGTCAGCTGGTAATTTTCACAGGAGCCACCCTATGCTTCCTTGCACCAGAAGATGAATGATAGGGGTTCCCCTGCCTAGGATTGCATGCCCATCTGCAGAGTCCCAGGCAGTTTGCAAATGTGGACACAGAATTCATGTACCCAACCTTTCATCTGTGTAATCTTACCACATATTAATTAAAGCAATACAATGTAACTTCTCAAAAAGTCCATTATGGAGCTCCCCCTACAGGCTTGGAGGTAATGTACGGTTACACTGTCGTAAATACAACACCCTTTCGCTTTCACGTTTGTTGACGAACCGGCGAGGAGTCACAAGGTGCAAGCTATGTCGACTGAGAAGGTAAGAGTAATCAAATGTACCTAGGAGCGTGAGAGGGGTTTACTTGTTTTTGCGGTAGGTGTGCCAGAAAGCAAGTCGAAGTACTTCCGCTCAGCTCCCGGGCCGGTCCAGCAAAGTTACATAGCGCAGTTATTCCAACTCAGACCCCCGAAGGGCATAGGAGACAGGCCAATCGTAATATTAAAACTCATTCTAGCCGCACATTTTTTTTCAAGCTGTTATTTTAAGGTAGAAATGTTACATAGTATTGCTTTAAATGGAAAAACTAACTTGTCATTTTCATTGTTTTCTTTTTAGGAGTTTCATCAATGTCCTTTGCTTGGGACATTACACACTTTCATAACATGATTGAAGGTCAAACTTTGTTTTCCCTTTGAAAAGAATAAAAAAGGAGAAATTTTTCGGCTTACCTTCGCCTTCAAATAAACAGCGTATTATACAAATTTCAAATACCTTTGGCTTTCAAATTCATATGTAGCATTGGGTTGCTGTTATTCATGACCATTCATAGTAATTTTATCACGTTTTTTTTAATATCATTTTCTTTAACCACCTTTAGAACTGTTGCTACAATCTGATGAGTGTGTAGTTTTTCATCTGTACTTCCGAAAAAACTTCATTAACTCAATAACTTGTCATTTAACTCAATTAAACCCTAATTATTCCTTCAACACTGTTATGTTCTGCATTCTTAGATTCATTCAGGTTAAAAGAACGATTCAGTATGTTTGAAAATACTTGTGAATTATGGGAATTCCATTTTCACAAAACGTATACCGCCAGATCACTGTGTAGCTACAATTATAAATAATTATAAATAATTGTGAGCCGTATCTGTATAACCTTAAACTGTTTTGAGGTTTAATGGTTTTCAAAAAAGAAGAAAACCTCTGTAAAAAAAAAAAATCAAGTCATCGTGCTGTACATTCTTCACACTCTCATTCCTTATAATTATTATTTTGAAGATATTTTCAATCTTGGCGGTTGAGTCAATGACCTTATCTTCATTGTGACTGTCTTTGAATTTTGTAAATACCTACGTGTTTCATAAAGTATTCCACTGTGAAGCAATCTGACATAATCTTTACTCATCAAAAATATATAAGGGAGAAGATGATGGCAGTGTTTACCTGAATTATTTGATACAGAGAACTATGTAAGCTTAAACAGATAAGTAAGATGTGACCTGGTATATTTAGGTCACACGTGAGGCACATACATTGCAGAATGCATACATTTACCTTGTATGTGGGTATAAACACTCACACTCTACTCACATCAAAAGCTCTACAATCCCTTTTGCTGGGGGACTTCATTCATTATTCCGTTGTTTTCTTTCTCACTTAAATCATCTATGATCAGTCTTCATATACCTCTCCATGCCTATCTCTTGTGAGAATTCTTCTTAAAGATTCTTTCATTTAATCGGTCAGTCATCTATTTCTTTATTTCTCCTCTTGTCATATAATATATCACTTTTGTTTGCATGCCTCGAGTTCCACTCCACATTGCATCTACTCTCCTCTATCTCATTAGAAATGCAGAAGAAAAGACAGAACCCACTTGCTTTCTTCTCTCTCAGAAATAGCCCAAGGATGTTAATGCAAAAAATAAAAATAATATTGCTCCCGATTTACTGTCACATAGTGTGTTTGGGTTATAAAGTCAGAACACACATTGGAACTGTAAAAAGAATCACTCATATTAGTTTATTACTGTTTTTATTTTTCAAAGACCCTCACCGCTGAATGTCCCACAGGTCCCACATACATTTTTAGCACCAGTTAATATTAATAATTTGCATTGTTTTAATTATTTAGTAGCCTCTTGCCAGTTTTGTGCTGCTGTTGTTTTTACAAGCCTATTTTCCTGTTTCCTTGTTGGGATGGTGTGTGAAGTGTGGATGAAAACAGGATTCAATTGATCCACATATGATTTCAATCCTATTCCTAATTTAGTTTAACAAGATACAGTATAAGCTCATTTTGAATTTGATACCAGAATAAATATGTCTTCAAATTGTTGTTATAACTGCTTGGCATCTCTTCTTCTTTTATCAACAGAATTTCAGGTGGTCAGCACTTAGAGGCTTCCCTTTCCTTTACCTCTCATTTAATTGCGATTCTTATATTTGCAGTGAGTAACTGGTGTAGATTGCAGGGAGGTCAATTTACCACCTGGACTCTTTCATGGAGCCATGTGATGATACAAGCAGAATGTGGTTTGTCTTTATCTTGCTGAATTAAGCAAAATTAACTTTACCCTGTTTACTAATGCAACCTCATACCATAGATGATGTCGGCTTTTAAACTGTATGTCAATAACAAGGAAGATGGTTCCTTTTTCCCACTTCTCTTACAGATGTCCTTCTTATGCTAGTTTTTGAGTGGTCATGCAAGTATTTCTACATGAATAATCAACCAATGTTATGAACCAAGAATGAACTCTTCTCCGTCTCTCCTTAAAACACAGACTCAGCCACTCTGTAATATTTCTGCACAAAGTCATGTTACAGACATGATACCAATTCACCTTATTAGATGTGACCTGTCAAAAGTTTTTCTTTGACCATTTTCAGACCATTTGTTTTGTTTGTTTGTTAAGCAACTTAAAAGTGGCTGAAGGAGAGAATATTGTACAAGTTTTGCCAATGGAAAAAATTACTTACTCAATGAAAGGAAAATACTCTGTGTTTGAAGATATGTGGTCATCCTTTCTAGAATTTGTTGGAGGTCCTCAATTTCTGTTGGCGCTAGACTGACATCCACTGCCTCTACTTTGAACTGAATCTGAACAGAATACTGCTATTTGAACTGAAACTGGTGTAAGAAACTCCCATACTATCTACTACCTGTACCATTGTTTTCTACCTTTCATTTAATTATTTTTTGTTTATTTATTTATTTTTATTTATTATTATTATTAATTTTTCATGTGTGTGGGTGTGTGTTTCTGTGTATGTGAGTGTGCAAATTTACATTTTACATTTACAGTTTACATTTGCATTGCTCTCATTGTTCTTTAAAGAAAAACCAAATAAATTTGAAAAAAAGAAAAAAAGTGGCCGAAGGGTCACTCATGCAACTAACTCAAGGGATGACAAGTGTTGTGTCTACACACATCTGACTACTTGATAGAGTCTACTTGAGCATTTTAAAATGTATCTTTTGTCACTTTGCTACGAGCAGCCTGTCCCAACGACACGTGATGTCTTCCCATTTCTTTTGTTGTATCTATGAAAAATGCCAAAGATGCCAAAATAAAATACTTATTATGGGAATTCCACATGTCATTTTACAAAAACATTATACCTGTAGATCATCATGTATTTAGAAACAGGTTTATAAATAAGGGGGAAGAGCCATATCTTTGGCTTATATAGTCCAGCACATCTCGTTATTCCGCTCATCAAAGTCCTG
Organism: Odontesthes bonariensis; assembly: GCF_027942865.1. Lineage (NCBI taxonomy): Eukaryota > Metazoa > Chordata > Actinopteri > Atheriniformes > Atherinopsidae > Odontesthes > Odontesthes bonariensis. The sequence continues at coordinate 18,271,018 of NC_134511.1, forward strand.
CCAAATTCAGAGAGGACTGTATGGAGAGAAGCAAGTGGAGACAGCTTTGAAAGAAACAAAAGTATTTTTAACTGGCTGCATTGACAGAGTGAGAAGGTTGACAGGTTTGGGGAATAACTGAAGTTTAATCAAGAATAGATTCCTTGTTATAGCTTATGGAATTCAAGGTAAACACAAGAAACTTGTGCTAAAGAAAAAAATGGACCAGATTCAGTCAATAATTCCCTATAATCCAGTGCTGACCAACATGTCATTGGGGTCGTCAGGTGGGAACCTCCTTTCATCAGTGTTTCGTCTAGCTGGGCCCACGACACCTCCAGGAGGCTAGACAGTGATCACTGGCGTCCCAGAGTCACTCCCCTAATGCCAGCCATCACTGCTCCTCACACCACAAAAAACATATTTTTTTCCACAACCAAAAGCTACCCCAGCCTCCCACCAACTGCACACCAGTCATAGCGGGGATACAAACCCGGGTAGGGGGTAATGAAAATATAGAGGGTGCCAGAGGTGGAGGCATGACAAGACACACTAGAATTCAGTGGACAAACTCACCTAAACAGTCGTACAATCACTAAAAATGCCAGCAAAAACAAGGTCATACAGGCCAACTCACCTAAAATGGCTACCTGGTTTCAAAAGGCTCACATGGGCCACACCCTCCACTTAAATATATCCTGGATTTCTTCCTTACTTCTTCCGAGAATGTTTACTTTAAGTGCTTCCCCAGCTGGGCCCCCAACTACTATTGCTTCTTCTAATCCAAATCCACTGGCTGGACTTTACTGCCTCATCTGACACTTCCTTCACTATTTTCTTACACCCAACTCCCTCAACAATGAGACAACAGACTTAGCAACAAATCCTCTACGTCCTACTTCCACTGGACAGATCCTAACTTTCCATCCTCACCGCTTTGCTTCTGCCCCCAACTCCACATACCTAAGCTTTTTCCTTTCATATGCTTCTACTACTAATTCCTCTCAATGAACAGTCAGCTCTATGAAATAGACTCTCATTCTACTCCTAGACCACAAGACTATATCAGGCCTTAGATTTGTAGAGCCTATTTCCTGGGGAACAACAAGCTGATCTCCTAAATCTACCTGCATCTCCCAATCACAAGCATCCTCCAAGCTGCCTTGCCTCCTTATTGTCTTATTAACTTTCTCTTCCTCTTGAACAAACTGAATTACCACTCTCTTTACCTTAGACCCTCCTAAATTTACCTGCCTTTGTTTATCTTCAATACCTGCATCTAAGCTTCTTAATACTTGGTTATGTCGCAACGTATACCGGCCTTGTGACAGACTAACCTTACAACCTGACAAAATATGCCTTAGAGTTGCAATACCTGAACATAACAAACATAACGAGTCTCCATTTACCCAGTTTTAGGTTCTGGAGAATTGGCAATACATCATATTAAGATCAGGTTTATTGGTCATGCGTACAATGCATACACACAAAATTTGTCCTCCGCTTTTAACCCATCCAGGTTGGTACCTGTTGACACATGTGCAGGGTCACACACTCATAGAGACAGATGCCAACCTGGAGTGGTGGGTAGCCATTCAAAGTGCCCGGGGAGCATGGGGGTACGGTGCCTTGCTCAAGGGCACCTCGGCCGTGACAAGGAGGTGGAGTGACACCCCTCCAGCTGTCAGTTTCAACAATCTTTGAGAGTGGGAATCGAACCTGCCAACCTTCCGGTTATTGGACGACCAACTCTAACCACTGAGCCACGGCCGCCCGTGTCCGGCTTGCCCCTATCAAAAATCTAATACTCCTTTCCTCCACACTCCACAGCTCTTTCCAACTAAGCTTTTTCTTCTCTACACCTTTCCAATTCAACTACCGTCCCTGCTTAGCCTGACCCACTGCCTTTGTACCCCTTAACATTTCCTCCTGTCTACGAACCTGCTCAACAAATAGCTTTCTCTTCTCCTTGGGACCTACTCTACTCCACACCGGTTCGCCTGGGCCAAGCCCCAAGCCTCCCCGGCCTATTTGAACATTACCGACAATCTCTGTATGTCTAAGAGTTGCTTCTGACTCCTGAGCTGCCATTCTTGGATTCCATTTCCTCCCCTTGGTTGGGTTTGGAACCACCTTACTAACTACCACATCTTTACTCCCAGCTAACAGGAGCTCTGTCCTAACTTTAGTACATTCAAACTCCTATATTAGACTAGATACTGTGAGCAGGAGTATGCCTTTACCATACAGTGCCATAGTATTTAAGCATCTAGGAACACCTAGCCACTTCCTAATGTAAAAGCTAACTAATCTTTCCATTTTTTCAGAAACAGATAATGGAATCTCATACACAGACAGTGGCTACATCAACCGAGGAAACAATCCAAACCACAGACACCACAGCTTCAACTTTCCTGGAAGCCCTGATTTATCTATTCTATCCAGTCCCTCAGCAACATCTTTCCAAAACTCCACTGCCCGCTCTCCATCATTCATGTCTGCCTGGTACCACCTGCCTAAACTCTTTACTGCTTTTTCCATAATTATTGGAATGTTATCTTCATCTATTACAAACTTTCTATCACTTAATTTCCCTCTACTTATTGAGATACTTCTAAACTTAGTAGGTTTGATTTTGATACCAGCCCACTTTAGATTTTTATTAAGTCTTTCAAGTATTCTCTTCATACATGGCACTGTTGTAGTCACCAAAGTCATATCATCCATGTAGGCTCTAATTGGTGTAAGCCGCATGCCATCCTGACGTCTCTCTCCACCTAAAACCCACTTGGAAGCTCTAATAATTATCTCCATCGCCATTGTAAATGCTAACGGAGAAATCGTACACCCTGCCATAATGCCTATTTCTATCCTCTGCCACCCTGTTGTGAAACCTGCTTTACTTAGGCACAGTCTAATATCCTGAAAATATGCTCTTACTAAGTTAACAACTACTACAGGCACTCTAAAATAATCAAACGTTTTCCAAATAAGGCTATGTGGAACTGAACCAAATGCATTTGCTAGATCCAGAAATATAACATGCAAGTCTTTTTTTTGCAATCTTGGCTGTCTTAGTGGGCTAGTGTGCTCTAAACACTCTGCGAAACCTGGTATTCCTGCCTTCTGCACAGTAGTATCTATTAAGCTATTCTTTTCCAAATAACGAGCTAATCTCTGTGCAACTACGCTAAAGAATCTTCCCCTCTACATTTAGGAGAGAGATCATCCGGAAATGACTCAGGTCCCAGGACTCTTTCTCCTTTGGAATAAGAACGCCTCCTGCCGTACGCCATGCTCTAGGAATAAACTGTTTTTCCCAAACTATTCTAAATTGCCTCCACAAAAATCTTAGGACATCAGGTGCACTTTTATAAACCCGGTAGGGGACTCCATTTGGCCCTGGGGCCAACGAAGCCTTTGCACTCCTGAATACCTCCTCAACCTCTTTTCACCTTGGTGGTCTAACATCTATCTTATGAGCTATCTCTCATAATGATGGGATGTCACATGGAATGCCTACTACTCTACACTGCTCAAGATCTGAATATGTATTTCTTAGATACTCTTCCACTTTGACTTTGTTGCCTTAAGCTGCTATCCCTTTTCCTGGTTAAACAACCCTTTAACAAACTTGAACGGGTCCCTGTAAAATGCAGTCCTTACATATTCTTTCTTCTTTCTCTTTTTCCTAAGATATTTAGCCCTTCTGAGTATTGCTATCCTACTTCTCAATTCTTCCTGCAAAACATTAATTCCCTCCCTCTCTTCTTCTGTAGCTCTTTTCCACTGCTTTCTTAAATTTATTCTTTCCTTAACCAATTTCTCCATCTCTTTTTGCCGTCGAGACTTAGCTAAATGTACTCTTTCAACCCTCTCTCTATCTTGCACCTCAAATCTTTCTATACCATAGGAGTAAATTATATCTCCCATCTTCTCGAGCCTATCGCTTGCATTTCCTCCTAACCGACCTAATATTATCGACAAATCTTCATTGACTGCCTCTTGTTATTTGCCTTAGGCCACTTAACTCCAGCTATTCACCTCAGTATCAGCTGCATCCCTTCTTAGAACCTCCTCCTCCACCTCCGTAGCTGTGTTATTGATATCCTTCGGACTGTGGTTTTCTACTTGACGCTGGACTTCATCCGACTTACTCGATTGACTTCTTAAAAAGTATTGATCGATTTCGGCCACACTGCCCTTCTTTTACCACACATCTCTTTCTTCCCTGATGCATTTTAAGGCCTCTAACTGACGTTACTTTCTGCCAGCCACAAGGACAAACCTGGAGCTTATTTCCCTCTAACCTACCACTTTTATTTTCTCCAGCTACGCTCTCTTTGCTCTGAGAACTATTCTGCCCAGTTGTAGCCCTAGAGAATAGAATAGTAATGTTGACAACTACAGTTAAACTACAAAACACTACCCATAAACCCCAGAGGAAAAATGGGAGTATAATGTTGCTATCTAGGCGTTCACAGAACATTGTATGAAGTGTAGGACCAGTGGTAAGTGAGATGGTTCCATGGATGCGCTCTGAATGACTTGGTTTACACAGCTGTAAAAGTCTGTGCTACAGTAATATCAACAAAACACACAACCTTACGTCACCAGGTTGTCTGTCGAGATAAGAAGAGGTTGAATGACATATGTCATTTAGATTGGTTCTGACAAGAACCTTTTCATAACCTGGGTTTGCAGCCTGATTTAGGGACACAGTCAGGTTAAGTACATTTTTAACCAATTATTACACTAATACAGTTAATGCTTCAGTGTCCGTCAAACTATGACAGCTAGAAATGATCATTATCAATGTTGAAATGAAATAGAGTGATGATGAAAGATGTTTCCTGACTATTTAAGTGGCACGGATAAAACAGAAATAGACTGTATCATGTAAATTGAATCTGTCGATCACGAGTCTATTTAGCATTCACAGACAGCCGTGTGCCAAATATCTGATCTAACAACTGTGTTTTTGTTGAGTCAACCATCCACATTTTGAATTGTAATCCACTGAAAGCTGCCAAGGGCAAGACAAATTTATTATTTAAAAAATTATCTTCAAGGTCCATTGATCAGCCACAGCATTATGACTACCTCCATCTTTTTCAGGCTATCAAAGGAGTTCTTAGAGAAAGAACATCCAAGCGTGTCCTGTCAGTGTCTGGTAACAGGACATTAGCAAATTATCCTTTGAGCTCTGTGGGTTGTGATGTGGGGTCTTTGTAGATTGGACTTGCTTCTCATGGATGCCATCAGATCCCATCAGATTGGTATCCAGGGCGTTTAGGTGTCATATAAACACTTGTAGCGTTACCGGGTATTTATATACCTATTAAATATAAGGATTTATGAGATGTTCTTACAGTCTCAAATAAACCTTACCTCGAATTCAGGGCACCACCTACCTAGGTTTTGACTTAATTTAAGTCACAGTCAGGTAGGAAAACTGTTCGAAATCTTACGATCCTGGTGTTAAATTAATCTTTCGATTAATATTCAATTAATATTCAGTCTCATATCTCGCTACTTTCGTGAAGTTCTCGTTTGGTTGGACAGACATTACGTAAAGAAAGCATACGACACAATCTGTGATTATAACATATATATAGATATATGAGCTGTTTATTACAATGATATGATCTTAGACATGAACCTTTAAACAAACAGGAGATGCATGGAATCTGGGTGATTATATAAAACACTTAGTGAATATAAAATAAAATATGGGAATGGAGAGATACTGGATTTATTCAAATAGTTTGGGTTGGCTGACTATTTGAATCTAAATACTGACATTTTGGATTAATTTATCATTCTGTGAAAGCCTCGAGACATCCATCAAACCCACTTTAAGGTGAAAACGGGTCAGTCTTACTGTGCTGAAGTTCTGTTCAGTCGGTTCGGACCACGGCAACGGCCACGCGGGGTCCGAGGGGATTTCTCTTCCGTTCTCTGGGCCTTCCTGGCTGTCGTGGCTGACTTTTTAGCTTCTCCGTTGCTCCTTTCCACCGGGAAACGGGGACGATGGTGCCGAGGACTGTGGTTAGATGGTCGAATCTTTTGATGTCAGTGGGTCCGTTGCTTCTCTGATGAAGTGAACTTAAGTTCACAGAAGATTAATAAAAGGTTGCTTGGAGTTGGCTTTCTTGGTAGGGAAAGGTGATGATGGCGTGAAACAGCGGAGGTTAGGACGTGCGACGTAGAAGGACAGGGATGGCGAGGGACGAACAAAAACACGTAAAACGTGCATCTTCAGAGTATTTCAATCTGTTTCTTCGTTCGGGTCTTCCTCGTCTTTCTTTGGGTCCTGCTCCGTCCTTCTCCTTCCTCCCCTCCGTCGTCTTCTCCACGGCTCATACTCTCATCTTTCCGCGCTCTTCAAATCTCTCTGAGCAACTCATCTGATCAATTCTCCATTGTTCTCCCTCTGAAAACAAGAGCGTGCTTCTGGAAAACAACGAAGAAGAGACAAGACGCCTGAAGCGAGCCAGCAAACGAGAGAACTAGAGAGCCAGAGAGCACTAGAGAGCGTGTTTTCCGCGGGTTCCGGGTTTTGACTCTCGGAGGCGGGGCTTACACTACTTTTTCAGCCAATGACATGCTTGAACTGTGTGCATGTCTGTGTAAGGTGATCTGTGCTATATGGGGATTTCTGGATTTAGACAAAGAAAACTCTTATTTCTCCATTACTCCCATCTCATAGAACATTTGTCTCAGTGATTCTGAAACCACCACATCTTGTTAAGATATGCAGATTAAAGATATAACATAGACTTGTAATATAAAGACATCAAAATAACACACATGATAAAGACAATTATGACTTTCAAAATTCAGATGAATATCTATGAAATCGTGACATATGAATAGTGAGTCACACAATGTTCAATTTCTGTGTTAACAGTGGGGATACCAAACAAATAACAAATAGATACCGAAGGGACATCGTTAAAAGTTACTAGTTGCATATATTGTCCATTTTACTGAGTCCTCTGGGATTTAAATGTTCAACTAATCAACACTGCAGACCACTAGGGGGCAATGTGGTTCCATCAGGCAGGTTGGGCGTTTTCCACCAAAATCAGTTCTTTGTCAATATTTAAGCCAGAATCGTACAAATTGTCTCTATATGCGTCTTGTGATCAAGCTGGAAACCTGAAAGAAATTGTACACGGTTATCAAACACATTTAATATAGTTTTAAGATTCGACTAAAAGTGAGTCTTCTCAGTTCGTGTGTAGCCATCTGGTCGGTTTGCTGGTGAAAAGGGGTGTTAAAGTGTCAACTTTCGAGTTATGGTCTAGATAAGATAGTAAGTGTCCCACTTTTCCAAGAGTGAGTTCTTTGTTCATTCGAGTTTTCCAATTTTTATGGCAAGTGTCTGTTGCGAGTTCGACTCCCCAAAAGCTCTTAAGAGAGTTGTAAATTAGGCAGTTTCTGTCTCTTTTTCCTTTGTGGAAAGAAAATGAAGATCTGGTTTATATCCACATACGTAAACATCCCCCACAGGAATGTTGGTTTTGTCAAAGTTTGAAAAACTCTTAATCCACACGGCACTGTGACTGCTACACACTCCAGACACATTGTCATGTTCTCTGAGTCCTTCCTAAGCACTTTGGCTTGGGGAAGTTGCTACCATGTGGCAGGTGTGTGACTGCTGAGCAAAAATATCAAGGCAGGTGTTAGGGTCGCATCCATGTGAATGACAGGGTATTCGTTTTCCCTGTAGAACATTGCATTGTTAGACGAAGAGCAGATCTCTCCTATGATTTCATAAGATCTTCTGTGGCTTCAAAGATAAGTAATTGCCTGTAGTTTTACTCTTTTACGATGCATCATTATTTCTCTATTGCTCTATAATTAATGTGACTAAACCATAGTGCTGTAGAATTTATTATTCACAAACATCTACAATACCTACAGAATTTTAACATAATCTTCCTCAGTTATATGGTCAATTTAATTTCAAAAGTAAGTCAGAAGCATTATCTAATATTTAGTATATAAGAGTTAGACCATAGTCACAGTTGAATAAAGAAAAGAAAGATCAAAAAGGTAAACATTTTCCTGCAGTGTTTTTTTCTCTTGCTCTCTTTTCTGCTGTAGGTATTTTTTCCTCTGTCTTCTGTCTTCCCGTCTTTCTTTCCACTGAGCGCAAGTTAGCCTTTTGACACTGGCTACATACATCTGTCAAGGTTGAGCAATGCATCTGTCTCCTGTGATCTGCCACTGTTGTGCGTGAAGGTGAGAAAGATAGCTATGTGTTAGCACCAGCCAAGCATATAAATTGTTGGATATCATAAACTGCTCATGTGTAACTGATTAATATGGTTTGGGATCTCATGCATGTGTATTCATTAACTTCAGAGAAATGACACGTGGAGAGCTTGAAGCTAAAGCCCTGCTCTTTTTTTTCTTTTAGTGTTTTGTGGACATCCTTCATCATTTAACTCTGGATTTGCTTATGTTATGTCAGCACATTTTTACTGCTTTCATTAAAGCAGTAATGAATATTTGAATCTTAATACGACCAATTGAAAAAAGAAATGGTCACCCTTCCTGAGCATGGCCCTGACTGTTAAAATGCTCCTCCTCTGCTCTGTTGTCAAGTGCTTATGGAACTAATGTTTTAAAGGTCCAATATTGTGTGCCACAAAAAATAATTTTGTTTGAGAAGAAGAAAAAAACAAACAAAATGAAAAACAATAAATCAAACTACTTCTTTTTTTTGTTTGTTTAGTGGTTTTGTTTTTATATCAAATCAAATCAAATCAAATTTATTTAAATAGCACATTTCATGTACAAACAATTCAAAGTGCTTTACATAAAATAAAAGCATTGCAGCAGGGAGTGGAAGAAGCATTCAAATACATAAAAGAATATAAAGAGAAACAAATAAAATAATTTAAATGAATTTAAAAACAAGCAACAGTCTAGATAAGTTAAAAGATAGCGTGCAGATTTCATGCATAGACACATGAGAACAGAAATGTTTTTAACCTGGATTTAAAAATGTCTACATTTGGTGAAAGTTTAATCTGCACTGGCAGTTTGTTCCACTTGTTTGCAGCATAAAAGCTAAATGCTGCTTCTCTATGTTTAGTCTGGACTCTGGACTGGACTAGCTGACCTGAGTCCTTGGATCTAAGAGCTCTGCTGGGTTTATATTCTCTGAACATATCACAGATGTATTTTGGGCCTAAACCGTTCTGGGATTTGTAAACCATCGGCAGACTTTTAAAATCTATTCTGTGACTGACTGGAAGCCAGAGTAAAGATTTTAAAACTGGTGTGATGTGTTCAGATCTCTTAGTCCGGGTTAAAACTCTAGCAGCAGCGTTCTGGATGAGCTGCAGATGTTTAATGCTCTTTTTGGGAAGTCCAGTTAAAAGCGCATTACAGTAATCGAGTAATCTACTGGAGATGAATGCATGGATGAGTTTCTCCTGGTCTTTTTGGGAGAGGAAACCTTTAATTCTGTTGATGTATCCACATGTATGTCTTCTTTTATGTATTCCAGTCGTTACATTTCTAACTATCAAAATATTGCTTAAGTTATTTTCATATTCTTTTACACGTGTTCTTTTTAGGGGCACTCCTATCATTCCTTGGGTATTACTCTATTGCAGCATACTGTCAGTCCAAGATAAATAGAGCCAAATGTGATAGTGAAAAATAACTTCAAAAAACCCAGAAGATCTCTTTGTACCATGATTACTAGAGCCATCTAGACTCTGGTCATGTCTCTGTCTCTGCTGAAGGCTTTTAGCCAAATGAGAATGGTTTACTTCGTGAAGGAAAACTATCACAGATCAAGTGAGCACAGATTACGAGAAAGGCAGAGGGAGAGTGACTGCCCTCACTGGTAAAAGCAGGTTTACACGGTATGACTTTCACACAGCACATTGTTTGCTGATGTACTGTATTAATTAAACTTTAAGGTCTTCAAGTTTCACAGAGTGAATTGATGTTTTGATTCACTGCCATATTGAATTAAATTTAACTCAATTAGTTTCAGATGATCTATTGATTGCACTATTTCCAAAGCACATCAAGTCAAAATATGCTAAATGTTGAATGCAGTCTTAGATGAACATGTGAAACATTGTGGAACTGTGCTTAAATCTAATCTTAAGTAATATAATATAAACTGCATTTCCTCTCCAATTTATTTTCAAGAAGCCATCCTTTGCACAGCCATGATGAAATTGATGGAATCACAAACATTGCAAACATTTTGTTCCTAGATTTGCTTTATTTATTTATGTTTTCATTTCAACAATGTTAAAAGTGTCACATTGAAAATTGACATTGAATCCTAAATTTTTCACACCATTAGAATTTTATCCCCAGCTATCTCTGGTCACCAGACTTTAACGACAGCCATCTCTGAACCTCCCTCTCAGTGCAACATGGGCTCAACACAACTCGTTGACATTGTTCACCTTTTGTCAGGGAGAGTCTAAAACTTCTCAGAGTATAACTGGCTTTAGAGAGGTAGAAATGACAAGACTGTCATAATATTAACTTATCAATGATATCTGTTGCATAGCTTCACAGAAAGTTTTCAAAATATTTAAGAGGATTTTATTTTCAGTTCAGTGTTTTTTTTATTCCTTGTACTGCTGCCTTCGCTGTCATCTCTTGAATTCAACTGTGTTCGATTACAGCGGAGACGGTTCCATTCTGTTAAAGTACGGGCTGGATTTCATTATGACAGATTTTCTGAATTGCCCATTTTTTTGACCTTCCAACTTTGTGCAACTACCATTGTTTTGCCCAATAGCTTGTGCAGATGAGGATAACCATCTACAGAAGAACAGTTAATTTTACAAAAAGATCTAAATTGTGTGTTTTCTCTGGGGCTAATTAAACATCCCACCAAATAATAAAACAAATTCTTTTCACATCTAATTGGCAGTCCAGAATTAATTGATAAGGGAGTTGCACTTGGGCATTTTCAGCAAAAAGGTGCTGACTGGAGCTTCAGGCATCACATGACAAATTTATCATTTCAGTTTAAAGTCCATCCATCTTTTTATTTATACCCAAAGGTAGATTTGGTCCTCCGCTTTTAACCCATCCAGGTTGGCACTTGTTGACACACACGCACAGGGTCACACACTCAGAGACAGATGCCAACCTGGAGCAGTGGGCAGCCATGAAAGTGCCCGGGGAGCATGGGGGTACAGTGCCTTGCTCAAGGGCACCTCAGCCATGACAAGGAGGTGGACTGACAGTGACACCCCTCCAGCTATGAGTTCCACCAAGCGAGAGTGGGAATCGAACCGCCAACCTTCCAGTTATTGGATGACTGACTCTAACCACTGAGCCACAGCCGCCCCATCCATTTTCTATACCCGCAGAATCCGTCGGTGGGGTCGCAGGGGTGCTGGGAGCCTATCCCAGCAGTCATCGGGCGAGAGGCAGGGTACACCCTGGACAGGCTGCCAGGCCACACAGACAGTTTAAAGTGATCAAGTAAATAATATCTTGAGCACACAGTTTAATTCATACATATTTTGTACAACTGGTGATCTGTTTTATTTTATGTATGTAATATCGGCAACATAAAACTAAAGGATTAGTTGCCTGCAGTAGAGCCACTTCAATTCTGCTATCAAAATAAATCATTTAAATACAACAACACCCTTACCTGGTCTGTGATAAGCAAAAAATAAAATGTCTCAGATTACTTCACATGGCAATAGATATGGAGATCTATCTTTGTCTGTTGTATATATGTATATATAAGTAATCTGAGACATTTTATTTTGTAAAAACGTCTCTCATTATCGATATCTACAGCTTGTATGATTCTACACAGACAAGAGAGGAAAATAAATTCCTTTCGTCAGGATCCCAGTTGAAACATGGCACCACAATCCATGTGTCATTTGAGCATCTGACACTGAACAGAGAATCGAAAACTTAAGGTTTAATCTATTATTTAGAGTAAATCAAATTTTAAAAAGCTGAGGTAAACTCACATTTATGATGTTTCGGATAATGATTATTCAGAATGGTAACTATTCATTTCTTCAGGCATTTATTATTATTTATAATACATTTTTAATGGATTTTCAGTATAGGTATAAACAAACAGATTTAATTCTCCAGGTTATCTTAGCAATCATACCCCTCAAAATTTCCTCACTGAACTGCATCTCAAATAAGGTGATATCCTAATTATCAAGGTATTTGTAGCTCTTGAAAACTAATACTTTTCTACAGCTATAATTCAATTTGAATCTCTTCCAAAAGAGCACTTACAGCACGCCAGAAGGAATCTCTGTGGCTCATGCTCTTTTCCTTAAGCGAGATGCTGATTTAGACTTAATGCTACTGGTAAATGCGAAGATCTGGGTTAAGTGTTAAGAGTTAAAGAACTGCATTCAAAATCTGTGTTAAATTGGATTATTTGTGTCACGAGGGAGGGAGTTATACATTTTAAAATAGCTGATTGTTGATTTTTTTTTTTTCAAACTTATATTTGTCCCAGAATAGAAGAATGAGGCATGGAAGTTACCTTGTACTTTTTTTTTTGGACATGGCATCACACGAAAAGGTCATTTCAAACTACTTCAACACATATATTTCCCTATGACACTTGCGCTTTCACGATGAATGCTTGTATCTGTGGAGAAAGTCAGAGATAAGACCAAGAGAAAGCGAGCAAAACAGAGAAGCAGTATGTGTCTGCATCTTTTCAAAAACAAAAAAGCAGAGGAGGAATTGTGCCAAGCTTCAAACGACAGGGTCTGTTCTTTGTTCTGTGCCAAAGTGTTTGCAGAGGAAGCTTTTCATGAAAAGTCTCTCCGTGACTGAAGAGCTCCCACTCTGCTCTGCGCCTCCATCTATTTCCATTTATTTTCATGGTAGATTTACAGCACTTAGCTCAATCGAAGGGTAAACTTACATTTTTAAGTAGTATGAACTTCAAACTACGTCATCTACTAATGTCATGTAACTTCTCACACACCTCTGGGTGGAAGTGTGAGATATGTAAACTGTGTTTTTGTTGTTGAGAGATACAGACAGATATATGGACAGATCTGCCGAGAGGGACAGTGATAAGAGGGAGCACTGCCGAAGCGTCTCTCTTAGCTGATGCTTTTAGTGAGAGTGTGCTATAATTTCCTAAAACAGGAAGAGTGACTGCATCAAGCTTCAAACAGCAGGACCTGCTCTTTCATCCATATTTTCATGAAAAAAACTTCTGTCTGTGCCTTAAGAGTTTCCAATATGCCTTTTGCCTTTAAGAAGATTCAAATGAAACATCTAAAAAATAAAAAATAGTTTTCAGGATTTTAAAGCACACAATGGCATTTCATGCTGTGCAAGTCACAAAAATCACAAAAATTTGAGGATATTTGAATGTGATGAACACGGAAGGTTCAGAGAATAGAATGAGTCATCTGCAGATCAGGGATCAAGGAAGCAGCTGATAAGGATAGATGAAAAGGGATGTCTGGGGCTGGAATAATACTCATTGCTTTATAGTTTCATAAAAGCTAAGGAGTACATCTTTCTTTAAAGTTTGCAAAATTGTCAGTGATTAGCCTTTGTAGAAAATCATTGCATGCTAATCAGGTTCCTCTCACTGTGATCAACGAGTAATCCAGAGGTCATTTGCATATTAAACCAAATGTGAGGGAGGGAGGTGGCAAGATTAGGTCAGAACAAGTCCCGGTGAGCGTTAAAAAACTACCATTCATTAAAGAAAAAAAAACACTTCCAAACAAGAGAGAAGCAACCTTTAAAAAACAAGAAAGATTTATGGCGGGTTTTTTTTCTGGGCTTGTGCTTCTTTTTTCTTATCTTGTGCTTTACAGGCACCCACACCTCAGACCATCTATCACCTCTCAGGTGTGAATAACTGAAAGATTGATTAACATTTTCAAAGTGTGCTGGACTTATACAGTAAAATCTCTGATAGATCAACGTCAGGGCCCTGGGACTAATAAACAGTCTTTGTGGGTTAGGGTTACTCTGAATTACACTCAGGAGACAGGTTATAAATCCAAGAGGGACTAAAAAGCAGGATGTGCACTGGTAGGGTTAGATCTGCCAGTTGCTGAGGGACTGTAATTTAAAGGGGGGAAGCCACAGAACACATTAGTAATTGCAACATGTCCATACTCAGACATATGTGCTTGAAATGCAGCCTTAAATTAAGATTTAATGTCTTAGCTGGTAGACATCCCTGAATGAGAAGATAGAAGAGTTATAACTTTTGTAATTTATAATATAAGTACAGAGAAAGGGGGTGAGCATTAGTATTTCAGAGCTTTGAGTATTATTATTTTACCTTCAGGGTGACTGTTTTACTCGACTTGTCAGAATTTACTTTATGTTCCCAGGGGCCAATTCATGGGATGAAAAAATGTCAAGAGTTCTTTATGCTTCTAGAATTCTTCTGTATGTAAAAGTTGTTCACGAAGATGTAAAATGGCCCATAGCGAAAGAACTTAAAAATAAAATACACCATAGAAATGACGCTCTATTGTTCTCATATTTTTCCATGAAAATAGCTTTGAGTGGTTAATGCATCTAAGTAAGAAAAAAAAGAGAAAAATCTACTGACAGCTGAAGGTCTATCATGGTTTGTCCGTCTGTCCAGCAAGATCATCACTGCAAATGAATGGCACCACTTCAGCAGTGCAAACTGGTCATGCACATAGAGTTATATGCAGGAATACACTTACACAACAAACACATGCAAACAGTCAACTGATATGTCAAGCTAAGCATGTGTAAGCACTGATAATCATCCAGTAAAAGAAACAGAGAGTAAGTGGGGGAATGACTGACAGGTTTGGTTTTCTTACTGACCCACACAGCAGTTTAGTTTATGCACAGCTCACACAAAGCTCCTGGGGGCCTTTATCCAAATCTGACTCACCCTACCTCAGAGTCATAATAACAACTCTAACAATAAATCTGTCTGGAAAACTTGGCTTTTACCGGCCAAGAGGCCTTGGTAAAAATCGATGGGGATCAATTTCACCCAGGTGTGACTACACACTGTGTTTTCACAACACTTTAAGCAACTTTTTGAACTAAAGGTGTTTCTTTCTTGAATACAAATTAAATGTATAAGACAATATTGAATATTGTGTGCCCCTTTGGCCCTCTGATTTCCACAGAGGCTTCTGCCATTAGACCCTAATTCTTTAACTCCTCAGATCTAACACAGAGCCTTAGTTTGCATTTGGATAAAATTAAGGTGAAAGAAAAATATTAAAAGTTTAAAGAGATATTTTTACTGAATGAAGTCAGCAGAGAACTGCTGACTGTGGCATTACTTTCAGCTAAAAAAAAAGTAGCAAATTGTAAGAAATTTATCTAAAGTTGTGATAACTGAGTCCCAAAGTCATTGACATTTTTTTAAATAACAGAGAAAATTCAAGTGAACTCAGGTCAACACATTTTCTTTTCCAGCTCAGCACATTCTGACACTTGATCAAGAGCCTTTACCACCTCTTTTTGATGCACTGGAAATGGTTCGACAGCTGCATTTCGTTAGATATCTCTCTGCAGAGGTAACAAATCCACTGGCTGCCGGAGTACAAAATGCAAACATGAAATGTTATTCTACAGAGCTCACTTTTTTAACAAGTAACTGTGTAAGGAGGATGGAGGGGAGGTGAGAGATAGTTACCCAACTTTCAAGTATGTGACTCATGCTTGAGACCAACCCTTGAGAATGATATTATTTCCTACTTTTTATTTATTTTGTCTTCAATTTACTTTCTTCACTCTGTTGCTACTCGAATGCAGCCACGGCTAATTAGAGACAACACGGGAAGCCGGACAGCCTCTCCCATTCTCTGGCGAAATTGCTACATCTTCAATGTTAAATTGACGATGAGACAGTTATTCACAAAACACAAGATATGCCCAATACTGCATTTACTTTCATAACTACAACATGTTGTCCTGTAGCTTAATGAAGTGATTTGTTCTGTAATCGCCGCCGTTCACTGAGGAAATCATGTTATGAAGCCGCCACTAACAGCCAGGCTTCCGAGCCGAGGGCTGCGGGAGAGTCAAGTTTTTTCTACAATTCTAGGTCATCATTGGCTAAATCGACAAAAACTCATCACTTCTGAGGCTGCTCAGCGTCTCTGGGGGTAGATTAGACGTGGGCATGTCAATATGAGGGGCTGTGTCGTGATGATTGGAGTGAGTGTTTGTCCATCATGAGAGATGTTGTGGCAGGCTGGAACTTCAGTCCCAAAGCGGATACGAAAGAGACTGGTTGTCTGTTAAAGTGCTGTCGGAGTTTCACTCATACTTTTAGTTGTTTCTTTCCAGAATTCATGCTGCCCATTCACAAATGTTACCTTTTTTAAGAATACTTACCACCACCATCAAACTCTAAGTATTCATTATGACAGGGAAAAATGCTCCACAGATTCTGATCCAGCCACAGATCCAGCCATTTACAGGCCTTAGATTTGATCATACTTGATTTTGGCCTTGCTGTGTGAATTTTCAAAGTCTATACCTTCTTTCTGTGTATTTGCTGGGCATACTTGTCATACTAGACACAGCTATGTTATAACTAATTCTTTTTAACTTTGCTATCTTCTGCTTTGGGATGGCACGAGCCGCTACAACCCTGAACGCGTAATATGGGCTTCCCCTGTTTTAAAAGTCAGCAGCCGCCACTGCTCGAATGTTTGATTAAAAGCATTCAGGGAAAAAAAATAAAGCTAAGAAGAGCCACCCTGTCTTCAATAATACATCCGTCAAGACAGTATATAAATCACGAAAGAGCACATATATCCTGTGTATAAGATTGCCTTTCTTGCTCCCTCTGGGAATTTGTATTTGTATCTCTATGGAAACTGAACATTTCCAGTATCTTTAATCAGTCAAGTCACACATAAGAAGTCATGGGGAGAAAAAGCAGCAGGAGAGTCACAAGGTACACACAGCAAGGGTCAACAGCAGCTTACACTGAATCAACTGAGAGGGAAGGATTCTACAAATTGATAATTACGCTGTAACAAAAGTTTTCAAAATAAGAGGAAAGTTTTGTGTGGCTTGTCTAAGTCTGCCCGTGCACCATTTACATCTGAGATTCTGACCAGAAAACTGGAAATTTGATGGTAAAACAAAATAACAGATTTAACTGTAAGTTTCAGTAGTGCAACATCTCTCTGTCGATAGCACAACCAGGTTTAGTTTTAGGAAGCAAATTACTGAAGAGTGCACTAATGCTGGCCTAAGAGCCAGTGTCTTAGAAATAAAGGTCGTTGCTGTCAGACGGAGACATATTTTGAAACATGACTTCTGCTGAAAAATATCAAATTAGAAGGGAGCAGTTAAACATGCACTGTTCTACTTGTGCTCCAAACATCTGTTAAAGTGTTAATCAGCCTAGAACTACCTGTGCTGCATAGTAGGGGTGGGCGGATCGATTTAAAATATCGATAGTATCGATACTAACGTTGGTATTGGGTATTGATCGATACTTGTGTGATGAGATCAATTCTTTTTTTTTTTTTTTTTTTGGGGGGGGGGGGGCTTTATGCCTTTAATGGACAGACAGTTGGAGAGAGAGACAGGAAGCAGGGGGCAGAGAGATGGGGAAGACATGCAGCAGATTGCCACCCCAAAAGGGAAATTTAAGTTTTCTATAAACATTTCTGAGTTCCTTAATAAAAGTATTTTTATTTGCCTGTAAACTTTGTCCTGTGTTAATTATCATCATAAACATGGTTAATTAAAGGAAAACTTATATATTTAATTAAATAATCATAAAAATTCAAGTTTTCATTCAAATTTGCATATTGATGATGCATTCACTTAATAAATTATGATACATTGATCTCCCCTACACAAAAGTAGATGGTAGTAGTAAAAAGTATCAGTATTGGTATCTGTATCGGCAATACTGGCCATGTATTTACTTAGTATCGGATCGATACCAAATTTTGCAGTATCGCACAGCCCTACTGCATAGGCTGTAGGCGAAGATGATATGCATAGATTTTATATGCAAGATGGATGTAGAGTCAGGTACTGAATCATGCATTCAGGGCTAAAGAACCTTAAACATGCAGAAGTGAGTCTACTGGTTGCTTTTTAAAATCAGGTAGCATTTGAAATGTATGAGAAAATGACGCTATTGTTTTGTTAGTAAGTTAATGTTATTAACCATCTGGGGTCTGAGCCGTAATGACGTCATGCGATCTGATCATAGACCTCGGAGGCTTAATCGTTTTCTTCAATATAGTGTGAGTAAAAAAGACAATAACGGGCAAGGCTATTCTGTACTGGCAAGTCACTGCCAAGAGGGCAGCAGTCAAAATGTCACAATGTGGTTGTTGTTGTTGACTGACAACACAGTGACTATTTTATCGTTAAATATAGTCTATAATACCACACTCTGATGTAAACAAAATGAAACAATACACCTGCGCACACAAAGGATGAAACGAACCTGGAACCTGACTCACGGATGGATTTTGACTGTTACATCCTAAGGAAATATTACAGCGAATGAAATTAGCAAAGAGCGTGAAGGATTGGCCAATTTCTTAAATGTATAAAGTCTGAGGTTACATATGTCTTTGACATTTATCAGATTACTGTTTTATTTCCAATTTCAACAGTTTAAAAGGAAAAAGTTATTGTGCGTGGGCACTCCTCAGTTTTCCAGGTCTTTATTAGGGGATACTTGTCCATTCTTTGTGCGAAAGGGCTTCTAGTTCTGTGTGATCCTCAGGTCATCTTGCATGTGCTGCTATCCTAAGATCATAGCAGATTTTTGATGATTTGTAGGTTACTCGTAGGAGTCATTGCAAAACATTTATTATGTCTCTTTAGGTATTCCCTTGTGGAAGCGTGGTAAAGACTATTCTCCACGCCAGTGGCTGCAACACTACTCCAAAACAAGATTGCCGTGAATTTTTATGCCGTTTTTTGCATGGAGAGATTTCTTTTCAGTAAATTCTGCATTACTTCTATATAAAATATACTGGCAACTGGCAAGCCACAGATGCATATTAAATTCTAGGACTGAGAGCTCAAATTTTAATTTAACTAATTTCCTTTTCTTCACTTTAAAATTGTCCAAAAGAGAAATTGTACACAATTTTGCTTATAACATTAAAAAAAATATATATTTTGACTTTGTTTTTTTTTAGCCTTTTAGAGATCAGCTCATCTTCTACTCAATGAAACATTCATCCAAATGAAAATTTTGATCAAGGCTGGTGAAACATTCTTGCATGGGTTGCACAAGGGACTCAGATGAATCCAATGCTCAAACAAAAATTTGGCAGTTTCCTACACATACATACAAACACAAAAATAATCACATAATGAACAACAGCAGGTTCAGAAGACCTGGTGAGTAAGATGAGCGCACGCTTGACAGGAAGGTTATGGATACTGCCTATAACCACTATATTTCAGAAAAAGTCTAAGTAAACTGGGGAGACTACCCCAATTACTATTATTTTGACCATCAATGCCAAATATAGTCACAAACATATTTTGTATGCCATAACGTTGTTGACAAAAGAATATTTTCTAAGTGGCAGGAGGAGGTAACTTGACATTTCATCATTCCACAAGTAGCAAAAAGCCATTCAAGCATAACCATGACTGTCAGTAGGTGATCGAGCCTTCCTTGTGATGTACAGCAGTATGCTGGTATAAATCATACAGCAGTTGTGGAATGGAATTGCATCTGGCCATCCTAAATGTGAGCAAACTCATTCATCACCTCACTAAGAAAAGAAGCTTTATGCCTGCAGTGAAGGTCAACTTGAGATATGTGGCCTCTCGCTTGATGCCCCTTTTGACAACATCGTACCCTAAGCAATCAAGACGAGGTTTGGGAAGAGGATGGTGCAGTAAATGGATTCATGCCTCAGTAACATTTTCATAATGCTAATGGCAGAGCGAGCGTCACCATTACCATCGTTCACAATGACTGTGAGAATGACCAGATGTCCACACGGTCCTCTTTTTAGGCTACCTGAAAAAGCACCTGGGTGTCTTCGCTCATTCCTCCCACCTTGCTTTCTTAAAGTAATATACCTCCCTGACCGCTCTGGGCTATACTGACCCCCATTTTAAGCAGCAGGTCCATCCACCCTCAAAGGATGATCAGCTAATGAACAAATGAGGATTGGTCAAAGGTAATATTGAATGGCATATTTGAATGAAAGTTGCATTGTTCCTCCTTACAGGGAAATGTTTCCAGTCCAATTCATTGTAATCATTATCCAATGCAGGTAATTGACTCGAGGAAGTAGAAGCAAGTTGAACCATGGAAGGTGAACGAAACCAGGAAACGCTGAGGAAGCAGGTGTTGTGGATCGGTATCGTGCCATCTTCCCTGTCATACTCTTTAAAGTTGTTAAATCATAAGAGCACAATACCCTCATTGAAAGAGGGAGAAAAGAGAAAAACAAGTGTCTTAAATGAGTTATTACCGAGTTATACAGAGTTAACGCTCAATACAATGTATATATTAATTCATTTTTTCCTTACACAGGATTCACAGGTAAGAAACTCAGAGGATTACCACATAGAAGATGAAGATAATCGGGCGAACGGCTGGCTGCTCCTGCAGGTCCTCAAGAAGGTCTCTTAACGAGGATAGATGGAGAACAGGTTTGTATGCAGGAGCCGGCCAGCCTGCTTAACTCAACCTGCAACTCAGCACCAAACACCACAGCTAGGAATAATCATGCCATGTTAATCTTGTAGAAGTAGAGAAAGGAATAAACACTTTTTGTGTAATATAATTCTGGTTTTCCACTAATAATTAACAGAAATAATCTTGCAGGTATCCTTGCCTGAACAAGGTAATATAAGATTTGAAAGGAGGCCACTTGGATTCCACTAGGTTAATCTTTAATACATTATTTCCAAAGTTCAATTCATATGAGCATCAAACAGCAGCGGGAGCTGCGTGAACACAATGAGAATATTGTCATTCTGATTCTTTGCCAGAGGATACTGGACTAAATTTGTAAAAACCAATGAGGGGCACAGTTCAGAGAAAATGCTAACCCCTTGTGGTTACAATAACAAAACGTTTCAAAGGTGCCTTAATTGTTACAACTGTGCAGTGGAGATACTATTTGTATACTCATTTCTGCTATGAGAAACACTGTTGTAAACAGCAATGAGTGTCTATGAATGCTGCTTGCAACACAGAGTAAGGTTTCTGACAGAAATCTTAACCCTGAGGGCAAATTTCTCCCAGCAGCACTCACGAGACTGACAAATGTTTGGGGCAGCGTTTACAAATGCTAACTGGTGGTATCAAAAAGAAAGCAGTAAGGAAAATTAGACGAACGGTGAACTCGTTGAACTACACTGCTGCCTAGAACTCACAGCCACTCGCAAATGTCACACATGTGAGACTTGTGAAGCCAGAAAAGAGATAAGGTGGTTCTTGAAACACAGAAAACCAGATAAAGGCTGGTCACTGGCTCAAACACAGTACTGGAAATGTCTCAGTAGGAGGAGGTGTAATAAAAGAGTAACAAAACTGTGATTACTTGTGTAAATTGGTATTTCTTTTCTTTTGTTCTTAACAACAAAAGAAAAGAAAGGGGGAAAAAAAGCAAGATTTTGTTTTAGATTTTACATTGTGGAGTGCATTGTGCAGATTGATGAAAAGAAATAGATTTGATAAATATTATTAACCTTGACCATTAAAAGGCTAATTATGTAGACTGCATTCATGCTCTCAATTAAGTTCACCCACAGTATAAAGCTGGAAAACAACCTAGGCTCACAAGCACATTCCATGGTATCTGTATTAGTTTCCTGCCTAAGTGCTCATCAGACGGAAAACTCACTCTTCAACTAAACAATTAAAAAAAGACAATGTTTTGTTGTTACAAAAATATGAAAATGAATATGCCATAAGTCAACACAATACAACACGTGTGTTAAAGATACAACATGAGCTAAATGACTTTCAGTACAGTTACAGAAACAAATTACAGAAACAGTATAGCCGCTATAGCCTCATGAAATAAACAAATCATTAGACAGCTTTTCAGCCAAACTCCCCATATTCATTCCACATGAAAAGTGCCTCTTTATCTCAGCGTTGATAAAGCCTGTGTCCGTAGAACGTCTGGAACTGTCAATTTGGTAATTTTGTTTGGATCTACAAATAGAACAAAGGATTATCGTCCAAGGAAAATCCCTGGAGAGAAGGGATGCATTTAGGGGACAGCAGAAAATGCCAGTCCAACTAATAACATCCAATGAGTCATCTCAAATCCTAGGATGAGGATGATTTTTTTTTCAAACCATGTGTTTATGTAAATTGATTATTTTAAATGGCACAGTATCTCCACTCTGACAAATGTGGAGACGAAACAGAAAATATAGGCCTATATTATATATAGCCTGATACACACAAGCATGTAGAATGGCATATGTATTGTCTATGTATTACCCCCCAAAAAAACAGTAAAACATATTATGACATTCTAGCATGTGGTGACCAAATACCAAACTTTAAATGTAAAATTGAACAGTAACAATTAGCAGAGCTGTTGATTCCTGGTTCTTGAAGACGTTTCCCTTCTCACCCAAAAGGCTTCTTCAGTTCTAAACTAGCTGGTGGGAAGTATCTTTATTGTTTTTGTGTCTTTGTTTCTTTTGTTTTTAGTTGGGACATTCTGAACCTCAATGGCATTGTATTCTGATGACAGTCAGTTTGTGTTCCAGTTGATGTAAGTCAAGATCTTCAGGTCAAGACTCAGCAGTTTTCAAGGTGAGGGGACACTCTTTTGATGACAGAAATGTACACATTCTGACCGAGGAGACAAATGGCTTGAGAGAGGATTCAAGGAAGCCATTAATGTTAAACAGGAAAAAACATCTTTGAACGGAGGAGGCGGTCTCGGGTATCATGTTGCAGCTCTCCTCCCCAGGCGGTTTCACAACCATTCACATGCTGGATCTTGTGACCAAAACTTGTTTTTTCAGGCAGATACACAACACACAGGTGAGAATGACTTAAACAACCTATACATTGGTCAAGTGAGTTAGTGAGAATGGTCCTTCAATTACTTACAAGCCAAAGCTCCTCACCAACTACTGAAGCAGCCTTTCAGATGAGAGTTGAAATGTCTTCATGAACTGAACAAAAACTAGGTTCAGTTGAACCTTATTGAAGCTTTTAGGACTTATGATTCCACTGTAGAAGTGTATGTTAAAGTGTGCCAGTATCTGCCGGTGTTGTTTCTGTTTCGGTAAATTCTGCTGTGCTGAGTGGTCTACAGCTCTCAGTATCAAGTGGATTGTTTCAATCCAAGTACGAGTCACACTGCTGCTTCCCGCTGTAGCCCACATGCTGTGCAAATTTGACCACAACTCCATGTTAGACATTCTAGGTTCAGGATTTGAGTTTATTTGTGTCCACTATGTAGGTTTGTATGTGTGTGTGTGATCCCAGTTTAGTGTTGATATATTCAATACAAAGCATGAACAACAGTTATTTCCACTCCAGCGAAGCATGAGGATGGAAAATCTCACTTCCAGTTGACACCTAGTACCTCAAAAGGGAAATCGTTCAATATCAATATTTCCAACAAGGTTTTGATGGCCTACGTGCACACACACACATGCCCAAAGCACTGACATGCATGAGGAGCATTAAACTGTTGACTACGGTCGTATACAGTGAAGCCACACCACTGTTCAGCTGTCACGCAGAGAGCTAAATCCAATTGAAAACAGGACGAGAACTGAATTAAACATCCTTCCATCTTGTCCTTCATGATGGGAAATTCACTCTAGAAGAACATGTAAGTTCTACACAGAGACACACACAAGAGAAAGACAAGAAATTGGAAGACAGCTCACGCATGTCTATAGACTTCAGTCTTGTTTTCCTCAAAATTTAGCTGCTCACTGTTCCCTAAATACTCTAAAGCATGATTTAACCTCATGCTTCCCAAGAAAGACCAACTGCTGTTAACCTCCCACTGTGTATGAATGTTATGCAACTATCAAAGGAGAATGTTGATGCAGTGGATTATGCGTACCTGATGAAGAAGGAGAGAAAGGGTGTTTGCATATGCAGTTGTCATATGAATTCCTGCATCACTGAGCATAATAGCTAGCATGTGGAAAAACTGTTGAGCCTCTGCATTCGTGTTTATAGAGTAACAAGCACAAAAACGTAAAAAAAAAGATATATAAATACATTTTTGAAGTGTTTTGTACCCATCAAAATATCATTATGTCAATCAATATTACAGGAGAAGGTCAAAAGCCCTCACACAGAAATACTGAAAGCAGGAGCAGGAATACATACTGTAGTCTGTACAACAGAATTTAAAGTAACCCCATTAAAACCCACCTCGTTTGTTTTTGTTTGTTTATGAATCTGTTGTGATAACCAGAACAAAAAGCTGCAGCTGCCAAACTGTTCATTGTCATGTATTGCATAGCTCCTGACAACTTGCATCAAAGCAACCAAGCTCCAAATGTATTCACTTCTGAGATTGCCTCCTCTCTTATCTCAGCCCTGCTCTTCTTCTTCCACACAAATCTTACCCCCAATCACAAATGACTGGCAATGAACTCCCCACAAACAACTTCCTTTGCCTTCTAACCTCACTGTGCAGCACACAGTTATATCTTCTTTTTTTTTTTTTTTTTTCCAACTGTCGGTAACAGAGGTGCAGATGGAGGAAGAGTTCAAAGTGTGATGATGAACTCTTTGAAACAATGTAATCAGTTATACGTCATTGCAGCTAATAGCACAGTATAAACGCTCAAATGTGACTTGCTGTTAGTTTCTAATACACATCTCTGCAAGAAACTCCTCTGCAGGGAACCTTCTCACAAGTCATGCACAGTTAGTTAGCAGGTGGGTGGCCAGAGG
Organism: Odontesthes bonariensis; assembly: GCF_027942865.1. Classification (NCBI taxonomy): domain Eukaryota; kingdom Metazoa; phylum Chordata; class Actinopteri; order Atheriniformes; family Atherinopsidae; genus Odontesthes; species Odontesthes bonariensis. The sequence continues at coordinate 18,295,901 of NC_134511.1, forward strand.
GAGTTTGTGGAATTGATGGTTCTGCTATCAAAAGGCTTCACAATAAAAGAGAATTGCAAACAGGGACAGGGGGGAAGACAATGAAAAGGAGATCAGGAGAGGTGTGGAGAAGGAAGGAAACAGGACATTAGTATGCAACCCATGGAAAAATACACAATACACAGAGGCGAAGATGATTACACTGAAACAAGCATATGCAGATGGTAGTGAGAGAGAACAGAGGGAGCATTTTCTAAAGATCTATGGCAATTCTACTTTCCTACAATGTATAAAGGATATTACTTTTTTTTTTTTTACCAAATAAAGACAATGATACCAATATCTTAGCAAATTGTTAAAATAAATAAACTCAAGAAACATTTTCTTCTTTTTTTTTTACCTCTTATCCTTTCTACCTCTTATTAGTTTCATGTCCTGCTCTACCATTTAATGGAACACATTCTTTTAATGAGTATACTGTATCCCATCAAGAAAATGTGGAAGTAAACCCTCCGAGCCATCTCTACAACTCAGTTTAGCGATATGATGATAAAGTAATGATATGTTCTGCCAAAAGCTTTTGAAATCTTCATGCTTTTACCATAAAGGGTCACCTCAACCATGTGTAAAAAAACAAACTTTGATTTTACAAAAAATTGCAAAGGGACATTTATGCAAATTCCCTAATCAATTTAGCCTTTAGAAATGAACAACCCGCCACCCATATGAGCTCGCTGATAAAAGCAGTTCAGCACTGACTCATTTGACACCAGAATGTTTAATCTAAATGATTATTTCCAAGGACGAAAAAATATCCAGTAAAGTGCATTTATTCAAGTAATACTTCACATTTGGGGAAAATTCATACAATTTGTGTTTTGATTGATAGTTTATATCGTAAAAATACTCATTTATAAATTCATTAATTTTCCATACCATCCATTCCTCTATTGTCTACAATACCCACTTAATCCAATTTAGGGTCGCAGAGGGGCTGGAGCCTAGCACAGCAGTCATCATGTGAATGACAAGGCACATCCTGCATGAATGTTTTTGGACTGTGGGTGGAAGTCAGTACACATGCATGAGGAAGATATGCAAACACCATACAGAAAGACCCCCATTCAAACATTGCTAACAGTGACATTGCTAACTACCACGCCGCTGTAGGCTACAGCCGAACAGTGTATCAGTGTACCGAATCAGTGTAGTCTATATCAAATTTCAATTTCCTTTTATGAACAATTTAAAAAAAGTATACTTTAGAAAGACTGAAAAAGAGGACTCAAAGTATATTACTCAAAAAAAAAAGCTCAAAGCAAATACATCTGAGATTTCCAGTTTGATAAACCACATGATTGTGTCCACAAAATGACCTGTTAGCAAGAGAACGTTCACAGGTCCAAAGCTGTGAGCTGTGTTGATCTGCATGTCGACATTATGGCTCCACACAGAAAACAACTGCCATACAAATCGGGGGGGGAGTCTCTTACAGAAGATTAAATATTTTGTTGATTTTCTAATTTTCTTTTTAAATCTGATCTAATACTAAAGACCAACTCTAAGAGCAAAAAAGTGAGTGAAAAGCAGGGAAAAGCCCAAAAACTTTTTATTTGTGTAATCTCTGCTAAAGTAATCCCCAAACGTAAGCTGTTCAGTGAGTCTGCCACAACTCTTGACAGACTTAGCTGTTTAACTTTGAGGTGCAATACACAAGCAACAATCCAATGCAACAACACAGAGCAGTATGGATGTTCTTCAGTAACTCACAAAGTTAATAACCGATACAAATCATCATGTAACGTACTAGATGCGGCATCAAACCACTGTGACATTTTTTAGGCTTGAGTTGTTTTAGATGACAAATCATGAGAGTTCCTCCCTCATTCTCAAAACTGAGAGCACTCATACCGCTGTGCGCTGCAGGAAAACACCGACCACTCATGCGTTCCTCACACAACCCCACTTAAAAACGTCTCTTTTAGGCCACGCAGCCAGGGCTCTCTCTGACCCTGGCACAGCTCTGCAGAGTTAGCAAGATGAGGTCAGAAGAGATCAAGTTAAATCTATTCAGCTCACATGGGGTCCAACTTTTAAAAGCTCACCAGCAGAAGTCCCATATGAGTATATGAAGAAGAAAAATCGAAATTATGGCTTGGCCAAGTATGCCACTTTAAAGCTTCTGGGGGTTTTAAAAAAACAGTGTTCTATGCTCCAGCAATATCCTTAAAACTTAGGGGGATTGAGTTTAATGTAAAAAAAATACAAATCCTTAAACAAACAATTTGATGAGAGATTTTAGATTTAAATTTCAGCAAACAGACTTTGGGTGCATCTAACTGTGGGGCTTGCATTTTAAATACAGTAAATCTAAACTGTTAATTCAAAATAGTTTTCCCCAGTTATTGTTCTGCTGTTTAAAGTAGAACTGATGCAATTATTGACAGATGAGACAGTTTGGAATCATTTGACACTTAAATGTATTGGACAGAGTTGTACTCACTTCATTACATTACATTACGGTAATTTTGCAGACGCTTTTATCCAAAGAGACTTACAATAAGTGTGTTCAACTTCAGTCATAAAGTATGTTGTAGGTGACTTCACATTCATGATGCAAAAACCTAGTCTCTGCAAAAAAATTAAAAGACATCAACATGCTTAAAAAAGATACCTCTATCCACCACTCATGGTGGAGCAATAATCTGCAAAATCTCTTGATGGAGTGCAATGACATCTCTGTTGTGTGATATTTATTCATTTATATATAAATATAAGCATACAGAGCCATGTTATACAAGTCAAATCTTTGATAATCCTGTTTAATGGGAAATTGAAACCTACAGGCAATCGGGTAATCCGAAAAGGTGTCTGGACCCAAAGGACAAAATCTCATGTGGAGATCCCTTCCTCTTGTGGGACTGGTGGGAGCTGGAGGGGGGCAACAACTTTTAAGAGAGCTTTTTAATTGTTACTTAGGAGGAAATTAAAAGGTTACAGTGTTGTTTCTGATATCAAAAAGAGGTGGGATTGGTACATGACTGAGAAGTTTCTTTTCAAATTTTAGCGAAAAGACAGGAGTTGTACTGCACTAGTTCTATGAAACCATAAAAGCGACTGGGGACCTGGATCGAGATGGGTACCTTCACAAAGGAATGCATGCATAATTTTCAGATATGCAAACTTATTATCTCTTTATCGGGAATGAGAAATAATGACTCCATTTCCATCCAATATTAATCAGCCGCCAGCAGAGAGAGACAGAGAATGAATAAGAATAGAGGAGATGAAGGAACATGTAGGAAACAAAAAGCAAAGGTAAGCACGTATCTGGAGATTTCACACTCTGCTTACTATGCTCTGTGATTATGCTCTCCAATTACAGATTCTCTGTCAAACATCTGTCAAGAGGCTGACAGCATGATAATCACAAGCTGCCTCAAACAGAAATTTGGTCATTATAGCTGCTATGCCACAGTTAAATCTACACTCTATTAGTTTTGAAATTAACCAATGACAGTTTAAAGGATATAATTTAGCATCGACACGACCACGGATAGGGAAGTGGAGGTAAGCACCTCCACTTCTATTTAAGATATGGAAGTGTAATCCACATGTAAAGCCTTTCAGTAACGACTGCAGTGCAGAAAAATAAAGTGCAGATAATCCCCACACTGACTTGATGTTCCACACAGGATGGATGCAATAACAAGAGCACATCTGAAGTGCCATTCCTTTCAGAGAAAAAGTACAACAGACAGACCTTAAAATGTCAAGATTTTTTTCAACTTTTGACTTCTATCTGCAGCAGCTGAGCTGGTTGATCTCTGTTTGAGTCCACCTTACCTAATCACATCCAGTTCATATCACTACTTTCTTGTTGGAATGGAACCTTTGATCAAGGTTTATGGAAAACAAAAATTGCATAAAAAAAAATCAAAGGTCTTCTGAATTTGTGAGAGATGACATTGGGAGATGAAATAAGGGATGATGTGCACCAAATGACCCGGCAGGAAATCAAACTTGTGCTGCTGCAGCAAGGCCTCAGCCTTGAACATAATGTGCAGACCTAACCAGGTGAAATACAGGGATCAACACATGAACATTCTCAAGAGAATCAATGACATGAAGTGGGAGAGCTCATGTCATTGAAGCTAAAAGAAAAATCCCCTGTAACATGCCAGGTTGGAATTCTGCTGTCAGTGTTTGCATCCAAACACAGCTTGTATATACGTTGCTTTTAGACTGTACTGTATTTGAGCCTGTAATGAAAAAAATGGATAACTACATTTGTTTTCCTGGCTCTGTGACTTTGTTGCACTACAAATACACTTTTTTTTTCCACTCATAGACAGCATTTATCATGTCGACTTGAGCAGGACTCCATTTATGTTGTATACAGCTGGAGCTCAACATGCTGGACAGCAGAGAGGTGGATCACTATTCACTTTTGTATGAATAATTTACATATAAGACTGTAATTCCCCTACATTTTTTACGAAAAAGTCCCCCCCCCTGCTGTCTTACTTTAAATGCATTTTCTCTTTATTCAACTTCTTTACTACTTGTCAGTTTATAGATTCCCTGGAACAATGCTACTCCATCTTCTCTATGCCTTTTTTGTCTTTATTCACCTCATACTGAGTGCCATCGAACAGAGAATAGCCCATTAGAGGACATTTTTGTTTTATAATACCACTGATAAAGGGCTGTTATCATCTTTTTAGATACAGGCTCTATCTACTCTCCTTTATGGCTGCCTCGCACGACTCCTTTCCAGACATTTAAGGGATTAGGCCAGATATGCTTTAGGGTTTCTTTCTGGGAATTCCATGCGATTACACCATCATGATAACATATGATAACACTGACAGCCTGAAACATCTATTCATTGGAAAAGGTACTTGAATAAGTTAAGTACCAATCTATTCAACTCTCATATAGAGAAAAGAAAAAATGTGCGAGTCCTTTACAGCAGTTAAGATAAGGGTCAATTTCTCCATGTTTGATGTCGCCAAGTGTGAGTTGTCGCATCGGTGTGCAAAGTGACCTTTTACAATTGAGAGCTCTTCACTCTCTTTTAGTAGTTTTTATGAAAGAGATGTATTTTTAACTTCCGATGACATTTCACACTTTCCCATTGAGTGTGAATAATTCAACATTTACTTGTAAAAACCTGCTTTTTATCCAGGAGTTCTAACCAATTATAAACCCATATCCACTCTACCCTTTTTCCCCCCAACATTCTTGAAAGAACTGTTGCAAATCAGCAATGCAACCATTTGCACAGAAATCCCATGTTTGAAATTGAAACAGAAATTGCTTCTCTTTGAATTCTTCCAAACAAGGGGACTGTGCAGTGATGTGGTGGTTAGCACTATCTATAACACAATTGTATGCTATTTTTGATACAGTAGTAAAAATGTGTCTTAAAGTGATAGTTCGGAGTAGATTCACCCTAGGGTCATTTGAACCGTGACATCCAGCCAAGTAGCCCACCCGAAGTTTTTTCGATCTTGGCTGAACATCAGCCGAGTTACTGAGTTATCCCGAATAGCTTAGTACAAGCGCTAATGGACCCTGGCAGTATTACCACACTAAAATCACATGCCATGACACCAAACTTCTACAGTAGTACAAATATGGTCTGTACTCACAAAACGATGCATTTTGAAGTTTGTAAATAGTCCAGGAGTTTATTATTATCAATACAAGCCTAATAGCTTCTCTGCTGCTAAAGCTGCGTCAACGTCACTTCCTTGATCTGGGAGCTTCAATGTAAGATGAGGGTTGATCTACTACTGTAGACAACAAAGCAAGGCTGCTCAATTTCTCCATTGATAAAATAAATTCACAACTCTACAACATAAAAATTCATAAAAAATCATGTAGAATATAGCATATACTTTGTTGTCTACAGTAGTAGATCAACCCTCATCTTACTTTGAAGCTCCCAGATCAAGGAAGTGACGTCGACGCAGCTTTAGCAGCAGAGAAGCTGTTAGGCTTGTGTTGATAATAATAAACTCCTGGACTATGTACAAACTTCCAAATGCATCGTTTTGTGAGTACAGACCATATTTGTACTACTGTAGAAGTTTGGTGTCATGGCATGTGATTTTAGTGTGGTAATTTTGGAGATACTGCCAGGTTCCATTAGCGCTTAAGCTATTCGAGATAACTCAGTAACTCGGCTGATGTTCAGCCAATATCGAAAAAACTGCGGGTGGGCTACTTGGCTGGATGTCACGGTTCAAATGACCCTAGGGTGAATCTACTCCGAACTATCACTTTAAAACACAATGTGACCTCATCACACTGCTGTTTTGCTCAGCCAACCCCTAAACTTTTTTTTTTTTAAATATTTTTTGAAAAAGAGTTCCTGTCCATTAACCTAAATTTGAATTTGTTGAAGGCACCAGTGTAAAGTACAATCAAAAAAGTTTGCAGTGTTGAATCAGAACCTGTAACTTCAAGTAACATCTGGCTTTGTTGCATCAAAGTGGGGTAACCTGTCTCATGTGAGTGTTATTCAAATAGGGTGAGTGAGAGTTAGGAGACTTTGAAGCCATCTAGTTTTTTTTAAACTTCCATTCAACTGTCACACTTACCATATAAAAACTCATTAATCCGTGGACCACGGTGTGACACTTGAATCAAAGACCTCTCACATTCCCTTAAGACTCTTAAGTGACGAACATGAGCAACATTTTGCACACACGAGCACATGCTGACATTTACTCATAAATACCAGTGGTATCCACACACCTACTTGAGATGCATGCACTATGGACACAAAATAATTGCGCATTCCTGGAACTTCAGGTTTTAATTACAGCCTTCCATAAACAGACAAGATCTGGCACTTCTAATCAGAATCGCTCTCCCACACACTGTCACTGACACTTCCTAGCTTCCAAAGACCATAGATAATTAAAATGACATAATCAGGTAACAGTTGAAGCACAGCGAGTGAAGAACAAATTCAAAGCAAAAGTTTTGTTAATGCATTCTTACCAGTATTCTCTTTGAAAATACAGTCTATTAGTCATTTTAGGGGATGTCATCATGGGCAGAAAGACTACAAGCATGAAGACCACTGCATGTCCATCACTGATCCGATATACTCCGCTTATTCAAGGTCGTGGAAGAAACAGGTAAAGAAGGAAACCCAGACATCCCTTTCCCCAACAACACTCTCCACCTCTTCCTGGTGCATTCCAAGGTGTTCCCTGGCCGGAAGGGAAATTTAATTTTGTGGGTCCTCCGTACACTCGGAGGACCCACACAAAGCAATGTAATATCGTCTGTGTACAAAGTGGTAACAGGCTGACGAAGCCCTCGTAGTCTGCCGGTTGTTGACAATGCCACCTTGGGACTTTTACCCAAAGAATCAGTTTTACATTAGTCAAGGTCACGCAAGGTTTCACAGTTTAAAACATTGTGTACACTTTCTTAAATCATTTTCTTAAAAAGAATGAACACAGTATGATGCTCATGAGGGGAGAGGGGTCCACATTAAATAACACAAACCACACAGGTGTGTGACAGGCACACCCACACCCTCTATTGTGTCTTAAAGATATCTTAGTTCCATAATTTCCCAAAAGATTGGTTCATTCTAAGACTGCAGGTTAACTTGTGATTCCCAGTTTCCAAAAACACAAAACTTCCGCTAACCTCCTCCCTTCAGCAAGCATCCTCCCAGTTGGACGTGTCCAGAAAATCTTCCAAAGTGAGGTGACCGGTATCCTTATCAGATTACTGAACCATCTCAGCCGACTCCTTTCTCTACTCCAGAGGAGTAGCAGCTCTAATCTGCGCTCCCTCCAGATAGTCAAGCTCCTCACCCTATCTCTAAGGCTCAGAGGGAAACTTCGACTTTGTGCCAAGAATGGGAACACACCTGACCTATTAAAAGTATTTTGCTACTTTTTCGTAGACATTTTTCATTTCATTACAAAATCTATAACGTCTATTTTACAGCACTGTGTGCACTGCAGCTCTCTGTTTCCGTCAGTTCAGGGAACTTGAAAATTTACTTGTAAGCTTGCAAAGTACAAACGAATTTTTAACAATTTTGCTATAGACATTTCACATCAAAGCATATGGCTAAGTTTCTTTGGATCATCTTAGGAAGTGCATATTTATCTAATTGAGAAAGTTGAAATTCACTAAAAGTCTTAGACAGAGCATCATGCCCTGGTATAATTATAATCTTGTAATAAACTAATCCAATAAAGAATAACTAATTATTACCTTGCATTAATCCTCCTGCTTGCCTCTGTCATGCATACCGGGTAATAATTAACAGTGAGCTCTGCTGATAATGTACACATAGAAAGAGTGAATGACTGGGTCCTTGAAATGATAGTGCTGGCAAGGAAGAAAAGGTAGGGTGGGAATCGAAATGAGTGTAGAGAACTTAATTGTCTCTTCACACTCGATAAACCACCAAAGTGCAATTATTCTTTAACAACTAAGACAAATGGGTCGATCCTGGTCCCCATTGCCTTAGTTTTCTCTTATTCCCTTAAAAAAAAAAAAGCTGCTTGTAATTAACCGAGTAGTTTTCAGTCAGTGGTAAAGACAGACAGATTTATTTGCTTTAGGGTCTGTTGTTACAGTTCTGAGCAGCATTACAAGAAAGGATGAAATCACACACTTGCAGCACACAGGAACTTTTGCAGAGTGTGGCAGTGTTGACAGAATTTCACAGAGGGACAGAGGGAAAGCAACAGGAAAAACAGATTGAGATTATTATTTCAAAACTTTTTCAAATTTTCACACTGGCCAAGTGCCACCCAACCATTTGTAAAAAAAACAAACAAAGAGAAAAAGCTTTTCCCATTTTAGCCTATCAAACTATTACCCACTCAATGACTTCTCATTTCTTGATTGGCAAAACAAAATGTTCTTTAAAAAATAAATGAAAAAAAGTAGCCTAATATGGAATTGGATTATCATTGGATATTTGCTGGATCTGCAGCTGCAGGCGAATCCTGTCAATTTCAAGGCAAACTCAATGCAACATCAGTTAAACGCTGGCTTATGCCACCTGTTTATTTGAACCGTTTTGCTGACTACAGTCAACAGGCTGAATATTGGCCGATACGATGTTGAGCCGTTATATGAATAAATCCTTTGTTATTACAGGTTTTCCATTACTCAACCCCAATCCACATCTTACCAGAATTTTGTCCCAGACCTGACTTGAGAGCTCTTTAGAAGCTCTTTGGTCTTCAATGTGCTGCTAAACTGGAAAGGCCATTTGCTTAATTGTGTTTACAGACTATGATTTGGCTTTGTGACTTCCAAGTTAATCCGGTAGTGTATGCATGAGCCACCAGTATGCGGTTCTTTGTTTTGGTAATTTTTGCATTATCATTCATGTTGTTTGATATAATAAGAATATTAGTAGCAAATAATCTATTTTGGATTTCAATCTAGATAAGGTGTTGCATACAAGAATTTTTTTATGCAGCCTTGATGGAGATATATGCATTTTGTGTGTGACTGATCTAATAAAGAGAAAACAAATGACTTGGACGTCAGCTGTAAGACATGCAGACAATAAGCTTTCCCACAAGATCACTGAAAGTTCAAAAGTTTAAATCGTCTTAGCACTGCGTTTGCATTGCTGGTAAAGTTGTAGCTAGTTATGAGCCATTGCAGCTGTATGAGCACCAACAACACACACAAAATGGGTATTTCGCCATATCTAGAGATGAAAGGACTAAAAAAAAAAAAAAAAAATCCACCAAGATCAATGGTATTATGTTACTTTATTTGGATTTGCTGCTATAAACCATGGCAGCTTCATAAAGCACTTTGCTTTAATGTTGGTTGCTGAGCTATTTGGGGCCTTTTTTTCTCAACAGGTATATTGTATATGTATATAAATATATATATATATATTAAATATGTATGCATGCAAGTGAACTAAACAGAACTAATCTCATAACCTCAGAGAAACTAGAAGTATTGGATCCTCATCAAGGGCTTTATAAACATTGGGTTTAAATACAGATGCTAACCATAATTTTTCAAGACACGTGTTCTTATGTTACTTCACAAAATTGGACCGTTTTGTGCAAGTCCATTTCACAGAATCTAATAACATACCCACCTACACTGCAGGTTGTAATGCAACAAAATAGGAAAATGGTCAAGGATGGGTGAATACTGCATTTTCTCTTTTGCTAAAATTGTCAATGTGCATAAATGCCACCTTAAATGAGCCACTGGCACGGGTGTGGAATGTTTTCTTGCTTCCACATTGTCAGTTGGATAATAAGCAATATGGGAATAAACCATAGAGGTGTAATTGTACTAGCTGAAAAATTGGCATTGGAGAATCAGAGAAATGAAAAAACAATCAGCTAACCTCTCTTGCAAGGTCTCTCCCACACTGGTTATAGCTTCTATATAAAGTGTGCTGAACTCTCTAGAGTACATGTATGTGCTGCTTGCTGTCGTGCTTCTTTATCAGTATGCCAAGGTGCTCCTCCCCCCTTTGTACTGCCTTCAGTGTTTAAATCAATGCTGGTAGGTAATTTACAGTTCGTCGGTGATCAAACTTGATAGCTTTCCAGGGCCATGGCGTCTGATCTGCCTGCAATAAAATCACCAAATAAAACCAGGCAACAGAAAAATTTAGTACCTGAAAAAATGCCAAGACACGGCAGCACTTGTATTTCAGTTAAAACATCTTAAAAGTAAAAAAATAATTAAAAATCGAAACACAAACACAGTTACTCTGACTGATTACTGCATTTTTATTGAAAGCTTTGGAAAAAAGCAAAATGCATTCACTTCCCATCAAAACATAACTAAATGTGTAACCCCAAAAACATTTGTCTATGGTGTGCAGTGTTCAGAAGGTAGTTGTTATTATCAACAGAATGCAACTAAAGAAGACATATACGGCTAAACTAGTTAAGAAGTGAACATATCAGTAAAAAGGTCTTTTGTGTTTCAAGGACAAGTAAGGCTGAAAGCATAAGGCTGATATTCTGACTGCTACTCCCCTCTGTCACAGTGTCAAAGGAGCAAGTGTCAAGACCGCCTCTTTCCCAGGGAGGCTGTAAAGAGAGCCTGAGAAGCATATTATTCCAAATTCAATAATAATTCATTAAAAATGCAGGTTACAGGCTCACATTATGCAGTTTAGACAGAAACTTTTCTTTTTAGATCCTATTTTGGAGTGCACATACCACATCTATCGTGCAATTCTTCAACTGTCACACAATGTGAGGGAGCCCATATGAAACAATTTATCACTTTTCATTGTTCACTACACCTGCAAGTGATCAACTGTTCTGAGAAAAATCCACAAGATAGACTGGTGTTTAAATTGAATATAACAAAGCCTCGTTTCTAACAAATACAGATCAAATTGGATCAAATGTGGCGGCAAGACAACTACACACAGCGCTTCCCTACGAGACCCCTTCCTGCAACTGACTGTGTAGTCATCAGCCACCTGGGTCAGAATGAATCTAATTGGTTCAACGGCGACACCATCTAACAGCATCTGACATTTGCTTGCGTTTTTGTATGTTGCGCAAGGTTCCACAGAGATATGAGGAATGTCAAGAAACCAGACGAGAGTCTTGATCCAACTTTAGTCTCACCGTGCTGCTCCGAGGCCTTCTATCAATGCGTCGACGTTTACCGATGTGGGAAGATGGAAAAAGAAATGTCCAACAGTTTTTTGGTTATTAAAGTGCTCCGACACACCATCAGTTAGCAGCAGTATGTGTATATAGATATAAATGTGGTTGAGCCATCGTACAAATCAACCATTTACAAAAAAAAAAAGAAAAAAAGACAAATTTACAAAAAGAAAAAGAAATCCCTCCAACTAAGCTTAAAAAGAAAAGAAAAACTACACTCCGTTCTCTCAGTAGTTACTTCAAACTGACCCCTGGTTGTGACAAAAATGATCACTTTGAAAAAAGAAAGTAAAAACAAACTAAAACATTGTCATGCAGAACATCATTCCTACTTTACATACGTACAAAATTACATTTCTTTGTTTCTCTTTTAAGAATAGACTCTGTAAACACTGCTTTAGGTCCATCACGTTTGGTTTAGCCACGTTCCTGCTACACTCTCGATGACCTTTTATTTTTATTTTTTTTATCCCCCAGTAGAAAATAGTCCAAGGCTCCTGCTCTGGCACCTGCAGATGTTTTTGTGCACGTTACTCCCAAACCAAACCAACCCAACATTAATAACAATCCACCACTTTTCTACCCATTTAACGTCAGAATCTTAGAAAGTGAAGAAACTACTAGAATCAGGTGGAAGCTCTTGTGTGGTGATGCTTTCGTGTGGACGCTATAAACATTATTTAAGCCTCTTAAGAAATTCCATCTTTAAAACATAAATGTAAGGGAAAGCAGAGAACAGAGAAAGGGGCAGGGATTGTTAGCTGAGGAACGTTGACGAGGCTAGGTTTGGATATAGATAAGGCATAGCATGGGTAGAGGTTTGGAGTCCACACGTCAGGCTGATCGTTAGCCTGTTCAATACATTTTCAAACATGGTGGAGGAGGGTAGCGTTAGGCAAGGATGTTTGCGTAGAGGTGAAAAGGTGGAGATGCGATTCAGAGGCCCTGAAGGAACTCCTGGAGCTGCCTGACGAGCTCCGTGTCCACAGTCTCCATCAGGGCCCCGAAGCCCTGGTCGCCAATCAGGGCTTGCTGTGCCTTCAGCTTTTCATAGACAAACTGCTGGAGAGAAACGCTGTGCACGGGGTCCTCAAGAGCCAACTGCAGAGGGACAAAGAAAACAGAAGGAGGCAGAATTTACAGTTATGTCTCAAAGACGAGCTACTCACAACAAATGGCCTGCTTATGTTCGACAAAATCTACCCTCGGACTAATAAAATACAGAGGAGCAGTGTTACTGCATCGACTCAAAAAAAAAGTTTAGCAGAAAGTACAAAAGTTTAAATAAATTCTTGCTGGTATGGACAAACCTTGAAGCCCCTACAAGACGCGTTGGGAATATATGGAAAACATTGACATGAGTGCAACAACAAGTAGACCCCTTTCTAAAAAGCTTATTACTGAGAAGGAGCATCTCTACACCCAGGATGTTAAAACTGTTGGCTGTGAGTTTCCGTCCGTGTTGTCATGTCAACTGAGAGAGTTCCCCTGTGTTACCTGCACCACTGTGTGGTATCATCAGCTAAACTGTTGCCAAGCTACAAATGTAACACCCCAATTCATTCAAGGAGATTTTGGAACATTTTACCCACACCTCTCTCTGCTGCAACTTTTTAAAAGCTTGTCAACTGACGTAATTTTATTTGTCTTCTATTTTGCTATCTGTCTTTAACAATAATATATCTATGGCCATTTATTCATACTGCACCAATATTCTTTTATTTACTTGTTTATTGATACAAAACTCTTGATAACGACATAATCCGATAGAAAAAGGGCTGCCCTGCTCTCATCTTTGCTTCTCCACCTTGATCATTTAACAGCGTGCGACAAAGTTTTAGGAATTGTTTCTACAAATTAGTCTTGACCACGAGCACACGCTGCCTCAGTATGATGCAGGGTTCTCTGTGCTGTGCATAAACAGTGGAGACGGCAATAAACCGTGGCAGGCCGTGCGACAGGAACAAACACATAAATCTGCTTCCAATGCGAGGTCACCCGACTGGGTGACGACAAAAACACATTTGAACCAAATCTATTACCTTTAAGTCATTTCAAATGGAAACTTCATAATATAATAATTCACATCTGCAGACAAAAGGCAAATCCACACATTTTCAACCCTACAAAATTCCTGCCTCAGCTGGCAAAATTATACGCTAGTATTGTAGGACAATGCAGGACACTGACCAATGATGCTCGCACAATTTCTGAGTTTTTGTTGTTGTTTTTTTTGAAAAGGAGAAAATGACATATTACCGTTTACAATTTTGACAAATACATCTACCTAAAAACTTGCACTGGAGAAAATGATTCAATGTTTGCAGTCGCAGTCATTTGTCTTGGACTAGGTTTCTTTTTACGCAAAAAGAAAGGGCTGGAAAAAGCATCCTCGACAACAGAGTAGAGAAGCAAGAAAAGCTGAAGGGCTGACGAGAGCTAATAGGTTACTGTGGGTTAGCACACAGTCATTTATTTTCTGTGAAGTGAAGCAAGGGCAGAGGCAAATGCAGCAGCTCAGCGGAGGTGGAGAGCCTCCCCTCTGCAAATAAACTGGAGAGGAATGAGATAACTGCGAACGGTCTAGTTTTTGTTTTTTTTTTGTTTAAGGATACACTCCACTATGCAAATGTTCCTTTGAAGTTGAACTTGTCGTACGTGTAATATCTGCAGGTATTATGTCTTTCTGAACTAAGTCACCTTTGATTCTCCGCAGATTGATTATTGTTATGTGATAAAATATGACCCTCTTCCTACAGCCTAATGAATGCTGGTTGGAGTGCTGAATCCCACAAAGTCCCTCAGTGACTTCGTCTCCTTTGCGGTCTAATGCAAGTTTGACGTTTTGGTGAGCATGTGCACTCTTGCTCACAAGAAGCATAAGAGAGCTTCAAAAACCCAGCTGGAGAATCCACAAACAAAAGCAACCTTTTGCCTATTGCAGATGCGGGTAGTAACAAGTTACATTTACTTGAGTATGTTTTTGAAAAAAATGATACTTCGAGGAGTAGTTTTAAACCACTATACTTTTTACTTTTACTTGAGTAGATTTGTGAAGAAGAAACTGTAGTCTTACTCCGCAACATTAGGCTACAATGAGCTCGTTACCTTTCTTCTTACCTCTTTGGTATTCTACGCGTCATTATTTTTTAATCCCCCCCCCCCCCCCCCGCATACGCCTCATTTTAATGTTTTATTTTGACAGAGAGAGACTTCCGCCAAAGGCTCTACCACCTGACTGTGTTTCACCAAACAAACGTAGCCGTGCAGTCTCGTCACGTGACCGTACTCAATCTCAGCGACGGGACGGGTTAGCTTTAGAATTTACAGACGTAGCAAACAAAAAAAGAAATAGATGAAAAATGTCAGAATCAACGGTCGGAAATGAAGACAGACGAGGAGGAACACCCTTGGCCTCATATTGAAAGCATGTTTAGTACTTGAATTTACCTGGATTATTTTAATTTAAGCTATTTTGTAATTAATTAATTCATTTTAATTCATTTCATCAATTGGATGAACTCGAATTTGCCTAAAGATGATTATTTTGTATTTTTGTCTGTCTGATTGAATGCTTGTGTTAACAAATAAATCAGAAGTTACTCAACATTTACTCAGTATTTGAGTAGTTTTTTCACCAAGCACTTTTTTACTCTTACTCAAGTAATTATTTGGATGACTACTTTTTACTTTTACTTGAGTCATATTATTCTGAAGTAACAGTACTTTTACTTGAGTACAATTTTTGGCTACTCTACCCACCTATCGAGAAGCAGAATATAGCAGTAAAAACACTTAGTCTCTAATGGGTCACAGAAAATAACACTTGACATGCTAATTAGTTGTTAGCCATTATTGCAATCAAACTAGAGCGGCTTAATGGAATCTCTTTGAATAAGACTGCATGTTTCCTTGCAGTGTCCGTGTGTGTGAGTGCACAAGCAAGTCTTGTATGTGTATCAAAGCCTTTGTATACTTGATCAATAAATGTGTAACCATTAAAGGATCATTTTGTAGAATTTGTAGTAAAAAGGGGTCAGTGTAGTTTTCATTAAGTAAACCGTACCCACTTTCATAAGGATGCGCTGTAATACAGATTCAGTTAGTAGATGAAATCAATGCAGAAGACATCAGAAGACAGTGTTACAGCAGAGATATTATCCACCAACCAAAATGATCTCACAACCAAGCCTCCGACCCTCAGCAGCAGCCGGTGCTGGTGGCCATGTGACCGTTAGCTTTTGATTACAGTTTTTCTTCTCTTCTATTTCAAAAGGGCTATGTTCCTTGTTTGTCACTGTAGGATTGACTACTTCTGCCTGTGGTTGTCTTGGAGTAGTAACTGTGCACTGTGTTCACCTGTAAACTGTTAGTCTGTGTATTTTCAGACCCATGTTTCCCCGTGTCACTTTCCTCCTCACTTCAATTTCTTCCCAACATGTTTGCTCTCTATTTTACTATCCTTTCCTGCATCTTGTGTCAACCGTTTTACTATCCACTGTTTTGTTTCTTTGTTTTTTAAAGCCCATTTCACACAAGCTCTTGTTTTGGTTTCTTTGATGAGAAAGAACTTCTCTGAATCTGTGCTCATGTTCAATTCTTCCATTGAAGTGAACAGATTTAGGACCTGCTGTGAGCCTCTTATGAGATAATGAAGACAACTCAGAGGGGTTCTTTCTAAACCGTTTCTGACAACATAACAGGAAAAATCATTTTCATCTCATAAAACTCTTAATCTCATGGTAGACTGAGGGGCAGACTTCACACTAAACTATAGCTATACAAACCCCCATCTTGTGGTAAAAAAGTGGTATTTTAACAAAGGTAAGAACCAATGCTAAATTCAGAACAATCAACGTCACTTAAGTAGTTTCCAAACATTTTGCTCGTAACTTTTACGGCGTTGATACTTTTTTTTAAAGCTAATAATCTTACAAACTGCCCTCTAAAAAGTATACTAAGGTAAAATACATATTGTCTCAAGAGCAAAGTCTCCCACTGAAGAGAACCACACATTTCATATACTGTGTTAATGAATGACCTTCTACAAAATACCAGACAAACAGAGCATTAAAGCAAAGAAACCGTGCGTGCAAGAATGAGAGCATCTATTTTCTGAAGGAGTGTAAACCAAGAGGGGCAAGAAAAGAAAGAGCAACAGATGATGAGACAGTCATACTCAGAAAACCAGCAGAATGTTAGAAGTTCACATGCACTAAAAAGCACAATGATACTTCTACAGCAACAGACAACTGAGACGTACAGTAACGCATTTTGGCGATGCACAGACGGCACTGACACAAAACAATCAGTAGTGTGTCTGAATTACAAGAATCATATACACGATCCATCGTCATCTCTGGGAAACTCTGAAGCAGAGACGAGAAGACAGGAAGAAATCCACAGAAGGCGTTGGGCCAGGAGAGGAGAGGATTTTAAACATTTAAATAAAACTGTCAATACAGACAGACACAAAAAAGAGAGCGGATTATAGTACTGAAAGACACCAAGATGGGAAGTATCAGAACACCAGCAAGTGGCAACAAAAAGAAGATGTATTCACTGCTCATTAGGGATGGGAATTGTTAACAATTTAGCAATTCCGGTTTTGTTATCGATATCGCTTATCGATTTGGTTATATAGTAAAAATATAGTACAATATATAACCTTTATATATCCAAATCTGCCTCACTCTTGCAGTCCTCGTCAACTACATGTTAATATCAGATGGAAATTATTCATACAGAATGTCGCTAACATTATTACAATCAATAGGACCAGGAAGTTTACAGGCCTCAAGTTTTGAATGCAGGCAAGAGTGACAAGAGCGCTTCTCCCTCGATGCCATGCTGGAAACATTCTGAGACAAAATACAAAACGTGCAAGTGACGTCATCGCGCAAATGCGTCTCAAATGCGTTCTCGATTCCCATCCCTACTGCTCATTGCTCAGTACAGAGAGGATGAAGGAGACGAGTGAGGAGAAGCAGAGGAAACAGAGAGAGATTACGGACTGCCACATGACGTCACAGTTTCTAGAGAGGCTGTCATCTTGAAAGTAATCCCCAGACTACTGGAGCCTTTTTTCAAAGAAGATAAGTCAAGAGCCTCCTGTAATTAGTGTAAAGACGTGTCTTTCCCCAACTGGCCTGCAAAACATCATTCAACACATTTTATGCACTCTGAATGACAGAGAAGTCAAAGAACATTTACAAGTTGCTCATGCCGCTACAGCTACAAAT
This sequence comes from Odontesthes bonariensis, assembly GCF_027942865.1. Classification (NCBI taxonomy): domain Eukaryota; kingdom Metazoa; phylum Chordata; class Actinopteri; order Atheriniformes; family Atherinopsidae; genus Odontesthes; species Odontesthes bonariensis. The sequence continues at coordinate 18,313,800 of NC_134511.1, forward strand.
TCAGAAAATCAACAGAAGTAAATGTGTACCTATTTTTGAATTGATCAATCTATCTTTTTTTTTTTTCCCAATAGGAAAAGCAAATTTATATTTCAGCATAAATTATCAAAGAAAGCTAGGCCAAGAAGGCAAATTGCAAAGTGGAGACGATGATGCAACAACCAGCACTTTTCCAGCCTTTATCTCACACTCCGTGGTGCCTCTTGTCCAACTGCGAATATAAATACAGTGCACGAGTGTGCAAGCACACACTCTCAAGTGTGATGCATGAATTGCAGACAAAAACTACATTTGTGTACGGCCATGCAGACAGCGTGGGGTTTAGTGGGCAGATGTTCATTTCATTAGCTAAATTATGATGCATCATCTCCAGCCACGCCAGCCGGCCAAACACCCACATAATCTAGGTCTAGACGAGCGAGCTGATAGAGGGGTCAAATTTAATTGAGGGCATCATGTTGCTCAAGACGAGAGGTTCTCAGCACTCCTTTTATTAGCCTCATGCTCTTATGAGACAAAATAAATTCTCTCCTGACTGAAATTGCAAAGAAAGCTTCAGTTTATCAAGTTAAAAACTTTTATACGACTGCGCAACAGGTTGACGATCTCAGTCCGTTTCCATGTGAGCCGAGGTGCACTCAGGACAGACCACAGACATCCAAGTACTCGCTTCTTTGATCTCAACCTCATCTTGCAGTTTCGTTGCTGCACAGTTTGATTTGAGAGTGCAAAAAGGTAACCCCAGACATTTTTTTTTTTTTTTTTTTAAGATCTTCAAATGTTGGCAAAAAAATCTTTGTGACCTAACTAGAACCATTTATTGTCTACTCAAAGTCCAGTGCAAATAATATACTGATAAGATGTCCAGTTAGGATTTGACCATATTTCTCTGTCTTTTAACAGATGTCCGTTGATATTACACACAAAAAAAAGCTATGGTTTGAACCAGACAACTTGTTTTTACTACTAAAAACAGACTTAAAAAAAAAAAATAAAAAATGCCACATTCATTATTTTAAGGGGCCCCAACTCATTTCATTTGCATCCGTTATCACATGAAGGATGGTAGTTCAGGATGAAGCCACGGCACAAATAATGTTCAGGCTTACATTATCTTTAAAGTTGTCACACATGTTGACAAAGCTAATACCTTGTATATTCTAAGACTAGTTAACTGTAGTTCTCTGTACTGTAACTTGTACTGTTAAAACCGTCACTGTCACTTAAATCAATATATATATATTTAACACTGAACGTTTCATTTGAGTGCCAAAGCCTTCCACCGTGATTAACACAAGCTCATTGAGTTTAGTTTGAAGTATGTGTGTTACATCATGTCAATGATTATGTTTCATGTTGTCTTTACAAAAAAAGAAGGAAAAGGTTGCGGTGCAGGATTCTTGTTTCGCAGAAATGAGGTGAGGCGATTTCAGCTTTTTGACATAACACATTATCCTGGTGGGGAATATCCATTAAAATACAGCAGATTGTGTCCATAAGGGTATGACTGCGGTCAGCAGCAGCACAGATGCTGTGCCATTCAAATAATGGCTTATTATGCGAGATCAAACTGCACAAAGAGACCATTTTCCACACCATTACACCACCACCACCGACCTGGATTGCTCGCACAAGGTAGACTGGGTCCACAGACTTATGGTGCTGAGGCCAGATTCATACCCTGCCATCTGCGAGCCACAACAGAAACGCAGTTTCAACAGAACAGGCCCTTTTTTTCTCCCTTTTTCAGCTGTCAGCTGCACAAACTGCTTCCATGAATAACTTGTCCCTTTCCACCCATTTAATTAGAGTAACTCGAAAAAAAAAATCCTTAAAGGTACTAAACTTAAAAAAAAAAAAGGGCACATTTTTTTTAAATGAAGTTTTAATGAAAGCAATCCAAATTTGCACCAAAGGTTAGCAGGTTTTTTAAATTTCACTTACGTTCCTCTTTCTGCCATGTTTCATTCAGTCTGGTATGTTATGCACAATACTGCTGAAACTTAAAGAAAAGTGCCAGCGGTATTGTGCAATTAAAAAGTATCTGAGAAAAATAAAGTAGGACAGCTCTCCTTTTAAATAATTAATTCTTTGCACCCTCAAAGACCCTTAATAATACAGTGCTTCTGGCTCACCTGTGCTCTGACTCACCACTGCTGGCAACTTACAGGCAAAGGAACCTTGAATAAATGCACATTCCTTAATCCTTACAAACCCAGCACACTAGCATGGGTGCTTTCACTTATTTTGGCTGATTAGACCCATGTTCATGCTGAAGGTTGGAAAAGCTATGTGGGGGATTAAGAGAGTTATCCACAGACGCCAATACGCCAATAAGAAGGTTGAAGGTTTAATTTGTTCCATCCTGGCAGATGAAACAAAGCTAACAGAGTAAACGCATAATCTCTCGTTTTCTTCTCGAAACACTCTATTATCATGTATTAATAAATGCAGTTTTCAACAGTATGTTCCAACAATACTTTCTCATGGCAGAGGGTCTTATTCTGGCACAGCAGCCAGTGGGGCAACGAGAGAGGCCTGACCAGTCCGATGAAACTGACTTGAAGAGAGTTAGGAGTACATAAATGCAACAGCGAGAATGTGATCTTACCAATGGAGACATGTCTCATTTATGCCTCTAGCTGAGCTGCTTGACAGTTAAAATACTTGGATTAGGTTATGTTGAATTCACACCATCTGGAAGATAAAATGAGCTCGTGCTTACGTCTTATGGACGTGAAGAGAAGAAAAGTTAAAGGCAAACTATGTTCCAAAAAAGAAGAAATGCTGCTTTGCCTCTGGGGAGAAGTTGGGCAACCACAACACACTGAGTCGGACTGTTGCAGTGAAGGAATCAATCCAGCTGTGTCACTGGATGGCTTAACAAGAGTGGTGTGCAAAAACTGTTGCGCTTTATTTTTTTCCCCCTCGTTAATGTCTACACTGGACTGTGATAATAACGACGATTATTTTAACCTGACGATGGATCACGAGCCCTTTGCGTGTTTGACTCAACTCACAACGGCAACCATCTCAAGCAGCCCGATGACGGATAATGACAGGAGGCCCAGGCAGCAGCGGATACCCGCACGTCTTGTGAATCCCTGTGCTGAAGCCCCCGGGGAGGGCGAGAAGCTGGAGCTAAGAAACCGACGACAGTCAACCCCCGCAATATGAGTAGGGAAAAGCAGATATTAATCATGATATATCGAGGGTCTAGCAAGCAAGCTTTGCCACTTATTGTAAAATGCCAAGACTTAATAATATTGATTTTGGTGAGCGTGCACATCTAAAGTACATGCACACTGAATCCTGAAAAAAAATGAACAATGATGCTGTTTAACATCCCCTCAAACTGGCCTATCAATATAGTGAGCTTCCAAGTTTAATAAGGAATAAAAATAGGAAGGAGGATCGGGATGGTCGGAAAGAGTTTATATAAAAAAAAGAAAAAAAGAATATTTGCAAGAATATAAGCCAACCTGAATATTCCAATCATTGCAAAAATGCTTGGGCTGAAAAGATGAGACCTGTGGAACTGTGTGGAAGGCAATAAATTGAGTGATGATGAGAGGAAAGTAGTGAAGATGAGTGTAAGGGGTGGAGGGAGAGTGACGTGCCCCTGCTGCGGCTCACCGATAAAGAGGATATGGTCTTTATGCCTCAGAGAGAGCAGAAGATAAATGAGGCAGGATGAAAAGAGGAGAGACAAATGAGATGTGAAGAAAGTGGAAAGGGTTTGGAAGTGGCCTAGTGAGCCGATGGAGAGAGGAAGAAAAGCGAAGAAAAAGAAACAGAATGGGGAAGTAGGCAAGTCATGCTGCAATAAAAAAAACCTAATTGTTGTAATAATGATGCTTTGCTCCCAGAGGAGTAAATGTCTGCCTGCCTTTATCTTGTGCAAAACACAGCAAGACGAACTCAAAAGTATGATTGTTCTGACGTTACCAAAGAAAGGTTGACAAACAACTTCTGTGCTTTACAGAGAATGGAACTGCCAATGCTAACGGTTGTTTAGAGGTCGCACAGATTCCAGACTCCATGCCAGTAATGTCCAATTTACCCTCTCTTCAAATATTTGTTGGCAAGTTGAGCCTGTCCCTTTGTGTGTTATATTCATCATTTATGCCCCCTGGCTAGAAAAGAAAAGAATAAAGCCTAAGCACTATCTGAAAGAGTGTCACAAAACTGTGGGTCATAGAATAATCATTTTGATCATCCTACCGCCTCTCAAGTCAAAACATAAAGTGCCCTGGTAGAATATTCAAGCTAGATCACTAGTTTAACAAACTGACTCGTAAATGGGAAAAAGGGACTAATTAACGTCAGCTTTTACAAATGTTACTGGCTTTGCACATAGGGTTTTCTCTATGATTAAGTTCTTAAAGGAATCAAGAGGAATTTCAAGGCATGCATGAGTGCAAGTTTAAGCTTGACCGCCGGGAACTGGGATCCGTTATTCATCAACAGCCGAGAAAACCACACGGGGCAAGGGATTTCAGAGCAAAAAATTTGTTAAGCTTTACAACACTGAGTTACGTTCACAAAGGCAACTTCTGCAGCCTTACATGTTAGAATTTAAACCTTGTCTGCCCCTAAAAGAACACTGATAGATTATATGTGTTCCACTGAAACCACTGAAAAAAGCACATCAGTTTGAACCTTCAGATTACGCCTGTCATCATAACAATCAAAGAATAAGGATAGGACTGTTTGAATATGGATCTGCTGGTATTTACGGAAGGATGTGAGAGCATCGATAAAGGATATTAAGCAACATCCGCTGTTATCCTAAAATGCAATGCCCTACAAACAAACTTGTAATGCAGACATATCAAAGCATTTTTTCTCTACTTTATCTGGAAAAAAAGGAAAAAAGGAGCATATCCATTACAATTTTAATGCTTTTTTTTTTTTTTTTTTTAAAAGATCCATTTTAAAGAGCCAGAATGTTCAGATATTAACTAAAATGACTACGGTTTGTTGTAGAAAAAAAACTGAATCGTGAAATTATTTCTTTCAAGAAAAGAAACCAAAAAGAATGATGCAGCAATGAGCGAAGGGATAGGGTCATGCACATGTAACAATACTGCAACAATAAACTGGAATAAACAGGAAAAAAGTAAATGCAACACAAGGACAACTGGAAAGACCTCAAACACAGACAAATACAGCCATCTTTCTCCCTCTATGGGATTGCACTGGGTCATGGCCTCTTAAGGATTAAGATCTTAATTACAGTCATTTCTTCACCAAATGAGGTGGCACTAACTGTAATACTCTTATTAGTATTGTTGTTGAAGGCGTAAACGTAACAGTCCTCTGAAGTCTGTCATAAAAGGTTCATACTAGAAAACATATATCTAAGTGTATTGGCTTGCACAGACATGTGTACCCACAGACGTCAAAAAAGAAAAAAAAGAAAAAAAAAAGGAGCTGAACGTCTTTTGGGAACAAACCATCCATGAAATCAAGAGTTTAAAAGGATAGAAGTGAGGAAAGTCACCGACAGGAAGAAAAAGGTCTAAGAAGAAAGCAGAAAACTAGCTCGAGCAGAAAAATTTGGTGGGTGAAAAAACACAGGCTCATTTTGCATGGTTGACATTTCCCTTCAGGATGTCTAATTCACAACAACATAACTGAAATGGTCCCTCTCAGCATGACGGTGCAGACTTTCCTTTAGCTCAATTTGTACAGTCAAAAGCACATTTGCTCCGACTTATGATTTCACTCCATTGCTATTGTGAAAAGTCTCAAATTCAGAAGGATCGAGAGGCCCCTGAAAATCAAGATCAATGTAAAAAACTCTTAGATGCTGGGTAAAACAACGCCATCCAACATTCTGCGTCCAACAATCTGGCGTGTCACCTAAAAAGGCACTTAAAGTTCTATTCATCCAGGAATGGAACAACTGAGGCAGTGACTGAATGATGGATGTTGCCTTCCATTTTATGGTACAAAGTCGCTGCTGAAATGCCTGAAATTTGATAAATAAAAGTGGTTATCAAATAGTGTTTTCGAACCACTTCCCTTCCTTTGGAAATACTACGGAGATTTCTGCCAGCTCATTTTCGGCAATCTTTTTCCCCATTTGTCATTTGAATGACACTGCCTAGCTAAACTTTATTAAATGGAACAAATGGTCCAGAGCTGACATTTTGGGGCTAAGAGGCTGGATGGGATGTGACTTGAAAAAACGCAAACGAGGAAGACTCTGTGAAGTTTGAGGAACTTTTGGGGTTTTGGGATGATTCCCTGGTGCTAGTGAACACAACTTTATCTCACAGCAACACTTAGGAAAAAAAAATGTTAATGTCAGTTAAATGTAGAATAACATTAGACTGAAGTCATTTTATCTTTTTAGAAGTGTGCATCTCTATTTCAAAGCTTTAAAACAGAGGACCGCATTCAGATTTGAATCCTGCAGGTGCAGCAGGACCTGATTTCTATATGTTTTTTGACCACAGAGTTCCTGGATATGGCTCCAGCATTTAGTGAGCTTTAACCACAATGATGGAGTCATCAAACTTAGTCGACGAGGATGCTAAAGCAGCGCTATAAAGTACAAAAGTGAAACGAGGCGACTCCCGCGTGCAAAGAGTTCTCTGTTCTGAACACGTTTAACGCTTGCACACTGTAAAAAGAGTACACAAAATCAACAAAAGTTAAATGTCTTAAAAAGAGTTTTTGCAGGTACGTTTGAGAAAGTCTTCAAAATGAGATCTTTAGGTTACAAAGTCTCTCAAATTCTTTTAAAAATTGGGCGATAATTGCTTGGTTTCCATGTGTGTGGGAATAACTGAAATTGAGTTCAGTTAATTTTTTGTCTTAAAAACATCTATAGATTGCAATGCTGTGTGTCAATTAACCGTTGAATTTAAGTAAAGTTTTGGCTCTCCTGCAAACTATCCATCGATACTTTGATAACTAGTCTTACACTTCAAACTCTGAATTCTCCTATTTTTTTCTTTACTTGTACATTTTTAATATGTTTTCTTGGGCCACTGCCAATCCTCAACTTGAAACTCATTATGTCATATCACTATTCTGTAGCAGTTTTTTGTGTTAATTGAACAGCTTGCCAATTACAGACAGACTGGTGTTATCAATTTAACCTCTGCATCTGGAAAGTAGGGAGCTGGTATCAGAAACATGGGATGATTTCACTTCACATACATACATACATACATACATATACATATATATATATATACATATATACACACACACATATATATATATATATATATATATATATATATACATATATACACACACATATATATATATACATATATATATATATATATACATATATATATATATATATATATACACATATATACACACACATATATATATATACATATATACACACATATATATATATATATACACATACATATACATACACACATATATATATATATATATACATACATATATATATACATACATATACATACACACACATATATATATACACATACATACATATATACACATACATATATATATATATATATATACACATACACATACATATATATACATATACACACACATATATATATATATGACAACCAATAGCTCAACGCAACAATTAATTTAGAGTGGATTAAATTAAAGCTAACTTTAGTAAAACTTTAATAACAGAAATACAAAATAACTTGCAGTAACAATACGTTTTTGGTTCATTCTTTTAAACACTCCATTTACTCACTTCTCTCATGGACAAATGGCTCTAAAGACAAGAAGCAACTGACACAGGAGCTAATTTTGATAATTCTGCCTTAGGCTACACAGTGGAGAATCCTTATATCTTGTGCTGCAGAGTGGCGCTGTCAGAGGTCTGTTATTCAACAAAACCAAATTATGCTGACACTGATGGTCTGCTTGAGAAGAGAGCAATAATAAAGCAAGAATGGCAAGTCCTCATTACCAAAGCTTTGTGTGGCCCCACAGTGAATTGATAACACGCCGAAACTCATTTCCTAGAAATGTACACCTCTGCAGGATCTTTGGAGGCTATATGATTGTTCATTAAAATGAAATAATGAAAAAACAGTCGAAGGAAAAGAACAATTTAATGTTTCATCCGAAAGTCATAAAAGCTTTGAATAATATTTTCAGAGAAATGAAAGCCAAAACACAACCACTATTTAGAGGCCACAAAGTATCAAAAGCTGCTAACGATCCACTCGACATCCATTTGTACAGGCATGTAACGCTGTCCCGTGTGCACGGATATGAAAGAAAATATAATGATGAAAAAGATTCTTGAGGTAATTTAGAAATGTGTCCAACAGAGATGCTTCCTCTCTGCCTTCTTGAAAACATTCTCAGGACGGTGAGCGCCACATGCATCTGAGTGGCATCGAAGCTGAGCAGGTGGTGGTGCATTCATTTCTTTTAAAACTAGCTTGTGAAATTAATTGCTGGAAAGTTTAACGGTGAACCTAGAATTTTTCATTTCATATTCAAGCCCAGCCCAGTGCATGCATGTATGATTATACATACGTAAAGGTAACATATATCGATAGCAAAAACTTTACATAACTTTAAATTCTGAGTCATATTGTCCCCATAAATCCAGTAAATGTCAACCTCTGACGTATCATCGGTATCTGACTCTGGTATCAGAGGTTCTTACTATATCAATCAATTAATCAATCAATCAATCAATTTATATAGCGCATATAGCGCATACCACAGGCAACTCAATGTGCTTTAATAAGTCTAGTTCAATTATTTCAAATAACCCAAAAAATACACAAATACAAACATACACACAGAATTCATTCGCAGTGTTATCCACATTTCCTGTAGCCTGGCTGACGCGTCCACAATCTCGATGAGATGGTGGTCTGTGTGCATTTTCTCGTATCTGAGGCGTGGTACGAATGCCTAGAGCCGTTTATTGGGCGCTACGAATGTCTATCAAATGACGTCAGGTTCTTCCCATGCTGCTTTGTGCGCGATTCATAGCCAATTGTATCACTTATACCAGATGACGACAGAAATTTGACGAGGAAGAAGAAAAAAAAATGGAAAATAAAAGTAAACTTGCGCTCTAAGCTACTTAAATTGACAACAAAGTAGGCCTATATGCTATATTCTACATGAATTTTTATGTTGTAGAGTTGTGAATTTATTTTAATAATGGAGAAATTGAGCAGCCTTGCTTTGTTGTCTACAGTAGTAGATCAACCCTCATCTTACTTTGAAGCTCCCAGCTCCCAGAAGTGACGTCGACGCAGCTTTAGCAGCAGAAAAGCTATCAGGCTTGTGTTGATGATAATAATAAACTCCTGGACTATGTACAAACTTCCAAATGCATCGTTTTGTGAGTACAGACCATATTTGTACTACTGTAGAAGTTTGGTGTCATGACATGTGATTTTAGTGTGGTAATTTTGGAGATACTGCCAGGGTCCGTTAGCGCTTGTACTAAGCTATTCGGGATAACTCAGTAACTCAGCTGATGTTCAGCCAATATCGGAAAAACTTCGGGTGGGATACTTGGCTGGATATCACGGTTCAAATGACCCTAGGGTGAATCTACTCCGAAACACTTTCTAAGGCTGCATTGAACGGTAACGTTGTGTCCGCTGTCATGTTGGATTAACACTCTACAAGCTTCGGTGTAGCGCATAGACGTCGTCATCGTCTTGCTGCCCCCCCCCCCGTTCTGTGATTGGTTCCCAAACTCTGGCAAAAATAAGGGCGGTGGTTTCCAGGCTGACTTTGCAGTGAGAATGAAATCGAGCGCAAAGCAGCATGGGAATTCCCAGGCTACATTTCCTGCAGAATTAAGTCACATTTTATATCAGCATATAAAATAAATCCTATTTTATATGCTGATATTCTTTACCGATAACCAGACACAATGCAAACATCTGATTTTAGTATCAAAACTAGCAAGATCTCTGAAAACAGCTGTTCTAACTGTGAGAGTAGTGTTGATTATACAATCAGAAATACCCACCACGAGTAATATTCACGACAGACAGACACACGACTGAAGACAAACTCATTAGCCCAACAACCTGGAACTCATCAGTTACACATCCTGACAAATTTTCCACTAATGACAACTTGTGGCGGTTTGTCCAAATGACTCCAGGGGTTTTGCTGCCAAGCGGGGACAGACGCAAACACGTGGAACATTTTGACTGACCTTCTGTGTAGTAACAACATCTCCTTTCATTGTTTTGCAAATGAACTACAGATCTTTTTACCTATGCAAACTCACAGCCATGCTTCCATTAAGATAAGTACAATCATGGATTGAGAATTGCATCCTCCCCCAATATAAAAGCAAAAAAAGAAATGACCTTATTTAGACTATCGCACTGTTTAGTTGGTTACGACAGTGCCATTAGTCTATTAAATTATTACTGTCACACGGCTTCAAGGGACCTCGGTTATAAACCTATTACCTTGGTTGTCAAAATGAGTTTTATTCCAAGCTCCTCAGGAAAGGCCTTCCTCCCTCCACCTGAATTTGAGAAGGCAATTCATGCCTTCACTTCCTCCTGATAAGATTATCGTCACTCTTTGCATGTTGGTCTGGACAAAATGCAACAGCTCACACTATGAAGGGAAAGGAACAATGTGATCACATTCGCTTTACTTCAGTTTAAAATGCTTTATTAATCCCTGGAGGGAAATGATATATTCCTACCCATCACACCTGTACTGGCATCCCCACATTGGTCTCCAGTCCATTTCAGGATCCAGTTTAAAACCGTGCTAACTTTTAAGAGTCTAAAAGGTATGGCACCACCCTATCTGCCTGAACTATTACAGTCCAGAGCCCTGCGGTCTGCAAAGCGATTACTCTTGAACATTCCAACATCAAGGCTAAAAAACAGAGGTGATTGTGCCTTTACGGTGGTGGTCCCTAATCTGTGGAACAGCCCACCTTTTTTTTTTATATATATATATAAGGGCTGCCCAGACCTCTGATCATTTCAGAACACTGTTGAAAACCCATTTCTTTTTTGCTGGGTTCTAGTTCTGGTTAAACAGCCCATCTTGGCTTTTAAGATGGCGTGTAAAAATGACATGTCAGTGCTTTTCCTTTTCCAGCAAAAGGCCTCCTACATCATAAGTAGTACAAAAGTTTTAAATCTCTAATGCAGCATGGCTGCAGTGGACATCCCTAAAAGTGAGAGGCTTTAATAGATAGTTTCTAATTTATCACTTTAAATCCCTTGAAACCTGCAGCCTCTCTTCTACGTTTGGACATGAGTCCATACATAACAGAAATCTCTTGCCACCATCATCATTCAGTGATCAGCTTTAGCAACCGACCCCCTCACGATACAAGGATTTAATTTAGCACTGATGTGTGCCATCGAACCTTCATGCTGTTTTTCTGCTGGCGTGTAATCAGTCAGCAGCAACTACTTTCCCAAATGCAGCACAGTAACCTCAATGTCTGTTGTGTGTGTTTGCTGTGCACGTACATTAGTGTGTGGTAATAAAAAAAAAATGGGCTCAAGTGGGTGTGAGCCACCACAGCACAACAAACGGAGCCTATGTCATTAGTACCCAGTGGAAAAAAAGTCTTTGATGTTGCCTGCCCTCCTTCTTGTTTGATGGTGCTGGCCTTGTAGATGGAGCTCAAGAATCAAATGATGCATTATGTACAGAGGCCCAAACACAGCATCAGTTACCAGTCTAGTTGTCTGAAAGACACAGATCAAAGTGAGGGGCCCTTACAAATCAAATAAAAGATAGAGTACAACAGTCAACTTCCATGACAAAAAAAAAAACAAACTCCTCCGTCACGCACAGAAAAACACAGAGAGTACAATTTAGGTTGAAAATACAGGACGGCAGCCGCTCCATCTCCAGTGACAATATATCTGAAGCGGTGCACACACAGTGAATGTGCACTGGCATTTCTCCATCCTCGAGCTGAACAGACTGCTGATATACTGGAGGTCTGAACTCTACTAATCACACATTGGTATGTATAAACTATATGCATTTAATGACTTCCTGTTGTGCGTGCTGCCATTATGGCTTGCAGTACCTGTCGGTTTCGTTTTTTCTTGGCGCTTGACCTGAGGTACCATGTTATACTAAAATAATCACAACCTTTACTGTTGTACAGCTATGAATGAGTATTAAAAAGAGAAACACAGAGATATCCTTAAGGCACATCCAGCAATATCAAACCCAGAAACCAGAGTAGACAGTGCTGGCTACTGCAGCCCCATTTCTTTAGAGTCTCTACAGCAATTTTCAGATACGTGTAACAATGGCTTCATCCAGTGTGCCAAAGTGGCTGCATTCTGTCATTCAGACATGGGTGTCTTTTATAGTTTCATTCAGACATACCCAGTGGAGGGATGTGTGAGGCTGGACAGTTAATCAAGTAAGGCACAATGTCTGGGAATCTTTTTTATCTTTTATTTTACAACAACTCATCGTGTCATCTTGACAATAAATGGATTAAAGGTAGAGTCATGCCACTAATCTAACACAACTAATTATAGGAAATTCACTGAACCCTTAGAACAAAAAAAACAACAGCTATTTATCGGAGATGAGGAACATAAAGATAAAAAATGTCTGTTCGAAATAAAAGCGGCATGTGGCAGATATACCATGTCCACAGCAGAGGACGGGTGTCAACAGTGTGATGCTATCGAAATATTATCAACTATCAGTCATTCAGTTCACTCCATCTACTGGGGGATAAAATTGTAGAAATATGGCATTTCTGTAACATTTATCATGTTTCTTTTTTTTCTTTTCTTCCCCAAACGAGGAAAGATATTAGTGATCACAAATAACCGCGGTTCTAAGACGTGTTGGGGCCACTAAAAGTGTGTATTGGTCGTGTTAAACATAAACACTTTATACATGTTCAAGTTTGCTGTGCAGGTCTGTTCTTCAGTTGATGACATTTGCACTAACATCAGCAATAGGCCCAAACTGACTCATTTATCAGCCAGCCAGTGGCTCGATGACCTCCGAGACAAAGTTACTTAAGTATTCGTTTAACTAATACTTTAACGTAAATATTGCAATACATATACAGTAGAAGGGAAAATCAAATACAGCCATTTGAGGAAGCGTTACTATCCACACATCTGTTTTAAAATGGTGGAAGATCAACGTTCAGTCTCTGTCCAGTACTGGGATTCGAAGACCATTGCCGTGTATAGGAGAAAGTCCAACTAAATCTATTTGTAGAGCTTCCACCACCTTCACTACCTCAAGCTTCTTCATCCTTGGAGGTGTGACATTTCAGGTCCCGTGTGCCAATTTCCAGGGCTTCTGCCTGTACCTGCTGCCTGACAGAGTATGCAACCCGACATTCAACTGTGCAGACGGTGGTCATACATGGCAGCTTCTGAAGACAGCTGGCTGAACCGGAATTTCATGCCACCCAGTGCAATATAAATGGGACTAATAATGTCACGTGTACTGATCAATTCAAGACACAATTGTGTCGCTCACAAACTGTCTGATCACATTTACAGAGGTGAGGGAAAAACCAGTTTGCAGTTACCGTTTATTACCAGAAATAAAAAGGCTTCAACAAACAAATGTCCCACTGTGCTTTCAGACCAGCCTAAACATAAGCAACAGATGTTGAAACGCACATGCTTTCCCACAGATATGCACACACCTGCCAAAGCGAGAGACCTTAAGAAAGCCAAACGGTCGACAATGTTGCAGGTCTCCTTCCTTATCGGCTTTCTGCGCAAACTGAAAACTGTATCACATGGACAAAGCCTTTGCTTGCACACACGCATTCATGCACGTCTCCAAGCACACACGCCCACATGCATTAAGGCTCAGAGCGGGCTGACTTTAAGTCTCCTCTGTTTTGTATTCTCTGGAGCAAAGAGTCAGTCTGGGCTGAGGTGATAAGTGCAATGGGATACCACCCAGCACATACACAGATGCTAACATCGAGAAAAGTCACACAAAAAATAAATACATCAGTATTTCTACATTTGAACGCCAATACATTAAACCTGTATATGAATTTTATTTTGCTCAAGCGCTCATTTGGAAACTAATAATACAATTAGGCCAGATTTCTACAATGTGAAGGGGAGTGTTGTCATTTCCAAGCTTCCAGTGTGACAGAGTAGCAGAGCAACACATCCTCAGACAGACGCATGCTCACACATGTATGTATCCCTGTAGTGTTTAATTGGTGTACATCTCCCACCTAGGGGCCATATATGGGTACTAAACATTCAAGCTTACGTAAAGACTTGCTGGATGCTTCCACGCCACACATTCACATCCAGGGGCTGCTCTTAGAAGTGACTATACAACGCACAAGATAGAAAGCTGTGAAGTGGCTACAATCTGATGCACGACAAAGTGGTACATACAGTGACCGTATTTCTCTTTTAGTATTTGAGAGAACCACATTAGTTTTCGAGAGTATAAATCTTCTATGGGTGTCTAAAATAAGCAACATCACAAGGGGAGAAGACTGTTTTTGTGTGAGTTTAGAGAACACCTGAATGAGAAGATTCTGAAAGTAAAATGAAAGTAACACATAATTGGTGTCTGAAATCTAAAATGAGAAAAGGAAAACAAAAGAGAGGCTTTATTGACTGCAGACTTGGATATGTGCTGTGTTTGCAAGTTGTATGGTATGTATGGTGACTCACGAGTTTCTTCCTCTTATCCTGCTCGGTTGGTGGCTCCTCGTCGTCGCTTAGCTTGGGCTCTTCAAAATGACTCATCAGCATGCAGCTGCAAACACAACAGATTCAACTCAATATCAATAACCGCCCGTACACTTGCACAGCAGGAGACAATTTCAGAACAAGCGGCATGTGCAAACACAGGCACACAAAAGAGGCCGAACCCTCTGGCACTTTTATCACACAGCTATGCCCGCTACTCACATTGGTTCATCTGCATGCAGAGACACTTGCATGTGAAATTTTTGTACTCTGTACAAAGTCAGTGTATGGTCTTTTATTGCCTGTGTGTTTGGTACTCAATCCTTATGCTGAGCATGGATAAAGTAGAGGGCAGTTGAATGTCACATTTTGTGAGTTTGAAATGTCGCAAGTGAAAACTCGTGACCAGAAATCTTAACGAAACGCTAACCAATAACATTCCAAGGAGCTAAAATAAACCAGTCAGCTTAATAAAATCCGGAGCTGGCAAATTGTGTCGCATAGATATGTAATCCATATGTACAATAATTCCAATACAAATCAATGACAATGTGAGAGGGTTTGCTTGCAGATTTCAGGAAATCAGTCACCCAAATCTGCAACTCCCCAATGCTTTATGGCCCTTTGTAGAGTTTAAATTCTTTGTTGCCTCTGACTGAGTCTCCTTGCTCTTATTACATTGATTTCTGGGAACAGCTGCAAAGAGAAATACACAAACATACTAGCAAGAACGACGCACTTTATATGCTGAATAAATGAATGAATGAATTATATGGCCACATGAAGTTTACTCTCTTTTATTTATACATTTGAAGTTTAAAGTTCACAGTACAACAGCTCTTCTCTTTCTAATTTTAAGGAATCAAATGTGATGTACTCGCCAGTTCAAGACAGTTCAATAAAGAAAAAAAGCACATTAAATTGTCACAATAAAGACGAACGACCTGATTGAATTAATAGGACACAATCAGTCGTGCTTGTCGATTCACAAACATTTGGAAAGACTGGAGGGTGTAAATGACATGATTTTACAAATACATAGAAATTAGTATCCCCCTTTTTCTACCCACTTGAATTAAAAAAAAGAAAAGGAAAAAGAGGAGCGCTTACTCTTTGAAGGTGCCCGTTTCCGTGTCCTCCGTCATCACGTCATGCAGCGCCTCAACGCAGATGTTGATGATGCCACAGAACTTGTCCTGGATCACA
The DNA here is from genome assembly GCF_027942865.1 of Odontesthes bonariensis. Taxonomy (NCBI): domain Eukaryota; kingdom Metazoa; phylum Chordata; class Actinopteri; order Atheriniformes; family Atherinopsidae; genus Odontesthes; species Odontesthes bonariensis. The sequence goes on from NC_134511.1 coordinate 18,329,684, forward strand.
CTGACAACACACGGATTACATAGCTTTGTTACTCAGTGGATCAAAAGGCCAGGTTCAATTCTGAGCCCACTGAAAGAGCATTCAAAACAAGAAAAAAGAAAAAGAAACTCCTACAGTCTTCCATACAGAGAAAAAAAAAAAAAGCAAAACATCCATTTACATCATTTGCTATAAAATGTGCGTTCCTCTTTGTATCTATACTCTGCATGAACATTTAGAAGAAGATCATTAAAAAAGTCCAAATCATAATGTAAGCAACAGTGCATTGAAAACATCTTAACATGACTTTTTTTTTTTTTTTCTAAATGGACACATCATACAACGCATATAAATGAAAACTGATGAGGCTTCTTATCTTAACATGCATTATTGCTTTAAAGTATGAAATAAAAAAAAAATTAAAAACAGAGCCACCATGGGTGTTCTTCCATCCAGGAAGCAATGTGGGCTCCCCACACTTAATCAAATATGCTGCCTTGCAACATTCACCACCAAAGCTTGGAGACAAGCAGCAGTCAGTGACGAATTGTTCGATCCGTTCTTTGAAAACAGTGGAAAGGAATTGGATCGGAAGGCCGAGCCAAGTGCTTGAGTGCATAAAGTTCACTGATCATAAAGTCTGGCAAAACATTTCAACAAAAAAATCAGCACGAAGGATGAACACCCTGCCAGTAAACATGGGCCCGTCTCCTTTTTCACATGTTTGGGAATCTTTCCACACACACCTATGAAGTACACACTTGAGGAAAAAAAAAAAAAAGAAAATAATAATAAAAAAAAAAAAAAAGCAAACAAACATGAAAACAAGAACATCTCTGCTTTTTGGGGGCTTCTATACATCTTGGATTTTCCAATAGTGCTCCGAGTTACTCATCAAAAAAACAGCGCTTTTTATTTTGGCACGGAGAAGCAGCCAGCTGCTGCTAATCATGGTGACTGACAGAAAGTCAAGAGGCCCCAGCGAGTTGAAAGACAATTTCAAACAATCAGCGTGACTGAATCGGTCTTTGACAAACATCATTTTCAGTATTGATTGATTTCAAACCCTCAAAAAAGAAAAGCTTTGTGAAGCAAATTACAATAATCTTTTTCCATTATAGATGCATGATGTCCATTGTTTAAAAAATATTCCAATGGATGCCACATATTCCACTAAATAGAGAAAAAGAAAGGAAAACCGCTGTACGTCAGCTACTTCACAACCAAAACCCTTCTGCACCTGCTTTTTTTGGTGATTGCAACTGGATGCACACATTCTATTAAAGTTCCCTTCGTATGTATCTAAGAATATCTCAATTCTAATTTTATACAGCTAAAATCTCTCATCTATCTCAGCTAATGACTGATGAGTTCTGATGCTCCGTGCTCATCACTGTAACAGGAAACATGATCTAAAAGCAAAGAAACTAGCTGCAAAAGCAAAGCCCCCAGAATCACACATTACTCTTTTCTTCCCAGTGTTTCAATTAAACAAAACAACCAAACCAAACTTGCTGAAGCAAAGTACAACAAGAAAAATACAATTTCTCCTGCATGGTGTACCCACTTCATGACAACACAGGTATATTCTTCAGTTTAGCAAAGAATGCACATCTATTTATAACTGCTTTCTTGTTGAGTATTGGAATCTCTTAATAAAAGGCTTTGCGATCGGAAAAAAATACAATGAAAAGGTGGAACACAAGGTTCTGATGAACAAAGCAGTCTTTTGTGAAAATGACCTCTTGGCTGGCTGCGTATGTTAAAAACAAAGAGCCAAAGATTTTTTCCCCTCAGAAAAGTTCATCTGCTCCGGCTCAGTGTGTTCACATATAAGCTCGCCAAAAGATAAACGAGGCAGTCTTACATTCAGGAAATGGAACATGATCAAACACAAACAAACTCAAAAAAATAAATGAGAAACGTGGGGAACTAATTAATCAGAGCCAGAAGCTGGTGAAGGAGCTGAAAGGTTATGGGGAATATGTCACAAGCATCTGATATGTTTCAACACAAATACAGCAAGATGTTAGATGTAAGAGATTAGACAAAGCAAGATGCTGAACACTGGAACTCTAATTGCACTCTAAGCTATTTAAGACGGGTGTATAAATAATACAGCCAATACAAAATTAAGCATAGACAAAATGCAACTTTACAGTACACATGCTTTTTTTTTTTTTTGTTATCGCATTTATCATCGGCCTGCAGCATTTCCATGGCACTTCAGGGCTCCACTGAAACATACAATAAATCACTTAACTTTCATCATTAATATATAATTAAAAAAATTAAAAAAAACTTTTAAAAAAAACGTAGCTGTGAACAAGATATGGACCTCTTCAATTTTAGCTGTGACTGTATAAGAGATTGTGGATTCGTCATGCAGCACTTAACTAATCCAGCCTGTCATCACGAGTTGCCGTTACAGACCAAGAACGGGGGTGTGAAAGGATTTCATGGCTGTCTATGTAATGCAGAGCTCCCTTACATCTCGATAAAAGTAAAAATCGTCACAAAGTCATATGGGATATTTAAATAATGATAATAAAAAAGGTCGTCTTTAAACACCACAGCGTGTCCTTTGAACCACTTCTGAGAAGTTTTACAAAGATAATTAAATGAGCTATTTCTTGATGGGAAGCAAAGCACTCGGCATTGACCTCAAGTTTTTCAGCGTATTCACTTTACAGCAGCAAAAAGCTACTCTTGCGATGCATGTTACCCTTCTGGAAATACAGCAGTGGTTTTACTATCGCAAGTTCTGCTAATTTGGACACAGGCAGAGCCAAAGCTTTGTACACAAAGAGTACACGGGCCCAGAATGTTCCACCAACTGTGTGCTGAGAGCTGTAATGCCGTAAGCATAGTCATCAGTTCATCTCTTTTTGTATTCCGTTGAATATTTTATACCGCTTCAGACAGCAGCCTGAAAAACATCTACATCATGTGAAGCTTTAACATAAGAGGCCTTGACTTCCGAGGGCGTGTGAGCATTTGTGCGTTTGCTCTTCATTTGCGGGTGAGAGATGTCGCCCAGATGGTGTTGACAAGAAGCAAAATAATCCACTACACTTGAGACTTTTTTGCCCTCCCCATATTTGCAATTTTCCTCCCACTTCCAAAAGCCTCGGGCATTTAAATCTAGAAAGGGTTGAGTCAGGAAAACATGTAAACTCATGATGGCGTGGGGATCAAATTCTCTGACAACACATTCGCTCCCTTAAGCTCCAAATAAAGCCTGAGTGGAAACCCTGCAGCCTGTGTAGGCCCGTGTGTGTGTGAGTAGTACATGCTTTTATGTTGGCACTGTTGCTGGTTAAGCTGATGCTTTTGTGCAGTAAATCATGACTTTAAGGGGGGGGGGGGGGGGGTGTGCTATTTTCTAATTACTTTTTAATAGCTAATACACATTGTGGTTACAGTTAACCCATTCAGAACAACTTGCTGTGCTGTTCTGGGCTCTTCTGGCCACATCAAAAGCCTTGTTTGCACATAAGTGTAAGGACGATATAAGTCTCTCCTGTCACCTGTTGTCAGAGGGTAGCAGAGAAAGCAGAGCCAGAGAGGACAGCTTTCTCCTCTCAGGCTGAGTGATGTTGTCCATGCGGTCGACCCACATCTCTATCACACTCCCCAACAACTGGTCCATCTAATCAGAGATATTATTAAGATGAAGGATGACAGAGAGACAAGAGGTGAGAGAAGAAAATAAAGAAAAAGCACACACAGAGAAGTGGCAATATAGTCAAAAAAAAAGAAAGAAAGAAATGTCACTTAAATTAAAAGCACCAACATCAGGTACAGCTCATTTGGAATTTAGAGAAATGTCAGAAATGTTTCCGTTTGTAATTCCTTCCTCGTTATTTTCAGATTCATTTGGAATGATTCGTTCTGAACAGCCACTTTGCAAATACGATTCTCAGAGGAATTCGGAGGGACTGGAGCGGAGATGACAGAAACAAGGAGCCTCACCTCTTGGTTGCATTCAGAAGCCATTTGTGTGAGCAAAGAGGAGAAGAAGCTGGAGTTCTGGAGCAGAACCCGACCCATGATGCCGAGGTAGGTGGACATCACCACAGGGTATCGCTGTAAATCACACACATGCAATCACATATCAAGATGGTCTTTAATATACATCAGTGATTTTACATAAAGCTTCTTGTATAAAGGTCATTAAACCTGATAATAGGCAGCTAGGTAAAAACCCACTGACACAGCAGAGTCCAGGATGTATTGACTAACTCAAATCATTAATTCATAAATGCCTCTAAGCAGCTCATTTTATGATAGAAAAGGACCAAGTAGAGGAATACACAGGGAAATTTCCATTTTAAGAAGTAAACTCAGTCTAATGGTAAAAGGCATTACAGATTATATAAAATATCTTCTTAAGTTTGTCTGTTTATATAACCCCAGTCCTGATGTGTGAAAGATGAAAAGGCAAAACTCACCTCCCCGTCCACTATACCTCGGAAGACAGCTGGCAGCAGGGGCTGAAACATGTGGGCTCCCAGTATGGGGCTAACCTTTAAAGCTATTTCTACCACCTGCAGAGACACAAGGAGGCAGGATGAGGGACACTCAGGAAGAGTGGCAAAGAGAAGCAGACAGGAAGAAAAAGGTCAGTCAAGGCGATGATGTAAAGAAAGTTAAGTGTGCTAGGAGGTAAGAAAGCAAAGTGCGTGGAAAGACTGACGTTTAACACTCGACATGTAAGTTTAGTTGGTTTTATATCTATAATTACCACACCACCAACAATGGTGTGACAGTGCGTCATTGATAAATTGCCTTTTTGTTTTCCAGCTGTCACTAACAAACAAAGCATTGTGTTACAAACCTGGCTCAAGACCATGCAACATGACACACAACGGGATAAACAAAAGTTTCACAGTTGTTACAAGAGTTAAATCAAAGAGCGAGTTAAGTGATATGTGGAGACAACCTCTGAGAGAGGGAGAGAAAACGCTGAGAGTCATTTTAAAGCTTAGTGCCGCCGACGTGTTAAACAACCAGATCAGTGCACATCGGCTCAGAAGAGAAAAGCACACTGATTACACAGATCCCTCTGTTGTCAGGGATCTCATTGTTATGTAGACATTCTCATTAAGTGTCTGCTGGCTTTTCTTTGCCCAGACAAAAGAACTGGCAGGAGCCAGATGTTCAGTAAAGCCACATGGCTTTACGAAGCAAAAGCTCACAGATCTTATGGCTAATTCTGATTACACACTGCCTGAGCTGTGCAAATAGCACAAACTTTGCAAAGACGGCACCGCAAGGGAAGGCACATGTACGCTCACTAAAGAAGGAGCCCAAACATAAGAACTAATAGACTTGAGTAAACCCTTTGATTATCTACAAACAGCTGCACAAGATATATTAGACCTCAAGAAAACAGTTTTCATTGTGAACATAATATGGTCCCTCCAGAATTTGCAGTTTCTTTTTCTTTTTCATTTCTATTTTTTTTTGCAAGGAGAGACAATAGAAAATTGCACAACAGGCAGCATGTTTTTTTTTTTTTCTTTTTGTATGGATATCATTAAAAATTTAAGGCCTAGTGACATATGCTTTGTTTCTAGATGTGCATCTGGGGTCTAGTCCACAATGTAGCAAAATGTCTTTGGAGCTCCAACTCAGAAATGAAAAGTCTGCATGAAGTGCAGAAATAAATATACTTGCATACACATGGCATTGATAAAAGTTTAATGAAAAAAGTGACACCCTTGAGGATGAGGGGCTTACAGAACCTCACAATACCGGAGGGCACTTTAATATGCTAAATGGAGATGCAAGTGATTTGTGTGGAATGATATATAATAAAAAAAATTATATATATATATATATATATATAAATAAAATAGATGAGTGCTTTTAAATCGTCGTAAACGTTGTCATCATTAAAAAGAGAAAGGTTCTCAAGAAAAACACGGAAATATTTTTAGATGTTTCATTTGAAGAGACCCAGCACGAACGTGAGAGGATGATGAAGTGGTTCAGTTCAGAAATACAGGTTCCAGTTTTTTGTACAACCCCACCCACTTCTGTTCAAACCGGTTCACAAAAACAAGAAAGGTCAAGTCAAACTCTACTCGCTACAGATTCCTGCAACTTGCGGCCGAAAAATCCAAACTCTATGAAATAAAAACGTTCACCTGCAATAAACTCCTTCAAATGCACACAGAATATTCACGTCATCCACTGACCTGTCAGCCAGTCAGCCAGCAAGAGTTTTTTTTTTTAGGAGCTACTTAAAAAAATATGTAAACCAACTAGATTTAGAATTTCTTTACAGAAACATAGCTACTTATAGCAATGTCTCACATAGAGGCTCAGACACTCACAGGGACAACTTTTACAACTTATTGTCAAGGCAGCTGATTAGGACATTATTGTGAGTGAGACAGGGAACATGAAGGCATTCAGTTGCTTATGTAGTTTTGTGCAATTTAAACATGCATATTATTGTAAATACAGAGGAATATAGCAAAAACATGCACACGGTTACATTGTGACACACACATTGAAAGTATAAGCAAATTCTACATCATGAAATCAAGACCACGATCGATCGGTAAAGAAAATAATTACATACATTTTTTGTCATGTCACCCAGAGCCTGTAGGATACAGTGTAAAACTAGGCCTTTATATTGTCATAGTGACATACTACGTCTTCTGGAGGGTAGAGGCAACTGGACAGGTAATGTTTAAACATGCCACGTCTGGCGTAAAACAGGATAGAGGCGAAACTTGGACTGAATGATATGTTATTAATCCCAAAATGGGAAGTTAACCAACTCTTGCTTAAAAGTTAAGAATGTAAAATGAACCCACAGAAAAGACAGACTGAGAGACATGTGAGATAATGAACTGAAGGGATTTGTAGAAGCATAAACAATCTGGCGTGACCATCAAACCAATTATGTGTGAACGAAGGACGTCACAGTACCTTAAGCACTTGAACCTGTCCCTCATTCGTGATGTCCTTTAGCAGATCACAAAAGGATCGACATATTGATTCTCCATAGCTCTGAGAAATAACAGACAAACAAGTAACTGAATATAGAAATGAATGAAACCAAATGAACATGGGTGCATTTGATAAAGCGCGTGTCAGTTTGCATGAAGTGTGTGTGTCTCTCACCTGCAGGAACTCTGCGGCCGATAAATAGATGTAGGCGTTGATAATCTGAAAGCAGGTGCGAAGATTCTCCGAGCTCAACTCTGAAACGACACAAAAATACTGAAAATGATCGATTTGGACATCCACTGTGTGTGTGTGTGTGTGTGTGTGTGTGTGGGGGGGGGGGGGGGTAGTTGAAAAATGGTTTAAAAACTAATTAAAAAAAATAACATTTGAATACATAGGATCATGCGCCATGTGTTGCCAGTTAATCTTAATAAGAAGAAAGAGAGCAATTTATTAAATTTCTGTGGAGAAAATAATGTGGAACTGGAACAACTAACGGTGACTAAAAAATACAGTAAAACTGGATGAGCTCCATTAAGTAATCAGTGTAGGATTTCAGAGATGCAATAAATGAACACCTCAGCAGCAGTTTCACAAGACTGAAGGAAGCTCAAACAGCTGCTTAACTGCCACTGGGAAACAATCTGTTTACAAAAACTGCACCTAAATTATTAAGCATAATCTGCAACATTATCATCGTGGCACTTAACCTGTTCTCTGCTTTCTATCTGACTTTTTTTTCTTCTTCTGGCCTTTCCTGTCCAAGTAACATACACAGAGAGACGGCTTGCAGATCGTTGCTGGATGAAAAGGGGATTTTCCATGTGTACAATATCTAATCATATAATTCAACACAATCTGATGCACTACAGACTCAGAAGAGCACCAAGTCAAAGGATGTTAGTAGTGAGCCACATTCAAATGGGATTAAAGGGGGACACACTATAACAGTGGATAGAAGAAGTCAAGAGGGCACTTTTTATTTTATTGTCAAAAAAAGAGAACCTATTGTTGCCCGAAACAAAGCAACAAGAGTAAAAAAAAACATTCACTCTGAAAAGGCTGATAGAAATATGGTAATGCTTCAAGAAGAATAACACACCGAACAGTTTGGACCAGACAATTACACACTGGATGATGGAGTGCATGGGTTCTACTCCAGGGTGCCAAGAGTGTTTACATGTTGTAATCCAGGACCATTGTGCTACCACGGCTCTACAGTAAATGTTAATGGCCTCTTGAAACATCCATTGTGTAATTACCACAAGTGGATACTCAGAGTGCAATTTGCACCTTAAAAATACTGTTGTTACATGTTGTGCAGAGTCTTCAATGCCTTCACAGGCGACATGTAAAAAGGTGTTGGGGAGGAGGAAAGACAGCTGTACAAACTGAGCCAGTTTTTCTTAATTAACTGCATCCGTTTGTCGGACTAAGCAGCAAAAATAGTGTTGAATTTGTAAAGATGATGATGAGGAAGAGGAGGGGTAGGTATTCATTGCCAAGAGCAGGAGCCGCACAAGAGGACAACAGAACAGTATAGCAAAAAAGGAGTCAAGTACAACTCGATGTACTAAAATAAAAAAACAACACTGAATTAATCTTGTTATTGTAAAATATTGGCCCTCTATTGCAAACTCAACTCTTTAAATTGTTGGAACAAGCGCCGAGCAGAATAAAGCTGCATGCGCATCTTTCCACAGATTAAAACCAATTTGAATCTACATACTGTAAACCGTCTAAACCTGAGTAAACACCACATTCCCTCATCAAGGTTTGTATGGAGGAAAATAAGAACTTAATGGCGAGCAGTACCAGAGGAGTCATGTCTGACCATGCCATTCCACACAGGTGATATCAATGTTGATCTATGCCATATGTTTTCTGGGCCATCTGTCGGCCATAATAAGGTAATGGGGATAATGCATGCAGCCATCTGTTATTTGGGTTATTGTATTCCAGGGCCTTTTTACACAGCAAGTCAACGTATATGAATATTCAACACAACAACATAGTATGGAGCAAAATTAAGACTAAAAGCGTTCAGTGTGCCAGCATATAATATGACCCAAAGGATGGAATTAAAAATAAATAAGCAAGTTTGCAAAATAGAGCAGTAAGAAGAAACAATAGCGTGACAGTTGAATAGCTGGAGCTACTCCGAATGGGCATTAAAGCCATTATTGTACTGTGTCATCATTGTGTGTAGTATACTGTTGTATGGATAATGGAATATAAACCATTACAAGAAAAAAGAGAGAAAAGATGAAAGCTACTACCATGATAGTTTCCTTTGATTAGACTATTCCTTTTTTTTCTCAAGGTAAGAACAGGTACTAGATGGCCTAACAGTGGTTGAACAAGTAAATGCACGTTCACAGTATATGGAGGGCATGGCAGCAAACGCTTCTGGTCAGGACTGCAACTAAACAATGGGTGTTTACCAGGAATGTAACCTTGGAAATAGAGAAGGGGAAAAACATGGTTTGGATGTTGTTTTGCTGCTGTAAGTACATCCAAGATACTCCTCCACAATGAAGTCGGTCGTCCAATAAGTGGAAGGTTGGCGGTTTGATTCCCACTCTCACCACTCAAAAAAAAAAAAAAAAAAAAAAAAGAAGATTGGTGGAACTGACAGCTGGAGGGGTGTCAGGTCCACCTCCTTGTCACGGTTGAGGTGCCCTTGAGCAAGGCACCGCACCCCCATGCTCCCCGGGCGCTGTGAACGGCTGCCCACCGCTCCAGGTTGGCATCTGTCTCCGAGTGTGTGACCCTGTGCATGTGCGTGTCAACAGGTGCCAACCTGGATGGGTTAAAAGCGGAGGACAAATTTTGTGTGTATGCATGATCAATAAATCTGATCTTAATCTTAATAACAGCAGCGTTGGCCTCAGTCAGATTGGAATTCTAGAGCCAGGATAAAGCCTTTATTAAATTATTTCAGAAAAATACTAATGAAAATACTAACTCAACGGCCGAAAGGGGAGCCAGAACAATATCATAGCCCAAATTATGTCTCACCAAAGCTTTAATTGTTGTGCCCAATACATTGATTCACTGGAATTCTTTTGCTGCTTTGGTTTTACTGCATCACAAGTCAGACAAGTGAATGAGAGCTGTTGAGTTCTACTGGGAACAAAAGTGCGTGTCTGTGTAAAAAATACACAAACACCACAAAACAATACTGTAAGAAACGGCAATGTACCAATTAGCATAATTTGAGACACGTAAAACTATGCATACCAGTCGCAAAACTTACAGGTTTCCGAGACACATCTCACACAACAGTGTTGGCTAAAGATGCGTTTTGTTAGAAAAAATTGCCTTGAACCATTCTGGTTAAATGAATAAAAATTCAGATTTCAGCTGCTGGATGTCTCAAGCTGGCAGCTCATTTCTGAACTCCTCCACGACAGCCAGTCAAGTCTTCTGGTACTGCTTTGAGCTGAGATGCCACAAATGAGTTCCCAAAGGCTCAGACTGGCACAGAAAAGGCATTTATGAGTGAGCTAAGAGTGAACACCTGAGGCATAGCTAAGAGGCTGCTCCAGTTCCGATGGCAGGAAAACTAGTGGGCTGTACGAATAAGTGATAAAAGGGCAAATCTGGAATTAAATGTAAGCTTGGGATGATTATCTTGATTATAAACCCTCGGACTAAATGGTGCAGTAAGATTTAAAGCATTTAATTGTTAGCGGCAACGCTCTACAAACTGCAGTAAATGAGGAAAAAATAGGGTTCCATCACCATGAATGTTTCCCAGGAGGAAATAATTAAAAAAAAAAACTGGAAAAAAAAAAACTTCGGACTTGTAAAATTCTAGCACATATTTGTCATAACTCGCAAAGTATTGCACATTTCCCACATACTTAGGGCAGAACAAAATTCAAGTACTCGCTAAGTACACATAAAGTACACGCTTACACAAACTTCAATCTAAATGCACATCAAATTGGCAAACTGACCTTGAGAGTTACTGAAATTTCTCAGAGGTTAAAGATCAGAACACAATGAATTGTGCCTATAGAGTTGTTCTCACTCATTCATGAACCAGAGGGTCTGACTGCGAGTTACGAACGTCCCACTTTTTGCTCAGAATACTATCAACTCCTGGATGGTTTCTAACATCTGAGACACATGGCTACAATAACGAGACATGATTTATGCAAGAAGAATCACCAGCGAGACGGTGAAATGGTATTACAAACATGCATCAGAAAGAATCATTGTCGCGACCTCCCGTGCTCTGTATGAAAATAAAAAAAAAATAAAGAGAAAGAGGTTCAAGTTATCATAACAGGAAATTAAAATAACAGAATTCTTCTTCTGGGTTGGTCAGGCAACTCAGAGAACTGACTTGATAAGGCTTTCATCATTCCTGTTGCTCACTTTCGAAAAAGAGCCAAATGCCCCGGAACAGTCCGTGTGTGGCTACAATCTGACGAAATAACACATCTGGTTACTGAAAGTCAAATCACTTTTGTTGCTACATAACATGCTCAAACACTTTTAGTCTATAACCAATTTGACAGCAACAAAAGGAAGGTAGATGCACGGCGGCCAAAGCGACTGCGTATCTGTGTCTGTTCTGCAGCAAAATGACAAATTCTAATCTTACTGCCATTGTTCAAGGAGCTCTCCAAGGCTCAAAGCTTCAACAAAACCTACAATTCTTCCTTCCACTTTAAATTCCTTTAAAGTTTCCACTGATTAAACCAGGCAAAAAAACATTATTTTGAACTGGAATACAGTCCTCAACGTGCCCTCTGCCATAAAGCAGGAGCACTCGCTGTAATACTTTCTGTAATGTTAGGTGTTGATTTAGGATACATTCTTTTCCTTGTATTTGACTAAAACTCAATGAAATTACAACGTATTCTCATGTTTGTTCTTTCAGGAAAAGAACTGCCCATGGACAAGATATTAGAAAAGCCACAGAATGAGACTAAATCGTAATAGGCTGTTTTGCCAAAAACTAAAAAAAGCAATGAAATCTTAAGTTTAGTGTGCACATCACACGGCTGCAAAACCTGCTTTGGTTAAGAGGAAACGAGCCTCACTTATGACTGATTGCAGCTCCTGAAGTAGCTCCAATGTTTGTGGGGACACTGCTAAAACATATGGTCAGACTCCAAACCAGTTTTTATTTCAAGTGTGTGGTGTGGCTGACAAATGATAGGAGACAAAAGCTAACCGATAACAAGTGGTGTAAAACTCACTGCACTGATGTACTGCAAGGACAGTTCGTTGGGATCATTAACCATATATAGAAAATTTTGAAATGAGTAAAGCCCCCAAGATGCAGAAACTGAACTGTTTGTGTTTAAATAAAAAAAAAGAAAAGAGGTAAAAACTTAAGTGGAGAACTTAAAAAAAACAAAACTGTGTAGCTGAAGAGAGCCTATGATGACAAAAGCAGACATTTTTTTTTTACCTTACTTTCAGACAAAATGCAACAAAAAAAGTTTTTAAAAATGAAGAAAATGGATTTTCCGTAAATCAAAAACTGAACTTGTAAAATTAGAAACCCTTTAAAGACAGATGGACAGATTCAGTCTTAGACACGGCTAACTTTGCAAGGATTTACTCTACATGGGAAAAAAAAAAAAAAAAAACATTTTTGAATCAATCAATAACTACCCAATACATTCTCTTGTTGTTGTTGTTTTTTTCTTCTTCTCCAAAGTCACGGATGAGTAATCATAATGTGTTCAGAAAGAAATCTCTGAAAACTTGCCCTTTGGAGATGGAATAGTAATTCAAAGAAAAACAGGGCAACAAATGGACTTCTACAGATACGTAATAATGAGAACAATTTCTTCCCGTCCAGCATTAAATATGACCAAATACGTCCAAATGTCTGTGATAACTGCAGTCAAACTACTTCCTGTTGAGAAGCCTGGAATAAGAAGTTGTCTTCTAATGGAAATGTCCAGATTGATCCATGAAGCACATTAGCAGGGCGGTTAAATGTGGGAGCTTTCACAAGCCCTTAATGGGGATGGTTTGATGAGTCCATGCCTGTGTCTATTTCTTCTTACCGATGGGATGTTCAGAAAGAAATGTTGCCCAATTTTCCTTCTATAATTGCTGAAAATCTTCTTGAGTAGGTCGACGTTGAAACGGTCTCTTTTAAAGAAATGTATCTTAAATTGAACAGAGGGAGGCTGTTAGTAAAAACACAAAACAAGCAATTTTGAAGACATCAGTGTGGTGTTCTAGAAACTGTGAGATACTTCCTACACAAAAACAGACACACAGACGAATAACTTAATGGAAACTTTAATGGAAAACTTAATGGGAAGCCACATGGCTTCCCCTCAGTCTGGAAGGCAGTCACAGTGAAACATAAGTGTTAAATAAGAGAAGTTGGCATGGAAATAAATAGGTGTTTTAGAGCCATCACTTGCTCACACTGATCAGCATAATTTCCCTCGCTTATAATCACCATCAGCACAAGTCAGTGCACCACAACTGAAATGTGTCCTAGTTCGGAGAATAACGGCAGTAGCTAGTCTCACAATTTAGCCACAAAAAGGCCTCTGAAACTCTAATTGGGGAATTTGCTGCTCCAGTTTAGCAGTGATGGAACAGGGGCTCGTTATCAGACAGACCAGGCAAGCTGTGACACCCTCCGGAGCCAAACTCCCTCAATAGCCCACATCCCTCCACGGACTAAATAAATGAACTACCGGATGCTCAAGTGAAAGCCGGCCAAAGATGACGACCGGTGTACGATTGACAGTGAGATTTAAAATAAGGACAAGTTCATTTCTTTATCATTTTCTTCGTCGATAAGTGAATGAAAACTAAAAACTACTGCATAGGAATGGTTTTGTACTGTGCCTATGCCTCCAAGCTATTATCCTTTTTTTTTTTTTAAATCACAGAAGCTATGAGTTCTCCCTCAAAGACTTTTAGAGACAAGCTAATTACATCCAAGACCATTAAAATATTTTCAATGTACTAATGTAGCCAGAAGAGTAAAGTGTTTCTCACGGTAACCAGAAAAAAAAGCACGTGGAAAGGCAACAAGGCGCAGAATGAATACTAAGTACTGACAATCAGCTGTAAAAGGCACATTTGATTGTGTTATTTCGCTAATTAATGGAGCAACAAACCTCTGCTTGTTAACAGCAAAAATAGACGCACACATACAAATGTTACAAGGTACATACGCTACAAAGGTATAAATATCTACTGAAGGCAAATCATTTGCGTACAATAATGACATGGAAACAGAAGCTACGACTGAGGAGAAGAATAAATGCACCGCAACCTGGATTCAGCCTTCTTGTGGACTAGTTTACATATACTGAGAACAAATTTAGTACATAATGCAGACATAATAAGAGATCTTAATCAATGCTGGTTTACGGTAGGTTCACAAACCATTCTTGTGCCTGGAGAGGGCAGCTGAGAAGACAATCACAGATTGCGTCAAGGACCAATGATGATATAAGCTAAAACCACATAACATTTACAACACAGTGGCTATATTTTCATCTCTGACACTTAAATTTTAGGTTTAATAGGAGGTTGGTATAGTAGACGTAGGAAGAAAACAGCATTCATTCCCATGAGTCGAGTTATACGATGTAGCTGAAAGCTCAAAAGCATCTACTAAAACGATCGTGACAATTTTCAATTTGATAAATCTTACACAAAAGGTAGAACATAGCATAGAAAACCACAGGGTGCCACACCAAACCAGCAGAACCTTAGACCAAAGCCAAAACCAATCGTGCAACCTGCAAACGTGGGACCCTGCAACAGCTTGAAGGCCTTCAGTCGTTTTCACTCGTGCACTAAAACCCAGAAATGTTCTCGACATGCTCTGTAGGGACTCTGGATGTAAGAGCACACAAATTTGCAGCATTTGCTCCTCACTTACCAATTCACTTCACCTAGCCATGGCCAGGGTAATAATAACACCTTAAAATGTGTTTGAATAGAGCGGCTAATCTTCCAGAGCATTTATGGTGAATGAGTGGACACACTGATAACAGCTGCTGCCTCGTGCACTTCTCTGATGGCCTCAGTCCCTCTCTCCACTCGGTCAGTGATATAGAAGACATGTCCAAATGTATGCAGTGCCAAAGTCAATACAAAAACAGTAATCATTTCAAATAGGTAGTGCCTCATCCATCATTCTCCGTATGCTGTAAACGGAACGCGAAGTCCCACAATATACTTACTGCATCATGTCCTGCCTCGAGTATGCACCCAGGTCTGCCAAGGAGACAGTTTGGAGTATATCAAGATGTGAAAATGCATCAGAGAGCTTCTGCCTCTGATGTGTAAGTGTGAATGGACAAGCATAGAGAAGATATCCACCCAATTATCCCAACATTTTTCTGTGTTAGAATCTCAGGGAAACTTAGAGCAACTGTGGACTCTGTATCCCAACTAACTGTTGGGAGTTTTGCAAGAGGAATCTTTGACATCAATAGCTAAAAAAAAAAGTCCATTGTTATTGTCGTCTCAATTATCCTCCTCATAATGTGCCACAAAGTTCAATATCAGGTAGACATAAACAGCAGTCAGTCCAGTCAAGTACACACACTTCATGTTTATGAAGTCAAGCTGTTTGTGCACAACGAGGGCTGGCACTGTTCCACATGTGAAAGTCATCCCCGGCATGGACAGCGACGCACCCCCATACCATCACAAATGCTGGCTTATACAAACACATCCAATAACATAAAGGTGTAGCCAGCCAAAGTGTCCCAAATCAGAGGTTTTATCACAACAGACATCGTGCGAGAATGACTTTTGTCTCTTATTAGGAGACCATTAAAACCACTACGGCTTCACACGACAAATATATGTTTATGCTGTAATGAGGCTGAAAAAATATAATATCATCAACTTTTAATAGCCTGACCCTCTCAGACGTCGATTTTTGCCAAAGCCACCGACTATCCCGACACATTTCATGCAGCACTACTTCTTCTACTGCTATCTGCATGCGAGCGTATTCACAATCCACTTTGCTACATGAAACCTCCACCTCAAGCCACCACAGAGTGGAAATGGCAAGTTTTGTCAAAGATTTGGTGTGCGCACGAAGCTGCCTACTTGGTTCTTCTTGTAAGTAGCTCTAAAGATTTACAAACGGGTTCACGATATTTGCAGTCAAGCAGGGTGATTTTGTGATGTTAACCATCACACCAACCCGGTGCTGTCAAGACTAGTTCTCTTCCAAAACCATTTTTCGCAGTGGCACATCTGTATCCCGTAATTAGAGCCTCCAAGGACGACAGCGATGGGTTTGACGCAGTGTTTCTCAATTCCGGTCCTCGGGATCAACTCGTCATCAAGCTCTGCAGTGGCCTGATCAGGAGCCATTCATTTGAATCAGGTGTGCTGGAGGAGGGAAACATCGAAAACATGCATGGCAGTGGGTGCCGAGGACCGGAATTGAGAAACACTGCTTTAAAGAAAACTTGCAAGCAAGAGCACCCCCTCCCCCACACAGAACAACAGGTCAGCACAGCGAGACTATTATCCTCTTGTGGTGACGGAAATCAGTGGAGGGAGGTCTGGCTATGAGACTAAGTGGCATGTGGACCACTGTCAAAATTTAAAGAAACGTTAAGGAGCTTAAATGTGTCTCACACACAGACAGAAATTTAAACATGAAAAGATAATAAGACTGTGTGCTTGACATGAAACTGGCAGTATTAGAGGAGGTAAACAGGATCCAAGTGGCAATCCGGGCACACAAAAGATTCCCAAAGACCTCCTTAAACCGAGCAAACATTTATCTCTTTACTGTGTTTGTTCCAAAAAAAAAAAAAAAAAAAAAAAAAAAAAAAAAGCAAAATGGTTGGGAAGAGTGTAAACTATCCCCACAATGGATCAACCTAGTCTGGGTTGTTTTTTTCCCTCCATTTTGATTTGTGCTTTTCTACTAAATGGGACTGTTTTTTCTCATTGTTTTAATGGCCCGACATCCTCCACTGGACCAAATACTGATAGAAAGCAGAGAAAGGCCTCTGGTTCTATGAATAAGCACTGTTCTAAGTATTTTTGTTTTAATTTCCCCTTCACAAGCTGGGAAATGGCTGCATATGTGAAAACAGTAAAAACAAAACGGATTTTTTTGCATCACAGGGTCACAGAATGCATACTTCTATGATATGTTGACCAAGATGTGGGCTACGGGGAAAAAAAAAAACTCAGTGTGGTATATTCCAAAGGGAGATAAATATTTTGTCAAGTATGAGAAAGACAAGCTAGCCAGCAAAAGTGATAACAGCTAATCAGTTATTTAAATAGTGCCCATTTGGGGCTAAATTTGGTCCATTATCTGTGTGCATCTTTAACTCATTGCTCATCTATTGGGATGGGGCTGCCATGACAAAAAGGGACGCTTGTCATCGATTTTTTGGATGCAGTGTCTTATCTGAGGGAATCCCATATTGTGAAGGGTCTGAAGTTGAACAGCCAACTTTGTCAACCATCTGCAGCTCCCATTTAAGATCATTGCGCTGAACTGCATATGAAGAGGATGTAAGATGATTCGGCAACAAATTAAAGGAAATCTGCAGGTACACCTATGACCTTATGTATAGTCATGTCATCTGGCAACATCTCAAGGTAAGGTCATGGGCACTCGAAGAACATCTTGCTGTGTAGCCAGTTCATTTTCTTTCAAACCGCAAATCAAAGAACACCCTTGGCAGAGGAGACGGTTTGGTTGCATTTCCCACCATCCAACCATCACCTTTCTCTCTCCTTTAATGCGACACCCTCTTTCTTTACTTCATCATCATAGACTCTTAAATGATTGATACGACAGATGATTAGTCTTCACTGATTACTTTGAAGATATTCATCCGTCATGTGGATAGACCAACGCAGTGATGGAAGTGTTATGAGCAAACTTTTCTGATAATTTATCTTTAATTTGTATTGTTTGTATTGTGATCAGCTCCACCCATGTGGCTAATGCTGAATTTCACATGCCTTTTTTTTGCAAAGGCTTCTTGGTTGTAATATTTGTTTTGTCGCTTTGTAGCCTCCCCCGGTGCAATTTTTTGTTATTGTGTCTAAATGTTGGTGTGACTAAAAATGATCCACTCCACAAAATAACTAATAAAACTGAAGCTCTCCGTCGCCTTTGTTCGCCTGTTTCTTTTCAGCGCAAGATAAGAGCCTTCCCTATCTTTCCATCCACCCATGTCCAACCCTAATATACAACCTCTCTTTTTACGCCACCTTTTTCTACAAGAATTTTCCAGCAATCACATAATTCATTTTTATCCACCGCATTCTCGTTATGTTTCATCAAGCGCTCCCTCTTCTTGATCCTCTTTAATTCCCTCCTCCACCATCAGTCCAATCCATTACCGTCTTCTTTATTCCTTTGCTTTTCTGTATCCAAAGGATTCCAAATTTGCATAATAAGTGATCAAATGCTCTAGCAGGCTAATCAGACCACATGAGTGGCCATATTAATCTAACTAGTTCGTTATTTGCAGAGACACTAAATCAGCACTGTTCCTCATCACACTGAATGGCACACACACAAAAACAGCATGTGAGGTGTCCCACTGCTCTGGGCTTGTGATAAATCATCCAGCTGTAGCTCAATTCAATCTACAACCCCTCACAGCTGCCTACACACGTGGAGTAGGGGCTCGGATAGCTCGAGGCGACTGCAAACTGCCACAGCTATGATCTTTACCAAGTTACAACAGCCTGAGGTAATGACACTATGAAAATGATGTCTGTCACAGGGGAATCTACTAACTTTTCTCAACATTTGTGTTGTTTGAACATATAATGCGCATTATGCAGCTGTGACTTTGCTGCTGACTATTTTTGATTCAAAAAGTTTCCAGTTATGTTTCCTACTACACAAGCAGGTGTCAAAGAAAAGAAAGAAAAAAAACTCCCTTTGAAACAGAGATTCATAATATGTCCTCAAACTATCCAAAATGAATTACAGCTGCATTACTTTTTCATATCATTGTGATATTCTACAGTCAGCTGCTGATTTAATCCATATGTTAGTGCAGATACCCAAAAGGTATTTGTAGAGGAAAAAAACAAACAAACGGTGAAACTTATTTGCACACACATGGCCACATAAACCAGAAAAATAAAGAGATCTTAGTGAGCTCACCCAACAAAGCAGACATATTCTGGAAAATTCTGAGCAGTTCTGGGGTGATGCCTGGGCTGTTCTCCAAAGTCACCAACCTACGCAATGAGGAGGGGGGGCAGGCAAATGGGGGTAGTACAAGGAAAGATGAGAGGGAGAAAGCACAAAGGAAATGATAAAACAGAATATGGGAGAGGTTGCCAGAAAACGGCGAGAAGACGTTGATTAGAGGTGGCAAAAGAAAATGGAAAAGTGAAATACAGCAGGACAAATTACAGAGGCAAAGAGAGGAAGCAGAACATAGGAATGACAAAGGTGGAAGAAGATGCATGGTTGAAGAGGTGGGTAAAATAAAAAAGCACAAAGAAGAAAAGGAAAGTCATGTCATTGGTCTACTCGCAAAAAACATGGGAAATAAATCTGTGTTGATATCTTAAATAAATGCACATACAGAATAATCTGTTCACATTAACTCATAAACAAATAATAAACAAATTCGTGGATTAGAATTACAAATTTTTTTTTTTTTTATAAAATCAGCAAGAGTCAGAGCAAAACATTTTTTATCAGCTCTTATCAGGTCTATCAGGTCGTATCAGGTCTTAAACACAAGCATCAGAACCTCAAATGAACAGATGACATATTACACCATGTCCTTATTCATATAAAAAAATAAATAAATTAAAAAAAAACAAGCCAAAATGTAGAACACCACCGTGTAAAAAAAACAAAACAAAACAAAAAAAACTAGTACACCCTTACTGCTTCCATAGGAACTAGGAGGGTAAGACGTAGCCAAGTGCTGCTAATCAAATGCACTTGTTTCACTGATCATCAGCAAGTCTGACCAGAGTTTTGTAGCATTCAGGTTTGTGTTCATACAATGTCAAGCAGAAAATGCATCAGCAATGATCCTAGGCTACATTTACACTGCAAGTCTTGATGCCCAGATCTGATTTTTTGCCTAAATCCGATTTTTTTTAACGTGTGGTTACACGTACTTTAATAATGTGACTCATATCTGATTCATGCGATTACACTTGCCAATCACCTGAAACATTGCACATGCCTACATAAGTGTTCACCAAACTCTACTGCTGAGGCAAATGGACATATGGACGTTGACATAGGTGTGATGCTAGTGTTGCGGTACATGAGAAGTTTGCCCAACATTGGCAGGATTTTAAGGCAGAGAAGGAGGAAAAGGGCCATTATTGCATCCTGTGCACACGCTGCAATTATTGCCTCCTCAGCTGTTCAGAGGAGTGTCTGGGTGCCAGACCGATCCCAGGACTGGTGGGAGAATGTTGTGGCGGGCTTTGATGAAGAGCAGTGGGTCAGCAATTTTAGAATGAGCCGACAAACTTTTGATATGCTGTGCGAGAGTTTGTCCCCATTCTTCTCCTACCAAGACACCACATTTCGTCGGGCGATTCCACTGAAAATGCGTGTCGATGTCGCTCTTTGGTGGCTCGCAACAGAAGCAGGCTATCGCACATTGGCTCACCTATTTGGCATTAGCAACGCATCAGTGTGCCTGATTGTAAACAACTTCTGCCACGTCGTGCGAGACGAGCTGTGGCATCGGTACATACAGCTTCCACGAGCTGATGAGCTACAGACCGTCCTCCGAGGTTGACGCGTGGAACGCAATGTGTAAGAATATCCGATCTGCCTGTTTACACGGCGGTCGCATTGTCACATATCCGATTCATATCTGATAAATTTCCACATATGAAGGAGGCCTGTATCCGATCTCAAAATATCCGAATGCATGCGTCCTTGTCCTATTTACATGGTCAAAAAACATATACGATCTGTGAGCAAAAAAATCGGAATTGGGTAACATTTAACTGACAGTGTAAATGTAGCCCTAGAGAAGCAATTGTTGGTGCACATCAATCTGGTATTGAGGCTAAGTCTCAGACTCTACAGTTAAGCTAGCATGCTAAATGTTCAAGTTCATGGCAGTACAATTAGAATAGGACTGAACAGGTGTGGCTTGTTTCTGGAAATGCTTGGCCATTTTGCGCACTGCACGTTTCGAGAAAACCAAACCCCGCATATCTGCAAAGCCTCACACCAGCTGTCACCAACGTGGCGTCGAAGGGGCGACGGCTTTGGCTTGTTTTGCAGCCACAGAACCTGGGCACCTTGCAGTCATTGAGTCAACCATGAACTCATCTGTATACCAAAGTATTCTGAAGTCAAATATAGTTAGACAACCACATGGGCCAATTCGGGTCATGCAACAGGACACTGATCCAATGCATAGCAGCAGAATCTAGACTTAGATCTGACTGACATGATGTGGTGGGACCTTAATGTAGCTGTGCAACAACAAATGCTTGCAAACCTCAGTGAAAAGAAGTAAAGCTGCACATAGAAGTGGGACAGAATTTTAAAACCTAGCAAGGACCGGATGTACTTTTTATTATTATTATTGAGGAAGTAAACCCTTGCCAAATCTCAGTATATGGAAAACAAACATTTACAGGGCACTGCTGCTTATCAGGTAGGACAAAAGACAGGGCAGAGACAGGATTGTTGCTTAGAGCCACACATTTTTCTTCAACTGAACCAAACCTTTTGTGGGTGGTGCATTTGAAAAAAAGAGAACGTGGCTTTGAAAAAAAATGTTCACTAAACAATAACATAAAGGCAAGACTGTGAGCCGCCATAAATCATCAAATAAAATTTATCACCCACGAGGAGCGACGACCCGTGAAAACAATAATTCAAACAAGAGGTAAAGGTGAGCTCATTAACCATTACTTGTCTACAAAGTGTTTGCATTTGAATTCAAAATGTGTCGTCGACCCGAGTCAGTAAATTAAGCTGATGACGAATGTGACATAAAAGACTGAATGGCGCCACACAGAAAAGGAGAGGAAAGGAGGAGATAAAGACAGCTATAGCCACAGTGTTTGCGTGAAGCTGTGTATGGAGGGGATAGAAGTGATATTGCTAAGTGTTTCATAAATGTCTGCTTCAGGGGCATTTTTATTATTTTCTTGGAACTCATAAATTCTAAGTGTATTGCATGTGTATCCATACCAAAGCTCCAGTCCATCCTCTAGCAAATAGACGTGTGGCGGTTGAGAAACATCGGTGCTCAGCTGGATGACAGGAAGAAGGAAAGGGTACAGATTCTTGCTCTCTGCCCCAAGACCCTGAGGAGACACAGAGATGTGGGACAGTTAATGCCTGAAAACGACAACCTGACAAGGAAAGAAGACAGGGAGGATCAAAACTGCACTGTACTGTACTTACTCCATGTGCCTCAGTTTAATCAAAATTCTTTACAGATCATCTGAGCTGAGCAGAGCAGAGCACAATAGATTTATAGATGTTCAAAGTGCAGCAGCTGTGACTCACCTTTTGCAGCACCTGCCGCCCAACTCCACCACCGGTCAGAGGACAAAACTTTTCATACAATAGATCAGGTGGACAAGAGGGGGGCCTGCATGCAAAGTCTTCAGCTCTGCTGCAAAAAATACTTGTTCGAGGTGCAGGAGTTATTTATTCATTTATTCATTATTTTATGTTCTTTTGATGGCGCCTTTATAACAGCACGGGCCCATTAAGTTAAATTGTTTAAAAAAGGACTGAGGCACAACTGCAGGAACTAAGTCGCAGCTCATTTATTGGTCATTTGGATTTTAATGACATTTTAGATGATATGGGGGTACGAAAGAAATGACAACATCTTCCTTTGGGGATATATATATATATATATATATATATATATATACATACACACACACCGCTACTTAGTAACAATCCAATTCTCATAGCCTTGTCGTACAGTTTGCTTTGCAATGAATGGGGAAAAAGAAAATC
Source organism: Odontesthes bonariensis (assembly GCF_027942865.1). Classification (NCBI taxonomy): domain Eukaryota; kingdom Metazoa; phylum Chordata; class Actinopteri; order Atheriniformes; family Atherinopsidae; genus Odontesthes; species Odontesthes bonariensis. Next base: position 18,352,593 of record NC_134511.1, read on the forward strand.
TGCTGTAGATTTGCTTCTGGAATGACGAGGAACCACAACTACTGGAACAAAAGCATCATATTTCAAAGCTTCATTTCTTCTTATAAGGCAAAGGATATTCTACACAAGTATACACATATTTTTCATACATATTCTTACATACACAATCCTCAAGGGACTTAGAGTCCCCACCAACAACCAAGTTTAGTTATGCTTATGAATTATGCACTCTGAAAAACCCTTTTCCCTCCAAAATCACCTCCATCTTTTTCACACAAAACCCTCAAACACTTGCCTGCTACTAGAAACTCGACCACCACCTCACATCATGCCCCTTTAAAGATTTCCCATCCCTTCATTTCTCACATCATTTTGTAAATTCACAGAAAAGGAGGGGGTGGGCGGCTTGAGCAGCAGAGTTAATCTGTGTGAAGGCACAGAGCATCCAGAGTAGTGTTTCAGAACTGTCAGCACCATTTCACTGATGGCATGGCATTCATTTACTCCCTCGTACATCTCTGTGGCTGTAAAAGAGAAAAAGCCTCACTCAATCCCCTGCTGGCAGTAAACCCGCCTCTCAATCACAGACACCAAGTCTCTTGCAAACCAAATTCACCCAAGTTTGAAAACAAGCAGGTTAATATGCCGGCTTTTGCGAGCTTAACAGCTGACTTATTGACACCAGCTCATTAATGGACATCAATAGGTTGCACCAGTCCCAGATGGAGTGCAGTTAAACAGTCAAAATGCACAAGTGACAGACTCTGGTCTCGGAGAAGATCTGAGCAGTGCTGTTTCAGAGCAACATATGTCATGTGTGTCACACGGGCTTGATATTTGTTATGCCATCCAAATGCTGTGCACTGTACAGATAAAGATTACACCTGAAACAATGCCTAAATTAAACATGCATCCTTTGCCTTTTAGTCGGTTCCCCTGCCCGCACAATCTGGGTAGAGTGGAACTATATATACACCGCACATATTTAAATCAAATTAGTACGAGAAAACAAATTCGAGGCCCATCAGCTGTGCGCCCCTATTTGTCAGATTCAGTTTGAGAGAGTAACACAAGAGCACAGCTGGCAAAGGCAGCTTGTCATTATCACTAAGCATTTCATCTGCCACTACGAAGTGCTGAAGCCGCAGCCACATAGGGGTCCAAATCTTATTGAAGGCTCAGGAAGGCAACTTCAATCCTCTGGGGGAATGGAGCTTGTGTCTGCAGCTTTTTTTTGTCTTCATTTAATGTCTTTATATAACTTTGTGGTAAACCCAACTGTCATTAAGGCAGCTGATTGAAAATGAAATACCATACAAACTTTCCCACAAGCACAACACAGCACTGCTCACAACATGCACGACAAGCATTCCATCCTGTTGTTGTGAAATTATACAAGTAAATCTGAAGAAAAAAAAAAAGCAAAGCAGGAAACACATTATTCAACCAGCTGCAAATATAACTGAAGCACAGAAATGCCACCGTTTAAGAGAAATATACCTCATCAAACCCAACAACTGCCAGATCCCCGAAAAAAAGTAAAAGCTCTCGTGCTCGAAATCCTGGTATTTCTGCTTTACGAAACCTTCACGTGCGCAGAAAATATGGAAGCAGACAATGGATGTCAAAGCAACGTACCTGCACCAAGTGGACAAGTGTGGTGAGTATGGCGCATCGTAGCATGTTGTGTTCCTCGGACTGCTTCCAGAGCAGAGGCAGATATTGAACCAGACAACCTACATATGGTCGAATCTGAAGAGGAAACAAAACGCACACACGTCACTGTGACAATCGATCCGCAAGTTCCAGGAAAACATATTTGCATTTGTTAGTATTGTTTAAAAAAAAAAAAAGATTTCCATTTAGGGGTAACAAAAGCTGCTTCAGCCTTTTGTTGAACCATATTCATTTATTTGTTTATTTGTTCAAGCTTTTGTTGGAACATGATTAGACAAAAAAGTCTTTCGGAATAAAGATGGCGAGGGGTTTGCCATTCTGAAGGATTGCATGGGCGAACTGCGGCCCAATTTAAGAAAAATGTCTCACAACTTAAATAAATAATCCAAATAATCATTTGGAAAATCAGATTTATATGACGTTTAAAGTCATAAAAATGTTTAGAAATTCCGGCGAAATCATTGTATGCATAGGGACAAAGCTGAAAACCAATGATTTTGTAACGGCCATCATTGTTACTGAACTTAATCTGTCACATATCCACAGAGCTAAACCTCTATCATGCAAAATAAGATAGCATCAGACTTAAGAGAGGTAGAAAAATTGTCAAGTCGTAATAAGAATTAAATGTGGAAATCACGGACGCTGTATTCTCTGAACTATGCAGCAGAGGGAGCATCTGAAGTTCCGTAAGACTTAAAAGCATTGCTCAAAGAAGAGTCTCAGCTTTCTTTGAAACATGTCTGCGGCGGGCAATTTGTGGCATCACATTGAAAATGAGAATACACTTTTCAAATGCTTTTTAGTTATACTTTAACATGCACAAGTCTGACAAGTTTGCTGCCAGCAATGTCAGAAGTGTCTGCGATTGTCTGTCGCCCTCGACTTTCTGGTGTGTCCGGCATCGGTTAGGTTTCGTCAAAGTTTTTTGGGTTTTTTAGCATATTAAATGGGTAATGGGTGTCAGTACTCTACTCACTCTAATATCACTCTAATCATCCAATTAGCATAGTTAATGAGTTCCACATGTTGGAACGACATCATTGTGTTATTTTGCAACTCATGAGGCTTAATTGCTTATTAAAGGAATATATTTAAAAAAAAACTAATAATGCATTAATGTAAATTGAAAAACAAGTTTTTGAGTGGTATAATGAAATGAAAACACACCCAAGACAGAACTATATTGAATGCTAAAAACTAAACTAATAGCGAGGGAATTTATGCATTTCGTTTTTCTACTATGTTCTCTGGTTTCCTGTAGTGAATTATGTATAGACTACTGTTCCTTTTTGCACTGCAAAGTTGTGCAGATTGTAGGTCCTAGTTGGCAGTTAGAAGTCTTTAGAGCTCAAATCTTGCCTTCAGAATGGTCCTCTACTTTCTGCTATCCCCTCAGCGGATCGTTTTCCCATCTCCTCCAATCCTATACATCTTCCTCTGTCATGGCATGCTTGTCCTCTCTCACCGCATCGATTAATCTCCTCTTTGCCCTTCCTCTCTTCCCCATTGCCTGGAAGCTCGCTCTTCAGAATCTTTCTCTCAAATATAGACATCATCACTCCTTGGAGCATTTTATAAGCAACTCAATCTCGCCCACCTTATTATGTCCCTCAAGAGTGCAACCTGAGCTGTTATACTCATCATAACTCAATTATTGCCACTCATAGTTTGAATCGTTGAATCTTTAACTCTTGCCTCCAAGTCTGCCTTTTTTCGTCAGTGGCAACATCCCGACACTTTACAACAAAGCTGGCATCTTAACTATCCTCTCAGGCAGTGTAATGATGATCAGACTTTTAGTATATATTCTGAAATACAATAAAAAAAACACATACAGCATATTTCATCTAATAAAATGGGGCCGTATCTGGAATCTTCTTTTCTAGAGTTTTTAACACTAGAAAAACCTTTTAGTTATAGACCATGTAGATTATATCACTCTCATTCCTGTCTATAAAAAAAGGAAAAAAACATTGGTCACTGATTATTGCACTGATTTAAGGACTTGAAAATAAGTTTTATCAGCCTTTTTCTGTGCTGACCTCGGCTAACCTTTTGTACTCCCTGTAGAGGACGTGCAGCCCTGCTGCAGAACCCACGGTAGGATTTTTATTTGCTCAATTACACCTTCATACAGAGCGGGCTAGGAGCAGATGAAAGAGTAAAAGCAGAAAAATGACATACAGCCCTGAGGATGGGATAAAAAGAGAGAGGAACACAGCCACCAACTAGCTGAGGGTGACATTTGTGAGATTGACAGCATAAAAAGGAGCTAAATTTCATATCTGTCATAGTGTTTATTTCAACTCAAGCTGCACTCATGGTTTCAATGCCTAGTTTTCTCAGCTGCTGCCACTTTTTGTGGGTTCAAAGTCCCTTGTGAGAGGAACTAGAATATTAATAGCACTTCAACTGACTCTAGAAGTTTAGCCAGGGCCAGTGACTGAGGATGACTTAACCAGACTGACAGTTCACAAGAATGAAAGGCATTTCTAAGACAGATTTAAGTCATGAAGTCATTGAAGTGAAGGTGCTTAAAATGGATCTGAAAAGAACTCAGTAGGGGGTCCAGAGGAAGGTCAGCTTTATTTAGGGATGACAGTTAAATGGATTAGTTACTTAATTGATACTCAGAAAAAGAAGAAGAAAGAAAAAAGTGAAAGACTGAACCCTAACAGTAAATAAAAAGGAGACATCGGAACAACTGCGGCCTGAAGGCTTGTGATTTACAAAAAAGTTCAATGAAAACCCACAGAGAAGTCATTAAGATCTGTATCTCAAAGTGGTCAGACTGTTGTTTTACCATGCTGGTCGGAGCACGAGGTGACCAATGTTTTAAACCGTGTCCCCTGCAGGTTTCAAAGCTCACCTGGATGTTCACTCTCTCAATGACGCAGGAGATGACGTGGAGCACCTGCATTTTAGTGTCACACTCCGTCACCTGCTGCAACAGCTGGAAGAGCAGCCCAAAGATGGACTCCAGATACTTAAATACAGACAAAAGTTATGCATTAGGTGGGATATAAACACAAACTGTTTCTTTATTTGATCAACTACAATTTTTGATTTCAAAGCCTCGTTAAGACATTGTACTCACTGGGAGGAATTGTTCTGTCCGGAACTCAAAGTCATCAACAGGTGGCAGATAGTTAAGGATTCAATTCTTTGGATGGATTGAAAAAGCACACGTGCAGTTCTTCTGCAGTTCTTTATAATGCGTTAGATAAGATGCTGTCTTTTTACGGAACATGTTAAATGAGCAGGATCAATTTGTTTGACACAGAAGTTTAGCCCCCTCTGAGAAACAATGCAAGTATGGGAAGGATATTCAGTTTGAGAGTGGTAGCAGTCTCAATCCGCACCTGTGAGGGACAGAGAAAAAAAATGCAGCTCATTGTAAAAAAGCTAAACTCCACACAGTCTCTCTTCCCAGATCAACAACAATCAAAGGTGCAGAGGAAAAAGGTCATCCTGGGCCTGAGTGCATGGGGAGCCGAGCCTAGAAAAACTGACTAAACGCAGAAACCGAAAAGATATGAACAGAAGATTGCTACATCCGCACAAAAGTCTGCAACCAAACACAAAGAACATAATTTAACTTCCCCGGACTCATTCAGACCTCAGGCACATCTTAAAATGTATTCTAAAACTTGAGCCTTATTTGAAAACAGCCTCCTTAAACCTGAGGGCTTTCTGGAAACCTGGACAGGGTAGTCAATCTCAACTAAAAGCTTTATTTCTCAGACGCTGAAAAAAGAAGAAGAATATGACATGAACACATTTCAGAGGTTTAAAAAATGGCTTTTATTGCCCTTAAATTCATCAACGTTAACAGTAAAATCATACTGTTTCAGTTATAACGGTGAGGTAAACGTTTATGTTGCATGTTCTCTTAAGGGGTTAAATTGCAGCCTCAGAGAGACTTGCAATGTCATTTTTAAAGAGGCAGCAGATCATCTTTTATGCACCGCCAGTGTGATCTGGCAGAGACAGAGGTTGGTGTGGACATGTCCACAGATGGCAGAAAGGTTATTAAAGAGGGTAAATGGGTCCAGAGAAAGATAAGGAGCTGAGAACTCCATTACCGCAGATCCCTTCAAGAACAAAATCCATGTTTCTCCAGGGATGCGGTGTTGGAGAAAATTGTTATCATATGCAACATATGAAAGTCTGTGCAGTATAATTTGACACCAAAGTTACTTGATGTGGAAGTAACTTTAACACCACCCTGCATGCTGCTTCATATGTGTCAATAAACTTAATTCTAGGTTTCCTTTGGACACCAGTCACCTTTCCACTACTGGTTCTTAGTGCAGCTGTTGACCTCATACATCTGTATGCCATAAGCTAAGTAGAAAGCCAGTTTGCCCTTTTTTAGCCCGGCTTCCTCATGGTTCAAGTCTCTAATATTGGAAATAACACAATGTGTTTTTTTAACATGCAACTTGCTGTCATTGATTGTTTCCAGTTCTGATGAAAGTGCATCTCCCCTTCACTGCAGTTGTTAACCCCGCTGCATGGTCCTGTATCCAGGACTATTTTCTGATGAAATATGGAATACTCCAGGGTTCTGCTCTTGGGTCAAAAATACTGATAGTTTCAAGTATGTGAGTATTCAAGCTATGTCCATATCCATCTATTCACCTCATTTCTTTTTCTCTGATTATGTAACTGTGTTGGTTGAGTTTAGGCTCTCTAGTGTTTCTGCTCTCTCTAGGCGTCATGTGGATCCTGTCTCAACCTTCAGAAGTTGTTTTTCTGGATCTGATTATTCATGCAGGAAACATTTCAACGGGGAAGTCATAACTCATAACCAAGTTGTTAAGCCCAATTTAATAAATCAGTGACTTTGGCCTGTGTTGCTGAAAGTATCTTTGAATAGTATGAGCCATACCCTGGTCTTTTGAAAAAGGTGCTCAAAGTTTTGTATCTTTGCTGGTCGCAAGGCTGGAGATAACAGAAAACAGTTTGGGAGCTTTTGTTTTAGCTGTCTGTGCCGCTCTCAGGCCAAAACTAATCGGTTAAAAACTTCCTCAAGCCTTACAGAGCCGGGAAGGGCCAACAACAATCGATCACACAACAAAAAGTACAATGTGCCAAAAAAAAAAATCACAAAGGAGCACAGGGGAAAAGCTCAAACAGCAGCTACACTAGAAAAACTGAATTATTTTCACACTTTAGTTGAACTCAGTCACATTGCAGATCTTTTACTTTGGTCTCTCCCATAGCAGAGCAAACCCAAGGAAACAACAAGAGAACCAATACAACCAAGAGCAGCACACAGTTCAGATTATTCCACATGTTTATGCCACCGTCTCAAAGTAGCAGCAAAATGCTAAAACACGTAGACGTGCATTTGCAAGGCACCAACAAGGAGCATAAACAGAACTATGTTAGGCCCTTTATCCAAAAAAACTTGTTACACAAAGTACAACAATGTGGGGTTTGTTACCTATGCCCAAGTTTTGAATCAAACCAGCAACATCAGAATGAAAGCAGACCACTACCACCACCTCCTGAGCTACAGCAGCCTAACTTACTTTAAGGTTATCTTTTGTAGGCTATAGAAAAAGTACTGCAGACATTCCCTCAAAACACACCCGTCCTCTGAGGAGGATGATATCTAAAGTATGGAGGAGCTGGGTGGCAAGAGCATATCTAGTGAGTTGACGTGAAAGTCATCTTGTCAAACTAATATCAGGATCACACATGCATCTGTATTCACCAAACTATGAACGGACTCATTTAACTCTTTCGTTGCCATTGACGTCTATAGACGTCAATTTAAAAAAAAAAAACGCTGACTGCCAAAGACGTCTATAGACGTCAATTGCGTTTTTTAACGGAGCGGGCTGGGGGACAATCTAGCGGAGTTTGTCACTAAATCTTAGGCTTGTAAACACTAAACAGAGAATATACTGGCAAAATTACCCGCAAGGTGGCAGCAGTGCCACTTTGCACAAAAAAAGAAAAGCTTTTCTCTGTTTTTTGGGTCAAACAGCTGTTTTTGGTGAAACCAACCTATGTTCTACTGTCTATTACTAAAGGACTGAAAATGGTAGAAACAAACTTTTTTTTCCTGATGAAAGAAGAGAGTCTACTCTTTCGTTTGGTAATTTCGGTGTGTACATAGTCATAAGACACACTTTTCTGTGGGTCTTGGAAAATCAGTCAAAATACTGTAAAACACTTGGCAGTATGGGTCTCTCTGAACTGAAAATGGCTGGCAGCCAATGAGTTAAATAGGAAAGCTCACAAAAAACAACCCCTCATTCTTTCACCACAGACCTGTCACTGCTGCAGAGAATCACAACTGCGAAGTTAACATTTATAGCAGTGAATAGTCTGCGTTTATGAAGTACTGACAGTTAAGGGATCCATAACATAACATTTAAAACAGGAGCATAACAATAACCTTAACTTAACTTGCAGTGTTATACAGTCAAACTATAATTCCTTTAAACACGCATTTACATAAATAACAATAATAATAACACTTAAAAGAAAGTAATGAATGATAATAGATCTGAGTCACTCTTTTGCATTGAGTGTGCTATTTATTATTAATGTCTCGTAATTTCATATGCTCCAAGAAGATAACTGCAGCTTGGCAGGGTATCGCATCTTAAATACAAAAAGATTCAATCTAACTGTAAACCTAATGAGTTTAAAACTGATAACTGGTTTGTGTGTGCTCCAATCACAAGAACTGAATATGCATTCCATGTTGAAAATATAAAGAAAAATACTAACTCCCTAAAAAAAATATGAATACAAAATCAAGCAATGAAAGGTGTGTGTCGACAAAGGCACTGGCAGCAGCACTGGCAATTCAAACAGTGACAAGAACTTAATTTGATATAATGCCTGATGAAATAGACAAATAGAACAAACATAATATCTGACAGTGACTCAGTCAAAATACATGTGCTCCGACAAGTTTTTTTTTGTCAAAATGTGAAAAATTTAAAGATTAACTAAAAGAAAACAAGTTTAAATCAAGCAGATTAAATTAGATTAAACTTTGTGAATCTAAATATTTAATCAAGCTACTCTTTGAAAGAGGTTGCCAAAGATTAACTGCAGTAATCGATAAACATAAAACTATATTGCCAAAAGTGTTCACTCACCCATCCAAATAATTAAATTCAGGTGTTCCAATCTCTTCCATGGCCACAGGTGTATAAATTTAAGCACCTAGTCATGCAGACTGCTTCTACAAACATTTGGGAAAGAATGGGTCGCTCTCAGGAGCTCAGTGAATTCCAGCGTGGTACCGTAACAGGATGCCATCTGTGCAACAAGTGTCGTGAAATTTCCTCGCTGCTAAATATTCTACACTCAACTGTCAGTAGTATGATAACAAAGTGGAAGCGATTCGGAACGACAGCAACTCAGTCACGAAGTGGTCGGCCACGTAAAATGACAGAGCAGGGTCAGCGGATGCTGAGGCGCATAGTGCGCAGAGGTCGCCAACTTTCTGCAGAGTCAATGGCTACAGACCTCCAAACTTCATGTGGCCTTCAGATTAGCTCAAGAACATTACGTAGAGAGCTTCATGGAATGGCTTTCCATGGCCGAGCAGCTGCATCCAAGTCATACATCACCAAGTGCAATGCAAAGCGTCGGCTGCAGTGGTGTAAAGCACGCCACCACTGGACTCTGGAGCAGTGGAGACGCATTCTCTGGAGTGAAGAATTACGCTTCTCCATCTGATAGATGAGTCAGGGTCTTTTGCCAGGAGAACAGTACCTGTCTGACTGCATTGTGCGAACTGTAAAGTTTGGTGGAGGGGGGATTATGGTGTGGGCTTGTTTCTCAGGAGCTGGGCTTGGCCCCTTAGTTCCAGTGAAAGGAACTCTAAATGCTTCAGCATACCAAGAGATTTTGGACAATTTCATATTCCCAACTTTGTGGAAACAGTTTGGGGATGGCCCCTTCCTGTTCCAACATGACTGCGCACCAGTGCACAAAGCAAGATCCATAAAAACATTGATGAGCGAGTTTGGTGTGGAAGAACTTGACTGTCCTGCACAGAGTCCTGACCTCGACCTGATAGAACACCTTTGGGATGAATTAGAGCAGAGACTGTTACTCAGGCCTTCTTGTTCAACATCAGTGTCTGACCTCACAGATGCGCTTCTGGAAGAATGGTCAAAAATTCCCATAAACACACTCCTAAACCTTGTGGAAAGCTTGCCCAGAAGAGTTGAAACCGTTATAGCTGCAAAGGGTGGGCCAACATCATATTAAACCCTGTGGATTAAGAATGGGATGTCACTTAAGTTCGTATTCGTGTAAAAGCAGATGAGCGAATTCTTTTGGCAATAAAGTGTATAATGAGCTACATTCTATCAAGCTGTCTGCATGTTACCTCACAAATGTTTTTAATTCCTTCCTTATTTAGTGGTCTGTCTTAGATGCACTAACTGAACCCCTGCAGATAAGTACTTACATCTGATGAGGGGAAAAAAAGACCACTTGATGCAACATGGGTATTTCAGGAAAAGTCTTAAGAAAAGCGCATTACATTTCACTCCAACTCCATGTTCTCTTCTTACTGTCGAGTTTTAATCTTAATTAATCCCATTAATGATCTGTGATTTAAAACTGAAGTCTGTAAGGATGCTGCGTTTGCTGTGCAGACATTAAAAACACTTTATTAGAGGGATTGTAATCATCAAACACCGATCCCTTTAAGCAATACCTCAAAGCCCTTTGACGCAATCGATAGGGAAAAGAAGTGAGCAGGAACAGGACACACAGTCGAAACGTTGCAGTCTGACGTCATCAAAGCTGACTTAGCGACAATTCAATGTTTCTTTGACACAAAAACATAGAAAGTTTGCAACAGTACACTCATCATATGCCCAAAAAAGCAGACCTTTACTACAATTTAGAAGCACACATTTTACCCATTAACAGCATCTTTTTAAAAACAATAAAGTGCTACTGTTTATATATCTAGTACTCCAAACATTTCTCCTCAACAAACAGGGGTGTTGCTTTATATCTTGACCAGACACCCGAGTCTAACTTTAGGACACAATGTGCCGCATGTCTCCCTCATCGTTTACGATCTTGAATAAAACGACATGGATGAGACTGGTCATGCAAGCAGATCATACTGCAGAGTCGTAACAAAAACGGGAGAAAAGCAAGCATGCACAGATGATGTAACTGTAGTTAAAAGCAGTTGTCCCCGGCTGCTCATTCAGGAAAAAAACTTTACAACAAGATGTCTTGGTGAATGTGACTGAGCTCCTAGGAGTAAATCTAGAAGACTCCTGTCAATTACTCCTTTCAGTTCAGTACATTAACTGAAATATCTGATACATGCAAGTGTTATCTTGGGCGATTAACTCTCTTTCCTAACAACAAGCACAACGTAATAGCAATATTAATGATTAATTGGACTGAGTGCTAGAGAGTAGTTGTTCCCATTAAGCCTCATTAAAAGTTTATGATCAATAATTCATCCTGCCTTGGAGCTGGCTGAGGCATTATTGATCAGGGGGCTACAACAGGATCGGTGAGCTGGTCAGTGATGTAAAAGTAAGCTTGTGTGAAGGAAAACCACTGAAAGCATCATACATGGCAGAAGAAAAAAAAAAAACTATTTTGAGGAAATAAATGACAAGAACATTTAAAATACTTGAAAATGAGCCATGTTTATGACACCATATGTGTATGATGATGGTCATTTTGTGGAGACATGACATTCATTTTCATTAAATTGGCATCCATAGCAGCAGATGGCACCAGGCCTAATGGAAATGTAATCTAGCTCGCAAACGTAGGGCGCTACAGATTCATCTAGACTATTTTGCATTGCAAGTATCACCCTGTGTGCCTCTCCTACATGTATGGAACCAAAGAACCCAAAACAATAATGCACCATTCATAAATCACTATCAGAGTCATGAAATTAATAATGTCAGAGCTGCACAGATGATAGCTTGATTGAATATCATTCCATGGTCTAATCTAATTCATCTAATTTTTTTATTTCCCCCACTGGGGGAGGTGAATAAAGTATTTTTCTATTTTCTATTCTATTCTAATTGTACTGTGGAGCAGCATAGCAGCAGCTTATTTTCCAAACTAGGACAAGAAGTTTATCAACTGTAGAGATAAATATGTGTAAATATGTAAAAGAAAGGCTTGTATCTTTAATCTAAACAATATTAAGGTATCTTTCGAAGAAATGGTAAACTTTAGAGGACTTCAGGATTTCTGAGTTGATAAGCTGAGAAGAAGGATGACAGTCGTACTGTATCAGGGCTCTCCTTAAGCTCCAACTTAAAAGCAGAAATATGTTAGTGTAGCTGACCTCGCTTTAACTTTTTAAAGTAAACAGACAGAAAGAAAAAGAAAGGTCTGTCGCTGCCTTACCACCAGGTCGGGGTCCTGCATGAGGTTCAGGATAACCTCGTAGAGCACAGGTCGAAGGTCAGATTTGAACTTGACAGAGATCCATTGTCCTATCAGCCAGATGACTCGTCTGCGTATCAACTTGTACCTGGCAGAGAGGAGTAAAACAAAAAGTTCCGTTTAGTATTTCTACAGAAAATATCCCTGCACTCTTCACCTAAATAATTTTGACTTGCAGACTGGATTATTGGATCCATGAAAGACATACATTCTGTAGTAGCATGCAAACTATCTCTTCACTTCAAAATGAGGCCATTTGCACAGCAATTACTAATGGCTCCTCCTGGAATTTCTTTCATCAGCAACATATGCTGGAAACTATCATCTGACGGAATAAGCAACATATTACAGTCCCTCAGTTAAATATATCAAGCTCCTTCATTATGTCTAATGTAGGCCACTCTGTGGCTATGCATATTGAAGAATTAATGTGCACAACACCATGAGAAAGAGAAGGATGAAGTGGCAGTATCATAAAGGAGATTTAGGACCCAAGTGAGGGATCTTTTGAAGATGCCATTTTAGAAACATAACCCAGCGAGTAAACCAAGTTCAAAAATGCAAGGCAAGTGCTTAGGAACTGATGTATACCTGTTTAAATGAATGCATGACCGCAAAGCAAATAAAGCTAGGGGGACAATGAAACTAAAACCACTAAGCAAAGACTGAGTAAAATAAATAGTCTCGTTAGAAAGCAAAGGGGTTCAGAGGCCCACTGGGGCTAATGTGAATTAAATTGCCCTGCACTGCAAGTAAGGCACTGATAGTTTTTCAACTCTCGTTTTGCGCAGGTGTCCCAAAGCAGCTGTCCTTTAAACTGTGTTGAGGAACCACCTTCACAGAAATGAGGGAGTGGAGAGATGAGAGGATTAAGGAAAGGAGATAACACGCATCCTGGCTTCACGTCAAATATCCACATGGCGTGAAGACACCAAAGTCTGGGCAACTAGACAGAAGATACTAAACAGCAGCATGACTCAGGGCTTGGAGATGGCACATGACATGATGTACCGTGTAAGTCTGTGTATGTCTGTAAGGGTACGAGCACGCAACAAAAGAGAAAAAAAAAACTTCTGTTTGCTTTTAAAGGCTAAAATGTCTATGAAAACAACTAGAACTAACAACGTTAATCTATATGACATTTAGACTTTATTTCTCATCACTTTAAAAGCAAAGTATGGCACTTAAACCCTAACGAGGTAAACTGCTCAGAGGCGTTGGGGGATGCAAAGAAAGTCAATGGGCATTGAATTCAGGGTTGCCAACTTTTCCAAAAACCTTGGAGTGAGATTTCAGCGGGTCGGTTCGCGACACGCATCTCAGAAGTTGTTCCACAGTACAGATATATATATATATCTGTGTAGATATGATGTAGATACATGTTATTATGTTAAATACATGTATTTTATGAATATGCAATAGTGCAGAGTGTGGGGCCTTCCTCTAGAAAATTTTGCATTTCTTCAATGCAATTTCTTCCATTCTTGTTGATTTTAGGGTCACTAGTTAGACATGGCAAATCCTAAATCCACATCTCATTCATAGCCTACATCCTCAGCTGCCCTTCAAAAGACAATGTTGTTTAAACAGAGAGAAACTAGTCTAGGCTGGTTCAACAAATTTCAAGGCAAAGGTGAGATGGTATATGTAGATTTTTAATGGAGTTTCATGCCATAGTCATAGATCAATTCAGAATTTAACAGAAAATGTACAAAATGACAATGTACACAGTCCCTCTTAAAAATAACTTAATATATACAATATAATATATTACAAATATCAATATATAAACTCAAATCAGAAATCAAAATATTAATAATATTAATATAAACATTAACATTCTGTAACAATTGTGACCATCAAAAAGATAACCATTCATCAGGATTGCTGATCCATTTTTTTGTTTGCCTTTTCTTGGTCTCTTTTTTTTTGCCTTTAATGTCCATATCCAAAGTGTCTCTCTTCAATTTCCAACTCATACAGTACAGTCCCCTCCAAAAGGCTACCAGGCACACACACACCACCAGACAGACAGACAGACAGGCACACACACACCACCAGACAGACAGACAGACAGACAGACAGACAGACAGACAGACAGACAGACAGACACACACCACCAGGCACAAAAAAACCCAGAAGATATCAGTGTGTGCATATCTAATCATCACATCGTAAAGAACTGTTATAGCGGGTTGTGGCAGACTTTGCGTCTTTCACCATCTGAGCCGGGGGCTCATACTTGTAGCATGGCTCTAGGTCGTTCATTTTTAGGCACATAATGGAAGAGAGGGTACCATCGAGTGAAAGCCTATTTCTTGTGTTACCTTACTGATTTCGCGGCTTCTCAGTGAAGTAGCAAATTCTGTCCTACCCCTCAGTTTGAACTGGCCGCGCTCACTTGAATCGAATAACACTACATTGCTGTAGTGAGCGCTGCGTTACCAAACAGATTTCGCCTTGGCAGACCGACGTCACTGACGTACCGACTGATGTACCGACTGACGTAATGACAAGCCGTTTCCAGCGAACCAACAATCAGAGAGGGATTAGACATTCTGCTGTGGTCCAATAATGAGTTTAAGCATTCGGAAATAATAGAACGAGTGAAAAAAATCAACACAGAAAGAAAAAATGATCTAGCGTGAGATTTCTTTGTTAAGTGTGAGAGCGTGACACTAAGTCCGAAAGAGTGAGTGTCACGGCAGATGCGTGAGAGTTGGCAACCCTGTTGAATTAGTTTATAGACAAATGAAGGCTATGTACACACGTAGCCGGGTATTTTTAAAACCGAATATTTCCCCCCCTCCGTTTATAAAATAATTTGTATCCACATTACCTCGTTTTCGAAAAAAAAAAAACTTCCACACATAACCGAACATCTGTATTTTCAATCACATTCATAAGCATCCAAACCTGTAGATGGCAGTGCGTCCCGGTCTGATCCAAAACCGGCGTTGACGATTTCGGCGAAGAACATGCCTACGTGGAGTTGTTATGAGGGGGTAAATCACCGACCGCAATATTGCCCGTCGGCTGTGCTCTTGGAGCAGTAGTTGGGCGTGTAAAATCAAGGCAGTAAACAGCACCTGCACAGTGTTTCCCACAGAATTTTTGGAAACTATGGGGGGGGGGTAAAATCACGCGGCGTAAATTTGTGCGACTGCAGATTTTATTTTATTTGATTGATTTGCACACATTCATTCAAATATATAAAAAAAAAAAAAATACACAGCAACAACCCAACAAATTAAAAAAAAAAAGGAATGTGTGCTGGAGATGTCAGAAACCCTTGTGGGCTTATAAGGAAACCTCATCTTGTCATTAAAACCCAATGATAACAAATGTAATAGAAAATATTTACAGATTTAAAGAGGACGTAAGGATTTGGTGACAACATAGGTATCAATTGCCCCTTTTCCACCGCCAAGCTAGCCCTACTCTACTCGGTTCGATATAATCCAACACTACACTACACGACACGGCACCAGTAACATTTTCTTTTCCACCCAAACTGTGGCCTGGAAGTGGGCGGAGTCGGCCCGTTCACCACTAACGTGACGTCGGTTTCAGGTGACTACAAAGTGTCACGCCGCGGTTAGTCAAAAGTAAACACAAGATCGAGTGTAATGTGTAATGCAGTTGACAATCCATATTGTTTAGTTAAACCAAGCTCTTTATTAAAAAAGACAGCACAAAAGTAAACAGCAGGAGTTCTCTCAGATACAGGCGACGCCAGTGTTGGTGCCGGTGGAATGCAGATCAGCTGTTGCCTCAGCTGTAGATTGCGATGCCATTGTCGGTTCTGAAGCCTGCAGGATTGGAGGATCTTCGCTGACCTCAGCAACCGAACACTCATCGGTTGCACAAACCGAGTCTTGAGTGAAAAAAAATAAAAAGTGTGAACATACGAAACGCATACACGTAACCGCATAGGTGAGACACTGTGCTAGCCTTCCAAAACAGCGTTGTTTGCTAGCTCACTCAGAACAACTTATGAGACGTCTGTGTAACGTTTTAGACAAGTTAAAGACTGAACATGTATTTGTTACGATATAAAACATGCATTTGTTAAGACATATGCGTTGCACCAATGGGATAAGAACAACTTACCATTTTTCATCGCCTCCAACAAAGACGTCGCCGTATCCATGCCGTTCGCCGGGCGGTGACCGTAAATGCCGTCCATTTGGTCGAACCACTTCCATGTCTTTCGGTTTGACCCACTCCGGCTGTTGTGGTCCTTTACCTGCCGGTAATAGCTCTTCAGCTTGTCTCGGCACTGCTGAGAATTCCGGTGATAGCATGGCTAGCCATCAGCTTGGTTATATCCTGGAACACCTTCTCATTTCATGTCGCTCCGTCCAGTTCCTTCTGCACGCGGTCCTCAGCCACCACACACAGAAAGGTCTGCACCTCGCTCACTGTCCATGGGTTGGCTTTCTTTCTCTGGTCTTCCATCTTCACAATTCTGTTTATTCTCTGGTTCTCTCGCAGTTGTGTTTTCATACATGGCGGGTGTTTCATACATAAAGCTCCCCGAGCTTCGTTGCGTGTATGACGTAATTTCACCTGACCAATCAGTGGACAGCACTGATCATGTGACGTTTTAGCACCGACAAGTACCTACTAGACCCACCTCTGAAGCAGGTACTTGCCGGGGCTCAAAATTGTAACGGGTCCCACCTTCAACCCGCGGTGGAAAAGCTCCCAACCAGGGTAGAGTGGGACCGTGTAGAGCTGTGTTGGTACAAAAATGTTCGGTGGAAAAGGGGCAAATGTTTCTTTTGGGTAGTCCCTCTCACTCAGACTGGTGACACACCATGCTGGTCACAAAAAAACAGATATAAATGAAACAGAAGTAAACAAATCAGTACACGAATATATGAATAAGACTGCGAGCTAAAATGTGTAAAAAAAAAAATCTGAATCAATCAGTCAACGGGACAGTTGAATTCATTCGACATAAGTCAGCCACACAAACTATGGGCTGACAATTGGAATTAATCAGAAAGCCCAAATGTAGGGGGTGCTTTTTATGTCATCGTCAACAAACACACCAAACCCAACTACTGTATGTATGAAGTGGGAGAGAAAAAAAACATCCATGTCAAATTGTAGCAACAAGGGAATGATGAAAACAACCAATAGACAGACGAATGTGACAGATGTTCAGGTCACCCAGAAGAGCGATTCCTCCAACACTAAAAGGTCGAGCCACAAAAGATGACGTCAAAAGTCCAAAGTGTTCTTTGCAGCCTTTTGTGCTGACACAAGAACAATGGAAAACATCTATACTTAAACAGCTGTGCAGGCCATACAAAAAGTTTGTTTTTGGCTCATCAAAGATGGCTTGTGTAATCGATACTAAGGGCATGTAGAGGTATAACTAATTTGTGAGCTTTCTCTGAGCATGTGAATTTGTGTGTGTGCACTTCGAGATGGCTTTCCGTCTCTGAGCCGTAAGCACTCAGGCATGATCATTCATCGCAGTTATGGCTTTGGCAGGGAAGATGAGAAAAGAATGTCAGCACGTCAAAATCAAAGAGTGCTAAAGAGTATGCAAGTGCAACTGCACACAGCCTGTTTGTGTAGCACCCAATAGAGGCAACTAATTCAGTGGCTGCCCGAGGCTCAAACACCAGGCTTGAACAGTTAAGAATAATCCCCTGACAGATGTGCATTCCATGGCTGTAAATAGAATGATAGAGAAACTTAGTGACGCCTGACGTAGAGATCAATTGGAGAGATTAATTCCACCATGAAATGCACAACCTCTCAGGTATTCTCCTATTCAAACCATGGCCACTTAGCATCATAATACAATTTGTAGAGTGACTCTTGGGGTAATGTACTACTGTACATGATGCTGATCTCCACTGACTTCCATCTGACTTTAATGTGAACATGACGGACTTACTAACTTAAACAGCACACATGCACTCTTCTTTGCGTCAGTCGTATCAACAACAACAGAAAGCATCGTATGCGTGAGACAGCTCGGGGGAATAAATTAAGAAACACAAACAATTTTGAAACCAAAGCTATTGCAGCAGATTTGTAGATGAAGAAATTTAGCTCTATAAGGCAGCATATATAACTATATATATCTCCTATCTAGGATCATACATTGAAGTGACACAAGTTGGATTCTAAAAAAAAAATCTGCTAAATTGGAATTGAGTCACTTCAGCCTGGTATTGTGAACATAAACAGAAATTTCAACAAAAACAATCGCACAACAAATTAGAACATTGAACAGTCCTTACAGCTGCTGCCCTGCATCATTCATTTAGCCTAATTTCAGCTCACTCATTTCAAGTCCTTTCCTCTACTGATGCATGTTCATCATGGACATTTGAAGTCAGACTTAACTGAGCAGTGCACTGCTGAGAACTGATCAGTGTAGAGTAAACATGAGAGAATGCTGAAAGCATTTATTTTCCTTTGCTTCATCATACAGTGCAGTATAGAGACACCTGGGCATCAACCAACCTGCCTACATCAGAGCTACACAGCAACCTTAAGTCATCGAATGCTTCCGATGCCACGTCTGAAGGCTACAAGAGTCCATTACAATGTATGGCAGTCTGATTCAAGGTCTGTATGGGAAATGACGGCCCACAAATCCAACAAGAATCACAACCAATGACCACTTTCTCTCTTTTTCCCCACCGATGCTGCAGTTAGGCATGACCGGTCATACAGCTATTTATTTGCATGCCCTTAACTTCAACACATTGCCAAAAATCCTGTTTGGCAACACATTTAAAGATGACTTATGACTGCAATTCTGGGTGCTTTGCTGTAAGAGCGTTTTACAAAATTAGAAATATGGCAAAATATGCAGGGCTTGTTATTGCACTAGCAGATGTTTAGCTGGATGGAGATAAGTGAGGTCTTGCGAGATCAACTAATCTAAGTCTGCCAGAAAATCTGCCAACTCACTTGCTTCTGGCAGATGCCTAAAAGGAGGTGTCCTTCTCGGGAGTTTTTGCCCAATGGGGGAAATATTTCCGTCGCCTAGCTGCTATGTTTTTTTCTGGCATTACTATTACCACAGTACAAACACAAAGTTAATAAAGATAAATTACTTATATAGAAATACCGCAACATAATGGCTCAAACAAATTAAACCCAGGACAATACAAACACCTTAACACACTCTGGACATGACTCGATTTCATCTCAACTCAGCTGACCAGCAAAAAAAAATAAAGCCATAGAATAAAAATATTGTTTGACTGCCACATATTTACACATTTCCCCCTCAGTCTTAGGGACACAATCTTTAAAATTTGGTTATAATTGGTTATAAATAAAAACAAATACACTAGAAAGAGGTGGAAGAAGTCCTGAGTAATGGGGCAAGTGAGTACATTAACCACTTGGTGACAGACAATTTTACACATTGTGACTTAACTGTGATGAGATTGCTAATGGCAACTGTCCATCTCTGTCAAGTAAAGTTGAATTCTCTATGCGATAGCTCCACAGACTTTAAAAGCAGAGCTCCTTTCCACTACAGTTTATACTCGTTTCCGATGCGCTCCACTGAGATTTGGAATCAGCTGGGTGACGTGTCCCACCGTGCCGACTCATCCTTGCACACAGGCCAATTTAGTTCTTCCAACTACATCCTTTCCCATCTCAGAGGGCTATCGGCAGCATATCAACTTTTGCCCATTTCACCTTTGTGCTTACAACAAAGGATTCCAACACTCAACAAAAAGCACGTCAGACCTGGCTTAAAAGGGCAATTTAATCATGACGCAATGTAAAACAAGTACACTTGCGGACACATGAACAAGAAGAACTAGACTTTAACGCTAAAGAAGAGCAAACCCAAACAGTCGCCCAAAGGAAACCTTAAATAGTTGCAGTGTGAATTAAAACAATCTACCATCCATGACAGGGAAATGTAACAAATAAAGAGGCGGGAAGAATTTAATCTTAAAAGGGATCCCCTCTTCTCGCATTGTAAAAGGTTAATGAGTTGGGCGCGAATGACCTGCCGTACTTGTCCTTATTACAGCAGAACTAATGAAGCCACCGACAGAACACATCTGTTGTTTAATCTGAATGCTATCTGTAGCATACATAATAAGTTAACATCAGAGTATTTTTGTGGGTTATGAATGCATCGTTTGACATTTTTATTCAGAGCAAACATGCCGCTCTGCCCACTGCTTCAGTGAGCCATAAGATTAGAAATAAAGAAGCATGTGGCAGCTTTTTTGAGCATACATAGAAATGTTTCCCAACTTCTGTAAATTTTTCTTCTTCTCCGTGTAGACTTTTCACTTTCATCAGTTACCAAAGGATCAGATTTCCTGTGCACATGTCTTTGTATTATTGCATGAATTCTGAATTCATAAAAGATCAAAACATAAAAACAGAGCTAGCATTGGACTGCATCGCATTGCATTTTGCTCTTTTGGGTTATTTCAGGATTCCATTTCTCAGGCAGTATAATTCCAGAAACCCTACACTAAGGGTGACTTGCCTACACAGTAGATTTTCATTTGTTGGCACATGTTCCATTTGTTCAAAAAGACAGAAAAGAACATTTTCAAGCAATCAAAGGCAAAACAGTGGTGGAGCTGAACCTTAAGAAAAAGTACAAAAGCATAAAGGCTCGGGTAAAAGTGAAGGATTCATTCACACCTGCACTATATGTGGGTGTAGGGCCACTGTGACATCAGTGATGTCAGCGCTAACCTGAGTGACGGACCTTCTGAGTGCCGCAGGCTTTTTCTTTTGATGGCCTTAGGGTCCGAGTGTACAGGGCATTCCTTTGTTCTTCATTTCTATCACGTCACCTCCCCTAAGGCCACTCTTTTACGACAAATTTCATTGTATTCATCTGGCAGCCCACTGTTTGTTACTTGTTCCTCTCCACTTTGTACAACTGTTTGTCTCATCTTGTTTTTCCCCGCACGAATGCTGATGTTGTCATATGTTTGGCCACTACTTGTAGAATGAACATCTAAATACAAACAGCAGTTAATGTGGCCTGACAGGAGCTAACTCCGTGTATTAGCTGGTTACTACTGGCTGCAATCAGTGTGTCGCGGTTGGAATTAAAATCATAGAATACAATATGAAATGTGGCATTTTTTTTAGTGACTATTACAGAGGAAATGACTCAACTCTGTGGTAATTTCTGAGGCCATAAGGGATTTGTACTGAAACTTGTTCTTGTACACAAAAAGAACCGTATCACTTCCAACACAATACCTGTGATGGTTGACTTGCAGCTCTCCGAGAAGCTGATTCTTGAACCACTGGTCAAAGTCCACATTGTCAAAGAGTTCATAAGCTGCCAGTCCGACTGCATTGTAAACTGCAAACACAGAAAGATAGAAGATATTTTGCATGCTATATTTCTTATTTTAGGAATATTTATTACTTGCTATGTGGAACAGACAGTGAGGGGTGGGGGGGGGGATCTCAGAAGGGAGACTGTTTAACGGGAAAGGAACAGACTTTGTAAATGACTGGTAATATGCTTGGCCAAGCAGTAGGCAAAACAATAATGGGGCGTTACTGTTGGTGTGTGCCAATGGGAGTGAGACAAAAAGCAGAGCAAATAAGCGACAGCTATGAAACCATGCTGGTATGTCTCAGTAGGATCATTCAAAAGGTTACAGAAGCAGCTACGCCTCATATCTTCTCTCATTTAACATGAGATGAAGATGGATAGGTGGGATGAAGGGCAGAAAGGATCAATATCCATAAGTCGCATCTGTATTAGTCCTTATTACAAAGACAGGGGCTTTCCTTCTCATGGATTAATAAAACTGATGGGAAAACTGAACGTTTTGAATGTGTTGATCCCCACCATCATCAGTTCTTTATTAGCACTTAAATAGTGCCATTTTGTCTCATTTTCACACTTTTGACAGACTTTTTTTTTTTTTTAACACCGACCACTTTTCATCCCCCTGGGATACGGTCTCCAGTCTAATTATTACTTGCTCTATATCACAGCAAAGGTTTTCTGGCTCCCAAAAATTAAGGTTCAACATTTTGAAATTATAGTGTAGTATAGCAATTCTTAAACCAATAAGAGTAGGTAGACCTTTGACTGACCTGCATCCTTCATCAGCAACTGGACGGGATCCTCCACATTACTTGGACCTGGAAGGACACAAACACCCACTGGATGGAATTTCAGTGCCAAGATAGACTGGATTTTTAGGATAAGAGTTTGAGCCATAATCCTTCAATACAAACACTGTTCAATGACAGCAAGAGATGTGTAGAATGTAACGGACCCTGTGACCACATAACTCAGCAGAAACTTAAAGAGGCCTTGACCTGCTGTATCAATCATGCCCAAGTTATTTTATCATCTTGGCCTCTTCCCCCCTCCATTAGTCTTTGTTTTGTACTCTGACTTCCCAAATCAATAGATGCTTTCTTTCAACAGCACAATCACTCAATCTGGCAATTTTTTTCAACTTCCACTCTGTCGCTTGAAAAGGAAAGCAGCTTCAGAGACGGGGCAGAGGCAGACCCCTGTGATCCGCCACTGTGAGCAATGGCACCACTAATTCAGCAACAGAACGGGAGCTACACGCCACTTTCCCCCACGAGGCCGGACAGCAGTGTGTGTGTGTTTGCGCGTGTGTGCGTGTGCGTGTGTGTGTGTGTGTGTGTGTTTCTGACAGGTGTGGTGGGAATCTCCAGGGACTTTCACAGTATTGTCAAGATTATGGATCAATGCTACAGATACTGAGACTACTTAAACCAGCATAAAATACATATTCTGCCATTTTAAGTTTCTACTTTTCTCCCACTGAGTTCTCAAATCTATTAAAAACATTTTTTTTTAAAAAGGAAGAATTCAGATCAAATATCACCAAAAATATCTTATATGATTGGGTTAGGCTTCTCAGTATAGCACCACAAATGACATCAAATGACAATAGAATAATCTGTGTATTTAAAACTGCATCTAAATGTCCCTTTTGGCTGCGTGTACCAAAGTAACTGGTTACTGACGTCGTATTTATTTTGTCATGAGAAATATTGTTCAAAATAAAAGAACAGATTTGACATTTCACTGACCCTGCAGATTCTGTACCATATCCAGCAGCACTGGGGTCAAGGTCTGGCTGTAGTTGTGGAAGATATCCAGGAACAATACCTCTGTACAAGGCTAAGGAGAGAAATGGAGCAGAAGACACAAACAGACAGTTCATTGGCAACCATCCAAACTCCACATTTTTAGCAGCCACCTGTGGTTTTGTCAGCCACTCTGTGTTAGTGGGTGGTCTCAAGAGTCACGCCAGTAACTTCCAGGAGGCATCACAAAAAACAATGCATTCTCAGTTCAATATAAATGAGTTCCCAGTTCAATAAGGAAAAAAATAAAAAATAAAAAAATCAATAGTCCGCTATCAGGGGATTTGTGTGCCTTTGTTCAACAGAGACTTGGTCCACTCGAAGTCGTCTACTTATTGGTATTAGCTGACACATACACACACAAAAAAAAAAATAAATAAATAAATAAAAAATCCATAAAGAAAAAGGTCCATTAAATCTGACATGGGCTGTGCAAGTTTGTGAATACACAATAAATGCACCGCAGCATCAGGGACATATGACAGCGTGTCCGTATAATCTATCCGCTGTGAAAACTTAATCCAGCTTTATGAAAACAGGACCAAGTCAAATATCTGCAGCAGACAGACTGGTGGGGAGATAACATTTGATCTATGAGCCACCCTGAAAATTAAAATGTGCCAAAACAAAGGTCGAAAGGATGAAATGCACTCGTGAGAAAAGAGACAAGCTCCTAAACAAAGGATTTTGCTCATACAAACTAAATCGGGGGGATATAAACACTGCCAGAGTTCAAATTATAAATGAATCTCCGAGATGTTTAAGTATACCATCACAAGCTTTCATTCAAATTCTCTGCACAAAGTCAGAGTGTTTGTTGTGAAACAATAACACTTAAGCTGCTAAAAAACCTCTTAAACCTATTACAAAATGATCAGATAGGTGTCGTTTGTACCTTTATATGTTACCAAAAACCAAGGGAACAGTTAAAAGGACAAAAAAAAAAACAATAACAGTCTAATCTAATTTAAAACAGTACAGTAACTGACTATTAAACAAGTTATCATTGACTGCAATCCCACTTCTCGTTTGCTTTAAATTAATTAAAACTTTAACCAGGCTTTGAGGGTCCGTGAAACAAAGCTTTACAGCCAGGCAGATGTTTGTCATCTGAAATGAATAAAGTGAGTGCTGTGGGACAAAACACACACCGGAAAGAAAGGAGAAATGATGGGTAGACAGGGGGGAGAAAAAAAAAAAAAAGAACATGGGTGAGAGATTATGTCAGCAGACAGCGAAAGATAAGGCTCTAACGAGACTCAGCCACAGAGACGAGCCACAAAGCTCCAGGCACCACAAACTGATTTATCATGCTTTAATGTATACAATAGTGTTAGCGCCACCACATAAAGCAGCGCTTTGGATGTTAGAAAATGTAGAACACACGTCAAATGATATTTTCGACCAGGCACCAGACAACTTCAAAGAAGTGTCAAGATTCTATGCTAAGGACACAATGACTACCTAAGGAAACGTGTGCAGCCGATTTAAGACACTGTAAACACGGTGAAAATCAGAGAAAACCAGAGAAATGCAAGCAGAGGGAGGTGTCTGCAGATAAATATACGAACATATACATTCTGTGCCTCTTAAGTATGATGGATTGCTTTAGTATGAATCAATGTGTTGTTGTTTTTCTGGAATATTCTGCCTTTCAAGAAAAACGTTTTATTCATTCCAATATTAAAGGTGACTGGATTTCAAAAACATTCCTCTTCAAAAAGTATACCGCTCTAGAATTTCTGTGATGTCATTTATGATCATAAATGATCCATCAGTCTGTTGTGCAATTAACAGAGTACAGAAAAACACTGTGTATATCCATGGTCACCGGGTACTTGAGACATAAGCCAATAAACTGTGTGAGATATTTGGTCTCTCTGTGGCTTAATGTAAAGATTAAAAGATCAATAAGATGACATACTGCATAACAATGACTGCTTCCAGGAGTGTGAGTGTGTGTGTGTGTATTTGTGCAATGTTGTCTTTACTTACTCGTAGACTGTATTTCCAGGAGTCACCACCAGTTTCTTCAACAGCTGGATCAAAATGACAAGTTTACCCATTAGAAAAATCCTTTGGTCTTTTGTTTTGTCATCCTTTTATGGTGCACTTTTAAAAAGCACCATAAAACACAGAGTAATATGCTTTGGATGAAAAAAAAACCAAACACATTTTAATGTTTTCTTATGACACACAATGAAATGCTCCTTTGCTTTACATCTGTCTAGATTCTTAATATTCCTGAAGATGACTCAAGAAGCCTCTTAGAAAACTTAAAAAATATATATATTTTTTTAAAAAGAGGTCCAGTTGCTCTCCCTTTAAAGGTTTAGAGGGTCAATTGCTTTAAACACCAGCCAATTAACAAAGTTAATATATGCTACATATCAACATACTGTTGAGGTCTGCAGCAAAAGCCATGCTGTTAACATCATAAACTATCCAACTAGATCCTTCTCACAGTTCTGGACATGCCTGTCAACTCTATCAGTCCTCAAACTAGATAAGATTCAGCATGTGTATTAGACCCCGAGAAAGTTACCAAAGCTCTCAGGGTCCTCCTCCCACATTGCCAGCTCTTCCTCGGTGAGAAGGAAGTAGTGTGAGACAAGCCGACGTCCAATCTCCGTCAGCGTGGGGTGAGTGAAGAACGCAGTCTTGATCTTGTGAGCCTCCAGACTCTCCGGTTTACTGTCTGAAGGACGGACAGGGGAGTAACAATGAAAGGAAAAAGTAAAAAGGAGACGTGAATCAACCATTCATCTAACAGCTACATATCGAGATATTTTTGTACTATTTTCTTTTGTTTGTAGTTTCCAGCTCCTCTCTGCTTTACATCTAATTTACGGCGGAATCAAATATGGAAATCACATCCTACACTGACGACAGAGCCGTGTCCTTTCACATTTTGAATTGGAAAAACTAAAAAGGCATCGGCCATATTGTTGTGCTATAGTGTGTGAAACACACCTCAGGTCTGTTCTAAGAGAAACACTGTTCAGATTCTGTGAGACAGGTGGAAAGATCAGAGCCAGGGAGAAAACCTGAGGCTTAAAATGACACCACAGGAGAGAGGAGCACATTGAATTATGATGAAACTATTGAATCAACAGCGTCCCCTTCAACATTCCCTTTTGAACATTTTTGTTTGTTGTTTCTCTCCAGCCGTGATATAGAACATCCACCCATGGGTGGAAATGTCAGCGATCTTAAAAAAAAGAAAAAACAGTGCAAAGAATCTTTTGTATATCAGATTCCTAAATATGAATGTAACTTCAACAATAAGAAGGCTCAAATAAAAGAAGGAAGGCAAAAAGTATCTGTTTAAAGTAATAAAGTAAATCTGATCCGTTTGATTTCCTGTAGCAGGTACTGAAATGCATAACCCTGCTACTCATGATCCTGTTTTTCTGTTTACAGGAAAACAAGCCTGAAGTCAAACTTCAAAAGAAACCCGGGACACTGAAGCAAGCAATGCAAACGCGAGGCTCGCTAAAATGATTGCTTTGTTGCGGAATGTTCAATAAGGCACACCAGAAGCTCCACTGACTGGCAGAACAAATGCCAAGTGCTGTGCTCCATAGCTAATGAAGTGCTGGAGGCCTCTCTGACAGCTTGAAATAAACACGAGGAACAGTGACACAGGAGGTATTCACTGTACTTCTGAAGATCTAGTCACTGTTTCGATTGTCCTCGAAATCAGAGCGAAAACTCAGATTTGATTGTCCAGCTTTCATTTCAATCTTCTTACATATCAACACCTGGAATTGCATTGCTCTTCCATCGTGTCTTTCTAAATCCATGTTTTCATCTCCTCAAGTGTCCTTTCGTAAGGTTCCTCTCTCTTCCTATGCTTTAATATCTTACCATCGATGTTCTTGGCAGGTTTGTAGGCATCATTCTTTACAATCATCTTGATGAGGTTCATGCACTGAACAATGAAGCGCTCAAAGGTCACTCCCTCTCCGGCAGGTGTAAACACGTAGCTAACGGCAAATTCAAGGGAGCGCTGGATTAGGGGTATAAATGCACACGGATGATACTCCAGGAAATCTAACAACTACATGGAAGCAATTAAAGAGAAGCACAGAAAGGACACACATATAGAAAGAGAGAAAAATAAAGTTAGAGGTAGAAACTGCAATAAGTCAGAAAAGTCTTTGTGCAACGCATACCTCTTAATTATTATGCGCTCATAAGAGTGAACTCACAACTTTAGTGTACAGAATGATCATCTTTTCCAGCTTTTCTCGGCATGTGCTTTCTGGACCAACCTGGCGACCTGAAACAAAGAACAACAACACAGCCCTCTGACTTGCTCAATTTGGAAGCACAAAACTTTCAACTTCCTTCAACTTCCAAGTGAATAATGTTCTTACTTTCAGGGGGAGGAAAAAAAAAAAAGCTTTTCATGTTTTTAATAAAAACATGACATCACCAACTAGACTCCTCGCCACTTCCACCGCCCACCATTTTCCCAAAAAAAGTATTTCAAATAAGGCAAATAATTCAGAGTCATGAGCAATTATACATGAACGCCAGCATCATTAAAGCTGACACACTTTTTAGAAATGGAGAGACGAATGAAGCTCGAAAGTTTCTAAGAGGAACAAATGTGTCACTTCTAGGGGTGTTGAGCCTCTGCTGTGTATGAAGATGCAAAGCAGAAGAAACAAGTGTGCTAAAGAGCTGCTGTGAGCAACTGTGAAAAATATACCGATTGCTTACGGTTTCAAATATTTGTAAATAGATGGATCTTCAAAGCATATACATTGTTTCTGGGCCAATACGAGTCTAAACTGTGCAAATACATGATGATCGAGCTTTTTTCGTGGCAGAAAACAAGTTTAAAACGAGAGGTCGATGGGCCCTAAATAAGAAAGGTCTCTATCAAGCAGTCTGGAACTTTGAGACCTCTGGGAACTGCAATTTAACTGAAACAGAAAAAACAGCAACTTGATTAACAAATGAAAAAGATAAGTTGTCTCAAAAGTTTTGAGCAGCAAAATGTTGCTTTTAATTGAAAGAGTTATGCTGCGTGTACACCAAGAGCGACCCTACGCTACCTGGTAGCGGAGGTAGCTGGAGAAGCTTCGCTTGAGAATTTGCTTTGGTAGCTTTGGTAGCTCGTGACGTCACATTTAGAATGTTCAATTTTTAAAGGCCCCGCGGCTGTGCTAACCTGACTCACGTCATCTGGCTGCGTTCACCAACTACACGCGGGGGCGTTCCCTTTCCTCACACAGCCATCTGAGGAGCCTGGGAGTCATTGGTGTTTCGTCCGATTAGAAAATAATCAGAGCCAATCATTAATCGCCGGGTGGGACTTTGGATGAATGCCTTTAATCCTGAGATTTTCTTTGCACATACGAAAATAATCGTTCACTGATCGCTCCTCGCTCCGTTTCATACTATCTGCCGCCATGGTGTTTGTTATGAAAGGCTAGCTGGTTGCATAGTGGACCTGGTGTCGCTCTGAGCTACGTCATGGGTTGAGTCATTGGGAGTGGCTGAAGTGGCGTGTCAGTCAAGATGACGGACAGATTCTTCATCCAATCACATGCACGAGTTTTAGAAAAAATAGCCCCATTTGAAATCATGTCGGTTGTGGGCTCGTCCCAGATGGTATGCGAATACCAGAGGGCGGGAGTCAGGTAACGGCTGTGCAGCACCCCCGCGAAAAAAAACATGAGGAAAGAGAGGGCAGGGACACGAATAAACGTGTTGTTATTTACAATTTGTTATACAAGATATACATCACGTTACATATTATGTAAAACTACATTAGGTACACATGAGAAGAAAATGAATAGCAGAGGCAGCTGTGAAAATAAACTAAATTCGAAATAAAATCCGAAATAAAACTTAATTGCAGTGAGAAAGGTATGCGTGGGGTTACTACACTATTGTATTGAAGCACTCGACACGGCAACTGCAACAGTCTCAGAATTAAACGACTATTGTTTGGATAGGAGCCAAAGTTTACACGTCTGTTTCCGCGAACCCCGCGGATTGTCGGACCCCTACAATCTGTGGATTGTCATTGGTTTTCGCCGAACCGCGTCATAGCTCATTACCATAAAGTTAGCTTGAGTTTAATCGCTGGAATCCGCTCTGGTCGCCCAGTTAGCTCACCCTCCATAGAGAAATAATGATTTCCGGCGCTCAGGTAGCGTAGGTCACTCTTGGTGAACACGCAGCATTAACAGGGTTTCTATGACAGTGGCTGCAGCAGAATAGAGGAAGGGCAGATAGAGAGAAAGAGGGCACTTAGGAAGCATCAACTTTAAATTAATCTACCTTGATTTACAAGGGGAAACCTCCCCTTCTTTAGTTTAAATGCCCACTTCATCTTACCGTGTTGCGATAGTCCTGTGAGCTCATTACTATATATAATAAAGAACTAACAAGAAATGAATCACTTCCTCCATAAAACTCACTTATGATGTTAGAGCCAATAAAGATGTCCCATGTACTTTACTTTCTATTAAACCTCAGTTGTAAAAATCAGCAATAAAGTCGCTGGAATCGCTCAAATCATAGAGAACAGGCAGGGTCATTGTTTCCCGTCGCTTTACATACACTTTAATATCCATCAGCAAGTGCTTAGCATCTGGCTATCTGGCACAACAATTGATTTGCTTGTTTCTTTCAAATTCTATGCAGGTCAAGCATGATGTAAACCACAACTGAATTACATTTTATTGACATTGTGTCAGCGCTACTGTTCCATCATTTAAAAGTGTGTGACATCCAGCTGTGTCAGCAGATGTCGTTCAAAGTCACCCAAGTCACTGGGTCATACACCTGAACCAGCCATGTCTGACAAAAGAATAAATGACAAAGGAACAAAAGGACATTTACTTTTTTGAACAGGTAGATAACTTCATAAACGGTTTTCAATAGCATAGTGTTGGATCCAAATAGGCAGGTGACCTCAGTTGGATACCAAACATCAAACCATTAACTGTTAAAACCAGAGGTTTTAACATAGTTGACCTTATCAGGCTGTGCAGAGCTAGCCTGGCTGACGCGTCCACAATCTCGATGAGATGGTGGTCTGGGAACTAGGTGTGCATTTTCTCGTATTTGAGGCGTGGTTTACGAATGCCTAGAGCCGTTTATTGGGCGCTACGAATGTCTATCAAATGACGTCAGGTTCTTCCCATGCTGCTTTGCGTGCGATTCATAGCCAATTGTATCACTTATACCAGATGACGACAGAAATTCGACGAGGAAGAAGAAAAAAAATGGAAAATAAAAGTAAACTTGCGCTCTAAGCTACTTAAATTGACAACAAAGTAGGCCTATATGCTATA
This sequence comes from Odontesthes bonariensis, assembly GCF_027942865.1. Lineage (NCBI taxonomy): Eukaryota > Metazoa > Chordata > Actinopteri > Atheriniformes > Atherinopsidae > Odontesthes > Odontesthes bonariensis. The sequence continues at coordinate 18,383,141 of NC_134511.1, forward strand.
TTCTACATGAATTTTTATGTTGTAGAGTTGTGAATTTATTTTAATAATGGAGAAATTGAGCAGCCTTGCTTTGTTGTCTACAGTAGCAGATCAACCCTCATCTTACTTTGAAGCTCCCAGCTCCCAGAAGTGACGTCAACGAAGCTTTAGCAGCAGAAAAGCTATCAGGCTTGTGTTGATAATAATAAACTCCTGGACTATGTACAAACTTCCAAATGCATCGTTTTGTGAGTACAGACCATATTTGTGCTACTGTAGAAGTTTGGTGTCATGGCATGTGATTTTAGTGTGGTAATTTTGGAGATACTGCCAGGGTCCGTCAGCGCTTGTACTAAGCTATTCGGGATAACTCAGTAACTCAGCTGATGTTCAGCCAATATCGGAAAAACTTCGGGTGGGCTACTTGGCTGGATGTCACGGTTCAAATGACCCTAGGGTGAATCTACTCCGAAACACTTTCTAAGGCTGCATCGAACGGTAACGTTGTGTCCGCTGTCATGTTGGATTAACACTCTACAAGCTTCGGTGTAGCGCATGGACGTCGTCATCGTCTTGCTGCCCCCCCCCCCGTTCTGTGATTGGTTCCCAAACTCTGGCAAAAATAAGGGCGGTGGTTTCTAGGCTGACTTTGCAGTGAGAATGAAATCGAGCGCAAAGCAGCATCGGAATTCCCAGGCTAGTGCAGAGCTGATATTTTACACAGGTTCGGCTATGAGCTTCCTATCTGTTTCCTCCATCTGTCAGGCACCAAATACCAACAGGGCCTTGATTCTGTCGCCACTGTCATGGGCTTGGGGATTATTGGAAGCGAAGAAATCTCAAATCTTTTCTTTTTTTTCTTCCAATACATGAGCTGCTATGTCAGCTTGTGGACTGATTTCATACTCCTTAGGTTTTGATCATAGAAATGTGCATGGATCTCTGCTTAGATTTCAGTTGAGGGAATGGTTTACTAAAGTTAATTTGAGTTCTTTTTCTTCCTTCCCACATATTGGGAGGGAAAGCAATGCAGGATATTGTTATGCCACACCAACACTGCTGCTGCTTCAAGTGCACAAAATCATTCACACAATGAAAACTCCGTAAAGGTAGGGGCATTAATTAATGAGGTAATGGGTAACTCATCACTCTCATTGGTAGTATAGGGATACCTAACTTTTGACCTTTTCAGGGCATTTATTTGGGTTAACCACAATAAAAATTTCATCTCAGGAATTCACTCGTTTAAAGGAGCCATGGCAGGAAATTTTCACTTTTTAAGGTTGTTTAACATTAATATGAGTTCCCCTAGCCTGCCTGCGGTCCCCCAGTGGCTAAAAATGACGATAGACTTAAACCATGCACTGGAAATTATTCTCCGCCTTTGGTACTGTGACCATGCAGATGGCCTGATCGGGAAAGCTGCCTCTTATGACGTGGCGCCTCTTATGACGTGGAGGTTGTTTCCTCCCAGAGCCCATATATGGCTATGCCCAAACTGCCTTTCCCCGCCCACAGCTCTTTGGCCAGCTCATTGCGCTGTACATGGATGTAAAAAATCTGTTTAGAGCTCCTGCATCAGAACCTATCTATCTAAAGAGCCAGTGGACAGATTTAGTTTTTTCTGGGAAAGTGACGACAGAACCGAAGAGATTTGTGTATGTGTGCGCCAAACATTTCACCGACGAATGTTTCCAGAACTTGGGCCAATACCGAGCCCAAGGGAGAGCCCAGACACCCAGCTCGCTCATTTTAGACCAAAACCCCCTACTTCAAGCTTCCTGAAGAAGAATGAATCTGCAAATTCAGTGCATTTCATCAGGATAATGATTCATTCATGGTTCCAGCGCTAGCGCTACGTGCATCCTTGCAAACCAGAGCAATTGGATGAGAATGTCAAAATCCTCACTCCTGCTTTCCCCTTCACGCACGCCTTTTTTTGCTGTGTCTTGTGTAGCACTTGCTTGATGTTTGACTGTGTTAGGAAAGTTGTTCACTAACTAGTTCGTCATATTGTCAAAGTAAGCTCATATCAACAGGTTTCGCTAGTTTTACGGCATAGGGCTGCCGTGCCATCTACGTGCCATAGCGATTCACAAAACATTTGCGCAAGGTACCACGGGCGTAAGTAAGGCCACACCCCCACTAAACAGCTCATTCTGAGGATCCTAAGGAAAGCTCATTTTTGGGACTGGCTGTAATTCTGCACCAAGGCAGAATTTTGGGGGAAAAACTCAGATACAGTATAAGGGGACCACTAAAGCCTATAAAATATATTATAAAAGCCTACATTTATTTTCATGCCATGGAACCTTTAACACTGGTACTCTGTTGCAAAACAAATTCTCAGTGAGGAATGCTGATAAATAGAATTAGAAACATGCAGTGACCTTACAACTGAACCACTTATTATTAGTGCAATTATTGGGTTTAGCACTGCTAGAAAACAAATTAAAACCTATATATGCTGAATTTGCTTTGCAGCACCGGCCTCTGCTCTCTCAAGATCTAACAGTTACAAAAATTGGCATTCCTCTGGTGTGAGGAATGAGGGTAATAATTTCAAATGACAGTAGTGATTTGAAGTGGTCGTTCCGTCAGCATCAGGAAAAAAAAGCAAGCCCAATAAGGAAAACTCTGAATGAGAGCGACGCAGAGCCCCTATACGACCTCGACTGAATGCTTAAAAGACTTCCCCAGATTCCTTAAGTACGTGTCTGCTGCACCAACTACATGAGACACTTAGGAGTTTGTTTGCTTATCAAAGGGAGGAGGTCGAACACGAAAGATTCAGGACAGAGAAAGAGACCAGTACTCACAGCATTCCAAGAACTGTTTTAGTCTCTCAAACACTGCATTCAGGAAACCCTGAAAAGGAAGACACGAAGAGAAGGTAAGATAAAGTTTCATCTTTTCCACATTTCAGCAGTTGAATAAATCAGGACTACTTCACAGGTATTACCGAGGAGCAGGTGTACTCCCACAAGAAACGTGGGCACACTTTCCTCTGTACACAAGAGTATAAATAAAAGTGCCGAGCAACGAATCAATTTTCTGGAACCTAGTGTAGTAGCGGCTTAGCATGAGAAATTAGATGATAGATGGAGGTGCAGTCTGTTTAATTCGGCATTAATGTTCAGCCATGAGGTCAATAGCAGCGTCATTAATCACATATCCAACAAACACATTTCAGCTTCTAACGGAGCTTAGTGCAGAAAGGGGTTTGGGGGGGGCGGCATATCCATGAAAAAAAAAAAAAAAAAAGCACAAAAGAGTGGGTGGGAGATGATGGAGAACAAAGATAATGACAGACATTTGCTAAGCCACTCTGGGAATTTTGATAAGAGGCAGAGCGAAGGCGGATGGCATGAAAGAAAAAAACAGAATCAGTTATGACAGTTAAAGTTTGACGATTCGGGTTGAGTTGAGGCACATGGGACTGCCAGAGTGAAGGAGGACGAAGTAGGCTAACAAGTTAACAAAGGTTAATTATAATGATATAAAACTTAAGATAAGAACTAATAATGGAGACAGTGTTGGAATGTCAGCAGTTCCATGATCATTAGTTTTCATTGCAAGGGCTAAACCGCATAGCTTTTTGTTTCTGATTATGATGGTGTAAATACAAAATTTACTAAATTTCCTAGGGCTAAATTGAAGTCCTAGGGAAAAAGTCATTCATCAGCAAAGCAAGTTTTAAAAATCAATACTATGGCAGCCTGTGTTAAAAAAAAAAAAAAAAAAAAAAAAAAAATTTTATTCCAAGATTTAATATTGTCCCTCTCACTGCAGTTCTCCAGCAAAATTGCCACTATAATGTGTGGGAAATAGACCTAATTTGTTCTGAATGCTCCCGTCATATGGAGAGACTCCTTGCAAAACAGTTCTACACTGGAGAGCCAAGTGTGAAAGCCATAAACTACTGCCAGAGGGCGATGACACAACGAGCAGAGTCTAAGGAGGCGGCTCCAAACAAAGACAGATGGCTGCCCCACTTGCTTGAAGGAGCTGAATTTGAACACAGCACTTGGTAACACGCACGTGAATTCTGTGCCTGTGTGAGAGAAAATAACTAATAAGTAGTCTTTGTGTTCAGAAGAACATTGCAGACACCAACAAAACCGAGAAACCAAACATTCTTATTCCACTGTGAATATGTTGAGGAGCTGACGAGCACTCTTGGATTACAGCATGAGAAAATGTTGCACCAAAAACTTGGTGCCAGGCGTCAGCTGAACATATCGGTGGAAATATGTCCGGTGAGGCCAATAATGTGTAACTTGACACTGGGGAAGAAAACTGAACAAAAAGCCTCAGACAGACCCAGGAGGAAATTTGTTGTAGGAAGTCATTCAAGTTCATTTAATATAAACTGGCAAAAGTATAATTACAATCGCATGATTAAATATGATGGCGCATTTTAAACATAAATTATATTGACTTTAATTTAAAAAGAAAATGATCTCAACATGGATTCATATCACCAGTAGGAAAAAACACAAGTGGCTATTAGGGAAAGTTGCAAGGTTTATAGTAACCTTTATTAATATAAAAAAAAAAAAAAAAAAAAGAAAGAGAGAGAGAGAATGCATGGAAAATGGGAACCCGAGTAGTTACGTTTAAGTACAATGTCGGATATAAATGACGGCTTTTACGTCTGAACATGAATTATTAACTTACAATGAGGTGCAACAGATCAAAGCAAATGACGTTTTAATGAGATAACGAGATTATTTTGGCCATCATGTAACCTTCACATAACCTGCAAGCTAAAAAGTTGTCTCATTAGTTTAACAGCAGAACAAATTCTGTTCTGTCGTTTCCATCTCTGGCTGACAGAGAGACAGACGACACATGAAGCCATAAAAACACGAAGAAGGAAAAACTCGACTTGTTGGCTTCCTTTTCATCCTTTATCTGACCACCTACAACAAAAGGACATACTGTATACCTTTTATGGTGACTCACACTTCATTTTACTTATCGGTGACTCTCTATTAAACATTCAAAGCTACGGTGCCAAATGTATGCCTTCTAAACAAATTTTGTGCAGCATAATTCAAAACCATTTATTTTCTAATAGGATTTATTCTAATAATGTGAAACAGGATACTACGTGAAAAGGAAACGGCTATGAGTTTCAAACTGTAATAAATCGTTTTACCAATATAAATATAATTCATTCTGTGCCAGTTCAAGCACCAGAGACGTATCTAAATACCCGTTTCACAAACATGCTCCTGCAAATTATTTCCATTTTGTCTTACACTTTCAGTTTAAATTACATTTACACTTCAGATTAAATCACATTGATCCAGAGCTGCAGACCGTTTTTATTTAACTCCACATTTGCATTTGGTTTGCAATTTGCTTTCTAAGAAACTATGGTGATTTACAAAGTGTGTGTGTATATTCTTCATGTCCTTTATGCACTTGCCAACCTTCTGGTCATGCTGTCTCGTTTCATCTGCTTACTTTCAGGAATCAGGACCGAGGTCGTCTCTCATTTAATATGTCGGTACTAGACACTAAAGCCACACTGTCATCCTGAAAGTTCTGAGGTGGTGTTTTAGAAACGATCTGTGTCTTACTGTCAACTGAAATCAGCTGCAACATGGTGTATATATTTGGCACCATTCGTAAGGTTGTCGCAAAGAAAATGCCTCATGAAACCACAAAGGGATGTGGCAATAAGCAAAGAAGAGTTTCTATTTTTGCAACCGCGCTTTTGAAACTTGATCAAGCCAAGGTGGCAGCTGTACTCTGCTGAACTTCTCGGCCCTCTTAGCACTGTTAGGGAGCTTCAGACAGGTGAAACTCAATGATGTCACCAAAGTGCTGCTGGAGGCATTAAGGCTCTAGCATGGTTGCCGCGTCTGCTCGCGCGAGCGGTGTTGATGACGTCACGAGTTCGTGCCCGCCATAGGACCCTATATAGTGGCGCAAGTCATTGCGCGCCAGTAGTTGCAATTTTCTCCGTCACAGAGGTGGCGCTGCTACGTGAAGGTTACCTCTACTCTACAACCACGAAAGTGGAGAAGAAAACAATGCCGCTGTCAAGAGCAGGAATACTGTAATTAATGATACTGCTGCAGTTTTCGGATCATTTTAATTTTTTAATTCAGTTAAAAGAGGTGAAGGTTTGAAGCCCCCGGCATCAACAGAGTCTCTGCCCTATTCTTTGCCTTCACGTATATGTCCCGTAGCTTCTTCCACACATTCTTACAGAACTCTCCCTCTTTCCCCAAAGTTCTGCCCATCTCTGTGCACCAGTTTTGGGAGTTTACGTGCTCCCTGTGCTGTTTCACTGCAGTTTCGTACAGCTGCCTGTACAAACGTACCTCCTCACTGAGCCTGGTCTCACATCGGTCCATCCGGTTCGTTGTGCTCGGCGCCGCCAAGTTACAAAAATCGACTGGTGCACGACAACGCGCTGCGCCGTCTGTTCAAGGGAAGCGCCAGGCCTGAAACGTCATTTTGACGTCACGGTGCGACACCGCCGTGACAGACGCGGCAACCATGCTACTGCCTTTATGCTCATGTGGTCTTGGTTCAGTGAAGAGGCGCTGCCGATCAATAAAAACAAAAAAAGTTGTTCTGTGTGATCGCTTTCGTCCTAACATGGAACATCTCTATCCCTGGTGGGAGAGGGAACAAAGGGTTGACTTACAGTTCAATGAGGATGACAATTATTGAATCGTATTCTGCCTTTTGCGGTCATTGGACTGCAAAACAACGTGCAGCTCTGGGAGATTCTGACTGATACATTACGTCAGGCTCCAATTGATTCTCATCAAAACATGAAATGAGGGAATATATTTTTGAGGAATGATGTTTCAGCCATCCAGTCGAGCACCACAGAATCAATGCCGACGCACAATCACACTGCTCCGGCGGCACATGCAGCCCACCACAAGCTTTCAGGTTTTTTCCTTTACTTTTTCACCCATCTTTATGTTATATTCATTACATGTTGGTTTTCCCTTGGTATAACCTCAAAATGATCTAAATGTGTCAGGGCATCCTCTTAATTACAAAACACAGCAGCCCTCTAGTTGCATTTATTGTTAAACGGTAAAATAAAAGGTTTGGATCCACTTAAATTTCAAGTGCAGAGGCACCTAAATGAAAGAATTCGTCCCGAGTCTTGCCTGTACCGTCAACAGCTAATCTCCTTATTTGAGCTGTTATATATCAATCTATTTTTTGCTTTTCTAATTGTTCTTATTTGCGTGGAACAAATTGGTACCATTAATCCCAGGGCTGCTTTGTTCATAGGAACAAAGCATGAAAGTCTCTTTTTGTTCTACATACTGTGCAGTACATGTCAGCCCACTGTGAATTCAAAGAATCGTTAGAGATAGCATCCGACTGAACTACATTTTAAGTAGAGTCTTAAAGCTTGAAAGCAGTTCATTCTTAACTCTGGTACACATTTTAATCCTAAATTCATTCCAGGATTTGTTTTTATCTAAGAGTGGGCAGTCTGGATAAAAATGTCCTCTATGTACTAACATGGCAGAACAGCGTATTTAAGATACGTACCACTGTTGCGAGCAGTTTTTTAAGGAGCACAGACATGATGATGCCACTTATTTTCGGCACCAAACTACATCTTGAAAATCTCTAAATTCAAACAAAAAAAAACTAGGGCCAAACCAAACACTTTATCACTTTTGTAAAATATGCCTCCCGACTCTTTTATCGAATCGATACTGTGACCTCAAAGGAAGTAGTCTGGAGCTGAAGTTCAAAGGACTGGCACATTTGGTTAAAAATAACTCCATTAACTCTGAGCCATGAGAAAAAAAAAAAGAAAAAAAAGCGCATGCTGCAGATTATTTCAAAACAGATTTAAACTCAAATGAATTAACAGTTTCCTGGAGTCGGGACTTTCTTCACACTAGGAGTGGGAGAAGAGTTCAGACACAACTCTCGACTGTTCGAGCCAAGACGAGGCTTAAGGCACCTTCTATCATCACAGTCATCCATATTTTGCACGGTGGGACTGGAGTCACTTTCAACTCGAAATTGCCGCCAGAAAAAGATCAGCTTTTGAAAAAAATATATATAGAGGGGTTTCTAAGGAAGAGACAGAAAAACAACTTAAAGCTCACCATCACTTCCATGTTCTGTTGTGGCTCCTGAAATCCATGGACGGTCAATTTACGAAGCACTGTGTGGGGCAGGAAAAACCAATTGTAAGATGATTCATTCTACCAAAGTCCCTTTCTACATTTAAGCAGTGATTTACAAAGCAGTAGCACAGATGAATACTTACATAAGTTCTCAACATTATCCATTAATTCTATTTTTTATTAATAGCCAAACTCGTGTGAATAAAATCACATCACGCAACATGCAGTAAGTCAGTCAAAGCCATGACCTTGTTTCTTTCGTTAATAAATTGCTGCCGCTCCCTTGCATGATAATGCACGTTTGTTGCGTCAGTCTTAGAATCGTCAGGTTTTTGAGTGTGAGTGTGAGTGTGTGTGTGTGTGTGTGTGTGTGTGTGCGCAGTTGTTGGTACCTTTAAGAGACAGCAGTGTCCTCTCCAGAGAGCTGAGCGCCGCAGCCTCATCTCTGGCATAGATTTGCTGGAGGAAGCAGTCGGTGTGATGACTCCACAGGGAGCATGCGAAGCTGTAGATGCCTGATGCCAGCTGCCAACATACATATCAAAAGTACACCCGAGTCACAGGCTGGTAACATTACTCTGGGTGTGAACAGGCATTTGAGCTCATTTTGCTGGACAAGATAGTGAAACACAAAGGCAAGGGCATACGAGATTTAGATATACCCGAAAAGCACTGCAACACAGGAGACTTACAGTCACCGTACACTCAAACAAACAAAGAGCCTAAGAGCCTAACTGTAAGCCTAAGTGTTACTGTGTCCTCAATGAAAACAATACATCTGGATATCTTTCAATCTTCAACTTTAATCCATATAAAAGGTCTGCCACTAGATTAAAGCTGCAGTCGGCAGGTTTTCAAAATTGCGAGTCTAAAGTCGGAAAATTCGAACTGACACAACTTTCAGGTCCCTCCCCCAACCTCCAACAAGCTCCGAATCGCCCCCCAAACCCCTCCCCCTCTGTGGACGAGGTTGTGCACGTGAGTTCACACCAGTGTGAGCGCACACAAGCTGGGGCAGACTCACGCTCAGCAGCGTGTGCACAAGCTGTGATTGACAGGTAGGATTCCTCCACCCTAACGTGATTGGTTAAAAACAGCCGGGAGCGCTCGGTTTTTGTAAGCATGATTACAGGCTTCAGAGGGAGCTACAGATTTCGTTATTTTTCCTAAACAGCCTATTTAATATTCTACTTCCAGAATCCCATGACAGTTCAAGCTAATATGACTAAAAAAAAGTTGCCGACTGCCGCTTTAAGGCAAGCAAAACATCCAAATGAAACTTAAACAATAACACTGCGTCTCAAAAAAGGAAGCCAAGTAACACCTTGCCAGAGAGACCGTGTCCTTTAGGTCACACTAAAGGCTGAGTTATACTTCTTTTAACTGCCCTTGCGCTTTCTTCTTGCGCGTATGTTAATGGCTCGAGACGTTTATACTTCATTTAGCTTTGCCGGCGCTTGCGTGTGCTGTATGGCGATTCACCGCCAGGACAGTAGGTGGAGTAGCGGGTTTTTTCAATGACAAGCCTACTATGATGAAAGCAAATTCACCGCCAGGACCTCTTCGAGTGATTCATGCTTCTTCTTCTTGTAAATAGCCGGTATTTTGTCAGATTTTCAACACCTTGGGGGTCTAAACGACTACTTTCTCGCCTGAAAATGTTTCAAATGTTGCTAAAGTTATATATTTACAGAGTTTATAGCTTAAGCGAAATCAGCTTTTCAGGCTGGCTGATTTTGGCTCGGGCAGGAGTGAAGTGCACTGTGTGTAAACGCTCTGCATGCTGTCTGATCGATGAGTATGTCGTTTTCAAGTAGTAGGCTTGCGTCTTTTCTTGCGTGAAGGCTTAAAGCCTGGTTTATAGTCGGTAACGCAAGACGCAAAGCAAGACGCAAGAAGAAACGCAAGCCCTTGCGCGGTTGCAAGCCCCCCCTTGCGTGCTTGCGTGTGTCACCTCAATTTTCTAAACTTCACGCAAGACGCAAGCGCAAGCCACTGGCTGTGGTCGAAACCGCCTACTACTTGATTGATCTGACAGTATGCAGAGCGTTTACACACACTGCACTTCACTCCTGCCCGAGCCGAAATCAGCCTGCCTGAAAAGCTGATTTCCCTTAAGCTATAGGCTAAACTCTGTAAATATATAACTTTAGCAACATTTGAAACATTTTCAGGCGAGAAAGTAGTCGTTTAGACCCCCAAGGTGTTGAAAATCTGACAAAATACCGGCTATTTACAAGAAGAAGAAGAAGCATGAATCTATGGAAGAGAGACTTGCCAAACAGCTCCTGGCGGTGAATTTCCTTTCATCGTAGTAGGCTTGTCATTGAAAAAACCCGCTACTCCACCTACTGTCCTGGCGGTGAATCGCCACGCAGCACACGCAACCGCCGACGAAGCAAAATGAAGTATAAACGTCTCGAGCCATTAACATACGCGCAAGACGCAAGCGCAAGGGCAGTTAAAAGAAGTATAACTCAGCCTTAAGGAGTCAAGTAGGGGAACCGGTGATGAGTGTCTGCTAAATGATAAATCCCTACTTTCACAGCACAGCACAGCACAGGCTTTGATATATTCTTCAGGGGAACTGCAAGATTGGCAGGTTTTCTCTTTAAAGAGATTTCTCTCGAGCTTGCCACTTTTCATTCCTCAGATCGCAGACTAATCCAATTTATGGAGGCTGGAAGTGAGGAGGAAAGTTTAGGAAACTATTTGATATTCTTCTCTTGACTCCATCAATCAATCATTTCTTACTAGTTCTGTAAAGATGCGCTTGGGTTTTTACGAAAACTCTGCTCTGCTTGAAAACCATACTTTGAAAAAAGTATATAATTCTCCAAATAATAAAGGCACCTTGTCGAACCCTTGGTATTTTTTTTTTTTTTTATATATACCATTTTGTTGTTTCACAACTTCCCATTATAATGGATAAGTTTTTGGACGTTATATAATCACAGGCATGCAAACTGGTCAGGGGTGAAAAAGGTGACAAGGGTACACGGACACACGGCACGCGCGGAAAAGCGGAAACATGAGACGCATTAAGTTGTAAATTATACAAAATATATATTATAAAATATACAGTATGTCCCATTTGCATTAAGTAGAGAACAGCTGTGCAGCATAAAAGATGAATTTATAGGTACAGTAGGCCTATCAATTGCATTTACTGTACTATTATGTGTTTGATATATAACATCACAGGTCTTCAAAAGCATTTAACTGTAGTATCATACATTTAATTACATTAAATTTAACGAAAAAGTTAGTCCCATGGTCCTTAAAGGGATACTACAAGTATGTAGGATTAAACGTTTAATTAAAGCTGCAGTCTGCAAGATTTGTTGTTGTCATACGTAAAGTCCTACTTTTTGGCATTTTAAGAGTTTACATGATCTATCAGAACGCTTGAAGTTGAAAACGGTGACCTCCGTAGTCGCAAAATGCAAGAAATGCTTATTTTTTAACCGAAAAATAAAAAGTTATTCAACTTCCTGTCCCGCCCCTTCAAAACACATGAGAACTCGTGCACGTCTACGTGCACGCCAGATGCGCCTACACGACTCCTCATTCATCAACTCACCTGTCATTTGCGATCATGGAAGACACAGTAAGTAGACTAGCCCGAAATGAAGTTCAATAGTCTAGATAAATAAGCATGGGGACGAGCCTACCTTGTATCGCGCGTGCACAATCGGTGATTGACAGGCAGCAGAGCCCAGCTCGTAACCTGATTGGTTACCTTTTACCGGTCCGGTCTGCAATTTTGTAAACAAACCTGCTGGCTTTGGAGGGACCTAGCGGGACATATAGGGGACCTAGAGAACTCTTTTTTTTTTGTATTGGGGTATTTAATGTACTACTTTCAGAATCCCCGGACAGTTCCAGGCATTATGCTTGAAAAAGAGTTGCAGACTGCAGCTTTAATTACTGCCCCAAGACAGCCTATGCTTAGCCTGAACGATGACTCTCCCGACCACTTTCACGGTCCGCTGTCGTTAAACCACGAAAGTGAACTTTTGGCATGCTGAGCCAAACGAGCTCCACGGGAAAAACTTATATCAGCAATTCACTTGACGTACCGCCAGAGACAAATTTGTATCGACAGCTGGCACTCTAACATGAAAAACATTCTCGCGGCAAGCTTAGTTAAACGGCATTTTTTCATGACAGTGTAAGTTTTGAGACATGCATGCCACGAGCACTACGTAATCCTACATTGTGCCCCTTTTAACTTCGATTGATGGTGCATCATACTGGATGAACACGAGTGCACCTGTAGGCTGTCATCATCAACGGGGGTGTGGGCGAACAGCGAGGGGATGGGGGTCGCACTCTCAAATACGACCTGTGGTAGAGCTCTCCGGACTCTGCATTGATAAACTCACGACGAATGAAACGACCTCCTCAAATGGGCAAAATGTTCGCCCTCCTCACTTCTGATTGGTGATAGTGCTTCTCTCACACGCCACTCTTGTCAGTCATTTGTTGTCAAGAGAAGAGAGCGGTGATAGGTCTAGTGTAGTTTTGAGGTTCACAGTTGCACTCGCTAGTTGACATGCTCACCCCGCCCCCCCCCCCATTTTTTTTTTCTCCTCGGATCTACGCGATTCAGAAGAATGATCCATTTTGATTTCAAAACGGCGAATTTCGCCGAAAGGTGGCAAGTTTGCATGCCTGTAATCAACCTTCATTAGAAAAATAAAAAAAATTATTTGCAAAATGGAAAAGCACTTTCCATTTTCCAAAATCTAAAGCTACTAACAAACACTGAAAAGTACCGCATGCATATGTATTCGGCCTCTTTGCTGTGGAACCCTTGGCTAAGATCTGATGCTGCCGTTTACCTTCAGGGGTCACATGAGTACTGGTAGTTCAGTTGAGTATGCTGTTGTGTAATCTATGGGTCACAGAATAGATGCAGCTTGTGAAAGGCTCCAAAGTGCAAGCCGCACAGTGCAAGCCAAGGAGCTCAAAGTTCTGGAGAAAAACGGGGTTTTGTTATAAAACAAACTCTGCATATCCCTCAAAGCAGCATTAACTCCGTTATCAGACAATGGAAGGAATATGGCAGCGCAGTCAAAATAATCACAGCAGACCACCAAAACGCATGGGCCAGGCAAGGAGGACATCATTGAGCACCATCTTATGACACTTAAAGAAACTAAAGAGTCCAACAAAAAGGGGGATTTAGAATTCAAGTAAACGTGCGTTTTGTTCTTAAAGATCTCGGAGTTTGATATTTTCCCAGGAGAGCTCTTTGCTCTCATACTACAGGTTTGACCTGTGGATCCTAGAGTTTTTAAAAAGTGAAGGACGGGCAGGGCTTTAACTTTTTATAAGCCGTTCTCTTGCGGCAGAGGTTGTCAGTCTGGGGTTCGGGATGCAGACCCTTTTTCTACCTTCAAGATTTAAAAATGTATTTTTAATATATTTTCTAGTTAGGAATGGCTCAGGTGACCCTGCAACAACAAGGACAGCGGTCCAGATAAATGACAGTCGGGCTGCAAAAGCAGCTCAACTCAACCAGTGACCGTGAACATTTTTTAACAAGCCTTTAAAGAAGTAAGCATGTCGTGTTGATCAAATGATACAGAGCCCATAAAATCACCATTTTAATACCAGGTTGTAAGCAATCAAAAAAGGAAAAATGCCAAAAGGGATGAATACTTTCGCAATGCACAGCAGTTTTTGAATGGTCTGTGCACAGTTTAATACTATATTCATTCAATTCAGCTGGTAATTCTGTCTCCATCACAGGAATGGGATCAAGATGGAAATGACTGATTTAAACATTGCAAAATATCAATCGAAGCCACGACCCGGCAACAGTAATCAGACTTCTTACAATTCTGAACTGGAACATCACCAAGTGAGGAATAGACGTGCGTTGAGGCACATAATGAAAGTGTACAACAGATGCCTTATATACTGCAACGGGCATGCAGCAGGCACTTCAGAATCGATTTAAAAAAGGGAACACTGTGGCGAAAGAAGAATATTTGCTAAGACTGATGGGATTTCCTGATGTAAACTACAATCCCTATCACGACCCTATGTGGCTACCTTCACTGAGGAACATTATGAAACAACGAGAGGAGCTTTACCCACAAATCACAGGTCAAACAAAGGGATTCGTAAAGGTCAGCTGACAAGAGACGTTTTGGAAGCAGACTGACGGCTTCAACCCTCTCTCGTGATTAAAAAAAAAAAAACTATAAGTAGTTGGTGATTTATAACGCTGCAAACAATAGATTGAGGAACAATTTTGAATTTTTAAAGATTTTTTGATGAATCGTTTGTGAGAGAATTACAGAGCATCCAAGAATCCAGGATTTTTTTAGCCCCGGGTGAATGTGTAACGCTCAATAAGCTCCACAGTTACAAAACCCTACATACTGTGCATGTGTGTGTGTGTGTGTGTGTGTGTGTGTGCGCGTTTATGTATGAATGTGTCTGCTCCTTTTCACAGCTACAGAGGCATAAGAAGAGGCAAATATCAATGAAAGGAAAATAATTTCCTTCTTTTCCACGCTGGTTTACTCTTCAGCTCACACCAAAACCCACACAAGGACAGTGCGGCTCATTTCATTCATCAGTCTGTTTAAGAACACGCATCCTGTGCGATATTGGCCCTCAACGGCCAATTCAAAAGCAAATTCTGCTCAGGGTTGCGTAGGAAAAAAAAAAAAAAAAAAAAGTTACATTTCTCTAAACGGCCATACGTGGAATATATTGCGGCTTTTCACATAAAGTGGATTAAATGTTAAGTTGAATCTGAGATGTCACAAGCACTTCTCTTTTAAAACTCTGCGTTTGAAAATAAAATGGAAAGACAGGATTTTCTTCGGTTTAGAGATTTTCTAGTCTCAGAAGTGTTGGGAACTTTAAATTGAAAGTAAAGCATTTTGAAGTGACGAGTGCCGAATTAGCATAACCATGATGCCATTGCGTCCTATTTGCATCTTGCCTGGTGTCAGCTGCCGTCAGCCTTTTACACCTGGTTGCTTCCATCTAATGCCACAAAGTACCCTTTAAGACAGCTGCAGCCCCAATGAAGCTCTTCTCATTAATGTTTTTTTTTCCTTCTCCGTTTTTCTGATCAGACAATGAAACAAGTCTGCAATAACTACAGAAACGGCCCATTTACCACATGTTAATAACTAGATCCCCCTCAAGCCATTTCCAAGCTGCTGATTTTATAAATGCGACATCGGCTTTATAAATAAACCAGCATTAAAAATTAATCTAAAACGAAGGTTGTAGTGCGATTTTGCTGCATTGACATGGAAAATGATCATTTAGGAAGTAAGTTTGCCTGTTAACTCATGTCTTTGGCAGCTGTGGTGAAGGCAACTGGATGTTTGGTGTGCTTAACGCAGAAAAGCTCGAGCAGACAGTACATGGTGTGCACATAACAGAGGTGCAAAAGCAAGAAAAACCAGTCACCTCTGCATTAAAAGCTAGCATATTGAGGTGTTTTGGAAACAACATAAACCAGCTTGAAATAGTAAATTGGCCAAAGGAGGAGATAAATGTCTCACGTAGAATCTGATGAGGGGTCTGATGAAGAGACAATTTTGCTGTTAGAAAAGGCTGACCTGAAGAATAGCACTGCCTTTCTCAAAAATACCACAGAAACCGTGTCTAAAAGCATCCCAGTTTCTCCTACTCAACTGAATTCAGACTATTTTTTCCATTACTCTAACTTCTGATGCGATTCCTCTTTCTTCCTCCTTCAGCCACTATACCTTGGTCACATCAGTCATTTATCTTCCATACCCACACCCTGCCTCGCCCCACCGTGATGCACAATCTGAAATTTCATACCGTGATTTTTTATTTAAATTTGGGTTAGAAAAAAAAGAAAATTGCAGATTATAACTTGAATCAATCTCCTTGCTCTTTACAAGCTGAAAAAAATAAAAATAAAAAACTTTCTCACATTTTTCATGTTTCACACTCAGATGTGGGCTTAGGGATGGTGAACAGAAACCACACGCCGGACACAGCATTCATAGATCTACTTGTGTATACTAATAACCAGCATTGACTATATGAACAGCACTTGGACCTGAACGGTTGAGCTCACTGCTGGAACTGAAATCTGGAGTGTTGCTTACTGGAATGAGCCTGATGTGCTGTGACAGAGACAAGAAAGCACTGCAGAGGGTATTCAAAGTCATCAGCATATCGTTTATGGGAAAAAGTGCAAAGCTTAATGTGGTTTAGACTTAATTTGTTTCAAGTTGTGCCTAAAGGCTCAAATCTTGGCAAGATGCCTCTGCCTGACGTCCAAGTTTTTGGTCC
The DNA here is from genome assembly GCF_027942865.1 of Odontesthes bonariensis. Classification (NCBI taxonomy): domain Eukaryota; kingdom Metazoa; phylum Chordata; class Actinopteri; order Atheriniformes; family Atherinopsidae; genus Odontesthes; species Odontesthes bonariensis. Next base: position 18,399,568 of record NC_134511.1, read on the forward strand.
AAGTCACTGCTTCTCATGTCCAATGATGTGTCTAATATAGCCTCTTTCTCCTTTCGATTGTACTCATCTTCTCTCTTTCAGTCCGTTATATCACTGTATTCCCCTTAAACCCTTTTCTTTACATCTCTCTTTTTACTCAAGTCTTATGTTCTTTAATTAATGAAGTGTTTGCTGAGTTACTTCCTCGAGTCATGAAACATAAATTCCTGCACACATTTCTTTGTGCAGGAACCTCTTTCCACACACACACACTCAGCCGGCAACACAGAAAAATTTACAACAGAGCGAGACAATCAGAGCAGCTAAACAGCATCTCCTATAGACTAAACATAGAACTGTGACTGCTCTCTGGTTTGTTTTTAAAACACTTAATAGACAAAAGAGCAGCAGCAAAAGGGCAGATGATTAACTAAGAAATAAATAGTAAAGCAGACAGCAGTTCAAGTTCTGAATTGTATTCAAGCACAGCTACCGGGTACAAAGGATGTAAAAAAAATGTATTTTTGTGAGACAAAAAAACCAACAGGGAAGCAGCTACTTACATCCTGGAAAAGACGCCTGTCCTGCGCCAGACGTTTGGACGCTAGGGTTTTGGTGACATGATAGAACGTGAGCAGTGCTCTGTGCTGCTGCAGACCATCCTGACCCTTCACGGACTCGAGCAGAATTGGAATGAGCTCCGGCCACTGCCTGGGGCAGTCCAGACGGGCCACCTTGGCTATAAGTACTGCGATCTGGGTTGCTATCTGTTACGAGAAAGCACAGGAAGGGAAAAAAAAATAACAAGAAGCACAGCAATAACGCTGCAGAAAGTTGCTATGGCACTGCCAACTTTATGAGAATTATACGACATCTAGATTATTCGAAAGCACTTGCAATTCCATCTTTGGGGGTCCATTCCAAACGAGTAGCATGGACAGATAAAAGAACATGAAAGTGGCATAAATAGCATGGGATTCTTATCACACTGTTACAGAGTGGTTGTGCACACCAGCCGTCCTTTCCTTTGACAGAGACCAAGGTTAAGACATGTAGCCATTAAGGATTAAAGGGTAGCGTCATATGTAGGTCAGCTGAATCTGACATGATAAGCTTTAGGGAATAAAAAGTATAAACCATCTTAACTTTTACTGTAATTTGATTCACTTCCAAGGGCTATTGTTGATCATGGGCCTCATAAGGAAAGGCCAGCAAATAATCATTTCAAAGGTTTATCCTCAAATTGACGGGCCAAACTCTGTACTTCAGTTTGCGCATGATGTTTGATTGGGAACCCTGCATCTGCTCGTTTGTCTCACTGAACAGACCGAATGTGTCTGCAAGGCAATGGAAAACCCCATCAGATGTCTGTTTGTACCGTTGCTCTTTCAATTATTCTTTTAGTCCCAGCGGTGTTACAGAACACTACAATAAACAAAATAACTATGTTTGCTTCAGCCTCACACTTGTATGACTGCAGAAAACGCGATCTTATATATCTTTTCATCTACTTTTGACAAGCTCTGTGTAGAGGTTGGGACCCCATGCTGATAATAATGTATATGTGATCATATATCCCATAGGACTGCTAAAAATACAAATTAAAGCCCCTATGTGAGTGCAAATGACCCTCAGAGTAATTTGTCAGTCTCTGGATTTTTGGTTCAGGACACAAATATGAACGCTGTGGAAAAGCAAAAGGAACTTTCCTGCTTCCATACCTTTAATTACTAATTTCATCAATCTTGCCATTTACTCCGATTTCATTCTAAAGTTCCCACAAAAAGCAGAGAAAACCAAATTCTTGCATTTTCATCTGCTAAAGACCTCCAACAGGCTCATTTAAATAATAATCAATCTGTGAGCATGGAATTCTAATCTGCAAGCATCAATAAGTCACTTTGTTTTTTAAGAGAACCACGCAGAGCCATAAAGCTTGCTTTGATAACAGAGCTTGCAAATGTGAATTGGTCACAAAGCATCTTTAACACCAACGCACAAAGAGAACAGAACACACGAATCTTTTAGGAGTTACAATTTGTTACAATTTGACAAGGTTGTAACTGGTGAGACATATGGTGTTCAAATCGTATTCATTGCTTGCCATATGGACCCCATCAGTCCAGACATTACAGAGCTGCTCCTCGGGGATATACAACCTGTAGTAAACAGGACGGATGGCCATCACTTATAAGGAGACCCTCCATGCCTCCACAGACAGATGCGTTACACACTGCTTGATTTGATTTTCTGAACAACTTGATCGTTGCAGTACTCAAAAGAGCCAAATACAAAATGAGTTATATTGGAGCATTCTTTAACATAGAATAGTGTCTTTCATCATTCTTTTTGAAATTTCCAATTTTGTGAGATAACATTTCAGGTCATAATGTGGTAAGATGCTTTGAAGTTCATTTCCTCTGTATCATGTGCAGATTTTGTTGAGAGTATTCTCGATAAAAATCAGTTTCTCGGCTGTTTTTTCCCCACAGTACATCCAGTTTTTCCTCCACTGACCTGATTGACAGGCTCATTGAAGTTTGTGATGAGACCTGCACGCAGCGACGTCTTCTCCTCTTCTGATAATGCACTGTGAATAAAGCAATAAAGAAAAAAAGTTATTTGGAGCGAGAAAAGAGGCCACAGGAGAAGGCAAAAAAAAAAAAAAAGTAAACAGTGTACATTTTTTAAGCTCCTTTTCTCTTTGATGAGTTTCACGTTTGATTTCTGATGAAAGCCTCTTGGTGCACGATTACAGAATTTATTAAGATGTTGTAAGCACACCGCACACACAGGAAATAAGATTCAAAAACCCACACATAAGAATGAAGGAACAAGGGCAGAATTTAAACCCAGGGCTAAGTGGCTACCCACTGGGCCCAGCATGCCGCAGGACCACAGCAGTTTGCCAGATGCACTGGCATTAGAGAAGGCAGCACTTAACCTAAGAGAACACTTGTAATCTCATTTCCAATTCTTGAAATGCAAGCCACTTTAAAATGCTGAAAATATGAAGAAGATATCAATTTGCAAACGTGTTATTATGGGACTGAATGATTCAACAAATGTGTAACACTACAATGTGAAGCCAGCTGATGGATACAAGTAAACTTTGAATGAATCCCTGATATCCACAAACTCAGTCAGCACAGGGTACGTTGGAGTTGTTCCGTTCATAAGATTCACTTTAACTGCTGCTTAAGGACAGCAGAGAGCGGATAAATGAAAAGCATGGAATAGAGAAGATTTAGTATGCAAAGACAGAGGTACCCAGGATGAGAACAACTACAATCCCAAATCTTTTCCACTGTTTGACTCGTATTTTTCTTTCAGGAAATAACGTATATTCTTAATTTGAACTAGATATCTATATATTTTTTGTAAGGACATAATTTGGTCATCTTCAGTCCATACACTTGCTGTTGGGGATTTTTCATGTCGCCAATAGGAGACCATAAGGGGAGTTGGAAAGACTCTAAAACAACACACAATAAGGAAGAGGTATTCTCAAATTCAATTACAGATTGATACATCCCTGGTGCCCTACGGATGGGGACACTGCCATCCTGGAGGAGAACCCTTGCCATCAGAATAGAAACATTTCATCACATGATGGAGTGGGTGACTTACAACTTCAATATGAAGCCTCTTTAAGGGGAAAGCTGGACCCAAAGCATGCTACGCCACAACAAGTGGAGGAAAGATTAAAAAAAAAAAGAGAGAGAGTCTCATTTATACTGTGGTGGTTGCTTTGTCTGAAATTATTTTCTGTTTCTAAAGCTCAACAGTTTGAAGAAATTCCACGCACCAGCGCAATAAATATTAACAAAGATGAGACGTGTGTCAGTTTTTCCAGGCATCGATTAGCAATATGTTATTTTTCATAGCAGAGCATGTCACAGCGGAGAGAACTAATAACATTAATGATGAAGCCATTGCTCTAAAGGGAAAAAGTCATCCACAATACGACTTAATGGAATATAATAGTTTTCCATTATGAGCCAGCCACGTCTTTTTTCAGCTATTTTTTTCAGCCATTTATCAAAATATCACATTTATTCTTTGAACACATTCTCCTTCAATTATAGGTAAAAGCCCTCTTGAAGCTGTGACACCAAAATGTAGGGCTTTTTTTTTTCCTTCTGATTTCCGCTCATTAAGGGAATGATGAAAAAGCCTTGAATCACCATGTGATGCAATGATTAATAAATTTGCTGTTCGTGCACAAGGAAACTGTCTCCTTTACTCAAAATGTGGGCAATTGCTCTTTGAAAGAAAAGAGAGAACATGTCAAATTTCATTTAAAAATTCAACGTGCATTTCTAATCATAATAACTTTTCACTATGTCGGAATGTTGCTTTTCTTTTCCTTCAAAATCAAGATAAATCAACTTGACACAGTCACTTACTGAAAATGACTATCATGAAAAAAAATGATTCATAAGATCCAGTTTCTCAAAAAGTTGTGACACGGTGGAAAAATACATAGATTTTCAGAAATTTTACGCTAGCGAGAAACAATGAAAAAATAAATGACTGGGTTCACTGGCCGGAAGTCAAGAATTTAAAAAAAAGAAGAAAAAAAAGAAGAAAACCAGAATCTCTCACAAGTAAATAAGTCCACGATTTTCATTTTTGTCAATTACAGTAAATAAAAGTCTTTAAAAGGTTAAGGAAATCTTAAGAAACCTCCACACCAAGGACAAGGTAGAGAACCGAAACTGAATGGTTGTGATCTTTGGGCCTCAGGTAGCGCTCCATTAAAAACAGACAGCACTGCACGTGTTCGGCGACACATCTGAGAACCACTGTTCATCGCTGCCTCCACCAACGCGAGTTAAAACACCACCACGCAAAGAGAAAGAATGCACGCAGGAAACCCCGCCACCTTTTCGGGGGCCTGTGCTCGTTTAAAATGGACTGAGGTGAAGCGATTAACTTTCCTGCGGTCTAACAACTAACCATGAAATCCATTTTGAAAAACTCAAGGACGCCTCTCACTGCTGAGAAGCAAGGGACCGTCTGGCCTTCACAGCGCACACAGATCAGCATAAGTGACGGTATGTGGGTGCATCAGTGTGCGACATTACAGCTAAACAGTAAATAAAGGAGTTAGAGAGACACTGTGCATTCAGATGATGTCGGATTTTTTTTTTTTTTTTTTACTAACATTCTTGAAAAAAAAATATGCTGGCTGGTGCCTGTACACACCGTGGTCACACAGCGTCCAGCTTCTGAATAAACTGCAAAGGTGCAAAACATCTGAGAAGAATACATGAACTTTGATAAGCAGAATCACAATAAGAGCAGCCAAATGGCCCCAGAGTGCTGAGGCAGAATTGATTACCTCTGGCCAGTGAATTTAGGAGCAAACTTTCACTGTAAACCTGACAAAGAAAACCAATTGAGTACCCAAAGACAGATAGTAGGCTGTACATACTCAAAGTGGATCTAACCTCAGACAAAACAGGCACAAAAGAATAAACTGAGCATAAAATAAAAGCACAATATGAATAATCGCGATGACTAGGAAGAAAATAAAAAGGATTACGGCTGCCAAACGCCAAGCAGAGAAAACCGCAGACATAAGCTTTAACTGGTGAAAGCAAAGACAATGAAGAAAATGAAGACAATGTGGAAGAAAGAGAAAACAGCAATACGCGACAACAAGTCGGTGACAAATTGAGAATGCCTGAGACTCAAACAACAGGCAGAGAGATTAGAACTGATGATTAGGAACAGTGCATCAGCAGATGAGACGATGAATGAGAACGTAACAAAAACAGCTTCAGACGGAGAAGAGAGAGCGTGGCAGCTGGTAACAAGAGACATGCAGGCACTTACTGAGGCGCTACTCTCCTCCAGTATCTGTCAATGCCATTTTTGAAGTACAGGACAGCCAGCCACCTGACATTCACATCCAGCATGTGGTTGTTGAATATATTCTGTAACAAAAAAAAAAAAAAAAAAAACATAAATAAATATATAGATAGCAAATTGGTAATATCAGAATATTCAAGGACTGAGACAATTTTATGGCATATAGCAGCTCAAGCCACACCAGATAAGAAGGGTGGCAACTCTAGCCAAACTCTTGCATCATGACATAGAGCCGTGTTGCAATCGAGTCACCGTTTCAGGGACAGCTCTGTCACAACATAAAGCACGTAGAGTTTGGAACCCAGAGTAGCTAAGCTGTACACACTTATGTAGTTTTTGACTGTTAATATGTCTAAGCTGTAAAATGTAATCATAACCCCAGAACATATGGCAAAGTACTGTCAGTGAATTTGTCACTGGCCTTTTCACTACAGAGGCAGAGGCTCCATAAAGAGCAGCAAAGTAATATCAGAGATTGGTATCTCATCTCTGCTGTATCAAAGGCTCTGCGGTGCGACTATTACAACTTGCAAGTAAAAGAACATTAAAATCCGGCTGTAGCCACTCAGCTTTTATTAGATCCAGAACTGAAACTAGTTTTGTCGGTTTGGATGTTGTGTGATCAGCTAATGCAAAGCTCTCTTAAAAATCAACGAGACATGAAACACTTAGTTTATGTGCTATGGTCCGTGTCATCACAGGCAGAAATAACCCCAATTTTGGTGAGAACATTTTTCTTAAAACATCCAATCATTTGTTACTCGTAAGATAACATTACATGGGAAGCTCACAATCATCTAAAGCCATATTCACACGTATAATAGTTCCCAGAGAATCAGGTCCAGTTTTAGACAGCAGAAAGCATTTAAAAGTTTTAAGAAATGGACAAGATAGTCAGAAACTCTTCATGTGAGATGCGTTCTCAATGACTAGAAATACTCCAGAGAGGCAGCCAGGTGTAGCGCACATCAGGAAGGTAATTATGCAAAACACACAGTGCAGTAATTACAGCACATTAAGTATGGGGCATCCGACATATCCATAAATACAGCCGTTTGGTGTTGTAGCCATGAGTCATGTCTGCATACCAGGGCTTTGCAATTCATTGAATTTGAGTCTTGGGTGGAATTTTAGCTTCCCACATTTAAATAAACATCGTTGACACCACATATAGCAACAATTATGTTACAGAATAAACTTGCACATTATCCATTCTTAAGGCCATAAGATAAAATATGAGCAGACACCGACTGCTCTCAGTTTTTTTGCCAACATGACACAAAGCACATGATTGTCACCTATATTTAATGTTTTTTTCCTGCAGCGACAGAGGAGGGCTCTCAGTGACAATGCAGCTGTTTTACCTAAACATTGAACACTGCAATGTTACAAACGACTTAAAGGAAAAAAATTGAGTCCGACTATACCCGCTGTAGTCAGCGCTGAGGTCTACTTGAGCCCAGCAATAGCAAAGAAATGCACACTCGCCCAAAGCTGGACAGAGAGTGTACGAGAGGTAATCTAGACGTGCTTGTGAATAGCAATACATTATGGTACATCACCCCTGTGTTCTAATCTATCAATATTACATACATATTGATGAAAATAATGTGGACAATAATTCATGGCTATGAAATTTCAGGCCTAATACATAACTAAAATATCAATTGACAAAAAGAAAGCAGTACAGAGCCAATGAGGGGGGGGGGGAATCAAAGAGAAGGAAAAATAGTTCACACAGTTCACAGTAACTAAATATCTGTAAACTAATGTCTGACGCACAGACTGCAATGACCAACAGTTGCTGTCAAAAATAAGGCTAATGTGAATAGAGGCACAAAGTGGAGAAACACTGATGACCCCCAGGGAATGGCTCCAAATATCTCCAACAAACTCCCTATTATTCTCCTTCTATTACTATTAAAAAAAAAAAAAAAAAAAGACTTCAAACTCTTGTCCACTAGTCATTACGTTGTCATTAGCCAGTTTCCCTCAGTCAGATCAGTGGGTCAGCAGTCCTTTTGAAAATAATTACATAATGGGATACATATGCAACATCAGTTACATTTTTGATGCCACTAACTTGCCCATAAATGGAACTCAAACCCTTTGTTTTCTGTAAATAAAGTGAGAAGTGGGGTTATTTTCTAATGCAGCCCTATACAGTTGGTCCTTGTCCTGTTTACCATCATTAATAATGTAGATTTAAGGGATTCGGACCCTGCGGCTATGTTCATCTATTATTGACAGATTATAGCTGTCGTGGTCACAGCGAGGAAAAGAAATGCAGCTCTAAATGCCCTCAAGCCACAGAAAGGTGGTTTTCCACTGTACAAACTGTTTGTCATTGCCATTACACAGGCAGCATCTTAAACTCATTTCACATTGAAGGATTTAAAAAAAAAAAAAAAAAGTTTATCTGCATTAACAGAGCTAAGTGAAACATCTTACAAACAACCCCGTTTTTCAAACAGATGTTATCCAGACATGAGAAAACAATTGTGCAAAAAAACAAAAATGCTAGATAAGCTACTGTGGGTTTGATAGATATCATTTTTAATTTTTTTTTTTTTTTTAAAGAATATAAATGCCTACAATAAGAGCCTTTCATTGAGGAGGGTGCTGGTATGCATGTTGGGGGTCACCCAAGTTAATTCTTTAAGATGTCCTCTTATGTCAGACTTATATTTACATTAACAAAAGTCTGAATGAAAGTCTTTTTTTATATATACACATTTGTGGTCTCCTAATTCCTCTAGTCTTTGTAGATTTCTGTGAACCTACATCCCTTTGGATGTTTTTTTCTCTGTGCTATGTCTCGCAGTGGCTGGAATGCGCAGCATATGCTTGGTGTTGCAGTTAACAGAACATTATTGCCCAGCTTCGTGGTCCCCAGCTGTCTACCGCACACTCTCCTCTTACCCTTTTCCCTGCATTTAACAGTCTTGTGATGGCTGTGTTTAGCGTTATTGTGCGAAACATCCCAGGACAACTTCCCACGCACAAGGACAATTAATAACCCCTCAATATGCAACTGTTATGCCGATTGCAAAACATACTCCTCCAATCAAAAAATAATCTTGAGAACAACTGCACCCTACAACTTAAAACAATGGCATTCTGCAACATGCACCGCATTCATTAACATATCCACTTTAGTTTTCATGTTTTGGAGTCAGATTTATTTCACTTTGATGTTATCCCTCACCAGAAGGACTGAATAGAAGCCTGGTTGGGTCTCCCACTGCCGGAGCTGCTCCTCCGCAGGCTTCAGCATAGCTGTGTCCTGACTCGTAGCTTGGGTTAAGGCCTGCAGCACCACTGAACTGGCACTGTCCATATCCATGGCTGGATATATCTGCAAAGGAACAGGAGAGGGGAGGAAGAGAGGGGAAAGACGTGCAAAAGTAGAATTTCTTCATTTTGAGAAAAGTTCTGGTTCACTTTTGACAAAAACAAAAATTCAAAAAACCAAGAGTTTCCGTGTATGGGGAGGGAAAACAAACATGATACATAATAAAACATCAAGAGAAAAACTGTGGGAGTCAATTTACATATACAAAAAACGTCAGACAGAAATATTTCCTTTTATCTGACTGTATTATTCCAAACCCATTCTATTATAGATCAAGTGCTGAACGCAGTAAGACGGATACAGATCTTCTGAATAAAGAAAAGCACACCTAATACAATCACCGCGAGTCATCTAATACAGACAGAGCTGCACTATGTCCCAGATATTATTCAAACACCCTATTTTTGCACGTTTTTCAGTCTGACATCCTTAACTTATTCACCTCTCTGCCTCACGTGAAAGTCATTTTGAGACAGAAAAAAAGACCAGACACACCAACACTGAGATCAGGAATTCTTCTTTAAAAGCTCATATCAACATTTCCATAGAGGGATAACTAAGAAAAAAAAAAAAAAAAAAAAAACATACGGTGGTTGTTTATTTCTTCCTAAAAAAAAACAGTTTCAGAAATATCTGTATCTTTATATTTCACATCAAGATGTGGATGTGGAATAAGTCGCAGTTCATTCCAAATACCAATAAAGTTAAAGAATCTATATTCATATCTTTTCACAAACCTGCTTGTAACCTGCATGTAAAGAATTTATCTTTTATCTCAAAAAGCGACACACAGAAAGATCGGAGGAAGACACCTGGGCATTCAGTGCAAGAGGGGAAAAGTATTGAGCAAGGCTGCCACCTACAGTCCAGAAACAAACACTCAGTAGCTCAAAAAGCTGAGTGCCTGTGGAACACCATGTACGTTTGGGTGTCTCACTATCCACACAAGAATATTACGGCAACTATGTGGCCACAGCTGCTGTACCATAACTGAGACAGAACTCTTCAGAACAAGTGAATTAACAATTCTGTTAAAAATATGAACATGTATTTTACAGTCATTGAATATTAGTAGACAGTTCATTGTCATACAAAGGACTCTGACAAACAATTTGGGTTTTTCTGTTTATTTCTTGACACTGACCCATTATAAGCCTAAGAGTAATGATGTACCTCCACAACATAAAGAAACATGTATCAGTCATGTCCATTGGAACACAGAAACAAAAATGACATATTTCTATACATGGTAAATCTGGAAGGTTGGAGGATCAGTAGACCGTCTGTCTGCTTTTGGGTTATTGGGAAAACATGCAATAAGCGATATCATTGTCAAATAGTGCGCTGACAATATGACTTGCAATGAACAAACAAAAACATCCATGTATGATGCTGATCTCAGTCGTATAAACTACGGGTGCGTAGTACACCTAAGACTACACAAAAAATTGGGACACAGCCCTCAATATTCCACCCGTGCTTGTCCTAATTCAAGTCAAATTGCCTTAACAACATTGATAAACTGCATTAACAGTACATTTTTAATATGTCGTGTAGCACTTTTTAAAACTAGTACCAAGTTCAGTAATGTTCTGGTTTTTACCAAAACCCACAAAAAATCTGTTGTGTTAAACCTGGGATGGCGGATAGTGATGTAGAAAGAATGATGAAAACATATTTGTTAATTTCATTATTTTTATGCAGATTAGTTAAGACAAAAACAAAAAAAGAAAAACATCATTTTGGCAGGCCTAGTTCCATGGAGGTCCCACCCTGCAACCCTAAAGACCCAAAAGAATCAGCTGCAAACGTCCTGGTGCTACACAGCACTAGCACACAAGGGGAACTCGTGTCATGATAAATCTAACCCATTAGTAAAGTTCAATGTAGCTCAGAGAGACATTAAGGTAACCAGACTACTAAAAAGAATAGGGCGCAACTGCAGAGACCCACACATACTGCTACCCAAGTAATAATAAACTCAACTCAGTCAGTGGGAATAATTGCAATTCAGACTTCTACTTCAAAACAAAATGGAAAAAAATTCTCCTCAGTTTCCCATTTCTACAACAAACCACTGTGTGTTGAACACAGCGACGTGAACAACGTACGCTAGTAGCTTGTGAAGGACTCACTCCGTGTATATTTAAACACACTGTGTGCCTCTGGCTGAGCAATTCCAACATTTTCACATGTTACCAGTTAACGTTTGTGAAGTGTTTTGCTTAATCTCAAAGAACAGACTGTTCATATAGTTAACTATATTTAACTGACAAAAGTAGATCATCCATATTCTGCTCAAATGTAATGAGTTGTTGTGCAAGCTCAATGTGTGAAACAAGTGCAAATGAAAATGTACATGGGACCTCAAAGCACCAGCCAAAAACAGCTGTATCAGTCCTCCAGAATGTCCCGAAGCGGACATTTGTGGCATTGAGCTGAATGAATATAGCGCAAGAATCTGGCTTTAGCTTTAGAATCATTAGCTTCTGCTCCAATCAAGGTTTAGTAAAAGGTTGGGTAACTTTGTGTGAATCATGAGTTTTGATCATTTGATATTAGAACATGAGCAAGGTTTCACAGACTTTCAAAAACACACTCAAGAGCCAAGGCAGGAACTCAGAAATAGTCCTATACAAATGCATACCAGCACTGACTTTGCAAAGTTCATGATAATATCAAATAGTTGATGGCATGAGTGAGTGCTAAGGGTGCAGCATCTAATTATTTATGTCATTTACAGTTTTGCTCACCTGCTCTGTCTGTCAACATGTCGCACCTGTAACTTGCTTGATAACTGTCGCGCTAATGCGCAGAGGTAGTCCAACATTTGACAGTTAGATGTCTAGTGTTTTTAACAGGACGCCTCAGCTCCTGTCAATAGCATTAGCATGGTAGCCAATAATAATGCAGACGTATTAACGGCATAACTTAATCTGCAACAAACGCTGAATGCTGATAGTTTCAGCTCTGCTAAAGCTAAATTATGAACTGACTGGCTCTATTGTATCATCCTGCTATGTTGGCCTCTTTTAAGGGCTGAGGGGTATTTTCATGACAAATATTTTAAATATGTTGCATCAAGTGAGTAAGAAGTGGGCTAGTTTGCTTTTGAAGCACAGGGGGGAATCAAAACAAGCTCAGCAGAGGGCAGAGCATAGGGCAGAGCATACATCAATTTCTAAATGTTAGGATTCACAACTGCATATAATTAGCTCTGTAATCTTCGTTATGAAGTCGAACATTCTTTAGTTTACGTCCTCGCATGTCATCTACTTATACAATACAATAACTGCTTATTCACTAAATAAACGGGGGAAACAGAGCTTAAAATCGTGCATATCCCAAAACATCAAGTTTGGGCTAGCTAGCAAGCTAAACTTATTCAATACGAAAGCAGGGGCCTGTAACTGCGGTGATGTAGAATCATATTACTTCTGATTATAAAACAAAATATGCTTAGTGGATATATTAAACTGGACTCACCTAAAAGAATACCAACAGAAAACTGAATCTGTGCTTCTAACAGTGGCTGCAGAAGCTCTGCCAGTGCTAATGTAATGAGAGATGGAAACACACGCTTGTAGGAATGGCGCGGCTTGCACAGTAGGCGCATGCTGATGACGTCAGAGGGTTTAGCAAGCATTCGTCACGAATGAATGGGTCAGAGTTGTTACTCTATAACTCTGGAATGGGCCAAGCGCTGCTGGGCAGTGTCATTCCACAAATGGAGTGGGACTTGGGCTCCAAGTCGTTCAAAAAGACTGTGCAAAAGTGAGTAAATGGTTGTCCCACCTGTGGTTAGTGTGCAAAAAAAAGGATATAGTCCGAGAAATGGTGGCTATTCACAGCCAGTCTAAACTACAAAAGATGGGCGTTATGATGTACTGTAAATATGTTCTTATTGTCATTAGCTACGTACAGAGAAAAAAATCTGAGATTTGTATGTACCAGATTGTTAAGTACTTGAAAATAAAAGCAAAAAAGCAGCAAATGATTAAGAGATATATTTTACTAATTTGTGGCGTTTTTTCAGTTATTACATCATCAAAATATAGCTTGTGTGTATGTGTGTGTTTCTGCTTCTCACGTATCTGGTGCTGCGTTTTTAGCCGTACATTCCCACTAAATGAGTACAGCTTGCCTGGTGTGATTAGTTTTAAATGGTTGGCATTTTAATCAATAGCTGGAAAGGCACCGTGTGTGAAGTAGATTATTTCAGCTCTGTTTAACAGTGAACTTGGAAGTTCTTTTTTTGCAACACTATTAAGAAAGTGAGGGCAGATGTCTTGTAGTAATGCGTTCCAGTTTAACTTTGCTTTGTTGGCCCCCCCATGAGCTGTCACCTTACCGTGGTGGGGGGGTTTGCGCGCCCCAATGAGTCTGGGAGCTATGTTGCCAGGGGCTTTAATCCCCTGGTAGGGTCACCCAAGGCAAACAGATCCTAGATGAGGGACCAGACAAAGAACAGCTCACAAAAACCCCCTATGATGTACAATATTGTTGGACGACACGTTCCTTCGCCCGGACGTGGGTCACCGGGGCCTCCCCCTGGAGCCAGGCCCAGGGGTGGGGCCCGCCGGCGAACGCCTGGTGGCCGGGTCTGTGCCCATGGGGCTCGGTCGGGCACAGCCCGAAGAAATAACGTGGGTCCCCCTTCCGACGGGCTCACCACCCGTGGGAGGGGCCAAGGGGGTCGGGTGCAATCTGAGCTGGGTGGCAGCCGAAGGCGGAGACCTTGGCGGTCTGATCCTCGGCTACTGAAGCTGGCTCTTGGGACGTGGAACGTCACCTCTCTGCTGGGGAAGGAGCCTGAGCTGGTGCGCGAGGCTGAGCGGTTCCGGCTAGATATAGTCGGACTCACCTCGACGCATGGCTTGGGCTCCGGAACCAGCCTCCTCGAGAGGGGTTGGACTCTCTTCCACTCTGGAGTTGCCCGCGATGAGAGGCGTAGAGCAGGTGTGGGCATACTTATTGCCCCCCGGCTGTGCGCCTATACATTGGGGTTTACCCCGGTGGACGAGAGGGTAGCCTCCCTCCGCCTTAGGGTGGGGGGATGTGTCCTGACTGTTGTTTGTGCTTATGCACCAAACGGCAGTTCAGAGTACCCACACTTTTTGGAGTCCCTGGAGGAGGCACTGGAGAGTGCTCCTCCAGGAGACACCCTCGTCCTGCTGGGGGACTTCAATGCTCACGTGGGCAATGACAGTGAAACCTGGAAGGGCGTGATTGGGAGGAACGGCCCCCCCGACCTGAATCAGAGTGGTGTTTTGTTATTGGACTTCTATGGCTTCTAGGCTATGGAGAATGATTTCCGGACGGCCTGGAAGAGTTTCTGGTCCACCATCCGGCGGCTCGGGGGGGGAAGCGGTGCACCATCAACACCGTGTATGGTGAGGGCGGGGCTCTGCTGACCTCATCTAGGGACGTCGTGAGTCGGTGGGGGGAATACTTCGAGGGCCTCCTCAATCCTACCGACATGCCTTCCGATGAGGAAGCAGAGTTGGGGAGCTCAGACGTGGGGCCTCCCATTTCTGGGGCTGAGGTTGCCGAGGTGGTCAAAAAACTCCTCTGTGGCAAGGCGGCCCCGGGGATGGATGAGGTTCGTCCTGAGTTCCTCAAGGCTCTGGATGTTGTAGGGCTGTCTTGGTTGACACGCCTCTGCAGCATCGCGTGGACATCGGGGGCAGTGCCTCTGGACTGGCAGATCGGGGTGGTGGTCCCCCTCTTTAAAAAAGGGGACCGGAGGGTGTGTTCCAACTATAGGGGGATCACACTCCTCAGCCTCCCTGGTAAGGTCTATTCGGGGGTACTGGAGAGGAGGATCCGCCGGATAATCGAATCTCAGATTCAGGAGGTGCAGTGTGGTTTTCGTCCTGGCCGTGGAACAGTGGACCAGCTCTATACCCTCTGCAGGATCCTGGAGGGAGCATGGGAGTTCGCCCAACCGGTCTACATGTGTTTTGTGGACTTGGAGAAGGCATTCAACCGTGTCCCTCGGGGACTCTTGTGGGGGGTGCTCCGGGAGTATGGAGTGATATGATATGGGCTGTTCGGTCTCTGTATGACCGGTGTCAGAGTTTGATCTGTATTGCCGGCAGTAAGTCGAACATGTTTCCTGTGAGGGTTGGACTCCGTCAGGGCTGCCCTTTGTCACCGATTCTGTTCATAATTTTTATGGACAGAATTTCTAGGCGCAGCCAGGGCGTTGAGGGGGTCCGTTTTGGCGACCTCAGAATCGGGTCTCTGCTCTTTGCGGATGATGTGGTTCTATTGGCGTCGTCGGGCCGTGACCTTCAGCTCTCACTGGAGCGGTTCGCAGCCGAGTGTGAAGCGGCTGGGATGAGAATCAGCACCTCCAAATCTGAGACCATGGTCCTCGGCCGTTAAAGGGTGGAATGCCCTCTCCGGGTCGGAAATGAGATCCTTCCCCAAGTGTAGGAGTTCAAGTATCTCGGGGTCTTGTTCACGAGTGAGGGACGAATGGAGCAGGAGATTGACAGGCGGATTGGTGCGGCGTCTGCAGTGATGCAGGCTCTGCACCGGCCCGTCGTGGTGAAGAAGGAGCTGAGCCAGAAGGCGAAGCTCTCAATTTACCGGTCAATCTATGTTCCTACCCTCACCTATGGTCACGAGCTGTGGGTAGTGACCGAAAGAACGAGATCGCGAATACAAGCGGCCGAAATGAGTTTCCTCCGCAGGGTGTCTGGGCTCTCTCTTAGAGATAGGGTGAGAAGCTCGGTCATCTGGGAGGGGCTCAGAGTAGAACCGCTGCTACTCCGCATCAAGAGGAGTCAGATGAGGTGGCTCGGGCATCTGGTTAGGATGCCTCCTGGACGCCTCCCTGGTGAGGTGTTCGGGCCCGTCCCACTGGGAGGAGGCCCCGGGGAAGACCCAGGACACGTTGGAGAGACTATGTCTCTCCGCTGGCCTGGGAACGCCTCGGGGTCCCCCCAGAAGAGCTGGAGGAAGTGGCCGGGGACAGAGACGTCTGGGTTTCTCTGCTTAAGCTGCTGCCCCCGCGACCCGATCCCCGGAGAAGCGGAAGATGATGGATGGATGGATGGATGTTGGCCTAATGTTGTGATGGTTTATCAAATCAAATCAAATCAAATTTATTTGTATAGCACATTTCAAGTACAAACAGTTCAAAGTGCTTTACATAAAATAAAAGCATTGCAGCAGGGAGTGCAAGAAGCATTAAAAATACATAAAATAATATAAAGAGAAACAAATAAAATCATTTAAATGAATTTAAAATCAGGCAACAGTCTAGATAAGTTAAAAGATATTTCATGCATAGACACATGAGAAAAGAAATGTTTTTAACCTGGATTTAAAAATGTCTACATTTGGTGAAAGTTTAATCTCCACTGGCAGTTTGTTCCACTTATTTGCAGCATAACAGCTAAATACAACATCATTCACTGCTGGTTACTGAAATTCTGTTTTGAAGTCTTGTTTGATATTTGGTCTTCACTATCTCAGTCTTTTCAGAGCAAGAAACTGCCATATATGGACAAGAGGGAGGAGCTGGAGAGTGATGATTGAAACCTTATTTAATAATAGTATGTCTCTTTGAAACCTTGTATCTTGGGCTGTCACAGTATGAGAAATTACAAAGCTATGATTTTGGGTGGCTCAGTGGAGCAAGGGTTTGCTTGATGTTTCTACATAAAGTTCCCCTGCCAAATGTCTATCAGGACCATGATAGGAAAGCTCTCGTCACCATTTGATTTGGATAATTGTTTAAAACTTTAAATGGAACAGTGTGGGCCTCTAAGTTTGAAGCCCTCACTTGCCCACCAGAGAAGGAGGAGAATGGGGGAAAGTTGGGTATTCGGACACACTTAGAGACGAGCTGGGACTGGGAGTAAAAGGAAAAGGGATCCTGGGTGCACCCCAAGTTGATTGGCCCTCGGAGCAGTTTAATCTCCCAAAACAAACTGTCAAATCCCAGTCGGTTGTAGAAAAGAGTCTGCTTGGGAGGATTGGACAATTGAAAGACTGGCATCCCTCGAGAAAGGACTTGGGAGAGTGATAGAGAGTTGACAGCTTGAGCCAGAAGGCCAACGATCATCCACTTCAGCTGTCTACCAGCTACAAAGGACCAAGCAGGGAAGATCTTTGGTGTGATATACAGGGTCCCGCAAATAAGCTTTCCTTTTGATGTCCTATGTCAAAACTTAACACGATTGTTTTCATTGTGCATTTAGTCAACATCCATTGCATGCACAGTGAATCATGAAAAAGAAAAAAAGTGAACATTGTCCCTTGAGTTTAGCTCATCAATACTGCAGTTTTACAATTTGCAGTTTTTTGTGAGAAGAACCTTACTCATATCTATTTATTTGGAAATTATTCTAATAATGACAACAAGCTTAGTGATCAGAAGGAGTGAATCTAGCAAATGACATCAGAATACCCTCTTGAAAAATTATTTCATGAAATAACATTTCATGAGATAAATTGGAATGGTCGTTTTTGGGGGCTAAAGATGTTTTGAAGCTTAGAGGCCACCAGTGGCATTGCACATTAAGGTCCTTCTACATTCGCTTCACATCTGAAACTGGACAACTATGTCCTCTTACATTCTCTCTATGTGAGCAAAAACTACTCACTAAAAGCAGGTAACAGGATGTGGAGGATAACTCACCGTTGAAGGAACATGAAGGCAAGTGCTAATGACAAATATACAGTCTTCGCAACAATTGTCCATTTACACACAGAGAAAACAGACGACATAAGGGATTGATTTTTCAGTTACCTGACCAGGACAATGTCAGCTGTACCTTGATCTGAGGCTCCAGAGTTAACTCATCCTGCAAGTAAAACATGTTTACTGTGGCTCCCTGCCAGAGCATATCTTCCACACTCCAGTGAAGCAAACACAGCCACACGGACTAAAATAAATAAATGCAGTATGATTTATTGCATGCAGTATTGTTCTCCGTGACAAAATAAAAAAATAAATTTAAAAAAAAGCAAAAGGGAATAAATACGTCACACTATAACGACTCTCAAATTCTAAATCTTAATTTTTTTAATGCAATGAAGTTTAGATGAAAATTCAGTGAAAATCTCCCAGTTTGTCAGTTTACAAACCTCACAAACAGGACCTTTCTTCACTGCACTCCACATTTAATGTGGTTCAAATTAATCACATTAGGATGTTTCCATGAATGCACTATCAATAACCCAGAATGGCAAGGGCAAACTTTGATGTTAGAATTTTTTGCAAAATTGCAAAAAGCAGATTTTGCCATTTTCAAAAGTATTAAGAACCTTTGCTGTGACTCTTCAATCTGTGGTTAGATGCATTCAATTTGTTGTCCTTGCAATGAGTTGTGAAGTTGATTTAAAAAAAAAATAAAATAAAAAAAATCTGCCATTGGGAAATTGAATAGATTGTATGGTAAAGTAAAGAAATGGAAACACCTTTGCATATGTAGGCTGTACACTTCACTCTGCATGTCACAACAACAACCAAGATGTTGCAAGCGAAGGAATTCTGTGTAATGTAGTCACTAAAAAACTGTGTTGGGGCAGAGATAAGTCAATTTCCAAAGCTACAAGGCCCCCCTGGAGCACAGTTGCCTCAATAACAGTGAAACTGGAGATGTGTATAGCATTAGGCTCTGCTCATTATCCACCACATCTACAGTGAAGCATGGTGATGGGAGCAATATGAGGGGGCATTATGGAGATGATTCTCAGTACCAGGGAGTTACAGGGATGGACTAATTACTGTTGAAGACAGAGTAGATGCAAAAAATCAATTTTGAAAACCTGTTCCAGACTAATGCAACCTATAAATGTGCTGACAGATCACATTACGATGAACCAAAGTAAACAGTCATGACACACCTAAAGTGACTTCAGGACAAGTCTCTGAACGTCTGCTTAGATACCCGAAGTTCACAGATGCTTCACATCCATGTTGGCAAAGCTTTACAAGATCTGTCAAGAGGAAATAAATAAACTGCCAGGCATGCAAATTCTGCAGAGACTGACCAAAGTTCAATCTGCTTTTTCCACAAAAGAAAAATGGAAAATAAATGTAGATTTGTAGATTGACTGATAACAGGCATGACTGCATGCAGTGCATAGTTAGAATCTGTCTCTGTGTGCCTGGGTTTGTGTGTGTGTGTAGTGTAATGTTTCTGAAATGGGAGTGTCTTCTGGCTGAGTGATTCCCTCACTCTTTCATTTTTTAAGCACTGGACTGAAAACATTCCTTCTCAGCAGTCAAGAAATTCCGAGAGGCTTTAAACCAGTTAGTGTAAGAGAAGAAAAAGTATGGATTTGATAGAGCTGTTTTTCATTTCTCTTGGCATCGCTCTTGTTGTCTACTGTGGAGTGAAACTGTTGCTTTTTAGTAGGATGCTTTTTCCAAAACTGTGGTTTCCATTGCCGAAAACCTTTTTCACCTCTATGGGAGACTGGGCAGGTGAGCAGTGTGTTTGTATGTAAGTGCTGTGAGTCAGACCTGAGACTAATGCTCAGACTTTGGTTAATTGATTGCATTATTAGAATGATTAGGAGGTTTGTCACTCTAATTAAAGTTTTAACACTTCATTTTTGTATTTGTAAATGCATTTGCAATGTGTAAAACGAGTACTGTGTTATGTACAAGATGCAAATGCACTACAAACATAGCATTTTCTTGAGGTCCCTGATGGATGGGGAATATTTGGCAGTCGAAGTGTCAAAAAAAAGATTTTCCAGCGCAGGCTTGTTTAGAACTTCCACTGTTACACAGGATTGAACTTGTTTCATGCTTCGCCAGAAAATGCAGGTTCTGCCTTTCTTTCAGATGCCAGTTCTTCATATCTATAAGTAACATCTAATAATTACTTTGTGCAACAATTTTGACTTCAATTGCCAAATGGTTGCTGGCCATGTTAAATAAGAAGAACTGCACAACAAGGAAGAAGTAAGGGACATTTTGAGCACAGAAAGCTTATGACAAAGTGCATTTAAGGGTAAGTTGACAGAATTGATTAAGAAAGAAAAGCAAGACACTCTGTACTGTAATTTTCCTATAAATATGTGAGCAATGTCACTTTACTCTTTGGATAACACAGTGAGTTCTGGCTTGACACTCAAACCGTCTCTTATTTAAATTCCCCTGCTGGTCCCACAGCAGCTTTACCAGCTTCAGTGATTTCCTTTGGCATCTCCTAAAGAAACCCTTTGGCATCTCCTACTAAAAGAAAGACCAAAAAGAAGGCTGGTCTTTCTTTCCAAGCCCACTCTCATTCCAATCCAGCACAGGGGACGAACATAAGAACAGTATGTCCTAAGATGTGTTGTTTGCTGCTGTGTGTGTGTCAGTTGTTAATAACATATCCAGTACAGAAATTCAATTTTTCCGTGTGTTTTCCGTTGCCTTGCGCCTTATCAAGATGTTTTTTGCAGGATTTTAAATGTTTATATCTTTACCGCCCTCTAGTATTCATGTCATGTCAAAGAAGAAGGACTGCAGTATATGGCTCTTAGGCCTTTTATGGGTCTCACTTAGATGTAAAACTGTCAGCTTCCCCTGCTGTGTTCAGTTCTATTTTAATTAGTTTTATTTTTAGACAAGATTGTGTGAATAAAGCACAATCAGCTCATTGTGAATCAGCATGCAAGAACTGTGGCAAGATTTGCAGGACAATGAGGAGAGTGGACAACAGAGTGCCCAATCCGACTCTGTTGTTCTGTGCATCTGACAATAAAAGACTTGACAAACATAAATGTTTGCAATAGGGACTTCTATGACAATCAAGGCAAAACAACTTCTTTTTCAAATTTTTCCTGGTGTACCCACAGCTTCTGTGTTCTCTATTCTGATACAATGCTGACATAAAACAAAAAAATTAGACAGGGCAGGAATGGTGTCAAAATCAAGACATCAGTAACTTAACAAAGTAAGGGTATCAAAATACATGTAAATAACTACTCTGACGACACTATGATTTACTCTGCACCAGTGTTGTGTGCGAACCCATTAAAACTACAGCTATCATGAGAAGGATTTCCCTGAATTTTGAACTGAATTAGTTAGTTTGTGACTGCCGAATGTGAAGTGACCACAGCTCTCTTCACAGTATTGATTGACATGCTTCTCTACAGTGAATGTGTCATGATGAATTGTCCCTACATGCACCCTGAGCTCCAGCAGAAACCATAAGATTTCCAATAAATGTCTGAGCCAGACAATGTTGTGACTTCCATGTTTATTAATAATACAACAACGTTAGGACAGCACAGACATGTGAAGTTAAAGATACTTGTAGGACTATGTAGGAACACTCCCACAGTATACAGCAAGATGTAAACTGACAAAAACTGAAGTTCTAAAGCAAAAGTGGGGTTGAGTAGACAGCCATAAAGGAGTTAGTGAGGCCTGTCTTCTGCATCTGAAGGATGTAATTTATGACTTTGTGTCACTCCACATGAGAGCCTAGGTAAGGTGGACTGAACCACTGATAAGAATCAGCATAGGGTTCCACTGAGGAAGCTGGGGGACTAAAGTAAACACAGGTAAGACAAAGATTCAATTAGGATTCAGGGTTTGTCACAAGAGAGCCCTCATTACCACATGAACGACACTGACAATCTGGCGAAGACTGGCTGGTCCTGCTGGTCCTTAAGCAGCTTAAGCTATTTGGGGTCCTAGGTGGTAAGGTGGTGCCCCAAATGGGGCCTCGGATCAAAACAAGGCATCAGCGATGTGAAGCAGAAGCAGAGCAGAAGGCAAGGAGGAGGAAGTTTAGGTAATTTCTACTCTTAATCACTGTAGGTAGTGTGACATCACATGGAGGCGGGGTTAAATGGCTTGGTAGGCTTGCAGGGATGGAGTGGCAATTTCAGTGCTGTGTTGTGTGTTTTGGCAAGGCATGCATTTGGGGGCATATTGTGGGCTCAGAGAAACTGGGGACAGAGTGGCTGGAGCTGAGGAGGGAACGCTGTGCTCGTTGGCAGTGGGTGGTAATTATCCCAGACTTGTTGATGCGGGTGAGCCGCTGCTGGCTCTGGGTTTCTGTCAACGTTGCCCGCTGACATAGTTCACCTGTATTACCTGCCGACACAGCATATGATCTTGGGCGTCTCATTTGTACTGTTATTGCCAAACACAACACCTAATGCATTCATGATGATCTCTGGAGATTTCAAGCACAACTCATTTATCTTTTTTCCCCAATAATTTCACCACAACAATATATTTTCTCATTGAGTTAAACTCATGAAATTGAGTTAAATTCAATTCAGTTAATTCATTCATTTGAACATTCTTTTTCCAAACCCATTTAATTCTAATCAGGTCTGCAGTGGAACAGGAGCCTATTCAGCTATCTTTGAGCGAGAGTTGGAGTATGCCCTGTACAGGGCTAACACAGAGAGAAAAGAGACAAACAAAAATGAACACTCAGCCTTTTGGTTAAGGAATCCCCAGAGAAAAGCCATCCAGACATTGGGAGAAAAATTAAACCCCACTAAAGACTCAATTGAAATTCAAACCTTCTTGCTGTGAAGTGACAGTGCTGACCTAATTCAGTTCATTTCAGATAAATCAATATTTCACCAAATATTTTACTATTTACAATACATTGCATCTCCTCTGAAACATTGTATTCAAAAACCTAATGAGAATTTTGGAGTAAACCAGCATGTTACTCAGATCGTTGCTGCTAACATGACCACAGTTGCGAACTGCAGTGACTGAAGAGCAAAACACATTGGGCCTCATGCAAGAACATTTTTGTATTTTTATTCTAAATTTCTCTTACTTTTTTCGTAAGAAGGTCTCGTACGAACACGCCATGTCAGATTCAACACACGCTGATAACTTCGGAAAAAGTGTGTAAAGGACCTGCGTAAATTATTAATCCCACTCGTGCGTATCTAAGTTCACGTGCACGAGGATAGTAGATTTGCATACTCCACGCCCTAAATTACACCATATAAGGCTGTGCTTCCTCGCTTCTGTGCCAGGAAGTGTTGAGTGTTGAGTCATGAGAATGACATCAAGGTGCAAAAAGAACAACTTTACGGGCTCTGAGATTGAAGTTCTGCTTTCAGAGATCCAAAAAGGAAAATCTGTCATTTTTAGCAGTGTCAGCAGTGGAATTACGGGACCTGCTAAAGCGAAGAAATGGGAAGCAATTACGAGTGCTGTTAATACCATGTCACCGAAATAAAAAAATAAATGGTTTGATATGAAAATGGCTTAAAAAAAATGTCTCGCCCTGGGCAGGCGATCGATGACTGCAACTAAAGCCGTGCAATCAGTTGTTGCCTCATCATGATGGCACTTTGATGGGGTGGTCCATGAGGGGGGTCTTCTGGCACCACACCTTCTTGTCTGCCTGGGCTGGTTCAGGTTGTAGGAGACCCTCGTTCATGGCAATATTGCGCCATGAACGAGACATCGAGACAAACCCACCTGGCCTTCAGCTCAGTGCGCTCCACGACAGGAGCACGGGTGTTTTGATGCTTATATGTGTCTCGTGCTCCAATTATGATTGGCAGTCCAGCCACGGGATGAAAGTCCCTCTTAATTTGTACTTGTTGGACAGCGGTGTATGGGAATTTGATGTACCATGGGTGATAAACTGATGAGAACTTTGATGACCAAGGGGAGCGCACGACTCACAGAGGACTGGGACACCCCCGATCTGTCTCCAATCTCCCTCTGAAAGGTTCCAGTGGCCAAAAATCAAAGGGTGGTGAGGACCTGGGCGTGTGGTGGAATTGGGTTTGATCGGCGTGTTTTTCTCTGGAGTTATGGCTCTAGCAAGCTCCATATTTGTAGCAGCATAGTCCTTGGGAATCTTAATCGCGATGTCAGCCATTCGTTTGTCTCCACACGGTCTCTTCCAAGAGCCTGACGCACTAAGGGCATCCAAAAGTAACAAGTCAGCCGCTGGTTACGCTTCCCATTGACCTTGTTATATACAGATTCAAATGAACCTTCAATTAGTGCGTAATTTAAGTCAAACAGAATAATGTCAGCATAATTATGGGGTATAATGTATATTTATTTATTTTTTCTTCAAAGTAATTGAATATACAATCCATTAGTCAAGCAAACTTGATTTGAATAACAGCGGACTATTTTACGAAACTCCTACGACAGGTCTGGATCACTCGTAAATTCTGTTCGTACCTGAAAGAAAACGTAAAATACGAAAAGATTGGTGAATGCAAATTCTCTTAAATCACTCGTACGGACAATTTAAGAACAAATCTGTGCGTACGAACGGTTCTTGCATGAGGCCCATTGATCAAATGGCTAAATGATAAAAAGCATTAGTTTGATGAGATGTTTTAATAATGCATTTCTATTAATACATACCAAGAGAAACATGGAGAGAATATGGGCCTACTGGCCACTAAGTACGGAATGAGGTCCCTTTTGCCCTCACTGCTGTTGGTATTGAATCTGATTGTTTTCACTTTACATCATTTAAAGCTGCGGTCGGCAACTTTTTTTTAGTCATATTAGCTTGAACTGTCATGGGATTCTGGAAGTAGAATATTAAATAGGCTGTTTAGTAAAAATAACGAAATCTGTAGCTCCCTCTGAAGCCTGTAATCATGCTTGCAAAAACCGAGCGCTCCCGGCTGTTTTTAACCAATCAAGTTAGGGTGGAGGAATCCTACCTGTCAATCACAGCTTGTGCACACGCTGCTGAGCGTGAGTCTGCCCCAGCTTGTGTGCGCTCACACTGGTGTGAACTCACGTGCACAACCTTGTCCACAGAGGGGGAGGGGTTTGGGGGGCGATTCGGAGCTTGTTAGAGGTTGGGGGAGGGACCTGAAAGTTGTATCAGTTAGAATTTTCCGACTTTAGACTCGCAATTTTGAAAACCTGCCGACTGCAGCTTTAAAGTCAGTTGTATTCTCTTTCTGGTGTTTTACGACTTTACTCATTTTTCATATCAATTTTGTGTCTTTTTGATAGGTTTGGGTCTATTTGCTGTTGTTTTCAGTCTCTGTTTGGTATCTTTTGGCAGCCACTTTACATTTGTGTGTCTTAGAGGTGACTTTCATTTGGGTTTGCTTCTTATTGGCATCTATTTGTCGTTCATGTGGGATTTCTCGCTCATTGGTTTGAGTATATTTCTGGTTTGTCTATGTTTTGTGTGTCTTTGTGGTTGTCTGTTTGTTGCCTGTTGGTATATCTATGCAGTTCCCATACATTAATTGTGAATTTTGAAATTGTATTTTTTTTTCTGTTTTCTAAACTTAGTTGCATCACTAATGCTGATGTCATAAAAGTCTGACTGCATGTACGAAAACTGAAGAAGAAGACCTGTCAACCAATCAATGGGCCTCATGCAAGAACCGTTCGTACGCACAGATTTGTTCTGAAATCGTCCGTACGAATGATTTAAGAAAATTTGCGCATTCACCAATCTTTTCGTATTTTACGTTTTCTTTCAGGTACGAACAGAATTCACGAGTGATCCAGACCTGTCGTAGGAGTTTCGTAAAATAGTCTGCTGTTATTCAATTCAAGTTTGCTTGACAAATGGATTGTATATTTAATTACTTTGAAGAAAACATAAATAAATATACATTATACCCCATAATTATGCTGACATTATTCTGTTTGACTTAAATTATGCACTAATTGAAGGTTCATTTGAATCTGTATATAACAAGGTCAATGGGAAGCGTAACCAGCGGCTGACTTGCTACTTTTGGATGCCTTAAGGCTCTAGCATGGTTGCCGCGTCTGCTAGCGCGAGCGGTGTTGATGACGTCACAATTTCGTGCCCGCCATGTATAGTGGCGCAAGTCGCTGCGCCAGTAGTTGCAATTTTCTCCGTCACAGAGGTGGCGCTGCGACGTGACGGTTACCTCTACTCTACAACCATGAAAGTGGAGAAGAAAACAATGCCGCTGTCAAGAGCAGGAACACTGTAATTAATGATACTGCTGCAGTTTTCGGATCATTTTAAGTTTTTAATTCAGTTAATAGAGGTGAAGGTTTGAAGCCCCCGGCATCAACAGAGTCTCTGCCCTCTTCTTTGCCTTCACGTATCTGTCCCGTAGCTTCTTCCACACATTCTTACAGAACTCTCCCTCTTTCCCCAAAGTTCTGCCAATCTCTGTGCACGAGTTTTGGGAGTTTATGTGCTCCCTATGCTGTTTCACTGCAGTTTCGTACAGTTGTCTGTACAAACGCACCACCTGACTGAGCCGGTCTCACATCGGTCCATCCGGTTTTTCGTTGGTGGTGCCGCCAAGTTACAAAAATCGACTGGTGCACGACAACGCGCTGCGCCGTCTGTTCAAGGGAAGCGCCATGCCTGGAACGTCATTTTGACGTCACGGTGCGACACCACCGTGACAGACGCGGCAACCATGCTAGAGCTAGGCTGACATCGCGATTTAGATTCCCAAAGGACTATGCTGCTTACAAATATGCAGCTTGCTAGAGCCACAACTCCAGAGAAAAACACGCCGATCAAACCCAATTCCACCACACGTCCAGGTCCTCACCACCCTTGGATTTTTGGCCACGGAAAGCTTTCAGAGCGAGATTGGAGACGATCGGGGGTGTCCCAGTCCTCTGTGAGTCGTGCGCTCCCCTTGGTCATCAAAACTCTCATCAGTTTATCACCCATGGGACATCAAATTCCCATACGCCGCTGGCCAACAAGTACAAATTAAGAGGGACTTTCATCCCGTGAGTGGACTGCCAATCATAATTGGAGCACAAGACACATATACGCATCAAAACACCTGTGCTCCTGTCGTGGAGCGTACTGAGCTGAAGGCCAGGTGGGTGTATCTCGATACCTCGTTCATGGCGCAATATTGCCATGAACGAAGGTCTCCACCTGAACCAGCCCAGGCAGACAAGAAGGTGTGGTGCCAGAAGACCCCCCTCATGGACCACCCCATCAAAGTGCCATCATGATGAGGCAACAACTGATTGCACGGCTTTAGTTGCAGTCATCGATCGTCTGCCCAGGGCGAGACGTTTTTTTAAGCCATTTTCATATCAAACCATTTATTTTTTTTATTTCGGTGACATGGTATTAACAGCACTCGTAATTGCTTCCCATTTCTTCGCTTTAGCAGGTCCCGTAATTCCACCGCTGACACTGCTAAAAATGAAAGATTTTCCTCTTTGGATCTCTGAAAGCAGAACTTCAATCTCAGAGCCCGTAAAGTTGTTCTTTTTGCACCTTGATGCCATTCTCATGACTCAACACTCACACTTCCTGGCACAGAAGCGAGGAAGCACAGCCTTATATGGTATAATTTAGGGCGTGGAGTATGCAAATCTACTATCCTCGTGCACGTGAACTTAGATACGCACGAGTGGGATTCATCATTTACGCAGGTCCTTTACACACTTTTCCCGAAGTTAAGAGCGCTTGTTGAATCTGACGTGGCGTGTTCGTACGAGACCTTACGAAAAAAGTAAGAGAAATTTAGAATAAAAATACGAAAATGTTCTTGCATGAGGCCCATTGAGAGCATCATAAGTTCAATCATGCAGCTTAATGTCATCCACAACATTGAAACGTTTTTTTGCAAGTTTAGAGAAATCAAATTGTAATACATATTTGACACAATCAGAGAACCAGATTCAATTCTTATTCGAATAAAAAATGCTGCTTTGTTGCAGCTGTCTAACAACAAACACTTCACTCATATGTGGGCCAAAGTGTGATGTGGGACACTGTACTGAGAAGAAAATGTTGTAGCATGCCCAGGTTTCTTCAAGAGTGACTAGTTAATGGATGATTTAATGATCTCAGAGAAGAGTCACAGGGTTATTGAATGATGAAAATAGACAAAAACAAAACTCATATATTTTCTCACTCACCTCAAGGGGCATGCAGACATCTTTTGCTTTCCTTTCCCAGGATGTATTGTAGCCATCCCATCATGCAGCAGACGTCACAGAAATATTGTTTTGTTGTGCCCCTGCACAAAAATATAATGCTGACATGTTTTTGCTGTCAGTGTCTAAGTAAAAAAAAGGTTTTAAAAGGACTGATTGGAATCAGGAAAGTTGTTTGGCCGGTGAATTTTTTTTAATAGAACAAATAATTCACCACTCTCACCCTCGCTATAAAAGGATGGCAACACTAATCTCAGGTAAATTTTGCACTTTGCATCTTGGCAAATACTGTAAGAGCAAGCATGTAGCCTCAATTATGCTTCATGGTCCCTAAGACATTGTGAATTATGTGCTTTTATTGTGTGTAAATCTGGAATTGCCGATGGATAATGCCACCCAATGGTGAAAACATTTAGCAGGTTTTGTACTTTCATGTGAGTCAGATGGATATGTTTATCAGTCTCTATTCAAATTACAGGCTGGAGGTTACTTTCAGCGACAGCTATTCAAATGTAAGCCAGGGACATGTCATTTCTGGAGCCAAAATGGCCATTAGCTAAAATAGACAAGCAGGAATTACTTGTACTTGAAACCCTTGTTCAAGATAGGAACAAATTGGGGCGGTCGGTGGCGTAGTGGGTTAAGCAGCCGTCCCATGTACAGAGGCTATAGTCCTCACTGTAGCTGGCCCCGGTTCGAGTCCCGCACCTGCCGGCCCTTTGCTGCATGTCTTCCCCATCTCTCTGCTTCCTGTCTCTCTCCAACTGTCTATCCATTAAAGGCATAGAAAAAAAATATTGAAAAAAAAAAAGATAGCAACAAATCAAAGTTAAGGAAAGTCACATTTTTTCTCCTAAATTGTTTGGAACATTTTGTTTTAACACAATGAACAGAATCTGGTTTTCAGATATTCCCACAACACATTTAAGATTTAAAATATCAATTCTGAAAAACAAACGGAAGAAATGGACGCTCATCACTTTAAGGCTGTCAAGAGTAGAAAAGAGACTGATAATTTTTAGTCAGGGTCAAGAGGAAATGGGAGAGCAGAGAGCATTCTGAAACATGCTGTTTCTGTCTGTTCTCAGCAAATTCTTTATCAGAACTGAGGAACATGATGTCTTAGCACAGTGTGTAAGAACAGAATGGGTTGAAGTGTAAACAAATACACAATCCTGGGATTTGTCTGACACAGCACGAGAATGAAATGCTGCTTTGGGACACAGCGCCCCTAGTGTTTACAAGGGAAACTGCAGAAAAACTAATGGAAAGATTTTCTGTCTCCAATCTTTCTATTTCAGTGGTGACTGGTGCTTCAGAGGGCATAGGAAAAGCTTATGCTTTTGCAGTAAGTCATTGTCAAACAGCATTGTTTGTACATTAAACTGAAATTTGATACTCTACACCTGGACTACAAAGACTGTATGAGCAGTGTTTTCTTGCTAATCTCATCATTGTTTCCCTCCCTCCCAACATATCATTTGCTTTTAGCTGGCTGAGCATGGAATGAACGTAGTCATCATGAGTCGAACCAAAGCAACACTGGATCAGGTGGCCAAGGGGATAGGTATAATTGGCTTGTTTTATGCCGTAAACTGTTTGCCATGTATGGGGATAAACAGCCTGCAGCATATAGTTTACTTTTCCATTCTTTCCAGGTGAAACCACAGGGCAAAGGGTCAAAGTGATAGTGATGGACTTCACTGATGAGACTGTCTTCACTCGAATTGAGGAGCAGCTTAAGGACCTAAATGTTGGAGTTTTAGGTCATTTTTGTATTTTTTATGGAATTTTTTACACATGAATTGCTTCCAAAGAAATCCAACATTGACAATGTGGTTGTTTTATATATATATATATATATATATATATACATGATAGAATTGTGTTTTTTTCCCTCTCTAACACAGCATTTTCTTTCATTTCTACCTCAGTTAACAACGTAGGCATGCTGCCAACTTACGTCCCCTGTGAGTTCCTTGACACAGAGGAGCTGGACAAGGTCAGTGGTACCTCAGCACCTAATACTTAAAGTGTCTTGTGATGTTTTATAAACACCAAGCAAAGGCGATGTTTACAGTAATTGTATCCATCCATCCATCCATCCATACATCCATCCATTATCTTCCGCTGGTCCGGGGATCGGGTCGCGGGGGCAGCAGCTTAAGCAAAGAGACCCAGACGTCCCTGTCCCCGGCCACTTCCTCCAGCTCTTCTGGGGGGACCCCGAGGCGTTCCCAGGCCAGCCGAGAAACATAGTCTCTCCAAAGTGTCCTGGATCTTCCCCGGGGCCTCCTCCCAGTGAGACGGGCCCGGAACACCTCACCGGGGAGGCGTCCAGGAGGCATTCTCACCAGATGCCCGAGCCACCTCATCTGACTCCTCTCGATGCGGAGGAGCAGCGGTTCTACTCCGAGCCCCTCCCGGATGACCGAGCTTCTCACCCTATCTCTAAGGGAGAGCCCAGACACCCTGCGGAGGAAACCCATTTCGGCCGCTTGTATTCGCGATCTCGTTCTTTCGGTCACTACCCACAGCTCGTGACCATAGGTGAGGATAGGAACATAGATTGACCGGTAAATCGAGAGCTTCGCCTTCTGGCTCAGCTCCTTCTTCACCACGACGGGCTGGTGCAGAGCCCTGCATCACTGCAGACGCCGCACCGATCCGTCTGTCAATCTCCTGTTCCATTCGTCCCTCACTCGTGAACAAGACCCCGAGATACTTGAACTCCTCCACTTGGGGAAGGATCTCATTCACGACCCGGAGAGAGCATTCCACCCTTTTCCGGCCGAAGACCATGGTCTCAGACTTGGAGGTGCTGATGGTCATCCCAGCCGCTTCACACTCGGCTGCAAACCGCTCCAGTGAGAGCTGAA
The DNA here is from genome assembly GCF_027942865.1 of Odontesthes bonariensis. Taxonomy (NCBI): domain Eukaryota; kingdom Metazoa; phylum Chordata; class Actinopteri; order Atheriniformes; family Atherinopsidae; genus Odontesthes; species Odontesthes bonariensis. The sequence continues at coordinate 18,430,520 of NC_134511.1, forward strand.
GGTCACGGCCTGACGACGCCAACAGAACCAAATCGTCCGCAAAAAGCAGAGACCCGATTCTGAGGTCGCCAAACCGGACCCCCTCAACGCCCTGGCTGCGCCTAGAAATTCTGTCCATAAAAATTATGAACAGAATCGGTGACAAAGGGCAGCCCTGACGGAGTCCAACCCTCACAGGAAACATGTTCGACTTACTGCCGGCAATGCGGACCAAACTCTGACACCGGTCATACAGAGACCGGACAGCCCATATCAAGGAGTCCGGCACTCCATACTCCCGGAGCACCCCCCACAAGAGTCCCCGAGGGACACGGTCGAACGCCTTCTCCAAGTCCACAAAACACATGTAGACCGGTTGGGCGAACTCCCATGCTCCCTCCAGGATCCTGCGGAGGGTATAGAGCTGGTCCACTGTTCCTCGGCCAGGACGAAAACCACACTGCACCTCCTGAATCCGAGATTCGACTATCCAGCGGATCCTCCTCTCCAGTACCCCCGAAAAGACCTTACCAGGGAGGCTGAGGAGTGTGATCCCCCTATAGTTGGAACACACCCTCCGGTCCCCCTTTTTAAAGAGGGGGACCACCACCCCGATCTGCCAGTCCAGAGGCACTGCCCCCGATGTCCACGCGATGCTGCAGAGGCGTGTCAACCAAGACAGCCCTACAACATCCAGAGCCTTGAGGAACTCAGGACGGACCTCATCCACCCCCGGGGCCTTGCCACCGAGGAGTTTTTTGACCACCTCGGCAACCTCAGCCCCAGAAATGGGAGGCCCCACGTCCGAGCTCCCCAACTCTGCTTCCTCATCGGAAGGCGTGTCGGTAGGATTGAGGAGGCCCTCGAAGTATTCCCCCCACCGACTCACGACGTCCCTAGTTGAAGTCAGCAGAGCCCCGCCCTCACCATACACGGTGTTGACGGTGCATCGCTTCCCCCCTCTGAGCCGCCGGATGGTGGACCAGAATCTCCTCGAGGCCGTCCAGAAGTCGTTCTCCATGGCCTCCCCAAACTCCTCCCAAGCCTGAGTTTTTGCCTCAGCAACCGCCGAGGCTGCGTTCCGCTTGGCCTGTCGGTACCCATCAGCTGCTCCCAGAGTCCCACTGGCCAAAAAGGCCCGATAGGACTCTTTCTTCAGCTTGACGGCCTCCCTCACCACTGGGGTCCACCAGCGGGTTCGGGGATTGCTCCACGACAGGCACCGACCACCTTACGGCCACAGCTCCGGTCGGCCGCCTCAACAATGGAGGCACGGAACATGGCCCATTCGGGCTCAATGTCCCCCACCTCCCCCGGGACATGGTTGAAGCTCTGCCGGAGGTGGGAGTTGAAACTCCTCCTTACAGGGGATTCCGCCAGCCGTTCCCAACAGATCCTCACAATACGTTTGGGCCTGCCAGGTCTGACCGGCTTCTTCACCCACCAGCGGAGCCAACTCACCACCAGGTGGTGATCAGTTGACAGCTCCGCCCCTCTCTTCACCTGAGTGTCCAGGACATACGGCCGCAAGTCCGATGATACGACTACAAAGTCGATCATCGAGCTGCGGCCTAGGGTGTCCTCGTGCCAAGTGCACATATGGACACCCTTATGCCTGAACATGGTGTTCGTTATGGACAGTCCGTGACGAGCACAGAAGTCCAACAACAAAACACCACTCCTGGGCCTGGCTCCAGGGGGAGGCCCCGGTGACCCACGCCCGGGCAAGGGAACACGGTGTCCATTTTCTTTGATCATCATAGGGGTTTTTGTGAGCTGTTCTTTGTCTGGTCCCTCATCTAGGATCTGTTTACCATGGGTTAAAGCCCCAGACAACATAGCTCCCAGACTCATTGGGGCACGCAAACCCCCCCACCACGGTAAGGTGAAAGCTCAAGGGGGAGACAGTAGAGACTAAAGAAATTCTTGTTTTCCATAAGATCCAGTGCAATAAAGACATCAAATACTTTAGATTTGGCCAGTAATTGTAGCTCCCCAAAATGACTGCAAAGCCTCCAGATATGTTTCTATCATAATTCTTTCTGTATTTTCAAAAATTTACATCCGCGATTATTTAAAAAATCTTAAAGTTTGAGTACTGAAGATCAGCGAATTCTGCTATGCTAATTCTACAGAGGTAACTGCAGAGGGGCGAAATGAGATGACATATTTAAACGAGAACTACTCAAACCTCAAATAAAGGAACACAAACCAGGGAGGAGTCGTTGTCATAGTCTGGTCACGGGCACTGACTCTTTCAATCTTGCACCTTTATTACTTTCCCACCTCTTCCAATAGTAAACATATTTTATGACATTTCAAGTCTTTTTCTAAATTCTTAAGTTTATTTGAGCAAACGAAAATACACACCGAATTTGATGGACTGAAACTCAAGTTAAGTGTAATCAAGGGCTGTGTTTTGGAGCCCCAGTACACTAACATTTTGGTGTTTGAAAACAGAAACTATGTAGCCTATGAGTTAATTTATATATATATGTGTGTGTATATATATATATATATATATATATGTGTGTGTGTGTATAGTGAAGTCACATCTCAAGTGCTCACTGAAGACGCATGTGGAGTAAAATTCTAACATCTGGTATAAAGTGACGCATGTTAATTGCAAGTTGTAAAGATAAAGTACTTTAAATTCAAAATCGTTTGCATCCACATTAAGCTGCTGTTTGCGTTCATCTGTAAATAGTTGTGAAGCCCCTGGCAGACGGCAATTTCATCAATCATATTTGTGTGCACATGTATGAACACTGGCATGTATATGCACAACAAAACTGCCTGTGTTCCACAGCTTCACGGCTTTGCTATAGATCAAAAACTTTACTCCAGATAAAACCTTCATTAGCGCTACACCGTTGACTTTCTTGTTAGTTTCACATCAGAAGTCACCCACTTCTTGATCCTTGGGTGGTTCCACAAATAAGTCTAACCTCTAATCTCCAGTCCTAACCTCCACATCATTTTTCCTCTTGGTGTCAATTAAGATGAACCTTCTTGGAACCTTTCTTTTTTGTCTGTTTTCAGACAATTACAAAGATGATAAACTGCAATGTGAAAACCATGGTTAAGGTAAGAAGAGTGAGTCTGTGATGTTACATTTTTGAAGATCATTCAAAAGCAGTTCATGTTTCACATGTTTCACTCTTCACATGTTCATTTAGCCTATTTGTTATGTATATGTATAGTTTGAATTATCTGGAACAATATGACTTGTGAAGCTCTGAGGGCACTGTTCATGTAATTAGCGCAGGTGATGGCTTGTTTAGATTAATCTTTTTTTTTTCTTTTAAAGTAATATATGTCTACATTTGTCTCAAATTAAAACTTTCTGTTTTCTCCAGATGTGCAAAATAATCCTCCCAGGCATGGAGAACAGGTTTCCTTCCCATGTTTTTTTCATTAGATGTAAAGTTGAATTGAATTAAATCATGCGATGCTGATTGACAATGAGTGTCCTGCCACAAAAATGAGGCCAAAAGTTGTTGTCTTTTTCCATCTCTTCAGGAGAAAAGGAGTGATTGTAAATGTTTCGTCTGGAATCGCCTCTGTTCCATTCCCCCTGTACACCCTTTATGCCTCATCAAAGGTAAGATCAGCATCAGATCAGATCAAAATATATTTCTAGGTCTCTTAAATCCTGTTTTAATGATCGCCCATTCTTTAAATTGTGTTCCTGCAGGTGTTTGCGGAGAGATTTTCTCAAGGTCTGCAAGCAGAATACAAGGATAGAGGGATTCTTATACAGGTACTTTGATTTTCTCTCAGACTTTGCCTGAAATACCAGGAAAAACAGGAAATCAGTTTTCTCAAATGTCAAAACTTCCACGCCACTTGTTTTCTCAGGCTGTGGCTCCATTTGGAGTCTCCACTCGAATGGCAGGCTACCAACAAACTAACATTGTGACTCTGTCACCGGAAGACTTTGTAAAACGTTCCCTGCAGTATCTGCGAGCTGGAGACAAAACACATGGCAGTGTCTGTCACACAATTCTGGTAAACACAAATGTCACAATATAATGTCGAATAATGTCAGTTAACGTGACACGAGACTGACTGGTTACTCTGGATGTGTCTGTGTTTGTGGATACAGGGTTGGTTATTGCAGTCTATCCCGCTCAAGCTTCTCTATGCAGAGTTTGTGCTGCACGGCCTACAAGACTATGTTAAGAAGAAAACGAGACAAAAGGAATCCCTTTCTGCATCAAGAGCCATCTCTGACAAATAAATAGGAAATAAATTAAATAACAGTAATATGAAGACATTTGTCTCACTGCGAATATGTATCATGGAAATGAGGAATGTGTATCATTGTAATTATGCATGCGCTCGTGTATGTATGTAAGTATATATGCATGTATGATTATGTATGCAAGAGTCATAACCATTTCAAGCTTTTTGTAGCGGCGTGGATAACATCCCTCAGGAAAGCAGCTTTATCATTTGTCTCGTCATTGTATTAATATTAAGAAAGATTTTACTTTGTTTTTTTAGGGAAATGCTATTTAGATTATTTAGATCTCCACATAATGCCAAATATACATGAAGCAATATAAGTTGTAAAAACTACATTTATTGATACAAAAGGGAATCATTGCCCCAGCGTCCCTCAGTCAGTCCAGCTCCTCAGTATCATGTGAGATTAACAGAACAGAAGCTTTTTGCTTCTTTTTGAATTTGCGTGACACCTCTGATATCTCATTTGCTAAATATTTGCTAAATAAGTGAAATATAAAAAATAAAAAAATAAAACTCAAACCTTACCACGATAGATGCTCTAAACCACACATTTTTAGGCATAAGGCATAAGATACGATAAATTAGCTTATGTATTGACACAATTTTCATGTTCTTCAACAATTTTCAAGTTGGAGTGAGCTTCTCATCTTTGTGTAGCGAAACAGAACTCAACCAGATCCTAATATTACTAATGCTACTGGAAAGTATGTGCTTGGTTCCCCGTTATCATCAGTCTTGTAGAAGAACATGTGTGATAATGAGCCTGGAGCCTTATCTGCTGAAGTGAAAGAACCACCCTCTTCTGTTTAATTCAGGTTCACATACTTAGTTGTTGAAAGATGCATGCACGCATACAAACACAATTTCAACTCTTATCGACATTGTCTACTGTCAATTGAGATGGAGGAAACATTTGATCACACTGGTGTAAGTCACCAGTGTGATCCGCAAAAGCAACACACAAGACAGCTGATGAGCTTCTGTCTGGTCGCTGATAAAAGATCCAACAAGAAAAGCTGCCTTTGATGGCCCGCTACAAACAGGATGATATACAGTGTTATCCACACAAACATTTGCAGAAGACGCACGCAATCATTTGTGCTGCGAAGACGTCTGACCTAGAAGAGTCACCGATCACAGGGGGACCGGCGTGTTTAGACAGCCATGATGAATGATCCTCCCCCATGAGAGATAGGGCCTTGGATAGGAGAGGAGAAAGAGACAGAGTGAGGAATGGACGGTCAGAGTGACCCCAAACGCAGATGATTCACTCCTCGTCTAAAAAAATCCATAGAATAAGTTCTCTTTGAATAAAAAAAAGATCTGATTTATCCCACATCTTAAGTGCTGAGACACTTTTGAATTTGTGTGAGGAAACACTGGAGGCAGATAAAAAGTTGCAAAGTTTTTAAATGATCAAATTTAGAAGGGTTTTTGTAGGTTTACATTTAAAACAGGAATCAAATTAAACGAGTATGAGAGTTAGTGAAATTATGACTAAAGAATAGATAAACACAAATAAAAATCTGTCGAAATAAATCAATAAACAATAAATGAATAGATTATTTAATTAATTGATTAAATTTGAACCAAGACTCTGTTTCTGTGGTGTGGCGGTGAGCACTGCCACCTCGCAGCAAGCGGGTTCCTGGTTCAAATCCCAACTTGGACCAAAAAATATTGTTGTGAAAAAAAAAAAATCTCACTAAAAGGAGATGCCCCTTGTTCTGAAATGTTATGTTCAATTACTCAAAATAATAACTGAATGCATTGATTTGCATAAAGTGCAAAGTTGAAACTGGTTTGTGTAATTTTGAAATAATCTGTATTTCAGAGATTTAGAATGCAATATAATGGAAGCAAAATATTGTAAAAAGATACACAAAAGACACTTGTATCTGTAATTGAACATAAGGATGTGGACACAAAGACACAAAAAACATGCATCATACACCGGTTAAAAATGGAAATGTGTAAATATCACATTATTGCCCCTTTTTTAGGTTGTTTGTTGTATCAGTTGTTTGTTGGCAACAGACTTTTTTTTTTGCTGTTTTCTCAAATAAAATGATTTTTCCTTTTTCGTCAAATATGAAATCTTCATTTCGGAGCAGTTTTTACAGGCCGCCTTTTGTTGCATTTAACCATTTGTGGTGTTTAGAAAACTTCAGAGATATGCAAAACTTGGAGAGAAGAGGTTTGAAAAAAATCTGTCACAACTACTACCAGCGTGTTTTGATCAATCTTTTTGGTGCATTACAACATATAAAGAGGGCCTTTTGAACCCCTAGACTTGCCCTATAATTTCAGGGAAACTTGAAACTCTGAACCACCCCTCAAGTGGCTGTAGCTTGATAAACAATTTACCCAGGGCTCTTATATTTGGAATTTATCCATTGTGTATAATCCACTCGTAGCAAAAACATTAAAGAAATCACAATTGACTAATAGGCTATAAAAAAATATTCACCTGCAAAATGGCTTCCACAAAGGTCCCATCTAAACTCTAGGTGAGTTATTGTCTAAACCCCACCAAAAAGCAGCAAAACTGTTGGTAAAATATTTTCCTCCATATTAGGACTTCGTCAACTCTTAAATAAAATACTTGATAAAAACTGTTGCTCCAGTGTGGAAACACTCCATTATGGGTATTATTTAATGGTATAAACAAAGAACCAATATTGCCGCATCGATTGGGTGTCTTCATGGTCAGTTTTCTTGATGCTAATTACGGTTAATACTGCATTTTAGCCTTTATGTGTATAACCAAATGTGTATCATGTTTAATTTCAAAGATTTTCAGATGAAACAACACCCAACACCCTCATCCTTGAAAGATAAGATTAATTGTGCTGCTCAACATGTCTAAAGACAAGACTTACATTGATGTCAGGTCCATTGATTCAGAGAAGTGCTATTGTGACAATGGTAATGTTCAGTGTGGCCACTAGAGGGCAGAAGGTCCAAAGGTTTGATTGGGTACTCTGGATATTAGGAGGTAGGATTGCAGAAGGCACAACAATTTTTTTTAAACTGATGAAAAAAAATTATTATTTTTTTTTTAATGGTTGATTATGTTAGTAGGAAGATGTACTGATAAAATTGCCTTCAAAATATCAATCAAAGAAATACATTAATCTAATTTAATGGCAGTATTTGCCACTGGGTGTCATGGAGGAGTGTAATAGTGACATACTTGTATATCTCTTTCAAAGCTGTAGTCTGAGCACTGTGTGCCCTGCAGCTGAAATCAAAAGTGGTTCATTCTGGTTGCCTAAGAGCGGGGACTTTCCTCACCTGAGGTGGTCTGCAATTTACTGGTGCCAACATAATTATTACGCCTTTTAATTTGCGTTTTCAAAGCCTTTCTTACATCAAAAGGTATGGTTGATAGGTTAATATTACTACAGCCATAATAGCAGGTTACAGGTAGCCAAGACAGTTCACTTCCTCTTTGTAGATCATCAGTGTGGCTGAGCTATTTTCTTCCACATTTGCAGAGTAATGGATTTACCATCAATGGGATCATGTTTTAGTACAAATATTAGGTAAGAACAGCTTCAGCATGTCTAAAGCCTCTGGCAGATGAAAGATTCATTACAGAAGGGGTAAAAGAAAGTCTCTGTTTTCATTTCAGTGGATGAGCACGGCTTACATGGGTGGTCAGTGTTATTGTACATGTGTGCGCATGTGTGTGTTTTTCTATAAACATAAGGTCCAAAAACAAAAAGTCCTTTAGACTTGTAGGGTCCAACGTGTTTCGTAAGAACCAAATGGTGGGTCCAGTGTGTTTGAAATGATTTTAAAGGCTCATAACTTGGTTTTATGGTTAGGTTTAAAATAAGGGTGAGAGTTTAGGTTAGGCATTCGACTCTTAGAGTGAGGGTAAGTGGCAAGGGAATGCATCGTGCCATGGATAAATCACCACACAAGCATTTCTGTGTGTGTGTGTGTGTGTGTGTGTGTGTGTGTGTGTGTGTGTGTGTGTGTGTGTGTGTGTGTGTGTGTGTGTGTGTGTGTGTGTGTGTGTGTTAGAAAAGGAGCGAGGTGCTGCTTTTGAGGATGCTCCATGTTTGACTCCTCTCTCCTCCATGGACACTGCCTGTGTGTTGTTTCAGTAAACAGAAGGGTCCACAGATGATCCAAGACAAGCACATGGCCACTGCAGCCCACCCAAGAGCCAAGGTCAAGCTGGCTAACCTTCAGACATACACACAATTACACACTAAAGTCGCCACACAAGAAAATTCTCCAGCTTGTCAGAGGAGTTTTGGTTTAAGTGGGGAACTCTTTCACCTTTATGCCTGATCCAATCTAAAAAGGCTGACCAAGGTAGCAAGATCCTCTGACAATGGATAATGCTGAACAATAAAACCCCAAAGTCTGACTATTTTGTGAATGTGCCGTGCGAGAAAGTATAAACAGTTGACCATTTATACAAGCTGGAATATTTCTGTGACATGATTACCAACTTGTCTCTCAAACTCAAACACAGGGATATCCACTCTCACATAGGAGTTCAAGATGTAATTATCTCCCCTAACAGTAATAATACATACACATTCTGTCCCATCTTGCAGGGGAGTCTTTGAAACTCAAGAGGATCATTTCGATCCTTCAACTTCTCTAAGAGAGGAGATGAACTGAACTATCTGCGAGGAATCAGGGAAGAGTCAGACGGGAAAATAGGTAGGTAGGGAGCAGAAAGAGAACAAAAACCTTGATTTTTTTTAAGGAATGGATGAATTAAAAAGGAGAAGGCCGGTGGCTTCTCTGATGACCGAGCGGTCACATATGGCTAAGCTTTGCTTGCATAGCCTCACTTCAAGGCTAAGGGCCCTGCAAACATAAACAGTGGAAAGGCTGCAGCTGGAGCAGGGAGGCAGCCGCTTGCTTACCGAGACCTCTCTATACTAAACAATGGATCAAGTGAAGCACAGTCCTTTGGCAGTGCAACAGAGATCCAGGCTGGCTCAGAAAAGCCTTTCTTCTGTACGTTTATGTCTTTGCTCTCTCAATATTTACTCCATGGGAAAACATACAATTTTCCACTCCTTTTGTCTAAAAGGAGCAAAAGAGTAGACCTCCCTCTGTTCCTGTGTCTTCCACCAGTCAACGTCAGAGATGGAGAGGACGGTGTCTGTCTGCGCAAAATATCCTAATAAGACACAACTTGCGACAACTGCACAGCTCAGATTATGAATTCCCATCATTTCATAATTGCTAGAACTCCGAACAGATGCTGGCAACAAAGATTTGATCTTTGCACAGAATCTCATCCAGTGCAATTCATTGATATTCACACACATGGTCTTTTTCCAGCGGTGTTCTGGTGAAGAAAAACAAAGTGAGGATTAGTCTCTCTTACCCTGTGAGTCAGTGCATTAGAAACTTGGTTTGTAAAAGTGTGTGTGCATGTGTGTGCATCTGTGTTATATCTCTTTTATGATGGGGCACAATGGGGAACGGAAGGGCCCAGGAGCCAGTGAATTAACCCAAATTACAGCTAACAGTTGCCTGGGTAACTGGAGAGGAATGAGGGGCAAATGGTGTGTAATTTCCTAATGAAGGGGGGGGGGGGTTCTTCTATTTCACATTTAGAGACCTCTTCTACATGTTACCGTAACAACAGGAGAGCTCTGTACCACTTCAGCGTAGTTGTTTACTTGCTGAGTCAACCAAATGTTTCTCTAATAGGCCTGAGATACAAATTTCTGATGTTTTTCCCACATAAACATTTATGATGGCCCCTACAAGATTCTTTAACCGGTTGTTGTTGTCTTTTTTAACGACACTTTTTCATGAAATGATTTAGGTACAGTTCCTCGAAGAACTGTAGAATGATGATACATTTACTTCTCAGTCCTCAGAAGCACGTTCCCATCAGTATAGGTGACGGGATCCTAGATTAAATCAGATCAGTTTTAGAGTTTTCTGACACACTTTTGTGCTTTTCTGCTTGTCTAACCGCTTAAAAGTGCGTAAGCCTCAGTTAAGACGGCGACATGACGGCACAAAAAAAGGATTTGATGACAGTTGGGGGCATGTTCCCTAAGGATAAAAATCTATCTACAGCTAAGAGTCTTAATGTTGTTGTTTGGTTGATTTTCACCAATTTTTCTTGTGAGAAACTCCTAGCTCTGAGATCCCAATAAAAGGTCAATTTCCTTCCAAACTTTTGCTTGGTGTTCCTGTACTTTCTCCGAAAACAATCTGTGCAAACACTGCAGAGAATGTTGAGAAGAAGGCTTTGGTCTTCAGCTCTATGCCTTTTCGAGGTCTGTTAATCTTCCGCTCGCTGAATTATTCGCAGTAATGCAAATTTTAACCGGGGATGGCCGAATCCTTGCGTTCCACATGTTCGCACGGCACCCTGTTCAATCACTGGAGAGATCATTCAGTTGCTCACCAATGTTTGTGTTGCTTTAAAAGTGCAGCACAAAAAGGAAAAGAAGAGTTGACTGATCAAATCCCAATCATACACATGTTAGTATAAATTTGTTTCCTAATCAGAATGTTGATATTTTTGGATTTAAAAAAGAAAGGAAAAAACCAGGGTCTCGTTTACATTTTGTTTATTTTACCAAAGATGTCTCATGACAAAAAACAATGTTTTATGCACCTCAGCATGAGCTATTTTCTAATCAGTGACAGTTTGCAGGCCTTCATTGCAGAGTGAACATATGGAAACCCGAGCCAAAGATGACTGGGGGTCAGCATGGGTCAACACTCATTCACAGCTTTTTACGAAATAAATCAAACTAGAAGTCACAGCCTGACGTCTGCAAATAAACTCACATGTCCTGGACGTCTCTTTGCCACTCTGCATGGCTGTCGGGCATACAACGGATTCACAGGCGCTCATAATATAGAGACAGGAAGTATAAACAGACCTCTCTCCTTGCTCTTGACACAAGACACTCATGGGAGGAAAGGAAAAGCACACTTCATTAAGATCCTTCTTGCAATGAGAAACTGGACCACATGGCATGTTATAAAATAAAATGAAATCTCCTTTGGGACATGAATCCTACAGATAAATTTAAGGATAAGAGAGCGTTGTTTGCCACTGAGCCGTGTTAGCTCACCTGCATTAACCTCTAACCGCTGCCAGTCATCTGGCAAGCCCTTCAATTGTCAGTAAAATGCTGAGCCCCTCTCCTATCTCACTTGAACTATGACAACAACAAAAAAAAACTCAGATAGAGATCTGCGAATCTGTGGAAGAAACGGTGAGAGGAGAACAGAGAGGAAGCTTGGGTTCTGGAAGAGAAAGGGCGTTTTTATTCTTTTGTGTACGATTGGAACAGGTGTGACAGATGTGGGGCCTCGGTATACTCGTGTCTGTAGCCGTGATCTGCCACCCAGAAGCACGCACACACAAGCTATTTACCGACCTGCGTGATCTGTTGAGACACGCCGTCCTTTCTCTTGTTTATTGATGGCTATCAGCACTTTCTCATTTCTTCCAAACAAAACACGCCACTTACACAGCGCAGCTCTCTCTGGGCTTCCATTTACTTCGGCTCAACAGCTGAAAGAGGTCAAATACAGCTGTGGGTTACAGCACACTCGTAAACACATAAAAAAAAAAGGCTTGATTTTGTTTTTTTCAAATTGCAACCAAGAATGAAGTTTGAGCAATGAGTACGATTCTCTTTTTCTTGAAACGGTGGAAAAGATAACTCTAACAGAGTTTCAGACCACCTTGGAAAAATACAAAGGGAAGGGTTCCCCCCCTTCCCTTTGTATTTGCGGTGCGAATACTACTTGCAATATCTTCTCTCCCTGATCCACAAAGTCTTAAGCTGCTTGTTGTTATTTCACTAATAGCACAGCAGCTTTCACTCTGGGGGCCTTTGAGCTACAAGTGAGCAGAGCCCCAGACTACTCAGATTACAGTGAAGAGGTCGGGGGGGGGGCACCAACCACACTATATGCACGCTCTCTTTGGAAGTGGGAGGCAGCGATGGGTGCAGAGAGACAGCCATTAAGGAGTTTTAAGTGATATCACTGCAAGGCCACCAACAGTTCTGGAGCAGGAGATCATGGTATCCCATAACAATTGCAGCTATACACCTACAGCGAGTTGGTTTTCTTTGTAAAAACATTCCCTTCATCCTGTCAGCTGCACCAACATTTCGATGCCTTCACTGAAAACAGCGGGTTGCAATGATCCAACGTATGTGCAGTATATACAGAACATCTGAGCCGAAATTCATGATACAGCTGCAACTTTTATCCCGATACCTCAAACAATTGAGTTTGCTGCTTTTCCGTGTTTTTCTTTTTCTTTTTTCTGTGATGCAAATGTTTTCAAATTTTGAACCGAGGAAGAAAATAAAGACCTGAACTGTCACCTGAATTGTCACCTGAACACATCCTATTCAGTGATGAATATACATTTTTTTTTTACTATTCATGGAGAAACCGCCCTGTACGCAAGTATATTGACAACTTACACCAAAGGACTGCCAATGCAGGAAAAAAAAGAGCTGTCCCAACTTTTTGTGAGACATGTTGCTGACACTGAATTCAAGATGAGCTGTTATGTTTCGTGAAACAGTAAAATGTCTCGCTTTCATCGTCTGTTCTCTATGTTTTACTGTGATAAAAAATGACAATTTAAGACCTTTGCAAATCATTGCATTCTGTTTAATTCACATTTTCCACAGCATCCCAATTTATTTGGAATTCGGATTGTATTCATGAATGAATAATTATTGGATTTTATCATTCATTTAATTTCTGATTTTCTCATAAAACAATTATTTCCCATATTTGAGTTAGGAGAGGATGTGGCCCAGACAACAGGCACCTTCGATTAAGGTGTGCATAACTGCCGCGCTGCTTTGATAGCTCATGTGGAAAGGACCTCAGGAGGGATTTAACTGACACCGAAAAGTATTCTTGTAAAGTGCTTTTCAAATAGATGCAACATCTTTAGAAGAGCTGATCTCTTAAGACGTGTACGCCAGAAAACCTAACGTTTTGCTGGTTGTGTTTCATAGGCCAGCTACCAGTTGTCAAAAGATGGGCTGGTCAAGCAGTTATACAGGAGGAAGTTCACATCATTCGAGACGGCCACGATCTTAATGCAGCACAGTACTTTATCACATTCAAGTGGTCAACTGCTTGGTTAGCTAGTAAAAGGGCCTCACATCCCATTGACAACAGTTAAACGTGAGATTTACAGTGATGGAGAAACAGTGTTCCCCTTTGCCTCTGGGAAGATGTGATTGCTGTTTCAGAGAAGGTTCATTATTAACAGATAAGAAACCGACTTTATTTCCTCAATAAAAAGCTCATTGCACTTGCTGCAAAGAATGATAACTGACCCCAGAATACTAATATTTCAGAAAGGTAGAAAAATGTTTCTGAATTCTCAGTCTGTGTTACTTATTTACACTTAAAAAGCAGAATAAACTAGAGCACAGTTCTTGTACCGGAGTACAGGGGGTAACAGTCCTCCCCAAACTAAATGAGCCCTAAATATTTACAACTAATAAAAAAACTTGTCATTATTTAAAATGTCATTTTAAATAAAACGGGTAACTAAAATTCCTTCAGTTTTTTGTTTTCTTTTCCAATTTACTTGAGAACTGCCAAAATAAAAAAAAAGAAACAAACCAAAAAAAATCTAATCTAAAAGGCCCCGTCTGCATCACTTCCACAGGAACTTCTCGTTAGTTTTCCAGAGACTCTTGCTCTCCCTCTGTCCAGACACATTTCTAGCAGCGAGGTTAGTGTCGATGCAAATTCTTTGCACTTCTTCTGGGTCTGTTAGTCTGTTGATACTCTCCTCATTGCCCTCATTCAGGATGTCCCAGATGTCTTTGCGAGGGCCCTTTGATGCCTGCACCGGTGCACTGACCTGCTGGGTAGGTTGAGTCAGTAAGCTCGAACCGGTATCACGAGGATCGACAAAACTTGTGTTTAATGACACTGAGGGTGCGGGGGCTGCATTGGTGGGGCTCCTCTGTTGCCCACTTTTGGGCTTTGGTTTGAGCAAGTCGTCAAGAATCGATGTATCTCCAATAAGATCTGTTAAGAAGGAGTGATTACGAGAGGTGGCGGCTGGCTGAGAGTTCTCTCTCTGCTCGTGCAAAGTTTCACGTGCTCTCGCGGACGATTTCAGCTCCCGCTCCTGTCCTTGTGCTGTGGGTTTGGATAACATGGCGGCGCTGCAATGGCTGAAGTCAGAAGAAGAAGGGGTATCTCTGTCTGTGCGGTTCAGGAAAGCAGCAGCCTCCCCAGACCCCAGACCACTGCTGCTGGCCGGATTCACGCCAAGACCACCACCAGCTCTGTAGGCTCCAGAACTAGAAACACTACCACTCTTTGTCCTCTTGTGTCCTCTGGCACTAAAGACCGTCTCCTCCTGCTCCTCTGACTCAGGGCCTGGAACATCACATAGAGGATCTAGCACATTCTTTTGTGATATCTTTTGCTTTTCGAGAGGCTCGATAATATCGTTTTGTGAGATGCCAGATGTAATTTGTGGCACAGAAACATCATTTCGTGGAGTTTCATGTTTAGTTTTGGCCTCCGGACTCTTCCGAGTGCATTTTGCTCTTTTCCTCGTTCTTGAGGGATCCCTTTGTCGGTTTTCGTTCTCTGTGTGGCAATTTCTTTTGGATGGCGAAGAGGCGGCCGTCGAAGAGGTGGAGGTTTGTGCTGAGACAGGCAGAATGAAGTTGTCTGTGACAGTATCAGCCAGGTCAGGGTGATTCAATGAGGTGTAATACTGCCGTAGCCAAGCAAGTCGCTGAGTTGAGTCTCTTTTTAAAATCTCAATGGCGAATCGATGGACTGAGGAAAATTGGAATTTTTCTGCCATTTCCTCCAGTTGTTGCCTACAAAAAAACCCAAAAAAAACCACACAAAGTAAGAAATATATGTAGCCCAAATCACCTGCTGACATCATGTGAATTTAACCTATACTCACACACGCAAAATAGGCATAAATCCAGTATTTGACACTTATAAGTATACTCTAAGATACTTGAAATTAGACAAAAAAACAACATCTTATAAAAGCCACAAGGCCTATACTATCATTAAGATACCCTGCGGGTCTGTCAGGCCTAACCTTAGATGAATAGTTCTCCACATATTCAGGCTCATATCCAGACAGCAGTGCAAAATGAGGTGTTTTTCCTGAGCTCCTGGGCAGTCATTAAAACACTGGTATAACCAGACTCAGGGACAGAAATACTTTAAAGTCACTCGTGTTACAGCAGCATTATGTTGGTGTTATTGCCATTTGTGGCTTTTCACTGGAAAAACAATAAATAAAGGCAAGGGCTATAAAACCTGACGTGAATGTGGATTTAAATCATTAAACAGTTAGGTTAATTGAGGCGATATCAATATAACTAGTGTGTATTTTCACTCCCTGGCGAGCCTCTGGGCAGAGATACAGGCTTCCCCCTTAGGGAGTGAGACTGGAGTCTTAAAGGTGTCTGTCTGTTGGTATATGAGGGTTTGGGGGGGGGGGAATGCAGTAGGACAGAGTCGTGTATGAATATTATGCATCTGCAAATGTGTAAATGCCAGTTTGAATGCGTGTGTATGTATCACTGTGGGTTTGGAAGTCCTAAGGCAATCATACTTGGTGAGTCCCGGGAGGGCTGTGGTTGTGAGGGGGAAAACTCCTGCACTGTTGGGCCTGATCATAACCGGGTAATCTTTGGCACGATGCTGGGAAATAGGTGGAAGGGAAAACTCAGAGGTGGTCTCATGCTAAAAACACGCACACACAAGCACACACATACCCACAATTATTAGGGCCCAGGTAGGGGCTCTCAACACTATGTTGGTGGTGGGTTTTGGCTTACTTCCTTACACAGCCAGAAATTCCTCTCGTCTTTCCTTCCCTCCCCATTACTCAACTTCTTCAGCCATCCTTTTCTTCTTTTCTTCATTTTCCTGTTTTATTCCCTTTTAATTTTTCCTTTGCTTTTGTAGCAGGTTCCCTGATCTACAATCTTAGTTGCCCAAATGTGCTGTCACCTCTACCCTCTTTTACCTCTGCTTTTTCCTCTCATGGTACATCTTGTAACACCTACACTTCTATACCTCTTTACTGCGTCTCACTACCTGCATATGGATTTGGGGGTCTCTCCGATAATAACGGTGGTCTGTGCTTTGTGGTGCACACTCTTCCCGATGAAGACGACTGGATGATCCACATTGGGCCTCTGCATCTGGATGGTAGCGGGGCGGGGCTGACTGTCTGGCAGGGTCGCCGGAAGGCTCTGGTGCAATCAAACCGAAGTAGGTGTTATAGAAGGAGTGACACGCTCATAGTAGAGCTACCCGTTTTTCCCTTCAAAACCCCATAAATAAAACACAGATTATGATCATGTGCCTAACTTTAAATTAGCTGCAAGTGCTATTATTTTTATTACGTTTTTTGCCATTTAGGAGGATCTATTATCAGAAAACATTCATAACGACCTTCTTTTTTTTTTTTTTAAGAAAAAAATGGCACATTTCTTTGCAATATATCAAACAAATTATCCAGAATACCTGACAGGACAACAAAATAGATACCTTTCTTTTATTTTGGCTAAGGCCATTCTTTTATCTGCCATGAACACAGGGTTATAGTGCTGGACTGGTGATGTGGCAGACACAACTTAAATAATAATCCATGATTAAAGACTGGTTGGATCACACCAGTGCTTGTTATACGTACCTCCTGTGTACTGAGAAGGTTAGCTGGGAGCTGGGAGTACATTTTGCGCTCAAAGACGTCCCGTACGGCAGCCCTACTGATCAGCTCCTCTGCTTTGCTCCCCCCCACCACGCACTGGTTGGAGTGAGTATACACCACCTCCTGTACGCCTCCTTTAAGTAACAATAAATGCATCGTGAATGTTGGAATTCAGCTCGAGAAAACTCTTCCAGAAAATATTGAATCTAACCTAGCACACTGTCGATGGCTCCATTCTTTTCTTTGGATGCTGGGGATGTCTGATTTTTCAGACTTGTAAATGAAATCCCTCTTGGCACTCCAGCACGTCTCCCTGCAGTTGCAGGACTCGTGCGTTCATCCTCTGAAGACGTGAATGTCTCTATGTCTTCTGTGTATTTGGACCTTCCCTTGTCCCTTGCACTAGCTCTTTGCCTCCTTTTGTAGCGGTCTGATCCCCTTCCTCCATCTCCTCCTCTGTTATAAGCATGTAAATGCTCTTTCTTGGAGCAGGTCTTTGCCTCCAGGTCTAAATCCTCAGATTCATCCGAGCAGCCCTCAAAGCGAAGCCCTTTAGGAAGTCTAGTATTGAGCTCATCAGCTTTCTTTTTTACTAGTGAAGCGTTTTCGTCGCTCTGGTCATCCCCTGAAATTTGTCGATCCATCCATCGTTTCTGACCCTGTCTCCTTGCAGCATAATCACTCTCTTTTAACAAAGTAGTCTTGTCTCCATTACCTTCATGTTTTCTATTTAAGCTTGTGTCCCAGGTTTTTGATCCAGATTTGGGGACACAGAGAGCTCCATTCCCTTCACTGGAGATCTTGGAGATGCCATTGGACTGTAGATCCTCAGCATCCTCCTCAAAGGGGCTTCCTTCAACATCTGAACTACTGCCCCCTTCTCCTAACTCTGGTCTCTCTTTGACCCTTTCGAGGAGTCTGGAGAAACCTTGCTGGAGGAGACTCGTTCGACCAGGACCAACGTTAGCTTTCCCACTCCTGAGATCATCATCCGCACTTGGTTCCGAGGCCTTTTCTTTAAGCCCCTGTGCTTCCTCGTCCATTTCACTCCCACTGCTGAAGTCCAGCACACCTTTGGGAATCTTTGCCGCATCTCTGGTCTTCTTGGCTGCTTCATCTTTTGCTACTTGGCCATCTGTAAGTGAATCTCCAGGTTCCTGAAATAAGAGAGTAGAAATGAAGACAAAAAGAAAACGATAGGCAGACTGAAAAGGAAAAAAGTGGTTTGAAGTCATACAAGACTGAAAAATGATTGAATTGCAAATAAGACTATAAATGTGTGTGTATATATATATATATATATATATATATATATATATATATACACACATATATATGTACTGCATCAAGCTACAAAAATGAACCAAAAGGCTACAAATTAAAAGAAAAAAAAAAGGAAAAACATTTATTTTCCAACAATAAACCGTAATACACATCAATGTGACATAAGCCCTCTACCACGATGTAATAGGAGCTAAAGAAAACAAAAGTGACATTTCCCAGAGTTATGTGAATAGAGAGAGATTGTAATTTCATAAAATTAGCAAAATACACCACTCTTCCAAAGGTTTTTGCAGGGCTTGTGTGCATGCGTGCTTAGAGGCCTCGAGCCTCTTTCAGCGCGTGTTGAGGCACCCAGTGCAGTCAGTATGTCTGCAAGAATGCGAGTGGTCTCAGTGGAGCAGCACGACTGTAAAGAAAAAAAGAAAAAGGACAGCGCGGCTCATAGCGCAGGCCTGGCTGGGGAAAGAATGATAAGGGACATCGCTGTGTAAATAAATAGCTGGAAAATAGAAGATAGGCTTCGGTGTGGTCTGTTCCTATGTTTCTTCTCTTGGGTCGAGCAAATAATCATATCCAGCTGCTGTTTCCATCTGGTTTTGGGAAAAAAAACGAGACCAAGGGAACCTCATTCTTCGGTGTCATTTCAAAATGTAGAATCGAGTGTAAAATGTTTTCTTTGAGCCAAGGCAGTCAGTGGAAGTCCACTGAGAATCTACTGGATTAGATATTTTCATCAGTACCATTATAGCATTAGTATCATAGTGCTGAAGACCTATATGATGTGCGTTTTAAAAAAAGATCGCTGTAAGCAGTTTGTCATTTTCACACTATCAGAATAGAAGCTGTGGGCTGCTTAAATAATATCGAGTGGGTTGGTTTAACCGACGGGAAAGCCTCTGACTGAGCTCTGCCCTCTTTCACGTGGGAATGGGAGGATGAGTGGGCTGCTTGGGAAAGGAGAAGGGGAGAGATGAGTGCCCCACGGTCTGGGTGTGTGAGAACAGCGGTTACTCACGCCGTCTTTGTCCGTCTCCTCCTTCTCGTCACCTCGGTGCGTTCTTGTTGTCATCACGCCGGCCTCCACTTGTCCTTCTCGCTGACAGGATGAGAGACACGTTTATCAAAATGTAAACATTTCACTGGATAACATCGTCGCAGTGTTGTCAGAATTATCAACAAATGCTTCAGTTTTCATATTCTATCTTAGCAAAGCCTAACACCGAGTGTGTTTATGTAGACACAAGTGTCCTGGTTATGTTTCAGGTCTTGTAGGATCCTATAGATTTTAGGAGGGAGGAGAAAAAACTCTAAATCAGATTGCACTGTCCATGCATATAGCTTATTCTGAGTATCACCAAAACCAAAATGAACCTCACAACAGTGATACTCGATCATAAAAACACCCATTGTATTTGTGACATCCAGTCCTGTTACTGCACATAATCAATCAAACAATAACCTCTAGAATCCTGCGGGTGAGACATGTCCCTTGGGTCTGCAGCCTGAAGAGGTTTTCGATCCCAAACAGTTCCCCTTTATGGACGCCGTGCCCCTGCACTGCCTCAAAATACCGCCGAGAGCTCTCCTTGCCGACAACTGAGCACTGCAATTGCTGGTGAAAATAAAATCATTTCACAAAATACATTTCACAAAGCATGACTTGCAGATCAATGCGAGTTTTTTTTTTTAAATACAGATGCTCATTTTAAATTTGATGCCAGCAGATTGAAAAGATCTGGGACACGGGCGTGTTTGCTGTCGTGTTGACTCATCTCCTCTTTTAACATACTCTGTAGGTGTTTGGGAAGAGAGCCAGAGAGAGAACTGGTGAAGCTTGTAAAATTAAATCTTTCCAATCCTTGTTTGATATTGGATAATAGGAAACCCAGCAGTGATCAAAGCCCAAGTCACATTCCGTGAGAGAAGCAGCCCACCTCCAATCTTTCACTGGGGTGTTGAAAGTCCTCCCCATTTCTGAAAGACTTAGCCTCTCTGGAATGCTCTTTTTTCAATAAAAATTTAGGTTGCTGACTTCATCAGTTGTGTGATGTCCCTCAAACTGTCTTTTGTCACTCCTGTCCCAAATCTATTGAAATGTGATGCAGACCTCAAATCCAAAGGAGAAAAGTTAAAATGGTTTGAAAATGAAAAGTTCCAAAATAAATTTTTGTGGAAGAGTTCCAACTTTGACACGGTTTTTCGAGGCATAACAGTCTTGCCGAACTCGCGTTACAACTCACTGGCCATTTCTGTCGAGTACCTGTTTGTAAACTTGTCTGAGGTAGATAACCTCCTCTACAGTCCCAAGGGAGATCAGCCTAAGAACAGTAACGTCCCTGCACTGGCCAATCCGATATGCCCTAGAGAGACATAAATACACACACAGGCATCATGTCTATAGCATTAGGTAGTGTAATAAAACTAAATTGCCTTCATTTTGGATACTGCTTGCAACAATTAGCAATTACACAATATTGTTAGAGCTGCTAAGAAAAGAATGAAGCAATACCATTATTCTATACAGCGTCTAGCAGTAAGACCTGGCCCACTACCTACCTGTCAATAGCCTGGAGATCACTGGCCGGGTTCCAGGTGGGGTCAAACAGCACAACCACATTAGCACCGACAAAGTTGAGGCCAAGACCACCTGCCCTAATAAAGGAAACAATAATCTCAGGGTTTCATGTTTTAAAATCTGTTTAAAATGAAGACAAAAACTGAGAAAACACACTGGGATGTCTTCAAGGTCTTAATGTTTTTTTCAAAGTACAATTTATGGCACAAGGCCTGACTTTTAATATTTAACACAATACTTCAAATTCTTAAGCATCTTATCATTTCGAACTAACATGGTAGAAACCAGGCAGAGGTTGACGTGAGAGGAGCTGTTGAAGTCTTTGACGATCTGGACTCTCTCTCTGGGTCTCGTGGATCCGTCCAGTCTGCTGAAGTCCAGACCCTCTGCCATGCAGTAGCTCTCCAGCACATCTAACAGCTGACGGGTTGGATACACATTAAACATTTTGAAAAAAAGAATTAAAAACACATTAAATAATGGGAGAAAAAACAAACAAACGCACTGATACTTTTTTTCTGCGGTAAAATGAAGAGATAATTCATACACATGATAAAACAACATCCAGTGGAATGTACTCGGCATTCTAACTGTATATTTATGCATATAATATATGGGTTATATTAAGCTTTGCCCTTTATTAACCCTTTTCCCCCAAAAACATTAAGCATAGGTCGTGAAAATATGACCTCACTGCCATAAATATTATCACACGGTATCGGGTGACAGCAACCATTAGACTACGCAGAGTCTAATTATTTTAAATACTCCAGTTGCTCTTTCAAAACCCCAAAGGCTTACCTATAAATGTACAGTATGTCATGAGAAAACCATGTCTCCCGCTACTATTTTCTCTGTAAACCAGCTATGTTCTCACAGCAGTGGCAATTCAGAGGCTTCCTTCAATATACCCACCCAGCACACACTGCTCTCACCTTGGTTGACAGAGAAAAGATAAGTACTTTGTCCCTCTTTTGCAGGTAGTATTTGAGCAGCTTCTGCAAAACCTCAAAGAGAAAAGAAACGCGTTAACCAGCACCGGCAAAGAAGAGCATGAGACAATGCTCGCGTCGGTTTTGTACCTTCATTTTCCCACTGTACATTGGATCTGAAAGGGCTTCGAATGCTTCATTTTTGCACCGGTGCACAAAGTCCGGAAACTTCTCAAAAACCTTTGCACAGACGGAACTCACATACTTTTCCTTAAAGAAAGAGACTGTTTCAATGAGCAAAAATGAAAACAGCGTTGCATGTACTGCAGAATGTGCGCAAGAGGTAGCCTTCAGACACTGAATGTTGGGATTTAACCTGTTTCTTGCTGGTGCTTGGAGTAGACTGAAGCAGCGCTGCATGGTTGGCAACCTTCCTCAATATGGCCAAGTAGCTAAAGTAGAGCTCCTTCACTTGAACGCCTTCAGAGTTCATCTGCAAAAAAAAAAAAAAAAAAAGGAAAGCAGAGAGAGCAGTCTTGAAGCAAAAGCACGTTTACCAGATTCATCTCCGCACTGAAAGGTGAAATGCATGTGTAGCTCAAAATAAGATGAAAAACTGTATCATGCAACTTCCTTCAAATTCTAAAAGGGACACGGATAAAACAGCCCAAACTATACAATCGATTTTAAGATATAAGAAGACACACGATAGCAGTAGAGAAGCTCTGACTTTATAGCAGCAGCCTCTGCGGGTGCGCCCACTTTGACAGTCGCATTTCGCTGACGATCTCAGCAGCAAAGTCACGTCCTCCGTGTCCAGCACTGCCTGGTACACAGTGTGCTGAAAGTCTGTCAGAGAGCAGTACACCACCTAGGAAAAACCACAGCACAGAAGCTCTTAGAGTCAAACGTCATCTAAATTTTATAACACACTGTAGATGATGAACGTTTCGGGAGATGGGGAAAAACCATTACAATGATAAGAGTCCGAGTCACTTTGACGTGCCAAATCTCACCCTATCGTCCTTCTTTGGCAGTTGTTCTTTGATGAGAGCTTTAGTTCTCCTGAAAAACCAAGGCGAAATCTTCCTCGCCAGGGCTCCGACAGCCTTCCTCCCCGTAGCCAGGGCACGTTTAGTTGTACTGTGTCTCTGCCCCCGCTCGATGGGATCCGAGAACTTGTTCTTGAAATGTCCTAAGCTGCCGAGAGAGCCTGGTATGGCCCTAAACATGATAAAAGATGTTCATATAAAAGCCACCAGACACCATTTACAGATGAAAATGGCAAAATGTGCCAATGTCGTTACAGAAACTTACTGAGGCGGGTTTGTAAATATGCAGTCAACTCACCAATCCATGACACACCATAGCTCCTCAAGGTTGTTCTGTAAGATGGTGCCAGTGAGACCAATTCTGACCTGATGGAAACATAAGCATCAAATATCAGGTATTACGAAGTGTATTTGAAATGTTCACTTAATACCACTTAATTTCCTTGCCAAACACTTCTTTTTCGCACATTTTGTAAGAACATTGCAAAGTAGCAACATAACACAAAAGCTCTCTGACCTTACATCTCAGCTCCTTCATGGCCTGAGTGATCTGAGAATTTGGATTTTTTATTTTGTGGGCCTCATCCACAACCACAGCAGACCATTCTATCCTGCAGGGAGGGCAAAGAAACTTTATTCTTAAGAGTAGAAAAAAAAAAAATCAGATGGAGGGACAATAAATAATTTGGGACATATTCAAGAATGATGTAAAAAACATATGCAGATGAGATGCAATATTTTTCTGCTTTCGGGTGCGCAGCTTAGACACAGAGCCCAATCCAACCATGCATCGTCCAGACCAGAAGGGAAAACAATTCATCACTCTACCATGACTGTGTATTGTGGGAATGTTGTGCCTCTCTCCACTTTTCCCTGCCAGCAAAACACTCATGTGTGGCGAGATACACTACCAAAAGGACAAAGAACCTACAACTAAATGTTTATAGGCTCCTGAGCTGAAAAACAGAGCTTTTCAGAGGACGAATGTTGATACAAACTTGAGGCATCAGCAGAAATAGAAAGAGTCACTTGTAAGTCATATATCCAAATGTCTTGTTACTATGTTTCTGTGTGTGAAGCACACTGACAGCATGGTAATCGTGCTCTGGTGAAACACAAAGAAATCCTCATCATTACGTTTTCAAGTGCCTTTGCCAACTCAAGCGGCTTGTTGTTGTAGTTTTTAGCCCACGACAGGGATTTACTTTGATCCCTTGGTTGCATATAGTCTGGCCACTTAATTCTAGAGTAAGATGTGTTGTGTCGCTGTTGTTTTGACCTATTAAACTGATCCAAACAGAGGCGAAGAGTCTCATAGGTGGTGAGAGCGATCTCAGTGCGACCCTTCCTGATGCGAGCCAGCTCTTCCTCTTTCTTCAGCCCGTGGACCACCACACACTGGAAGTAACCCCATGTGTCCATTTCATCTTTCCAGTTGTAAAGCACTGACAGTGGGGCCACAATGAGAAACACCTGGACAACATCATAAAAACACCAAAATCAAAAACAGTGCAAGGATCTGCCGCACACGACTGAATCTGCCTGATATATGGAAAAATGTCTAGTCAAGTAGTATAATTTGATACCCACTTTGCAGGGATTACTTTGCTTGGAGGGTAACTGACTCTGCAGAAACTGAGGCCTGTTGTTCTCTATGTCCTCCCATGTGCCTGTTTTGTGCAACACAGCAGCAAGAAAACCAATGACCTATGGCAAAGAGGAGGACGGAATGAAAGACGGAGAGCCACGTCAAGAACAAATGCTCACATTTCAGCAATTCTTTCATTAGTTTTGCAGCTCATGTCCTTTGTACCTGTACAGTTTTTCCAAGACCCATGTCATCTCCTAGGATACAACCATAGGAACTGATGTAGTTATTGTAAATGAACTTGATACCTTCCCTCTGGTAATCCCTAAGGTATCTGTTGATTGTATAAGGGACGCTGTCTTCACCATTCAGCTCTAAAGGGATGCAGAGACTTGAGTCAATGATGCTACCAGGAAACATAGGTTTCTCCCGGGAAAAATGGTTTAAGCCGGGCCTAGTGAGTTTTAGGACAGGTATGGCTTCCTCTTCTTGCTCTTCCTCTTCCACATCTTTAGTGAATATCACCCACGCTGTGTCATTACTATGAGAGGTAGACGACAGTCTCTGGATGGTGGCCTCTCTCGGGATGCCATCTCTTGGATTTGGAGCCAGACAACGGTCACCTTCATGCCACTCTCCTGTAAAAGTACAATAACAACGGATCCACGTTACATCATGCAGTTTCTTGAAAATAAAACACCGCTTCCCTCATCAATGATAGATTAATAACACGGTAGATAATGGGGAGTTTTACAAGAAAAAAAAAAAGAGTTTCACTTAACATACTGCGGTAAAAAAAATCAAATAAAATAAGTGCACTTCAATAAGTGCAAAGATTTCACAAAAATCCCCCGGATCCTATTTTCATTTTTAACTGAGAATACAAAAGGATATACGTGTTTTTAAAAGAAGAAGTAGTGATATTCTCTAAAAGTGTCAGATAAATCAAATTAATCTACTCACGAATGTTCCGTAAATCAGTGGCGTTAAAGCTAATCAATGCAGGCAAAGCCAGAGAGTTCAGGGGGGAATTTGAGTAAACTACAGATGCTTCACATCGTGTTACGATTTAGTAGTCAGGAAATGACTGCTGTTTAGAATAAACGTGCTTTGCAAACCTTTTCCAGCAGCAGACGTTGAAGCCATCAGGATACATCAACTTCCCTCTGATCGTTCTGCCTGAGGAGGAGAGACAGTAGCTTGTTTGCTAACCTGATTAGCTTATCTAACATTTACAACTCAGCAAAACGCTGGAGTTAAACTGAAACGGAGGATTTGAATATATCAAATCACATCCTCCCAAGTCAGTCGCTAAAAGTTTTCCAAAAAAGCTCTCTAATTCCGCAGACAAAAAAGAAAGAGATCTGCAGCAACTTCCCTGCAGTTTTTTTAAATGTTTATCTAACTTAGCAACCGGCACCGCACTTTCGGCACATTTAAAAAAGATTGAAATTTAAACAAGATCTTTTCTACACAGACTCCACATCATCCTGTTATTTATTCCTAAAATCTGAGCATTTTTTTCATTTTTTCATTTTTATCAAACATCTCAAACATCTTGAACGTATTGAATTTCGTGTCGAAAGTGCTGCCCACCTTCTGATCTCCCCCAGATTACGAATGAAGTTCAGTGTTGAAGTGTAACAAAAAACAGTTATTTTAGCATCGTAATTATTTGTATTCACGTGCAAATTTTAAATATTCTTTGACTTGGTTCTTTTAATTTATTGGCATTTAAAAAATAAATAAATTACTTACTGGGAAATATTGTACTACTTGGCACATTTATCTGAAAACTTTACTTACTGTTTCCTAACTACGTTAAGACTTTTAGACAAGACATTGTTGAAAATTGTAATGAAAATAGTTTATGACTGAACATATAATATTTCCATTTCAATCAAATCCAGCATTTAATCCTGCTATTGCAATAAAGTATGAGCAATAATCTAATTTGTTAGTGTTATGAACAATACACTGGAATTTTTATTCAAGGTTATTTATACTGGTGTCACAAACACATGAAATCAAAAGAGTTGAATAGTTCCTCCTGCACAGCCTAAAGGTAATTAAAAACAGTTGTAATGAAATACGATGGGCAGTCAGTGGAAAAAAAGAAAAGATGGGCCAGTTGAGTCAGTAATAATTAAGTTTATATACTGTTTGTAATAAATAGAAATTACCTAACTTTTAATAACTCTCTAGGTTCACTTTTTCTTGTGTGAACAGCTTGTTTGGAGCATCTTGGACAATCGCCACAGTTCTTGGATTTTTTTTTTTCTTACTTGAAGAAACGACCCTGAATTGGATTAAGCGGGTATAGAAAATGGTTGGGTGGATGCATTTTATGTAAATAGGGCTGCGCGGTGTTGTAATGGTTAGCACTGTGGCCATTCCAGTTTGCATGTTTTCCCAGTGCATTAGTGGGTTCTCAGATACTCCAGCTTCCTCCCAACTTCCAAAAACATGCATGTGAGGCTAGTTTAATTGCCTATTCTAAATTGACCCTAGTGACTGTGCATGTTTGTTTGCATCAGTTGTTTGTCTCTGTGTGGCCCCTTGATGGACTGACAACTCTTCCAGGATGTACCCCTAATTTCGCCCAATGACAGCTGGGATAGGCTCCAGCCCCTCCCTGGTGTAGAAAATGGATGGCTAGATGAATGTATATAATCATTTCAGTCATTTACTTGTTGGATTTATTGACTAGTAATAAGTTATTCCATAATTAAAAGACAATAACCAAATCATCTTTATTCCTATGGTAATTTTAAAACAACAGCAATTTACCCAAAGAGCTTTCCATTCGGGGAAAATTAAAGAATTAATACCAGAGATATCAACACAATGATGAATCTAACATTAAAATAGCGATACAACAGAATTAAAAATAAAAATCAATCAATAAAACGAATGCAAAAGGTGATAACTATGGGTAAAAATAGATTGAATAAAGTAAAAGCTGTCACTAATAAATCAATGAAAGAAATATTGTCTCGTTACAAAATCTTTCTTTCCCAGGTTACTGTAGCCAGAAGGCTTTTTGAGCTGCTAACTGAAAAATAGATGTATAAAATGTATTACTTTTTGGTTTACTTATAAGGACCTAAAGTTGTTTTTATCATGAATAAATGTAATAATCAGATTGTTTCAAATCCAGATCACTACCTTTACCCGAACACCTTGAGAAATGTTTTAAAAAGAACAAACACAAGAAAAGAAACTTGCTTATGAGGGTTGCTTAAAACTGTACAATGCAAATGCTACCAGAGCACTAACAATAAAGTTTTTGTTATACCGGTACTTAAAATGACACTATCATTATATCGGCCAGTACTGCTGGACAGTCACAAGAATACCGCAACCAAGTCTGACCTAACGCTCGTAGAAGTGTGATAAAATCAAAACAAATGTGTTTGATATGATGGCATTAAGTTCACTTTGAGGCTCTCTGTTTCCATGCTGAACAGACTTGTAAACACACAGCAGCGCTGTCTCAGTTCTCCATCCCCGATTTGATTTTCCCTAAACTCTGTCCATGGCGCTCCAGATGAGGCGCGACTAGGTCCGCTTCTCGCCATGGTACACTGACATACAAAAATGGAACTTTTTGTTCCTGCTTTCTCAACACTGGGAATTTATAGGGCAGCTGCTGCAGATGTTCTCATAAAGAAAGCCCAAACACTGATGTCAAACAGTTTACATATTGCACCAGAACTCTCACACACTTGTTCTCTCACTGAACCACAAGGGCCTTCTCTGGCCTCGTTCTCAATCATACATTACCACTGAGGCAGAGAGAGTTGGGATGAATAGATCACTGGCTGCAGATAAGAAGCTCTCATAAACAGACATGTTCACAGACAACTAGTTGACTTAGTTGAGCGACTGTGTCGAGTGGGCCGTGATGGGCTTTGGTTTTAATTTCTGAAAACAAGTGTTGGTTTTCAAACCATGGGTAGCTTTGCTCCTCTGCTTTATGTGTGGAGTACTGAAGGATACCCTGATTACAGAATAGCAAAAATGAATTTAACATCCTATATGTGTGTGGGGCTGTTTGTTTTAGCTAAACTTTTCATGTAAAAAAAAAAATCCCCTCCTCAAATTTTTTGTTATTTTCTTTGCTTTATTATTTACAGCCACTATTATAGGGGTTGGGACATATTTGTCACCCATCCATCCATCTATTTTCTATATCCGCTTGATTAGATCTAGGGTCACAGGGAGCTGGAGCCTGTCAGTTGCCATTAGGGAGAGGTGGAGTACGCCCTGGATGGGTCGTACTTGTCATTTTTGCCTAAATCATTAGGCAAGTTTAGGGGGTCATAAAAAGGCAACTTTGAGATGCTGTAAGTTTTGCAGATGTGTTCTTGGTCTACAAGGCTTTCGTTAGTTTGACACATTTAATGGGTTGAAACACAGTTTCAAATCACAAGTAATTTTTTTTACAAAATTTACTGCTATGACTCAGACATATGTTAGGTGTGTTTTCTTAATGTAGAACAAACTTGTGTGACAAGGCTAGCAAAATAAATTAAAAGTGGTGTATTTAAGATGTTTTCTCTCAAATACGCTTTGAAAAATTGCAAAATAGTGAAAAAACAATGTTTTTCTACTGTTTCACAGTGTATGAACTGATTATTTCTAGATTCACCATAAAGATAATCTAAATTTAGAATGCATATTGATTTCTTTATCAATATAGTTATTGATTATGTTGGGGGGCGATTTCATTTTACTGATTGCATTACATTAAGTTCATACAAAGTTTAATTAGACTAAAGGCTGAGTTATACTTCTTTTAACTGCCCTTGCGCTTTCTTCTTGCGCGTATGTTAATGGCTCGAGACGTTTATACTTCATTTAGCTTTGTCGGCGCTTGCGTGTGCTGCGTGGCGATTCACCGCCAGGACAGTAGGTGCAGTAGCGGGTTTTTTCAATGACAAGCCTACTATGATGAAAGGAAATTCACCGCCAGGACCTCTTCGAGTGATTCATGCTTCTTCTTCTTGTAAATAGCCGGTATTTTGTCAGATTTTCAACACCTTGGGGGTCTAAACGACTACTTTCTCGCCTGAAAATGTTTCAAATGTTGCTAAAGTTATATATTTACATAGTTTATAGCTTAAGCGAAATCAGCTTTTCAGGCTGGCTGATTTGGGCTCGGGCAGGAGTGAAGTGCACTGTGTGTAAACGCTCTGCATACTGTCAGATCGATGAGTATGTCGTTTTCAAGTAGTAGGCTTGCGTCTTTTCTTGCGTGAAGTTTAGAAAATTGAGGTGACACACGCAAGCTCGCAATGGGGGGCTTGCAACCGCGCAAGGGCTTGCGTTTCTTCTTGCGTCTTGCTTTGCGTCTTGCGTTACCGACTATAAACCAGGCTTAAGGCTGAGTTATACTTCTTTTAACTGCCCTTGCGCTTTCTTCTTGCGCGTATGTTAATGGCTCGAGACGTTTATACTTCATTTAGCTTTGCCGGCGCTTGCGTGTGCTGCATGGCGATTCACTGCCAGGAGAGTAGGTGGAGTAGCGGGTTTTTTCAATGACAAGCCTACTGTGATGAAAGGAAATTCACCGCCAGGACCTCTTCGAGTGATTCATGCTTCTTCTTCTTGTAAATAGCCGGTATTTTGTCAGATTTTCAACACCTTGGGGGTCTAAACGACTACTTTCTCGCCTGAAAATGTTTCAAATGTTGCTAAAGTTATATATTTACAGAGTTTATAGCTTAAGCGAAATCAGCTTTTCAGGCTGGCTGATTTCGACTCTGGAAGGAGTGAAGTGCACTGTGTGTAAACGCTCTGCATGCTGTCTGATCGATCAGTATGTCGTTTTCAAGTAGTAGGCTTGCGTCTTTTCTTGCGTGAAGTTTAGAAAATTGAGGTGACACACGCAAGCTCGCAATGGGGGGCTTGCAACCGCGCAAGGGCTTGCGTTTCTTCTTGCGTCTTGCTTTGCGTCTTGCGTTACCGACTATAAACCAGGCTTTAATGTGTGAGTGTTCATGAATCTCAGAGGGGCAAATATAATAGAATGATCAATACAAGTATGATACTGAGTGAGAGCAGCATGTAGTATCCACCCTTTTTGTGATCAGATTAATGAGAAAATTAAAATAAAAACCATCTCTTGCCATCTTACACTATTATCTAGTAATATTCATGCACAAAACACAGTTATGTGTTTCATGTTCTTGCTTTTCTTAAACCCACCTGTTATGACACTTTCTGGCTAAAGTGTTTTCTGCAGCTGTAGTTTTTCATCTCAGTCATTTTGGATTAAAGTTTGAATTGAATAGAACATAGATGCGGTTCAAAATCAGTGGTTGAAGGAAAAGAACCTGAATGAAAGTCTTGTCTTTTTCTCAAGACCTTTGGAAACACTCTTTCTTTCATGACTCAGAGGATCCTCCACTGGCCAAAAGCAATTACAAGCTTGCCAAAACTGACAGTTTCAGCTTCATAAGCCCTGATTGCAGAGATGGAAAATTAGCGTGATTATTCATGCTGTTCTTTTGTGCTCATTTCTCTTTTCCCACTTGTCCATTCACTTGCTCAGTTTTTCTTCAGTACTCATTCACGTAGTTTTTTTTTGTGCATTAACTCATAGAAAACAAAATCACTCTCAATAAAGCAACACTAAAGAAGTATATGTACAATGAAACTATGTGCACTGTAGGGCATTTGGGCTACTTTAAGCCCACGGTCCTCTTGAAAAATCCAAAAACAGCATACTGATCCTCAGACAGGATGGTGCGTACTGGGTACCATTTTATAATTATGGGTATGGGTCCTGGAAAGGCATGTTCTCCCTGTGTATGCGTGGGTTCTCTCCGGGTACTCCGGGTACTCCGGCTCCTCCCAAAGTTCAAAAACATACATGTCAGGTTAATTGGTGTCTCTAAATTGTCCCTAAGAGTGAGTGTGAGCGTGCATGGTCGTGCGTTTGTCCTGGGTGTATACTGCCTCTCGCCCAATGACACCTAGGATAGGCTCCAGCCACCCTGCCTAAATTGGATTAAGCGGGTATAGAAAATGAATGGATGGATGGTTCTGGAAAGCTCCCAAATGCAGGGCACACAATAGGCAGGCAGATGATGCAAAAAAAAAAAGAGGAAAAAGAATGTATAGCTGGAAAGAAGCAAGTTATCCTCAATTCCAAATGTAAAATGTACATCCATGCATACATTCATACATTCATAGACACACAATCAGACACATGGCAACCGATGAGACACAGATGTCAACAATCTGGGCAGAGCACAGAATTACAGGGGCAGTGGAGCAGAGAACGTGTAACAAACACATTAGGGGAGGACTTGAAATACAACAGGAAGTAGAAAAATTTACCAGAACTAAAAGTCAATTCTATGACAGAATGACATCATTGTGTTTGTATCCTTTATGTGCACTCTATTACTATGTTTGACATACTGAAGATACGAAGTCTGATGTCAACTCCTGTACTTTTCAACCTTCACATTTGGGAAAAACCATGACTGTCTCGAGGTTTATATGCTTGTTCGTTTGGTTTTCTGTGCACAATAATGCCTAACAATGGAAGTCTTCACTTAACTGAGGAAATTGAGGAGCTTTGAAGCTGGGAACGCTACATTGTTCAGCGTTATGATAAAACACATCATAGAAAAGAAACATTTTGTGTTGGGATTGGACGTAGAGGGTTGCAGTGGTAGCCTAGACAATGGAAAGGAAGTTTGTAACCCTCTTAACATGTGAAAAGGACAATTTGAACGAAAACAACATTAGGTTTTAAAATTCTGGTCAAAGCACTCAAACTAAAGCCCCCCTGATTTTATTCCTCAACCGTCCCTCCGAACCTCCAAATGAGCATGATGTCAGTTGTTAAAAGTCGTCACATGGAAAGATGCAGACGTACATTACTGCCATGCATGTTGAAAAATTACACTCAGCAGAAGCCAGTGAAACTTTTCATATGTGAAAAGTGGGGGGTAAGAATGTTGCTGATACAGAGGAGCTACCATTATTTTTCTACAAAACTTGCTCTCATACACTCTCTCCCTAAAATACCGACGATGAAATTCTCTCCAAACGTCACAGGGCTCTACAACCTACGTAAAAGCCCCAGATGACCTGAATTTGATGGCTTGTCCCTTTTGTCCTGCAGTGAAATGGAAAACTCTGCTGGGCAATGTATTTACAATCAAACTGCCTCTCATTACGCTTCAACCCCATAGAGGAGCCTTTTG
This sequence comes from Odontesthes bonariensis, assembly GCF_027942865.1. Classification (NCBI taxonomy): domain Eukaryota; kingdom Metazoa; phylum Chordata; class Actinopteri; order Atheriniformes; family Atherinopsidae; genus Odontesthes; species Odontesthes bonariensis. The sequence goes on from NC_134511.1 coordinate 18,463,133, forward strand.
TTTGTCCAAATTGGCCACACTAAGCACATCAACCAGAAAGCATAACTGACAGTGGCAGCTGTGCATGTTTGTGCACGAGTATACAATGTGTGCATCCTTGAATTTGTGTAGTTTCTCTCTTGCCATCAAAAGGCTCTGCAGGCCCTTTAAAACAGCTGATCTGTTGGCTGTCAACAAGAAAGTTGAACCATGGGACAGAACAGAAAGAAGGAAGGGGATTTTATTCCACGCTGGCATTGACCACAGTTCTCCTGCCAGGCATGGTGGACAGGCACAAAGTGTTTGATCTTGCAATAAAATATCTGGCCACTGGACAATATCTCTCCCCCCTCTTCTTCTTTTCTGAACCACCTCTAACTCGACACGAACGCTGACTGGGACTCAAAGGACTGCATGACTGCACGTCTCAACAATGAGGCCACACAAAAATCACCAGCTCAGCAGAACTGGACGTCCACTTCTGAAGCATTTCAGCATGCAATTACATTCCCCTCCATTCACCTATTCATAGTTGGGATCAGGGAGTACAACATAGTTTCTGTAGTAGTCTCTTCCTCACAGGATGTGTGGAACCATGGGTTCATTGGTGTAATGATTGGCCGAAGTCTGTTTGCTGTAAATTTGTGGGTGATATGTGCCTGTATAGATGAGAGATAACCTTACAATTTCACGCAATGTTCACGCTGTAGAGTAAAAACATCACAGAGTGAAAACAAATCAGACAACAGCTCAAGGCTGATATTCTATATGATATTGAAATTTTATGTGTTGCTTTTTTCCCCCCTTTTTTTTTTCTTTTTACCACCGGAATGGCTGTGTGTAATACCCTTATGCGAATGTGTTTGCATATTTGTCTCAGTGTTTTATGGCATGTTATCCGGTGGGGAGCCTTCCTGCTGAGAGCCAGGCCATGCGTCCATGCATGTAGCGCACACTCATTCACCATATGGGGTCCAGAGGGGCTTGCAGGGCCAGGCCAAGCCATGCTTATGGACCATTTAGCACACATTGCTTTCTGCTACATGGCTATACTGCACTCCTCCTAGTACACAAGTTAGTGCTGGAAAACTTTATGGTGAATCACACAGAGAGGCCCCACAAGGCACATAAGAGCTACCTCAAAGGATGAACAAATCTGTATTTATTGGCATGTTTGCATGCCAATTCATGTTATTTCCTTGATACAGTATAATTTTGTCTGTCTAAATCTGTCATTGCTACTGCAACATTTGACAAGGTCTTTCAAAGCAAAGCATATTGTGAAATACAACCATACACCCAGTTAGTTGCACATGATACAGATTTATTGTTAACTTTCTTGCTGGATACAACAAACACTCACAATTCCAGGCACGCACCTATCTGTATAGGTTGTCAGATTTGATACTGTACGTCCGAGGAAAAGTCAAGTATTGAGGATAAGAGAAGACTGAGGACAGGACTGTGTCATAGCACAGATCTGGGGAACTACACAAAAACTTTAATGTACGTTTTAAAAGGGGTTCATTTGAAAGGAGGCCATTATTGAGCCCAGGTTCACCAGGCATTGTAAGATAAGATGTCTGCATGTCCAAGATGTCATAGTTTCACAGTCAAGGCTCAGAAATTTTGAAATTATGTTTTTGTAGACAGCTGCTTTGTTGCGTCACATGAGGGGGGACACGATGAGTCAGAATTCAACAGTGTTATTTGTGACCATGTATAAGTTCTTAGCCTGAACCATGTATTTTTGAACATCTAATCCTAAATTTATTCTGTATTGTAATTCTAAACCTGACCATTTACTTTTTAATCCTAACCATAATTATCCGTGGATTTGAACCAGTAATAATGTGGTAAAGTGGCAATGGCTAACATTATATGTTGTGAGTAAAAGCATTGTCACAGCCTAAATGGGTAAGCTAGAAAGGATCTTGGTCAGACAAGTCCAAAGGAATCCAGAGTCACTCTGGAGATAGGAGAATCTTTTTATGGTAAAAACCATCAGTGCCGCACACCACTATCTAGATTCTAGGTCTTTATGGTAGATTGGTCAGAAGGAAGCCATTCTTCACTAACAGGTTCATGAAATCCCGCTGGGAATTTGTCAAAGGCACCTGAATGACTCAGAGACCACGAGAAATGAAATCCTCTGATCTGATTAAACAAAGATTAAACAATTGACCTCATTTCCTAACAGCAGGTGGATGAAACCAGGCACTGAACATCATTTCCCTTAGTATCATCCCTACAGTCACCCATAATGATGGAAGTATCTTGCTATATGGATGTTTTTGGGACAGGGACCCAGAGACAAATCAGGATAGAGGGAAAGAAGGATGTAGAAAAACATAAAGCAATCCATAGTGCACACAGTCGTGGTTTTGGAAAAATTCTGGAGTGCCCCATTCAGAGTCTGAACCTGAACCCAGATGAATATCTTTGTTGAGTGAACCAGACTGTGGGGTCATTCCCAGGAAGACTTGAGGCTGCCACCATGGCCAGAGATGCTTTAACAAGTACCAAGTTAAGGGCCAAAATACTTAGGAATTTGAGCTTTTTAATACAGGGAATGGAATATTTTATTCCACTATCAATCCTGACAAGTTCAGCGTAGATTTAGGAAGAAAATAATTTGAAAGTATGAAACATTAAATTTGTAGAGGGAGTGAAAATGTTGGCAATGCATGCAAGTTGATATTACCACATGGAATCTATGAAGAAATGAGTTGAGGTTACTTTTAAGTGAGGCTGCGCCAAGATGTTTGACAAATTAAAAAGAATTTATTGTTGGTTGGGACTATAGACTGTATAGTTTGGACATGCTCTTCATACTTGAGTGATCCTGTACTGTTGGAAGATCCGTTCATTCTTTTTTTTATACCACAAAAGTGTTTGCCCTCCCAACTCTCCTTCTTTTTCGTCCATCTCTCTTTTCCTCCCTTGCAACTTCAATATGCTACTCCCTATCTCCTCACTTCTGTCATCCATCCCTCCTTCTCTCATTTGGTCTGTGTGTGGTCTGGAGACACTGTAAATCCTCCACTCCCACATGGTGCCACCCAACGCGACGCTGAGTCCTCCTTATCCACAGTATCAGCTACCATGTCAGACCAACCAGGTCAAGGCCATTTGTGCCTTTATACTTCTTCCAAGAAAGCTTAATGAACTCTTTCCACATACATAGAGACAGTATCTAACCACTTTGATATGCAGAAACCAATCATTTGTGTGTGCTTACCCAATGTGAATCTATATCTTGTAGTGATTTATGGGTGTCCTTGTGCAGAAAATTGTCCATGTGACACAAGTGGTTTCCCTTGTCCTGACAGATGAGCTAAAGTAGTATTTTATCCACACATACCCATATCTTGATAAGTTCCTGGTCATTGTAAATGCGCCAAACATCAACATTAAAATGATGCGTTATTTTATGTCGCTGTTAGTTTTCCTAAGACACTATGGCATACTCTTGAAATTGTTTATCAGCTTAGGTATTGTTTCTTTACTTTCACGTATCATCCATAGCCAATCAAAGGGTTCCCCTGACAAACATCATTTCAGATTAATTCTGCTCAAAAGACACATTTTGTTTGCACAGCCTGCCTTTCACCTGAATGATCCAAAACTGATCCAACATATGTCAGGAACACATGCTTGGTGACAGGGAGAGGGATTAATCTCGTTTGGCTCTCAGGCCCTGGGAACAGCGGAGGCGTTGAAAAATAAAGCCTAAACTCTCTGTGTCTTTGCCTGCTGGCTGGGTGGTCTCACAGGCACAAATATCACACTAAGTGACCATCCTCTCTGCAGTTCACATCAGCATTTCCAAACAAACAGTAGGGTTGAACTTACTGCTGGAATTGAGATAGAGACATGCTGCAATGGGCACACAACTTACTTTGCTTTGGTCAAGGTGGGCTGCAAGAGAAGGTGAAATGTAGGAGAGGAGTGGGCAAACTAAGAGGAGGAAGGGGTTACACTGAATGGGTGACCATACTAAACAGTAAGAATGAGCAAGGAGGTAGGAAGGGAGGAAAGGAAGGAGGCGAAAAAGAGAGCAGGGAGTGATTCTTGTGCTGCTCTGTGTGTGGTCTGAAGACCTCCTGGCTGTTCCGCGGTGAGTGCGTCCTTCCTGCGCTCAGAAAAGAAGGGGCAAAAATAAAAGAGGGCAAAAGACAGAAGTCTGCACAATAAGGGGAATGTTTGCTTTTGCTTGTGTTTGAGCATCACTGAGTGAACTCCTCTTTTATGTGGAGTAAGCAAGCAAACATTGTCATGTTTGGCCCACCATGGGGAGATTACTGTGATATTTGCAAATATGTCTGCTTGCCTGCCAAATAGTGCTCCTTTCATCAAGCAATCATCCAGAAAGAATGAAGCTTTTTGTCTCTGACACATTGTGACATGGCAGCTTCAAAACACTTGTACACTTGTGAATATTCTGATGTAAATGCTTGGCAAAGACATAGGTAAATCCTCCAAAAAAGTTTATCTTTCTGGCAATTTCAGTGTCACAAATGAGATGCTAGCAAATGCATTCACTGTAAATATATTCTATAGAATCGATTTGTTATTTCAGTCCTGCATCTTACAAGCAACTATGTACAGTCTGTGAGATCTGCAAGATATCCTGGTCTCATTTAGAGCTAGATTACTTCTTATTTCCAAAGAAAGCAGTTAGATTCCATTAGTTGGGCGAGACATAAGATTTTAAATCGTCTGTTTAAATGGGGGTGGCCTCTTAACAATTAGGACCCCATGTGCCATATACTCATGCAGGCAAATCTGATCTATAATAATATTTGAAGGATATGTGAATATAGTGAGTTAATACATGTGAATTGTAAAAATGGCATCCGTGAAGGTGACAGTAGCAGTGGTGTTGTAAAAAGAATGTATTTTTGGACTTTACCAAGGCCGTTCTCAAATCTTATCCAGGTCGTTTTGATTTCTTTCCCTAAACAAGAGACGTTTTCCTCTAAAGCCAAAGAAGCAGTGACAAAATTTCACTCCAACGTGTTATTTTCACATGTAGCCAAGGCAACCAGCAAAACGACATCCATCAAGGTAATGGTCACATTAACAAAGCTGTCGTATGCTGGAATTGAACACATGTCATGGACACAAAGATGATTGAAAGCACTGCTCAGCAGAATTCTCAATAAAGCTGCTCCCAATTACATATCATTCTGTTACTTTTGTCAGATGGCTAAACTTGTCAGAAATTGTGACCAAAAAATCAGTCCATTAAGACTTTAAAAGCATTTTCAGACTGCTGTTCTACTCTAATAGATTTATGATTTGAAGACCGCAGTGTCATCTGTCAAAATCACCATTCAAGTAACTTAAAAACAACAACTGTGCAGTGAATTTGGATATACTTATAAGCATGGTGATCTCCCACAGAGAAAATTAGAAGCTGCACAATGTCTTCATTAGCGTTACAGCGTCGGATATACTTCAGTTATATATCGATTCAGCTCCTGTGCATCTATACTGAGACAAGGATGATGGCCCAGTTAAATGGCACAGTCGAGGTGTAAACGCCGCTCAACTCAATTGTGCTCAATATGTAACTGTGCTCACTGACTTTAAGAATTCATGTTGTATCAATCTTTCTATCTCTTTCGTACTCTCAGGTATGTAAAAACAATCATCACAAGATGGTATTTATTTGAATACACTTAGAAGACATTGAATTAAAGTTGGAAAAGAGTCACGTTTACTATGGTGTTACTTTACGCCTCCTTTAAGTTACACTCTTTAATCTTAGGGAACTGGGGACACTGACTGTTACAGTTTGTGGGATGTATCTCGTGTCCTTTTCTTGCTGAATACATACATTTGAGCTGGTCTTTGGTTGATGCTACTTTTTCATTCAATCCTGACACCCTTACCTGTCACCAATTTATCTTCTTATTATGGAAGCTTTCTGGACACTAAATGTAAAGTGTATACATTTCTCTTTCATTGTCTCTCATTGCCCTCTTCCAACTTTTTTGTTCAATGAGATTCATAATGATGAACTTTCAACACAGAATCTTCAAGGGAAAAAGAAACCACTCTAAGGATGCTAAAGATGCCATAACGGGATGTGGGCATCAGATAGAGTATTGTGGGATGAAAGTGCTGGGACTTTCTGTGGAAACATAAAATGACGTGCTCACCATTGACGAGCCACAGTTAATGTGTACACAGTGCATAATCACCAGGACGCGCCAGATGTGTCTTTATGTTTTCACACTTCACTCATACATACATACATACACAATATGGCCCCTAAAATAACCTAATGATTTGGTATAGCACTACGTGGCACACTTGTATAGATTGACAAACACAGCACACTCAGACATTAATACACAAGCTCAGAAACTAAAACAGAAAACACATGCCGACAAACATCAAAGAAGAATCCTTGTGCTCAGTCAAAATCGGCAACGACTGAGCCTTAAACCTTAAAACCTTTTCCAAAGAGATTTTGTTTCTCTCCAGTGAAATGTGTGGTTGTTTCTTAGTGAAGGGCTGTGAACTTGAAAGACTTAAAGTGAGGAGGCCTGCTTCTGAACAGACAGGGTTACATGTGTCCACCGTCGTGTGCTTCAAAACACAGGGAACCATATACTCTTCTTCAAATAAAAACGATGATTGGGCTCCATTTGTCATCTGATTGGGCTGGAACAGAGATTTTTACACCTTCAATCTGTAAGAAAACAGATGTGGAAATGCACCCACAAACTATTTCAGGGCCAGTTTCGAGGAATTTATGAAAAAAATTTTGTTATTGTTTATTTCTCGTTTTAAATGCGTCCCACAGAGAAGACTTCCAACTGTCAGGGATGTTTCTAAATGAATAAAGATTCAGCGACAGTATGATACTGAAGTAATCTGAAAAACAGATATAATGGCTATATACAACTGAAATGATTGATATTGCTGATCTGATGTCGGTTTAAGTGATTGTTACTTAGCATCTGGTTTGGGGCTCTACAGAGCTCATATGGTGCTTGTATCACATCCGAGGTGTGGGCACCTTTTACTGAAAATCTCTGGACTGCAAGATCCCTAACAAATTAGGATATTTCTAATAGGCAGGTATCATCAATGGAACAACGCACCTGATCATCTGGAAAAGCCCACATGTGCATGTTGTTACTATACGGCACATCTGAACACATTAATCTGACATACTGGCAGATTCATTTAGGATGAGGGCATCTCCAGCCAAACACTGATGTATGCATGGAGTGTTTTTTAAGTCAGCGTTGTTTCTCAGAATTCCAGCATATGCTGAGGTCATTAACAGCAACTCTACATGGCTCTCAGAGCAGGCAGGATGTTTTGTCTGCAGCGAGAAATAATCAGTGTCCGTCTACATGACTCTGTGACAAACACTGTAGGCAAACCCAGACTCAAGCATTGCTGCACACACACACACAAAAACAAACACATATGAGTACAAACATGCTTGGATATTCTGCATACACCAATAATGCAGGTCAGAGTTATTATTTGTGACAAAAAACAAATCTTTTGATTTCAAATTTTACCTGGTTCTTTTGCCTTTGTTTCACCTTGCCTTTGTGTGATATTACACACTTTAAAAAGCAGCTAAAAACACATCTATACACCCTCGCCTTCTACTAGTTTTATGGATTTTATTATTATTATTATTACTATTTGTATATTGCATTTGATGTTTCTATATTTCATTGGTAAATTCTTTTTTTTTTTTTTTTTTTTTTTTTTTTTTTTAATGCTGTCTTTGGTTTCCTGTTTCCTGTTTCCTCCTCGCTCTGTCCCCCCCGAGTGACATGTTCTATTGTGCTCTATTTTGCTGTTCTTGTGATTGTTTTACTTTATTCCTTTACTTTTTATATTGATCTTTTTTGTTAAGCACTTTGAGCTACATTTTATGTATGAAAGGTGCTATATAAATAAATTTATTATTATTATTATTATTATTATTACCCTTCGATTCCTGCATCATTTTTTGGGGATACGCATATAGCTGTGTGTTTTCTTAAACAGGAAGCAATCATCTTATATGAAAGCATAAAAAGCATGGAAACACAAAAAGCAAAGAGTGCTTTGGCTGTTAATCCACAAATACTTTGAAAGTTCAGTAACCCATCAGCCTGCAAATTTAAAGGTGGATTTTGTAACCCTGGTCCGCAAAAATCATCAGCACAACTTTTAAGTTTTATAAGACAAAGTGTACATTTGCATTCCTTTTAAAGGTTGAATAATTTCTTTATAAGTCTGTTTGTCTTTAGCTAAAAAAGGAACACCAATATTTACTGTTGTTTGGGCCCTTTTTTTTTTGTCATTTCAAATCTTTTGCTGAAGATGGTTTAGTTTTAGGAGGGGATTGTGACGAAGGTCATATTTGCTCGCGGGGAGCTTCTCATACTGTTGTAATCACTGTGCTTTTCTCGAACTTCTACCCGTTTCTATTGCCCCAGTTCGCTGTTGGCAGTGTTGGCTACTGCTTCCTCCTCTTCCCCTTCTTTTAGAGGTTTTACACTTTTTATTTTCTTCAAAGAGCCCCTTTGAACAAGTTACAGAAGTAGGGATGGGGTCCTGAGAAACCCAGCTGAGGACTTTACAATATGCATACGCGTTTTCTGTAACAAGTGTTTTTAACAAGTTCATATGCATGTCTGTGCATTTGTGTACATTCTGTTGCTCACTCAAGATGTTTGGTAACAGCTTTGTGCTAACGGTTTATTAGGTACACCTGCCTAAACTAATGGAATCCAGTGGAGCGAGCTCTGCAAAGAATTCCATAATGTTCAGGGTTATTTTTTTTAAACTGTCCCAGATAGGTTTATCACGTTGTAGTTTGTAAAGCATGGACAGACCTTTAAGTACAATTGGGATAGTATATGTCCAGAACAAGAGAATGTGTTTTGATCATGATTATATTTGATAACTATAACTATCTGGAATGGAAACTGGGATAGTTGGGCCTTTTCCAGGTTCCTGAGAAAATAAGAAAAATTAAACATGACCACACCTAAAACATGATTACTTACGAGCATGTCTACGGGGATATGAATAATGGGGTTTTTCGTGTTAAATGTAAACACCATGTCCAGAATATATTGGAAACCAAAATCAAGTCAAACACTGAATACTTGTAAATGCACTCACTGTTTCATGTAAATTCAGCTCATATACTAAACTACATTAAACCACACAACTGAATAGCAACATCAACCAGATATTTAAGGAAACATTATGCAGACTGGGTTACTTTGACACTCACATCATGTTGGAGACTGTCCATCTATGACAATACGATTGCACTGGTCAGCTTACAACAACCCATGTGAAAGAGCATCTCTTGTAAAATGCTCCAAAGTCACTTTTGTCAGAAAGTAGTGAAAAAGTGCCTGCATGACCACTTTGTTGTAATGAAGAACTATTTTTAAATTTACACAGAGGACAACTTGCAAACACTTGCAAACACTAAAAACTAGTCTTTATTGCATTATATTGACATTTTGTTTACCACAATATGCAATCTTGCATGTATTAATATTCATTTAGTTTTGTACTGCATTTTAAACTTTTTGCTGACTAGGCAGTGCTTACGAAACTGTGCAAAAAAGACAAAATGTAAAGGGACTTTGGAAACAGAAGGATATAATAATAGTAATAAACCAAAAGGAGAATGTTATCCTATGCCTTAACCAAAGTGCTTTTGGTGCCTAAACCTAATCATGAGGGATAGTAAGGATGTGAAACTCACTTCCACCTGTAAATGTAATGCTTTATCAATAACATATCGGAGGCAATGAAATTAAAGATCAATTAAGTACAGCTCTTGTGACCTTATGCAGCCAATTGGGTAAACAATTCAGTCGCATCCAAGGTAAAAGTGGAATAATGTGGGTACCTTTTTTCCATCTGCATGTATGTGATGCTTCAATTAATTTACATTCTGCACATTACTTAAAGATAGGCTACATCGCTAGGAGCTTAGCTATCTTCAGCTTTTGAGCCCTAAGTGCTTTTATGACGTATTCAACATTAAAGTATTGAAGGGTTAAATCACGTAAGTTATTTTTGTTTTATGGTCCTGATCTTAAACCACAGTATCCTGATTTTAATAACATTGAGGAGGACAGAATCTTGTTTTGTAAAAATTAGCTTGCAGCCCAAGGGCCATTCCTACCGATGGCTAGATTCACACAGGTGTGTCTGCATAGGAGATCTACTGTATATGTGTGTTGCAAGGTCACATCACCGTGTTTACTCACCCGTCCATCTAACGAGACACATTTACCATTTCCATCCCACATTCAGGAATGTTTATGATACTCTGTTAAATATAATGATGGCTTGGTTTGTCCCTGTGAATTAAAGCCTTTCCTATAAAAAGAAGAAGAGGAGGTTCCTCTGGGGCATGTTTGAGGCTCTCTCCTTGCAGCACAATGTTTTTTTACACACAGTTCTGGAGAGCTATAACTGTGCTCTGTACATATGCCATGACTTCACACGGTGTCTACTAAACAAAAGCCAGAGACCCCACCTAATATTTACTGTTTTTTTTATATTTTTATTGTAAGATGCTTAACTGAAGTTCTGTTCTGTGTCATTTCTCTTTATAGGGCGTTGTTCCCTGTTTTTGTGCATGCATTTGTCTGAAAATAATGGATAAAATTCCACAAAACCTCTGTCTTGCATTAGAAATGACAGTGACATGTCACTGCAGACTTGAACCATTTTTTAGACAAATGCATGAAACTACACATGTCCCCAATGTTGGACAAACAATTTCACAGATGCCATTGACTGCAAGTGTCCAACCTCCCCCAATGTAATGTAGTTCCAACAATAAACCGCAGGTAGGAAAACATGTACAAATAAGCATGTAATTGAGTAAAGATGGAAAGGGAACGACTCAAAGAGTTATGACGCGCGGGGTATTTTTTCAAAACAGTGCAAATGTTTTATGAATGTTTACAAGGTGTAAACTTTTATCTCTGTCGTGCACAAATCAAGCTTTACACAGTTTTTTATACACATATTACAGACAAGCTAGTTTAGATATGTGGGCTCAATCATTTTATGACCTCAGAGTTTAGCTGTAAACCTTTAAAGTTTACCTTCCTCCAGACAAACAAGTGTAAAACAAGTTTTTGATCTACCCTGTAGGTCACGTGTATGCATGAGATGAGAGTTTCTTTAATCTAAAACTAATCTAATTCATGCGTGACAAAACTTCTCTTAATGAATGAGAATAACTGTGTCTGCATTCCGTTAGCAACTACTACCTTGTCCACAAATGTAATGTAGACTGTACCGCGAAAACAAGTCAGCTGACCGAGGAGATGTTGTCAAAGTGCAATGTTTTGCTGGGTAGTGTGTACGTGTATGTGACCTGTATCACCCTCTTTAACATTGTTCCAGAAGAAGTGCACTGCTTCATGGCAACAGCACTCCACGATGGCAATTCCACTGCCAGACACCACAACACACCCCCTGAGTTCTTGTGTTTGGGTCCTTATGAGTTACAGCTTTTTTAGTGCCATGAGGGGGACCTAAACATAATGTTACGTGGCTGGTTTGAATGTAATACCTGATGTGTATAAACCAATATAACCATCTGCTATTCACAGTTCTGATGTCAGATTTAGGATTGAAGGTCTAGTTAAACCACATAGAAAACATGAAGTTAGCAAAAATATATCAAACTCCAGGAAATGGAATGCTCTATCATTGCCACTTGATTACATGTTAGCAACAGAATGTGTGTATTTATTTGATTGCATTATTTTGACAGGTGACCCCGTTCTCTGTGTGTCGGCATTTGTTCCACAGAATGTCAGTGTTTTACATACCATCCGTTTTGTTTTCCTCTTGTGGCATGCAACAACACAACCAAGCCTGGCTTGTCCCTCAGTTAGAGTCCAGGCTCAGCCCGAACAGTCCCAGATGTGTCTCTTGTGATCCTGATTATGTTGCTCTTGTTTACGAATCCTGCTTAGCGTAGATTCCTCATTTTCTGGCCTTTTTTCTCTCCCTCGGGTCAATACACACAGACTCTCGTTTTGACAGAAATTGCAAACAAAGAGGATTTGGGTCCTGTCTTATATGGGCTTTTGTTTGTCAGAAATATATGCTCAGTGCCATGGTTTCTGGCCGCAGTGTAGCGGAGGGGATGTGTGTGTGTGAGTTTGTTTGTTTACCCATGAGGAAAAACTACAGCCAAAATCTCTTTGTGATAAATATTCTATTTCTCATACCGTCATCTTTGCTGCGTGTGTTAAGGATATGATCTGATTTGCGGTGACTGTGTGGGTGATATGGATCTAGTACAATGTTATGTATGATGCAATATACAGTATGTATTTGTCTTGCACCACTATCTGTAGAGCGAATGCCCCCATAAGAATATCATTGTTTTACTATACAGTACTTCCAATGCACTACAAATGTTATGCAAAATACTGTCAAACTCTTCAAGGTTATGTCCCTCACCATCGGGCCCCCCACTGTACTCTGACTTGAGGTCAGCCAATTCGGCCCCATTGGTCCCACACAGTGACTCCAGCAGGAAATTACCTCACATTCAGAGAATGAGTCTACGCCGTCGGACAACAACCCTTCGCACCTAAGGTAAAGGGTCTTTTGAGTCATGGAGGAGCCAGAGTGTGTGTGCTTGAAAAGTGAGTGATGATAGTCTGTGATTAGTTGTCAGTGTTGTGACTCATGTATTTCAATGACATTCATATCTGTCTGTGTGTGAGAGCAAATATGTTTTGTTTTATATGTGTGAGTAGCTCTGTGTGTATGCAATTGGGCAGGTGGAGACACAAGTTTATATTTTGTAAGCCTTTGTGTGCACTTTTAAGCTTTGTAAATGAGGAAAAATTATTTCATTATCTTACCCAGAATCTTGTCAATCCCAAACATGTTTGCGAATTTCCATAAAAGCCTTATGGAGCCTCAGAACTTAGAAAGCAAGCCCTAAACTTTACCAGATATAGCTGCTGAATTAGCCGTCAGTACTACTATGTATACAGATTGATGTGACTTCTATTGGTACCAATTTCTGGAACCAAAGAGCGCACCTGGGTGAGAGTGTAAAGTAAGTGTCAACCCTGTAGCTTATCATCCTAAAAAGTCATTCCTAAAATCTGAGTAATGCACCACATTTGATAACATGAAAGCTAAGTTCCTAAAGATGGTGAGCTCTGTTCGCTGTCTTGGTTCGACGTTAACTTTTTTCCTTGGGTGCTTAAATTATGGAATTTTTGGTTTTCTTTTGAACTGAAGTTGTATGAAGTGCTTCAGTTGTAGTGAGTCGTCAGTGTCTTACTTGCAGTAGACAACAGTCAGAGTGCTCTCACTTTGGAGATTCAGGGAGGAATTTCATTTCAAAAAGTGGTAGCTGTTTGTGCTTTTCATTGATTTTTACTGTCTGTTGGTATTTTCGGTAGAATTGTGAGTTACAGCTGATAAGAGGCAGGATATGTTAGGCAACCACTAATCAAGTAGCAACCTGGTCATTCTTTGGTTGAGAAAATAGTGGTACAGTTAACAATCTGATCCAAAAGTGATGCAGTGTAAAGATCACTAAATATATAGAGCTTTTGCTTTAACTGCTAGGAATTTGTTTAAGGTTTCAGCTGTTTTAGGTGGTGAAAATATTAAAAGAAAGAGCTCCTCTCTGGCCTCATTCTGAGTAGCTGTTTGCTTAGCTTCCTCATTTCCAAACTGAGAGACTGCTGACTGCAGGTAAGACACTGAATACGCATAAGTACTACACACAACCCCACTTAGAAAAGTAAAATAAGAATATCCCTTTGACACTGATAGGCAAATGAGCTCACTGAAAAAAGTGCAGCTACTCACAGTTCCTTGGCTCTAAACTAAACTAAGTCAAAAGCTGCCTAAATGGTTATTTTAACATTCATACATAGGATCATACATTCTGCTTAGTTTACATCTCAGTTCAGACTGCTTTTTCCTGTTTTGTTGAACCAGTACATCAGCAAATATCTGTTGTTTTACAAATGACTTAATAATTGCGAACAAATATAACTCATCATTGACAATTGCATTGTATGTCCAGATGCTTTGCTTTTGTGTCTTTGCTGCGTGTTTACACATATAGTACAGCTCTACAGGATCAGGCCCGCTCCTTGTTGTGCTGCCATTGAAATGTTATGATGTGAGACAGAGATGAATGCTACAACATCTGTAGTTTGGCTAAAGGAACAAAAGTTCCTAAACTTTATTTCTTAAATGTTTAGGTTTACACTCTCTCTCACTGAAAACAAAACCACGAAGGCTTTCAGTTTGATATTTATGCCAAAGCAAAGATTTCTTTTTTTTTTTTTTTACTTGAAACAAGTCTCTCTGTATACAAGTACATGTTGACTTTGTTTCTCATTGTTTGACATTTCTGCGCTACATACCTGCATGGTGGTGAGAGGACAGATGAATATGTGTTTATCTGATGTCCAAGGAGCCAAAAATGCACACACGCCGTTAGTGTGATGTTTGATAGGAGCTTTGAGACACGTTTTCATTGCATTGCTTTTTACTTCGTTTAAATCTAATCATCCCTTCTTTATCTCCTATCCAGCCACCTTACTTTTTTGTTCATCATATCAAGAGATGGTGGGAGCAGACATGAACAGGGCTATGGCAACATCACACTTCCCTTTATCATGAAAATCCCAAACAATGCTGCCATTGAATCGAGCAGATGAATTCTTCAAAAGTTCCAATACTTCTGAGTTTGCACCTTCTTGAGGCCAACTTCAGATAAACTGTCAGCAGCACATTCTGTGTATACATAACAATCTTTTGGCTGTCTGCGGAAAGGCAAAGCAGTCAATAAATACTGTCATCCAGCTGTATATACACTCAACCATTCCATTTGGAAACGTCAAGTCAGACCCTCTTTTTTTTCTCTATATACTGTCTCTGGCTGCCAATATCCTCCTTTATCTCATTTAATCACGACCTCCTATTTGCGTATTCATGCACACCTGCTTTAAGAGCAGCTGTATTATTCTATTGTGCACGGGGAAAAAAAGGAAAAGAAACTCTTCCTCATCATTCTGTATCCTTGTGCATAGCTGTGATTATGGTTAAACATTCACCACTAACAATTTTAGCCAGACTGTATGTGTCTTATACATGACAATACCCACATCATGACCAATACGCATAAATTAGCAAGATTGTTAGCAGGCGGTAATTAGAAAACAAAGATTGAAGCTGCAGGATACAGGCTTGGGTAATTATGACAGCTATTTTTCCCCTGCTCTAGGCAGACCTCACAGCAAGTCTCACCAGACTAAACCAAAACAACCCAGATGCTGGAAGACAAGACACAGAAATGCACACAGTTGGACACACAAGAATGCAAGAGGGATATTAATATGACAAGAATACAGATGGACACAGATGTCCAGAGCAGCAACCTTAAACACCCCTCTTTGACTTGCTGTAACTATCACTTGAGATGTCCCAGATTAAACTATGTTTTGGTTAATTGGCCACTTAAGCTATGACCTCATGGCACTTTAGGGAAAACAAGCAGATGATGGCTGGGATGGCACGTTGATAAGCCAAAAGAAAGTTGATGCAGACCCGAAGGTTTGGCTGCAGATGGTGTCAATGCTTTTTGTTTTCGGCAATGACATTGACACGAAATAACAAGAATGTGAATATGCACAGTCAAATATGACCGGAACGAGAGGAGTGAGTGTGAAAATCCCCCTGTTGGGTTGACATATTTCAACCAGGGAGCAGCAATTTACAAAAACAGAACCAACATTTCAAGGCTGATGTGTCCTCATTGGCTTTTGAAAAAAAAATCTTTTGAATTGTTCTAAACAAGCCACAAAAGTGCACTTTCCAGCAGAAATGCTGTCACAATGGCCAAATTAAAAAACAACTGAGCAAAAAAGCATCATAATCAAATGTTTTTGAGACACCCAAATGCCTGTAATGAGACAGCATTCATGTCAGGGAAGCTTTCATTCACACGCTGTCTAACTTAGCCCACTTTCTAATGCACAAACATGACTTAAAATCTTTTACTCTTTTGAAGTTTCACATATAGAATTTAGTTCCATGAATAGATAATGCACATTTTTTCAAGCATGAATTTGAACTGGTTTTATTGTTTTCACAAGAGGTTTTTCAGCTAATTTCCTCACACCTACTCTCTGCTGAAAGTATGTCACAAGGATGCATCTAAAATCCCTCAGACTTAAGCCTGATTTATACTCGGAAACCAGGTCGTCTGCGTGTGTGTCGCAGTTAACGCAGACATGCCCCCCCCCTACGCAGACACTACGCAGACACTCTGGTGCACCTCCTCAAAATTGTAACTCACCGCAGACAGTGCCGCAGACATCGCCGCAGGGAGGAGAGAAAGGAGGCCTCTGATTGGTCAACTCTACATCCGCTCTACACTATGCGTATTTCCGGTTTGCTAACCGGCTGACGCTAACCGTGCTAACCGTGACGATTCTTTCCCTCTCTGCCAGCTCCAGTAGTAGCAATATTTCTTCTATTTCTAGATCGATCAGCTGCATCTCAATCAAAGTGCGCATTCGTCCAGTCGCCATTGTTGTTGAATGACCTCCGTAACCGTAACACCCACAATCCTAGCTTGTTCGTGATTGTCCCTCTAGCGTTGTGGCGTGGGATTAACATAGCGCAGACAGCGCTTCAAGGCATAAATCAAAAATAACTGCGTCGTGTCTGCGACACACTGCTGCGAGAGTATACACGAGCCTAACCGACACAAAATCCTGTAGTAACAGGTTAATTATGCTATTAGGCACACCTCAGAGAAGCTCTGGTATTCCAAACAGTGCTAACTACCTCTCCATCCTCATTAATACCACTCGTAAGCCAAATCTGTAAACATCTACTTGTGAAAACAAGCCGCCCCTGACACACCACAGCATGTGTCTTTGTTTGAATACCTGAAGCAGAATGTTATGATAAATTATTCATTGAATTGGGAATATTACGATTATGTGGGAGATATTTAGCAGATTATCTGAGGAGCAGGAAGGTAAGCATCCATGCTCTGTGCTGTTAGATTAAATCCTCTTAATGATGGTTGATGCTGCGTGTTTATGAGCGTGAATTCCATTTAGGAAAGTAACAGTTCCCGTTGTTGTTAAGACTCAACCGAACAGGAGGTCTGGGTGAGTAAGGTCTGGACAGCTTATTAGGTTCTTACCTTTAAATGTGTCACATTTTCCAGTGGGCCTCCCACAGAGACCCACCTCAGTTCAAATAGGAGTAAGCAAACGTTCTACCAAGGTGAATGTCTACAGTCAAAATGTGCAAAAGTGCAGATGTTAGAATGTATAACAAAGATATTTGTTTGTGGATGTATGTCTGTGAGTCAAAATTTTCCTTTATACAATTAATTGGTTGAGAGGTAAACTCCATCTGTTGGCCTGCCCTTTCTGCCTATTTTGGGTAGACGTGGTTTCCTGCTTCTTCTTTTTTTTTTATCCCATATTTCTATGGAGCCACAGCGTTGATATTGTATTATATTGCTTATTTGTTGAGGCCATGTGTATACATTCAGGGCAGCACACATTTCCTGTTAACGTTGAAGGCTAAACTTGCTTCCAAAAATTACAGCTTCTCAGGCCAGTTTTACTGAACAGACCGCTGCCTTGTCTAAATACCTGCCATCACCAACAATGTCTATCCCAGAACTCAGAGCAAATGTTGGCCAAACAATGAGGGGACTGCTACATCAAGTTGTGATGAGAAAAATAAGACTTAGAATTTCTTAAACTCTCTCAAATTAAAATCAATATCCATCAAAAATGTGGTTTTTCATTTTGAGTCACACGCTGTTTGTCAAGCATGCTTTCCATCTTGTTGTTGGAAAAACATGTCCATAAAGACGAGGATACAGCATTTACTTTCAGTAAATCTCTTTCTTTTTCCTTTTTCATTTAGCAGTAACGGTATGTCTTCGGAGTCATCAAGTGCCATATATTCAGGTGAATGATTTTCAAACTTTAGCCTGCTTTTTCCGCCAGAGAGTTTACCTTTTCTGATTAAGCCAGTCAAACATGAGCCTGTTCTCTATGCTTAGTTTCCATCTCTGTGTTGCTGCTTGAAGGGGAATGGTGGAATTGCCCTCTGCAGTGATTGCGCACACAAAGCCTTTCAGAAATTAGGAGAGGTAAACAGAGGCCAGGAAGTGCTGCAATCTGTCAAACAGCTCTGTGTATGATTGAAGACAATCATGAGCTCAAACATAAATATCCCTGCAGGCTCTTGCATGCACTCAGCCCCATACAGTCTCACATGCAGTCGGAATGGAGCAGGGGAGTCGGTAGCTGGGTTGATTGAGGAGGAGGGGATAGTTTTATGACTGGGCAGAACTGTTGGAAATGTATGTAGCTTTCAAGTGGAGGTGCACTGACAGGGAGATTTTCTTGTGAATAGGAATGGGCAGCCTTGAAGATAGAAACACATAGAAATAAATTCTTGCTTAACACAACTTGGGTCACGGCTGTATGGTTTTGTTATAATATTGTACTTGTCACTAAGGTGACCGCTGGCTTTTTGGAACATGGCAACATCAGTCAGGTCAGTCCGTCAGGTCTGTTGGAAGCAGTAGTCAAATGATCAGATAATCAGACAAACTGCAAACAAACAACATCTGAGATAGACTTTTGCTAAGATTTGATCATGCCATTAAAAATAACACAGCCCAATAATGTTGCCTATGGAAAGAAGGTTTTAATGATAGATCATTTATCTAGGTATGTGAGGGTTTTTTTTCTTCTTGATACAATGGAAAGTATTTCTTATCTCTCAGCAACACAGTTGTTTTTTCATCCATTTTTGTCTATAATTTCTTTGTATAATTATAGTATACAATCTAGGCATCAACAGAAGCAGTGTGTCAGATTGACTATAGACACTCTGTAAGAGTTTTCACTCATTTGCCATCACCAACAGCCCCGATGAATGAACATCTAAGAGCACAGGAGATAGAGTGGTGCTCCATGACTTACAGGGTCGGTGGTTTGATCCATGGTTCGTCCACTCTACATGTTGAAGTGTACTTGCGCAAAATAATAAATTGCCACATGGCCCCAATGTGTAATTTAGTGGGTGAATGCATGAGACGGAAAGAGTGCTACATGAATATGAGTGTGAGTGGCTAAATGTGGCTTCTAATGTAAAAACAATTTAATTGGGTAATTAGATTAGAAAGGTCTTTTAGATACACAGTTGATTCATCATTTGCTAATGCGATAAAAAAGTGCAGGTCACTGAAGAGAATGGTGCACTGATCAGAAAATAAAAGAGCAACTTCCAGCTCCAGAGAACTGTTTTGAAATTTGACAGCAGCACTTGTCTCTCAGCAACCTGGTCCGGTGGTAAATCTTGAAGTTGTGGGAACTAAAATACATTCTAGTTGGAAAAGTATTTTGCAGACGGGACCTGACTTGTCACCCACTAAACTATAAATGCAGTTGATATCCTGAAAGAGTCTTTAAGGCGAGTCATGTTTTTCTAACTAAATGGCTTTTAATGACCTGACTTAACCATGGCGTTTGGGTGTTTCAACATAACCAACAAAAGTGAAACCAAACGTTAAGTTTAAAAACACCTCATTGGTCTTGTGGATAGCAATCATATGTGCAACCATACCCCTCAACCTGCTGATATAGGCTTTTGAGCCTTTTAAAACCGGTAAAGATGCTTTGTGATGCTTTTACCAAATGCCTCATACAACTAGCTACTTCTGTGGCGATGTACACAAACAAACAGGAGAAAGTTGTGTCCTGTCACATGAAAAATAAGATTACTTTTCGTGACATATAAATAAATAGCTGTGAAACTATTGCTCTCAAAAAATTGCTCGTTTGGGTGAAGAGCGAAATTGTGCATGAATTATCCGCATGAATGCTGTTACTTTTTTAAACGGAAAACTATTTCCATGTTCAGGCCTAGCATTCATATTAATCCAGCATTTAGTCACCTTTTTGGAAAAGGTATGTTTGCAAACTATAGTAATACAAACACTGATACTTTTGGGCACAAAAATGGAGACACTAGTTTTTTTTTAAAAATGCACAATTCACCTTGGTCTCCAAGCAGAGAGGTTACCCCTGCTTCCCGGTTATACAGCCAAATTTATACAAATGCTCATATGATGTGAGCTCAAACACCCACCTAGACACACAATCCGTTTCCATCTGCAAGGATCAAATTATTTAAGTTTCGTGATCATTTTTCCAATTTACCATGAGATCAGTCAGCAAAGAGTCTCATACACGCAGACAAAGATCTGTGTCCTCATTGCAATGGTGTGATGCATATTTCTTACCACCAGCACTGTGCTGCTTAAGTCACATGGGTTCCATATAAGCAATCTGCTTCACTTAATGAATAGAACACATCACAAAGCACAAAAACCCCTCACTCCTTCTCCTCTCCTCTCTTATTTATTGGTGTAATGAAGGAGAGACAGAAAGAGGGAGAGAAGACATTCTTACTTAATTGGGATCTTGAGCACATTTGTTTTCAATAAAGAGGTGTGCTTTGTTTGCATTCTCTCACTCGCTTTTTCTGTTGTTTCCTGCCCTTTTCTGTATTTATTTTTTAAATGCACTTCACCGAGTGGCTTGAAATGAGAGTGATGGGCTGCACCAACACTTAGTCTTACTGGCAAATGCAAACAGTTCCATTCATAAATGCTTGAGTAGTCATCTTCATTTGGAGCTTCATCTCAACAATGTTTTATAGCTTTACAACTAACTTTCCTTTACAATGGAAATTCATTTGACTCCAAATGCAGAAAAAGAATATATTCAAATGATTAATGTGAGTCAAACGTTAATCATTGGTTCAAGCAATCGAAGTGGTTAGGAAGAGGACTGGATAATCATGACAAACAATCGTGCACTGTAATGCTTTGCACTCTTTCACTGATATTGTAAATCCATGTTGTACTGTTCTCAACACAGTCATCGCCACAGATAGGTAGGATGCCTAATTCTCTTGACCTCATGCACTGTAAACAACACTTTATGATTACTATCGCATATTGTTGCATTATGTGCTGCCACCTCTGTTGAATGTTTTGCCACTCAGGGAACGTATCTTGTGCGAACATAAATACAAGGTAACATTCAGAACTTTTCAGTATCTCATGAAAATAAGAAGGGTTGTGTTTTTGTTAACTTAGAATGAGTGATTTCTATACAGAAAGCTGCTTTTCTTTCTCATGGTCCACCGTGTCACACCATCGTGTTTCTATGGTATCCTAGAGGGGAAAAATGGAACAGTTTGGCTGACACTTGGGCTGTGTTCATAATGTCCACTTGTTCAGTATATGGTGTACCATGTAGTAAGCCAACCATTTTCAAGTTCAGTCTAAAATTTCAACTAAAACTTTTTATTCACTATAGTGCATAACACACTCGTCAAGTAGCATACCAAAGGTTGTGTAAAGAAGCTGTATTCTTCATTGATCGACATGGACCGCCATGCATTGGGACCTGAAGTTAGGAGCTGCACAAGTGTGCAGTCACTAGCTCGTGCTGACAATTGCAGCTTCTTATTTGAATTTTCTAACCCAGTGAGAACGCCTGCTGATAAAAAGATTCATTAGACTTCTCGACATGGCTTGTCTCTTTTTCTGCGTCTGAGACACAGGACTTGGAAAATTTTAGGTGTTTACTAATATATTTGAAAATTAAGGTTTTCAGTCTAACAAGTACACATGTATGGGGTAAGCTGTAATGTAGCTCAATTTTGAACTATTTTCACGTGTGGTACGATCCACCGTTGTTTACCAACAATTGTTATGTGTTGATATGTCGAACTGCATTTTGGGGTAATATGAATAATAAATATATTGATCTTTATAATTGGGTTGCATGGTGGTGTAGTGGTTAGCACCATTGCTCTAGGTTAAATTCCCAGCTGGGGCCTATAGTTGTGGAGTTTGCATGTTCTCCTGTGTATGCATTGTGTCTCTCTGGGTACTCTGGCTTCCTCCCACTGTCCAAAAGCATGCATGTTAGGTTCATTGGTGGCTCTAAATTGTCCCTCGGAGTGTGTGTGTGTGTGTGTGTGTATGTGGTCATTCGTCTTGTTTGTCTCTATGTGGCCCTGTGATGGACTGGCGACCTGTCCAGGGTGTACCCTGGCTCTCGCCCATTGACGGCTATCCTAGCCGTCATTGGAAGGAAGGTTTTTCACTTGGTTGAAACCTGCAAATTCACAACAAATACACAATTCTTATTTCTATAGTCAATAAGACTAATACTTACAGTAGACCTCGGGTTAACCTATACTTAATCATTCACAGTATATTACTATGCATTTGAATATTAGGCTTCAGAGTGTGTGGGGTGATTAAGATGCAGAGTTAAAAAAACAACAACAAAGAAGTATTTCATGGTAGATGCAAACATTAAACAGCTGATGAGTTGACCTTAAAGAAAATAACTCACAGACTTGTTCTTTTTACAGTCCTGCCTGTACTACTCACAAAACGACTGTGTTCCCGATATAAAAAAATAATAAGATTATTTGGAGTTGTTTCTCCCTAAAGTAAGCAATTAGTCCATCTGATCCATATGGTAAATGAAAAGGAAATATCCTCATGTTTGGTCAAGGGTGTTTTGGCATCATATGTGCATACGTGTTTCATTAGTTCACACAGATGCTTGCAATATAATCTCCCAGAACATTTTTACAGGCATATCTTTACAGCCCCTACACTACAGTATTTGAAGGGGTGGACCATTTTTCACAATGACCCACGGCACTTTAATGGAGTCCTACAGCGTTACTGTCATGACAACAACATGAACATGTCTAGTTCAGGATCTCGTGCAGGAGTTATGACTCTTGCTTCCAGTAAAAGCTTGTTCCGCCGAGACGAGCTTAATTCTATTCAGGGGCATTAGGGGGCATCGCAGCTTTACTTTGTTCCTCCTTTGGATACTTTTCCCCACTCAGACACCAGTGATCTCTGACGTCAGTGAAGTGATATTATTGCTTCCTCCAGGTGGTGGCTTCACCGTGCCAAGCCTTGCAAAGAAAATAAGAAAAATAAACAATGTTGACAGAACTGAAAAGATAAAAATCAAAGGATTTATCTGCCCTTTTCTGAGCTTTCCCGGAAGAAAAACATGTTTTCACCTGAGTGGTGTCAATCAAAACAAAAGGCTACCAAATTAGAAAAAGAAAAAAAAAAAAGATCTGCGGGTGATCAGTTTAATGTCTTCATGTTTATGATAGCACATGTAATTTTAGAAATGGTGACTTGATTGAGCAGTGCGCGTCTGTTTGTGCTTGCCTCACATGATTTCCAGTGTAATCTACATTTGTGAACAAGCAGCTTTATGGTATTGGCACATCTGTCAGAGCCTTTATGCACCCCGTGCGCATTCACAATGTGGATACCCGTAAATGAATGCATGCACTCATAAGCAGCCTACACAAATAAAATGTGCAAGTCAGAGTGCGCCTATACATGTACAAGTGTATGACGCCCAAGCTGCAGTCTATGCATGAAAGGCTCCTGCGTATGCACTGATAAGCTACAGTTTACAAGTTTGGAAATGATCAGGAGGCAGTCAAAAGGCCCTGTCTAGGGAGCGAATGGGACCACCCACGTGGCCAAAAAGAAACAGCCGTGATTGAGCGTGAACCCTTTCCGACGCAGATCAAAATGACTCCGATCAAGACGGACAACACTGCGTCATTCTTCATCCCTACCGAACTGAGCTGTTTTTTTTTTAAAATTTTTATCCCATCTCAACTGACTCCCTTTTTACACTCCGCGGGGGCGGATATCAGGGATTTCCTTTGGAAGCTCTCCCCACCTGGAACGTGATGGTAAGGCTGGCACGCAGTCGAGCCGCTGCTGAGCTCTTTTGGGTCGGGCGTGCGCTTTTGTTGGTCCGTGAAGTGGCTATACCTTTAAAGTGTTAAACGGTCAGCTTTGTTAAACCACTGTCCTCTATAGCAAAATATTTTGCCTGTTTTAAAGATTTGATTAAGTTTTCAACTTGCACTCATTCTGGCAGCTTGAAACTAAAGCGTGCGTCAATCAAATGGCAACCTGGCTGCTTACATTGATCAGGTATGTCTACTAGTGAGGGTGTTTCTCCACTTGGTCTTCATTCAAATGCACGTGCATGCATGGTTATCTCCACGAACGACTTCATGAAAAAAAAAGTCAAATAAATATATTTTTGCAAACTCTAAAGATCAGCCCTCTCCCTATAGAGCGTCTGACATTGTAATGACAATATAGCCTGCTATAGGACCTCCCCTTGCACCGCTGTAATTTGAGGCTCAACTGCCATAATGGTGGTGGTAGAGGGGGGAAAAAAAGTTAAAAACTTCTCTTCTGACATTCCTCGGCGCTCCTCCAACACACAGACCGAGAACCTCAGATCTCAGGTCCTCTCGGGGAAACGCTTTATTCGAGCTACGGGCTGCTCTGCTGGAACCCAAACGCGCCAAGCGGTTCGGGCTCTCAGAGCGCCTCCCCTGAAGTCGGAGATGCACTCATGAGGTCTGTCTGCCTGGGTGGTCTCTCTACTTTAGTGAGCTGTTGCTAAGCAGCTAATAATAGTCGTGTTTGCTGAGTAATTTTTGCCCTTCTGCAACCAATCAGATGCAAGAAAGTCCGGCAATCTGACAGCCCAGAGGCGGGATCTCGAGCCTTTTCTCTTTTTTTTTCTTCTCACCCCTCCTCCTTCTCTGCCTCCAAATGGAGAGAGGTCTTTTTCTCCCCTTCTATTGAATCTCAGAGTTGGCCGTGACGCGCGGCCCTGGGGAAGACCACATAGATCTCACCAGAATGCTACGACCATCGAGGTTTCTTACCCGCGACTCGTGTATGGGAATCACTTTGCGCACGTAGCTTTTTGAAAGAAACTTACTTTTTTTTTAAGAGACACGGTGAATGCGGTGAAAGCGGTGGAGACCTCCGGATCACGAAATGTGGGGATGGAAGGCGCAGACTTTGACTCGCCGTCTCCAACAGGAGTATGAAGCCCTACTTCACGGGTGTGAGAGTGAAACTCTGTTGCCTTGGGATATCGCTACACGCTTTCGGGGAAATACTATAAAGTGGGAAACGGTAACCACATCGCTGTCCCCGCAACATGGCCTCGGCTGCTAATGCGCCCTCCGAACAGGAAAACAGAGACCCCGATCGGCCGAGGATAACGCGGAGGAACAGGGGGGACTATACCCGCAACACACCGCTGGATTTGGAGTATTTGCAACGGCCAAGTTACTGCGATGCGGGCTTTGCTCTGGAGCAAATCTTAGAGGTGCTTATTTCTCGTCTTTCGCCAGGCAAGAGCTGCATGGTGCTGGTTTCATTGTATCTCCCGAAAAAAAGTGGCCAAACTGTGTCTAGTGCTCGCTAGATAACGGGACGTGCTGAACAGGAGGGGGGGAGCATAGGAGTTAGGCAAGGTTGTTGAAAGTCCAAAGTTAGGCTTAATTCATCTTATTCAGGCTCCCCTCGAGCGGCTCTCTTCAGCTTCAGCATGTGTAACAAGTTGCTGGTCCTGTTTCCCATTGCAGACACTGCCGCATCCCAAACACTCACACACACACAAGGCAAAACATGCAGTTTTCACTCTAACTCTAACTCTACCGCCGACCGTTTCATAACTTCTTTCCCGGCGAGCCGCGTTAAAGCTGGAAACGGAAAGGTTGTTGTGACGGTATCAACTTGGGTGACTCGCGAAAGGAGAGAGGAGGGAAGAAAAAAAAACATGTGGCTGTACTCTTCCGTTCACAAATATTGTGTGTCCCCCTGTGATGGCTTCTCCATCGGAACACACGGGCAGCAGGACGCGGTTCAGGGGTTGTCTGTGCATGTGTGTGTGTGTGTGTGTGTGTGTGTGTGTGTGTGTGTGTGTGGTGATATTTGGGAGTCTTACCACACTAATCTTTTCTGAGTGTTTAATGTCACCGCTTGATGTGTGGGGTGTGAGTGGAAGCCCCTTCTTTGACTGCCACCCCCCAAATCTAAGAGTCTGTGTGCATTTGGGAAGCATTAAAGACTTTATGGACATTTTTCAGTTTATTTATAGGAACTGTGTGTTTATTACTCAAGCATTACGCCTCTAACTCAGAATCTTAAGACCTTGAAGGTTATTTTGTGTCGTGAAGTTGGCTCATACACAAGACAGGCATATTATCAAAATTCCAGCAAGTGATTTTGACAGTTATCTCCTGTTGTTTACCTCCGTCCAGCCGCAGACCAGTTTTAACTCATCACTGTCGTGGTCAAATGACAGATCTGGCCCATGCTACATACAGAGGATAAAGTTATCGTTTCTTTGCATCTGTCGAGCTAAGGTTGCAGTCTATATGTTTCACTGATGTGACAAAAACCCGTGGCTCTCACTCCTGGGAGCCCTCTGTGGTTTCTAAGCGGTCCCCAGCACAGCAGATGCATGTTTCAGGCACTTCAAGTTTCAGGTTAGCACAGTCGGACGGTGAATGAATGTGTTCACTATTTTTGATCACAGCTCTTGTTCTGCTTAAAATTTTTGCGTTCAGTCTTATAGTACAGCTCAGCAGTTAGTGTGCACGGTTTCCTCAGGGGAACTATTTGAAAGCTTTTTGACATGAATACATTTTGGACCACGTGTGGGAGTCATTTCTTTGCAAGCATGATCTCTCTAATCTAATTCCACAGCCTCACCTGCTCAGGTAAGTGAAGTGTTTTTGTTGTGCTTTAACTGATAGTAACATTAGGACTCTTGTCTTATCATAGGGGAAGGCAACTGGGAGGAAAGCACCTCTGTGGCTGAGAGCGAAGTTCCAGAGACTTTTATTTAGGCTTGGCTGTTACATACAAAAGAACTGCGGAAAGTTTTTGGTCGTGGGCCTCATGATTTTTGGAGCTTTTGCCGTGGGCTTAAGGGCAGCTAATTTGGAAACAGACGTGGAGAAACTCTGGGTGGAAGGTAAGACACTGATTTATCATTGGCTTTTTTGATATGTTGTTCATTTTATCTGCATCTCCAGGATGTGTTTGAATTTAACCTGCTGAGTGTGTTCTTCATTTCAGTGCCTCTGAAGCCGTACAGTTTCCCATTTTGTGCTTGAATGGCTATTTCATGATTTAGATTGGAGAAAGAAATGGATAGTGCTACTACACAAATCTAATGGGATTGTTTATCTTTCAGGCCCTGGAAAAAGGCCAAGCGAAACTCTGGAATAAGTTCATGGTTCTCTTTGTAGCTCCTCAAACTGCATTAGACGCACACACAAGATCTGTAAGAAGTGACTGAAGAAGGTTGTAATTAAGCTCATAAGCAGCTCTTGGGGTAGAGGAAATTTTTTGTCAAAGCCGCCATTTTGTGAGAGTGTGTGTGTGAGTGTGTGTCCGCCTGCCCCCAGCAGTTGAAGGCTCAGAGGCTGTGTGTGGTCCCGTTTTGGACAGCTCTCAACTTTCCAAAAAGATTTGTCTCCGGCTGCAGGGAAAAAGCGGAGTGAGGACAGGAGCTTGTGTTAGAAGGGTGAATGTGCCACTCGTTTCTTTTTCTTTTTTTCTTTTTTTCTATCCCGAACAACTTACAAAGAATGAAAAATTGAAAGGAGGAAAGAGACTGTGCATATGGGTGGTGCTCTGGGGGGGTAAGGATAAGGGGCTGAGCTTTTTTTCCTTTCCTTTGATCTGCATTCCTGTACTTATGGCTCGAGTCGGCTGCAGGAGTCATGAATGGACGAGCAGATTTTGCCAACGAGAAATGGAACTGAATTTGAAGAAAGTTCTCAGATTTATTTATGTCCATCTGTTTGCCTTTTTTTTACTCGCTCCACATTTCAACCATCCACTCGAGTAAAAAAGGGAAAAAAAAAACATGTAGTTTGTGAGCTCAAGCATCAAAGCAGACAGATCAAACACCCCACCTCCTCCGCGGGTTGGCTGTTCTCTCCTTGCGTGCTGCTGCAGGGGTCTGACAGACAGCGTGTACTTCTAATCTGTGGCGCAGGCGCAGTTGGCAACAGTTTCAGCAGAGTGGAGTCTCTTCAGCATCGGATTCCGGATTGTACTGAGGGGATCACTTTGTTTTCACACCCTTTACGCATGCCAGACCGTGGTCAGATTGACTACGGCAAGGGGCACCGTATGAAACAGGATATTATAACAGAGTCAGCAGTGCATCCTTTACAACTGCACCCTGGAGTTATAGCTGAAATTGATTGACAGAAAAGCAATGGCTAACTAATTGAATAATTATTGCTATTTATTAAGTGTAATAAACTAAGATTTGCTTGAATTTGTTTTGTGTATTTGAGAGACACTTTTATCCAAAGTGCCTTACACTGGTAGGCAGGCAGAGCAGGGGGTCTTGCCTGAGGACCCCTACTGGAGGTAGTACCACAAAGGGGATTTGAACTCAGGTCGCCCACATGAAAGATAGCAATCTTACCACTACACTATCTGACTGGAGGTAGTAGCAGTTAGTCTGCACATTTGTTTCCTCAGGTGAACTATGAATCACTCCTCAGATAGTCCCAAGCAGGGGATTTTAACTTTTTCTCATTATATTTGAAGAGTTTTAGCATCTACTGTCATAAGAAGCCTGAAATTTTAATGGTCTTGGGTGAAAACTTTAACATTTTGTTCGCTGTGAGCAGGGTTTGAACCTGCGCGGGGAAACCCCATTGGATTTCGAGTCCAACGCCTTAACCTCTCGGCCATCACAGCTGTGTCTATGGCAGGTTTTTATCAGAAAATCGATTAAAGCTACGGTAACTGGTCAGCGGTCAGCTTTTCTCTTACTCTCCTGAGTCACCCTATTGCCATTTTTGGAAAAGTGCATTTGGCAAAAGCATGCTGGACATGCAAAAGGACATGCTTTTTCTACAGTTTCCAAGGATGCTTTGATCCTTTTTGGCACCAGAAGTACACTGGAAGTGTCACAAATATAAGCTGCACGTGGCAGAAATTGTGTTATTGCAGTTCCAGGTTTGCCTGTTTTTTTAATCAAAATATACCTGTCCAAAGTTTGTTCACTTGTAATTGTTTTTGTTAGTATTCTTATATGACTGATGTACAAAATGGCCCTATTATACAGATGGCCAAAATCAAGTAGTTTATCGCCTTTCTTGTTGCTGGCTTGCACCTTTTATTCTATTGTCACTAATGTTACACCAGTAAGCTGCATTGTCAGGACTTGGCTGACACTTTCAGACTAGTGACCTCTGGGAGAGTTTTACGATATACTGTTATACTGGTTCATAGCGATAAACAGAAACCTGCTCACGCACACACATAGATGCTGTCAAAGAGACTGGGCTGCGGTGGTTTCCTAGGTGCCGGTACATGAGGGGTTCCAGATGCTGGTGGGGAGAGATCTGTTTGTTTAGATTAGACTGCACAGCTGAGGGATAGCTTAGTTCTGCCTGGACCATGGAACGCTGTGCTGGGCTGTGCTGGGGGACTGGCCCAACGTCTGAGAGGAAAAAGAGGAGCGAGGAAGAGAAGATAGAGCGACTGTTTATGTTTCATCTGGAACTGCCCTCCACAAGCAACTAGTTGACGACCCCTCCTGGAAGCTGTGTGGCCTCTGGATGTAGATACAACACAACCAGCTCATATTAGATCTCTCAGTTCCTTCGGAATTGACTGGAGCCACTTTTGTGATCTCATTTCGTGTCCGTCGTCACCTGCTCTGTGGTTGTGCCAGAGCGGCTGAGGCCTGCAGCAGACCACCGTTAGTTGCATACCGGAGTTGTCTAGTATGTTTATTCTACAAGCTGTCACGTACTACAGCGTTCGCAGGAATTGTCTCTACTCACTCTGTGCTCACTCAGCAATGTTTAGATATACTTAGACACAGGAAGGTTTGTTTATTAGACAACGTGACAGAGATCAATTGGGAGTGAGACACATGCCTGCACAAAGAAGCAATTATGTCAAACTTCTGAGGATGCATGGAGGGTTTTACTCTGTTAAACAATTAGGGACCCATAGTTATAGTTTTTAAGTCCTTTTTGCTACTCAGAAAACAGTAATGTGACGGCGGTGTGAATTTAAAGAGGATTGCATCCACACTGCAGAGATTCCGTGTTTATAGTCACTGCGATGCTCACAGGAAGTGATTAGCTCAAACAGGAAGCTGTAGTATTGTGGTGTCCTGTCTTGAGTTCCATACACAAATGAGGGTCGAAGTCCTCTGTAGGCTTTGCTCACCGGCCTGTCGGCTTGGGTTGGACTTCACATACATCCTCAATTTAGAATTCCAGATGATTCTAGATGATCTTGCGATGATTAACTGTAAGCCACTTTCAGGGAACGGAGATGTGGACTCGAGGAACAAGAGCCCTTTACGGTTCCTCCTGGCTGCACATGGAAAGCGGAGCCATCCCTTGGCATTCTGGGTTAAGGCAAACACAGGCCAAATTGTAAAGAAAATAAGAGCACTGCCTGCCTCTAATTAAAACAGTATCACATAAACACAGGCCTTCCTGTAGGACAGCCCCTCACTCTTTTGCTCCTGGAGGGGGAAGATTATGTGGCTGGGTTGATGGAGAAGAGAAGGTATGGTAAGGAAAATGTTTAAAAGATTTGGGCAAGAACTGATGTTGAATCTAGAGGTGAAGAGGATGAGCTGGCAATGTGTTGTTATCTGTGCTAAGTCTCTGTTCGTCAACATCAGAAAGAGGACAGGGGCTACAGCTTTTATCTTGAACAGTTATGGACATGTGCTTTAAGGAAATGCATATGAACGATTGCTGAAATGAGTTTATTGTCCCCTGATTTATGGGCTGGACTGGGGCACAGGGCTATGGATTGTAGTCTTGAGGCCACAGACAGAGGGGAGGCCCTGGGTCCCGGAGCACTTTCTTGGGGTGCATAAGTGCAGAGGCCAGGGGCCACGGGCATGGACCCCAGGGACCCTGAGGTCATCACGTAGAGGCCCCGCTATTTAAAACCTCACCTGATACTCACCCTGTGGCCTGGGTGCAGAGTGAAGACTCGCAGCAGAGAAGAGCGGGGGAGTGTGTGTTGGGGGGCTGGCTGGAAGAAATGCAGAGGTCGCAGCTGTCACCAGTTGCTGTTTGCCTCCTGTGTTATGTTCACATGTGTGCACATGGATGCCTACTGTACATGAGACCATCTCACGAGCCAGATGCTGTTGGTAGTAAATGCATTGTTTCCGAGTTGTGTCACCTTTTCATTTAATAAGTATGTGTTTAACCATTTGGAATTACTTCACCAGCAGAGGGCAGTGAATCTGTGGCATTTTTTTTAAATTTCACATCTGACCAAATTCTACATTTGTGTGTCATCTTTCATGTTTTAATGACAGAATATATTGACACGACAAAGAAAAGACATTACAGACATATTCCAGAATTGTCACTGCTTGTGGTCCCTTGCACTGGAAATTTATGGTCATCAGCTTTTTCCTGAAATCTGTTTGGCAACAGTTAAAATGGTGCCAGCTGATGTTTGTGTGCATCCCGAGCTTGATTTATTCCAGTCATGATGGAACCACAGATCTCTTTTTTTTTCAATGGCAGCTCTTTCCCTCTCTTGCCTGTCTGTTTTGTATCTAGTGTGATTAAGAGAGTTGAACGAGTTGGTGGTTGTTTTGCTCACGATGGCAGAGAAGAAGGGAGCAGTATGATACGAATTGCATGCAGACGAAGCTTCAACATCCTTTCTTGTGGATGAAGATGAGACGGAGGACGAGTGCTCTGAATTTTGCGTCCTGAGAGGATTGTGGTTTGTGCGATTGAAAATATTCAGCTATTGATGTATGGAAGCAGCGATACATGTATGTGCACACAAACACACACAAATACACACATAGGGCCACGTGTAGAGAGGCTTTGGAGTTTTTGGTTTTGTGAATGAGTATATGGTTGAGCAGGCCTGGCCCTGGCTGGCTAATTTGATGTGCCTCTCTGTGCTATTTTCTCGTCTTTATTCATCTCTTTACGCCTCTTCTCTTGCACTTTTATTCACTGTCACACTTTTTCCCCAGCAGCTTTCATTCATCGGCAGTGAGCAGTCAAACACACCCAAAAATCTTTTTACCAGTTAGCAGAGAATATGTTACATAGCCATTCCTCTGTCCCTCTTCCTCTGTTTCACTCTCTCACGCAGTAGTAAGCAGTTCGCACACACATGGACACATGTACAAACTGCACTCAGTTAAGTGTGTGTTTATCAGTTAGCTACAAACAGGATTAAACCTCTGTTTAAGGAAAAACATTCCAGTCTGTTGTGTTAAACTTTACGAGTTGATGAAAAGTGCAGGCTAACTGGTGAAGGATTTAGTGTGTAGAAACACCGTGCCTCCGGTACTGTACACAGACTTGCAGTGCTGTTTTCTCAGCTCTCAGCTCTCCAGTTTTTCGAAAACACTGTTGTGCATATTAGCCCTACCTGGTGAATGTAAAAGTGCATCAATGTTTAAGCCTTGAAATTATCTGTATTGAGTATCTGTGTGTGTGTGTGTGTGTGTGCTCTCAAGGCGAGCGCACTCCCATTCACAAACAACTTCTTGAGATGCCTCCAAGCTCTCTGTTTACATTTTGCATTCTTTCAGGCGCTCTTATTCAAAAACCAGAGCCCTGCGAATGACCGACCACAGGAGACTGTGGAGAGAATTACCCTCCCCCTCTACCTCCTTCTTTTTCTCCTCTATCCCTCTCTTTTCCCCTCTGCCAGAAAGGTCTCTCTCTTTACCCAAGCCCCCCCATCCTGCCTTCCCTCCACCACCACTCCCCCGTCCCTGGCTGGAGAGAGTGGCCTCAGAATGCCAGATGTATTACAGAGTGAGCCACGGCAATGTAAACACTCAGCCCTGCCATGAGAGCAGGGTGGTCTGGCCTCCCTCCCTCCCTCTCTCTTCCCCTTTCCTCTCTCCCCTCCCTCACAGCACTGGCTGCCAGAAGGGTGGAGAAAGTACAAAACAGCAGAGAGAGACTATGTGTGTGTGTGTTGGAGTGGAGACAGAGTGAGGGAAGAGGCAGGAGCATAGTAGCGGTAGTGTGTTTGTGTTTTGGCTGTCGTACCAACCGTACACTAGGAGAGATTGGGGTGTTGATTGATGCTTCTCAGACTGCAGCGCAGAAAACTTTTCTTGAAAGCATATCCAAAATCTATGGGTGCGTGTGTGTGCGTGCGTGTCTCTGGAAATTTTCAGCCCCTTTGGCTTACCGCAGTTACATATGTAGCCATATAGTTCATTGCAATTCCTCCAGCACGTCGTCATAGAATCTGGCAGTAACAGCAAGTACCACACACGCACACACAAGGCATAAAGGGAGACAGCATCTCCTATCATAGATGATTGAGAAGTTTGGAGCTCGAAAATATTGATTCTTCCAAGGCTTGATGTCGTTAAAAAAGATAGTAAGGGACACATTCTGACATTGCTATATTTTCACGAGATCCAGGATACCAAATTTAAGTGTGTTCGTGTGTGAATCAGCGGGGAGTCCATTTTTTATCCCAAAGGGTCCTTTGTGCATTGCAGGAAGAAAATGAAACAAAATTTAGGTTAAAAGAACATGCAACATTTAGCGTTTGTGAGCCCAGTTGCATGTGAGATGTAAAAATGGCGTTTATTAAGGGGACTTGGTGTGGTACAAAGAATGTATATGGAAAAGAAACACTTGAGAATGACATGTGGTCCGACGTTGAAACTCATATGAGTAGGGTTTCCCTTCTGCCACTTGCAGGGGCGGTATTTTACAGGACACCATTGTGGGTTGTATTTAGAGATAAGAACAAATGACCTATTTGGTCATTTTTATTGGAGGACTTATTGTTTTGAACATGTTCTTGTGAAAAGTTCATACTCATGCAAATATTCCATAACACCGGATCCGAAAGCTGCTAAAATGGGCTTTTCCCATTGCTGCAGTGAAATTTTCATCCAACTGAAAATAAATTAATTTCAACAAGTTTAATTCCAGGAGAACTGTGTAAAATATATGTACAAGATATAAATAAGAAGACTGTGTATGGACTCACTTTGTCCGACAGCCATATACACCAGTCTGATCCTGGTTCCTCTCAATGGGCCTCATGCAAGAACATTTTCGTATTTTTATTCTAAATTTCTCTTACTTTTTTCGTACAAAGGTCTCGTACGAACACGCCACGTCAGATTCAACAAGCGCTCTTAACTTCGGAAAAAGTGTGTAAAGGACCTGCGTAAATGATGAATCCCACTCGTGCATATCTAAGTTCACGTGCACGAGGATAGTAGATTTGCATACTCCACGCCCTAAATTACACCATATAAGGCTGTGCTTCCTCGCTTCTGTGCCAGGAAGTGTTGAGTGTTGAGTCATGAGAATGGCATCAAGGTGCAAAAAGAACAACTTTACGGGCTCTGAGATTGAAGTTCTGCTTTCAGAGATCCAAAAAGGAAAATCTGTCATTTAGCAGTGTCAGCAGTGGAATTACGGAAACTGCTAAAGCGAAGAAATGGGAAGCAATTACGAGTGCTGTTAATACCATGTCACCGAAATAAAAAAATAAATGGTTTGATATGAAAATGGCTTAAAAAAAATGTCTCGCCCTTGGCAGGCGATCGATAACTGCAACTAAAGCCGTGCAATCAGTTGTTGCCTCATCATGATGGCACTTTGATGGGGTGGTCCATGAGGGGGGTCTTCTGGCACCACAGCTTCTGGTCTGCCTGGGCTGGTTCAGGTGGAGATCCTCGTTCATGGCGCCATGAACGAGGTATCGAGACACACCCACCTGGCCTTCAGCTCAGTGCGCTCCACGACAGGAGCACGGGTGTTTTGATGCGTATATGTGGCTTATGCTCCAATTATGATTGGCAGTCCACTCACGGGATGAAAGTCCCTCTTAATTTGTACTTGTTGGACAGCGGTGTGTGGGAATTTGATGTACCATGGGTGATAAACTGATGAGAACTTTGATGACCAAGGGGAGCGCACGACTCACAGAGGACTGGGACACCCCCAATCTGTCTCCAATCTCGCTCTGAAAGGTTCCTGTGGCCAAAAATCCAAGGGTGGTGAGGACCTGGGCGTGTGGTGGAATTGGGTTTGATCGGCGTGTTTTTCTCTGGAGTTGTGGCTCTAGCAAGCTCCATATTTGTAGCAGTACAGTCCTTAGCAATCTTAATCGCGATGTCAGCCATTCGTCTGTCTCCACACGGTCTCTTCCAAGAGCCTGACGCGCTAAGGCATCCAAAAGTAGCAAGTCAGCCTCTGGTTACGCTTCCCATTGACCTTGTTATACACAGATTCAAATGAACCTTCAATTAGTGCGTAATTTAAGTCAAACAGAATAATGTCAGCATAATTATGGGGTATAATGTATATTTATTTATGTTTTCTTCAAAGTAATTAAATATACAATCCATTTGTCAAGCAAACTTGATTTGAATAACAGCGGACTATTTTACGAAACTCCTACGACAGGTCTGGATCACTCGTGAATTCTGTTCGTATCTGAAAGAAAACGTAAAATACGAAAAGATTGGTGAATGCGCAAATTCTCTTAAATCACTCGTACGGACGATTTAAGAACAAATCTGTGCGTACGAACGGTTGTTGCATGAGGCCCACTGGCTCTACTCTTTCATTTTGTAGGTAAAACGGCTCTTTTCTTTTTGGGATAAAGGTGTCATCTGGCTCATTTCTTGGTGGCCATTTGGATAGCCACATGACCACAACAACTCTATATTCAGAAAAAAAGGGGCACCTTACCTCTGGAAGACATGGGCCAAGGGGCGAAATGGTGATTGGGCGACCATCTTCCACAGCATCTTCCATGTATGTCTCCCGTATAGGTCAGTTATGTAGGCTCTGCCATAGAAACATAAATCAGGCTTCACTTCCTGAGTCTTATCTTATCTAAAGCCAGTGCTTTAGATTGTGTGTGCTATCGTGTGCTGTTTCCTCTGCTTGGAGATCAGCTGTCATTAAATAAATCCCAAAAAGTCGATAATAATAATTTGGAGGCAGAAACAAAAATGACAGATGTCCTCTACTGATATTTCTTGTTTTTATGTTTCTGATTGTTTTGTTTGTTGTTTATATACAGTATACAAAACAAACATACCGTGTGCATATTGTAGTGTGTATATATATATATATATATATATATATACATTCAGATGAACACTTATGACACTGTTGTGTCGTAAGTGTTGATCGAGTTGCTACCCATGTTGGCCAGGACACTCATGTAAAAGAGAATTTTAAATCACAAGAGTTCTCACGTGCACCAGAGGCAGCACACCTCCACCTCTCTGACACTCCCCTGTGCGGATGTTTTTTTAAGTGGGATGAAGTTTATGTCAGTGTTGTATTTGAAACTTGTTGCATTCATCCCAGCAAAGCAAACCCTAAGTACAGAAAAAAGCATTGGTGTTGGTCTCATGCACCGATTTCACATTTAAAATTCTTTATATGAAACCCTTTTTTTGGTTTGTTTTTATTATTCTCGCCAGTCTTTCATTCACATTCTGTGTGCTTCTGCCGTTGTGCTTTCTGTTCCACAATAAAGAATGTGTGATTTTTGGATACCTGGAATCATGGGCCATCTTTACAGGAAATGACAAAGAGATGGCTCGCTGAGATTGGCTGCTCAGGGTCATGTCACGGTCTGTTATGGCTGGGCGGTGGGCCAATCACAAGAATATAAATCCAGCAGAGGTGGGGTGGGGGCCTCACCTGGCTTGTATTTGACAGTAACTGACAGGCTTGCCCTTCAGTAATGCTTTGATTAATAGAGGAATTGCACAATATTGATTTTTAATGTTTCTCATTTCACGGAACATAAGGATATACCATTCGTGGAGATGTTGTAAAGCCTTTGCATTGTTTACAATGTCAGTCGCATCTACTTTTATTTGTCCGCCTGGCTGCAATAATATGCCATTTTTGTATCCAACTGGAACCACAGCACGCATGCATGCATATGCTACAGACTTTTTCTGTCAGTGTTTTCTTCTCCAACTACTCTTTCCACTGCTCTGTGAATCCATTGGCATTGAATAGGATTTTCTTTTTTTCAGGTTGGAGGTGGGGGGTTGGTAGGGGAGAGAGGGATCTGAATGAAGGCAGCAACGTGGAAGAATCTTTCCATTGAGAACTGTGTGAATGTACACCTCGGGCCCAGGGGAAGCTGCATTGGGAGCCAGCCGACTGCTAAATACACCCATTTTAGGGGCTGCAGGGGCCGGACAGGTGATTAGCATAATCAGGGGCGAGGGGACCCATACATATGGTAATGCTGTTGTTGGAGGGGGGGGGGGGGGGGGGGGGGGGGCATGAGGGTTGGTGGTATGGGTGGGGATTCAGGGGAGCAGCGGTTGACAGCTGGGGTGTCACTGTCGTGTCAGGGGATGTGGCGCTCGCAAGGGTGGTGCATGAGGAGCCACCTGGTTGCAGCTGCACGTCAAAGCCCTTCCACTCTCTGTTCTCATTATTTCCTACTCTCTCCTTTCTGTCATCCTCTCATTTTTTCCTCTTTCTTACAAAGTCACCCTGTCTCTACCTTGCTTGTTTTACCCTGCCTCTGTGTGACAGACCCCTCCTCTGTGAAAGCTGACAGGGCAGAGGGAGGGAGAGCACAAGGGGGGAGAGCGCATGAGAGCTAGGGGGGGGGGGGCTCATCGTGGGTCAGATCAGGTCTCGGCTCTCAGTGAGGCCTTTCATCACATATTTGTGGCTGTGTGCACACCTGCATTGTAGAGCTCAGATTCAGAACCGCTGTGTATGCTGTTGCCACAGTTCAGCTACAGCTATTACTGCTACTGCTCCCACTGCTGCAATGACAGAGCGCAAGTCTAATAAAAAATACAGTATTCGTGTGAAAGAATGGATATGCAGTGGAACACACGGATGGTAAATGAGGAAACCTATGAACATCAAAATCTTAGACCAGTTATACTTTGGGTTATTTTGCTTTTACAACCTATGTTCTTTGAGACTAGTGGAAAGAAAACATGGAAATGATACATTTAAATGTTAGCTTTATTACATTTTATCACTGGGAAATGCAAATCAGAGCATTTTCGTGAGGTAATGCTTTGTATACAAACACATGAAATTTAAGAAAACCTAAAAAGTAGCTATCTCAATGTCATTAAGTAATTACAGGTTTTTATGGCAATACCTGCTAATAGAAATGTATGGAATTTTACATCCCAAAAGCATCTGGCTATTGACATCGTCTAAACCTGCCGTGAATACACCCTTTGACTCAAAAAAAGAGCTCGCTGAACATTATGGGCAAAGTATGTTCGAAAGTGACTCTCGGGACTGACGGAGAGGGATCCAAGGTTTCAAGAGATTCAAAGGTTCATTATCATATGTGCAGTTAGAAACATGTTTCCCTGTACAATGAAATTCTTTACTTTGCTGCCCGCACTGGATGTCCAAATATAATAAAAGATAAGATAAAATAAGCATGCAACAACAATAAATATAGAAATAAAAATATAGATATATTGTTGCTGTACTCATAGCTGTAAGCAAGAGATTTTCTCTGAAGGACAAATCCTTTGAGTTTGAATTCAGCTTTTTACAGGATGTAATTTCCCTTAAATTGTAGGAGTGTGAAAACAACCTTGTTAAAACTCCACATCACGTCATATGAATCTTTTATTGTGGCCAAGGAATCAGTTGCATTCAGTCTTTCGAATATAGCCACAGGTGTCCCACACCTCCTCTTAATGTGGCTTGAGCAGTTGGATCAGAATGCATCCTCAGTCGTTCACACTGGTACTAAGAGCTGTCCACTTATCATTGTATCACCCTGGACCATGTTAGCATTAGGTCTGGGCCAAAGACATCTTAAGACAGATTTTGTTAACTTTGATTGTTACTTTCAAAAGTTGTTACTTTGGCAGAAACCGATTCTTATCATCA
Source organism: Odontesthes bonariensis (assembly GCF_027942865.1). Taxonomy (NCBI): domain Eukaryota; kingdom Metazoa; phylum Chordata; class Actinopteri; order Atheriniformes; family Atherinopsidae; genus Odontesthes; species Odontesthes bonariensis. The sequence continues at coordinate 18,502,043 of NC_134511.1, forward strand.
TTGGTGTTGATAGTTTTAAGGGATACACACATCTGGTTTTCACATGCTGTATACTAGATTGTGGGTATCTCAAGTTGCGCCTCTTTTCATCGAGTTTTTGACATTTTTAAGAGTTTTGAGTGGGTCTATCATGATGTAGCAACATTAATTTGAAGCAGAAAATGATCATTTTACTGGAAAATCATTAGATTAGTTGAGAGATGAGCAGACACAATAACAGTAGATGGTCCAAAGAAGACAGGACTGGTGGAGGTAGGCAAGAGATGGGTTGTTCTTGGCGATCAAAGCTCCACAGGATGATTGGCAGCAGGAGCTTAGACTGTAGCCTCTTTCACATAAAAGCTTTTCAATCCAGGACTGATGTGCCCTCACTGCGAACTGTGTCATTTGCGAAAGTACACAGGCAGAACTTCCTGTTCCAGTTATGGTGTGGGACTCACCACATTCAGAAGGTGACATCATAATTCTACAAGAGGTACGACCGTGAAGTCACTTCTGAGCTCTCCAAAACAATACCAGCAATGAGAACAACCAATATGGACGCCTTCGTTATTTGTGTCGTGTTAGGCTCTACTGTGGATTTTATGTCATCGACTATTTTGAAGGAGAAGAGGAGCTGTTAGTCATCTTGCACATACAACGTTGCTGAATCACCAAGTTTAAAAAATATAACTTTCCAAGGTAGATAAACATATCCAAACATTTCCAATTGCAGTTGCCTACGCATAACCAGTCCACATCTGACTTTGTTGAAGTAGCTTTTCTGTTACCTTTTTTTCAGTCTGCAGTTTGCTGGTTGTCTTACATTGGACAGTACTGGGGGCTCAGGGTATGGGAGGTTGCTGTACTGGTAACACAGAGGTGACCTGGTTTTGTGGAGGCTTCCTCCTCACCATAGGGGTTCCTTTCTGAAAGGGGGCCCTAATCCAGCTAATCCATCCTCTGCACGCATATGGACACACGTGCACACACGCAAAGATGGGTTTAGACGCATGCATGTACATATACTGTAGTATACTTGTATGCACACACACAAATGAGCATGTTGTTTGAGGCGATGTAGAAAGTCACTGTGGCTTTTAATAGATTCTTCAGCAGATGAAGTGAGGTGAAATGTATTTTTAGCCTTTCTGTGCTGTCATGTCCCAGTGAAAATCCTCTGTTTCTGTTCCTGTCATAGTTAAACATGCTTTGATAAAAAAGGATCATGCACAAGAGTTTTAGAGCGTGCTTGCTTGTTGTGATACATGTGTTCATTGAAATTTAGGGGTGGTTTTTCAAATTTAAGAGATGTGCCTGGGGTGGAGCTACGGTGTTGTGTGTGCTGCTTGGAAAAGAGAAAGTTGGAAAGGAGAAAGGGGGCTGGGCTGGCTTTGACAGAGGGGCTGGGCTGATTGCCATCATGATCTAACCAATCAGAGAGTAGAGCTGAATAGCGCAAAGAGAGAAAATGAGAGTACAAAGAGGAGGGGGAGTTCAGAACTAAAAGAAAGAAGGGGGTGATGTCAGTTCCTTAGAAACCTACTTTCTATCCTTTCATGCACATCGCCCCCCTCCATTCTTTCACTTTGAGAATAGGGGGGACCAGGGGTTAATGTTATGCAACATGCTGAATACCCACAGAGGGCTCCACTACAGTGGCATACACAGGCTTCGTCTCTTCTCTTCTCCTCTCTTCTCCTCTCTGTCTAATTATAAGAGAAATTATTTTGAATGTGGAATTGTTCACCAGTCATTAGTTATACTCACACAAGAAACACACATGCGCGTGCACAGGTGCCAGGTTGCAGTATCAATAAGATTTCTGAAAATGTTTTGAAAAATGCATATTTCACAGGTGGATGTTCACCCTGTGCTCAAGTTAATTATTATGGAAAACAGCAGATGCATTCTCTGTAGCCAGCAAACTTTAAGAATAATCTTAAATAAAGAAAAAAGACAGTCAATTAGCAGAAATACAATGCAACCAAATATAATGATTGGACCTATATTTGTTTGTTTAGAAACCACAGACAATAAGAGGAATTTTCATTACTTTTGAGCTACCTATTTATACCGAATGCTGCACCTTCTTTCTCTCTATCTCCCACGTCGCACCTCTACGTAACTGCCGAATCCTAAATGAGACAAACAAAGCAATAGCTCTTGAACAAGTGTTCTGCATTCTACTTAATTGGTTGCAATATAAAATATGTAGTACTAAACTGCATGAAGTCCAACACACTGGACTTTTGAATGATGGGTTTAGTGGAAGTTGATCTGTTACCCTAAGTGATTGAAACTGAAACTATATTAAAACTGTTAAAACAATGCATTTCAGCTTTCGGTTGAAAAGTTAAATGGTCTAATCAAAGAAAGGACAATTCACTCATTCATTTCATGTGATAACAACTCTCATATTTGAATTTTTTTCAAAATGTACAAGCCCCTCATAAGTGGTAGATGGGCATTCTTGTGACACCCCAAGCCTCTATCTTGTTTTCTTTCTTGTCCCTGCTGAAAAAGCCATTCTTGATGCAGCTAACTTTCTCTGCTCGTGCGACAGCCGAGCTCCCCCTCCTGTTGCCGTTTCTCATGTATATAATGGTGGATCATGAGAGGCTAATTGTTGAGGTCAAGGTATGTGACCCACAGCTCTGTCATAATAAACATAATAGCAATGAGTACATTGCCAAAGGAGGTAGATGTCTGGACATGGATTGTTCAGTAAGTGAGTAAAGACAATACAACTTTAGTAAGATGACAGAATGCTTGGCTAAGGTTTCGAGGTTTTTGTATGCTAGAGGTTACAGTTGCTGCGTGTCGTATGAAGTCTCGCAATGTTGGAGCGGTGGCGTGCTTTCAGCTCAAGGATGAAAACCCAAGTGAGGGAGAAAGTAGGCTGCTGTGGGAAGTACTTTAATGTCAGTGACACTTTGTTTTGGTCACAGCAGCTGAGCTTGAAGCGGGACACCTTCGAGTTATCAACACACGCTGGGGTCAGCCAGTTTTCTTAGGAGAAGGAATATAGGAATATGTGTCATTGAAGAAACACAGCTGTGTGTACACATGCTGATATGCACATACTTGCACGTAGGCAAAAGTGTGCACACACTCGTGCATTTTCTTGGTCCAGCTGGGGTGTTAATTTCACCCCAAGGCTGTGTGAGTGTTGACCCCAAAACTTTGTAACCTCGTGAAGTGTGGAATTCTCTAAGCCTGAGGCTGTAATGTGCTGTTTCCTGTAGAGGGAGAGTACATTCCTTTGACTTGTCCCATTCCACACTGCTCGCTGTAAGCTCAAGGTCTTTGGGTGGCAGTCCACAACTTGGAGACTGCTCCAACCAGTTCTTTTTAAGCATGACCCTGCGATCTTTTTTCAATCAGACCTTTCTTCATCTCCTCACATGTGTACAAGCAGGCTGAGAATGGATGTGCCTCTACCTCTGTACCTGTGTTCCTCTTGGCTGTGCACTTAAACCAAGCCTCAGGCTAGATTTGCCTTTGAGCGCTGAGTGTATCAGACAAGTTGACTTGTTAGTGCACTGTCAGTACGCGTCAGGTCTTAATCAGTTCCATGCATGCTCCTTTGAAGGCAGGACTGGTGAAACGTAGCCGTGTAGCCAGCCTAGCAATGGAAAGCATGTCGCTCCAGTTAGCCTGGGCCTGCTATTAATGATGAGTAGTATTATAAACATGCCCTGAGACAGGATCAGATGGGAATGCTGTTTGGGTCCAGGAAAAAAGAAATCAAGTGTGTTTTCTTAATGCCCCAAGACATGATCCCCTCCCTCCCTGTTCCATTGGTCTGACTAGGTGGTCCAGCCCAGCAGAACAGGCATGCTTATGTTCAACTTTAATGCCATTACAATGGAGTAAAAACATTCAGTCTATGCCTGCTGTTGCACGAATTGAACAGAATTGTTAAATTGGATTAAGGCAAAATAAAATGTTACAGATTTTTCACACAGTCAACTCTCTCACTGGACATTTTTCATGTTGTGTGTGTGAGAGGGAGACCAAGTGAAAGAAGATGACTATAAATTGCCTGAGCCTTCACTGAGCGTTTAGTCTCTGATGATGGAAGGGCTCAAATCCTCTGCTTGTAAATCAGGCACACTGAACTGCAGGGTGCATGCGGGCACACACTGAAATCGCTGACTTTAGTACGAACTTTGCAAAAAAATCCCAAAAAACGACAACCTTTCATTTTTTTAGGCAAAATTTTGTCGCCCTTTCAACTTGAAATTTAGATATTTGCCAATCCTCACACGACTTCAGTTTCTTGGATTTGTTTGTGCAGATATGTTCATTTGTGGAAGACACTTTGCCAGACTTTTCCCTGGCTGCACTGGGGTGGAGCAGGGCAGCTAAATAGCCTGAAAGGCAGCTTTTGTGGCTTGGGCAAGCTCAGAGAGCACGCACAGGGCTTAGTCTCACTACAATACTGAGTGCAGAGCCTGGAAGAGAGCCCCTCTCAATCAAAAACACACACATGTAGTCTCACACACATATGCACCTAATGTGGATATGTGCTGCTAACTTGTTTGCAAATTTGGGTTGAAACATTGTATTGTTTCAATGTGGATTTGATGGAGTGATGTTTTAGTTCTGGATTTAAAAAAAAAAAAGCTGTCACATTTGCCATATAGGGTTACAAGATCCCTGTTAGCAAATGGCTGTTATCAAGTCTAAGAATGTCTTCGTCTGGTTGACCCTTTTTTGAGTCACAGATATTTAAACACTGCAAACACTCAGGCTGTGTTTTATAGATACTTGTGCCCGGAAAATACTGTCTTACGAAGAGTTTGAAATAGAGATTTGTTGTTTGTATTTGATAACAGCCGGATGTTGTCAGACATCTGATCTCTTGCATCAAGGCTGGTTTTACTTCAAGGACCACTGGAAATATAAGTTGTGTATATTTATTGTTGTCATTGACATTTAGCAGTTGTGTATATCTGTAAAAAGGGTAAATTCATTGTATGTACAAAATGATTATGTTATGGATTACATTAATGGTGTGTTCAAATATGCAGCTCTCACATTGTTCACCCCATTTTGTTCAGTTGGCGGGCGTGTGAACCAGGAACTGAAGTACACGCGGCAGAAGATCGGCGAGGAGGCCATGTTTAACCCTCAGCTGATGATTCAGACGCCACGAGAGGAGGGAGCCAGTGTTCTAACAGTGGAGGCACTCCTGCAGCACCTGGAGTCAGCTATTCAAGCCAGCAGAGTTCATGTTTTCCTTTATGACAGGTAGCTAACTGTTCAATGTCTGCTTCTGTTCCTGTCGTACAAAAGCATCAGATCATGCAGTTTTTACAAGTACAGGTCTTGCCAGTTTTCTTAACACCATAGGTTTGAAGCGAAGTGTTGATTTAATTTTTTTTACATTTCGTCTCGGAATTGTGTTTTGTTTTGTTTTTCCATGAAACACATTAACCATGGTTTTTCGCTTACAGACTTCATTATGAAGAAAGATTTGTCGTTACTTTTTGTGATGTTAGGGCAGTTCAGCCTGAGGGGCTCAGAGCGTTTTGCTATAGTTAGGAAAACTTAACACGTGGTGTTTTGATTTCCTTTTCAGACATTGGACATTGGAACACTTATGCTACAAATCAGGAGAATTAGTCACAGAAACACATTACATGGATCAGGTGAGATTCAAATGCTGCAATTTGATTGCTCTTTTTTCTTTGGAAACATAACCAGCACAGTCTGTGTCTTCCAGTTGTCAATTTGTTTAAATCCTGCTTTTTGTGCTTATGACATTAGATTATAGAAAAGCTTCATCCCTGCCTCGTCATCACCCCTTTAGACTGTTTCTGGGAAGGGGCAAAGCTCCATTCTGGAATGGTCTATCTCCCGTAAGTACAAGACACTTCAGAATTCAGAAGAATCACATAATCACAGCAAGTCAGTGCAGCATATCATTAGTTTGACCAGTTTCTTTTAAGTATATGGGCCACTGATCAAATGCTTAAAAATATCCTAATTAGTCTCACATAATGGCCTCCCTTTTTGTCAGGCCTGGTGCCAAATTGACTCAGAGCGAGAGCGCTGAGCTCATCAGTGGCGGTTATGCCATTAACTTACATGTAAGCATTACCAGGATGCTCAAGATAGAGAGAGAAGTGGGGATCCGAATCTCTGAAGTCTTGATTTTACCCCTTTACTAAAAGCAACTCTAACATACTGAGTTCATGCAAATAGACACCACAGAGAAGCGAGCATGTATGTGAGTGTGTTTGTGTACCGCACTCGTCCCCTCTGAAGGCTCTATTGTAGTGGTTGCTGGCATGCGTATCGCTGGCGATAGTTTCTCTCCAGCCCTGGGCCTCACACTATTGTCTGGCCATTCTGTTGCTAATGGCCTGCTGCTACAGTAATACTCAACAGACTTTTACCTCCGCATGGGTTTGTGCATGCACATAGTGTGTGCCTTCGCTGGTGGTGCATACATGTGTTTTGTCGATGTGTGAAAGCGTATCAGGCTTGAATCGCTGTCATCAGAGTCGGCGTGCATGTGTGTTTCTTGCCTGTTGGTTTAAGATGGCAAATAAGGGTTTTTACTATGTTCTGGTTGGAAGGCTTGGAATAATAACCCAAGCCTGGTTAAGCACATACAATGTAGTCTGAGAACAGAGAGAAAGAAAGATTCAGAGAAAGAGAGATTGGAATGTGTGAGGAATAGAATGCAAAGAGAGAAAGAGACTGGAGCAGCCGTTCAGCTGTTGCATGATGGGAAATGGTTGCTTAACAAGAAAGAGATAATTTGCTACTTTTAGAAGTTTGACTGATGTTGTGGAGTAACATGTGCAGGTAATTGCAACAAAAAAATCTTACAGAGATACCCTTCTTTTGCCTTTTTTATATGACTAGTAAAGCAAGTGTACTGCACACAGAGTTTAAGAGAATAAATAGCATTAAATGATACATCAAACACACACGGTGATAGCAAAACAAGACCTAAGAATACGCTCTACAATGTAACTAGCTCTTCAATAACATTTGCTTTTTAACATAAACACATACTGTAGAAAAAAATCAATAAAACTGCATCTTTTTACACAATTTTAGACACCAATAATTCTCTTTATCAGCACTGTTGATAATCCAAAATAGTATGATAGCTCAAACAATGTTATGGTTTTTCCTCATGTTGTTAACCTCAAACCTTTAAATGAATTGCCCAGAAATAGCTGCATTAGACATGGAAAAGTTAAATTTTTTTTTTTTACCTTTGCAGAGGTAAGGACCCTATACAGTGGACCAACTTTGACCCAAAGGAGTTCCTTGAGGACTTAAAAAAGACAAACATCCCCGTGGAAAGCTTTGAGGACATGTTGGAGAAGGCAGATGTTGGCCACGGCTACATGGATAGACCCTGTCTGAACCCCGCTGACCCTGACTGTCCCCTCACTGCACCTAATAAGAACTCAACTAAGGTAGGCACACGACTAGCCTCAAGCTTTTGGCTTGGAATATTTGTGTACACACATCCATCATTTATATGTTCTAAAACACAAAGTCTTAAGTTTGAGCCTAGCTGCTGACAGTTATTTTCTCGGCTGCTGCATTTATTACACCAGCCATTCAATGTGGCGCGGGCCCTGAGCGGCGGCTGCCATGGTCTGTCCAGGAAGTACATGCACTGGCAGGAGGAACTGATTGTAGGGGGGACCACCAAGAACGGCAGCGGACCCCTGCTCAGGTAACATACCCACGCTTCCACATACACTCTTCCATAAACACTGCAGCAATCACGACAGGGCTTATTCTGGAGACACTGTGTGTTTTTTGTTCTCTTACGCTCTCCAAAGCTGTACATGCACGTGCGCGCTGTGTACTATAAATCTTGCAGTCATTAGCAGATTCCAGTGAAATCTTAAGAGCTCCAGCTGTTCCTGCTCAGCTCTGGCTGCTCTGCTTGGACACTGCCCACTCACACACAAATACGCACTCGTGGACCAAGTGATCTATTGCCTGACTAGTTTGTTCAAATATACAGCGATTTGGGTTACACAGACTTAATTCTGACACAATCACTGGGTCAAAGCCTCTAGATTATGTGGTAAACTTACAGTGGCTTTTGATGTGCGCAGTTTTATGAGTGTTCCATAAGGTAACGAGAGAAAACATTAGATTTACACAGGAATTTAAAAATGTTTTCTTTGCAGCTTTAAAAGTAATCCCCCATTTTGCTTGCAGTCTTTGCACATGCACTTACACACAAAGGCACATATCCACAGTCACACACACACTGGTCACAGAGTACAGTGGGCTGCGTTGTTTGTGTTTTGTGGTTGTGTGTTTTCCTGGCAAGGTAGGGTCATTAGAGTGTCTGTGCGTGCCTGCATGCCCGTATGTGTGTGCGTTGGCCTAATGCTGCTGGCACTCTGTTTCTGCATCTTGTTTACTAACTGCCACCATTACGGTGATTATCACCATATTACAGAGATCACATTCATAAAGAGAATGACAGGCTAATGTCTACTCCATTGCCTCGTAACATTTTGATGATGTGAAAATACACAGACTGACTCAACCACTGTTCATAAGTTGCTCTCTAGTCCAGACTCATTTGTTGAAAACTACTCAGTTATATTACTTTATTGCCTTGTTAATGTTCTCATTAAGAATTGTGCACTGCTCGTTGTACTTGATATCATGGCCTTTGTAATCAGAACGGAGATAGGAGAGGAGAGCATGTTAGTTTGGACTTGTAGAAATGTAAGCCCACTTTTTGATTGCCATGTTTAGTGTATGAGATCATTGAAGAAGGGGATGCAAATTCCTTATATGTTTTGGTTGTGTGAAAAAAGTCAGGTTTGCATACTGTTATACAGATTAATCGGTTAGTAGTAAAGAAACTGTCCACAAACTGTGTTTGGAGGACCTGTGTACGACGGAGCAAAATTAGACCAACATTTTAAAATTCCTAGCAAAGACTCAGATGACAGATGACTTCATATTACCCATTAAAAACTATAGAGCCTGCCTACAACAAGCACACCTGACACAATGAATTGAATGGAAACCTGTTTCCAAGATGAGCCTTTTCTCTCAAGCTCCCAACACAAATATAAACTTCTGGCAAATAAGTGAGGGAATTGAAACTAACTACAGTTTAAGCTGTTTCCTTGTTGTTCTTTCTGCTGAAAAGTTCACTCAGGAGAACTGTGCGTTTTGAACAACAATGCAACAAACCATCATTGCATGGTTTACGTCATTGGAAATGTGTTTCAGAGCACAGCCCTGCAGATAACACATTGTTTTGTACCAGATTTTTTTCTTTCTGTGCTGGTTAAATTTGCACCGTAGCTGCGCTGGTACCTCCTGCATTGGAAAAATGGTCTATTTTTAAAAATTTTTTTTTAGCTTTTTGGGTTGATGTGTTTATGGGATGATTTCTCTTTTTCCTGTTTCCCTCTTGTGTCTTTTGGTTTGATGCTCCCAATAAACTGGCATGTTGATGAACACATCGCCACCTTTCAAGCCACAAGAGTTAAATCGTACCCAAGATACAGCATCTGCACTTCCTATCTGGTGCTTAGTGCTTGTCAATCGTGGAATTCAAACAAAAATACTCACCGTTGTGTTTTGCACATTTACAAATCCCATTTTCAGCGTTATTTGCCCAAACCAGAAAGCCAGCTCATCGCCTTGTTGTTTCTCTTGTGTAAACTGAAGATTTGCACCTCGTTGACCTCCCTCTTTTTTTTCCTCTTTCATCCTCTCCTTGTTTTTCCTCCCCCTCGCTCTGCCATCCTCCCTCCCTTCCTCCTCCCTCTCCAGTGCCCAGGCCTTACAGACCATGTTCCAGCTGATGACTCCCAAGCAGATGTTTGAGCACTTTCAGGGCTACCTAGATGTTTCCCGCATCAACTGGAACAAAGAAAAGGCTGCAGCTATACTGGAAGCCTGGCAGAGGAGATATTCTGAGGTAAGGGCCCCCAAAAATAACAAAAAAAAAAGCAGAAATATGAGAAATGGAGAGATTCAGAAAAAAAAAGAAAAAATTAAAGAGATGAGCAAACTAGCCTAAATCTCAACAAGCATACATTAAATCATTGAACGGATACAGGTAAAGGCCTCATCTAAAGCCAGACCCCTGATAGATAGTAGATCCACTTCTGGTGTGTGGTAAAGGGCTGAAGCTGTCTCTCGCTGCTCAGTGGAGAGGAGCAATAGAGTAACAGGGTGAGCATGTCTGGAATACATTAAGAGAGTGCTAGATATCTCTTTTTTTTTCTTCTCTCTCACTCTAGCTCTCTTTGTCTTTACCTTGCACACAAACACACACACACACCCAAAAGCTCACACACAATTGCTTTTCCAGCTGTGGCCCCTTTGGTGGCTCATGTGTGACATCATCTGGTCTTTGTTTTGGGGGCCCCCAACCTCCGTTCCACATAGTGCGACCCTGTGTGTATGTGTGTGTTTGTATAAATTATGTACAAGTGTGTGTGCACCATTGATCCTTTGGCCAGTAATCACTGATGGTAAAAAAATTACAAAAAGATGCCAAATATTGTCAGTGTGAGCGTTTGTGGCATGTATTACTGATGTTTAGGCATATTTGTAAGGATACGCCTGCCCGTCGGTATATGTTTGACACATGTGTGAGTTTACACATGGTTGCGAATGTGTGTGTGTGTGTGTGTGATATAGTGTGTGTTTCCTAATGTGTGTCAGCCAACATTGCTCCCCGTTGAGCTGTAACTGTATTTCAATGTTGAAGCCATCTGTCTACCCTGAGATAGCAAAACAGAGAGGAAGGATGGTTCGTGGTACAGTCTGCGAATTCTCCTACAACAGGGGCTGAGGTCATTATTCAGGGATGAATTTTGTTCTTTAAGACACACAAGATGACATTTAGTTATTCTATACCCAGACAGTCACTTTATATTACTAGGTATTCATTAATCAGGTTCGAAGTATCTTTAGACTGTCAGCTAAAGGGAAGCTTGCATTGAATAAGGGAAACTCACCTTCTCCCTTCAGGAATGCACACTTTGGTTACAGAGATAGAAGAAGTAGCCAATGAGTTGTTTGTGTATGCCGCTGAAACTCAGGACCCTCATCTCTACATGTAGCCTTGCTTGAAACTTTGTGTCACTTTGTCTCATTTTAGAGCCGTCCTACTAAAATGGAGTGTCGAGGAGTCAAAGTAACATCTGTTTAGCTAAAAGTGATGAGCTTTAACAATGTTCCTGACATCATGTATGCTTTCTTTTAATTCAGCTCGAAAGTGGCATAAAGACCACAGCAAAGTATACCTGTGGATCCTTACTCATAGCGCCTCTGTCAAACCTTTTCTCTCCTCTATCCTTGAAATCAGCTTTTAATGCGTGAGATTTTGTTGAGATTGATATTCAGGAGAGTGAAGAGGAGCGAAGATGCTCAAATTAAAAAGAAATTAGAATAGCCTAGTTCCATATGGAAAATTGGAGCAGAATTGCACGAGAACATTTAGGGAAGAATGCAGTGGAGAAGAGAATATATCATTCGTCTTTATTTTGTGGAGACCTGCAGGGATTTAAGATTAGCAGAAATGAAATTCTTTTGATAACAGCTCAGAGGGCATTTTTGTGGGAAACATTTTATTTATAAGCAATCAGTTAGACTGCTTGTTTTTTTCTTTTTCATCTCATTTAATTCTTAAAGTTCTGTTCAAAGACCCATATCATATGTAGAAGAGATTATTCTCCAGCAGTTGTATTCTGCCTCGTGCACTGATTAAAGATGGACTACCAACAAAACCTGAAGGATTCTGGTATTGAAATATTGTCCCTGCAGATTGTCCAGATAGTTTTTTAGTATCTTCTACCTTAAATCATCAGAGACGTTTTCAGTTCTTAGGCTTACTTATTGATTGTTATGTTTTCCTCCAACATTTTTATTGATTCTTTTCTTGTGTTTCATTGTATTTCTGTTTATCCCCCTCTCTTTAGGTAGTGCTGCAGAGTGTGGCGGCGAATTCGTCTCAGAAGGTCTTGTCTTTCACCACCACCACCCTGGAGGATATTCTCAAGTCTTTTTCTGACGTCAGTGTTATTCGCGTGGCCAGTGGATACCTGCTGATGGTGAGAGCACAGACATAACAAAAAAGAAAATGTTTTTTTGGGGGGCACTAAACTAAACTAGATTTTACTGGTCTTGGATCAAGACGGAAGCATGTTTTAGGAATCCAAAAAAAAAAAAAAAAGTTTGCTAATTTTAACAACTGACTTAAGAGGCTGGTTAGATAATCAATGGTCTGCTTGTTTGATTTTTGTGCTCAGCTGGCCTACGCGTGTCTGACTATGCTGCGGTGGGACTGTGCCAAGTCTCAGGGTGCCGTGGGGCTAGCAGGTGTCCTTCTGGTGACACTGTCTGTGGCAGCTGGTCTGGGCCTCTGTTCTCTCCTGGGTATCTCCTTCAATGCTGCCTCCACGCAGGTAACTCACACACATGAGACCAGGCAGCTCCTTTGAGCGGTCACTTAGTAAAGGTCAAGACTTACAGACTCACAAAAGACCCTAAAAACAGACAGATGCCCAGCCCCAATCTCCACACTCTTAACTTTTATGCTGCATTAAGCCTGAATCCATGCAGGTTCAGACACGTCAAATGCCTCTTTGCTATTCACTTAGCTGTTTCGCTTTTTTTTACTTTTTCCCAAACAGCGAGTGATTAAAAGACACAAAATATGCAATCCTAGAGCAGCTGTCACTTACAAACTGAAAGTGAGGTTTTCTTCTATTTATGGGATGATGCAATATCGTAGAGCGAGGTATGGAGTCCCTGATGTGTGGCCCATTCCTCCTATTTGTACCATTTCACAAACGAACACACTCAAGCTCTACAGCTACGACATCAGTTTAAGATGTGAGGATTTAGTTATTATATTTTTGTGGGATTGGGCCTGAGAGAGTGAGCACATGGACCTGCTTTTATATCCCGGAAGCTGAATTAGTTTACAGCCCTCTCATGTTGGCTTGTAAAGCCTGGTTTATAGTCGGTAACGCAAGACGCAACGCAAGACGCAAGCCGCAAGCCGCAACGCAAGCCCTTGCGCGGTTGCAAGCCCCCCCTTGCGTGCTTGCGTGTGTCACCTCAATTTTCTAAACTTCACGCAAGACGCAAGCGCAAGCCACTGGCTGTGGTCGAAACCGCCTACTACTTGATCGATTTGACAGTATGCAGAGCGTTTACACACAGTGCACTTCACTCCTGCCCGAGCCGAAATCAGCCGGCCTGAAAAGCTGATTTCCCTTAAGCTATAGGCTAAACTCTGTAAATATATAACTTTAGCAACATTTGAAACATTTTCAGGCGAGAAAGTAGTCGTTTAGACCCCCAAGGTGTTGAAAATCTGACAAAATACCGGCTATTTACAAGAAGAAGAAGAAGCATGAATCTATGGAAGAGAGACTTGCCAAACAGCTCCTGGCGGTGAATTTCCTTTCATCGTAGTAGGCTTGTCATTGAAAAAACCCGCTACTCCACCTACTGTCCTGGCGGTGAATCGCCACGCAGCACACGCAACCGCCGACAAAGCAAAATGAAGTATTAACGTCTCGAGCCATTAACATACGCGCAAGACGCAAGCGCAAGGGCAGTTAAAAGAAGTATAACTCAGCCTTAACCGTCTTCAGAACAGTGGGTGGGGCATTACAGCTGCAGGGATTGGATACTTACTTTCTTCCTCAGACTTTCCCTTAAACAATGTTTTGACCAAAAAAAATAGGAGATATTTGCCAGGAACCCCCTTTTTTTTGGACCAAAATGGTTTCAGTGCTGGTTCATGGCTCCTTCATTATAGAACCAACTAAAAGCTGGTTTGATGCTCCACAATCAGAGAGCCAGTTCAGAGCCCCATCACTACGTTGATTTAAAACTCTCTTTCAATGCAGGTTTGAACCTCCCATTAGTGTACTATGAATTTAGACGGTTAGTCTACAACAATCACAATGTTTGTCTAAATTTCTCTACATATCAGTGTCTGAATTTCAAGGAAAGGCAATTTTATTTATAGAGCACAATTCGTACACAGGGCAATTCAAAGTGCTTCACAGCTACATAAAATCACAAGAAGGCAATAAAATCATTAAAAATAAAAAAATAAATGAAGAAAATAAATTAATTAATTTAAATTAAAAAATTAAAAAATTAAAAAATTAAAAAATTAAAAATTAAAAATTAAAAAATTAAAAAATTAAAAAATTAAAAAATTAAGTAATAATAAAAATTAAAATTAAAATTAATTAAAAAAAAAAACATTAAAAATAATCATTAATCAATTAATTTAAAAGTGAAGAGAGCAGATAAAATACTTTCAGGTGTCATATGCACAGCTAAATAGAACTCTTTTCAGCCTGGATTTAAACATTGTCAGAGTTGAGGCCTGTCTCACATCTTCTGGAAGACTGTTCCAGATTTTAGGAGGATAAAACTGAAACGCAGCCTCACCTTGTTTAGTCCTGACTCTGGGCACCAGCAGGAGACCCTTCCCTGAGGTTCTCAGAGCCCGAGTTGGTTCATATGGCTTTAACATGTCAGAGATGTACTTTGGCGCTTGACCATGAAGAGACTTGTACACAAGTAGAGCTGTTTTAAAGTCTATTCTCTGAGCGACAGGAAGCCAGTGCAGAGACCTGAGCACTGGACTAATATTATCGTATTTCCTGGTTCTAGTCAGGACTCGAGCAGCAGCATTCTGGATGTACTGCAGCTTTCTTACAGCCCGTTTAGAGAGCCCAGTGAGCAGGCCGTTACAGTAGTCTAACCTGCTGGAGACAAACGCATGGATCAGTCTTTCTAAGTCTGATTTAGACACTATTCCTTTGATTCTGGCAATGTTTTTTAGATGGTAAAAAGCTGCTGATGTTACTGATTTAATGTGGCTGTTAAAGTTCAGGTCTGAGTCCAATATTACCCCGAAATTTCTAACTTGATTATTAGGTTTAAGAGAGAGAGTCTCAAGGTGACTAATAACACTTTCTCTTTGTTTCTGTGGGCCACAGACAATGATTTCAGTTTTGTCTGAATTTAGCTGGAGGAAATTGTTTTGCATCCACACACTGACTCTTTGCTGGAGCAAATTAAAACACTGTTTTAAACTGTTTTCTACAGTATGTAGAAATGATGCCGGAAATGGGATTCATACATGCTGTTTCAGTTGGGGTCTATAACTGCCAGCTGGTGATGTTGAACACTCAACAATGGTTTTAAGCAAATTTCTTGCAGTTATTGTTCATTAATTAAGTTGAGAACTGTAATCTCAAATGCCACTCTGAGGGATGCATTGGGTTGAGTTCACAAACTACTTTGACTTAAAATCCAAGTTGAAGCAATTTTTTATTCTTGTTTTTTTACTTTTTAAAGAACAAGCTGGTTCTCAGTTTTCCAACATGGTTGTCATAACATTTGATATGGTCCGGGATGGTCTCTATAATCCTGCACCCAGCCTCTGACATAAGTGCTCCAGCAAAGAGTCGGTGCTGCTGCAACAGCAGTTTTAGGCTCTTGTTCTGAACCTGCTCTGTAACTGCTTTGGTGGGGAAAAAAAAAAATTAAAATTAGCTGAAATTGCCACGGACAAATATTTCGAAAATATTTGTCAAATAGTACTTTTGAGATGTTGAACAGAGGATGGAAAAAAATAGAGAATTCTATTTGGACCCCACTTATTCAATAGCTCCGTGATTTGTTCTCCCTTAGCTCCCCAGAGTCCAACTTCTTTCCAAGAAAAACCAGACCAAACTCAGGAAAAGATGAATAACAAGATGCCAGATTGTGCCAGTAGATGGTATGGATACACATTTTGCCACTCAGTTCATGTAGAGCGTTCTGGTGGTGATGGGTGTTTATGACTAAGGGGTGTAAACGAGCTCTTTCAGGTATCTATCATAACCCTGAATTATTTAACCCTTGAAATAGAAATCTGGTTTTATTGCACAATATTCTAACATTGTCAATGAAGAAAATCTGTAAAACCTTATATGGTATTATTATCATATTTAAAATGAGTTTATGATATTTTTCCAATTTTTTTCTGTAAAACATATACATATTATATATATGTTACGCCATCATATCATATATCTGGTTGTTCTGCTCTTCCATTCTACCCCAGAACAGCAAATGATTAGAGAGGACACCCAAGAGCTCATGAGGTTTTTTTTGTGTGCTACAGGTTCTCCCCTTCTTGGCTCTGGGAGTTGGGGTGGATGATGTCTTCCTTCTCGCTCATGCCTTCAGTGAGACCGGACAGAATAAGAGGATCCCATTTGAGGTGAGACAAACATCCACATTTACGCCGTACAGAATCCCCTTTTATGTCTTATCTCTGCCATCGAGGAATGTGTAAAAGCTTGACTGTGCCTGCGGTGTAGCTTCACGCAGCTCATGTGCCACACACTCAGCCCAATTATCTAAGCAATGCTCCAGAAAAATGTCTCCTTTTTTTTGTGCTGTTGTTTGTTTTTGTTTTTGTTTTTTTGACATATCATAACATAAGCTTGTGTTTAAAGGCTTTTAGTATGAAGTTGCATGTATTCCAGAGTTTCCATAGTCTGCATAACAGTCATTTTGTGTCACTTAATCCAAATAAAGAATATTTCTTGCACGTTCTCAGGCATTTCTAAGAATAGCATGGAACAACAGATCATTTAAGAGCAGATCATGCCCATGCAACATTAAACAACAAAACTAAAAACTGTTTGAACAGTTTCCAGAGGTGTAAATAAAGCATATATTTCTCAACCTTTAGTGGGTTGCGAGTGTTTGGATTTCATTTCCAGAGGGGCGGGGGGGTCCACGGGCATGTATTTGCTTGTTTTTGTTTTCCACTGTTTCCCTTCGCTTCCAGCTCTTGTCTCTCTGTCTCCCTCATCCCCCAGCTTCCTTTGTGTGACAGAGATGAAAACTAAACAGAGCTGAACTTGATCTCCCCTGTCTGACACACACACAAACACACACACACACACACACACACACACACACACAGATGCACACGCCTGCAGATACTCCCTGTGTGGTCCTGCACGTCCTCAAATCTTCACACAGTCGCCGCCAAATCTTCCAGAGTTGTGTGCATTCTTATCTCTGCTCTGTGTGTATCTACTGTTGAGAGAAAAAAAGGTTTTCGGGGCAACAGTGATCCTACGAAAAGTTTTTGTTCTTTCTGCTTTTTCCTCAACACTTCAAAGAGAACTAGACAGGCTCAGGTGGATTATCTAAGCACTTCAGGGCTTCAAAATACAAAGCAATCACTGTCAGTCATGCTACTATTACGATAATTGTTCATAATCTCAAGTATTACATATTTGCCGTTGGCTGAAAACTGATCAAAAGCTTTTCCTTTAATTCTCCACTCTTTTTGTGTCTGTCAGGATCGTACGGGGGAGTGTCTGAAGAGGACAGGGGCCAGTGTGGCCCTCACCTCCATCAGTAACGTCACAGCATTCTTCATGGCAGCCCTCATCCCCATCCCAGCACTCAGAGCTTTTTCTCTACAGGTATGCTGTGGAGTGAGTGTGTGAGAGAGTTCAGCCATGTGGGGCCTCACTCCAACTCATAGTGGTGTTCCTACCCTCACTGACGCCAGATTTCAGTGTATTAAAGGTGTACAGTGAACCCTCGTTTTTCGCGGGGGTTACGTTCCAAAAAGAACCCGTGATAGGCGAAATCCGTGAAGTAGTAACCTTTATTTTTTTTTACAATTATTATACAATGAAATACTCCATAATACATTGAAACCAAAGAACAAAACCTTTTTACAGGCCCAAGCATTTGTTTAACAAATAAAAGTACCGTATAAACGTTTTTTTTAACAAATAACTACTGTACTGTAAAATAATCATTTTAATCATCAATACGAACTGAAGGCTTCAAATTGCGGAGATCAGCGCCGCCCCACCGCGACCCGAGTCATTGGATTAGAACGGGAGAAAATGAAAAATGATTATGAAAAGAAATACAAAGTACAGTAGGACAAATAGTGACTCGCGTGTATTTCACAGCTCTTCTGACTGAGCCGCTGCATCCTGACTCCGCTCTGTAGCGTTTTTTTCTTCTAAAGCCCGCGGTGCAGGTGTGTTTTTTCGAGAGAAGAACAGTTATCGGTAGTTGTTGTCGCTCTTTTTTTTTCTTCTGGGCAAAAAGATTTTTATATACCGACATGCCACCATCGATTATGTTTGAGAACTGTAATGAACGTGTACGTGTACATATTAAACCGCAACATTATTGACACACAGGTAGAGAAGAAGCGGAGAGACTGTTTAGCCAATCAGAATGCAGAACACAATGCACGATGCAAATCCGTGAAGCAGCGAGACCGTGAAAGGTGAACCGCGTTATAGCGAGGGTTCACTGTATTTTGTTAAAAGCACCCACCTTCCTTCTTCTTTGAGGCCAATTGGTGGTGGGCCCGGTGTCTGTCCAGATTGTGGCTGAGGTTCATGTAACTGTATCCAACTGTGTGAGCACATGGGGGTTCTTGGATATCCTCGTGTTCATGTGGATGTGTGAGCGTGGAGGCTTGTAGTGTCTGTGTTGGTCGTTTGAAAAGCAATGATCGAGTGTTTGTGTGTGTGCGTGTGTGTGTGTGTGTGCATACACAAAGGCTGGAGATTCAGAGGGGAGCTCTGACTTCTCTAACATCTGTCAGTAATTACAGAAGTCACCAGAGCAGTGTCGAACAAAATGGAACTCTATAATGACTGAATTCATTTAAACACTTTTGATTCATGTCTGTTGGCTGAGTGTTTCACACAGTATAATAGTACAGTTTTTATTCTAATTGTATTCTTGATGTTTCTTTTTTTTTTTTTAGAGAATTTCTATCAGGGCTGCTGTAATTTTCATTGAATATAAGGGTCAAACAAAAGAAATGCAAACATTCAGTAATTTGAACATGGGAACCTATGTATGGAATGATAGCGTATTCAGGTATATCTGGACAGATTTGACTATTTTTTATGAGCAAAATAATTATCTTCCTCTCCCCTTCCTCTCACTGTCCTACTCTATTCCACACAAACGCGGGCACTCAGAGTGAGATAAGATGTCACCACTTTGAGTACAATATTAGCATGTGTGGATAGATGGTTTTAGTACAGCGAGTCTGTCAAACATGATCCATTTACCCCACGGGTCTAATCCATGCTGCCTCGTTTTAAACACACACATACACATGCCAAGCATACTTTAGTTGTGGTTTTGTGACGGGTAGAGGGCAAATTTCATGGACAAGACATGATAACCATCTTTTATTGTGGAAAACACATCCACACAGGACAAGCACAACCAGTGGTGGTCATATCTCAGCCTCATATTAGCACAGAGATATGTTTTGCTGTTCATGTGTGTGTCCCTGTCAGGATTAAATGCTTCCTGTGGTCAACTCCTGCATGGATTCATGTTCCAGTCTTTTCTTTGTTACGTCCCTCATTCACTTCCCCTCCGAAAGCATTGACTTAAAAAACGTAACCTTGCCTTAATAACGAAGCAAAAACACACACAGGGAAGCGCATGTTCATGTACAAAAGACAGATTTAAAGATATCTCCACTTTGGGTTCAGCTAGCGGTCAGTATGTTTGTGCGTGTGTGCGTGTGTTTGTGTGTTTGTGTGTTTGTGTGGGGTCACACACTGGCCCAGTTGAGAATTAATTGTCCGAGTCCACATACAGACGTTTTTCTGTCTCTTACATGATTTCTCTCAATGTCTGGGCAGCAAGCTGAGGAATGAGGGAGGGTGAGGATGTGTGAGTGTGGGTGTACTGCTTGGTGTTAAGGTGTGGTTTAAATGGGAGCCTGCCTTTTTTTTTTCTTTTTTTCTTTTAAGCTGGCAGTAGATACGTGTGTTTTATTTGTGTGTGAGTAAGTACGAGGCGTGCGTGTGTGCGTTGTCTGTACAGCCGCAGCGCCTGCTCATCACTTCAGGCCCCGCGGGCCTCTGGCTCGTTGGGTGGTCTGGCACACACATGCGATTGTGTGCAAGTTTTCGCATGTGTTTCTGTGTGCACGTGTGTGTAGTGGTCTGGCAACTACGCAACATCCAGATTGTGCTCTGGGCAGGGCCCCAACCTAACCCCAACCCCCACCCTCTGCTCCAGTGCACCACCTTCAAATACTTAACCACAACATTGTACTGGCTTCTATTTCTTACAGGCACATGCCTCGCCTTTTCCCTGCACATTCAGTGTTTTTGTCTTGAAAAGCACTGCAAATGTGTTATGTGTCAGTTGTTATTTTTTTCTTTCTTAATGTTGATTTATTGAAATTATTTGATTGTGATCTATATTCAAGGCATTCCAGTGTTTGTAGCATACTTCTTTAAGGCTATACATCCATACAATCATTTTGCTTACTTGAATACTGTTTGAGCTTATACATGAATTATGAAGAACATCAATACAGATAATCTCATTTTATTTTTCTACATATTACTTGTCTAACTTAGAATTTTAAGATCTTTTTATAAAGAAATTTGCTCGGTCAATTATTTCTTTCTGTTGGGTTTTACTCTCACCCAGACTTTTAAACCGCAATTTCTGAAGACTTTTCCTCAGCAGTTTCTGTGTACCACCAACAACATTATCTGTGTTTCTTTCAGGCTGCAGTGGTGGTGGTGTTCAACTTTGCCATGGTGCTGCTTATCTTTCCTGCCATCCTCAGCATGGATCTCTACAGACGAGAAGACAGGCGTTTTGACATTTTCTGCTGCTTCCACAGGTGTGCACACATATACAAAGAAGTTCTTTCAATTCTGTTCAGGGTTATTGCGTTGCCGTTCTTTAGATCTCTAATCTGATAATATATTACTTAAACACAGTTATCTCCCAAGGTGTTTTTACATTATTCCCTCTCAGTCAAAACCTAATTGCTAAAGTTGTCTCTTTCTGTCTGGGTGCTTGGTTATTTCAATATTTACCTGTCACAGTTCTCATTTAACTTTGCCAGTCTGGGCATGCTTGTTGGCTCAGCAATAGTATGGATGTGCTTGATTGTTGGATCTTAGTTCTGTATAATTTCACAAAGAATGTAGATATTGTGCTATAATGTCCCCCGTCCCATTTTTTTTGTTACTTTGCATATTTTCTCTTGTAGCATTCCACTGTCTTACCGTTTTTTTTCCACTGTGTTTATCACGACAGCCCCTGTGCTAACCGTGTGATTCAGATTGAGCCTCAGGCATACTTGGATGGGGCAGACGCAAGCCACTA
Source organism: Odontesthes bonariensis (assembly GCF_027942865.1). Lineage (NCBI taxonomy): Eukaryota > Metazoa > Chordata > Actinopteri > Atheriniformes > Atherinopsidae > Odontesthes > Odontesthes bonariensis. The sequence continues at coordinate 18,523,244 of NC_134511.1, forward strand.
CAGCCCTCCGCCATCATATCGCACATCTCCTCCCTCTTATCATACTCCTCCCCCCAGCTACAGTAGCCCCCCTCCAACCTACAGTAGCCACGGCTTTGCCCAGCAGACCCAAATCACCATGCAATCCACTGTACAGCTCAGGACAGAGTATGACCCCCGGACTCAAGCCTTCTACACCACAGCCGAGCCTAGATCTCAAATCTCTGTGCAGCCCATCAACCCAGCTCCTACTAGGGTCAACCCTAATAGTGACTATTACAACAACAACAACAACAGCAGCAGCATGAATGGCAGCGGCAGCAATCATGGCAATCTTAGCAACAACAACAATGGCAACAGAAATAATGGGGGCTCTCGGGACTCTGCCGTATTCTCCCATCTTTACCCCACATCTCCTGCTGCTGCACCCACCTCTGGTGCCTGCTCAGTCCCTCAGGGTGATGCCCCCTCATCGACTGGTCAGAGTCCAGAAAACAACAGCTCAACACGGGACCTGTTGTCCCAGATCGGGGAGGCCACCCTGGGCCTGCACTGCCTGGAACCCCCCTGCTCTCGCTGGACCCTAGCCTCTTTTGCTGAGAAGCACTACGCTCCATTCCTTCTGCAGCCCACCACCAAGGTGAGTTTGGTTTCTGTATGTGTTTTTATAGAAAAGGGAGACAGAGGAAAAGGGTTGAATAGCTTCTGTGTGAGGTAAAGGGGTATTCGTGAGCAAAACTGACTCACTGTGGTGATCATTTGACTGGGAAAGTTAGTCCCCGAAGTGAATAGAGGAGAAGGAGGAAGTCTGGGGTGGAGGTTGTGGTCATGTCCTATCTGAGTCACACACGCACACACACAGTCTGACCTCAGTCTTGTGGGTGGCCTATCATTTCAAAGCCCTCCAGAGCTGAAATCATCCGGTGGCCTGTACTTGACATTACAAAGTGTACAAAGTGTTTCTGTATTCAGTTTCAGTATACTGTTTCTACATCTGACCAAATTGCTTCATGCAGCTCTGCGATGCCTTTATCCAACACCTCCCTTACTGCTGAAAATTTAGATAGTATATTTACTTTTTAATTGTGTTGTTTTAAGCTACTTAAATTCATTCAGATTTTGTATATTTTTGAACATGTTGCTACAATCCTCTATTCATCACGCATCAGTCATTCATATTTGTGCACCTCAGTGGTTCAGAATATGCATCTTGCAGTGATTTCATAGATTCAGCCGTGTGTTCATCCCTCTGATTCCAGGTGGTTGTGATTGTACTGTTCCTCTGCCTGCTGGGAGTCAGTTTGTACGGGACCACTCAGGTTAGAGATGGCCTGGAGTTGACAGACATCGTACCCAGAGAGACCAACGAGTATGACTTCATCGGTGCCCAGTTCAAGTTCTTCTCCTTCTACAACATGTATGTGGTGACGCAGCGGGCCGATTATGCCCAGATCCAGCCACTGCTGCACCAGCTTCACCAAAGGTTCCACACTGTTCGCTATGTACTGAAGGAGGACAACGGTCAGCTGCCCCGCATGTGGCTTCACTATTTCAGGGACTGGCTGCAAGGTAAAGTCAACCCTGATTTCTAATTGCAAGAAAAACAATGTATCTGTCCATTTTTGACAACATTGGTCAGGAGTAGAATTGTGATTTAGAGTCAGGGTGTCGAGTGTTTATACATTTTTTACAGAACGCCCCTCTCTCTATTTCCAGCTGTGAGCGCACACAGATAATCTTTCGCTGTCGAGTACATGTGTGAACAGCGACTGCAGAAAAACTCCAGACCAAATTGTCAGCACATTCTTCTTAAGATCTCTGGTATTCATGTGTGAAACAGCTTGCCACCTCTGAGACAGACTCAATACTCATCACAAAAATCATATAACATGCAGAGCATGGGACTGCCCAATTCTTTTCCAGGCACCAAGCAGAAGTGCCACTCTTTTACATGTCAACAAAGTCCAAGAATGGCTTTATTTTCATCGAGGAAACAGTCCCTGACTCGTTCCTAATGATAAAACACACTGTGAGAGTCTGTGTGTGAGCCGGCTGGGAACCACACAGAGAGAGTGTGTGTGTGTGCGTGTGTGTGTGTGTGTGTGTGTGTGTGAGAGTGAGAGAGGGAAGACTGTGTCTGATATTGCTTTCTGCAATGGTGGGACAAATTGGAGCCAGACAGGCCAAGGAACGAGACCCAAAACAACATCTCCCACAGACAGACCACAGCATGGGCCTTGGGGGGGAGAGCAGAGAGGAGGGGAGGAATACACATATGGATTAGAAAGCAGTATAGAATGGGAGAAACATGTTACTGATATAGTTCGTAACGATCGTTTTGAATTAGAAGCAGCAGATTTTAGGCTTTTGAAGTCTTGCTTGGTGGTTGAAAATGGAGTTCTATGAAATCAATGACGCTTATTATGGGGTTTGGGTAAGGTTGCAGTGTTGTCTTAAGCTCTGTTTTTACTGTGGTAGGTTATTACATGTTGTGTTTTCCTGTGAACCGTACTTTGTAATTGTCAGAGGAAGAATGAAGATAACAGAGCAAGTAACCTTTTTCAACATCCACATCTCACCAATCTGTCTTGTTGTGGTTTACTACAGGACTCCAGCAGGCATTTGACAAGGACTGGGAGGCTGGTCGCATCACACTCGCCAGCTACAGAAATGGCTCTGATGATGGCGTCCTGGCTTATAAACTTTTGGTGCAGACAGGACGTAGGGAAAAACCCATCAATTTCAACCAGGTATGCTTGGGATTTTTGCCCATTTTTCTCAGTCCCATGAATGTAAGTGAAACAAAGGTTTTTGGGAGTATACAGAGACTTTGCTGAAGAACAGACTATAGCCGCTTTCGGACTGTAGGAACCTTTGGCAGTTCTAATAACCTTTTAATCCGCGGGGCCGTTTTCTCCCGTGTTCGGACATACAGGAACTCGGGGCTTTCTCCCTTAGTTCCTATATTTAGCTCCTTCTCCAAGGTCGGGTCTTTTCATAGTTCTTATAGAACGAATATGACGGAGGTGTGTGGTGGTCGGTAGCTACGCCCCATGTCATGCTATCACGGCTGAAATGTTTCCTCATAGACACAGACACAACCGGTGGGTGTTTAATAAGTTAAACTTACACTTTGTCTCCTTTGTCTGCAGCGCTCTGCTCTCCTTTCTTCCTTCATGAAATAAAAAAGTATCGTCTCCTGACTCTCTCTGTGAGCTTTTCCAGCCTCGATATTAGACGCCTGATGTGATTGTCCATGATTAATATCACCATCATGCAGACCATGAATACAGTGGCCTCCCCGCTCTCCATATTAGCTTCTTGGTGGTGTTTTTTCTACTCTCCTTACTTTTACCGTTTTGTTTTGTGTTTGAATGTAGCTAAACGGCTAACACGTCACTGAAGCAGACGGCTGCGCGCGGCGCATCAGTCCCTATCAGGTCCCGACTCATGTGTGAATGCAGACTGAAACAGTTCTGCTGGGGAAGGATAGTTATCAGAACGAAATTCGAGGAGGGTAGTTCTGATAACTACTTTCTTAGAACGGTCTGTCCGAAAGCGGCTTATGTGCACTCATCTTGAGATTGTTTTGTGTGATTCGGCCCAGACTAGCCACGCCCTGCTGTTACAAGTTTTCTCTCTCTTTACTCATCTGTCTTCATCTTCTCTCTGTGATGACTTTACCGAGCTCAGAAATTTAAAGCTCTCACTGGAGCTTCGGCCTGCCTCTGAAAAACCAATCAGCTCTGCATTTCAACCATTTGTCAGTTTGTGAGGTGCCCCAACAGTGAGTGGCTCCTTGCAAAGATGTTGCCTGTGTTACTGTCTTGCTGTGGAAGGTGTGCACACTATTTGCATTGAGAGGCATCATTCTGCTCTCTAGCAGTCTAGAGAGCACCCATATTTGATCACCAGTACTGGCAGGGTCACCAGAAGTCCATTACATTGTGCTGAAATGGTGTGCCTAGACAATAGGGCTGTTTAGATTTCCACCTCAGCCTAAGTCAAAAAGTTCAAATAAAGGCATGCAACAAAAGTATGCAACAAAAGATGTTATCTTAATCATCTTACAATTTCCAGTTCAGCTGCTTAAGTGAGCCCCGTCTCCAGTCTGGAATTGTAGGAGATTTTGATATCCAGCAAGGACTCAAGTCAACCAAGTGAGAAGCTTGGATCTCAGAAGGAGGTCGAGAGAGGAAATACGCAGAAATCAAGTCTCCTACATGTCAGCAGAAAGATACCTGCTGATAAATGAGATAGGGTAGGGGGAGAAACAAGAGGATATGAGGGGAAAGATTGACTTTGTAGGGACGGGAGAATTTGCTCGGCTTCAACGGGGCATTGCATGTTTTTTATTTTAAAGTTGTACCACCCCCAAAGAAACAACAGATGTGGATGCATGGCTGCATTCTTTGGCAGGAAAAAGTGAAAACAGAAGATAAGAAACTGAAGAAATATAAAAACAAAATTCTTGGCAAGGATTACTAAAAAACCTCAAACACAAAACAATCCATATTTCTTTCAACACTGAGGTCATTTTAATCAAAGTTAATCCACACTGCTGTATCTCGTGTTTATTTTTGTTTATCATTTGTCTGTGAATATGTTCAAGTCACGCATGTCTACAGTTGAGACTGTAAGGCTTTCACCACTCTTTTTACTCTCGTGTTTGTTTTGACGATTTATCTTACCCAATAAACTATTGCAACAGCATACTAGTCCTCCCTATAGCTCTCTGTAGCTGCCAGGAAGCTGAGACAAGCCTAGTGTGCGGCCGTGTGACATCACTTCCTCTGCCTTTGAGGGAACTGTACTCTCAGGGAGTCATAGGCGCTGCCAGCAGAGCTGCCTGGGCTTCCCATGACAGCTTGAAGACTTACAGTTGTTGCGTATCCCGCTGTTAAATTCAATCCAGATCCTCTGGAATCCAGCTCTCGCGCTTGCTCCTTCACTCTATCTCTCCTTCGCTAACTCCTGACCTCTGCGCTCCGCTGCGGTGTTCACTTTCATTAAGGGGATCTGAAACACGTGGTTTCTTTGAGCCAGCTCTGTGTTCGTTTGTATGTTGTGAATATGGGTTCTGCAGTTGCAGTAGCTGTTTTCTGCATCTCAAAATGAGGACCAGATCTTTTGCTGACCCTGACAAATTGCAAAGCTAGATATTTTATTTGGATATGCCACTCTATGGGTCTGTGCAAAGGAGCTCTCCATTTGATCTGCCCCAACTAATAATTCTTTGTGCCTGGTGGCTGTTCATTCTTTGTGTGTGGTTGGAAAACGAGGTAACAGAGAGGTAAAGTTGTGATGGCTGAATACAGAAGGACATGAGTATCGAGAGGAGAATTTGATTGAAGGATTTAAAGTCCAAAGAAAGGCCATGCTAACTCTATATCAAAAGCCCTTTTCTTTTTAGGCCCGGGTGACTCTGTGGCGCCAGGCATTTTGGGTACCCATAGGGGTCAGAAGAACCCAGTGTGAGCAACATTTGTACAGATGTTGTGTTATTTTTATAGCTCTACTCCATTTGCTGGGTGGCATTTCCTTCAGTGTTAACAACCAGGTTAACTGCACACAGACGCGCTCAGGGACTCCAGCCAATTTTTTTATTGTTACGCTAACTCAAGCAATTTTTCTCTCGCCACCTTACTACTACAAATTATTCATCCACCTAACCCCATGAGTCCAGCTTCACCCCTGAAAGCTCTCCCTGCCTCTGAGAAATAGGGATTTATAGTTCCTAGAAGGGAGAGTGGCAGAGCAGTACAGTAATGGTTTTACCTCTCGGGAAGTAGCAATGCTAGGTTTCACTAAAAGTAGAAAAAAAAAAGCTCTGAGTGAGACAGTGAGACATTCATGTACTGATTACAGCCATTAAATCCAACTGAAAATGTCTGGGGAAAAAATGCACAAAAGAAAAAGTTACTCATCATTTGTTTTTATCATATTTAATCATAAATTTCAAGAGCTATCCACTAATAGAAGGTAAAATATTGCAATATTGTATTTTTTTTTGCTTTAAACTTTGGGCTTCATTCTTACTAGCATCCATGCTCGCAAGCACTTGCTAAAGTGCAAACATAGCATCAAAAAAGAAGTGTGTGACGTTTGTACTTCATAGAAGCTTCAAATATGATCCAGACAATTTTAAATGCACCGTAAACTACACCTCTTGGGGTTTATTGTTTTATCCTATTTAGCATGCATCTATTTGCATGACAGCACATGAGACTGGTGGGTAGTTTTTTTTGAAGGTATATGATCAATAATTGATTTCATTTTATTTATTCATTTGCATTTATAAAAATACAGGAAATTTTGGAAGACAGTAAGGGAATGATGTGAACTCCCAGAGTCCAGCCAGGCAGGTAATAATGACTCAGCTATGAGGTCACCCCTGCAACCTAAAGATCTAAAAACCAAAAGAATCCATAGTTGGAATAAACCATCAAATCTGTACCAAATTGTCAACATGCTGTTGACATGTTTTTTTGTTTTTTGACATGTCTTCTTACGCCTTAAAGGTGGGGTAGGGGATCTTTTTCTGGAACATTTTTTTACATATTGCGTGAAATACTCTTCACACCCCCATTGCAACCAATTAATTAAAAGTTTTGACACAAATATGAAAAGTTTTAGTGGCCTCTAGAACGTACAATCTAGGAAAAACACTATCCAAACATTGTGAACGGACCGTTCACAATGATTGGATACTGATGCTGTCTATCAAACTGCAATCTGCTCCTCCCTCCCCCTCCTTCCCCCTGTGCGCGTACCCTGCTCCGTGAACGAATTACGCGTCCAGAAGCTTGGCAGGAAGCTAAACTAGAGCCAGCTTGGCTAGCACCTAGCATTATTAAATGTATAGTTATCATATACTAAATACGGCAATGATCGATGCATGCTGTCAGAACAGCGCTCGTTGTGTTTGTAAGCTGTATGTCTGTTATTGAAAAGCTGCAAAATAAAGTTTAAAAAAAAAAAAAAAAAAAAAAAAAAAAGAACAGCGCTCGTGCACCTTCGTGCTCGTGCGCGTTCATGTACTCTAGAGGCGTGCCTTCGGGGGGAAAGTGAAGAAAGAGGTTGGGACTTTTTACCTGTGTATTTTCAAAATGCAGCTTCGCTGGACTCAAAATCCAGGATCTCCTACCCTACCTATAAGAGACCCACACTGACACCATATCCATTCTATTAGCATGGTCAAAAATACTGAAGTTCAATATTGATCAATTCACTCAGGTCTGAATACAGCTTTTTATGTAAAATAAAGTCATTACATCTTCTCTCTTGTTGCAAACTAAGTTTAATATAGATATAATAAAACTAACTTCACTCCATATCAACTGCAGCATTTTAACAGGAGTGCTGCAAGGCTTCCTTTATAAATTCATTCAGTGGTCAGGATGGTAGGCCTGAGGTTGGCCAGCCAGTATCTACTGTATGTAAAGGGAGACGCTGATTCAACGTTTTCCATGTTTTAATGTGGCATGGTAATTCTGGGAAACTGCGATCAGAAATATTTTCAGAAAGGTAACCAGTGTTTGACTTGTTGATTTTTCTTTGGTTGGAAAGAGAGAGGGGCAGACATTTGACTCAGATTTTGAAAGGTGCTTCGTTTTCTTGCACTCATGCATGTGTGCAAAGAAGAATTTCTGTGGTCAGCTCACCTGTAGAATGTTATGGGCAAAAATGCCTTATTTTCACAATGCCTTTTCATTTCCAGAACATACTTAACAGCTGTCAGCACCACAATCTTCTTTTTTTTTTTTCATAACCACAGTGCCAAGTTTTCAATTTCAAAAGTTCTAGCCTGTGTGTACCATAGCAGAGCAGATTTTTTTAACTGTCTGTTTGCTAATTATTACCATCATTAATTAATCTCTTTTGTGGCTTTTGCAGCTGACTCGTCAGAGGCTTGTCGATGCAGATGGGATCATCAACCCTGGGGCTTTTTACATCTACCTAACCGCCTGGGTTAGCAATGATCCTGTAGCGTATGCTGCCTCGCAGGCCAACATCCGTCCACACCCTCCTGAGTGGCTCCACGACCGCACCGACTCCATGCCTGAGACACGCCTCAGCAGTAAGTTGGCAGACCAAAAGTCCACAAATCATCTTACAATTGAGAGCGGGATGCCTTATAGCAAAAGAGGATAGAGTCTGGTGCATATAAGGTTGAAAACTGAAGTAGTACTGTTGTAATCTCCAACATATCTAGCAATCTGCCATTTCAATAATAGGAAAATTTAGAGTTCGTACTTACAATGTTTTTACCCGTATGTCATTTTCGCGAGGCTCACTGGCATCAGCTTTGCTTTTAAGTTCCATAAGTCGTGAGTTGCGTTTACCTCTTGTGGTCTAATTATTGCGCCTCGTCTGCCTCTTAGCCCAAAGTGAGGTAATAGACTTTACTGTACTGGTGCAGTGTGGGTATATGTGTGAGCTCATGTTGCAAAGCTGAGGACCAAACACAAATCAACGTACTGCCTGTGGTGAATGCTATAATGCTGACTGCCATGGGGCCCCAGCATTACGCACACACATGTTGACACACGAACAAACGCGTGCATTATTAAAACCCAGTGACCCCAAACAAGACGCACGCACCGTTCTCTTTTATGTAGCACAAACACACTCTGTAAAGTCACATAAAAAAAGTATGGCCATGTTGTTATTTAAGTTTGGCTTGTGATTCGGTGTGAGTCAGTAGGATCTCCACAGGGGAGGAAGATGATTGGATAACAAAGAGAAACTGGGTTTCAGTGGGATGAACAACTGGATAACAAGCAGGACGTCCGTGACAGGGGGAATGTTATTGGATAAGCAGAATGAAGTGCTTTGGTGTGTGGGAGTCTCCTGGAGCAGATCTATGTTACCTAGAAGCCAGCTGCTTTTAATGGGAATTTATTGTTGAGATTATAATTGGCCATACCGTGTTAGCATGCGCTCCTGTTTGACTTTACTCTTACTGTGGAACACACACTCACACCAAAACCACTGCCAAAAACGTTTCTTTTTATGACAAAAAAAAAGTTAGGTAGCTTGGTAGATGTGGAGTTGCTCAGAAATCCTTTGATTCTGCCATGTGCAGCAACGAGCTGACAGCAAAATGCTGAACAAAAAAGGTGTTTGTCAGCACCAAGTATGACTCATTGATGAGTGACAGGCAGGTATATGTGTTTATGCATCTACATTATGCTGTATATGGTGGTGCTAAGTTTAGGGTGTGGTAATAGCAGTTATTCTGACATTGTAATTACCGTGAATCAACGTTAGGTCTGACAGTCTGCTGTGTCTGGAACTGATAGGCCCTCATTAGCCAGTTTTGACCACAGACTGGTGAGGTTTGAGTGAATGGAGCTCTGTTTCACAAGCCTCCCCCACCATCACACGCACAGAAACTTGCCCACAGATGTAGCTTCTCTTGGACCGAGGTTGGATTGGAACCAAACGCTAGTTTAATCTGGACAGACAAGTATCATGTTGTTGCCAATGCTGAGTTATCTGATTATTTCGTTAATATTTCTAAGCTACATGTTTTACTGAATTAGAAGTTCATCAACTATGAAAAGATTGGCGGCCTAATGTGACAGACCTGATTGGATGCTGCTCGTGGTTGAAAACAAACAAAAACGATGTAATGATTTCAGCTAAATTCAAATCCAATTCTCTCTTTTTATTTTAATTTCCCATCCTTCTCCTTTTTATCTCCACCCAGTTCCTGCTGCTGAGCCAATTGAATATGCACAGTTTCCCTTCTACCTCAACGGGCTCCGGGAGACGCCACAGTTTGTGGAGGCCATCGAGAGCGTGCGGGCTATCTGCAGCAATTACAGTCGACAAGGCCTGCCCTCCTATCCCAACGGCTACCCTTTCCTGTTCTGGGAACAGTACGTTAGTCTGCGCCACTGGCTTCTGCTGTCCATCAGTGTTGTGCTCGCCTGCACCTTCCTGGTCTGTGCCCTTTTTCTGCTCAACCCATGGACCGCTGGCATTATAGTAAGTGTTGAAAACAAAGAGAGTTCAGTCAACTGTACTAGAATAACAGACATATATCCATTAAATGCAGAACTTTTATCTTCCAGATTTGGTTAATAGTTTTTTTTTTGTTTGTTTTTTTTAAAAATTAGTCTTCTCTTAACCAGTTAATAAAAGTACAATTTGCTTGTGCTCCTTGAGTTATATCCTGTTTTTGTGTGGTCTAAAATGTATGTCAGAGGGAGAGCCTCAGGAAGTTAAGTGCTGCTGTATGTTACTAAAGCCTCAGCCACCAATGTTTATCTTATACTGCTTTGTTAGGACCAGTCTGTTTAGTCTATTCCAACACTCCCAGACATCGATGCTAAAATAACTGGGGAGAGGACAAAAAGTTACCCCAGCAACTAGCTCCCACTCGAAACCTCGAAAAAGTCAGGATCATTTTCCACCACCCCCCCAACTCATGTCCTCTTCTGCTCCTCTCACACGATGAGTTTCCAAGGATACAAGCAAGCAAGCACCCATTCACATACACACTTTGAGCGTTCACGGGCTTGTATATACTTGTACAAATACTGCATGGACGTGTAAACATGCAGGGACATAATTCACACAGAAACACATACACAGAGCACTCTGGTTTCTCTCTGGTGGGTTGTATTTTATAACAAGCAGTAACCAGGCCACCTGAGCCCTTAAAACAAGGAAGGAGGGGAATTCATGTTCATCCTTCAGGCTTTACAAGCTAGATCAAAAGGCTGGTTATAGAGAGGCGTCAAGGACCAGACCCCAGCCAGTGCTACTAACATCAAACCCTCATAGCTGTTTGCATTAAAATCCATCTTCACCTTGTAGAGAGAGGTTTTGTTTCAATCTTGTGTTTATATTTACAGAGATTTGTTTCGAATCCACTCGATATTTATTGTTGTAGAAAGTAAGAATTGTGTGATCAATTGTGATCTTTGTGCTTCCTGATCAAGTTCCTAACATTTATGTAGCAAATTAAAACAGATACATGTTTTACATGCTGAATGGTGCATACAAAAACTCTTAATTTCCCAAAGTAGCCAATTCTATTTCCAAGTTTTACTTCCTGAATACGATAAGGGCCAAATTTTCTCTCAGTATATCTGCCAATTTATAATCAGATTACCCAAGATGGACTTGAGAATAAAGTGTAGACACTACCACACACAAATACCCCTTGTGGACACCTACTCACAGACACACAGCTACCTCCCTGGCCCACATCAGCCCTGTTCAAAGGATTTGGGCCCCATGTAACCTGACACCTGTCAGCTGATATTGGCATTTACTCTCACCTCCTGTCCTGCTCCGCTCAAGATCTTCCACACATTCACACACTCACCAACTCACATCATATTTCACCCACGTCTGTGGTAACTACTTAACGCATCTATATAATGGAGACACCCTCACATTATATTCCCAGGTATTATTGCCCCCCGTTGTCTGACTTGTGTACAGTAAACGATCAGGGCGACTGTAAATTCAGACCTCTTAAAGAATCCTCTTCTTCATCCCCAGGTGCTGGTGCTTTCTCTCATGACTGTAGAGCTGTTTGGCTTCATGGGCCTGATGGGAATCAAGCTGAGCGCCGTCCCCGTTGTCATTCTCATTGCCTCTGTAGGCATCGGAGTGGAGTTCACTGTCCATGTGGCTCTGGTAGGCATAAAAATTTTTTTAAATAGATTGTCCCAATCACTGTGTCCTCTCTATCTAATTCTAAAGGTCGGCCATTAAAATAGCTGAAATGGTGAAATTTATTTCTGAATAATCTCAAGAAATCTAGTCTTTTTTTCTTCTTCTTCTGTTTTTTGTGACTGAATAATTCTGGAATGAGCGAATATCATTGAGAGTGAGATGTCAAGTGTATTTTTGTGTTTTATAGGCGTTCCTGACAGCCATAGGGGATCGTCACAAGCGGGCAGTGCTGGCATTGGAGCACATGTTTGCTCCAGTACTCGATGGAGCCTTTTCCACTTTATTAGGCGTCCTAATGCTCGCAGGCTCTGAGTTCGACTTTATCGTCAGGTGAGTGCAAAATCAAGCCTTAGAAGAAGCCTTGACTTTGAGTTCCAGCATAGCACTTAAAAGGTTATCATATGGCACCACAGTCCATCAAGACCATGCCTCTACCTGCATGTCACAGTAATCTACTTGGTATGCCAGTCATGCATGAAGGTCTCTCCTCTCCCTGTTTCGTCCCTCTATTTCTTTGTTTTCCACCCACATCTCTATTTCTTACTCCCTCTCTGTAAACCTCATCCTTTTCCCAGCTAGACATACCTGTTTTTATTTCCATTTCGGGCTGGTGATCTCCAAAAAGCTTCATAAAAAAAGATTTTATCTTTCTACATCCTTTCTGCTCATGTGTTTCCTTTCATCCTGTTCCTCTCTCCTCTAATGTTTCTCATGCCTGACAGTTTAGAGAAAACCAGGGGAAGGATATAGGGCTCAAGGTCAGGAGAAGTTGGAGGAGGAAGACAGCTTGGAGGGAGCAAACAGAGAAGTAGAGAGAAATGAAAGAAAGTGAGGAAATGGAGGGGGAAAAAAAGCAGGAAAATCCTCTGGCTTTTGTAATATCCTTCAACTAGTTTAACTGCCCTCATATGACATTTATAAGCATGGGAAGGAGTATTAGGGTATGGGGCAGAAGAGTAGTTGTGGAAAGACAGGATAATTGGAAATTAAAACAGACATACTATGGAGGCTGTGTTGGTGGCTTCTCTTGTGGGTCTTTGTGAGCCACACACATGGGACAAAAATGAATAATTTTAAACACTGACAACCTTGGACTATCATGAGGAATTGTGCTCCGTGCACAATTTAAAGGGTCTACACATCCACACATTCTTGGTTGCAATTTGCTGTATAATTAGGTTGACCTGCTCCTTCAGGAACTATGAGCACTGAACTCTGTGTGATCTGCAATCACACAATCTGTGCCATGTGCAGAGGCCTCTGTTCCTATATGTACACTTAGACAATTACACACAGTGCCCGACATATGGACGCAAACTCAACAACCTGCTCCCTGACCCTGTAATCATTGGGGTCAGTGGTGGCATGCCTGCAAGTGAGAGCACACACACACACACGCGCGCGCACTGAATAAGACTCATACAAACACAAACTGAAGAGGCCTACAGACCTTCTCTCCTCACCTCCAGTGGTGTGCTGTGCTCTGGTTTCTGGCTCAGTCCGGGACCTCCATTTAAAGGTTCTGCTGTTGTCTGAGCAAACAAAGCAGCGCCCCAAGACAGTGCAATAACAACAGGCCAAGTTCATATTTTGCTGCTTGTGCCGAAAGAAATGTTTCCCTGACTTTCTCCATCAGCCCTGTGAATATTTTCACTGTAAACAGCCAAGGCGGCCTGGTATGTGGCATGCATGCGTGCGTGTGTACTGTACATGTGTGTGCATACATTTGTGTCCAAAGGTGACGTAGCGTTTAGCCACGCTGGTGTCCATGAAAAGGCTGACCATAGTGATGACACACAATGATTTGCAGAAGTAGTTATGATGATGTACTTAAAGCAGATGAAAGCTGGATGGGCTTTTGTTTCTCCGGACAGAGTTTTAACAGTGAGCAGTCAAAGGTGTAATCTGTCAGTACCCATTTGCCAACAAAGGCTGGTATTTGGCACGTTTTCAAAAGCTGTTGAACACTGAGTACAATTTTTTGTCCAGAAAAATCTCCCCATTATCCAGCAAAAAAAAAGCGTTTAACAATATCAAAACATTTATGACAAATGTAATGTACTTAATTCTATCATTGTTGTTTTTGGATGTAAATTTGTTTAGTTTGTTTACTCTGTAGTTTATATATATCGGACATAAATTAAGTAAAACATTCAGTCCTTCTTGGTCTCTATTGATTACTAGCATTTCCTTTCCAATTACACTCGACATTCTTTGATCCTTAATGGGTCAACACCTGCGGCCATCATAAAACAAGCTGAATTATCTAAATTTGTCCACCTGATTTTCTTAAAAAGTTGCGTGAAAATTGCCAGCAAAGAATTGCACTTACTGTGTGGATTGTTGTAATGTTCTTTCTATATTTTTGAATTACTAAACTACTTCATTCAGTTAATGTAATCTTTTCCAAGTATCCTAGAGTTGATTAATCTTGTGATGGTTCATCTACTTATTCACTGTATTTACAGATGAATACAACCCGTCCCACACACACATTCCAGTCTTTTCAAAGTCCTGTAAAGATTCCTACAATAGCATTTAGCCGTAGCTATTATGTTATTTTACGAACAGATGTGACATGCAAAGGTCAGATCTGACTGAAAACTTGCTGTGACTAGAAATGTCCATTAATTAACTCTACTGTGGCCACAACCATAATGATCCACATCAATATAATATAAAAGGGTCAGTTATATGAAAATGTACCTCCTATAGATTTTTCATCGAGGTGGAAATTCACCTCACCTCAATTCGTCCCTATTTACACCCACACAGAATCACAACATCATATTCAAGAGTGAAGCAAAAGGGTTAATGGTTTATCAAGGTGTCCCTGATAACCTGAGGGCTTCCTCTGGTAGAACCAATGAGGAGGAGAGCCCTCCAGTAATGAAGGAGGCTGGCCTGGAGAGAGGGAGAGGTTTAGAGTGGAGGGGTCTTACCTGATACATTGGAGATTTAATTAGACAGAGGGGATTGTGGAGCGGCCGGGAATTTCACAGGAGCTTAGCAAGAAGGAAGGGAGAGAAAAGTGAGGTGCAGAAGATAGAAAAAGAAATAAAAGAGAGGGAGAGAGGCCAGGGAGGGGTGATGATCTAAGGGTCCCCTTCTCTTCTTCCTAGACTAAATTGTTTAAATTCTATACCCTTCACTTCATCTGTTTGCTTCTCGCTTTTTTTTTTGCCAGAGAGGGGAGAGAGGCCCCTGTTTTCTTGCCCCCCCCCATATACCCACTATGTCCCCCTCTCTACCCTCTCTTACCCCCTCCCTTCACATTCCTCTCTGCTTTGTTTTCTGTTTGCTTTTACACCACACACACCCAAAGAGTACCCTCACCCCCAATAACCCCCCCCCCCTTTCTTTTTTTCCTTTCCTCCCGTGCCTTTGAATTAACCAGCTCTGGCTAATTATGCTCACCCTTTCTTTTTCTCTCTGCGGCTTCTTAAAGACTAACCCTCTTTGGCAGGCCTTAGACACATCCAAGGTACCGTCCTGCCTTGCTCATCAAAACCACAGTGCATGCCTGCTTGTCTGTGGGGGGGGGGGGGGTGTTATACATGTGTGTTTGTTTGGAGAGTGGCTTTCTGTGGAAGTATCAATTTGGGCATGTATTGATCTTGCACATGTTTCCCTATGTCTAAAGCTCTGTGGTTGGCACAAGTATTTCCTTTGTTTCATCACACCTGTCTGTGTTGGTCAGAGCCACAATTTCTTTTCATGATTTCTTTCTGTTTGTTACATCTTGAAGTTTTAGTAAAGATTTTATCATAGACTAGTTGGAGAGACGTTTTCAGCCTCACTTTAATACTTAATTGTCCTGATATAGGATTATATTCCAACTTTTAAACTCTCTATGTATGGGTGTTGTATTGCAGGTATTTCTTTGCAGTGTTAGCCATCCTAACAGTTCTTGGAGTTCTGAATGGATTGGTCCTCCTCCCAGTATTACTGTCATACTTTGGACCCTATCCAGAGGTAAGATCTCAAATAATGCAACTGCATGAAAATAGATGAGGACTAGGAGATTAGGAGAATTGGCTTTTTAAAATAATTTTTCAGCTATTCATAGTGCCTAAACTGCTCTCTCCTCTCCCTGCTCAGGTATCACCGGCCGATGGTCGTAGTCGTTTACCTACCCCCTCTCCAGAGGCCCCTCCTCAGGTGGTTCACTTCTCAGTCCGTCCTCACCACACCACTGGGGCCACCACCACCTCTGGTGCAGCTTCAGACTCATCAGACTCAGAGTACAGCTCTAACACCACAGTGTCTGGAATCAGCCAGGAGGTGCAAAATTACAATTTACACCCGCAAAGAGGACAAACTCGACCAGAGGAGCAGCAGTACCACCTTCAGACCAGCAGGGGCAGAGCAGCAAGGATGGAGGAAGGAAGGAGAGCAGGATCAGGACACAGGCGCGCAGCCAGACAGCCTGACCCTCCAGCCTATACTGTGTCTTCGGTAAGAAAATATCCCTCATTGCGTTGTATGTAAGATTTTTTTAATAGCTCATTTTCATATATTCTATATTAATTTCTTATTGTCTTGTTCTACAGTCTGTGTCCTCTCAGGGTTGTGATTCTGGACTCCAGCATGGGTCAACTCAGCGCAACAGTAGTAGGGACCCCAGGACCCAGCTGCACCGGCAGGCCCCGCCCCCAGCCCGCCCGCGCATGGACGCTTTTGAAACTGCTACTGAGGCTGGGGGCAACCATGGCTCACACACCCATAGAGAACACACAGCAGGCCACAGAGGCCGCTCGTCCCACAACCCACAGCCGAATCACAACCTCCCACATCACCATCCCAACCCCACCCCATTTTGCCAACCCATAACCACGGTAACAGCATCAGCCTCAGTAACTGTCGCTGTTCATCCAGCCCCCTTGTCCAACCAGAGCCCAGCTTCCTCTTACCCAGAATACACTGCAACGGACAGTTACTGTCCACCAGGGCCGGAGGAACCAGAGCCCGCCTTCCAGGACCCACATGTCCCACTGTACACCCACACAGCAGCCAGAGGAGTAAAGGTGGAGGCCATGGAGCTCCAAGATTTGGAGTTTGAGGCAGCTGAGAGCAACAGTGGCAGACGGGCTAGCTGAGGTGAGATTTCTACTCTCTGCAAAAATCCAGAAATTATGCTGTCATTTGTTCCTGTTTTATCTTAAAGTACTGAAAATACACTCTTTGTTTTTTTTTCTAGTTCTGGAGAACAGAAGCACTATGGCCAAAGATGGATTCCCCTGTATAATGAAGCAGCTGACTCAGCTTGGCACAGCCCAACCCAACGTAGTCCAACCTTGCTTGCCCTGACCAGTGGGAAGCTTCCCAGTGTTGCCATAATGGTGCTCATTGTTACTGTAACCCAGTGGACTATTGTCTTAGATATTTCTATATATTTAAAAGATGTATACAAATGTAAATATGAACAAAAAGTAGGTATAATTTTAGGAACTGTACAACTCCTCATCTTAACAGACTGGGGCTGCCATTCTATATGGTGCGTGTCTACGTGTGCGTGTGTTTATGTAAATGAGTGCATGTGTGTGAGGGAAATGGATATCTGATTACTGTTCATTTATCTGTGGATATGTGCCATTAGGAAGCTTCATCTAGGCAAATTACCTGTCAGCATTCACTGTTGCTGCTCGAAAGATTTTTAGAATAGTATACATTTATAATTCTATGCAAATGTCTCTTTAGACAAAAGAAGTGATATGTCTAGGTATATGTACGTGTGTGCATGTGTGTGCATGTGAGGAGGGTATGTGTAGGGCTATATGATGAATGTGAATTAGTCCCATCGTTTTCTGGCCTTTTCTTCAGATACATCCTCAGAACAGTCTTAACATTTACACTCATTTAGAACATGAGGGAAATCGTTATCGAACAAAGCTATGGTATATATGTGGGTGTGTGTGTGTGAGAGTTTTATTATTGTATAAAGGTACGTTTGTAAAACTATTAATTTTTTTTTTTATCACAAACCTGTGGTAGTTATGAAACAATTACTGTTTTAACTTGACACGCCATGCGTGCTATTTAAGATGAGCTGATATGAAGAAATTTTAAAAGCTGTTTTGTTTCTTTCTTTTTTGTTTTGTTTGTTGTTGTTGTTTTTATTTGTTTGTTTGTTTGTTTTCTTTTTTGTGTTATCACTTAGAAACCTGTTTCTGCACTCAGCTTTGTATCACTGTCTGTTAGGCTGGTTATATTTTACTGTAAGAGGTTATGTATTGTCTAACCACGGCAGGCTCAAAACAGGTTCTGTCCTGTATACTGACATAAGAGCAGTAAACCCACCTCAGAAAAATCACTCTACCTTTACAGGGACCTTCACATTACTGATTTTTGGAACAGGGTCAAAACTGGGTGCTTACTCTGTATCATAAGTGTCTTGTGGATAAGCTAAAGCCCAGACTGTATACTGTATGACCCGATTCAACATGGCACTTGACTGCATTTCATTCACAGGAATATTTCGCCTGAAGTAGCTCTTTCTGTTTATCCAATAAGCTAGACCAAGCAGGTGGCTGTGGCCTGAGTCTGATATGGCCTGACATTGTGCTTTGTGTGTGTCAAAATATGTGTGTGTAATCATTTATATGTGCAAGTCCATCTTTTCAGTCTGTCTGAGCCCACTCTTAGTGACAGTAAAGACAACTGGTGCTAGTTTGGCCACAGCTGTCCCCACTGACCTCAGCTCATAAAAATCCACAACATAATGCCATGACACTAATTGGACATCTCCCCTCAGCTGCTAAATTGCACAGGCCAGCGCCTCAGGGGGGGTCAATGTTTTTACCCCGCCAGCCCCTCTCTCCACCAGCAACGGCCAGTTTATTGTCTTCATGTTTCAGTGCCAGCAGGCATACCTGTAACCTCCACAGGCCCCTTTGGCCTGTCCACACACTCCCTCCACACCACCATTTTTACACTCTCACTTTCCCGGTTGAATACTTTTAGCTCTTCCCAGGGGTCTTTGCAGTTTTCCTCCTCTTGCTCACCAAGTTACATCAGCTGCTTGCATGAAATAGGTCATTCTGTTTGTTTTGTATGGATTTCTCCCATTGTCACATTGGCAGTAGCGGGGAGAATCCTAGCTGGCAACTATTTTATTAATTTCTAAATGTTTTTTTTGTTTGTTTTTGTTCAGTTGCGATATTTATATTTTTGTAACATAAAATATGTTTTTGTTTTTTTTTCATTGTTGTGATGCCAGTGGATAACAAATGCAGGGATTTTTACGTCTATTGAAAAAAAAAACACTATTACAGTTTAATGTTTTTTTTACAATAATGGTGTCTGATCTGTATAAAGTGCTTACTAATGTTAAATAGGAAAAAAAAAGAGTATATAACATTTTACACTACAGGTCTCATCATGGCTCTTAGAGGATTTTAAAAGGAAAAAAAAAAATCTGTTTTTCTTCCAGACTGCCATTTTGGTCTTGGTTGGCGTGGATTTATGCTGTTTTCAGTTACAAAGATAAATGTATGCCATATAATTTATTTATATGAAAATTTATTTTTGTAGTGTACATAGTAGTTGTCAAGGTATTTGACAGAAGTATATTTCTAAAGAGTTTATATGTAATGATATACCATAACAGAAAAAAGCCTTAAGGTGCACACTTTCATTGCTAACTGTCTTGTGAGACAACATTGACACCTCCTCTTCAGTATTATGGTCTGATCCTTGGAGAGAGACAGCTGTTTTCTATGGGTCTGTCAGAAGCTAGCCATGAAAGTAGAAAATTGTACTAGCTCTCTAAATATTAATGTTCAAACACTGATAGATTTCTAACAAATAAAAATATAACTTATTTGTCTCTTTGTTCATAACTTTAATAAATTGAAACTTAAAAAGATTTCCTTGTTTGTCTCTTGAGTTGAGTCTTCAACAGGTAAAAATTACCTCCACCTCCTCACATGCCTCTTTCCTCCCATCTCCCTCCCCTTCCTCCAACACATCCTGCAGTGTAAAATTCTGACATTTGGTCTGGAGCCCTGCAGTCCTCCCCCCCAAAGCCCACCCAGCTCCGCCCCTGCCGCCCCCCCACCTCCACTCCCTATTCTGTATGATTTTGATTGACAGCTTTATAGACTGCAAGGAAATTGGTTGTAGTTACAATACAGCTGGCCTGTTCAGAGTAATGAAAAAGGGCATGTGGCCTTGAGCTTGCCGCTCTGACAGTGAAAGAGTGAGAGTGCCTTGTCAGCTGCATGGGTGGCAGCGATTTATTTTCATACTCGAGGGTTGTGAGAGAAAAAGTTTTAGGCACCCTGCAGAAAAGTGCCTCGGTCAAAATGCAAGTACTTTCTGTTGTTCCTCATCACAATTAAAAGAGCAGCTTTCCCAAGCCACAATCTCGCCCTGAACCTCCGTAAGGCTAACAAACTCGCTGACCCTGGTTCAAGAAGAAGAAGCTGGCAGTAGGCATGTAATTATCTTTTAAAGGCAATAAAAGCACCCAAATCTCCTGCTTGCTGTCCAACCAGTGCAAAGAGGCAGGCTGACATCTCACAAAATACCGGGTGTGTTTGGAAAGCCCACTGCATGGGTGTTGTGTATCATCTTTGGAACTTCTCTAACTAGACTTGGCTGTTTTATGTTGTTGTGTCATTCAAGTGCAGAGCACATGGAGAAAGTGATGGTCATGTTGCCATGTGCACATTGTTATGCAACAGTAAAGACATGAATATGCAATTTGAAGAAAATATTGTCGTATGAAAATACTTTAGATGCTGCTTTAGGTGTTAAATGGGCTTCAAACACTTACATCCTCAGTGTTAAAAAAGAGCTCATCAAATGATTGTTTTGTAGGTGACATGGTTCATTGAGTTGTAATGTTGTTAAGATCTCTTCCACCAGCACTCCCCTCATCTGCTGGAGGACCCCAGGTCACCAAACCAGCACACCCCCCTCTTCTGGCCCTGCCTTACCCTTTAGCCCTCCTCACCTCCTTGCCTCCTCAAAAACACATATGCACACACACACACACACACAATCACACCAAATGGCCCTCTTTTTCTGAGGAGTGCTTCACTGAGGCTAACAAGCTCCAGGTTGTTAATGAATGAGTGCTTCCGGTACCTGTCCCCTCAGCGAACAAAAAGGGGGAGAAAGATGGAGAAAGCCATGGAGGAGGCAATTAAGAATTTTGTTCTCTCCGAGACAAGCAAAGTGCTCAGCCACGGCTCTCGACTCAAGCTCGGCAACAATGGAGCGGACGCATAGGTAAGCTTATCCTTTTTCTTGGTATAATAGTTTTACATTCTTGGCTTTCGTATCTCCAACCTACATTTGTAAAGACAGGTATACAAAGGGATTTCCTGATTTCCTTGCTCCAGTCCTTCTTTTCCATCTGTCTTTCTCCCTCCCTCTCCCAATTCCTCACTTATTCCCTGAAAGGCTTGTCCATCATCACCTGCCGGCAGAGCTAAACCCTCTAAGTGTATACTCTCCTCTATATGAATGATTGCTCTGTTGACATGACTGCATGGGACACACACATACACACGCAATCACTCCTGCCAGATCCAGAACTTGATTTGCACATTCTTTATGAAAAGGGGAGTTGAAGAATAAATCTGCAGGAAACATCACATGGTGTGTTGATACGACTCCAGATCCAGACAAATGGGGGTTTTACCTTTGAGGCCTCGGAGACACCTTGAAAATCACTCAACCATGAACCATGCTTGCCTCTGTGGCTGTGTGTGTGTGTAAGTGGGCTCGAAGCAATATACTTAAGAACATGCGCTGTTTGCCAGATTGACGTCAAAGCTGCTGGAGGTTCGTAAATACTCGATTAAAGTGGCAGTAAATGATGGCAGAGAGAATGAGAAGTGTACTTCTCAGCTACTACTGGTTATACATTCAAGGGTGAAAAACATATCACGACTGTAGTAAAAACAGTATCATTACATTATTCTAAAAAATTGAGCCAGTCATGTGCTTTTGGTTGGAAAGTATCTATGTTACTGTTTGTAATGACATAATATCTCAAAAGAAATTTTAGGATATACCTTTGGGACACACACTGGTTGAATAATTTACTAAAACCATGAGATGATAACCTTGGGATTATAAAGGAAGCAGGGAGAAATATTTACTCGTTTAAAAATGACAGCATAGTTTGAAGTTCATAGATTCAAAACACAGAACAATGGGGCATTTTCCTGAAGCTTTGGCATCACGATAAACCTTAATTGTCTTGTATTCCTCTCCTATTAAAATGTGCTGCTGCTTCATTATTGGTGTTTTTGACATTCCTGATGCTGCTGGTGTTTGGTCCCTTTCTGGGACCTGTTTGACTTGGCTGGCTGTTTTATCTCCCACAGAGGGAAAATGTTCTTCCTATAAGAGCGATCCAGAAGAAATCTCAGTTCCAATTCCCCCTTGGACAGACTTACATAAGAACCGAACAAAAGAATAGATCTGGAGGCTGCAGTCGTGAATAATAAGACAGTATATGAATTTTCTTACAGAATATGTATCAGTGGCATTTAGCAGTCTTTTGGAAACTTTGCTGTGCAATGTCATCTTTTAGAATTTACAACTCTGAATTGGAAAAAGTTGTGAGAGTCTGAAAAAGTTTAAAAAAAAATATCACCACAATTCCAACGTTTGACATTTATTTCTTTTAAAACAGTACAAAGATATTTCATGTTTTGTCTCGTCAATTTCATTAAATCTCATTGAATACCTCCATTTTAGCATGTCGGGCCTGCATCACTTGTACATATCAGCTGTCGCTGCATTGTGTTTAGAGGAAGATGATAAGTATTCTTGGAATTAAGCTGAACCTAATAAAGCAGCTTATAACCTCTTCACCTCATTTTGTAATGTTTTTTCTGGTGTAAATAAATCTAATGGAAAATCTAATGGAAAATCTCAAATATTAAAACTGTCACATTAACTTTTGTATTTCCTCCACAACATGTATTACAATAGATGAGGGAGGAGAGAGGGAAGTACATATGGTGATGTGATTTGACAACATAACGTCTCAGACCTTTGGTGACGCAAACAAAAAATCTTCATCTTGAAATGAAAAAAGGACAACTGGAATACAGTTATGAGGAATCCAGCCTTTAGGAGCTTATTAAAGCCACAAAAATAACATTGAATTTGATAATAAGAATTTGATCAATTTCTTATTTATAATTTGAAATAAGCACATTTTCAGTTCTGCATTAAAAAAAGTTGTGTTTTTTTTTAGTCATTTGTCTCATGTGTGACTGATTTACCTCAGACAATATGCACAAGTTAACTTTTTAAATAAGAAGCCCTCTTTACAGGGCATCAGTCAGGTTATTTCGTGCTGAAATGTGCCAAACTGACCAGACTGCTGTAGAACAAGTACAAATCTGCAAACATAAGCAAAATGATAGGTATACGCTTTGCTAAAATTCCTTTTAACCCCCTATAAGTTCTCAGTCATTTATGAAAAAAATTCTAAATGGGACTCACAATCTCTAAATGTATTTATTGTTATCTTATTGTTATGTCTTTATCTGTGGCTTTTCCTTGAATTATGTATTGTTTTTGTCATGTTTCCGAATACGCTTACCTCATATAGATTATACTTTCACAAGGGGAAAAAAAAGTTCGTACAAAAACTTTTGGCTGACTTGACAGAAAATGTACCAACATTAGGATATAGAGTCAGACTTCCTTCATACTCAATTCGTACTTTTAATTGAATAGACTTGGATAAGATTTTGGATCAGAAATAATTTCATAGCCAAATTACCTTTCATTCAAGCGTGACATGGGGGACTGTTCTTCGGCCCTTTGTTGAACACATTCTTAAACGCAGCACTGCAGCTTTCCAGGAACTGGAGACAGAGCAACACAGAGGTCTAAAGACACAGAGAGAACCACATCCAGTTCTTAGAAACAGCTGACATGATTCACTACACACTCAGCGATATTGAAAAGCTTCTGCTGCGAGACACGTTCAAAGCCAAGGCTTGTATCTGTTCCACAGCGCCCATCTCAATAAAAGAACATCAAGTAATGTGCCAATATTTCTATTACTACTGGCTGTTGTATTTCCATTCTGACAACACTAACAAAATCGTGATGTGTGGCCATGGTGTCCTTCTCCAGCTATCACAGTCTCGTGTTTCTTCTGGGCAGTGCAGATTCAGAACAACTGTGTGAAGTCAGATTTATGGCCTTGATTTTAATATTGTCAGAAATTAGCAAAATATGTATCGAGTGAGCCCGCCAGTGAGAACTTGCAAAAGAAAAGGTGTAATCAAGTTATAGAGTAGGGGCAGAGAAAAGACTAGAAGTTTAGACAGATGGAAAACTGAGGGTGGAAGAGGGTGAAAGCGCGGGTGGAGGATGGTTGATGGTGGATGGGAGTAGCCGTATGAGAGTAATTATAATGACTGATGTTGTTTACTCCCATTTCCCCTCGCATCATTTATTCTGTGGAGGTGGAAAACCCACCCACTCTTTCTTTGCTTTATAAACCAGTGCTGCAGAGCTGTGCCAAGCCATGTCATAATCTCCCTCTCTTCCGCTAATACTGGAAACATTTACCCTGCCCTCAGCTTTCTACACTCCTTCACTTATATTCTGCTGCCATCTGACTTCACTGTTCTTGTCTTTTTCTTTACTTTCCATTTGTCTCTATTCATGTCTTTCTCAGCTCCCTCTTTGCCTTCTCTTGTTTTTGTGGCTCCTGCACCGACACGGCTGTGTGTGAGTGCTGCGACTGGGCTGAGCACATGTAACATGTTAGCATGATGTACAGCCGTTTACACTGGGGATGACATACTGAGGTTGGATGCTGTTATGTTTTCCTCCTTTTGTTTAATGTAGTCCTGGTGGCATGCACGCACCAAATGAGCATCCACCACCCACCTCTTTGTTTAAACTCTGAAGTTTGTCTTTGCCAGCAAACATGCAACAATGTATGGAAACAGATGCGTCATCTTAAGATGAGGGGGGACAGAAGAGGGGAAAAGACAGACAGAAAGAAAGAAACCAACAACTAAATGTTTTCATCTGTGACTGGGAGTGTTGAGCAAATATGAGATTTTGCAAAGCCAAACTAGAGCGTGGTTGTCACATAACACTTTATACTAAGGATGAGAATTTTAAACTGAGGATCATGATGGAAATAATAGGGGGACAAATTACCAAAAAATACAATAAATTTCAGGGTCTTTCCTGGGTGATGATGGTATTCACTTTGGAATTTGCTAATGATCTGTCCATTCATAAAGAGGCGAGGAGCGGAGAGATATTTTTTCTCTTCCATCTGTGCTTATTGATTCTGGCACTATGACAGATGCCTAATGAGGAACAGGGCTGGAGGAAAGCTCTGAGGACCCCAGAGGGAGACTTAGTCTGCATAAACGCACAGACACATGCACCGAAAATATATAGTGTGCTGATATGAGATGTGAATGAACAAAGATGAGCTTCTACAGTGTTAACAGACACAGAGAGAAAAGATTATATTATCAACAATAATAACACTGACCTCCAATGCCTGACTGGAGCTCTCCAGAGTTATATTTCACATGTTAATGAGAATTCAAACTTTACCCACTTTAAGTGTAGTTTTTAATACTGAGATTAAGGAGCAAAGATCACAGCTCTCACAAACAATTTCTCCTCATTCTAATTTATGCCAATCTAATCAACCCAATTATTCATACAATCCATTTTGTTTCTATTTACTTAACTCTTTACATTACAGGTACAAGGGGGTCAAGGAGGCAAAGCTTCCTGAGACATACCTCTGCTCTGAATCTCACCTACTGGTTTCTCCTCACAAGTATTTCTTGATGTTCCTCAGTCTCTCATATCTTTTCTCTTCTACCCTCTCATCCCATCCCATCCTTATCGTCAGATCTAGCTTGTCAATAAACTATTTTGTATCATTGTTTCATGGTCTTTGTCAGCGATAGTGACCCTAAGTTTGAAACACCAGAACATATACTCTACATTGCCAAAAGTATTCGCTCATCTGCCTTCACATGCATATGAACTTAAGTGATTCGCATTCTTGATCCATAGGGTTTAATATGAGGTCAGCCCACCCTTTGCAGCTATAACAGCTTCAACTTCAAGCTTTCCACAAGGTTTTTTTACACAAGAAGGCCTGGCTCACAGTCTCCGCTCTAATTCATCTCAAAGGTGTTCTATCGGGTTAAGGTCAGGACTCTCTGCAGGCCAGTCAAGTTCTTCCACACCAAACTCGCTCATCCATGTCTTTATGGACCTTGCTTTGTGCACTGGTGCGCAGTCATGTTGGAACAGGAAGGGGCCATCCCCAAACTGTTTCCACAAAGTTGGGAGCATGAAATTGTCCAAAATCTCTTGGTATGCTGAAGCATTTAGAGTTCCTTTCACTGGAACTAAGGGGCCAAGCCTAGCTCCTGAGAAACAAGCCCACACCATAATCCCCCCTCCACCAAACTTTACAGTTCGCACAATGCAGTCAGACAAGTACCGTTCTCCTAGCAACCGCCAAACCCAGACTCTTCCATGATGTATGGCATTGATGCAGCTGCTCAGCCATGGAAACCCATTCCATGAATCTCTCTACGCATTTTTCTTGAGCTAATCTGAAGGCCAAATGAAGTTTGGAGGTCTGTAGCGATTGACTCTGCAGGTTGCAGAGAAAGGTTGGCGACCTCTGCGCACTATGCGCCTCAGCACCCGCTGACCCCGCTCTGTCATTTTACGTGGCCTACCACTTCGTTGCTGAGTTGCTATCGTTCAAAATCGCTTCCACTTTGTTATAATACCGCTGACAGTTGACTGTAGAATATTTAGTAGCGAGGAAATTTCACGACAATTGTTGCACAGATGGCATCCTATCATGGTACCAGGCTGGAATTCACTGAGCTCCTGAGAGCGACCCATTATTTCACAAATGTTTGTAGAAGCAGTCTGCAGGCCGAGGTGCTTAAATTTATACACCTGAGACCATGGAAGAGATTGGAACACCTGAATTTAATTATTTGGATGGGTGAGTGAATACTTTTGGCAATATAGTGTATATACACAAACTCACCTAATTTTTTTTAGAAAATCAAACACATATAGTGGCATTAATAATTCAACATAAAAAAAGTTATTAGACTGTTATTAGAATTTTGCTGAGATAAAATAAGTAAGAAAAGCCTAAATACGTGTAGATTGTATCGTGATTCAACCCTTCTCAACTAACTTCTTAGAGTACAACACCGACACATCCACACTTATGTAGTAACATCTGAAATTGTTTAAAAATGTATGATGACACAACTTATTTTCCTTCATTTCTCTATATGTGTTGTATATTTAATCAAAGTATGTGTTTTGCTATTGGTGCTTTATGTGTCTTCAAACTTCCTAAGAAACATAAACACTTGCACACCTAGAAGTGGAAACTCAAATTTAAACAGAGACACTATTGGTGTGGAAGCTATTGGAGAAGGATTTCAAAGCAGGAAGTGTGTAATTATTGTAGACAGAGGGTCAGATAGATGGATGTGTTTGTGTTTAACACTCCCACTCAATTTCCCTGCAATCTACTGGAATAATAGAAAGCAGGTGTCTATGTGTGTGTG
This sequence comes from Odontesthes bonariensis, assembly GCF_027942865.1. Taxonomy (NCBI): domain Eukaryota; kingdom Metazoa; phylum Chordata; class Actinopteri; order Atheriniformes; family Atherinopsidae; genus Odontesthes; species Odontesthes bonariensis. Next base: position 18,550,510 of record NC_134511.1, read on the forward strand.
AGTGTGTGGCTACAAATGAGTGTGCATTATATAGTATGTAATGGCAGAAATGGAGACAAAGCTCCGGTATCAGGTTAACAAACTTAGTAGATGAATGACTCACGAGTACAAAGTTGAGTTAGAGGCCAAGTCACTGTCATTTTCTGGTCAAGTGTGATCTGCTGGGGTCCAAAATAGCTGGAAGCACTTTAAAGCCTCGCAGAATTTAAAACCCCTTTCTTTTGCTAGCGTTTTGACAACGACAAATGACAGACTGTACCACTTTTAACAGTTCACTACAATTAAGAGTAAAAAAGAAATTAAACAAAACTACTTGCCCACTTTTGGTAATCAGTCAAACATGATACAAACTTAACTTTTTAGACTTTCCCTGGTCTTAAAAGACAAATTATTGAGTAAAAATGAAATTATACCACTATTCACTTTTGACATTTCGTAGATCAACAGGTCAAACGTGACAGCAGCCAGTTTCCATGATGACTGATAGTAAATGCTGAGGTTCAGCTGATTCTTATCTTACTAGTTGATTACTTAACAAGCACCTACGTTATATGTAAGCATTCATATTTGAGGCGAGCCTGTTGGACACGCATAATAGCAGACAAACACAGTATCAGTATCAGTAACAAGTCTTCATTTTGGATCAATTTCTGAATATTTGTGTAGTCACGTGGATGGTTAAGTAGTCAAAAATGTGAAAGTGCACCTCTCAGTATGCGGAATGTGTCTGTTTGTGTGTATGAGTGGGATGGTGTGTACAGGCATATATGCATGCAGTGCTGTTTCACATTGGTCACAGAATCTCTCTGCCTTTCTCAGCCAATCCGTAAACATCCTCTCTAAGCAATAAAGAGGAATGCTTTAAAGAAATGCCTGGAATGAAATTGCCATGAAACTGTGCATAAAAGATATGATATGATGCAGGGAGAGTGTATTTGTGTTTTAATTATTTGATCCCATGCATAATCTTAAGCAACCTGCAAGTGATCATGTGTGAAAGAAGTAAGAAGGGATGTGTTAGGTAAGAACTGCTCTTCTAGGCAGAAGTTCACACACATTTTTTGTGACTGCTAATACCAGACATTGAAAAGCAGTGGAGGCTGTCTAGATTGGGATTTCCTTTTAAGGCTCCTCTGAGTTGGGCTTTTTCTTTCCTTTTTTTGTGTCCTCTGGTTCCAGTGTAGTCCAACATAGATAGACGGAAACAGATTTGATTTACAACATCCCTAATTTCAAGCACTTTGTGAAAAGGCTGCATATGATTTCATTTGATCTTTTTCCTGTTCTGATCTAAAGTGTATTCTCTCCTGTTTTGATTTAGGAATGGATGCAGATGCATTTTCACAGTGTAATTTTGACCCAGTCATCCTCCTCTCCTCTTTCCCTTGTTTTCTTCCCATCTTTTTCCTCCCCTCATCTCATTTCTCATCTCTCGTTTCCACATCAACTACTCTCCTCGACTTCTACCTCTCACTTCTTAGTCCTTCCCACCAGAGGCACAGAAGGAAGAATTAAGAAGACAGAAAATGTAACACACATGTTGCTTGTGTTCTTATTTTCATTGTTTTATTTTGAAATACTTACCCTTGTCTCGTGTTTCAGAGTCCACGTCCTGGGAAGTTTCTCTGTGATAAGCTATCTAGCCCTAATGTGTTTCTCCTGTATTTTCGTATCCTTCCTTCTCTGTGAATTTAGTCATTTTCTTTGTCTGTTGCCAGTTCGTCTTCCTCTGTGTGAGACCTTAGTACCTTTTGACCCACCTCTGTGTTTTTTTTTTTTACCTCAGTCTGGTGATCTGGATTTGTTTGCCTCCCGTTTTTGTACTTGTTGTTTCCAATATAAATATGTTTTTGACAGTAAGTTGTGCATTTGACTGATGTTCAGTCTGATAGAAATGTTTGGTTTCAGAGCCATCATTTGAAGTCAAGATTGACATGTACAACATGTTGCAAACGACATCATCTTACCGTCATTTTGGTACAGCAAACCTCTGTCTAAAAACACAGGGTGCCCCCTGGACGGGACGCCAGTCCATCACAGGGTCACAGTGTCAAAATAATAATTTTAACCAGAGAAAAACTACAAGATTTCCAGCTTGTAGTTGCCTGATTGTCAAGTCTACCCCTTTTGTGCTATGGCCACTACCCTAGTCTAGTTTATCTTCTTGTCAACTTGTTGTTTGTTGAAACTATCCGTGTTCTCCTGCACTTCCAATCTCAGTTGTAAACTGCATTGCACTTTTGTACCCCCAACATTGCTTCTGCCATACATCTCCATTCTAGCTGTGAAAATCCCCACCACCTCTGAGCAATCTTCACCTTTGTCTGCTATCCACCAACCAAGCCTTGCGCCGCCTCAGCCCTGTCAACCTCATTATAAAAGTCATAAAAATTTTTTAAAAAATCATAAGATACAGATGGGAAAAGGTAATGCTGACAAAAAAAGAAAAGAAAAGTTGTGCTATTTTACCAGGTAAACTGCAGTCATACATTTTCCAGACGTGAAAACACAAAGATCTTGACACATCTGCAGATTACCCATTGTTTAATCTTTCTCTCCTCTCCTTAATTTCATTCCCCTTTGTATCCTCCCACAGCTACATTTTTGTTGCGAAATCCAGATGTATCTAAAGATTTTTAATGCCACATTACATTTACTCTGAAAATCTTCTTCCTTCCCTCTCCATTGCCTTTAATGTCACCATAATGAGGAACAGTCTTTTTTTTCATAAAAAAAAAAAACAACATTCAGAAATACAAATTAGTTTGATGGCTTTCATGTATGGCTATGGAAAAATTAGCTTCATAATGCATAGCAGAAAGCGAAACACAGAGAAGAGAGACAGTAGTGAGAATTATAAGTCCTCATTCAACCTCCATTTGCTGAGAAATCAACAAGTCATTATCTTTCTTCACCTTACATCATTGTTTTCCAGTATATTACTGAGTGGAAACATTTTCTAAAAATATCAATTCTATATATTGTTTTTTTGGTGGTCAAAAACAATAGCTCAAACATACCACGTTGAAATGATTCGATGTGGCATGCTTTAACTACTGTTTCCAACCACCAAAACCTAAGATTATTTCAAATTATTTATCTGGAAAACATCCCTCCAGCTGTAGAGTGGCTGGCGGTTTTAAAGCTATATTTCATGGTTTGCCAACTGACCAGCTTTGATGCATGAGGGTGAGCATGGACATAATTAATGAGTTCAAGATAACGCTTGATGTGCAATAAAGTTCTTTACATTTGACTCATCAACTACAAAACTGCACCTGTGAAATACTGAACAATCAAAAGATTTCATAGTTCACACGGTTGGCAGGCCATCCATCTTTTCCATACAGACACACTTGGAAACAACAAGCATCCCAGATGGAAAAAATCATTAACTCATGTCTCCTTTTCTTAGCTTATATTCACAACTGCTGAATAAGTAAGTCAAAGAGAATATCCTTGTTGTACAATTCATTTTCCTTAATAAGATGTGTAGGAACATGTTATCAGAGTTTTTAACTATTGTTGGCATTTTTTATTGAAAGCAGTTAAATCTCTTCTGTTACGCTGGAGTTAATGTGTGACCAAACATTTTTGTCATTTGTCATGATTTTTAGTCTATATTTGTTTTTCCCTGTGTATGTGATTTTGCATTGAATACACAAGTTAAATGTAAATATTGTTAAAGTATGTAGAGTCACGGTTAAAGAATGAAAAACCCTTTAGAATATTGTTTTTTGATGAAAAATATGGTCTAAAACATCATCAGATTTCACACATATTCCAAGAGTGGACATAAAGAACCCAAATAAGTAAACGTTTAAGAGATTATATCAAAGATGCAATAATATAAATCTTTAAATGGTAAAAGTAAGTGATCCTTTGCCTTTAGTATTGGGCATGACTCTATTTTGCAGTAGTAACTGCACTGCCCTGCACATTTTTAGTCCATTCAGCTGTATGCAGCAGCTTCAATTCTGGGATGTTGGTGGGTTTCCTCACATGAACTGCTCACTTCAGGCGCTTGCACACTATATATACTGGATTAAAGTCAGGGGCCATATTCATAAAAGTTCCTAATGCAAAGAGTTGCTCCTCATTATGAAATGAAAAAAAAACAAACTCTCAGCATTGTGGGCAACCCCTCATAAAATTAAAGTGTAGATCATCATAAAGATAAAAGTTATTCATGAGGCATCCTAATTTTTAAAAGAAGAAAAACTATTAGGAGTAGGTAGGCGGACTTTTAAGAGGCTGAAGAGTTTCTTCACAATAGAAAAAGAAAATGAGAAGAGATGTGCTTCAGGCAATAGATAAATCCAGCGGGTAAGATGGTGCCAGAATCATGTTTGTAAATCACTCAATCCATCTATCTTTATTTATTTCATTTTTTTTTTTTAAATGCAGCTTACTGCTTTATAAAGCAGGTAAAAGATCGTAGTCAAGGAATAATACAAAATACAAAAATTGTAAAGCAATGACCACACTATGTCAGTAACATATTTCTAAGCAAAAAAAGGTAAATAATAAAGTGTTCATATAAATATCTATAAAAGACCAAAAAGAGTAAATATAAACAAGCAGTGAATAAAATTTCTAGTGAGGTGAGTATAAACTCTTTTGAAAAAGGTAAGTTTGGAGATTTGTGCCTACATCTGTGACACTGCGCATAAACACCATATGTTAAGACATATCACAACTGGGAAATTGCAACTATGTAGTAGAGATGATTTGGTTCAGTCACAATCTTTTTAGGCTTTATGCTTAAGTATTATACAATACAATACATAATATTGGTAAGAATCAAGAAGTAACGCTGATCTTAATGCTCCTTGTCTCAATGGTTGTATTTTCCCTCTCTGGGTTATGGCAGTAGACATACCTTACACAGACACCCACACTCTCACACATGAGCACACACAGACAACCAGGCCATCAAACAGAGCAACACTGGAGTCTGGTACAATGAGAAAGGCATCAAGTCATATAGGGCCACAACCGCAGAGCCAGGTCGGTAATTGCCTTGGTCTGGATCAGAACTTAAAAAATTTGTCAGCAGCTGTGTAGCTCCAGGTTTCAGTGAGCCCAGGATAAAATCCAGAGACTGATACGTAAGTTCTCCAGCCAGCTCCATCTCTCTCTGGCCAAACCACAAGGCCAAAAAAATGGCCACACTTCAAAAATTATGAATCACATGCTTTTCTCTTTCTTTAAAATGAATTTATACTTTATGCTCTCTCAAAGATGAATTTAGCATTTTCATCTGAAACAGTGTTACCATCATTTTTCCGGGTGACATTTTCTCTATTTTCATGTTGCCTTAAAGGACTAAATAAGTGAATGCATTTATAAATTCAAGTTTGAGGAATCTCACCCGAAAGCAAAATCTCAACAGTAATACTCACATAGCAAATATCTAAAGTTTCACTTTTTCAACATGTCAGGATTCAGTTTCTTTTCAAATCAAAAAGTCCTACTGGAATTTGAATCAACAGCCCATTGGTACAGATGCCCAACCGAAGACGTACATTTTTGGCTCTGATCACGGCACTACTCCCAACCTGAAAGCATACATTGAAACTCACACACGTATGAAGAGAGGTATGGATGTGTTTCTTCCCCACTTTGTGACAACCGATCTCTTGGCTCTGTATTAGTTACAGCGAAGCAGCACATAAAAACACACGTGGTTTACACTACATTGCTCCCTAGAATCCACATGCGCGCCCATTCAAGCATACATGCATGAATAGCCACACATGGGCAAACACACATACTCTCACACAAAAACATCAGTGTGTGGGTTTCCACTTTGGGCATCGAACCACATTCTCCCAAGTTTTTGCAGTGGTTTTTCTTTCCTTCTCTTTCGTTTTTTTGAGTATTGCCAGGGACCTGGTTCCAAACCCATATACTGATGTTTTTACAAGACTTGAACACACAGATACACACACAGCACCCTGCACGCAGAGTGATCTAGCCCTGGTTGACCTACATGCTGGCCTATGCTGGATATCAGGGTGGAGTTGGCAGTGAACCTGGGCCACTTTTATGAATTCAACAGCTGTTTTCATTGGACATTGATACATTTATCATATATGATGGTTCTCCAACTTCAGGATGGAATGTTATATTATGTACAATTAAGGTGCAAAACAGAGTACAGGATTCACTGTAGTTTGTGTAGCACCTGATTAGAAGTAAAGATACAACATTTCTTTTGCATTTAGTAGAACATGTCACTTTTCTGAGTGTAAATTATTACAGAAGCTCAGAACTTAAATGACTTGATTTAAAATAAGTGAAGACTATATGTAAAGAGACCATATCCTGCAAATAATACCCCTTGTGCCATACATTTTCTGTATAATCTATCAGCATGCCAGTACAAGTGGCCAATCACAAGAAGCCTTTTGAACTGTCTAACTGTATCTGAGAAATAACATGTGGTGCGAGAGACTTTAGAGGAAAATTTTAGAAAAATTCTTTATTTATTTTTTTATTTTTTTATTTTTTTGCAACACACACAATTTCAGTCCTATTTCAGTGCAGGGAAACAGGCCACAATCACTAATCCACAAGAGGGGAAAACTTACGCACACCCACCATATGTGCACGCACCTGTGCACACACTGCTGCTAGCTTATACCAAAATCCACAGGCCTGGGGTTTCCTACCACAGAAATTCTGAAGTCTAATATGGAGCCACAAGACCACTTTAAACGCATTCCCATCTTGAAGACTGCAGTGCCTCACTATGACAGTCAAACTGTGCACACATACAGTGCAGCACGAACCACAGCTTGTACTTTTATATACAGCATTAAGTAAGTATTTCTAGTACTAATGGCATGCATTAACAACCACTTGACCACACACAGATACAAGACGTGCATTTACTGAAATAAAGTGAGCATGTTCAGTTACAAAAAGCATATTACCTATATCTGATGCAGGCCCCCATGCACATATGCACATATATTTATGTGCACAACTCACACACATGGCATTACATATGTTAACACAACCGCTTCCTGGTACAGTATGTTATAGGCTGCTTTGGGTCTGACTGGAGCCTCTGGGTGATTTGTCAGTGCAAGCCATGCAGGCCGGGAACCTCTCAAAGTTTGCTTTGCACTGTAGAGGGCCACGCTCTGAGACCCCTGAATTCATGACCATGGTATGCACTCTACTTCAACCTCTTGATGCTCACTCCTAAAACATTGGCCACAAACGAACAATGTCACTCAGATGTGAACTGAAACGGGTACATGCTGCCACGGTTGCATACCAACTGGGGTAACATATGAAGGGGGTAGGTGTTTATTTTCAAATGTGGACACATTTTCCCACTGCAAAGACTAAACATAGTCATTGCTCCATGTCCTCGCTAAGTAATTTGAACCTTTTCAGCTTACAATAAGCTAATAACTTGTTTATCTCAAAGCAAAGGACATCAACATTAATCAAACTGAGGATTCTGACTAAATAAAAAATGTATTGTGGAATAAGATATGTTCTATTTCAATTGCCATTTCATTTTTGTGTCATTGTAATTAATAATGAACTAGGCTATTTTTAGGTGATCAGGTGATTTTTGAATCATACTGTTCATCTTGCCGTAATAAACTGATGGGAACTCCTGCTATTTTGTCATTACCCTTTATTTCAATCAACATGATTGAAAATGATCAAACAAATCTTAAAGGTCTTTGGAGAATTATTGTGCGTTTTTTATTCATGTAAAGACTGTGGAAGGCCATCAAATCACGCTCTATAATAGCCTCACATGAGTATGTACGGGTTCTTCTATTAAACCAGATGACTCAATTTCCCAGCAGGCAGCACTAACATGGCGTATGCGTACGATGTCGCTCTCAGCCAATGGTCTTTTTCCATACACGGAACCAAAGAGAGAAGAGGGAAGTTTAGTTTGTTTACTTGGCGGTTAGAAGAACTTGTTTTATCGTATGAGGACGTGGAAAATGAATGAGTGTAACTAAATTCTGCACTGGGGATGTGTCATTGTGATGGCCGTACGTCTTATTTAACTGTAAGTCCACATTTTGAAACTTCCGTTGACAACGGTTAAACGACTTTGGAGTGATTAAGGTGCTAACAAGCTAACAGCGAAAATAAGACCTGCTCCAGGCAAAGAAGGATGACAGCTTCACTTTATGTGCTGTATCCACGTAGTTATGACATTCTTTGACACGGACATATATAACTACAGCTGTACTTTGAGGCTATGTTTGCATTGTTCAGTTTTGAAGCATGAGTAACTAGAGTGGAGGGAATACCGACATCGTGTGGTGCAGGGCAGCTATTTCACACAGACGTCGTAATCTGTATTATTGTTCGTGGGAATGCTGTTAGACAGGAGCAGATTGTTTTTTTATTTAATTAATCTTGTCAGCGTCTCATTTTTTATTTTTTTGTTGTTCTTAGTGGTTTTTGGTGTGTATGACAATATATCTCGAATAATCGAGTCGCTTTGCCTCTGAGAAGTTGTGATAAGCATAGCTGCAATTAAAAGTTAAAATGGGTAGATTGATTGGCTAAAAAAAAAAAATAGTCTGTAATTGGTTATTCAATTTATTACTAATATGAATTCTTAGGATATCATTGCCAGATACTCTGTGGTGGTGGCTTATTCGAGAGTCTGCCATAACTGCCATTCATAGCTGTCTCTCCAGTTTTAAAAATTTGCTATCCTGTGATGACACATTTTTAAAACGTTCAGCTTTATCTGGATATCCTTGATCAGAACATCACCACTGGAGAACTGTAGATGTGGCATCATACATTCGTCTGTCTGCAGTCTTGGTCTTGGGCTCTCCCACGATGGCAATTCAAGGCTGTGAGATGCTTTCCACAAACTGTCCTTTCCAAATAATGATGGGGTTAAGGGTTTTTAAACTTTTTTTTTTTTACTATTTTCTTAGCACAAGCATATTGCTGGTGGGTCCACAGAATTGTGGGATTCTTTCTGAACCAAGCTGTGTGCAAACACTGAAATTCTTTTTTCAGGTCACCCATTATGATGTACAGCTAGTAGATCCCAGGGAGATATTTTATGAATTAGACAGAAAGTTCATTGAAGTAGAATGACTGACTGTACATTTAATCCACATCCTTTTAAATACTGCATACTGCTGCTAAAAAAGTACATTTGCAGAAAGTGATGTTTAACTGATTTGGTTATATTGAAATAATGTCAACAATCTCATAATTAGAACAGCAAACTCAGTGAAACCCAAAGTCCACAAGCTTAGTTTAACAAATCTTAAAAAAGATAATATTTGACCAGTCACATCTCGTTCCTGCTCCAAAATGTGTTCAGCCAACACTCGAGCTGCCGACGAGTGTGTTCATGTACATATTTGTATGACATCCGTTTCATCGAAAATGTTGTTTAACTTACTACAGCATATGTATGTTTATGAATGTACATGTGACTGTTGGACAGAGACTTTGTGTGAGACTGTTATTTGTGTGCTGAACATATTTTTCTTTATTTACCTCAGCTCTACTAAAAATGGAGCCCCTAACAGGCAAGTCAACAAGAGGCGTTTGTTCCTAATTTTGTTTGGCTTTTTTCCTCCCTGAAAATGAGTATTTGTATATTCACATCAGCGTGCCATAGGGGCTTTCCAGCAGAGATGATGGCAAGACATTAAACAAATCGTGTGTAACGAGGTGATCGTAAAATACAACCCTGTGGTGTCCCACACAGACCTGTCATTATAGCAAAAAACAACAAATACACACATAGACCATTCTCAGGCTGTATATATACGGACATGAAACACATCCTCACACACACCCTTGGGATCTGCCCCCCACGTTTTTTTCTCCATCTTCATAAAAGTTGAAGAATGTACTGTTTATTTCTCAGTAGGCCTTCGTGAATGTGTGGGAGAGGGCTTGTTTGCCTGGAGCTTCAGAGTTTGATCATTAAATTGCGGTAATAAGAAGTTAGAATAACCAGATTAGCGCAGTTTGCCTCAATTTATTTTCTTTTAATTATTAATTCCACCGATTATTGCATTAGCCACCAGTGCTCTCATAGGAAGTGATGAGTGATGCAGGCCACATGTCCACATACTAAAATAATGCCCAGCAGTTGCATTAGCAGGTTGATTTTATCATCTGACAATGGTTTGTCCAGATTAATTTATATTACTGTATGGCATATACAAATATGCTATTCATATGTATATATAATTTTTTTTGTATTTGTAATTACAGATATAATTTACTTTTTGCAGATTAAGAAAGACTTATTTATAGTGAGAATATGTTTGCCAAGGACTGCTGTCTTCATGTTGATTAAAAATAACAATATTCTCTCAATTCATAAGATGATGTGATGAATACCCAATAATTTTCATTCTCAAGTTATAATTTTGGATGTCTTTTATTTACCTTATTTCTTAATAAGCGATATATCTTGCTTTTGGACTGCTGGTCCACTGTTGGCTTGTGCTTTTGTCATTCTACTGTATAGTATCAGACTTATGCTCGTCCTGAATCTAATTAGCTCATAACTGACTTCATCATTCTGAACCCCTCGACACTGGAAAATGTAGCTCCATGATTTGCTCTTACACAATGAAATGGTGGCTTTGGTTTTTCAGTCCTAAGGTTTATCACCAAAAAAAAATTAATCTATACACTGTTCTGGTCCAACAAATGGTCTTTTCTCCATAATTGTGTATTAAAGAGCCAACTAAGTGAGCTAGTGTAAAACAGGCAATGGATTTTAATCAAAACCAAAAGGGACCCAGGAAAAAACACAAAAGGCATTCAAAAGTTCCATATGTGCTATGTATATGTACAGTACATCATGTTTCACATATGTCCCACCTCAATAATTATATGATTCAGATCACACATGAAAGAATGATAAAGTACAGAGAACATGAAATACTATTTTCGATTTCTTTTTATATTTGACAGAGGTCTTGTTGTTTATGTTTCCTAGGATTTCTCTCATCGTCCATGTAAAGCAGCCTGGACAAGCAGCCAAATGACTGACCTGGAGCCAGTGAGCAAGTTCCAACAAGCAGCAGAGCCGCATAGCCTGCTGAATGTCCAGGAGATGCAGTTCTGGCTGGACAAAGCAGTGGCTTGGGGCGAGGCTGACAGTCCACACACTCAGAAAGACACCTGCCTGCACTTGAACAGACTGGGAAATTTCCTCCAGCAACTCCTTATCTACATTAACAATATGGTAAGTAGATTTAGTGAATAGTTAAGCTCATGTTCTTATCGGGATTTTTGTGATATGTGCGCACTTGATGAATTCGGTTAGTTCTGTTCCTGCACCATATTTGCTAACTGTCCATTAATTAATTAATGTTCCATGTACACTTCAAGGCCTGTTCTTCCAAGATCAACACATCTCGCCTCATGAAATAAATTGGAACATTTAATACATTATGCTGAACAGCAGTCATCTGATTAATGCTGCACAAAATTGATTAATATCCATGCAATTCTATTACAAATGCCCCAAACATTCACAAGCTCAATCTGATGGAACCAGGGCTTAAACACTAAGTCAAGCAACAGTAGGTTCCTGCTAACAGAAGCTGCTCTGTGCGGTGCAGAGGCTGTGTATGTCTGGCTGGCAGCACTGCAATGTTGAGTTAGTCAGGTAATAGGCGCATTGGGACCTCAAGCGCTAACCTAATGTATCCCCATATCAGGCCCAGCAAAATCTGGGAAAGGGGCCGAGGACAGAAGGGCTGCAGTACTCTGAGATTTCAGTTTTACTCTGGTCGGGACTCCATCTCCCTGCATCTAAAAAACTTTCTTTTATCATGTGATATACTTCTTTTCTTACATGATTTCTCAGAACTATTTTTATGCGATAGTCGTCATAATGGTAAATGGACTGCACTTGTGTAGCACTTTTCTTGTCTAGGTGACCACTCAAAGCGCTTTCACACGACATGCCACATTCACCCATTCACTCACACTCTCATACAGCATGCTACACAGGGCATTCTACGCATTCGTACACCGATGGACGCTTCGGTAAGCAGTATTTTGCCCAAGGACACTTAGACATGTGGCCCGGAGAAGTCGGAAGTCGAACTACCGCCCTTCCAATTGTTAGGCGACTGCTCTTCCTCTTGAGCTACAGCTGCCACTATGGTACCGTTGCAAATTTTAATTTGAGTTCCATACACTTCTTATACTTTACTGTAACACGAAGGTAATGATCAAATCAGTTCCAGTGTCTCTGGATGATTTGGCACCAGCCAGTGTATTTTTTATAGATCGAGCACTGACTGGTAGTTATTTTTCTCTGTCTGTTCCTTTTCCTGTTACCATTATTCTGGGTGTACGTCATGCAGAGGTGTCGGTGTGCGTAGAATAATAGAGCAGATACAAAGAAAGATACAAAGAAACAGAATGGTATAGCTTAATTGGGTTGAAATCCTTTTTTACTGGCGGTGAGCTCGTAAAAGACCAGCTGAGGATAGACTGCTTCTTGGCAGCATTTTGCATCCTTTGATGACTTTACAGCTTTCCTGTGGCTAATGTCCCAAGATGAGAAATACTCCTATTATTAATTTCCAAGTTTATACATGGTTTAACGGTGGAGGATGTTTTCTATCTCTGTGCTGCCCTTCATAATTGTAGTGACAAGATAGGAAATGTGCTGATTTTGTCACATTTCAGTCCTTGTAAAGGAGCAGTTTGGTTGGATCCGAGTTTCTACTTGTTTGTTGTATCAGAGAATCTTGTAGGACTGATTGAAGATGGATGAGTAGGGCATTCGAAAATGCGTCCAAGTTTGCATTTCTGACCTCACCATAGAAACTTTGCCGTTTATTGTAAGGCTTACTCTGAATGCCTGACTCTGCATCTGCATTGCAGCGGGTGTTAGGGACAGAAGCGTTACCCTAACATTGCCTTTATTGTTGTCTGTAAACTTGTCCCATTAGGCTCCTCGATCAGTACATAATCAGTCACTTCTGTCTGAGATGTTTCTCTCTAATCAAAACAAGATACATGGCCTAGAACCCATTCATAATTACGGACCGCGTTGGCAAGTTTTTGATGCTGAATTTGCCCTGGTCGTCAGTCGTAATTAATTTGTTTTTGTAATGGGTTTTTCTTCTAGGAATTCCTGCAGTCACAGAGCATTGGGCAGTTTCTATTGTAAATGAACATTCCTTTTCTGTTGCATCAGAATACACACACACAAAACATTTAGCATGAATTAATGGGAAGTGTGAAGGCTGTGAAACAGACATCAGTGGTGTTGTTGCGGGCCATTGTGGCGGTATTTACTGAAACACTGCTTGGCCTAGTCCCATTATGCCTTGCATTAATGGTGATCTCATCGTCTTGAATGAATCAAGTTTGTCTGTCCTCTTAACAGTCTGATGCTTTTTAAAGGCCTAAAGCTGTCTCAGCTTTTTCCTTTTTTTATAATGAAACAGTTATTTTGAAAGAAAAGAAAAACTAATCGTGTTATATTTGAATAGAATCAAACTTTTTCATACTGTTTGTGGCATAATTTGGTTTAATTATCACGGAGAGGTATCGAAACTCTTCCTCTTAAACTGAAAAATGTACAGCTTTTTTTCTTTGCAACTAGTTTTAGGGCGTGAAGTGGTCAAATCAGCTTCACTACCCCCCTCTCTTCCATGGGTTGTCTAAATTGAGATCCGTCCTACTGCTTCATTCTGCCACGCAAATGTAGACTGGACATAAATTGCACTCAATAAATCTTGACACGTTTTTACTTCATGAGAGAACAGACAGCACCTAGCTCGAGAGCTCATACTAGCACAAGTAGAAAACCGAGCTTATACTTCCACACGGTTTTGACCACGGAAAGTGGATTACGATCCTTGTGAATAATGTGTTGAACTGGCCTAGATTGTTGCGACATGGCATCACAGATAGGAAGGCTGAAATAATGGAGGTAATTGTATTATAGACAATTCTAATTGTAGAATTGCAGGTAGGTTGTTAGTGTCAGGTTTTCAGGTTGGGACACTTCACTGGGCTTCTTTTAATCAAAGTTTCTGTTTCTGAAGGTGCAAGGCCATGACTTCGATAGGAGGGTGCGAAATCAGAATTGCCGACTTCAAACTGGGGAAGAAATTATTAGAAATCACTTGAGTGAGTGATTGAGCATATTATTATTTTTTTCTTTCGCACATAAAATGAGAAATTGTCTTAGTCTATATATTGATACATCTAAATTCCCAATAAAGCTGCTCTCATTCACATATTTTTCTGTTTCTTTTCTTGGACAACTGAACGCGTCAGAAATTGTAACTGAAAGTCTAGTTTATCAAGACTATGTTTCAACTCAGAATCCTCCATCCACTTTTGCCTGAACTAGAGGCCAAAGCGCTGCCTTCGGGTGTTCCTTTTCTCTTCTGTTTAGTTGCCTGTAGATAATTGCTGCATATTAAGTTCTTGTAATTCAGTTTATGATCTGCAGATCCTTTCAGCCCTGCATGGCAGTGAAGTAAGCAGACCTTACTCTGTTTGGGAACAGTAGTCTGGCATATGTCAGATGTCAGGAGAATGTGTGGGACTTTCCTGCAGCAGAACTTTGAGTTAAATGTTCGGTTAAATTTTTTTGATACACGTCCAAAAGTCAGTCATTTCTCATGTATACACTATCAAAAATTTGGACACAGCTGCTCACTAAGACTGAATGGGTAGGTGTGTCCAATTTTTTTTTACTGGTGTGTATATAAGATTTCTGCACACGTGCAGATATGCTTGTAAATTTAAGTAATGCGTCACCTCTTTGATGTTTATTTTGCATGTCCGAGTCTATGAACTGAATGCAGGCCTCCTATTAAAACCCAGGAAAGAAATAAGATGGATCAAAAATAATAATGCACACCTGTTTACAGACCTTACAGAGCTTCATAAATAATAAAATTATTAAAGAATATTTTCAATTTTTTTATCCATTGAAGACATTTGTCTCCAGCTGGTACAGAAAGCCGGTGTGTTCTGGCCTTGCCTAACACATATATCATGCACCATTGAGTTTGTTGATTTATTTATTTTTTTCTACCATGTTTGGATTAATCATTGAGGGGAATTTGATGCCTCTGAAATGTTTTCTGTATCCCACACCACTGACACTCTCAAAGGACAGTTATCACTTGAGCAAAATACAGGAAACAAATGTGATGCCTGAGCAATATATTGCACACCTGTGTCTGTTACTTAAGTTGTCCCCCACACACATTCAGTAGAGTGATGACCGCCATTGTTTGTATCTTGTAATGTCTAGTGCTGTGGCTTATTGTTGCTTTGTTAAAAGAGAAAAACAGAAGAGGTTAGAACAGGTGATGAGGTGTAAACATTTTCACAACTGTGAAAATGTGAAAGATACAGTTTTATAGTGGCTTAACGTCTGTCATATTTTAGTTGAATATGCTGGATGGAAAAAACATTACTATATGTGCCTTCCCAGAGGTATTGGAGTATTCAAAATTGAAAACATGTCCAGCATTAAATCAATGTTCTCTTCTCTGTGATTCTTTGTGCCTCTAAGAGCTCCACAGCGGAAACTATGAAGAAGCTGCCCTTTCTAGGCCAGTTTTTAGGCCGGCTGTGCTGGAACCCTTGCGTCACTGCGGGAGGTGAGTGCATCATCTGGACACTCTATCAGTGGTGGTTTTCAAAAGTTTGACATGGGTATAATGTGCTGTGTGTTGGTGTTTTGCCTGCAGATACAAGCAGAGGGCTTCTCCTCCAGTGTCTGTTGGGACTGTACTCGGAGCATCCAAGAAATCCTGTGGAAAGAAAAGCAAACCAGTGGATACGGGTATGAACTGAGCGTTCTTAGGTGCTGTTTACACATACCCGGGTATTTTGAAAAACGAAGACCTTTCCCTTCGTTTGTGCCTTTCGTTTATACACAAACGGAGTTTTTTCCTCCGAAAACGAAGCTAAAAAAAAACTCTGGCAAACGTGGAGATTTTTTAAAAACTCCGTTTAGCGTTTGTGTGTAAACTGGTTGAAAGAGACGAAAACGGAGTTTTCAGAATGGAATGCGGAGTTGTCGTCATAGTACAGAGCCCCGCCCCTATCCGCCATATTGGCAGGATGCTAGCGTGATAACGCCATTCATTGTTTATCTGGCAAGCATGGAGGTACTAGCAGCATTTCTGTTGTTGAGAGCTATACTCGCTTGTGTGATTTTGAAAATTACAGTCATACAATGTATTGAACAATAAAGACATTTTTCACGGCTTTAGTAGTTTTATAGTCCAGCGCAACGTGTAAAAGTAGCTCAGTCTCGCTATCAGTCCACACACATGAGCCTGGCGCCATATTTTCTTCTTGAAAAGGATCCGGAAGTTCTTCCTGTCAGCGGTTCTCTATTAGGCTTCTGATTGGCTTGTGTGGAATTCTCATTGTTCTAACACTGCCACCGTCAGGCTTGGCATAATTTAATAATTGTAGACGTGGTTTTTTTTTAAAACGGGGCTGTGTGCACCAAGTTTTTTTTTTTTTTTTAAAACGAAGGTTAGAAAATATGCGTTTATCAAAATACCCGGGTATGTGTAAACAGCACCTTAATCTCTTCTAAAGCAGAACTCAGGTCAGATAATGCCAATACCAATAGAATACTTTAATTACATTATTTATTTTATATATATATATATATACACACACACATATGAGGGTTTTTTTAACCGCAAACTGTAAGAAAAAAAAAAAGTGTTATTTTATTTAAATTAATTTGAACAGAAAGCAGGAGTCAGGAGTTATCTGCTTGTCACTTCTCTTACATAACAAACAACAATATAACCAGAATTTTTTGAGACTTTTGTGTGTCATGTAAAATTAATGATAATTTTTTCTTACTCTGCCAGGGCAACACCCAAAGCAAAGGTACATTTTTAGTGCTTTTTATTTGTACGTAAAGCCCTTTTTACATTAGTTAAAAAAAAAAAACCTGCTTACACCTACTAACATCAGGCTTTTTAGTGCAATGGAAAAGTGTTTTAGGCGACATTCAGACCAGCACTAAATGACTCTGCACCAGGTGTTGGGTTGTCCACCTGAGTCAACTCCACCCCTCTCTTCTGTAATGTGTGCTGTAAATATGGACAATAATTACACTTGATAATCCCTGAACCACGTTACTGCTGGATGAGAGCGTACATTAACTAGCCCGAGAACTCCCACCACTGCAAACCTATACTTGGCTTTCTCTTGCTTGGCCACAGACGGGTATTATTGGTCTTTCTTTTGGGCACAAAGTCATTGTGAGTCCTTTGTCGTTTTTGGTTATTCAAACATCACTCCTCAGTAAACACTAAAGTAATGTAACAGCTGACCAATGGAGGCAAAAGGTTGGTAATAGAACAAATCGTGTTATATTCCTAAATCGCATGTAAGCTCAATAAACTCTGAGCTTCACTGTCGATACATTCCTTTGTGTTTTGTTTAAGATTTTAAAGGCATTAAACATTAAGAAGTTAAGTGAACTTTATAACTAATGATAAGAATTTGCTGTTCAACATCCCACCTTCGAGGTACTGCGAATGCAGCATGATTTAGAAGTTGTGTGAAGATAAAGATGGTGAGACTCAATACTTGGTCTTTGACAAAACAGTACTTTACAAATCTGAGCTGAGCCAAATTCCCAATAAAGCTGCTCTTATTCATGTATTTTTCTTTTTCTTTTGTCAGTGGGTTGAAAACTTCAGAGATTGTTACAGAAAATCCGCCCATTTAAACTACGTGTCAACTTGTGGCTCAAAGCATTTCCAGACTGACGCTCTGCTCTAATAAAATCCTGAATTTATAACCACATCGTTATCAAACAAATCACCACTCTAGTAACCTAAAGATTACATCGGTGCAGCTGTAATTACGTGTACAATAAGCTCCCACGGAAAAGGTTAGAAACAGCAGAATGTCTTGAATGTTTTCTCACATGTTGTGATAGCTGACATACCTCAGTCGATAACTATTCCTCTCCTGTGCATTTAATGTGACATGGACAGCAGTCCACTTAAGTCAGGTGGTAACCGTACTGGCTGGCCAACATATTTTCTAGGCATCCCCAAAGTGA
Organism: Odontesthes bonariensis; assembly: GCF_027942865.1. Taxonomy (NCBI): domain Eukaryota; kingdom Metazoa; phylum Chordata; class Actinopteri; order Atheriniformes; family Atherinopsidae; genus Odontesthes; species Odontesthes bonariensis. The sequence continues at coordinate 18,568,601 of NC_134511.1, forward strand.
TAAGAGTTTTTTGTTTTTTTTCAATTGGTGGTGACTTTGTTACTCCTTCATGACAACCAAATAAATGCTGTCATTAATGGAGTGGTCTTCATGTCTCCTTTGAGGCAAAAACAACAGAATTACATGAGACATAGCAAGTGCAACTAAATAAGCACACAAGAAACACGGCACACAAAAACTGACGCTTGTAAAAGTGGAGACAAACACTCAAAACTATCCAGACCATTTACTGATGTTATACTTGTATTCTGTTATATGTAATAGTGTATTTTCTGCTAAATGTCCTCCACATGCTAACTTTCATATTCAGATCTGGTCTGTTTGCTGTTTGTCTTGAATTGTTCTGGACCGACTTGACATACAGATTACTTGGCAATTACGCACCATTCTTTTAACAATTACTGTTAAAAGAATCTTTCTTTGACTGCCTTTGGGCTGCTGAAGAGATTTTCTGTCTGATTTGCTTTTAATAGGACTTTGCTTGCCAGCACTCTGCCCCCCCTCCCCAATTGGACATGGATGATGAATGAAGTAGATTGTGTCCCTCTTGGCCTACGTCTTTGTGCCTCAAACTGTATAACATATTTTAAAATCAAATTAAAAGTGACTGTTTCACTGCCTCTTGTCACCAGAGAAGGATCAGCCTTTATATTACAGTTTGCTGATCCTTCTCACTGTGCGTTCTCTAGGCTCACACACAAAGGAGGGAAAGAGAACAGAGGGAAGAAAAGATTCTGCAATATTCAACTTTGAGAGGGTTCACACAGATGGCTCTTGATAAACAATGTGGAACCTTCACATTTTTGCCAGATTAACTGTGTGTTTGCATTGCTTTGATTAATTTCTCATCTAATAAAACATCTTGCTAATTAAAACAGTGCCTTGAAAGTAAACCTTGAATTTGCCAGATGGTCTTTGACCCGTAAGAGGGGAAGCAGAGTGCATGTGTGCGCAGTAGTGTTTGCATCTGTTTTCCCGTGTTTCTGTGTGGACATGTGTTTTATATATGATGTACTGTGCTTGCAAAATGTGCAGAGGTGCGTGTGGCATATGGGATGATGAAAAGATTTATTTTTAAAGTTGTTTGGAGACTTGGAGGTATTTACATGACTGAGATATACCTTTTCCCAATGATTGTTACTCAGATGGAATATGTAGCTTTGGGGGCCTGCACGGGTTCCTGGTTTGAATCCCGGCTTGGGCCTTTCTGTGTGGAGTTTGTAAGTTCTCCCCGTGTATGTGTGAGTTTTCTCCGGGTACTTCGGTTTCCTCCCACTACCCAAAAACATGCATGTTAGGTTAATTGGTGACTAAATTGTCCCAAGGAGTGACTGTGAGCATGGATGGTTGTTTGTCTCTGTGTGGCCCTGTGATGGACTGGCGACCTTTCCAGGGTGTACCCCGCCTCTCGCCCAATGACAGCTGAGATAGGCTCTAATTTGGGATGAATTAGAGCGGAGACTGCGAGTCAGGCCTTCTCGTCCAAAATCAGTATCTGACCCCACCAATGGTCAAAAATTTCCATAAATACACTCCTAAACCTTGTGGAAAGCTTGCCCAGAAGAGTTGAAGCTGTTATTGTCACGGTCCGAGGCGTAGACGAGAAGGTGAGAGGACCCGAATGCAGATAAAATTTGGTTTATTCAAAAAAACACAGCAGAGCCAGAACACCAAACAACAAAAAAGATCAAACAAAAATCCAAGAACAAACAAACCTGACATGAAGACCAAGAACTTGAGTAGACAAGATCAGTGACGGTGAAGATCTGACAAAAGCTATGAACAAACTGGGAGACTAAATACTGTGGGGAGAGTGATTGGTGACAAGATACAGCTGAGGATAGGTGGACACAGGTGAAAGGAGTGGAGCTGATAACTAGACAGAAGAGAGACTGAGTTGAGTTGAGGTGAAGGTGAGGAAATGGCAAGACCCACAGGAAAACACACAGTAATAGCTGTCACGTCATAGTAAACCCTATGGATTAAGAGTGGGATGTCACTTAGTTCATATGCGTTTAAAGGCAGCTGAGCAAATACTTTTGGCAATATAGTGTATTTGCAAATCTTTTTTTTTGTTCCAGCCTACCTAGTGACAACTCTTCATCTGTTCTGTAATCTGTACTACTGGCTCCTTTCATTTAAACAAAAAAAAAGAAATCATCATGACATTTAACAATAAAACAAACGCATGCTAATTTTGATCTTACTCCTGATCATTTGCGGGCTCGGCAGAAAACCTCCGGTACCTTTTCACAAGTACAGTTTAAGTTATATGATTATTAGTTATAGTTTTAGCACAAACATTTTGAAATTGTTGCCCATTTCACATGTGAGTTCTGCCTTATCAACCACAGCAAACTTTAAGTTGAATTTGAATTTAATTCTATTTCTTGCCTTTATTATTTACTGAAACAGATGATGATGTTCATTTTAGCTGAAGTAAGTTGTGGGAAAAAAATGAAAATGCCTTCATTTTTCCTTTTATTCTTTCACAAATGCCTCAAAAGAGGCATTTGTATCATTTAATACCAAAACGTCTGAGTGCAATCAACTGTAGCTATCTCTGCGGCTTCCCTTTTTTGTTCTTCTCTTGTCTTCAGAAATACTTCCACTTACCACAGACGATGGGAATGGTGGAAAGCACAAAACACTTTTTCACCACAACTCAGCCCATCTGGGGGGGGAGCGGGGCAGATGTGGGGTTTTAGGCCAGAGATGGTCTGTCACTGTCTCCCCCTGTGTCTGTGTGTTGAGCTGCTTATACTGGAATGCAGAGTGCAGCCTGTTTTCTGTTAGCCTCGTCTGATATTGCTCTCCCCAGCATTGTTTTTTGTGCTGCATTCATAATGGACCAAGATTCTCACACTAAATGGCTTCCAAATACCATGTATTTTCTACGTTTTCTACTTTGTATTTTCAGCAACCCATGCGTGCTGTTCGTAGCCACATGTATTTTTTTTTCCTCATTAGATTTGAGTGATACATCAAATATTTGTCTTTTTCATATTGTGTCTTTGCTTCAGCTCCCTGTCTGCCTCTCCTCTCCACATCTGAGCGTTCTCACAGGGTTTATAAATTCTGGGTACAGCCACATCGCTGCAGGCTGCAGTGTGTGAGATAGTCATTAACTCAATTGGTCTGTTTCTTGACATCCTGTACTAGCAAAGAGACCACACAGTGCTGCAGTAACATGGCACGTTCTTGGAGTTGATGACAGATAAGTAAAGCATGAGAGAGTAATATTATAGGGCCAGAGGACAGAACTGTATGAGAGCTAAATCTTTGATGTGTATGTTTAGTGATTCAAACATGGTGAACCACAGGTATGCCCCGGAGCCACTGTTGCTGCTTTATAATTTCGAAATATGTTTTTTGCTATTCACTGGCGCTGGTTGTTATTCTCTATCCTTTTTAACTTCAAGATGAAAGTAGTTTTGTCACAATAATGCCCATCTTTATCTTTACGATTCTTCTTGATTGTGATGATTGACAGAATCATTCATCATCCAAGCACCAAAGCCGCAGCGATTATTCTTGTCCTTCTCCTTGTCATCTTCCTCTTTTTCCTGAGCTATGGTCAAATAGTTAAAAAAAAGAAAAGAAAAGGAAAGAAAAATCTTATAGATGTTCTGAAGTACTTTACTTTGACATCATTGGAAAGTGTTGTGAGATTAATACGATAGGCGACAAAGACAGAAAGTCTGCAGTGGTGAAAATACAGCGGTTAAAAAGGGTTTCGTTAAATGGTTGTCCACATTGGTTGGTCGTTAAATATATTCTAAAACTGATTTTCTAACTTGGTTGACTTTTGCTTATATTATTCAAGTCAACATCTTAAAGTATCAAATCATCCCCAGTTTTCTTGGGATGTTTTTCTGCAAAAAACTGAAATAGCATCTTTCTTTAATGCATGCTTTCAGAACACCAGGTTTGAGTGTAGTTGCTTTTAACTTATTATTTTCTTAGATCAGACTTCTTTTTTTTTTGTATGCGGGTATCCCTCAGTTCAACTTTTTTTTTTTGTTTGTCTCTTGTGTTTTGACCATCTTAGGCTTTACTTAAGTCTTTCATTGGTTTTGGGAGAATCAATCATGGCCTAGTAATTGTTAACAGACATCGAAAAACAACCCAAGTCTGTGCTTTATGCGTTTTTCTGCATCCTCCGTTTTAATTTTAGATTTATGGAGAGATCATTTCCATGGCAGCAGCCTCTCCCCAAAGCCAACTCAGTGTCTTTTTTCTGTGAGAGAAAGATGGCTTTTGACTTCAAATATTTGCCATCTATCTGCCCTTCATCCCATTCCTCTGGCGACCACACCCTTTTTTACGTGCTTCAATGCAGCCATCGCTGTGCGTTCCAGTCTGTCTGATATTTCTTCTAACCATTCTTCCCTCTCTCTCATCCCCCTTTCCCACTATACCTCTTTACCAACTGTGGGTTGAGCGTGATTGCTTTTGTATGCACTCAATGTGCAGGGTTTTAGGGCTCTCAGATGGTAGTAATTGGGGTTGTTTTGTGAGACTATGTGGAGGGTTAGCATCTTAGCGTGCTGTAGAGCCTGGCCAAAGAAACCACACAGCTCCACCAATACCTCCGCAGCCCTCCTCTCCCTTGGATTTAGTTTTTTTTGTACACTTCTTTTTCACAATATCTTTCTCTCTTCCTCTCCGTTTAGGCCTTCTTTATCTGCAGTTTCATAGGAGTTTGTGCCTTTTTTTTTCAGTCTGCTTAGCACTGCGGATGTTTTTGTGTGCTGAAGATGTGAGTCATCGACAGTTTTTCTTGGATCCCACTGTCCAACTTGTATTAGCGAGTCAACTTTGTGGTTTAATGCCGGGGATGTTTTCGAAGGTTTAACTCAACCCCCAGTTAAAAGTTGTAGGTGTTTGCGTTTTCCCTGAACTCCTGACTGAATTCCAATTAAAAAATCTTGTCAAATATTATTAATTCAACCACTGGATGCTTTGTTTCATCAAAACGAGTCAGTGTGTCTTGCCTCTTCTTTTGCAACATCGTGTTTATGGTATTTGTTGGGGGGGGGGGGGGGGGGTCATCAGTTTTAGAAGTGTTTGAGAAGTGTAATGAGAAGTACCCAAGCCACATCATAACTTAACTGTATGAGTATTTTGTTCCTCATTGTTCCTTCATTATGACCAGCGTTTTTCACAGATGGGAATTGGCTGAGTTTTATAGTCTAGTTTATCAGTCTATGATGAGGCCCCTCTTAAAAAAATTCTTGTAAAACACTAAGGCTCTCTGTTACAAAGAATGTTCATTTCTGAAGCTGCTCATATGCTGTCCATACATTCTCACTTACTGGAATACCTTTTCTCCGCTCATGTGTTTTAAATGATGTGACGCCATCAGTCTTCTTATTTTCCAGTAACCATTTGCTTTGATGTCAATAACTTTTGGAGTTTTTGGAATTAAAGTTTTATCTACTGTAAATGCAATTAATAAAAGTACCAATCCTCTGACAAACATTCCGTTGCCTGCTCTCCCACAGAAAGTGTTGTGTCAGCTTGCCACAGACGAAGATGATGCTCCAGCCCAAGCACTAATAAGGCACATGGGTGTACCGGCTAAAGAGTACCATCTCAAAGTACTGAAAAAGGTATTGTCTCTTTATTGCTGTCGGTCAAACACTTGCACACATTCATACAGAATGTAATTACACCATTGTGTTTTGTGTGTAAATTTTGCCTTTTTTTTTTCACATTTCAGATGGTCACACGGCTGCAGGAAAACATTGGACAGAGTAGCTGCTCTCAAAGCTGCATAGATCAGCGGTAAATGGAAATTTACAGTAAAAATATAGTGGTGCAATGATTACGTAAATGAATTAGGTAATTAAACTGCTGACTATGTTGTTAACTTGTAAATGAAAAGAGAGGAAATGTCTAACGCCCTCACGGTATAACAGTGTCATAGAAATGTGGAACTTATGCTTGAATTTATTAGGTTTCGAACCAAAGAATGTAGTTGATTACATAGTTAAGTCATTCATTAATTATTGGACTTTAACTTCAACGATAGTCTTTCCTAACAATATAATTCGCTTGCAGTAGCAGCAGTAGGGCTGCAGATTAGCAGGACACTAATTGTTGATTGTACTGATATTAAGAATGTAATGGTGATTAAGCTCAAACAACCTGGTAGAATTAAAATGATCCACAGTCTGTTCTGCACCATAGCAGCTGATAGCACAGAAGGTCTGCAAGGCTGATCTGTGTGCCTGCTCCATTGGAAAGGGGGTCAAATTGTTTCTTGTTCAACACAAAACAGACCTTAAAACGGGCTCATTCCAATAATAGCACTTGCACATGACCATGATATTCATTGTAATTCGGTCTCTGATGGATTATGTCACACTTTAAGCTATCCTTGTGCTATGGCTGTCAGATTGAGACTGTTTGGGGCTCATGATGTAGAAAGTGTGCTTAACAAATAGCAGACTGACAAATAGCTTATACAAACTCTATGAAAAAGATTAAGTTGGTTTATCACAAAAATGCAATTTAAGTGGATATATGTTGTCACAAAAGCATAAAAAACAAGTTCAGGGTCAGAGAACGTTTTGGATGAAACGCTGACAGAAAGTGCTTCTGCCAGACAAAAGGGCTTTAACACCTCATTGGATGGATGGATTCTTATCTTCCAGGTGTTCACGTCATAGTACTCTGGCTACATCAGAGGTTTGTGTCCCCCTCGTCACTTGTCCCGAGACTTCTCCTCTCATTTGTGCTTTGCTGCAACAGCCAGTGACCTGCGTCAGAGAAGCTCTGAGTGAAGACTTCATTGATACGTTGAGCTCTGCTCACCCAAGGTAGTGGAAAATTCACTGCTCATATTGTGCATGTTCATTGCACTGAAATCAGAGTGTGAAGTGTACGCATTATATAGTGGCTTCAAACATTGCTGCAATCATTTGAAAAAGGAATGTACGCTACTGTCAGCTTACAGTACTGTTTTTTTCAGTTATGGCTTGTCATTAGAAGAGCAGGCCAGAATCTCTCTGTGGTATCACAGCCTGCCTAGCCTGGAGGAGGCAGTGCTCAGTCTTCTTGAGTCTCTAACAGCCACATGGTCATCGCCACTGAAGCTTGAGCAGGAAGTAACAAAGTCCCTGCTGGTGAGTATAGGTGTTTCTTTTTTTGTTTTGTTTTTTACATGGAATGTGTAAATCACTACCAAACAAGATAAATTCATCACTCATGAATGTAATCTGACTTTGCAAGGCTACAGTTCTGGAGATGTCTCAGAGGCTAAACTAGGGTTATAACTAACACTTACTTTTTTGTTATATGATTTATTCGTCTCCCATTCATTGTCAGTGTTGTCTAGTCTACAGTGTAGTCTATGAAATATCAAAACATTTAGAATAAATGACAAATTATTTATTAGTATCAGAAGTATCATCTTGTTATGTGAACGTTATTTTTCTGTACATTTGGAAGGCTGAAATTGCAATCAAATATGCATCTACTTACATTTAAAGGGCATGAAAAGTATTAAACATTCACAAGTTATACTTCTGAGTTACTAATGATGACTTATGATGATTTGTTTTATCTTGACATAGTTGAAAAGAACTATGTTGAGTATTTGTTTTGTGCTGTGGCATTTTCTTCAGTTTTACTGCCGCATGAATTGGCAGCTTTTGAAACTGTTTATAATCTGATGATATACTGCTGCTATTAAATTAGTTTGTTATGTACAAAGTATGACTCATCTGCCTCACATTAGAAATCATTGCACACATCCATATGTGTTTAGCTCCACTTTGAACTGCTTTGTAACTGTGAAACCAAACCATTGTGCCGTTTTCATATGCACAGCTCTTGGAACTGTCCCATTGCTTTTTTTTGGAGGGTCTTCACTGACGGTTTCTGCCTGGTTAACACCATTTTGGCTTTACTCTGCATGTAATTCACATAATTCGGCAAATGCTGCGTCACATCTCACATCATTTGGCTTTTTGCTACACAGCCTTTACTATGTTGGGTAAGTATCACATGAATCCTTGGGTGCAACTCAAGCTCAGAAGTAATTCAAAGGTCAGAAGCGATTTATTTTTCTTTTGTTTTAACATTGTTATGACAGGGTTTTTAAGAGGATATCGTCATTATTACAATATAGTCAGAGTCATTTGGCCGAGAGGTGCGTCTTTTTACCCAACAACTGCAATTTGTTTAGCCACTATAAGTATAGGGAATATGTCACTGAAACGAGACAATTAAAACAGCACTGAAACTTGATACAGTAGTGTCCACCAGAATCAAGGGTTTTGTTCAAATGTCCTTACAAAGCAATAAATATCCTTGCATACAGGTTCTGAATGGTATCCCGTTTACTTACGTTGCTGATTGCACTCCTTTTGGCAGCTATATATGTCAGTGAGACTTGAATTTACCTGCATTTTGCTTGAGTTACGTTAGGTTGAGCGTGTCTGTTGTGTCGCTCTTGTTTTCCAAGAGTGATGGTCCACTTGAGCTGTGTATGTATCAGGGCAGCAATGCGCAACTTTTCAAGTTTAGGAGTCGTTTACATAAATTAAGACAGATTGTAACACACTGCAGTGCATGTGCTTGAGTTACTAACATCAAATTTACAAAGACATGCTTGTTTGGTGATTGTGCTCAACTCTGTCAACTTGAGTTTGTAGGAACGGATGTGTCAGAAAGCCTGCGGTTCGAACAAACTATGTTTGAGAGAGAACAGGACGGCAAGCGTGGAGTGTTATTTCTTTGTATTTTCACAGATTGATAAATGTCTAGACAATTTCTGGAAAACCTAGGCAAATGATTAAATTGGATGTTGTCTTCTTTTCACTTCACACAGCATTTTTTGTGATTTGGTCGTCCTCACAGGGACACCCAAGCCTTTTCGTACAGTGCTTACAGTCTACCCTTTTATCCATCTTGGATTGACCTCTGATTTTATCACCTCATTAGGTCACACGCACTTATAGTCATGCGTTACGTCTCACACAGTCCTCGTGTTTTTGTTTATGATATTACATCTGGTATAATGTGTCTGTCATTAAGCAAGGGAGGGTTAGGTTTCAAGTGTCTGTGGATATGAATCTCTGTTGGGACACTCGCATACAAGAGCAAATAACGTGAGGAAATATGAGCAGACTGCGCCGTCTCCTCGCCTCTCTTTCACTCTCTTGTTTAAACTACAATCAAAAATGGGAAACATGAAATTAGGCTCACATTCCTCATTTTGACTTGTCCCAACCCCCTGTGATCCAGTGAGAAACGCAGGCCCAATAACAATAAACACTCACTTCCTGGCCCCGACTGCCAAAAACAGGATGTTTGTTGCGTGCTGTAATTGACCCTCCTTGAAGTGTTAGTGGTAAGGTATGGAGGAGGATGCTTTAAAAAACAAACAAAAAAACCCCAGCTGTTTTCACCAGAAGGAACCATGACAGTTCACATGCATGCATGCACGTTGGCATGAAACAAACATATGCAGATGTGCACCGTTATACATAGATCATATGCCAACACATTTCTGAGATGCATGCAAACAGTTACATCTCAAGTGTGTGTGGTTGAATCAGTGCTGTTTTCTGAGAGTACAACAAAGAAATGGACAGAACTGAGGATAAGTGCACACTTGTTATTTTGACATGTATTTTTGTAATTAAAGTTGTAATTACACCATGTGAACACTGGGTGGGGCTGTTTTGTTCTTACTGCAAACATAATTGGACTCATACTGTTGCACTTTGTCAGTTGCTCATAGAAATATACATAAAATGGAGGGAAATGCAGCTTATCAACTCTTTATAAAAACAGGTTATTGCTCATTGGTATATATTAGGAATTACAGTCATGCAGTCAGTTGTTTATCCTATCAAAATTACACTAATACAGCAGTTAATACATTTTGAACTACTAGCGCAAATAGCAGCTTTAAGTTGTTCAACGATAAAATTTAATAAATCGAAAAACTTGCAAAATTTGCACATTTTTTTTTCCATTTTAAAACTTCTGTATTGCCCTGCAGGAGTGAATCTATAAGGTAGACGACATGTGGGCCTTCCATAGTGGAGCACATGGTCTTATATGAGTTAATTGTTGTGGGGGAGATAATTAGGGACTCAAAGATATACACAGTGCAGCTGTTAAATGTTTGCGCTGGGCCGTTTTAGAGTGTATTAAATTTAAAACACATGATAAGTGTGCATTAGGAGGAGATGAGAAAGCATGTGTGTGGGTGTGTTGAGAAGGATTGACAAAGTGGTGAACTGTGTGTTTAACAGGGAAGAGAGTGAGAACAGAGAAACAGAGGTACAAAGGGGGACGTTCCTATATGATCCAAGAGTGCCACCCAGTGGATAAACACTCACACTTTATAATGGAAGCACATCCTTTTTTTTTTTAAATTATCAATAAGTTTTGGACCATTTGCTTTGTCCCTAAGCATGTTTACATAACACTAGAGAAAAATTATTATTATTGTTATTATTATTGTTAATCTGACTAAAACTGGACTTTTGAAATGCATTTACACAAGTTAGTCCAATCAAAATCACACAAAACCAACTGTAGGTTGACACAGCTGCTCAATAAACTAACCGACTGTTGTATCTTCATATCATGTGAATATCTATCTATTGCTTCTAAGGATTTGTGATTTTGTGTTTTACAGCCCAAAGCTTGTGCTCAGCATTGTTTGATGTTTCTAGTTGCAAATGACATCTTCAGGTAAGTGGCGGTGTGTCACGTTGGAGGTGTGAGCATGTGCACATTTAATTTTAATATATTTTTGTTAAATGTAACATATATTGGTCAGCTGAAGTGATTCTTTTTCTTCTTCGAAGGCTGGGCGACAGAATGCAACATAATCGTGTGTGTCTGTACTTGAATGTTTGGCAGGTCCATTCTCAGGCAAGCCGAGGGAAACCAGTCTGTCAGATGTGTTATCCAAACCTTCACCAGGTGTTTCTGGAGGGAACTGGCTCTGCTGCAGCCTCGGGTACGGCTCGTCACGTTATCAGAGGAAAGTCCTGGCATGAATGTTTTTGGCTGTTTCTGTTTTTCATTTAATTGAATCGTCTTATTCTTCGGGTCGTGTCAGAAAATGGTTATACCCAATCTTTGTGGTGACAAAGATAAAGAAGAAGAAAAAAAAGGATATTTCAAGATTTTGATTAAAAAACGATTTTCATTTGAATAAAAACAGAAATTGCTTAATTTGAATTATTTTTTTTTCTTCCTTGAAATAATTGATGCAATTAAATGAACGAACGAATGAATGAATGCAACTAGCCATTACAGGTATAATTTACCTAAGTGTAAAATCTTATGCATGTACAGTTATTTTTAGCCATAAAATGAAAATCCACGTTTTTTTCTCGTCTTCATAATCCATTACTACACTGCATCAGATGCAGCTTTGTGGTTAGATGATAACTATTTAAAGTCCCGGTGTGAAGGATTTATTGGGAGTTGAAGACAATAAATTCTACACATTATTCCTTTAAGACCCAAACCCATTTTCTCTTATTTTCTTCCCTGGGCCTTACCTTTTAACCCTAACACTCCATTTTGCCGAGGTAAAATGCCCCTTTTCTTTAGTGGTCATCTAGCCCTTTAATCAGTGCTTTGAGGGGATAAACTATGTTACACTGATGTGTTACACTTATTTTTTTCTAAGATGCTGCTCTTAGCTACCACCTCTGGTGCTTTTTCATCCATCCAGACGATCCTGCATGACTGTAGGGAATTATCTGGCCATTGCATGTTGGCCATTACTGTCAAAGAAGCAATGTGTTAATATGTATCTAAGTTTTGTGCTGCACAGCTTTGTGAATACAGTTATTCCTTTTCATCACTCTTAAACAGTAGGTGGCAGTGCCACTGTGCGTTTACACTGACCTCAGTTTTAGTGGCTGTCATCACACCGCACTAAACGCTTCCTATTACACGCCACATTACACATTTGCACCTAGTGTATCACCGTTACGCAGCCTCCAATTCAGAGTGTCATTTATCAGTCTTTTGGAGTACGAGGATGTACAAGTCGAAAGCAAGTCTGATTTCCACTGATAAAGTTCAGAATTTTTTTTTCCTGTGTTGGTTCAGACATCTGCATCTTTAAAGGCCTTCTTCCCACAGTCACCTCCAGGTCTGCTGACTCACCTCTTGACCATGCCATCAGGTCAGTGTGCACATGCATTCTCGCTGTGTTTGTCTTTGGATGTTTCAGTCTAACGCAAAGCACAGAAGCTTGTAATATGAGTAAGACCATAACCAAGTGTTGTTTCACTGTCTGTCAACAGTTTTCCTTCTGCAGAATCAATGGGCTCCTCTGTGTCCTGTTCTTGTTAATCAATATAGTTAGTTAGTAACTGTGTAAAGCGTTTTATGTTCGATGTAAAAGTCGACGTGATACGATGTGTCATTTCCTCTGTGGAACTCATACAGGGATTTAAGTTCCCTGTTTTTCTTGATCGTATTCCACAAATTCGCTTATGCACGTATTTATCATCTTAAGAAGAATTGAGTGTTACTGTATTACCAGTGTTCTGTACCATTGAGATGCACAGTAGGTGAGTGCTGGAGCACATTTCTGCGCTGCTTATCAGTGTGTGCCCAGACTGGCCTGTAGGCAGGAATTATTTACATGAATGGAGCCATTTAGGGACACGCTGGAGCCCAGCCAGAACTCAAAGTTAATTATCACTGTGTATGTGTGTGTATGTGTTTGTGATGAAGGGCAATTTTTCACCAGGGAGTGAGTGGAAATGGTTCTGTAAAAAGTAAAAGAATTCCTCAGAAAGATTTAGGATTGCATTTTTAATACATTGCCTGGGGCGAATAGGAGATGTTTGTTAAAGTTTGTTAGTTAACCTGAAGTGTCAGCTTGGTGAGAGTTGAGGGAAAAATTGGCTCGTGGTAGGAAGGTATTTTTCCAGATTGGGGCATTTGACAAACGCCATTCTGGCTCTAAAAGCAGTTACATGGAATTGCTGGAAAATAGGAGAAAGTGAATTGCTGTTGATTCAGTTCTGATTGCAAAATACAACACGTGGGCCTAATATTTAGATAAGTGGCTTTTTTTCTGTATCTTTCAGCTTGTTGGTAAGATGAGAAGATTAACATGACGTTCATCACGACTGTACAGTAAATCTGACAATGCAGCCGTTGGACAGGGTTATTATAACTTAGGACAAAAACAGAACTTGTAGTCTGACTCGGCCTAAGGTCACCAGTACCTCAAAAACTCTCCAGTCAATAAGCTACAACTCATTCATAAATGTTTAAGTTTATATAAAAATAAAGCTGAAAGAAGCTTCTGCTTACGAGTATTTATTTGCATTTTGTGACATTGGAGGAGTGAGAAAAAGCAATATAAAGATTTGATTATCAAATTAATCCAAAAGCACAATGCACTTTGTACTTTGGTAAATACTAACTGACTGATAGATGTCCATATCTGTGCCGCAATTAAACATTATGTTGGTATCACTGAATGTGGTATTGCAGAGATGCCTCAGGAAGCTTGGAAAAATCACCTGAAGTCGCTCAGCAGCTCATTACAGAGATTGACAGAAGAGGAGGAGCGAGATGGAGACGGCACAAGCACCAGGTTAGAGGGAGAAAGGCGTGGAGAGAGAATTTTCTAATGTGTGTCTGCTTCCATCACCGACTGATGGAGGGTTTAGAGAGGGTGATGAGTCAGTAATTTTCCCCTTGCATCATTATAGAGAGGTCCATGTGGCTTCTCCAAGCTTTCATTAGAGACTGTTATCTTTTGAAAGACAGTATTTTGGAGAATACAGGCATTGGGAAGTCCAAAAAGAGTAAAAAAAAAGTAGTGGAGAAGGAGACGCGAAAGGTTGGAAGAATGTGCCCAGACTAAAAAAAAAAAATAAAATACCACATCGGCATAAAAAAGAGAAAAGCAGATAGTTGCTTTGGTTGGATGCATTTAGAGAAAAGGAGTGCAGGGAATGCAGATAAAAAGCAGAGCACATTTGATGTCCTATAAAGATGAAGAGGGTTGACTTGATACTCCAGCTGCGGCTTTAAACAGGGGCCATTATCCCCAACAACGCTCCAGTCGGAGCTCCATGCAGAATTCCAAAAAAGTTGTTCCAAGCCAGCAGTGGGAAAGTTGTATGGTGTGTAACTGCTGCCAAAGCCCTGCAGACCACTGCTGCTGTTCACATGTTGATGCCAAGGGGGAAAAAGGTCAGATGATGAGGACAGCTCTAATGATAGTATTAGGGAAATCTGAGAATATAATCTTTGCTCTTTAAACTTCAAATCGTTCTTGCTGTTGCAGCTGCGTGGCTCAGTTCGGTTTGCTGCAGCTCTCATCCCGTCTAAATCTTCAGGTTATCTTGCATTTATATTTGAACTTTACAACACTGACATTTATGTTTTTCTCGTATATTAAGATGTTCTGGTCTCCATCTTATTTCTTTACTCAAATATAGCAATAATTTGCAGTAATGCACCGAATTAAGTTTTTAAAATGGGAACTAGTGATAAACCAATTAAACAGTCATGTGTCCTTTTGACATTTTCTGCAGTTGTTGATTGTTTTGTGTAAAAGAATTACTGCAGTAGGTGGTGATTTTCTGTTAGAGATTTATTTTTGTTAAAGTTTAAAATTCTGCTGGAGATCGAGGGAACGCAGCATAGATTTACTTAAGCTTACAAAGACAGTGCAGTATAACATTGTTTAGGCGGTCGTGGCTCAGTGGTTAGAGTCGGTCCTCCAATAACCGGAAGGTTGGCAGGTTCGATTCCCACTCTCGCCACTCAAAAACATTGGTGGAACTGACAGCTGGAGGGGTGTCCACCTCCTTGTCACGGCCGAGGTGCCCTTGAGCAAGGCACCGTACCCCCATGCTCACCAGGCGCTGCGAATGGCTGCCCACCGCTCCAGGTTGGCATCTGTCTCTATGAGTGTGTGATCTTGTGCACGTGTGTGTCAACAGGTGCCAACCTGGATGGGTTAAAAGCGGAAGACAAATTTCGTGTGTATGCATGACCGATAAATCTGATCTCAATCTTAATCTGAATGTTCAGCAGTCATTTTATTATTGTTTTTCTAATTCGGAAGTGTCAGGAATCTGATAAAAAGTGGAAGAGTTTAAAAAGAACGCCATATCCTAATCACATTTAAGCCATCTGTCAGTTTTCTTTGGCATCAGTCATAAAGAAACTCGTACACAAAGAGAACTAGTCACTGATCATAAATGTCTGGCTGAAGAAAGATGAAGCTTGTTCAGATTTCCGATGGATTCAGCATTTGCGCTTCTTACTTACGCCCATGTTTACGATGCTTATCGCTTTTTAATTAAGTTGTATGTGATGAAACATTACAGATCCTCAGCATCACATCACAAATTAGATCAAACAGTGAGATTCACAATAGTTCTGAGTCAGATTTGTATCAAAGCTTTGTGTCTCTTTGATAATCCACACACAGTTTCCACACTCATTTATAAAGCTTTAATAATGGAAATGACCCAAGGCAGCCTGTTGTCTCAAGGTTTTTTTGAAGCACATGTTGCATTGTAAGTAACTTGCATTTCATTGACAAACAGTAATCATGTCACTGCCCCCCCCCCCCCCCCCCCCCCCTTCTTTATGGTCCAGTTTTATTAAGTGATAGGACAGCAGTGTGATAATAGTTGTGCTGCCAAAAATCAGTTTTATTTTAAACAAAAAGAGTTATTCGGCCTGGAAAAACTGAGACTGAGACTGGGTTAAGTGCCAGGCAGTGAAATCAGATCACACAGTTCACCTGATTTATGAGGTGTTTACAGCTCTGTTTGTGTTGTTGCTTTGTGAAGATCCACTGTGCTGTTTTGTGGTGCATCTCATACGGTTAGTTTTTTTTTTCCCCACAGTCATCATGTGACAAGTAAAGAAAGAGTGGATAATATGTGCCTTGGAATAATTCAGTTATTTTGAAATGACCCATGCAGCATGAACTAATGTGATCATTTAATGTTCGCAATAATAATTGTCTTTACTTCCACTAAAGCGTTGTTTTGTTAGTCCTTTACCCCTAGTGTTGAATGTTGCTTCTCCTTCTGCCCCATAGGGGGCATCACACAGTGTTTGAGGCCTGGTTCCTGCTGGTTCAATGCGCCCACTGGGTGCAGGTGGCGGTCCAGCTGCTGGTTACATCTGGGCCTGAGGACTGTGGTCCACTCCTGTGGCTGCTGACCTTCTACCATCACCCCACCAACAGGTGGCACCACAGAACTTTACAGCTGGTAAGACCGTTCTCAGAACAGAAAATGATGACTATTTGTCAAGTTTTTGTAGCCGTGGAATCACCTTGTTGTCCTCCACTTTAGTATTATGTCTGATTTGATGGATTGCTGTAAATCTGTTGCAGAAATCCATGTGACCTCATTGATGGGTTATGAGCTCCATAAAGGTGCTAAAACCCATTTTAAATGTATCATCTCTAAATTGAATTCTTGCATCGCTGGAGCGAAACAATAAAGAACAACACACAGTACGGAAGTTCTGAGGGGTGTTTTGTGAGACGAGACTAAACAGTGTTGATAAAATCTCAGATGGTCTGTGCAGCATCATAACTCAACAAGCGAACGGAGTGGAAGCTCTTATTTGCCCCAGACAGCCGTGTGGTTGCTGAAAGTCACAGAACCGCCACAGAAGAAGAAGAATAACACATTAAAGAATAAATAATGGATGACCACCATCTGAGAGGCAGAGAGTGAGACAGTGGTGAGAGTTGGAGATACAGATGAGGGAGGGGGGCTGGGCAAAAAGGGTGATGTAGTATTGATTTTTCAGTGAGTGTCTGGCCAGCTGGCCTGAGTTTCGTCTCTCTGTCTCCAGTTTGTCCGCATCCTCTCATAAACCTCAGAGACCCGCTGTTGTCGCAGTCATCTCCCCCATTACAATTATATGTTCAACACCCATTAAGTCCTCTTCTTCTATTTTTTGCAAGTTGCTAGTCTATTGATCTTTATTCGCAGGAAAGATCAGAAATTTTTTTAACAAGTGGCCCGATGTTTTTGTCACCAGGAACAAGCCAACGAAGCATGGGACCATCTGCGGACTATTTTCTCTGTCTTAACTGATCCTCTTCCCGTTGGGCGCCTGCAGTCATTGATCGGCCTGCTTTCAGCACGTCAGATGCCATCACTGGCTTCATCGTTGACCCTCAACCTCTTGATTGATTTTGCTGTTTTCAGCCAAATACCACTGAGTAACTCAACAGAGATTTTGAAAAAGGTGAGGACAATACTTTGTTGATTGATCTACAGCCATTTCCAGATCCTTTTTTTACAGCACTTCCCCCTTAAACAGTCATGCACAACACTGAACCGACACTGTGATTTCGAAGGTTTTCACAATTTTAAACACCAAATCACTAAATAAGAGTATCACACAATCTTCCTCGGTATGTTTGGTGCTTGTTCAGGCTTCAGTGTGTTGCCCAAGGACACTTAAAGTGATGATGAGAGAGAAATGCCACTCGCAAAAAAAAAAAATGCTCTCTAGATTCCAGAAACGATCCACCAAACCAAGGAGAAAAATACTTGTGGGTTGTTTATTATACCTGTCAATGCAGGATATTGGGTGAATTAAATGTGTGACGCACACATCTCACAAAATACTTCTGCTTTAAGTTTTATGTTTGAGAAACAGAGAAAAACAAGACCAGACTTTTGTTCATTTTAGGATAAATGATTTCTGAGTCAAAAGAGAAAAGTAATTGTGGCATTTTAGTATTTTGCTGCTGCTGCAAAAATCTTATTTCAACCACGCATGATTTTGATTTGCTTTTTCTGTTCAAGCATCTTGGCCCTGTCAGTGGCAATAACTTGTCCTTATCTGTGCCAGTCCAGGTGGTGGATCAGTCTGGTCTGTTTGATGAAGCAGCGTGTGTTCTCAGCTCACTTCAGCTCAGACTAAATGAGGGAAGCTGCTCGTCAAGTGACAGAGTTCATCTCAGGATCAAGGAACTTCAAAAGACATTAACGCACATGCAAGCACAACAAACAGCACACACTATCCACAACAGGTGAGAGCACGTACCCACAAACACGCAGTAATGCATAAAGCCACGCAGCGGTGTGCTCATCCTCATGTCGGATTTTGCTGGACGACAAGCAGCCATGATGTTGTGTAAATGTGCTGCTGTATGACGGCCGAAGTGTGTCAAACAATGCAGAAAGGACGGATTACAGGGTGGATACAATTATACGCACACGCATTAACACATCTGAAAGGCCCACAAGGACACTTGAACAGTGACGGATCACACTGTAAAGAAGCAGCAGCTCGTACGTGTCAGAGTCCTCCCACTCACTGGATTCTCTCACAATATTAGTCTTTCCGCTATACAGGCTGAATGCAAGACATAGGTTTTAAGGCAAGAAAAGCCAAACTGCAGCATATTTTCTGCTAAACCATTCTCGCATGAAGGACATTCTCCAACAATGCGGAGTATATAATATATGCTACTTGCAGCTTTTTTGTGCGTAAGTGATTTGTATGACTTCAATGGTCAAAAAGTTTAAGAAGAGCTAACAACATATTTGATTCACATTTTTTTGCACACAGTACCTTGCTTGTACTTACTGCATATTCAATTTTTGTGTCTATCGGTTGACTGCTGCCACAGGAATGTAAGCAAATGAATGCGTGTGCTTGTACACTTACATTTCTCGCAATTTATATGAAAAAATAAATGTTTGGCGACATTTAGTGTTGTTGAGGTTGTTGAGTGTTTTTATTCGGCTCGGCATACCGGACGGTTTTCAAGCCGTAAAAGTTGTCGGAGCAACAAACATCGGATTAGTTACTGCAGTTATTTTAAAAAGATATGTTCACCTTTTTTTTTTTGTCACAACAACAAACAGTGTTTGGAATTTTGTCGGGTTAAATCCCAGACTACTGATTTGGCTGAATGTTTTGCACTGTGATGTTTTCATTTAGGCATGTTCTAACAACACTCCATGTTTTGCATAATACAGAGCTGCAGTGGTCAGTGGCAGTGGGTGTCTTATGCAGTAATGTTGTCATTTTAACAAGGAAGGATAAAGGGAAAAAAACAGCATCTTTCTCAACCCTAACTCCCACCATCTGTGGGAGCGAGGAAAGACATTGTTCTTTGAATCAGCGGTAATTGCTGTCGATATGACAGGTTTCTGTGTTAGACGGTAAGTTCTGTTACTTTTTATGCTGTGTTTGTGTATATGAGTTGTATTTTTGACCTTTGTTGTGTCAATGAATTTCACACCAATGCACACCTCTGAGATATGACAATCGTATACCTATGTATGTGTATATATAAGTGTGTGTGTGTGTGTACTTGGTTTGATCATGAGTGATGCTGTACACTTAAAGAAAAGACATGTCCTAATGTTATGGAAGTGTATAATACTTTATTTGTATAAAAACTGCACAACAGTAAAAAACAACAACATTATTTACCCACACAGTAATACCTGAGAGTCATCTTGTTGTAGTTTTTTCACTTTTACTGCAGGCCACAATGAAGTCATGTTCATGAAAAGCACTCAAAGTATTTCTAGTCTAAACTCTTAAGAACCCGATCATGGCTTCAGACTAAACAGACACGAACTCACACCGACACAAACGGCATTAACTTAAACACAGCAGGTCAGATTCCTAGACATGGCTGGAGGTGCCGAGTCATCTCCCACGAAATGTCTGTATTTTCATTAATAATCCAAAAAATGGGTGGAGTGATGTCATTTTTCTGCCTAACTACAAATTAACAGTGCCTCAATATGAGCAGTTGTATGAGACAGTGGACTGACTGCGCTAAACCGATCCAGTTGGCCGCAGAGTAAGAAGCAGCTTTCTGGTGTTTCTTCTGGATCCTCGTACGGCCTCTGTGCCAAATTCCTGTCATCTCTGTCCGTATTCTGCAACCTGGAAGACAGTGAAGGATATGCCCAGATTGGAGCATTACACAAACATTATTTATTACGATATTCTATCTGATGTGAAGTTAAACAGTAAACACTGTTTAATTCAAGACTGAGAAGCATAACCCGACTGATACTGGAGTTAAAGACCAAAATTTGAGAATTAGAGAAGTTTGATAATGATGGATCATTTCACACATTCATTTGTTTTGATTGATTTAATAATGAATTGGTTTGTCTAAAAACCTCCAAGCCCAGATCAAAAGCTATATAATTCATAGATCAATAGATCTACCTGTATGAGAATAACTAGTGTACTGTCGGGTCAGAATGTGCACGTTCAGAGGGGATGGATTACAACCTGCTACTGTCTGTGTGTAATGCGAGCCTGAGGAGCATTTCTGAAAAAAAAAAACCTACATGCACACATATAATGTTACTGTTTGGAAAAAGAGGTCAAATAGAAGCATTGGTTAAACTGAGTTTTTGTGGTGCGGTAGCGTCTCAAGTAAAACTGGTGAACAAAGAAAGGAAATGCCATATTTTAGTTGTCACCACACAAAGTCTGAAAGCATATTTGAAAAAAAGCATCGGGCTGCTTTCATATTGCAGCTAAGTGTGTAGTACTAAAAAAAACGGTTCACAAGAAAATGAGGTGCAGAGCTGACATCCAAAACTGTTGAGGAAATCATCTCCAACAGCAATAGTGAGCGGTAGTCAAGGTTAAAGGCTCAATGACAGCAAATCATCTAATCACAGCAGAGTGGAGCGCCTTTCTGTCTCATCCAATCTAGAAAGAAAGCTATTAGCGTTAAACAACTTAAAGCCAAAACACGTCAGCTACTCCTCCAAAGGACTTCCTTTGGCCTTCACAGAAATATACTGCCAAGTATGATGCAGGTCTATGACATAATTGTTAATAACAGCAAAGAACATACAAACACAGACAAAGAAATGGTCTGTGATTGGTTGCTAAGATGGAGACTCGGCTGTTTTATTAGCATAGTTGTACCGTGAAATTTCAATCAGTTGTTTTTGTCTCCTGATAATTCCACAACTTGATAAAAAAAAAAAAAAACTACTGCTGTGTCAATAACCGTGGTGCCATAAAGGATGTGAATGTCTTTTAGATTTGTTTGTGAGTTGTTAGAAGTCTGCTGGGGCAAGTTTCTGGTCCTGTCGTGAGTAGACTGGACTCCTGTTCCTGCTGAACTGAGCCAGTGGTTCGATAGGACTGATTATCAGCTCAGTAGGCACAGGAATCCCAGCCCCAAGTCTTTGCCATCAGTTGCTGATTATGAACATGTACATTTTCTTTTCTCCCATATTTCAGTATCTGCAATGCAGCAAAAAGCAATGCAAGCTTGAGCAGCATGTCAAACGGTGTTCCTTCCCCTTTACCAGTCCTACGAGAAACCATAGATGTGTAGGTTCATTAAAACTGAGAGAGGAAGATTTCAGCAGAAGGTGAAGAGTGTGCTCGACACAGTTGGAAGCTCTCCGCAGCATCAGCTGTGCTGGACGGTAGGAGTCTGAGATTACTGCTACAACGCTGGCATGAAACAAGGCTGCAAGACTATTTTAGTTTCTGATCGTAATAATTGAGATATAAATCTATCAGTCACATTTCACCACCCTTTCTGATGAACTTGCATACATACGGCATCACTTAAAACTACTGAAGTTGCCAACATATACTTTGAAATGGAATCCAATTTAGCAGCTCTTTGAAATGTACTTGGCTTTAAAGAGACAATCAGTCTCGTTAAACATGCATGAAGAGAAGATGTGGGTGTTGTGGGGCGAATAAGTTTATTTTCAGGGGCTTTATACTATGTTGCTTTATCCTTTGATGTGCGGAGAACCATTTCCCTCCCATTAGTGTGTAATAAATCACCTTTTAGATAGAGGCTCTGATGGCAATTCCTCTCTTTTACAGGCCTTTGATGGTCATTACTCTTTTAACAGGCCCTAAATATAGGTCTAAAAATGGCAGGCTCCACATGGCCCTCATTTCTAATTCACACATCTGTCCTCGTTTAGTCGCCATTTTGTCGCTGTGAAAATAGAGTGCTGTTAACCTCCTCGTGGGACATAATCTTACAAAAAAAAGAAAGAAAGAAAGAAAAAAAGTCCAGTTTTTAATTAATTTGCAGCCATCTGTCACTGTTCTGATCGGGGAGCTGAACAGTATAGATTTGCATTACAATGAGGTGGTTACAGAGTGGATTCTGGCAGCCCACACCTATGTTACAGCAAAGGTTATGCAGTAAGTTACCGTGGGTCAGTATATCAAACTCTAGGGTCTCAGTCGCACACACTATGCCGACGATATCGACAGCTTGGGTGTTAGCTGATGAGTGCATCAAGCTGGAATGGGCTTTTCCAACATTAGTTTGGTGAGGAGAAGCAAAGATGGCTGTATCACACTTCCAAAACTAATTCTTTTATTATGTGAAGTAGAGTTATTAATCATTTGTTGAGAGAAGGAGCAATGAAAATACAACCTTGAAAGATGATCGCGCTCATATTTCAGAGGGCATTTGTGTTTTGCTAGCAGTGTTTTTTGCGTCAATGCTCGTCTCAATTAAGTTGCCTCTTCTAAGCACCGTCAGCAGTGCCTGAAACTAAGCATGTGGTCCAACCCAACTGAAAATGCCCGTGACTCTTCTACAGGATCACAGCGTTTCGTTTCTCCTGTCTGAGAAAAAAACCGAGAGGCTTATGTCACACATTTAATCCACAGCATAAAAACACTTAATCACCCCAATAAACTGAAAGTGACACCTAACCCATGGAAGGACCTTGAAACTGTTATCGAGATTTCCATCTTTGACGCCTCAGTCTTTCTTTCCTTCACAGTGAGGAAATGTGTGAGAACTCGCCTGCTTTATGGGCCTCTGTATCTTGGCTGCCTCAGGCTGAGATTAGATCAGAAATCAATACATATCATCCAGGGATGCCTGAGCAGCATTTTTCACTGCCAAAGTCATTTTAAGCTTAAAACCTAAAGCTCTTTAAATACTTAAAGGATGATTTTCAGAAGTGATTTTATGATAGCCATATCAACCTCTGTTTTTTTGCACAGCTGTATCCTAACTTGACTGCTGAGTTTGAAAAACAATCTGACATTTTGGCAAATGCACTTTTAAGCAGCGGGGAGGTGAGTAGGTTAACTTGGCTTATCATAAAAACTGAAAGCTCTGGGGAAAAGCTAATCTGACTCCAAATCTTGTTGTTTAAACTGTGCAGAAATCTTGTCGCACTGTGAGGTTGTGAAACAGCCAACAGGGACTCAGGAAAGTCACTGGAACAAGCCAAGAAATAGTCCCTCGTATCATCTCCTGTAAATCCAGAAAATCAGTTTAAGACTTTAGTTTTTGTATTGAAACTATGTGCTTTTCCTGCTTAAATTAAATGATTTAAAATGAAAAAAACATCATTCCTTTAACTTCTAATTAAAATGAATTGAATAAACTGTGAGTTCTAGAGAAAGAAAATATGTACTTGAACTTATTTCTGCTGTCTCTTTGTACATTTATAACATACTCTTTGTGCAATTATATGCACCCTTACTCTGCTTCAGACTTTTACCCTTTTGTATTACATGTACCTATTTAGTTGTTACTGGTTTCCATGGCATTCTTGCTCAGTATGAGTTTACTTACAAAGATATTTGTCAAAATTTTCTTTAATTTTCCTTAAAAGAGAACTAAATTCACTTTTCACTTTTAAATGGCTTTGGGGAAATTAAAAAAGTTTAACTCAAATTTTCTTAAAAAAGCCTCCTCTGGCTTGCTTTACGCTGGACTATCATTTATCCACTGTTTTTGTACCTATAACAGCCAGAGGACTCTCTGTCTCAGAGATTTCCCTTGTCATTTTTTTATGCTACTTATTTGAGCCTTTTTTTTACAAAAACATTCTTAACATTAATCTTAAAACAATTTGCGTGCTGATGCGCGGTTCATGAAATAAGCTGAGGATTGAGCACCTTGTTTAATACGGGTCCTGCCACCTGTAATCTGCAAATCTCAAATCAGTTTAAACTGACGCAACCTGCGGTGTGATTTCCTCATATGTAATGCCAACACAAACAAGGGTTTAGCTATGGAAAACAAACTTTTTGGAAGACAAATCGCGTCGATGGTGGAGGAGATTAAGACAAACATGCCAAACATGCAGCCTGTGAGTGTGCCCCTGCTACAGGGAAGAGGGTAGAAAGGCAGAAAGAGCCACCGCTACTATGAAAAAGAAACACTCTGATCTTAAACTACAACACACAAATTCCACCTTGCTTCTTGCAATCAATTCCTCAAATCATGTTACGAACTCATGGAAAGTTGACCAATGGCTCTAACGCATATCTTAAACTGCGATGACAAGACAAGATCACTTCCACATCACCGGAATGTTTTATAATGAAATAATAGGATGTGGTTTGTTGCTTTAAGAGCTGATCTTTTAATTAATGGAGCTCAAGGTTGTTTTGATTCAACCTGTTTCATCATTGGGAAGTACTGCCATCTATTGCTGCAGTCTTACGTTTATTCCTTGCCTGTCACAATTTCTGCTGTTTGAAAGAGTGTTATGGTGATGAAGGACAATGATGATGAGGATGCCCGTGGCCACTGCTGTAGGATTGATTCAATATCGGCACCAATAGCGAGAGTAGGTGGTCTCCGCAGGCCTCAGTACTGCAAGTCCAGTCTCTCCTGAGGCACTTGGCTCTTACCTTCACTAGAATGACAAAATGCGCAAGCAGCATCACGCTCAGGATTACGTTTCCTAAGTGTAACTTAAAGGAGGCAGAAACAGAGTGTGGGAGCAGCGAGGACAGATGAAAGGACAGCAGCCAAAGCAGGAGAGCGTAGTGGGCCCCTCATTAACAACGTCGCACGGTGTTTCGAATTTGCAAGGATGTCCGTGTGTTTTAATTCTTTGTAGTAAGCCGGAGGGTTTTACAGGCTTGCTCCGTAAGGGAGAAGACAGAAGTGAAGAAACGCTAAGAACAGATGAGAGAAGGAAGGGGAGGTGAGAGGAGATGCAGAAGAATCGTAAAAGGAGCAAAGAAACACAAGAGGACAAAGTGGAAGGAGGTCTGTGAATTAGATAATTGAAGTGGGAAGAAAGGCTCTGCTGTCCACACACACACAAACTTGACGGCACATTTCTTTTCATTGTCTGCTTGTCTGGGTCATGCTCTCCTCAGGTGCAGAACTTAGCCACTGTGAACAAAGAGGAAATCAATCACTGTTCACCAATCAGCTAAGCTCTGTGTCTGGCTGGAGAGAGGATACTAAAAAACTGTGGAGGTGAGTAGTGTATGCGATGAGCTCCCTAATCATCCTTTTTTTTTTTTTTTCCATCGCCACACTTCCAAATCACCAGGTCCTCAAACACAATTACATGCACCCTTATATAATCACATCTTCTCCAGTTTTTAAGTTTCTGGGGGGATGATTTAGTCCTGTGTGTGTGTATAGAAGAGGCTCTGGTTGCTATGGCAGCCGGCTGGGTCAGGGCTGTGTGGTAATCCCTGGCAATGTGATTTTTATCATAAGTCACAAATCAGCACGCCAGGAACCCTCACAGCCCAGACATGAAAGAACAAGCCCTCCTCTCTGTCAGTGTTTTTTTTTTTTCTCTCTACCTACATCTTTGAGTTTAACTCCAATCCACTGCTAACTCACAACACCCTGAAACTAAACTTTCCCAGCCCTTCCTCCCCGTTTTTCTCCCTTGTGTCTGCCTTCAGACCTCAGCCGTGAGAGACCGAACCTGTAGATCCTTGCTGCCTCACTATTTCCTTAGTTACCCCACTTTTCGTCTCCTATTCGCCACGCTCGGCTAACCCAGCGATATGCCCCTCATTAAGCGGATCAAGAGGGATTCCAGAGGCATGTACCGAGGGAGGAAAAGAACGAGAGGGCGAAAAGGGAGGGGAGACGGAGAAAAAAAAGACGGGGCGAGACCACCCTACTCTTTTAAAGGGTTGTGCTTTTTAGGTTTAAAAACACAGAGCAGGGTTTGCCGTGACAGACATGTTGTTTTCAGTTAGAACCCTCTCAGCCCGCCTAGCCTAATCCCACAGAACAGTGTGTACATGTGTGTATTAGGGTGTAAAACGGTACAGGGAGGACTGCTCTACTTAAGAAAGGACAATGGGGGAACACTAACTGAGCAGTGGAACATAAATCCATCTCCCTACAGTGCAATATGAAAAGGCAGTGAGGTGGTCTATTCATCCATCATTTTAATTGGAGAGAGATCTCTGATCTCAGCTGACCACTGTGATCCACCGATGTTTACAGAGGCTTGTTCGGATCAATCCAGTAGGAAGCAATAGTAAAAGTTAGGATATCAATCACGAAATGCTTCTCCTTTTTGTTCTTTCCATTCCCCCCAGTATTCATGAGGGTCCACGGGTGGAAGGAGTGACAGATGATGACAAGAGATCTGTGGGCACGGACAGATTTGTGCTGTGTCTGTGTGTCAGAGAGATTTATCAGGACTGAGCCAGATGCCAAACGCTTGTAAAGAAAGCCTTGTACAGAATGTGCAAATGCACAAACCTGTGAGAGTGTGCTTGTGTCTGAAGATAAAAGCCTATCATGTGGCAGCCTAGTTGGGGTCTAAGAAAGGATTTTGTGCTGTAAGTCACTCGGATTGACGTGGACGAGTTTCTTGCAGCGCTGAAGGTTACGGATGCCTTTCGACCACATTGAATTGTAAGTGTGACAGATAATAAAACGGATACCTGTGTTTTCAGTTGGCTGTGAATGAAAAGCTGAAACAATTTTAGGGTTCTATTCCAAATCAACTCTCAAGCTCTCAACTAAAAAATATTTATCTTTGACAGCCTTGTGTTCTGACATTACAAGACAATATTAATTCATTCAGTGTCAGAAATGTATATTTTTCCACACTGTTGCATTAGAAAAGGGGCAGAGCACTGTTAGAAAAGATGTTGTAAACAATCTCCATACAAGTCGGAGCTGAGCTGTGTGATTACCAGATTTGATGACAGCTGGGATTTCAACAGAGATTTGCGTGCATTTAAACCAAAACCTCATCAAAGACACACTAGGATTATTTGCTATTCACTATGATCCATTAGTAGATGTGCAGTAAAATAACTGGCAACTATTTTGATCATTTGTTTGTAGTTAAAGCCTTTTTTTCTAGCCGTTTGCTAGACATGCTGCTTCCAGTCTCTTCACTCTGAAGACATCCCTCTTTCCTTTTCTGTTCTACCTCCACCAAGATCAGAGGGGAGACATGAGATAAATGATCATTTATTTGTCTGCATGATCATGCAAAAACTATCAATTTGAATTTCATCAAACTTTGTGAGGAGGGTGCACATGGACAATTGGTTCTTGGTGCCAATTAGATCACTTTATTTTTAAATGTCTTTTTTCAAATAGCAAAATTGGCCTCTTGGTCCCTTGAGCTGAAATTCTATTTTATTTTCAATATGCCTTAAAGAAATGTCAGAATAAAAAATGACATTTACCTCAATACCTCAAAAGGAAACCACATGTTTTAACAACTGATAAGGTGATTTGAGGAGTGTTTTAGGTAACATTTCAGGGTCTGACGTATGCTGACACTATTGAAGTAAGGATACGAATTTTATGGTAGACATCGTTTTTTTTCCGTCTATATCTGTATCAGTTTGCCATATGCTAAGGACTGCAGGGATGGTGAAGATGGGAGTTCACATAGAAAGGCTGAACTAGACTAAACTGTGTGCAAACTGCTTTATTTAACAAAGTGTAATAGAAATACTATAAAAGAATACGTTTAATCTTATCAGTCTTTAGACGATTGATCAGACAAAACTAAATATATCACCCGACACTGCACTTACACATATTTTTGACATTTAATAGACTAAGAAAACAGTAATCAGTAATCAGTTGAAGCCTTAGACCTCATTGATTTGATGAGTTTTTTAATATGAAATATCCAAACTAACGTAACTCTTGAACTTTCACTGCTGTTTCCTGAAGGTATCCCAAAGTCTTTAAAGGTTCTGATGAAAAAAGGCTAAAAAAAAGGCTAAAAAGTCGTTGGTTTCACCAAGGCCAAATGTCAATGATCCCAATTAGAATCTGCCTAAGGACACTTGTTGCATGGCTGGCTCTCTTCTCACCTATCATTTCTGACTAAACTGTCAGTCATATCAAATCAAAGCATGATGATGAAGACAAATATTTGAGTATTTTACATATAAGCCAAAAAAAGTCAAACTATAAGCTAGAAGGTAATTAAGTAAAAGGACATTTTCTGATGCTCCACCATCCTATCCATTGTATGCTGCGTTTATCAGTGACCTTGAAAAGTAGTCCTTGAAGTTAAATTGCCAGGACAAAATCCATTTAACTGAGTTATGTCATTACTCAAAAGTTTTCGTTGGTAAAATGCAGGACTGAAACGATCAGCAGTTTCAAAGGGACCTATCTGCTCTGCATTCCTCTCCTCTTTCTCCCTTTCCTCTTGAACCCTTTCCTTCACCTAGTGTCGGGACAATAAACCCTCACCGTTCAGAGTGGTCCAGAGGTCTGCTAGTGGACATCTGTGGTTTTGTGTGCATATATAACACACACAAAAGGAATTCCAGGGTGCACGGGGTAAAAAACTCTCCACATCGAGGGGAGATCATTCTGAGTCCTTCAGAAAATGCTCACTGACCCGTTTTCTCTCCTTTTCTGTCTTCCCTCTCTCGTTTGTTTGAGGAACAAATTCCCAAATTCCTTCTCTGACAAACACATCCTGACTGCGCTGCAGTGAAACCATGGAAAAGGCCCCATTTGGACCCTACAAACACACATGTGCACACACACAGTCAATGAGCTCAGGAAGGAATGTGCAGCATAGGTAGCCAAGTGACTTGTGCAGACTGTCCGCTGGGGCAGATGGGATCAGGATCAATTCGACACAAAGCTTTCTTTTACAGGCGCCGACCACAGGGTCATTTATAAGATACACATAAATATTAACAAGTCGAGATGAACGAGAATTACCCTGTTATGTCAAAGACAAATGAATAGATAAAACAAAATGCATAAGTGATGGTGAAGCCCTCAGCTTCATTGTGCTCAGACACTTGAAACTTTATACTTTATTGTTATGATTTAAAGTGAGTCACTGGTCTGTCATCAGACACTTTTCTCTGAGCAGATAACTTAATGTAAAGTCTTCTTTAATGGTCCTAAACAAATACATATTTAGCTCCAGGGAATTGAGGAGAAACAGATCTTTTTTTGGGTGCAAATAAGTGTAAAAAAATGTGCAAACAAAAGAAAAGGATAAAAAATCTTATAGCTTTATCCCATCTTTTAACTCATGCAGACATCCAAGATAAGGGCATACCAGCAGGGACCAGAAAATAAAATTAAATCAAAAGCTTGATATGCAACACGCTAAACACTAAAAACGAGACTTCACCTCCAGTGTCACAGGATCATCTCCTCCACCACCTTGTGTGCCGACTGGTCCATTTCCTCCTGGACTAATGAGAGGCAGCGGCGAGCCAGAGCCTGCTGCTCAGCATTCTCCTGAAGCATCAGCTCCCCGTACAGATACACACCCATGGCCTGTAACATACAGACTATCAGTCCAGTTTCCTCTCAGTGTTCTACATATGTTTGAAGCTTTCATTTTAGGATGTAAATCAAATGCTGCAATTTACTTGATCATGAACCAGAAAGTGCTCCACATCTCCGTAAGCCTGAACGTATGCATGTTTGACCACCAGCTCACACCAGCGATGCCGGACCTGGAACCAAAAAATAGAGGAATAATACAACCATTAATAGAACACAGTATTTCTATTTATACATTATAAATATTCCACTGAAACAGACACTTTGTAGGTTTGAAACCATATAACGTTATGGAGTTAATGTCGATTCAAAGCTGATAGAGTTGACAACGTAAATAAACTTTTCTACATGTTAGTAAAAGAAAATACGAGTTTGAAGGAATTAATCCCTCTTAAAATCGCTTTACAACAGCAATGGGAATCATTGAAAAAGCAGAATGGTGTTGATGGTTCTTTTTAATCATTTGTGCTTTGAAAAGTTGTCCCAGATTCATTCAGAATTAGGATCCAGAATTTGTTTCCAAGAGAAAATCATCTCGACCTAAAACTCATGTTTAAAAGATCCATTTGTTTCTCTGACTGTGTGTGTTCACGGTGTGTGTATACGTGCATTTTAACTGTAAGTGTGTGTGGAGAGCTAATGCCTGGCCTTTTTCCCTGAGGATCAATAGGACCTCTGTTGCCGCGGTTACAGGAGAGATCAGAGACTGGCTCTGTCCCTGCCTCAACCATCATCCTTCATCATCTGCTCTGAGCGTACACATTAGCGTGTTTGACTGTGTGTGTGTGTGTGTGTGTGTGTGTGTGTGTGTGTGTGTGTGCTGGGATGTACTCTTGTGGAGGAGGTAGACAGAGGATGATAAAAGAAGCAGAGAAGTGATAAAACATTTCAGATGAAACATCTTTTAAAGCACTGTCACTTCTTTAAAGCGTGACAGTTTCCCTTGGCTGTTTTTTCGTGGGTGTCCTCTTCACAACCATCTCCACGCACTCAGGATAATAAACTAGTTCTTTAGAGAGTTCAGTGACCAAGCGTGGGATATTTGGTGACTGATACAATTTCGACAGCTCAAGTTTTGGGGAAGCAAATATACAGACTTGCATTTTGAGGTGGCTTAACCTAGAGAGGAGCTAAATTGATGTATCCCAGATCTCCTTTAAGGCGTTTACCCTCTTAATAGGAGTTTGTGCTTTCACCTTTTAAATGTTGCACTGCCCTCCACCTGCTTATGCAGCTTAAGAATGCTCCAACTATGTTTAAATCCTTGTATTACTACTGCAACCCAGTAATGAAGACGAGTTTAAGTGGTCTCAAGGGCTTTAAAGTCCCATATATGGTCAACTTCATTCAGCAAAAATCAAATAGATTTTCAAAAAGCAGCTGAGGTATTATGGTCCTCTATCTACAGCTAACATGGGAACAATGATGTGTGTGTCTCTGTATTCATAGGAGTGCACACAAGTGTGTATAGTTTGTGTCCCCTCAAGTGCCAGCCCTGCCCTTCTGGCCTGCGTAGCCCCAGCAGCTGTTGACTACACTGGGCTACATTCCTGGGGAGAGCCCTGGGGCAGAGCAGCTGCCTGGTGCACCTCTCCTTCCCCCGTTTTTAAAATTTTTTTTTTTACTGTGTTTCCTCTCACAGGGCCCCTCTTTCTGACAGCACATGCAATTACACAGTGACATTCCTTCATTTATTACTGCACAACCATCCCGCCTTCACTCTCCTCGACCACCAATTTTAACACACGCAAACGCTACAACTGTTGCTTAAGTACTCTGTGTGTGTGTGCGGGCTTATAATAACGAACCAGCTTCCACATCCTACAGAGTCTGAATCTCGCAAATTTAATGTGCGTGGAATCAAGATTTAAGAGTGGTGTTATGCCGTGTGCCAGAATTTTGAGAAAGATTCTTCTTGGACTTTGTCCAAAAGTGAAAAATATTTATTGGTAAACTTTACTGGTGCAGTGCTATGAGGCATACTTGTAAACCTTTATACAGAACCAGGCTCAATCTGGCCTCTGCAGTGGGAAGATATGTGAGTGGCATCTGCTCATCTGACTTGTCAAGAGGCAACAAGCACATTTCAAACAACGTTTAGTCATTTGTGTTTTCCTTTTTCAAACTTCTGTCCTGTATTTATGATCTTCAACATAATATAAATACATTAGCCATAGAAACCATCTGCCTAGTGCTGTGTGGGTCCTGTTGGAGGTCAACCAGTTGAGACATATATTTGAAACCTCTGGTGGCGCCCCAAGGTGTCTGGTTCAATGACACTGTCAGTGGATCTCTTGGGTGGTTTTTGTTGGATGGAGCCTCTGTGAATCGGGCTTGCTCGGTCACATCCCATGTGTGCTCAATCAGATTGGAATCTTGGAAGTTTGGAGGCTTAATCAACGCTTTGGGCTTTTTGTCATGTCCCTGAGCAGTTTTTGTTGTGTGGTGGGGCACACTCTCCTGCTGGAGGAGCTATTGCAATCGAGTGGCTGAAATGGTTGTCAGTGGTTTAAAAGCTATTGCTCACTTCTGTTTTCCTATCTAGTTTTCCAACTGGCACCCATTCATTCTGGATGAATTTCCTCCTTAGTGAACCCTTCCCTGGAGCCTGTTTCAAGCCTCATATGAGCGCACGATGTCTTCCGAGACTGACATTTCTAAATACACGGGTGAATCTGAGATGACTTTTTTTAGTTTTTCTAAGACAATATTTTGTTTATTCTCGATAGACCTCATCTCCTCTGGTGCCCATGTGCACAGATCTCAACATGGCCCAATTAAGTCTCCAGTTAGTGGAGTAAATCTAACCTGAGCAGCAAACTTAAACAATAAGGCCAGTGTGACTGACCGACAGATGGCTCTCCATCTGCACGCATATGCACATGGACACTAATGAAACTACACACATGCATGTGTGCTGGTAGAGTCACAAAGAATCTCACATCACATGAGGTGCATATAAAAGGAAGTGGGCCAAAGTCACGCACTCTCTCTCATACATGCAAACACATGCCCAGGCCCAGAGACCCTCTCACACACATATTCATGGTCACAGTCTGATTGCACGTACGCTCGTGGTCAGCCACACGTTTGCTTTCACTGTTGTGTACATGTTTTCACACACAGGCAACTCAGTGACAAGCTCTGTTATCACTTTCATTGGACAGCGTCACACTTAAACTGCACTCTGCTTTGCTTGCAGGCATATGTTTTTAGTGCATAACAGGTGATGAAAAAATAAGTAACAGCATACCAGGCTCCTATATGCCCAAGACTATCAACATATTTAAGTGAGAAAATATCAGCAGATTGATTCATTGGAAAGTAGAAATGTCTTCACTTTGCAACTTGTGTGGCAAAATATCATTATCAGGAGGTTTACCGCACACTACTGCTTTCAAGTGATCCATCGGAGCATTCGCAATGCATTCATGGTTGCTGTTATATATTAACAGCTTCTCAGAAGTCCTAACCACCATTTCTATCACCCAATATTCATTTATTCTGAAAAGCTCCCATTCTCTGTAAGGTAAACACTGAGGGGCTACAGAGGCTGAGCTGCACTCAGTCCTGTATTCATCCTGGTTTCAACAGAAACATCAGTCACCTAAAGAGAAGGCGGTACCAGACAATGCAAAGCTGAGTGGGGTGGGGGGGCGAGCTCCAGACAGAGGAGAAAATAAATGTCCACATTTCTAAGGAGAGACGAAGGCGATTAACCCCCTCTGAATGAGATTGCTAACATTAGGACTGGGCCATTGCCTTTAGACTGGTGTGTGCAGGTGTGTGGATATTTGTGTAAATGTGTGTTTTTCCATGCGTGACCATGTGCATAATGGCCCTGCGTATTTTTAGCAAACACTGGCATTTTTTTTTTTCCTTGCAACTGTAGATGAGAATCTGCTTTCGTCTTCCAGGCAGTCTGATCAAAGAAGCCCAATCTTATAGCTGGAGTCAAAGCCAAAGACAGAGTGGCCTCAGTTTGTGACCACCAGGCCAATGACTAAAATAGAGAAATTTTGCAAATGAAATCCCCCCTCCAAAAAAACATTAATACCAACTTGTGTGATCTGATCAAGCGCCCAGAGTGTGAATGTTAAATGTAAATTAATAAACGCATCTTTATTTGTCTGGATTCAATGTAGTATTCCCTCGGCTGACTCTGCCCAACAGAACATATGAGACCCATTATATACATTAGTGCCCTAACAAAACAGCACATGTAATTAATAGGAACTTGTAAAAACCTAAATATGTATCAAATTTTTCTTTTTAAGATGAGCCATGTGTTAACAATGATGGTTAGTATAGACATTTTACGGGCTCTGGTGCGGCCGTGTTTTCACACTCATGCTCCTGTACTGACAGGCAGCGCTGTGCAGTACAGAACTCTTGAGCTGCTCACAAATATATATGCATAGCACAAACTGACAAACACAGAAACATTGTTAATAGTGCCTATAAAGAACTTTTTTCGGTACTAAACCATTAAGTGAATACTTGTGGGATTTAGTCAGCTATAAGAGGAGAGCAGCTATTAGGACAGAATTTACTACACATCACTAAGTGCTACACCTTTGGATGGAAACGGTGAGGAAACCTTCAACTTTTTATTACTAGAAGAGATTGTGGAGCTTGCTTGCATATGTTCACTTGTCTGAGCATGTGTGCGTGGGTGAATATGAGCCTGTGTGTTGTGTGTGAGGTCTAACCTCAGCGTCTTGTTTCTGTAGACTGTAGGTTCTCTGCAGAGCATGCAATGATGCCACGCTCAGCTCAGATTCTTCAAGCAGAAGCTCCAAAAGCATCACTAGCTGGTCTGACATCAACTGTGGAGACAGAACGGTTTATAATATTAGTGCAAGCTCCCTCATAAATAGACTGAGACACATTATTAAACGTCATGAGCAAGGCCACTTTCTCCTTACATAAGCAGCTTTAAACTGGCAAAGTTATCAGGAATGGCAGACTAATTTAAACACTGGATATTGCTCCCTCATATGCACATTTTTATTATTTTCTACAAGTTTAATTTTCTTGTCTTTCCTGTGAAAGCCTTGATGAGAAAAAAATCCCATTAATAGAAATCAGGCCATTAATCCAGTCTTTAGGACACAGGGGGAAAGTGCAATATAACAGAGCTGAAGAGGTAATTATATAAATATGGTAAA
Source organism: Odontesthes bonariensis (assembly GCF_027942865.1). Taxonomy (NCBI): domain Eukaryota; kingdom Metazoa; phylum Chordata; class Actinopteri; order Atheriniformes; family Atherinopsidae; genus Odontesthes; species Odontesthes bonariensis. The sequence continues at coordinate 18,603,308 of NC_134511.1, forward strand.
CTAAGTGAATCTTGTACCACTAGAAAATATTACAGAAGAGGTGAAGGGGAAACAATAGGATTTAAATCAGCGATGGAGAGGAATGAAAGAAAGAATTGAATTTGTCCTTTTTGATTTTGAACCAAAGAGCAGAGTATTTTTCTGGCACACACGAACAACAAACAGATTTTCTAAGCATTTCCTCTCATAGGGTGGCAGTCAAATCCCAGTGATACCAGAGGGTGAAAAATGAGAAGAACTAGAAAAGGTTTTCAGGAACTATTTGATACTTTGCTGCTGCTTGCTAAGATTTTTTTGTATTATCTTGCATTAGACCAAAAGGAAACAGCCTATATTCTTCTGATCAGTAACATCTTCAGAGACGAGTATTTTGAGAATCCATGTGGGCAGCATTATGAGAGAGTGGCTTCCTCCTCTGGGGACAGCTGTGCCCAGCCTTGCCTGCCTCTCTGCTGGATATGCCCAGCTCTTCTTCACTGCTCCCAGCCTGGGACTCAATTAATGGCTGGAGGCTCCACGGAGACTAATGTGAAAATGAGTATGAAGTGTGTGTGACTGAGTGAAGCAGAGCGCAAAAGGAGAAAGTGAGCACAGAAGAGCACATTCTACCTTCTATTCAGTAAATGCAACAAGCACAACTGTGGCTTTCATTTTGGGATACATAATTTGTGAAGAGTGTATTCATTTGGTAAACAACCTCCTCGGCAATGCTGGGAAATACTTGACCAAAAACCAGCAAGTATTTCAGCTTACAGGTGCTGGAGCTGAGTGTGTAGCACCCAAACTATCTACTACTACTGCTGCCACACACACAAGCACAAACTCTAAGAAACATCTGATATCCTATCGTCCTTCATCCTCTATTGACTCTCGTCTATGCAGCCTTCCTCCCTCCATTTTGTGAACTCTGAGTGTTTTCTGAAGTGGTGTCTCCTTCTCCAAAGAGTCTCTTTGGGGCCCACCCATGATCCCTCTCACTCTCCCGCCCTTTCAAAAGAGAGGAATCCACGGCAATAAAACACTGCTCTTGCAGACACACTAACACAACCCCTCTGCGGTGACTGTGAGGTCCTGTTTTACCTGTATGTATTTATGTTGCTATGGCGGTAATCAATATGTCTGCACCAGTGTCTCCAAAAACAGATTCCTGGTCAATGATGGTACATTTGAAACCAATTCACATTGTTATTATGATCCTTACACGCGGCCGTGCACACACTGCACATGTACACACAAACAGGGACATGAGTTTTTCCCTCATAAAATATAATGTCTCCATTTACCAGTCACCCACATCAACGGCAATTACTCAAGTCAACTTATACTGTACTTTATGTTGCCTTCACTTCCACTGCACTACGTTTCAGAGGAAATTACTGTATTTACCACCTCATTACATAAACGATAAATGTTTCTCATGACTTTCTTCAGCATAGTTCGAATGTGGCAAAGCATTAATGCACTCGACTAGTACGATGAAAACCACTAAAACTCTTGTCTTCAAAGGAGATGCCTCTTTTGAGAGCACAGTACCAATTCATCTAACTTCCATACCTAATTTTTTTATACAGTTAACTCTTGCAGCATGTACCTACAAAATTGTGGCACTTGTGTTGGGTGGGATTTCCAAGTGTGTATTGTTGCAAATATTCACGATTGGGTAGCTGCACAACAGACTCTGTAATGTCATATTGATAAGAAACTTACAAACATTTGGTCACATATTTTATCACAAAAAGAATTTGACATGGTGAAAATCAGAAGAATTGTGACTCAAAGTAAAAGCTGAATTGTTTCCACTTGTATGTTCTATTTGAGGCCCAGGCAGCAAAGCTGTAGTAGTGCTAATAATGACTTTACTCCTAATTCTAATCAATTTTCATCCCTAAAAGAGCAGCAAGACAAGAAGCTCTGGAAACATGAAAATTGGTGTGCTTCACCGATCAGAGCCTAAAACCTTGAGGTGGTACTGTAATAATCAACTTAATTATAATTTTTTTTTTTCCTTTTTTAATCAGCCTCACACAATTATCTCCAAAACAGCTTGTCAAAGAGTAAAAAATTATTTCATCTTATTAATCCTCATCTACATGTTTTCTTCATCAGTGCCCTGTTTTGGGGAGAATCCGTGAAAAACATTTCATCAGAAGACACTGAACTTACTCAGAAGTTACTGGGTCACTAGCTCCATGGTGGGTAGAGCTTGTATAATAGCACACTAACACACACACACACACACACACACACACACACACACACACACACACATTCGGCAAAGTACACGTACACAGTCCCATGTCATGATCAGGTCATAGGTGACTCCAACAATTATAGCCCTCAATGGTGCTGAGTGCTGAACGTAGCACAGAAGGGAAAAATGTCACTCTTTATTGCAGTGATTCATGTGAAAAGATCTATTCTCACTCATATACGCACACAGACACACAGTGCAGGCAAGGTCAAAGATATACATATAATGTTATATACATATATATACATATGTGTTTGAGTGTGTGAAATCCACTTCAGTGCAAAGCTACGACACAGGGAATGTTTTTTTTTTTTTGTCCGTATATTGAATTGAGCTTTGCAAAGACCTCTGGGAAATATGCTGCTGAAATGTCCCCACACACATTGACCTCTAAACCTCTACAGAACAATGACAAACACGCATACACCCACGCGCGTGTGCATGCATGCACAAATATAGACTGTTTGCTTCAGTGACTGACAGCTCAATGAAATTTAGCTATAGTAAACACAGGATATGATGCCCGCCCAAAACTATAAATAAAGTATAAGTGTGTGTGTTTGTGTGTGTGTGTGCATTTTCCAGTTCAAGTTTGAAGAAAACTAAGAATTTGAAAGTGATGTAGAAAGGGAATCAAATCAAGAAGCAGCTACATTTGATATGTGTGTGTGTGTGTGTGAGCGCGTATGTGTGTGTGTGTGTGAGCGCGTATGTGTTGGTACAGAAGTATGGGACAAAAACTCAATGCTAAATAATATGTCTGTAAAGCACATAAAGAACAGAAGCTTGCTTTTTTACTGTGACATTTCTCAACTTAGTACTTATCAGGCCGTACTGAAGAAAGATTAAAAGTTGCTTTCGACTCCACTGCACCTCCTTCTCTGAGAGAGTGTTAAAGATTAAAAGGGTTTCCAAACTTGAATAGAAAAAATTATAATCTCTTTCGTTCCAACAATCTATCACTTTTTCTATATTCCCATGGCAACAGCACTTAGGGCTACTTTTGTTCTATGCGGTAGACAGGAGAACAGATTGTTGTCCTTTTTGAGAAGCATTTATGCATATACAAAATCGATTCAAAATATTAATCTTCACTTAGATCCCTTAAAACAAGGTCACAATCTCGTTCTCTTGCTTCCTTAAGCATTCAATTTCCATTTCCATTTCAATCACTGAAACAGGGACCTCAGCTAACCCCTGAATTATCACTGCCCTCCTATGTTTCTGCTTCAACTTGCGACAATCTACGCTTTTGACTATCGTTCAAGAATTATGGCATGTACTCAATCATACCTGAAGATGTAAAACCTACTGTGATGAATGATAGTAATATAAGCGAAATAAAGACAAACAAGTAAAAAATAAGTAAAGAGGAAAGGCGGCAACAAAATTACATAAAAATTTCAACGAAAAGCCCAACTGACTGCAGAACAATGCCTCTTTTTTTCACCCAAGGATAAAGGCAGTTCAAATCATAAAACCCTTTGACGCAAATTTGTAACTTGTGATATTATAAGTAAAAGTTTTGACTATGACTGACTTAGCTTTAAAGACATACAGATGTATAATACCTATATACCTCCTCCCCATTGGGGGAAATAACCTGCTTGTTCAGTCACAGAGCATTAAGGGGGTTGGAGACATTGACTAACTGTGACATTATAAAACCAAACTGTGATTTCTGAGAGGCCATTGAATTGGGTGTGTGTGTGTGTGTGTGTTGCCATTCAGCCGCTCGACTGCCTTTTATTTCTGTCTGACCGCAGGCTCGTAAAAAAACATTCTGGCACCATCCGCTAAGGACCTCAGGTACTAAGGTTTCACTCTTTCTTTTTTTTCCCGTTGCCTCTGTCTCCATGACTGTCTGTTACCCATCTCCATACCAACTCCTTTTCACTCCCTCTTTCAATGGGGCAAACTCTTGTGTCCGGCTCCTCCAATTAAAAGCCTCTCCTGAATTCCTTTATACCTTTTTTTTTTTGTCTGTCTTTATTCTTCACTTGGTTTGAGGGCCAGAACATTCATCTGCTCAAAGTGCGGTGGCAGGGACAGGTCTTTAAAGAGAGACTGTCGACCAAACAGATGTTTGGTTTCTCTCAACAGATGTAACAACTTTTAAGTGGCTTGTACAGCTGCACCAAGAGGAGAGATGGTCCATAACAAAATGGCTAACAAGATGCAAAACAAAGACATAAATAAAGGTTTTCATTTGGTAATATTAAATCTCTTGAAAACTCTACAAATCTTTTTTGAAAATGACTATCAATGAATTTATATTCCTAAGCCCTGGATGAAGCCAGTAATAAACAGTTGACTTAACTTAATGATCGTATGTCTCATGTTAGCAGGAGGCCCCCATCAAGTGTAATCTGTGCTGGCAGACAGTGTGGGAGACTTTAGTAAAAGATACAGCCGTAATGAGAAAATGCCATAAATATGATAAACGGCCATAGAGAAAAGTAAATTCATTCATTGTGAGGATATGTTATTGCAATCTTGTGGGTTCACAAGGTCTAAGAAGACATTATAAAAACAGCCTGCTGACACAGGATTTGTAAACCTGTTTTGGTTAATGGGTTGGAACACAAACAGATACTGAAAGGTCATCTATGAGTCACATGTTGCCCTTTCAACTTAAATGATGTCACACCTGCTTCTGCTTTGGCACTGTGATGATCTCACAGATAGTGCCGGTCATAGACAGAAGACCTTGGTAATGGCCGACAGCTCGGACAGTCTATCTGTAATTTAATCATTAATGGCGCTGATTCTTTGCTTTTTCAGTCTGACAGCTGCTCTAATCAGCAGCCACAGCAGCAAAAGATAACAGAATGAGGCTGTGTATTTGCATGTGTTTGTGTGTGTTTTTTTGTGTTTGCTTGTTTATTTTGCTGCTGCAATCAGTTTAGAGCCTAATCAGGAACATAAAATGTCTCATTTTTGTATCTTCCCATAAATGCATACTAAAAAACAGGCCAGTGTTTACCAGCAGACGTATAATGGGAACAAATATGAACTGCATGTGTAATACACTTCAAATCACCAGAGCCCATTTGAAAACCACAACTCTGAATGCCTAATTTATGATATGTTAGCTGATTACATTTGACATGTTAGCGCTTGTCCTTCTCCCACCTACGTCCACGTTTGGTTATGTAAACATGTTTTTGAGTGTGTTTAATCAGGTTCTGGCTGTTAGGACAGGTAGCCCCTAGTAGCTGCTCTTTCCCCCATCCATCCTCCCTCATGGCCTTCATATTCACACTCTCAGGGTGATTGCGAAGCAGTTTGGGGTCACAGCAACACTGTGAGTCAGGGGTTAAGCTGAAAAACAACAGTTGCTGACTCTGGCATCGGGATAGAACTTTTTGCTTTTCGGAAGAATCAACTGGGCAAGCAAAAGGCAAATTAACAAGAAAAAAACACAACAACAACACGAAATGAATGTGCATGTGCACGCAAGCTGAACTTTCAGCTGGCATGCATGAGGCCTGTTCTTTGCTGCTCAGAAGGTTTTTGGCCTTTGCCTCAAAACTTGATTCTCTCTTCGTGTGTTTGCAAGAAGGTGGGGCGTTTTTCATGTAAAATTCTATGCTCTGGCAATTTGGCATTGATCCTGAGGGCAATTAACAAGTGTTCTCTCCTACTCATCACCACCCTGACTCATTCTCATTCACACATACATACACCTCTAAAACAGGGAAGGTTTAATTAATCTCTGGCAAATCTAACCGTCTCCAGTGGATGCCTCCCACTCTTCATTTTTCCTCCTACTCCTCCTCCCACAATCCTTTGTTCCTGTCCCAATGAAAAGACAATTCCGCTAATACAAGTGCATTTCTGATAAACCTCAATCTAATGTTTTCACGTTCTCTTTTTCATTTTCCAAATCATCGTTCACCTGCAGGACAGTCCTGGTTACTACTTGCACTTTTGTATATCAGGCGAGGTAAAAAAAAAAAAATAGAGGCTTCCTTCTTATTGTATCGCTGGCACTGTCTTCACCAGAAAGGTCCATCAAGCTCCCTTCGATTTAAATACCCTCCAAGCAGGTAGGAGCCACAATAGGGACTGAACTCCGGTCTCAGTGGTGGCAGTTCTGCCCCTGCACCACCCATAAGCCTTTGAAAGAGAGAGGCCTTTGAAATAGAAATGAAACAAAAGGACGGCTGTTTGTGTGTGACAGAGAAAAATGCGTAGCATTTGTACTCCAGTGACATCCAAACAGCTGGACGTCGGCTTAGACAAAGAACGAGGTGAGTGGACATGGATGGTGGAAAACAATCTTATGGAAACAAATATTTCTGAAAACTGGCATAGTTAAAGTGGTATTCTATACTCTTATTGCCAACTAAATGACTTTGAATTTATCCCACAGCAGCAACAAGTTTTACTAAATTGAAAGCCTAATACAGTTTGTCATCCTGTACTATAAAACTTCACTGGTGTTATTGCAGTTAAAAAACAAACCAGACAAGAACTGAGTGTGAAACCTCAGAGCCCTCAAAGCAGCTTTTCCTGTCACATATGTTTTCTAACAAGGTTTGAAACAATGTTCCTCTGGATATTCTTAATAGCTGCAAATGACTTTCTTTAAGCATTAAAAATGAGGTTGTTACAATATAGCATATTCATCATTTTTATTTGGAAATGTCCATGATAACATTATTGTGACATTTACAAAAAGTGTGGAAATATCCGTCAAATTCATCTTTGCTTATTACATTCTTTGGCTCTGTTTTGCAGAAAATGGCTCAACTCTGCCATCAATAACAATGTCAGCAGAGATGAAATTGTATTATCATATGTGTATTATTACAATATCAGTTGATGGAATCACACAAATTATTTAATTTACATGATTGGTGCACTTCTTTCCTCCATTTTTCCCCATGGACTTCCAGTGTCATGTCATAATCAAAATCCCCTTGCAGTGGAATGCTCTGTTACTATCTAAAATGAAAAGCATATTGATATCTAGTTGACTCCCAATGTTTACTGCACACCTATATGGCTAATAAGCTCTCAAGGCATTTTTGGCGACCTCCCTGATTCTGAACCCACTCCCTAAAGGCACTAAGTACAAAAGTATGAAATGTGACTATGGCTGAAAATAGCCCAGCTTTCATTTCCTTGTGTCATTTGTTCTAATCTGATCCTGGGAGGGTGAGAGCAGCCTGGGGTTGTAGTTAAATACTATCTCTGGGCAAAAAACTTCGGAATAAAAGGATTTTTAAAAAGTCAGACTCCAGCTTCTGTTGAGAGGTTTCTGATCTGTAAAATCAGTAGGGGGTGCTTGGTCCAAATGATTATAAGGGTTAATGTGCCACTCACAGAGAGTCACACATACACACACAAATGAAGGCTCGAGAAACTTTTCAGCTCATACAGTTAAATCTTACTGAGCCATTTTGCTGCTGTTCGGGTTCTAAATGTCAGCAAGCACACACAAACACACAAGAAAGAATGCACAGACATCAACGCGCACATGCACACATGTGGGTTTACATTAGTTCATTAATGCCGTGTTAAGTCAGATTGCAATAATAACAGGGATTAAACACAAGCGTGGACCTGCAATGACCTCCAGTGTGGAGCGATATCATCTAATGCTGTTGAAAGATACACTGAAAAAGAGAGCTGGAGCTTCAGTGGAGAGAAGCAACAGAGGAAGAGAAACAGGATGACTCTGGCAGACGGAGTGAAATGCAAAGAGGGAGTGGCAGCAAGAGACAAGAAGAGAAGTGGAGACAGTGGAGAGAAGCTAATGTAGGCAGAAAGGTCATGTTCAGGAGGAGACTCTGAGGATTCTCCTGTGGCTCCAAGTCTTATTGTGTCTGTCTGCATGTGTGTGAGCTGTGGCAACATGTTTGACACTTGTGTGCTTGTGGTTGTATGTCCGCCGTGTAAACTCTAAGCTGGCTGGGTTTAAGCAGTCGGAGTTGACAGAGGTATGCAGGATGAACTAAACCCAGATCTCTGCTTTACAGACAGACACACACAGCTGCGGAGTCATGCACAATCCCAGCCACACAAACACAGACACACGCATACACAAAACAAGAAAAAACATAGACCTAAATATTTAGAGGATGACAAACGACAATAGAGAAACTGGAGAAAGATGGCGGAAGACAGGGCATCAAGAGAGAATAATGGAAACACACGGAAAGAAACTCAACACTTGTTAAATTTGCACTAAAGGAAGACAATCCTTTTTCCAATGAAAACTTAACAGGACACAAAATCTCTGACTAAAGAATTTTTGAAGGTGTTGCCTGCAGTATGACTGTTGGCTTTTTTTCTCCTTGTGAATAGAAGCATTAATAGAACTGCCTCTCTGTCATCATTTAACAAGTTCATTTTGGAAATGGCTTTTCTTTAAATGTCATTTGACCACTGCTTTATGGCCCTTTATATCTCTTCTAGCAAGAGACCTTTTGAATGCTTCTGAAAAATATGTGGCCCTAAGAGCTTTTCAGGAGCTAAAACCCTTACTTTATAGTTCTATTACTTTTTAAGAGAAATACTGCACTTTTCATTCCACTATATACATTTAAATATGACATCCCCGAGGCCAGATGATTAAACAAAAACACAACTGCTTCCATTTCATTCTCACAGAGTCATGTTTCAGAAAATTATTGGGTAGAAAAAGACTACAAAATAAATACATATTTCATCTGCCTGTGGTATCAATGCAAGACTGTTTATACAACAGGGTTTTTTTTTGGAACAAACCGCTTAATAAAATCATAGTCAGACCATTAATTTTCTCAGATTTTTAGTTTATAAGGGCAAGGTTAACAGTAACTAAAGGCAAACCATGCTCCTTTTGGGATAAAATTAAAAAAATTCACTCACGTGTCAAGAATAAATGTGTTCCCAACATATAATGAAAAGGGATACTAAGTCAGGCTTCCTCAGTGACAACACGAGCCCCTCCAACACACAACGTCAGATCTTTGGGTTATATTATTGATAACATGTGCAGGAAATTCAATAATAGCGGGGTCCAGTAGCATATACAGCTGACACTGCTTTGCATGCATGCCTGTGTGTATCTACGTGTGTGTTTTTGTCGAGCCTAAGTGCGTCATGTCTGTCTGAGGGTGCAGTAGCCTCCCCGGCCATTACCAGGAAAGTCAGATGTTAAAGCACTCAGCACGCCGCATTCTCACGCGCACACACAGACACAACGTTACGTACAGTACCTAGGAAAGAGACGAGGTGACGCCTAAATCAGCTTTTATGTGAGAAGTATTGATTCATTTCCCACCACTAAAAAGACACTTCCATTTTACAGCCCAGCCCGATATTGACCTGACTCCACACTAAATACATATCTGAAGTGTCACCAGCTTTAACATTGCAACCTTCACGCGGCACTACGTTTTATTGCGCTGCATTTCCCCAAATGTCTAAATTTGGGTTTGAATGGACTCCAGTTGTGAACAATGTGCATTTGTGTGAGTGACAAAGTGGGCTACTTGTTTTTGTGCGTATTGTCGTAGACATATTCAGCAGGCTGTTCTCTTTCTCTCTGTCCCTGATGTGTTTTCCATGTGTGCTGGAAAGACAAACACAGCTGCAATTTAATGGCACTCAAATGCTTCTGGGATTTAGAATGCAAGTGTACATGTGCATGTGTCTATGTGTGTGTGTTTGGTCTTTTTGACCACTTTAGTGAAAAGCCTGTTGGAGCTATTCTCCCAGTTTCCCCCCCCCCAAAAAAAAAAAAACACCCAAAAAACATAGCACCTTGCTCCATTACCTTGTGCTTGTGCCTTTGTGTGTGTCTGTCTATGTCCAGGACCAATTTCTGTTTGATGGTTGACATTCAATTTAAGGGTTCATAATTGAGATTTAAGTTGGGCATGTACCACAAGTTGTAAAAGACAAGGAAATATATAATGCCACTGAGAGCTCATAAAGATAGAAATGCAAACGTGTCTGTATCCATGCAAATGAGGGTGTTTTCTTCAGAGAGCCTTGAAGGCCAAAGCGGTATTTCTGAGCAGCTATGTCTGTCGTGAAACAGCTTGTCAGCATCGTCAACCCTGACTGGTGATGTGTGGTCCCCTGTCTTATACTGTATACCCTCTCATTCACAAACACATAAACAGAGACAGCAGGGAGTCCCTGGATGAGATGAGACAGGCAGTGAGCTTCAAATGACCCTGAATACAGAACTGCTGGTGAGTGATAAATGATACAAATACACACTGCCACTTTCTTCCTCTCGCTTTCTCTCTGTCTCTTCCTCATTAACGTGGCATAAATGGAGCCATCTCCTCTCCTCCCAATTGTAAACATTCATTTTTTTCATCTCCAACACTTGCACCGCTGATATATTGGAATTTTCTTCCTTCTCATTCTTCTCGTCCAGCTTTTTTTGCTGGATATCAAAAGAGAAACAGTTTTTACGCTCCATCAGCATTACTGCCACGAAGCGTGTGGCTTTTACTTTCAAGTCAGTTTATACAGAAATTCCCTGTCATATCAGGGCATGAGTTAAACTCACACAGGAAGTGCTCTATTACCAGTTGCTGGTGTAACACACACAGCTACGTAATACACATGTGGACACACAGCTGTACATGTGCTCTGTGAAACTACGTTTGCATTAGTTGGACTTATGGATTATTACGTCAGGTGTTCAACAGCTTATCGATGTGAGGTAGGCAGTGAATCAAACAACAGTTGTTTGCTACAATGATCCCTTAATTCCCACACAATTTGTCCTTCCTAGTCAGCACTTTTCACAAGAGATTCGGCAAAAATTGATCAAGGCATTGAGATACTTTTATTGATCTGTTGTTTGGGCTCCACCTTTGTTACACTGTAGATGTCCTGGACTCATTGTATCTCATGTTCCCCTCTGATTCTCTATTGTTCTTTCACTTTTACTTTCTCTCACACTGTCCAGGCTTTGAAGTTTCCAGCCTGCTTAAAGGAATGCACTGAGCCGTCCAGATTTGTGCTGTTGTTTGCTTGTTGTTCAAATTTTTCTGAATTTATTTTTATTTTGACCCTTGTCAGATCTTACTAAATAAATCATGATTTCTAGATAAGACATGTCCCCAGACTCCTCTAGCGAGCTACTTTTCCCCACAGGCTGGCAACTCTATATAATACTGTGGAAAGTTCTGTTTGCATACATAAGGGAGTATATTCTATGAATATAAACAACCATACATCTGCTGTATTTATACTTTGTTTAATTTTGGCTGCTTATTATGGCCCAGTCACATCACAAAGTCAAAATCAGAAAGGATGACTAACAGGGGTAGTTGGGGAAATGATATAGGTGGTGAATTTGCAGCTAGCCATTTAGCCACTTAAGCCAGCAATTTCTAAGCAAGTTGCTGTGATCTACACAGTAACGTGAGAAATGTGACTCTTTGAATTAGTTGTCAGGATTGTACATTTAGCTCTGTAAAGTGCAACTGAAAGGAGAAAAATGTCCTTGAACTAGTGTCAGTTAGTTTGATCGCTGGCAGGAAAGTTACTTCACAGTTTATTTAAAATAATTATTTCCACTATTGACTCCTGAAACTCTGGCAGATGAGGTTGAATGAAAGTAGACTCCCTTCTTGGACTCGCCAGCTCTCAAAGGTCTCCATTGTACAGATGTTTTTCTGTTAATCAGCTGCATGAAATTAGATGTCATCAAAGCAGAACCAAACATGACAAATCTGAATGCATTAATTTCATCCCCAGAAACACTTTCTAAACACTTTGTGAATGGACCTTTAGCTTTCACTTAATGGCAGTAGCAGCAAAAATTGCTATGCAGCCTCTCGATTCTCCTCTGAACGCCTATAAGAGAGCCCAGACTACCTTTGGAGGAAACCCATTTCAACCGCACATATCCTCTCAATGCAATGAAAAACCTTATGATTCTAGGTGAGGTTTGAACATTGCCGCTTGCTTTCTTTTTCCTTATGGCCACTTTTTATAATCCCCCCGTATGTGGCAGTGTACGTTTTAAACAGCACCATAGCCAACAGAAAAAAAATTGGAACACAAACCACAGAAAAAGTCCAGAGATTATAAAGATTTGAGGAGGTGATGAATTAAGATAGCACATAAAACTGAACAGCATACTGAATCAGAATCACCAGATATTAAATTCTTGTGACACCTGTGATCATTTCTCCAATATTGTCCTATATTTCACCCTGCTATTCATGGTTGCATTTAAACATGATTCAAAGGCGAGGATGGATAATTTTACACTTATTCTGTAAATGCTGCCATGTGTAGGCAAAGCTCAATCACATTTTATTTTAAGACAATTAAACGGTTGTTACTCATAATATTGGAGTTAGCTGAAGCAGCCCTGAGCTGATCCCCAGTTGGTCTACTGCTAGGGAATCACACACACACATGCACACACGCACTTTTCTTCCGACCATTTCCCATCCTGATGTAAAGTCTGGCCGGAAACAGCCATTTCCCTGAACGTTCCCATCTCTCCTCCGGCATACTCCCTCATCCCTGATTCATTGCCAATAAATCACAGTAAGAGACAGAAACGGACAGAGTGAGACAGAGTTAGTGAGAAAAAATTTAAGAGATTAAGAAAAGTGGAGAAGGAAGAGGAGATGACAACATAAACCAGGGGAGAATGCATTGGAGATTAGAAAAGAGAGATGAAGGAAAACCAGATGTGTCCTTGTCAACACCGCACAGGGGTGGAGTTTGCATTGCCCAATATGGCAGAGTGTACATGAAAGCACTGATGTCCTATTGAAGAAAACAACAAAAACAAAAGAGAAGCTATGAGAACAACATCACTAAATACCATTTTAAAGGGCGTTGATCAAAAAAGAGGTGGGTTTTCTACTTTTTTAACATGAAAAGAAAACATTCTGACAAATCAGACAAGCAGAAGTCAAAGAGAACAGGTTATGTTTCAACCACAAACTTTTGAGTGGAAAATCCAACCAATTTCCAAAAAGAGTAAGAAAAGATAGTGACTAATCAGGTGAAGCTGACACCTGTATAGCATTTATGACCTTTGTATATATTGCACGTCTGACCTTGTATATTTAACAAGCTCTGATGAGGGCTGATGAAAGAACAATTGAAACCTGAGTACTTCGGTCTTCCTAATTATGAGACAAATATTGATATTTATTTAGATACTGAGATGTGATACCAACTTTTTTTAGAATTTGTTTTACACTCTTTGGAAAATAGGAGATAAACTTTTAACTTTGTTGGTCTATTACATAAAAATTACAAAAAATTAACTCTCAAGTCCTCAAAGTGGCCAAGTTACCCGGACGGAAACTATTTCCACATGGCCCTCCTTGTTTCTCTCATCCTCTACTTATGGCTGAGTAATGTACGCCACCTGCAAACCCCACCCAAGTGAAGAGCTTTTTGATCATGTCCTCTCTCCTGTTTACTCTCCCACACAGGAGCTCCAGTTACCACTGCCACTTCCCCTGTCCAACTATCAACATCACACCTCATTACAACACAAGAGATTTCAGTCACCACTCAAACTCAGCTCATTTCTTTGTGGGTTTACATTGTCTCCTAAAATAGAAGCTGGCAACTTTGTCCCTGTGGCATAACAGCCGTGCATGGTCCATTTAGTAGCTGCTTTAGAGCATCGTGCTCACAAAAAAAAAGGAAATTAACAACAAAACCATGACAGCTGAGTAGAAACAAAAGCCCCAAATAGCCACTAAATGTGAGAAAACAGTTTTGTAAAAAGCAATAATATCTCATTTGTCCTTGATGAAATATACCTCTTTCTGTCTCATGAGTTTATTCACAGTAACTGTCTCTTTCAGTACTAAAACTTTTGATATTGAATACATGCAGCGTATCATCAAAATGAAAAGCCATTAATGAATATTTCAAGTAAGCCAAACCCTGTCTGAATCATTAGATGACATATTGCAATTTAAAAGAGGCAATGTTCCTCTAGAACTGCTGTTGACATTTCTTCAGCGACACATGCATGCACAGTAACTCGTACTATCGACCAGCAAAGTGCAGATTGCCATACTGGTTACAAATAAGTAGACCTAGTGATGCACAGATGGTCTCATTTTCTACCTGCTGTGTAACACCTGTGACACAGAAAAATATCCAGGCATTGAGACACATTATCACCATGAGCCCCTACAAAGACTGTAAATAGTCATATGTTTAAACTATAAAATCAAGTCACAAACACCTGATAATAGTCAATCTAGATGTATATGTGTAATCCTACATTCTATATTCTATCAGTTTGCTGCTGAATCATAATTACAATACCTGTGTTGAACAAATCTTAATTACTTTGGAGGCCAAAAGAATGGCACACCCTTGTATTTACCAAGGTGCGCTGTGTACAGTTTAAGAGTGTGGCGCAGAACAATTTCAGCAGGAATGACAAGAATTCAGGATTACAACATTTCCCGGAATTTGTTTATCCAGAGGAAGAGCTATGTAAACAATTTCTATATACAGAACCTTATCACATCTGCACAAAAGCAGCGTGTCTAACTCCATCAAATATACTGTATCCTAGAGCGGAAATGTAAAATACAACTATGCAAACGGAAAGTATGCAGGGGATTTACTTTAGTAACATTAACAACTTGAAATCCTCAGATCAGAATACGATTTTTAAGTTGAAATTATGCAATTTCGACTCTGCTGCATCTGCCAGCCATTAAAACCTATTCCACAGGCCAATTTTTCCATGATGCCTGAGATTATTGAATGCACATTATGATGCTATCTTCAAGACATTTTAATATGGGATCCATTTGACTGATATAAGACCAAAATCAAATTCAACTTCCAAAGTTCTTCTTGCAGAGTAGTACGTCATTAGCAAAGTAGTTGGCCAAGATCTCCTGCTATTCACAAATTTTCCCTACAGGGTTTCCTGTCCTGATCAGCATGGGCAGATGGACCCCCTCATTACGGCGACCCCAGATGAAAATGAGAGCAAAATGAGGCCCATTACCATGCGGGCGTGACTAATATGCCCCTACAGACCTCTCCACACACTCTGGACACACTTATCTCACATGCACATGCTAGTCACACATGTACACACACAAAAAAAGCCAGATGTGCATGTGAATCAATAACGAGCATGTGAATCAATAATGGAACTGAGACAAGGGGAAGTTTGTAATAAACTTTTGCCCTATAATATTGACCAGATCTTAGGCTGTTTCATGGGGGGTGGATATCTGGCTCGTACCCTGTTGTGCGTCTTAAAACTTGTTTAGCCATTCACATATGTGCAGTGTCCTTTATCGTTCCTGATGTCATTGGTCCTAAATGCAACACTGGTTCAGCCTAATTCCCCATACTAAGAGTCCTACCTTCTCACAATCTCTTCACTCTTGTGCTTCTCTCTTTAAATTCATCACCTTACTGGATTTGCAGTCATCAACCTCTAATCCACTTATGGTCTCACGCTAGCCTCAATCTTCAGGTCGAAAAATCCTTTCTTCCAAATTTCTTGTTTGCTTTATTTCAAATGTGTATTTACCTATTTCTTCTCTTTCCTAAAGCATCATCTGCCATTTCCTTTTTTGTATTTTTCCACTGAAGCTGCGGCCTGAATATATTTTCCAATCCAAACCGAACTGATCTGAAAGATAACCACCAGGGACAAACAATGCCCAACAAAGGCATCAAGTGTTTTTCTTATTGTGCTCACATTGCTCCATGCTCCACTCATATCGTCATCTCTGTTTTAACCAAACTATTTCTTCCTCTTACAACCTTTCCCGTCTCTTGCGTTTTAACCGCCCTCCCTCGCCTTTGGTGAACAGGTCTGCTGAGTGATTTATAGCCTTGCAACAGGCTGGTAGACGAAGGAGGAGAAAGGGAGGCAGTGTAGATCAAGAGAGGAGGGAGTGAGTAGACATGAGGCTGTTTGGCATTTGAAGTACATGAAGGAGTAATATAAAATACACCTGGTCCGTCCATGGGGCACTCACTGTTCATAGAAACAAAGAGAGGGGAGGAGGGCACAGGGGAGGAGAGAAGAGAGGGTTGGACCGCAGGGGAGAGTGGGGAAAGAGGGAAGTGAGGAGTGGATGGCGCAGGGAGGGGGGGGGGGTCACTCCGTGTTTCCTTTCAGAATGGCTTTTATGGTGTAACTTCAAACGCTGACCTCCCACGCCCCCACCCCTATATCACCCCGCTCCTTTGCTCCATTCGCCCCTCCCTCCTCTTTTTATCACTATTGTGTATGGCCAAGTGGACTGTAATTGGCTATTCTTTCATTAGACTGATTTCAGTATTCTCTGCCCCCCCACAGGAAGAGGCCCTTTTGCTGCCCCTTAGAAGTAAGTGTATTTGTGTGTATGTATGTGTGTGTGTGTGTGTGTGTGTGTGTATGTTATAAAATGTGCCAGACGGTAGGTATCAGGTGGTTTGAAGCGAGCTGCCCTGGCATTTCAGTCACTGTGCGCCCCAAACTTCAACGCAGGAACAGAAGGTAATCTAATTATGTTCTAACGTAAAATAGCCCAAGGATTTCAGACAATGCTTAAATATGTATAAATCTGGTTTTGGATATTGCATATATATCACATCTGCTAAAAACTATAGTTTAGAAATTTTCAGAGGACATGAAAAACAAAACAAAAAGGCAGCAGACTTGGCCAGATATTTATTCCATGTCACCAAGGAGCACTTGGCTAATTTGTTCAAGGCATAAAATGAGCTGTTCAAAAAGACGAGTGGCTTTGCAAAGGTTTCCAACCATCTACACCATGTGAGCATATTTTGAGTGATATGTAAAAGCTGCTCTACTCTCGCTAATGACTTCTGGCCCTCTGTGGCTTATAGATCAGTGTGCGTTCATTAATGATGCAGGCGTGTGCAAGTGCTTGTGTCAATTAGTGGGTGGGGGGGGGATTAGCCGTCTCCAGAGAGTCCTAATTAACACTATAGACACCAACGAAACTGGTATTTTTTTACTTTTTTATTTTGAAGTGAATACTGCAAATAGACAGGAAGTGTGGCAAAAGAGAGACGGATGCAATGAAAGAAGATAAAGGTCAGTCCTGAATGTCAAGGCTCAGTGTTGGCAGCCTCCCCCAGACCAACACAGACGCCACTTACACCTTGACAATGACCACACACGCACACAGTATGTGATGTATACAAGCTCTTAAAAGGTTAAACGTCAGTGGAGGACAACATAAACACAGACTCAAAGTACAGGGTAGTTTGTCCTAGCAGACACAACACATAAACAGAGCAGAGGATAATTGTGTTGTCAGACAAACAAAATTAGTTCAAATCTCAAAAATCACAGCAAATGCCACAATCGTTACAAAGAAAGAAATTCCCAGAGGAGAAAGCGGACACATCACGAGTAAGAAGTAGAGGCAAGAGAGTATAGATTGAAGACTTAATACTGCAAAGTGCCTACCTCTTTGTAGTTCACCTTGGGTTCTATTCTCTTCCGCTTTCTGCCCTTTCCCTGGTGACTCTGACCGAAGAGAATCCATTTTACAACCTGCGGGAGGGAGCGTGGTGGGGGTGAAGTGGTGAAGGCGGGAAAAAGAGGTTGTGTAGAGGTATACAGGTAGAAAGATTGGAGTGAGAGGGAGGACAGCACGAGGAAGGATAGGGAAAAAATGGGAGGGATAATCACAAAGATTTAAGATGCACTTTTTGTCTAAAGATTTAAGAAAAATGTACAGAAAAATACTTTAAAATGACTTTTGTTAGCTTTCAGAACACTTAACAAGTGTAAAGCAGACAACCAGTCAAATACACATCCGTCTATTGCGTCTTCCTTCTAACACGGTTCTATAAATTCCAACTTTTCAGCGCTCACTCATGCAACATTTACAAGTATGGAGCACGGCAACTCCTTACTCTCTGGATTTTTCATTAAACAGGCAATCAAAACCAAACTCTCTGCGCCTTCAACTGTTCATATACATGAATCCACAAAGCAGAGCAAACACACAGTTATGATATGCATTTTTTGTGTCCTAAGAAGTACAAATAATCCTTTCAGGTTTGATTATAAAGGATCTTAACAGGAAGATGAATGGGAGGATTTCAAAATATAGGAGAAGCAATTAGGAACAACATGGGAGCTTTATAGGAAATCTAATAGGCAGCATACAGATTGACACGCAACAGATGCAGAGCGCTGTGTACCGCACTTCACTCTGGGGCAGACAGAGGGAGAGACTCATACAGGGAGCAAATGAGAAAAAGAGGTAAATGAAGTACAAGAGAGGTAGATATATAAGATGGTATCAAAACACTGTGAAATAAAGCATGTAAAGACCATAAGGGGAGAGAAACAAGGAAGAAGCAGTGAGAAGAAACAGCAGCAAAATAACTTGGTGAAGGAAAAGAGACTGATGAGAATCAGATAATAACTGTAACAAGCAGTTTAAATTTTAAATCTGAAAGCTGCTTCGGAGTCTGTCTGCCACTCCCAGAAGATGAGAAGAAGAGACAGAAAAAGAGAGAGGAGGAGAGAGTACCTACCTCTGCTTTGACTTCTTCCACCAGCCTCGTCTGTGACCACACGGCACTCCTTTCATACAGCCACTGAACAACAGAGAAGAAGGGAAAGCAGTGAGCTGGGGGCAAGTGATCAGGACGGAGTGGAATGCTTTGCAGAGGCAGAGAGCCCGAGCGAAGCAGGAAGGGGAGGGAGAAAGGAGAGGTGGGAGGAGAGGGAGGCGGTGGGAGCGCTATCACTTGTTCCTCTGACGGAAACTCGCTACTTGACTCCGGAGGATGAGAGAAAGGAGGAAAGTCAGGGAGAAGAGAGAAAAATGAGGAGGAGGAGGAGGAGGAGGAGGAGGAGGAGGAGGAAGGAAAAAAGATCACCTGACTTACAAGCAACCGACAGAATGGACACTCACCTTAGTCCTCTGCACATCTATTCCTCACACTCACACAAAATGTAGCTTTAGTCATGCAAAAACACACCTACGCAAAGCAGCTAGTAGGCACAAACATACTGCACTTACTATCTCACCTTATTAAGGCTTTCAGTAGAGCCACTGCTCAAGTGATGTGAATCACTCACGAGCGAGAATGGTGACTGCTGTGTGTATGTGTTTGTGTTGGTGTGGTGGGGAAATGAAGGAGACGGAAAGTGGTATATGGAAGCCAATAATAATATCACACTGCTGACACACACACACACACACGCACACACGCACACAAGCACACACACACACACACACAGATACCCAAACAAACAAGAAGCAGCAGCGGCACATCATATCCAGCCTCAAGCAATGATACACACTCCGCAGACATTCCCACGCACACACCAGCATGCGTAGCGTTTCAGCTGCCATCGTTACCATAGCCACACAGACATAAAGTTCAGTACTATAACTGCACAGCTATGTATTTCTCTATGACTATTTCACAAAAGTGCTCCAGCCGCAATAGAGGTACAGAGGGAGGGAGGTGTTAGAGTGGGCTATATAGAATGGAGTGAGTGTTGAGGCAGTAAATTGGCATTGTGTAACAGGATACTGCACATAGCTCTTTTGCTGCTCAGATCTCCACTACTATCCTCTGAATAGCAACCTCTTTGTGTACCTCCAACTCCCTGGTCCTTGTACCTTTGTTTGTGTAGGGTTTGTCTCATGAGTCATTAGACCGTGTGTACAATTTTAGCAGTATTTCACTTTTAAGGCTGCAAACACGGCTGAGTTGTTATGTTGGAAAAGTTTGACAGTCAGTTTTCAACAGAGAGAGTTTGAGCTCAAGGAATTTGGCTTCGCTATGAGGGAGATCCAACCAGTTTCTGCACAAAGTAACAACTTGAGTTTGTGATAACTGTCATTTATCAATAACCTAGCTAGAAAAAGACAAACATAAATAATTAATGTCATAGATGTAGTATAGAGGGAATCAGGCTGAAAGCTCTGGCAAACCAAGGGTAAACTTTATTTAAACACAGTCTCTCAGCCTAGCTCCATTCTCCCAAAGGGAGTGCTTACTCATCTAAACTCTGAGGTCTAAAATAGGCCTTCTCATTTCACATCTCTTACTCCAGGATTGGTGAATGTCATTGTTTATTATTAGGCCAAACCATTTCCTGCCTTTCTCCAATTTGAGCACATTGTAGAGCGATGGATGGGAGGCAGATGGACATAGAGAATCCAACAGAAAAAGATCTTAAAAATGTGTTTGCATGTTGTGTACACAACACACAAGCGTTTGCATTTGTAAAAAGGTTTCAATCGATCCGGCTTATCTCAATAGCCGGTGACTGGCACATCCAAAAAAAAAAAAAAAGAAGTCTGTGCAAGTGCACTCAGCCATCATCCAATCAGGTGTGAGAAAACAGCAGCCCATCCACACTGTCCTTCCCGCCCTCAGAGGCCCCAGAAGGGCTCCAGTTACATCATCACATAATCTAGAAGGTGAAGGTTCCCAGACATCAACCCAAGAGCAGACACACAAAAACGAAGGTACTCACAGTGGTAAATAAGATCAGTTACCATGGAAATGGGAGAATTGAAGAAGCTGTTAAAGTGGATTGATAGTGTGTGTGTTTGTGTGTGTGTGTGTGTGTGTGTGTGTGTGTGTGTGTGTGTGTGTGTGTAGCCTTGCAATCCTAGAATCTATGACTGTGGGTCTTTTTCTAGAGTGCAGAGTGAGAGTACAGAGGCAGAGCAGCACTGCTCACCATTTTCAGATGAAGTAAAAGAGATAGTGATTCAGTGACACAAGAGCAAGAGCACTGTACATTGAAAGCAATTTCCATTGAAGAAACTTTCTTTTTTATGGGAAACCTGCCTAATAATTTCAAAACATTTCTTCATTTGGAGCTGCCGGAACATGCTGTGATATGGAAAATAATCATCATCAAGCAGTATTTAAATGACTACTGGCCAATAGTCACACATAATTTAAGCTGCTGCTGCATGCATACAGACTATTATCTACAACTGATAAGGGCCATCATTTTAGTGGCATTACACAGTTGTTTACAGCTGTTCAATGCTGAGAGAAATGCTATCCAGCCATTGTCATAAATGCATGTAGCATATTCCGCCCAGGAAAACAAATGAGACTACATGTAAGACTTCTGGATCTAAGCATTAGATCTTAACCTATGCTTGAGTGTAGCTGATGACATGGTCTCAAAACCCCATTGATTTATGATCGATTTGAAACAATATTCTAGTATGTTGTACACTCTAACTTCACTGCAGTCTGCTCTTGACCATCATTAAATACTCAGGCCACTTTTTGTCATTCTAATTCATACGAACTAAAAAAATAAATAAATAAAAAACCCAGACAGACAGAAAGACTCCTCATACCTTCGGAATTCCCGGTCGATCGAGCCAGTCAGCATAAATGGCACTAAGCGTGAGGCTTTTTCTGTGACACAATAGCACAAGTGTTAGCAATTTTGCTATTATCAAAACTGTAATTGTTATTGCCCAAGACAGCCTTTGAAAACATGTCTCTGGGAAAATATGACGGGGTCATGGCAGACATGAGTTTAGGCCAACACCTTAAACAAAAAGAGGGGCACACCCACTTTCCTATACAAGGTCTAGCAAACAGGCAAGTACAGACAATGAATTGGATTTATACACATGCATCTTTTGCAAGCAAATATGTACATGCATGGGTGTAGCTGATTGGGGCCGGGGCCAGTCGATGTATTGGACATGAAAAATTTGAAATACCATTCACAGAACAACAAGTGACTGAACTGATTTGCAAAAACAAATGTGCATGCAAAAAAACATTCCACAGCAGTCAGATAGCATGTATGCAAACTGTAAATTATTCTCTCAGAACACACACACCGAGTGGAGGAGTAACCACACAGCATAACATTCACCAGACTATCAATCCTACCCATCTGTGCGTTGAAAAAAATTCCACATTTGCCTTCCCCTAAGCTTTTACTGTACCGTGACGTTAGTCCATTAAAGGGATTATTTTGTAATGAAACACTCTCGTTTGCATTTTTGGATACTCATTCTTCCACACCTCTGGATACTCATTCTTCCACACCTCTGGAAACTGGAAACACTTCTGAACTTTACATACAGTTACATAGGGTATTTCTAAACTTTAATATTCTTATACTGGACATGACTGTAGCACCTTCTGCCCAAAACGCTCTGTTTCTGTAACACTCCTGTCTTATTCTAAACTGCTCTGATTGGTCAGACAGGGCGAGATGCAAGACAGATGCTCCTTTTTGTTTGAGGTGTGCCGCACGAGCCGTGAGGGAGTTTCTGTTTAAACTTCCAATTTGGAACTTGGAAATCCCAACCTTTCGGTGAAAATGGAAGGCTCCGTCAGAATCAGTACATATCAGTTAAACTGTGTTTTCAATGCTTGAAGCTAGAGGTTAATGTAACATCCAAATGCACACATTTCTATCTATGAGGACTGTACGTGTCTGTTTACAGTGACACAGAATCAACAGACATTTGGGCCAACACGGAGTCGCACTGATTTGAAGCTGATTAGCTATTTCCTATGGATGGATGGAGAGAGTGGTTCAGTGGCTAAATTAAGCTCATGAGGTACTCTTTATAATCTGATATGTACACAAGGATTTAACGCTCCAATTTTCACTGACATAAGTGACTTCATTCAGGACAATTTCAGGTCTTGGCGAGATGAGTTCAGCCATAATAATGAAGCTCGTGAAAAATAAGCTTTGTTGTTTTGCAAGATGTTTTTTGTTTTTTTCATTCATGAAATGGAAATGTTTCTGTAATTCATTGGTTGGTCAACATACTGTCGCTGTGAGGAACTGTGATGCCTGGAAAATGTTGGATTCTGATTCAATTAAATCAACAAATCAAATGATTTTTAATGATATTTAATTCTATCTTGTTTAGATAATTTTGTATGAAGAAAGAGCAGTACGTCTGACCATGAGAAGGTTGGCCATGACCCCCAGCAGTGGGTGTCTATTCTTATCCGAAAACCTTCTCGTCTCGTGTTGTTTACTGACGGAGGCATCAGATCCAAATATTGACTGTGCCCAACTCCCTCTGTTTAATTCAATCAATCTCTGCTAGTCCAGCAGCACGCTCCACATGACAGAAAAGCAAAAAGACAACTGGTAGCAGAGGAAGAGAGGGGTCTGAAAAGAAGGGCTGAGAGTGGGAGAGAGAATATGAAACACAGGCAGGGAAAAGAGCAAGGCAGAGAGGGTTGTGAAGGAAGAGGTTAATGAGGCAATGAGGAGGAATAGAAAACTGAATGATTAAGCACACGCAAAGAGGGTGAGAGGAAATTAAAGAGGAGGAGAGCAGGAGGAGCAGTTATCCTTTTACACTTCAATTAATATGAGTGTGGACGAGATTGTTCACTTAACAGGATTGGTGTTAGGCTCTTTTATTGGCCGTGTTTCCCCACCAGGACCAGATTATTTAGAGGGGGTATCACTAGATGTTCATGTATTTGACTTTACTTCTATTAACATCACATCTGTCAACATCTGTTTCGGAAAGTTTGAAAGCTACTCTAAAACTGAAAATTGACAAGTAAAGATATTTCTCATTTGACAAGAACTGGAAACCAAACTACTACTACTCTCGAGCAAACCAAGGTGGATTAAATGCACCAATGCATTTTTGCATTATTCATGAATCACATTGTAATCATAGCCACTTACATACCTCTCCATGTCAGGAAAGGTAATCAGGAACATTTGCAGGAAATCCTGTTCAGAAAGAACAAAAACGACAGACAGAAATGGAGGCATTTAGCGAGATGTGGGAGGAAGAGAAAAAGAGAGGCACGCATACCTGATCTTAAGTTGAGTGTACAAGGTCAAACAGTGTTTACGTTCCATCCATTATTTAGCGGGAAGATTCAGACTGTCACAGCAGAAACAGGAGCCAGGTGGAACACATCAGATATCTCACACACACAAATACAGACTTCCAGGTGTGATCACTCAGCTGCATGGCCCCAGCAGAATAAACTTATGTTGCTGCGCTGATTTACAGTCATCAATCTGAGAAGCAGCTGGACCATTTTCAACCACAGTTCACACAATTTTGCTAAAAAAGTCAATCTGGAAAAAAGATTAATCTTAACAGCACCTATACATCCACTTTCTATACCCCTTTAATCCAATTTAGGGTCGGGGGGGGCTATCCCAGCTGTCATTGGGCGAGAGGCAGGGTACACCCTGGACAGGTCACCAGTCCATCACAGGGCCACACAGAGACAAACGAGACAAACAACCATGCACGCTCACACTCACTCCTTGGGACAATTTAGAGTCACCAATTAACCTAACGTGCATGTTTTTGGACGGTGGGAGGAAGCCGGAGTACCCGGAGAGAACCCACGCATACATGGGGAGAACATGCAAACCCCACACAGAAAGGCCTCAGACGGGATTCAAACCAGGAACCTTATTGCTTTGAAGCGGGTTAGGGTGCTAACCACCACACCACCATGCAACGTTAACAGAACACAATGATTTACAAATCATTAAACTCTGTACAGGAGGTAGCAAAAACTGGAAAAGTTATGCCTTGCTCACAACAGCTGGTGGCACGAGATCCAGAAGCATTACAGACTTCTCTTGGATCAACATCTTTTGAGAATGAGATAAAGCAGAGATAGATAGAGATACTGTCCAGCCATTTTATAAATCAAAAATTGACAGTCTTTAAAAAGCAAAGGATGCTCCATCATAAAATTAAGCAAGAAAAGGTATCATCTCTGCTGATATCAGCACACAATTCAAATGCCAGGATCATGGGGGAGCTTCAGAGCATGTTATGGGCTATAGTGAACTACAAACGCTGCCAACCAGTCAATGCATTTTTGAGGGAAGATTTTGCTTCAGCAAACTCCAAAAACAACATGGCTCTGTAGTAAAAGAGTCCAAGAACTAAATTAGCCAGCCTGCAGTCTAAACCTGTCACCAACTGAAAACGTTTAGAGCATAAATAAATAAAAAATACAGCAAAGGAGTTCCTGGACTGTTGAGCAGTTAAAATCCTCTAAGATTGTCTATTTAAAATGAGAAAACAGAAAAGTTGCCAGAAAAGGTGCTACAGTAGTGTGCATGCCCCTGTCTAATTTTTTAAAAATTGCTGGTATTAAACTTAAAATGAGTATATATCAAAATCTTTTATGTTGTATTTGAATTACTTTAAATAAAATGCAGTGTTTAAATTTAATTTGCAAATCATAGAACGTTGTTTTTAAGATTTAGATCGTAAACAGCATGCCTGCATCAAATCTGCCAAGCCATGATTGAGACTCTCCTCTAAGTAAATCAGTGAAAAACTACAGCCTCACCTGAGACAAAACAAGCTGCCCATGGTATTTCTTCACAAATAATCTGAAGAATTCAATGAGTTGCTGCTCTCCCACTTGACTGGCCAAGAATCTGAGGAAGAAGTACCCCTGGATAAAGGGCAAAAACAAATAAAGACAACAAAACGTAATCCATCATGACAATACAGAGATACTTCAGTACACCTCAATTAAAACATGCCAGCTATTGATATTGATATTGATATTGATAAAAGGATATTGAAGGATTACTTCTATCATTTGATTTGCTAAAAGCCCTTTTCATTTCCTTGTCCCTTTCTTTTCCCCCGGTACCCTGCCCCTTTTTTGTTCCTACCTTCCTACTTTCACAATATTAATCTCTCACCTTCAGGTAGTGGACTTGCATGAAGGTTTTCTCAGGGTTGAGAGCATGTTTAACTGTGGAGGAGCCAGAGTCACTGACCTGACCGGTCTTCTCCATGTTCGGTCTGCAGCAGAACAAGAAGAGCAGTGACACAAAATTACACATGATGACAGGACAGGTAATGGGGTCTGTGTAAAGTGCACAGAGGAAAAAAAATCAACACAGGAAGGTGTCTCGAAAACAACACGAAAAGGCAGAAAGGCAAAATCAGAGTATGATGTTACAGAAAAAGTGAGAAAAGCATCTTTTTATTCTATTCCACTCTTAAAGCCATAATGTGTAATATTTCACGTTGTCTATTAACAAATTTGAGTCTTATAATTCACAATCGTTATTAATTACCTCCATCACAAAAGTGCAGTGTTCTTATATTCTTTTTATTCAGCATACGAATGTACATAAGAGTGTTACACTCCAATGAACGTCTCCATGTTGCTCCGCCATTTTAAAACTACGGGATTTGTAGAAGGACATGTCATCAGCTTCGCATTTTCCGTTTCCACATTGGAAACGGAAAATGCGAAGCTGATGACATGTCCACATTGGAAACGGAAAATGCGAAGCTGATGACATGTCCTTCTACAAATCCCGTAGTTTTAAAATGGCGGAGCGACATGGAGACATTCATTGTCCGTGAAATATTACACATTATAGCTTTAAAGACATTTTAGCTGCAAGAAAACCACAATTCCAACAGAACAGGTAGACACTGTCAGCAACATTTAATTCAGCCACTCAGCCAATCCCTCAATGGTGGACACATTGCAATGTTGTCATGCTTTGCCTGAGGCAGCCTGCAAATCAGGCAGTAGATTTATAATAGCATACTATAGTGTCGATATGACCTCACAGTGCTGTGCTATGACTTTAAAGCCCATGATACACAGAGCTAACATTTCCCTCTTCCACAAAGAAAAAATGTCTGTGACAACCAACACAAAAGAGCCAAGCTCTAGGTTTCCCTTTCTCTGTCACACATGCACAAATTATACTTTCAACCTCCTTAAACACCAGCAAACACATATCAAACTGATAAAAGCCTAGCAAACAAACCCTGACATGGGATGTTGTGCAATGATAGTTTCAGTTAGCTGGTATTGATCAGGACAAGCAGATTAACTCAGTTTGCCAATAGGAAGGTCTTGAAGGATCAGACTCCTACCAAGTCGATACCGCAGGCGCCTGGCCCACCAATCAATACACCCTTCTTCACTGGTGAGTACTTTTTCAGAAGATTGCTTCATGACAAGACCAGAGACAAAAATGTGGACAGGGTGGATATGAAGAAGAACATGGCAGACGAGAAAAGGAGGTGTGTGAGAAACGGGGCACAGAAGATAGACAGGAATGTTTGGTTTGCTGACGAGACTAAAAAGTGGAGTCATCAGTTTCCTGGAATTTCTGAATTCAACTGGACACTCTTACAAGGACTTTCATCATGCATCAGAGGGTGTGATCTACTTGTGTGCATGTATGCACGTCATGTAAATGTTATGTGTGAGAAAACTCTAATGACTAATGACCTGATCTTGGGAGAGTTGGTTTTACATCTAACAAGAAAGGCTCCCTTAATGTTATCGGCCATATATTTCTCCCCTTTTTAATTATGGTGTGGGTATTTTTCAAAACCTGTTCTCAGTTCATTTCCATATCCACGGTGCCAGTGGTTGTCTGTTAATGAGATCAAATTGGTTCTTTTTAGGGTTACCTTGGCATGCTGTATCCCTGGATGTCTATATGTAAGAGAAAAGAGAAACTAGGCCAGAAAACAAAAACAATGAGAGAGCAAACACATCCAGAGAAAATAGTTCAATTTTGTGCATCTGAGACAACAGTGATAGATCAGAGAGAGAAAAAATCTTGATCCATCATTGCCATGTTAGACAAAGGAACTCCACCCTTCTCATTGTCCAGACCAGGGATGTATATGGATGTGTTAATCCTTGACTTTTGCAGCCTCTGTTTGTCTGAGATGATTAACTAAAGCTTTAGGAGGAATTGCTGCTCACTGGCATGAACGTCACACAATAGCTCAATGTATTTCAGAATAAATGGTGCTCTTATCCGACTTGTAAGCCTTGTGTGTAAGAGGGAGGGTGTTTGGCTTTGTGTGTGCATGTGTGTGTTGCCATGCGTACACCTGGGTGTGTCTGAGATTGAGAAGGAGAGAAAAAGGGAGAGGAAAATCGGGAGCTATTACTGATAGAACCTAATGTCAAACACGCACACATGCACAAAATCACACACTACACACACAAACACAAGAGGTTTATAGCTCCGCAAGCCATATCCTGACAAATTACACTGGGTTGACTGTGGAAACCGGATAAGGTAGAGCAGCGCTCCCAGCAGCCCAGTAAATCAGCAGGGAGAATGGCGTCTGGCCCAGGCTGCCCTAAATATAACTCATCTGAAATGGACTGATAAACACTGGCCACTGGGGCCCCTGCTGGATTGTGGGGTGTCAATTGTGACCTACTGAACTTGGAAAGAACAACCTGCCATCTAGCCATTGTGTGTACGTTTATGTGTGTAAACTGGTGAGGATGGTGTGCTTATCTCTATGTATAATCCCTTTCCTTCCCTTAAAAGAAAAAAATAAATTCTCTGTGTATTGTCACAGCCAGCTCTTGTTTATTTGTACTATGTTTCAACACTTTCTAATGACATCAGAGCAGCACGGTCACACGCAAGCAGACTATCTGTAACTCCTTGGGTTGAACGAATTGCATAGCTTCATCATGTCCATCAAAACCTATATTTATAACCTAAATATCTGGGCTCAACGTTTTTGGCTAGATTATAGGCTTGAAATCAGTTTATCCAGACATATCTTAAAATATATCAAATAGGCAAGGTTTACATACAAATTAATGTTGGAAGAAAACTACATCAGGTGACAAAGGGGTCAACTGTCAATGATGAGCTGGAGGAAGGTCAAGGAGGCCATTTACAGTCAACACCATAAACCCTCCCAGGACTCAGACTGGAATTACAATCTCCCTTTAAACTACGAAGACATCTGATGACACCTGACCCAAGTCATCCTCATGACCTCCTAAGTAGATGAATGGTCTACTTGTGATTTTTCTGTATTTATCCATCCATCCATCCATTTTCTAAACCCGTTTAATCCAACTCGGGAAGGCTGGAGCCTATCTCAGCTGTCATTGGGCGAGAGGCAGGGTACACCCTGGACTAGTCGCCAATCCATCACAGTACTTCATTTATTTATCAATTTATACACACTGAGTAACACAAACTCCTCCTTTTATGCTAAAATAGAAGTCAAACATTAACGCTGAATGTTGTGCATCACATCAGATAAAACTTTTGATATGTTTACTTAAATATTCCAAAAAATCTTTCATTTAAACATCAGCATTTATTTACAGGATGGAATGGAAAGAAACAGCATGTAAATTAGCAGTATTGATAGGGGAAATGATTCATCCCTTGTAAATATTCAGTCATTATTATTTATCTATCTATTTATTTATGTATTATTGAAATCTTTCCTTTTACATGAACACATATGTTGAATACCTGTATTGTGCTTTTTACATATTCAGCTGACCTGCATGTACTATATGACCTTCAAGAGGTTAAGCAGCAATTCATTGTAAGACCAACTCTATTTTACCTCTTATAAGCACCCGAAGGCATTGTACTTGCCAGGAAAGGTCTTGGAAATTATATGAAAGCACTTCGTAACCATACAATTATGATACATCTCCACCGAAATTCAAGAAATAAATAAAGCTCTGTTGTAATGTACAAGTTGACAAGTGTGGAAAAGCACAAGCGTGCTGAGTAAAGTAGTAAGTAAAGGCTTTGCTGCATCTGACAATGACTCAACATGTTCAGTCATTAATGTGTGATCAGGTTTCCCTTATGCCTCAACAGCCTTTACAAATGCTACAAGATATATTAGAATGAGGAAATGTCTTCTCTTCGTCTGCCACTTTAGCTGTTATTTGTGTTTTCTATGTGTATACAACACATAGCGTTAATATGTAACGTAATGCGTCAAAAGGTGCGGATCCACACGCAGACAGTACATGTATGTGAGAGTGCACGAATTGTTTTTTTGCTTTTGAAATGTTAGTTTTCTGTTGTTGCTTTAACCCTGCAGGAGCAGAGAAACCTAAACCTGATCCTCCTAATCACCTTTGAGTCTGCCTTGTTGGGGAACACCCAAACAGACGGCTAGAGACACACACACACAGCCTATTTAACCCTTTCACTTTCACACACATCCTCTTATTTCAAGATTTGCATTGCTGCTTTAATATATGCACTGCCACCTTGAAAAATCTTTACACATGTTCTGGAGGAGCTGGATGTGAGAATACAAACTTTTGCAAAGTTTACCCTGCCAGTTTCCTAGTAAAAACTGCAGATACAGCAGACAAGCAAGGGTGTATGCTAAGTTGCTGCTTCATACTTTTTGCTGTTGGCTTCTATGTTGCTTCCGTCTTGCTCAATGTCATTATGACAGATAGACATTAAAGGTAGACAGGAAAACAGCCTTTTCCATAGTGTACTTTTAGCATCATGCTTTGACTCCTGTGAGTTCTTTCCAGGCTCCATTCCATAGTTTTTCCATGTTTTGAGAACGCGTCTCAAGTGGAGAATCTCCCCCTGCACAGTGGATCTGTCAACAGGCATCTGCGGAAAAGATCTGTAGCCATTCTCTGTTCAATCTCCAGACGTTCTTTGGTGATTATGTGTTAAAAACGGCTTTTGTCACAATCTTGACTTCCATATTCAGAGTCTGCTACGACGTGAAGGTTGTCAGCAAGTTTGTTTGAACAGTTTTCTCATTTCCAAACGCAGTCACCCTGGATGGATGAGGACTCCGAAAACACATAAAAACTTAAAATCACTGTTATCAATAATCAAACCCTGATGCTTCATACACTATTAAGACAGAATTTATTTAAATTCTAAATACATTTGTGTTGGATGTGTTTCAGTTGTATGGGACATGGTCAAAGGCAGGTCCCAAATCAGAGGTGACATGAAATTACTAATACACTGCTTTTCTGTTACAGCCTCTTACTAGTGTGAATGCTAACAGGGCAGTTTCACCATTTAAAGAGTTAACTCCTGATTTAGGTTCACACCTTTAATCCCCTGATGACAATGTTCTTCCACCCTGGATTAAACAAACAGGGTGTGGGTCCCACATTGTCAGAATCAGATGAAGAATTTGTGTGTTTCTGCTGTTCCCGTGTAATGAACTTTTCTGAGGCATGACAGTGCAGCACACCTGAGTATATTTTGTTGCCACACCTGCCACACCTGTGTCTCTGGAATGCACATAGCTTAGATTTGTGTCTGTGTGTGCAGACACTATGGAAAAATTGGGTAAAAAAAAAATCTCCTTTCCCATAAAACTGTGCTGCTACCATGTTTATGGATACTTTGGTTATTGTGAAAATTCCGATCGCTTCACATGAATGTCTTTTAGGCTTCCTTTTCTGGCACTGCAAAAGTTCAGCAATAATCCAAATTATTAACAGCTATGAAAGACTGCCTCGGAGAACAGACTGTATATCATTTGCAGAAATTCCAAAACAATCACAAATACATTTGCTTTGAGTATCGGTGCACCTAATGCATGTTTAATAAATGTATTACAGTGGAAAGCGGGTCGAGCACCAATACCAGAGACGCATCAATAAACTGTTACACTGACTCCTGTAATAAGAAGTTAGCAAGACCTCCATCACTGCATCTTAGTAAAGTATTTGGGGTCAAGTAAATGTCAAATGCGCTCCAGTGCTGTTTCATTATCCTTCATGATGTTACTAAAGCACAAAAAAATGTTAAAGCAATTCAACAGAAACACACACCTGAGGATCTGAAGTTCCTCTTTTGAGTTCTGCAACTCGTCAGACAGTCTCCTCCATCTCAGCAGTGCCTTCAGGTCAAACTGCTCTGTTGTCTCGTGCAAAGATAGCTAAAGAGAGAGAGAGATGGAAAGAACAAACCTGAACCAATATGTATATATACATTTTAAATGATATTTTTATTATAAATTTTATCAGTGAGCACACAAAGAATCCATTGAAAACTTATCATTTCTGTCTCTGTATCTCGTTGATTTTGGCAACATGTGTGAATGAGTATGGGTGAATCAATTTTACCAGAGCCAAGTTCATATCATAAAGGTGTCATGATGAAGTAGTACAGACAAAAGAAAAACACTGGGGAAAATCTAAATGGTGTGGGAATGCAAGGAGGAGGATTAGGTCTGCATGCACATCAACTTCAGGATTACAGCTGACGTATGTGTTGCAACCAAGCGTACATACCAGTGTTACACCCACTTCTTTTGTTCTCTTGTTTTCCTTTTTTCTAATTTGCCCTCTGAGCTGAGGGCACGTGAAGCAGCGTAAAGTACAAACTCTTCACACTCGAGGTCTGAATTTGATTTACTTTCTGCATGATCTCACCCTTTTAAATACTCATTTATTGAGGGATGCTGTTTTTTACATCTCCGTTAGCTCCATGCTTATAGTTTTCTGTTTTTTCTAAAATAAATATTTTCTCTTTCATGTTGCTTGCCAAACCTCTCTGACCTTTCACAACGCACTTTTTGTTTCTTGTTTATGCTTTTTGTGGACATGGATTGATGCTGTTGTGAACTGTTTCCCCATTAGCTTGATGATTAATGGTTTTAACTCAGCAATCTTACTGCCAACTACCCTCGAGATGCATTCCAACCAAAACAGTTAAATGTATCTATTCCGGGGCAGTTGTTGAAGAAGTAGAAAAGGAAAATTGGAATGTAGAAGTTTTTCAGTTTCTGCATTATCCCAATGTCAAGAAAGTGTTATTTTTTGAGTATTAACTGAATATTGAGAATTTATATTGCCATTTAAAAGTTCTTGTTTACTAGCCTAAAAAGGCAGCTAAGAAGTTATTATCATAACATATCATATTATCATAAAGACAATAACAATCAAATGAGGGTGAATTGTACTTGTTGTGCTTTGGCCCAAATAATGTCTTCCAGGCAGGTAGCAAAGCCCTCACTGATCCATTCCTCAGTCCAGTCTCTGGCCCCGATAACCAAGCCAAACCAGGAATGGGCAATCTCATGGCAAATCCGAGACCCACACAGAGACAGGCTGTTTGTTCCAGGTCCAGGACTTTCATCATACAACACACTCTGGGATAGGAAAATGATATGGGGACTGTGGAAGACAAATGGCCCGGCATTACATACAGTTAAAGCTGCGGTCGGCAACTTTTTCTTAGTCATATTAGCTTGAACTGTCATGGGATTCTGGAAGTAGAATATTAAATAGGCTGTTTAGGAAAAATAACGAAATCTGTAGCTCCCTCTGAAGCCTGTAATCATGCTTACAAAAACCGAGCGCTCCCGGCTGTTTTTAACCAATCAAGTTAGGGTGGAGGAATCCTACCTGTCAATCACAGCTTGTGCACACGCTGCTGAGCGTGAGTCTGCCCCAGCTTGTGTGCGCTCACACTGGTGTGAACTCACGTGCACAACCTCGTCCACAGAGGGGGAGGGGTTTGGGGGGCGATTCGGAGCTTGTTAGAGGTTGGGGGAGGGACCTGAAAGTTGTATCAGTTCGAATTTTCCGACTTTAGACTCGGAATTTTGAAAACCTGCCGACTGTAGCTTTAAGGATATAAAAAATTCATTAATTCTAAAGAGGATCGAAAGAGTAAGCGAACTAAATTGAAGATAAAAATTGAATGACTAAGGAGTAAAAGGTTTTCATAATAAAAGAGGTTCAGGAAGAAAGGGAAAGACAAGACAACAAAGGTCAACTTAAATGATTGGAATAAAAGGAATACAATACAAAGAAAAGCTGAAAACATACTGAAGTTCCCTCCAAAATGATGAAAGAGTTACAGAATATTACTGATGGCATGCTCAACACCTCTAATTACAGAAAATAGAGCATGAGAATGTCATGTACAAACAACCCATGCGTTTGTTCTAATTAGCATGGGAGTCACAAACCACCGAACCTTTTCTCCATTCTCTATATTTCGTTTCGCTAAAGGCAGTTTACTCATGAGTCATGACTCATTTCAGACATAACTGTGCTGTACAAACTGAACTGCCAGCTTACAGTAGGCAATTCTGATAGCTTTTGCCGGACTGTTACAGGGTGAATTTTGGAAAAATTATATGTTTGTGAATAATCATACAGGAAGTGAAGTGCATCCGAAGGACCACTATATGTAAATCTCAAGTGGCGTTTAACACTATGCATTGATAATAATCTATTTTCAAAACATTTTGATAAAACATCACACAAAGTGCTTTGAAATTTTTCAAAGATATGAGGTTCGTTTGTATAGACGATTAAGTTAACTACTCAAGTGCCTCATTACGCTTTCTTTTAGCTGACAAGAACATTTCATAAAAGCTCTGAGTAAACCAAAACTGAAGGGGAAACAGTTTGCAAACGCATATTACGGTAATATACCACCACTTCACAGTGTGCAAATCACAGTTTCCTTTTTTAAAAAGCCGACATCCTTCAACTTTCCCTTTCTTCTCAATTAAGAAAGCAAATTATAGGTTTGACAGGAAAAGTATTTTAAGTGCTAAACGCTTGCCTGCAGCAAATATTTCACTTCTGATATAAGCACAGTGCCACACCTCATTCATGTATCAGTTGGCTCTATGCACTTTTAGAGGTGGATATCTTTGAGTGCACCTAGTCTGGATATTGCAAAGGAATAAATCAAACAGATTTTTATACTTAAAAGAACACAAAACTAGTGGTACTTTGTGACTGAATCCAATGCCAAAAGCACTCCATGCCATTTTAAGTTTTGAGTAAAGCAATGATAAACATGTGTTCAGTTTGTCACACCAGATAATCACAAAACCAAGCAATGATTGAATAATTACCAAGTATTCAACATTAAGTTCATGAGAAAATGAGCAGTTTCCTCTGCTCTGGGAAAGGGAAGGCAGAAACTGCCATAATCATAAATAGATATGAAAATAAATAAATGTCTCAATAAACTTGATATCATAATGATAAACACTACTAAAATATAGTAAAAAAAAATCGATTTTGCAATAAAAAATGTCTAGCATATGAAAGAAACCTTTACTTTTCCTTTAAATTTCTGCTGCAATAATTTGATCTTGCGTTGACCTTGTGTGGTGACTGTAGACGTGTTACTACAAGCATGATATATGATTGCGAAATTGCAGTGAAAAAAGAAAAAAAAGGATCTAGACCAAGACAAGGAAAATCAAGTTTGGAAAGCAGTCTAGTGGCCTAAAGCAACAACCCACTGTTCCTTTTTTTTAAAAAAAGGTGTGGATTCAACATTTGTGTAATATTAAAACATAACAGAATAACAGAATTAGTGTACATCTTGCAAATCCTCAGATATATTCTTTTTATCTAAGAGATGAGCTGACAGGACAAGACCATTCGCAGAGACTTGTCAAAGCCAAGTTCATGACTGAAGACTTTTCTGGAATGCCCCCCCCCCCCCTTTTTTTTTGTAACAAGCTCTTGGTACCCTGAGGGGCTTAGGGCCGCCAATGCGTGAGAGGGAAGCTATTCTTCAACAGAAGAATGGCAAAAAGGTCGTAGAGGTGTGGATGAATAGCCTCTCTTTCTCCTGGCCCATATAACAACACCAGACTGTCTAGAGATCCTTTCACACTCTCTAGATCTTAAGTGTCCAGAGCACCATTGACCTGACATCTGCAGGATAATTTATGGCAAATTGCAGGTTCCTAGTGAAAAGGTTTTTTTAAAAGGGTTTTTTACCATCCCACTCCTGTGACAAATATGTTAAGGATAATTATAAGTTACAGAAGACATAACTCTGTGTTTTATGTGACTTTAACCAGCCTTGTAAAGCATAGTCATTATGTCAACTGGATGTAAGAGTAATGGAAAAGTATGCCACCTGAAAAAGTATGAGCCCCACTACCAGCTACTGACACAGCTACAAATATCTCACCTGTTGCAGTGACAGTTTACTCCCACACCTACCAGAAGCCCACATGCTGTCGCTATTGATGAATAACAGAGAGATGTTCTCATCAAGACAAGATTAGCTTCTTAAATCACCACAGGAGTTATTTTTTCCTGCCCATAACCTAATTATGGTGACAAGAAAAGTCGATTATAAAGGAAATCACATAGTAAAGACACAGGTGTGCCAGGCAGCCTATTTTTGGTGAGAACAAAACCGGACATCTGGGCAGCACCACTACTCTTTATTTCCCTGAGGACTGTTACATCAGATAAAAGGCATGCTGTCGCCCTCTATTATTTAGGAACATGTCAGCATCATAGAATGGGGTCTTATGGGCATCATTTCTGAGACAGCATCACAAATCTAAATCCTTGTTTTTCCTGATTACACAAACAAAGGCCCTCACTGGAGCAGGAGATGCTAACATTAGCCTTATGAGTTTCTTTGTAGCCTAATCTTCTTCCCCCACAATTGGATAAGCATGCCTTTGTTGTCAGTTCCAGCACTGCGTTTGTGTGTGTGTGAGGTAGTGAGTGTGAAACACAAAGACAGCCTTTCAGAGACGGCGCTTGCACATGTTCCTCTGAGGGAGACGGAATCCATCACTACAGTGACAAATAGTGTCATCCCACCACAGTGGTGATGAATAACAACGGCATCTTTCACCTTCGCTGATACACTGACTGACATTAGTTGACATCAGGGACCTGTCAGGGATATATGCATGAGGACACTTTTACACAGATCCATGCATATGTAATCTCTGTCTAGGTGCACCTTTTACCATTGTATCTGATGAGAGTTTTAGTGGTTTTCAAATAAAAGAGCAGTCATTTATTTACAAAACAAAACTGTCACAAATGCCACTTGTATAATGTGGTTTTGATTTCTCCCATTGAGCTAATTTACAAACTTATCTCATGAATTATTTATTGAAGAAACAAATTACACCAATAACTTCAATCACATAGCATTAAAGCATAGTAATCTTTAGATAAGTTATCCATATTCATGTCCTATTTGCTGTGTTTGAGATGTTTTTTTAAGTGTACAGACACCAGCCGATGGCAGGGAGCAGGTGAAAGAAGAAATTTTTAAAAGTGATTAGTTCATATTGCTGTTTGTGGACATCTGTGCAACACATATACAGGCTCTTTCTGCGACTTGCACAAATTGAATAATCCAACCACTGTGTCTTCCCGTGAGGTTGTGTGGAGGTGTGCGGACATGTTCTTTTGTGCTTTCAAGTTATACAACTGTAAAATTATATGTAACCAATGTTCATTTCTCACATTTACAGCTTTGCTCCGGGCTGACCACAGTTTGTCTTCAAAATTTTCCCTTTCTCCTCTACCTCTGCTATTTCATCTCACTTTCGCTTGTTAACGAAGAGTTAGGCTGTTTGACACGTTCTTAGGTTTATGTTGCTCTCAGAACGTGTTCAGGTGCATTATTTTGATTCATTCACACCCTCAGTGTTGTGCATCTCACACTTGGGGACTAAGTTTGAGACTAAGTATGATAAAAAAAACATTTTTTTGACATTTCAACCCTTTAGCAGCTTATTAGGAGTCCATAGAAAAATAAATTAAGACAACTTTATGTTTGTGACTGTGGATTTCCAGTGGTGAGATCATAACTACTAGAAGTCCACCTTCAGTATTTCCCAGTAAACTTATTTAGACTTTTTTTTATCATTAGACTTTGTATTAATGACTTTTTCCCAGATGGCCAATCTGCGAGAGAGCCTTGAACGAAAAGTCTATTAAAGATGTGCTGCATTTATGTAAATAATAAATCAATGACACCCATGACACTGATGGGGCAAACTGGCAAATTTGGACAGGACCTTCCTACTATCAAAAAAAATATATATATCCTCAGCATTACCAAAACTTAATGTTTAATGGATAAATGACTGAAATGATGACACATTTACAGCATGAAAATTAATTCATATTGCCAGGCCCTATTTTGTGTCTCCTTTTGATGTCCATGATGTCTAATTGTTTTGAATTGGCTGCTAACTGGACAACAAATTGCCTTTTGGGTGTAATAAAGCATAGTTTTGCTCTTCTGAAGAACAAAACGGGTAAATTATATGGAATCATACTTTCTGACATTTGAAGGTTGCCAAACATAGATTCTAGTCTCTCTATGTATTTTATGATTGCAACAGTCTTCATGTGGTGTATCTCAAGTTTCAGAGAAAAAACTATGCACAAATCACTAAAAAACACTCACACACTGCAAATTTTATAAATGCCATGGGGCTTGAAAGGGCTATGATTTAATATCCTGGTAAAAAAAAATAAAATGATCGCAGTGAATGGCATAGAGTAACAGAGACCTCAGGTGAGCCCCTTGATGGTGGTACCCCATTGAGTTTTAACGCACAAAATGAAATTCTGATTAAAGTCCTCCTGTGCTTTACACGACAACCTGACAACTCTGAGATATCAAGGTTGGCTTGGCCTAAGGGCTTCAGAGGTGTGAACCAGGGCAAATCTTCAATTTGGTAAGAAACAGATTGCAATAGTGTCTTGCTCCTCCATCTTTCTATCCATTATTCATCCTTCCATCCATCGTTACTGGCTGTAGGCCATTTTTCCCCCAGCGGGACACTTCCATGCATAATGCAGCAGGGGCCTTATGATAGTCCTGTAATTGACATCCCCAGCCCGGCTCAGCCCATAGCTGGGACACCAGTAAAAAAGCCCCATGAGACAGGGGGACAAGGCAAAAAAATGATGAGGGCAGAGTGTGTCTATACTAGATGTGTAAAATCAGAGGGTATGAGCAACAGCGACACACTGAACGATGGACAGACAGAAAAAAGGAAAAAAAAGATTCAATCGAATGAAATCAAAATAAACTGGATATTTAGGGAGAAAAAAAAGAGCTACAAGGAGGAAAGAGGGTGACATCTGTCATCCTGTGTAAAACATTTAGCTATTTTCCAAGCGCAGTGTCATCTCCCGGGTGTGATTACTGTTGAACTATTGAGCCAACACGAAACAGATGCTGCTGTGCACATAACTACACACTGACACAGAAACACACAAACACTTTTAAGACACACTGACAGGCCAATACATAAATGGATAAAAAGCACCCGTTAGACAACTAACCCAAAAAATAAAACTTGTCTAATCCTTTGCATTCACACAGGGGTTGGAGGCCTGGCCTATCCTGGCTTACGGGAATAGGCTTTGTCCCCTTTCACTCCCTCTTGCACAGAGTCTGTGTGCTATTTTAGACTCAGGAGCTGGTTTGACCAAACTCCTACCACCCTTCGTTCTTTTTTCTAACAAGCCTGACTTCAAATGTCTGGCATTCCAGACTGGCTGCAGAACAGCTCTCTGCTCCCAGACGGGGCCCCATAGGGCCAGGCCAAATGCCACACCATGTAGGGGCTGATCACATGAACAAGAGCCAGGCTGAGGCCCTCAGAGAGCCGCCCCACCTACATACACTTCATCGCATCAGAGCCTGAAAATAAATAATAGAAATGACACCAGAGGTCATCTGGTGCAAAGGACGCAAGTTTGTTCCTTGAGTCTGGAGAGAGGAAGACTTTGAAGTGCATTAACGGATAAGACCGCAGGTGTTAAACCCTTTCTTGCATATACTGACACCAAGCTCCGAGAGAATAAATGGTATCATGTGGGCCATTATAACTACATGATGTCAGGAATACTTGTGTCCAGAGCACCCACACAAACAACCATAAATGCATCCACTCAAACTCCCATGTTTTGAAAAAACATTTACTCTCAATATGAATTAGTGGTAATGTGACATCAGACGTCTGATCCATCTTTTCTTAAGGTAAAAAAAAAAAAAAGAATCCATGGTGCACTTTGTTCCCTGTTTAGTGAAGACAGAAGAAAAAAAACAATTATGTCACGACAAAGGAATGTCCTAGTGAGGGGAATTGTGTGTGTGCAGGAAGCTGGAGTGCGTAATTAAAACAGTATTGACACTCACTTGTGTATTATGGCACTTCTTTCTGTGGCTGAATGCCAACAAACTCTCAATTCATTAGAGACCAAACAGCAAATATTTTACGTCACTGGAGGGGAAACACACACCTATACTGCCACTGTTTTTGCCTGCCGTGTCTCGCCATAATACAGAACTCTTTAATATGGATAATTTAAAAAGGGGCACACACAATCTTTTAATGAGGGCTAATGCAATGCAGTTTGGAGTAATTCTGGTCTTAACAAGGCCCCGTCAATCAGTTTAAGGGAGATGTTGACGTGACATTTATTTCTCATTACCCACATTCCCGTATCACTGCTACCATTTGCATGCAAACCCCATCACTCATCACACAGCACTCAGATTCCCTCTTTTGGCTTACACTACTGCCTCAATGAAAAGGACAGGAGAAATCTATTTCACAGGATTATAATTTGAGACACTTTCTTGCCTGTGGGGTAATAAATAGCCTTTTTTTTCTCCCTTATGTAATGTGAGAGAATGAGACAGTGAGGAGATGGAAAGTGAGACGGCTTAGTGCTGTAAGGCTATATGAGAAGTGTTTGACAGAATGGAAAGATGGATGAAGACGAGATCGAAGTGAAATTAGCCAGTGAGCAGAGCTGTCTCTTCAAAGGAGGTTTAAGACTGCCACCTGACTGGGCTGCCTGTCTTTTACCATGTCTGATACAGTGTTAGTTAAAGGTGTTTAAGATTAATACTTTTTACATCTTACAAACTCAGTGCTTCAATATATATTCAGAAAAAAATAAAGTGAAATAAAAATGGTAAAGCAGAGCCACTGTCACATTAAAAGCTCTTAAAGGTGTGCTTAGATACACTAGCGCTACTAAATCAGAATCAGTAAATTAACTTATTTGGCAGCTATAATGCTTCATTATTAATTTCACAAAATATATATTTTTTTAATTAATTACATGTTCCTGTGGTAAATATTCTTGTAAGAATCTGTCTTTTTTGTCAAATTTTGTCAACAAAAACTGAAAATCCACCAACTTAACTCATTCATCGGGGCTAAAAAAATCAATCTCAGACATCTAAAGGATTACAACAGGGCATTTCTAATCACTTGTTTCAAATGTGTCATTTTGGTAGACCGAGCACAGATGACCTACAGACATTTAAGCGTCAAGCCTTCCTAAGACAAATAAAATCACTTCCAGCCTTAAGGTTCTACTATCACTTGCACGCCCCAGGATGTACGCAAAGATCAGCAGCAGCGTCCCTACTTCCCACAATGGGCTCATCCATCACTCAGGGGAACGTATCCTGTGTTAGTAAAATGGGGGTGCAGTGACAGGCCTGTCTTGCCAGAGCCTCTAATCCAGAGTTATGGCACAGTGTGCCTGTGTTACTGTTAAATGTAGTACTATATGCCAGCTGTTGCCAGCAGCTTCTCATCTGAGAGTTGTTCAAAACAACACATCAATCATTCACCAATAACTGCTGACAGCACATATGGCACAGAGAGTTACAGAGAGCAATGCTGGGTGTAAGTTGCAGCCATATACATTCAACAGGTCGTGCAAATTTTAACGAAAAAAAAACAAAAACGTGACACGATGCATAACACTCGGCTCTCAATCAACAGAAGAGATAAAAGTAGCTTCTTCAGTCGTGAGAATAGACTATAGCAAGTAAAGTATACTGCAGATTGAGGGAAAGTTGAGAGACCCAAGATAACTTGAAAGGAATGTTCCTGCAATAACAAAACACTTGCTTAAGAGTATCCTGCTATCTTCATTAAGAGTACAGAGGAGGGTCTGACCAAGAAAAGAAGAGACAAGGGAGCAAGAGGAGATGGATAGTAGTGGCCTCAGCTTATGGGGTTTGAAGCTTTCCTGTGAGCCTTCAGCAGGAAGTAAGCAGAATGACAGTAGAGAAAAGAAGAATAAGTTTAAGTAAAAAACCTTAACTACTTGCAATCACTTAAAAAAAGCACACACAAGACACTTTCAATCCTTCTGTCCAGGTGCAGGCACGCATGTGCTGTCTTTTTAACTCCCCAGGATCTTTTGTGTGCCTGTAGTCGAAAGGGAGATCCACTCAAGGTAGGAAGAAAGAAACACCTCATCCTTGACCATTTGATTAACAGCTGTCCACTGTGCCAAAAAATCTGACTCCCCACATGCTGCCCTCCCTACTCTGAACTCTCCAACTGCCTCCTGAAAGAGCGGGTCTGTGTCACACACTTCTAGGGTTACTTTGCTGATCAGACTAGAGAAGAGAGCAGAAAGGCAAGAAATCCACAGAGACATCAGAAGGAAGGGAGAAATACAGGCAGTGGGAAGATTAGGAAAGAAATGGACTAAGAAGGAACAGAAAAAAGAGGACAGCAAATCTCAACAAAGAGCCAGGAAGTCTGATTCACCACTGGCAAAAAAAAATTGGGGCAGATACTCAGCACTGAGGCGGGTTCAGATTAAAGGTAGGGTAGGAGATCCTGGATTTTGAGTCCAGCGAAGCTGCATTTTGAAAATACACAGGTAAAAAGTCCCAACCCTTTTCTTCACTTTCCCCCCGAAGGCACGCCTCTAGAGTACATGAACGCGCACGAGCACGAAGGTGCACGAGCGCTGTTCTGACAGCAAGCATCGATCGTTGCCGTATTTAGTATTTAGTATTTAGTATTTAGTATTTAGTATATGCTAACTATAAGTTTAATAATGCTAGGTGCTAGCCAAGCTGGCTCTAGTTTAGCTTCCTGCCAAGCTTCGTTCACGGAGCAGGGTACGCGCACGGGGGGGGGGGGAGCAGGTTGCAGTTTGATAGACGGCATCAGAATCCAATCATTGTGAACGGTCCGTTCACAATGATTGGATACTGTTTTTCCTAGATTGTACGTTCTAGAGGCCACTAAAACTTTTCATATTTGTGTCAAAACTTTTAATTAATTGGTTGCAATGGGGGTGTGAAGAGTATT
Source organism: Odontesthes bonariensis (assembly GCF_027942865.1). Classification (NCBI taxonomy): domain Eukaryota; kingdom Metazoa; phylum Chordata; class Actinopteri; order Atheriniformes; family Atherinopsidae; genus Odontesthes; species Odontesthes bonariensis. Next base: position 18,646,199 of record NC_134511.1, read on the forward strand.
TCAAGCAATACGTAAAAAAATGTTCCAGAAAAAGATCCCCTACCCCGCCTTTAACATTGAAAGTGTCTAATTAGCATTATATTATGTGTTGTTTTTTTTTTTTTTAAATAGATGACAGTAGATTGCAATGGATTTGCTCAAATTACAAAAAAAATCTAGTTTTACTTTTCAAAAATGTTGAATTTGCATCACACATTATATTACTGCTGACTAGGAGTTACAGTTTATTTCCAATAATGATCAGTTTCCACTCATTTTTTACATTTGATTTAACAAAACATCTGAACGCTTTTCGTACTAATAATTTAAATAGATTTTTTTTATGTTTAATTTGAATAGGTTATGGTTGACATGTGAGTGTCATTTGCTAACAAATTCAAATCAAGGTGATAGGAAAAATAAACCAGGGCCCAGCTGCACAGAGCACCTTAAGTTTTTAACTAACGGGACATTGGTTAAATGTTGATCCTGTCTGCTGATGACCTGATCTTCATGTTGTATGAGCGCTTGAATCCTGACATAGGTGCGGTCAGTCACCATTGCAGGGAAGCCAAATGTGCCATCCCATCTCTTCTTTCTCTTGATAAGACAGAAAACTTCACCCCAGTGTTAATCAGACTGGTAAAGTAGACTGAGACATGATGAATGATGCAGTTTACCACTACCTTATCGACATGGATTCACCAATAACGGAGAAGAAAGATCTTGCCGCATAAAAAACGTAGAGCGGTCCTTCGCTGTGAAGGGGCTGAAAGGCCACAGACGCTGATAGTAGAGTGACTAGACTGTAAACGACTGGACAAATGATAAATTGTTTTCTGGTCATGCAACACTCTTCTCTAAGTTGATTAATTTACTACTAACAACAATGAGACTGCATGTTTTTATTTACTATGATCCATATGATGAACAAACATGCTCACAAAAAGAAAATGTTCTCTGTAATACAGTTTGGTTTTTCTGATTTACACTTTTGACAGTGAGACGGCAGATAACATTTTGAAAGAATGCAAACTTCCAAGATTTTGGTGTGAAACTTCCAAAAACTGACATCCAAAAAAATGTTTTCAAAAAAAAATGTTTTTAAGAAGAAGAAGAACTTATTTGAATGTTGGTCTGAAAAGGAACTGAGGTGGCTAACTGAGGCACCATTTGTGAGGCAGAAATGATAACAATAAGGTTATAACTTTAGTTGCAGGTTTATAACTTTTCTGATGAATAACATTACATGAATGGATTAATGTCCCATGTGATGCTCATTAACTTTCTCTTCCTCCCCCCCCCCCCTCCCATAGCGTTGTCTTAGGTCCTTTAGGTGCATCTGTTCCAAGTTTCTTTATTTACATTTTTTTTTCCCTACCTGTTTTTCCTTTTTCCTGCTCATTGTAGCAAAAGTGTGCAGTTAACTAGCTGCTGGGGCGTTGTGTGGTAACATGAGACAAAACAAAGTCATGACGGACAGGAAAACAAGGTTGTAGTGTGATATCTCAGGCCCGAGATGAGCAGAACAAGTGTACTTCAAAATGCATGGGTGTTTTGTGCAGTTGGCTTTTAATACTTCCCAAACTCACATTTTTTTCCTTCATTCCATTTAAATTTAAAGTTAAGATTAGGGATTGAAAAAAGCTAATTAGAAATGTTTTATCCCTTTCTTGTTTTAACTGTTGGCATTTGGGGACAGATATATAATCTATAACAATACAAAATAGAACAAGCCAGTGAAACAGATGAATCAGAACATTTTAGCGAACAAAAAACTATTCCAATACAAATTTGAAGCCTTACTTACTTGACGCCTCCGGACACTGGAATGTAACCGCTGCTACTTAGCAACATCAATTAAACAAATAATTGCTGAAACATTTGTCATTCTTGAAAGTTAAACTTTACTTCAAACTCCACGGGTAGGTTCACAGGGACCTCCTATGACGCATTAAGCACCTCTCCTCAATCTGTTGTCTTTCCTGCTGTCTATATTACAATATTGCTTTAATTAACTTTGTGATTCTATTTTCCTTTACATAGCAGGTATAGTTATAGTCATAGCTATAGTTTTGTGTTTGTTAACATCTCTATGCTGTCCTATCCAAGGGGAGTTCTTCCTTTAAACTCTTATCTGCCGTCTACCCCTCTATACTCATGGCGGGGATCGAACCGAATTGAGTAGTTGATGCAATCTGTTTCTTAACTTTTTAACTAACTGAATTAATCTGTATTGAATTGGATTTCACCAGATTGCAATGGAATGAAATGTATTGTTAGTTGGTGCTATATAAATAAAACTAAATTAATTGTAAAAATCTCAAAACTATATAATTAAGTCTATTAACACAAAAAGAGATCAAAACGAATAGTAGTTGGATTGTTGTATTGTCAAGACTGTTATGTGAATTTGGTTAAAAAAGCAGATGTTTAGAAAAATCTTATCAGTGTCTAACCTTATCAGTGTAAGACAAACACACTACTTTACGCCCAACCCAACCCAGTGTCTCAGAGGAAAGCAGAACATCAATTTAAAAACTAATGTTTTGATTTGGGAACTGGTCAACCAAGTAATGTGATTATTATGCCTTTCTGCTGGGTTCTAACATGCAAAAACGGCTGCCTGGACTATAAAAGATGGAAAACAGCTCAGGTGGCACACTAAAAGGGCTCCAGGACAGCAGGGGATTATCCTGTGGGGTACCAACTCCCCCGGTACTCCAGCTCACTACTTCTTCCCAACGGGGACCAATGCTAGATGTAACATCCCGCTAACCCATAAACAAACAATGCAATCAACTGAAGTCAGGCTGAAAATCCTCCAGTGCCACTTAAAGAGGTCAAGAGGCATACACCAGTCATAATTTTTAGCTGTGCTTGTGGCAGATATATGACGGGTCTAGCTTGGCTGCATTGCAACTGGAACTAGCAGTCCAACCACTTGATTCTTTTTTTTTTCAGGTAGCCTAAACTTATAAAATAAAAAGAACATAACAACAAGATGACAAATGTCACATGGAAAATGATGTATTTAGCTGGATGAGCATGACAGCCTAACTCTTTGTAGGGCCTGTTTCTTGTTATTCAGCTTGAGAAATGACAATAAAGAAAAAAAGCTGTTAAAAACTGATAAAATAGGCTGATAGATGTATATTCTGTATGTGTGTGGGTTTATCAGACTCTATCCTGTGTGGCGGCCTTCATTTCCCCTGTCGTAGAGCAGCAACAGCAACAAGTAAGAACCAAACATTGATCTGGCTCAGTTAATGACCAACTATGAATGATCTGTTGCATTCCTCTGATATCATGCCACTGCAATATATACACATCCTTTCATCATTATTTGAACAATACACACATTCATGTGAACACACGCACAAGAATCTGCCTGTACCCTGCGAAACAAAACAAAACCCACATCATTCAATCTATTTAAGATTTATTTCAACACTTGGGGGAAACCACCGTTCTCTCAGGGATGTCAGACATGTTTTCAAATGGGTACACTGCAAACACAGTGATTTCAGATTTGTCCTGCATGTCCAGCCAGCACTTTGGGACACAGAGACCTCAGCTTCAAAGAGCGAGAGGAAATACCATGCCCTTCCTGTCACTCCCAGTCAGACACAAATGACGTCGTCGCGATGTGATGAGAGATTATACATTAGAAAAAGAAAAAAGTTGAGAAAAAGTAGGAGCGAAGCCAGACAAAAGTAGACACAAATGTACAAATCTGATACATTATTACTACTTACTAATGTTCAGGAAACGGTGGGTGGTTTGACTATGATAACTCAAAGCCAATTTATTGTAATTTAAACTTCGGTTTACATCATTTTCATCCCCTTTAATCATTCAGGACAATGCACTTTTTGTTCAGACTGGAAGCGGATTTAACTTTAAGGGATTCCCCTGCTGTGCAACACAGACATCACTTTATCCCATGTCCACACTCTCCTATCAATGTTTAACCACCTTTTGTTTTTTTTCCTCTCCCTTACTGGCTCCTAATTTTTTTTTTTTTTAAGTTTTACTAGTAGCTTGGGGAGAGGTAACACATCGGAACTACTATAGTAGTTGTCACATGATCAGCCAGAAACAGGCGGATGATAGGAAATAGCTCAGACAGACTAAAAGCTATCATGCATCTGTTGATAACTTGCACTGCTTTTGAACTCTGAAGCTTACCAGAAAAAAATGGATCATGTCGAAACACAGCAGGTTGTTGCTCACATTCTATAATGAGAATGAATTAAAACTGCTTGTGCACAATCCTCTGAAGTTTTCATTATTTGTGTGTGTGGGAATCAGAACAACTTGAGGGTGCACAGCATACGTGGCACAACCCTCGAACACAGACATGCCCTTACTTGACTTCTTAATCTTCAGTTTCCTGCCCTCCCCCTCGTATCTCGGAATAAAAACTTCACGCCGCTGTGATTCCTCCCCTTGCTTTGCCTCTGTTTCCCCTCTGTGTATCACACTACAGCAGCTTTATGTCTTCTCACCACAGCTCCCTGGCCCATAGCCCCCGCACTCCTGCTGTTTCCACTGGGGCAGTGCACAAAAACGGTGCTTGGCACAATCCCAACAACTGGGGCCCACATACCTCCCAATCTCTAGATTAAATAGCACCAGTCTCTGAAGTCCTTCCAGGGGCTAATAGCTTTTGTTGCTGGGAATAATCCACACATCCTCTCCCACATCCTGGGGATCCGCTGGCCTGTTGTGAACCCCGCCTTTGCTCTCTTAATTTCTCTCTCATCTCTGTCTTAATCTGCGTTTCAATTTTGGTTGACCTCCCAGTCTTCCTATAGCGCAGTCCTGTGGTTAAGCACAAGGGCATCCAGAGCTAAACCACCAGTGTGGAGGGGAGGATGCAGTTGAGTTAACGTTGGGTTCAGAACTATGCACTGTTTTGTAGGGAGTCAGTGCAGGTGCTGTCGGAAGCTTAATGAATGTCCTAAATCTCCTTTCTGTCAACTGTAGCTAAGTGGAGCATAGGCAGCTAAGAAAGAAGGATAAGTGACTGGGAGTTATCCTCATAAGGAAAAGAAAACATCCGTCAGAGCCTTGATGTCAGCACTTGAAGTATATTCAAAATAAATACAGCAGAGAGGGATATTTTCAAAAGACTGGGATTTTTTTTTTTTTTAGATAGATCAAAGAACATTTGAGAACGAGCTCCAAACTAAGACCTGCTTGTCGCCCTCTGTTGTTCAGAATGTCTCTGATATAAACCACTCTTGGCCATGACGTCAGAAATTTATGCAGGATACACATTCAGGTATGAGCTCATATCCTGCCAGGGGTACTTTTCTCCAGGGAGGCCAACGAGGGGAAGGAGGAAGGCAGACAGAAAGAGAGCAAGACTGTGATTGCAGAAACTGGGATGTTTAATGACCACCCTGATCAGATTGCTTTATTAGTTACATTTTAAAAAAGCAACGAGACTGATGGCCTTATTTTCAATGTCCAATTTTGATTTAATTCACAAAGCTAGCAGTGAGTTAACATACAGTATAACATGTAGTTACATCCACAAGAGCACCATGTGCAAAGGCTACAGGTACGTAGCTACAAGATGTGATTGACCAAATATAGAAATGGACAATTTTTAGGACAGAATGATGACAACGCAAGGGAGAGAACGGTGAACGGAAAATCAAGAGAAGAGATTTATTTTGAGGCCATGAAGCAAACATCCTGTGGTTTTGCACCTACACATTGGTCTCGACTCCTTTACCAAAAGTTCACAAAAACACACCCACATGTGAATCATAGAGCCATCGGGCCAACTGAAATTCACCTGAAAAAAAGCACAACAAGTGGCCAATTGTCTGACTCACTGATTCAATCCGCTTATCCCATTTTCCAATTTGCGCACACCAGCTCATCTGCGCGTCTTAGCTCCTCTCACCAGAGATGCAAGTGCAGGAGGTGAGGATGGACATGACGAGAGCAGTCAAGCCAACAAGAATTTAACTAAATAAGACATCCTTGCTTCTGTGCCGTCATTTTAGACCAACCTCAACTGAATATGATGTCTGCATCTGGTAGCACATAAAAATAATCTGAATGTTGTTTTGTTGCATCTATTTATTTCTGTCAGATGAGTTTTGAAGGTGTTTGTGACAAAGCCTGCATTTATTTAATTCAATTTTACAACATGGGATTAAAATGTCCATGCCCCATTCAGACTCCTCGCATACAGATCCTCCCGTAAGCCTCCTCTCTGATGCTCCTTTTTTTCAACATTCATTTTAAGAACTGATGCGACCTCCAAGTCAATCCACTATAGGTGCAAACTCCGGCAGAAACAGTGCCGTAAACATTAGTTCCGCGTCTCTGCGAAGTGAAATATAAGTCTCATCCTGTCCCAAACAAAAATTAGTCGACTTAAAAAACAGTAGCCAACTATGAGCGCTGTTCCGACTAATCGATTATTCGTTCACATCCCTACTGTAAGCGGCCACCAGGTCACAGTCAGGAGGATGGAGGACAGAAATGCGAAGGGGTTCGAGACTGTTGGGAGGGGTAAAAAAAAGGGTTGCAATACATTTCTGAAAGAGATGACAAAGGAGAAATTTCTGGGATTATGAGGGGAATAGAGAGAGGTGTAGAATAATTATGGTTTTATTATGGGATAATGAAGCAGGACAGGGATGGTGTATGGACAAATTTGGGGGTGCTGAAGATTTATCAATCTGCTAAAGTTAATTGATCACCTATTTTGGCTTTATCCTAATGCTGGTGTTCAATTCTAATGTTATATTTCTTGCTGAGCAAAATATAAAAGTGGCAACAACAGAAAAAAAACATTTCTTTTTGTAAGTACTGGGGACATGCTAGAAGGTCAGAAACCTCAAAGTCCAGTGTTGAAAGTAGTAATATTGGGAAAAGAGGGGCAATGACAGGCAACTGAGCATAGTTAAGAAGGAGTTCTGGTTGGAATCTTTAATTTAGAGAGAATTTCAATGTGAAGCATCTCTACAAAGCAGATTGAGACAGAGTGAGGGGGTTTTGAAATGTGAAGGATGTCATTAATCATGCAACCCAGAGCACTTCAGCTGAAAAACCCAAGCAGAAACAGCAGGATTGAGAAAAACAAGTGCTTGATTGTGACTCTTTGCACATCTAATACCAGAGAAATCTATATATTAACAGCAGATAGAATGACATATGTATAATGATAATAAGACTGTGTTAATGAGCAATTTCCCTTTTAGTTCCGTGTCAGTGCTCTCATTGGAGTTGTTTTCAGATACATCAGACCGAAGTTTTAGAAGAAAAAAACTATTATTCACCAACCAGCAAAGATTTGGTTAAAAGCTTGTGTATGATTAGGAGCATGAGCAGTTACGAGGCAGATATGCAGGAGTTCGCAAAGGCCACAACAGAGTGGGAATATTTGACTTGAATGTACATTAATCAGACAGATTATTTTGCATATCCTGAGTACAAAGGTAACTGTTTAAATTACCAACTTATGGGATAATATGACAGTGTTGTGCTGATATCTGTTTATAGTGCTTATTGTAAGCCTTACAAGCAAAATACCCCTAAAGTTCTCTACTATATAGCTTGAAATTGCCTAAGTAATCACTGCTTGTTTTCTCTTTCACTGTGCACATTCTAATAAAAGGCAGAATTGTCATTACCTGGCCATGCCAAGGCTGGAGAACCCTGCTGGGACAATAAGAACATCAAGGCGGGGAAAGGGATGCACCCCCAGAACAGCATGAGCTGCAGCCAAACATCGAGGCAACAGTGTGAGGACTCCAGTCTGCAAAAAAACAGAGTTTCACAAAACATTTAAGAATTCACTTCAATTTGAAACAATGGATAGAATATAGTTTATGAGTATATGCTTTGCTCTTCCACATAAATCTACCACTACCACTATTCTTGAAGACATTTTTTTTTAACACAACAAGCAAAGGCCTTCAATATGATAAATGCTGTTCCAGTGTATACATTTAGAGAATGAAAAAAGTGTCATGTAGCCCTCATAGGAATAGTCTTTTTGGTTGAAAACCTCTGGCATTGTGACATAGGCATTAAACATGCAAACTGTCTCATCTAATCTTGGAAAATATAATCAGCTGAAGTCTCAGTGGCTCCTTGTCAGAACTCCACCTGGGCCTTGTGCAGCAGGCATACGGGGCTAAATACACGATGTGGAATCACCCGCTGGGACCGTGCCGACCGCTCAGTAAACCGACAAGGGTAGTCGCCATGGGAACAAGAGATGCTGTCATCTACCATGCCTGAATAATTAGTTACAGAGAGCTCCTCATCCTCGAGGGAAGAGTGACAGAATGCAGAGTCTGAGCTGGTGGTCTGCTCTCTGCAGCTGTAAATTAAAAAAGGGGAAAACAAATTTAATCGCAGGTCACAAACGATGATTTAATTCATTTCATTATTGAAATGATATACAAGTCTTGAGACAATGTGCAGTCCATCTTCACTAAGTATGGAAATGACAGCACTGGAAAAGTGGATTATATACAGTACATCACAAAGGCAAGCCTCAAGTATCCGAAAATATCAGATCGCAGACATGCAATCTCCTTCATATAATCTAATATCCAACCTAACTCCACCCCCATCATCTGAACTGTTCCAAAGATGCCAGGCGACAGCCAAGTTTCCTTCCAGCCACTCACTGAAAATAAAGACCTTCCTTGTACCGTAGTTGGAGATTCATGGGGCTTTGGTTGGGCTGCTGCTGAAGGGAAACCATGAGGGGAGGAGGAGGAGGATTACTGGAAACCACTGGCAGACCTGCCAACCTCCTGGCCATTGGAGAGGGAGACCCCGGCCCAACCCTGCCCTGCCTACAATGAAGTGGTCCTCTGTAATGTTCCAACCTACACTTTATTTCCTGTTCTCAAGAAAAAAAAAAACACTGGCTATACTTTTCTTTCCAAAGATAATTTCTGCTGGCCAGTGGACCCAGTGTACTATGGAGCAAGGTGTAACGCATTTGTCATAAAAAGCCAACTGCACTCTCAACTCTGTCCATTACCCTAGCTTCAACTGAGCCATTTTTTGGTACGGTAAAAGGAAAGTTTCCCCATGGAATGTTGAAGGGCCAGACTTGGGTTAATAACAGTCTAGAGAGGAGGAGGTCCAACAAGAAGAAAAGGACACAGGAAAACTAATAACATACCTGCCAGTCTGGAGTGGAAAGTCCTTTACTACTTCAGTAGAGGAGCTTCCAAGTGCCGACACAAGCTCAGCCTCGGTATATTTCCTATACTCAGCCTTGAGTTTTTCTTCCCTGCCACAAGAAGACCTGTCCCCAACGCCTTTTTCCAATGCTGGAAGACTTTCCATTGTGACTTGATGCCAGTGTCCCACTGCCAAAGTGAAGGTGGACGCAGGCATGGGCATTGTGACGTAGTAATTCCAAATTAAGAAATCTGCAGAGTAAACAGCGAGAAATTGAGGAAATATCAGGAAAAATCAAACTGATGTATTCTCTCAAACCAATATTACACATAGCACAGGAGCAAAGACAGAGATTGCAAAAAGCTATTCAAATCTCGAATGCCAATTAAAAAAAATACTCGAATGTATTAATTATCAAATCTTCAGTTAGACTTCCATCAACATCCAACCCTGAATCTAGTGTCATAGCAATGATCTGTTTCTCATTTTTTCAAGCTTGGACAAGAAGGTGATGCTATCATTTTTACAGTAATCCAACACTCACAGCTTTGAATAAAAACATGTCAACACTGTGGCTATCTGAAGTGCTGAAATAATCTGACATGTGAACAGAGCTTTCAGAAGTCTGAAGCAACTTAATGACTTTATTGTTAAATACCTATGCCAATATGATACCAAAGTTCAACTTCAAATGGGAAATTTGACTTTTGTTAGTGCTTTGCATGTTTCTACAAGCCCCTTTTATTAAATTGAAAAATAATATAAGCCTGATCTCATAAATGCATTAGGGGCCAACACTGTCTTAAAAGCACTTTATTTCCTTTAGACCAATTTGCTTTAAGTGTTGAGGTCTGACACACATCCCAATTTGCAGTTCCATTAAACGTACTTTCCTTTTTGAGCAATTAGTTATGCCACGTGTTCTCGTGAAGAGTTTGAATATTCAGGGTGTAACATGCTGCACAAAACAAGAGGTATATTTCTGATTTTGCTTTTTAAGGTTATAGCACTAACATCTACTTGAATTCTACACCGTGTCGAAGCTTTAAAACAGCTTACGTGAGTCCCCATCCTCAGTAGGAACAGCCTGCTCTTCCCCACTCATCAAAACCACACACCAACTGGGGGCCCGCACGGTTGCCTGCCATGTTGACATGGCAACAGGCGGCTCCTGGCAGGGGAAGAGGGCTCGGTTGTTGATGGGAGAACCTGCAGTGTAAACACACACCCTGGAGGGGTAAACAATGGTAAATCATAAACAATCCTCAGTCTAGTGTTCAAAAGCCCCACCAAACACACACACACACACACAAGTAAACCACACCTCCACTCTGAACACAGCAAAATATCCTGGGGTGTGTTTTTGCAAATTATTAATCAGTTTTATTACTTTTCAACATGGCTCAGAATATTCTAATGCGATTTGAGCAGCAGAAAACAAAGCAAATGTTTTCCGGTTTTAAAACCTATAAGAGGGAGTCAAACAATAGAATATGCATCCTGTGACAAACCTGCTGTCCTGGTCCTTGGTCCACCTCACAGAGCCCCCCGATGGTCTTGTCTTGTAGCAGATCCTAATAACACGGGGGAATTCCTCAGGTGATGTGACTCCCGTCTTCCTCACCTGCAGACTCCAGTGGTCTCTGTGAAAATGCAGTGAGCTGCCGTCTTCAACACCAGGGGCACGGCTACACAGCGAAAAGAACTGGCGCTTCTGATTCCACTGAGTAGAGGGCATGGAGAAAAGCTTCTGAATAAAGGCTGCTTGTTGGTCTGCTGAGATGACTTCTGACTGTTCAGATGCAGCTTCTGGTAGGAGGCCCAACATGGCTGTCACAGAGGCAACGTCAACCTCCTCCACCTTTGATACATCAAGGTCACAGCAGTCCAGCACTAAGGTGAAATCACTCCCACTGGTGGTGTGCCACAAATGTGAGGACTGAAAGTTGCTGGTGACAGCTGCAGTCTGGAATTCACACACAGCCTTTAATTCAGATGCGCCTCTTTCTTTAACACCATACATCTTCTCCGTCTTTGCTTCATGCCTCCCACATCCTACTGCACCTTCCTCCGTTGTATTCACCTCCTGAAATCTAGATCCATCCTGACTCCCTTCAGCCTCAACATCCTTCACACCCTCATCGGTTCCAGGTCCAATGTCATCGGCAGCCCTGGTCCTAACTCCAGAGCAAGGTTCCAGGAAGAGAACAATATGACCACCCATGAGCCTGCTTTCGAAAAGAACCGTCAGGTCCAACACGTAATGTCTGACAAGTATGTGGTTAGTATTGGCTCGGAGTGGAAGGTCATCTGTGTCAGGGTTTAGGCTCCCGTCTGGCTCCATGTCACATCACAGAAATCAAGGTCGAGCAGAGGATTGCTAAATCAGGAGTTACTGTAAGAGCACAATTGAAATGCTTAGATCTTGTTTAGGGTATAGTTTGCATTTACCATAGTGTATGTATGACTGTGAATGTTCCCGACAAAGCTACCAGTTGACATTTGTACAAGTTAACTTGGGCTATTCTGTTCATGTGCACTGTCGGGAAGCCAAATCTGTCAGGCTCTGCTCAAAATCAGCACAAACTGAAGTGTCCAACTCCATCTGGTCACACATTCCACTAATGCTTTCAAACAGGAAAACTATTGCATGATCCCATTTTGACGAGTGTTAATGAGGCAGTATTAACAAAACACCTCAGCCCAGTGAAAGAAGTAGGCTAACTATCTCCGTGCAGTACATCAAAGCTTTCAAGAGTATGAGAGATGTTGCTGTCACAGTCCCTGTATTTAGACTGCTAATGGTATGTAGACGGCTTGGCAGGCGTGTAATTACCATTTACAGCAGAAACTGACAGAGGTTATTTGGTTAAAATATATTTGAAAGGTTATGTGCGCTCACAAAAAGAAAAAAGTACAGCAAGTACAGAAACAGGGAAAAGTAGAAATAGAAACATGCCATTACTTTGATATTAGTGTAATATATTGTGGTATGTAAGCCACACCAACAGTGAACAAATAATTCAAACATTTGAAAAGTATTATGATATGAAGGGTTTAGAAAGAGCTGCAAGTGTTGCACTTAATTTTTGTGCTTAATCACCAGTGTGGAAGCAGGAATTATTTATGGTCTTAGCATCGTGACTCTTGTGTTTTCTCATCACTGAAGTGGCTTGGGGAGATTCGTAAACTGAAGTGCCAGCTGATGAGAACCACTCGGCTTTATAACAGCAGTGAATTCGGACAAACTCTATCAGTAAAAACGCTCCGTGTTGAAATGTCGGGGAGGCGATGGTGTCAAAAGTCTAAAGATTCACTGAAGCTAACCGTGTACTGAAAAATAATGTAAAAAAACATACCGCAGACACGTACTCGTTTGACTTGAATTATGTCTACAACAGAGCTGTGATCGTCGCGCCGAAGTCCTGTAGTGATGTCGTCACATTAACGCGACGGTAGCAGCTTGTAGTTCCTCAACAGTAATGTTTCCCCGCCTGAATCGTGTTTTTTATTACGCTGTACGCACTATTATTATTAGAGTGAATGTACTGCATAAAGGAAAGACATCTGAAGACAATTAAAAATCATAAACTGAAGATGTTGTTTTCGGAAATAAAGTTATAAACATGTTTTACTTTAAATAAAACATTGCTTAAATTTGAGTTTGAAAGTACAACTGAAAAGAAAGCGGATCAATCAAAAAGTCAACAGCATTTTTTTAATCATGCTGTGGCACACTTGTAGAAGATTCAATCAATTTTTTTTCTGAACTAACATACAATTAACCTGTTGAAAAGGTATTCCTCCGATTCATCCATGATGAAGTTGGATACAAAAAAAGGATGTTAAAAAAGTTTCACCTCAACCAACTTCAGTTATCAAATGCTGCCTTTGCATTAATACATGAGTAAATCTAATCTAATGGTAGCCTATAAGAGTAACAGGATCCACTCTTGTGCTGAGTATCCCCATTTAATTTGCCTGTAGTATTTGAGATGCAATAACGTGATACCACAAATTTACATTCATATAAGTATATTTTTCTAACAAAGTGTGAGTAATTTGCCGCATGAAATAATTCATGGGGAATCATTCACCCCCCCACAACAGTATAGTAAAGAAGTGACAAATGACACTAAGAGTACATTCAATTTCAGACAGGAATAAAATAATAGCCAACCAGTGGTGACAGTGTGCATATATTAAGTTTTATTCAGGTTTTTCAACAGCGTTGTCTGCATGACAAGTAAACGTTCCACATTTCATTAAAACACAAGGTATGAAAGAATCTCATTACACCAACTTGCATAATGTTTCAAAAATAGGTATGCATTTGAATGAGAACTCACATTTGATACATACGCCGCATAATGTTTTTATTTCAAATAAATCATTTTCAAAATATTCAGCAGCGAATAAATACCAAGGAAAAAAAATATTCAAATGAACATTGATAATGTATAAAAAAATTCATTCCCATTTTTGAAACAATTTTATACATTTACATGACTGACATACAGCAGGTCCTGCAACATAACACCAAATGAGTGAGCTACTCCGTGAATGTCTCGTTAAAAAAAAAATAAAAAAATCAGGTCGTCTTTATTTCTCCTCTAAAATGCACTCTGAAACAAGAGATGAACATAATTTGCTTTGCAAAGCGCAGCTGTGTGGAGAGACTTTTCAAAAATATTGCAGTTCTAGTTCTCAGCTCTTGACTAAATCAGGAAGGAATTCAATTTAGGTGGCTTTTACAAACGGCTACTCGGACTGCTGAAAAAGACTGTTACAGTATGTTTAGAATCCAACCTACTGAAAATGTACAATCTATGTCATTATTGCTGTAATTTATCTAAAAATAAATGTTCATAACGCAGAATGCAAAATACTTTCTGTACCCTTGTGAACATCTTGGTCATTTTTTGATGGGATATCGCTACTATATACAAAAATGTGGATTTGATCTGTTTTCTATGAGCAACTTATTGTCTCAGAAGGGCCTTTCTGCCACCTGTGAAATAGTTTAAGTCTTCTATTAGCCACAAAGCCCATTACTGTCTGTCTAACATTAAAAGGACAAGAGTGGCCTTCAAAGTGAACACAGGAAATTGTACCCATTTCTCCAGTGCATAGATCCTTCCATGCTCTTGCTGCTCTGACATGTCATGCATAAATGCCCAGGGTAGAATTTCAAAGGCTTTTCAACACAAAACAGGATTATTGATCATTGATCATCACAGAAAAAAAAGTGAGTTCAATATGGCACTTCAAGCCTCTACCCTAAACAGCATTTCAACAAGCACACATTCATTCATACGTTTGTACACTGTATACATCAGGACACAAGCACGATTGTCGCTCATCAAGTTCGGGGCCTGTAAGAAGCACAAAGAACTTCTGTCCAGCTCATAGGAAATGTTTGCACCATTATTAGGACTTTAAGATTTACAGTGAAATGCTTAATAAGCTACATGTTGCCCTTAATTTCTGTGTTCACTTTCCTTTTGCCTCCTACAATAAAAACGTGTAACCATAAAAGTGGACATGCAGCAGACAGTAATGCACGGTGTGGAATTCCAAAAAGCTGTGAGTCCTCCACTCTGGACACTGTATCAGCGCAGAGGATTTCAGAGGTTTCAACAGCAGTTCTTTTCATCTTTTCCTCATTTGTGTGACAATTTCCCTTTTCTCTCTCTGTGAAACGTTCAGACAAGCGGTGGCATCTCAGGAGTTTTCCTCTTGAGCTCTGCGAAAGCTTAAGCGTTTGAAGGAATCTCTGAAGAAGAGAGAAATACAACAAAAGGAATGATGATGTGGAGGAAGTGAAGCAAACACGGCAAGGGGCAAAAAGCTGGAATTTTTCTGTAAATCACTTACATCTTACAAATTATAATGCCAGATTTAAAACGTGCCCTCACCCCATCCACCCATTTCCAAAAAATGACAAAGGGTCCATGAGAAGCACGATGTTTCTATACCTGACTGGCCAGCTAGCTTCTTTGTTGTTTCACCATTAGCCAGATGTTAGACATGGTCATCATTCAGATATAAATCATTTAAAAACAAAACAAAACAAATCCAAAAAGGATATTCTGCAGGCATTGATTAAACCCATCAAAACAAATATCTGCTCATCAAAAGTGTTTTTTGTTTCATTAAAATAATCTCAGTTTGCCTTGACTGACAGGTAACTCTTCACCTTTGTACACCTCTTCACACAGTAATTGATAATCAATAAATATTCAAAATAGACTCCATTACAGAGGAAATTTACATTATAACATTGTTCATGCTGATTAAGCTATCAGTATGTGTAGAGGTGACCAGGACAACGTCACTGGACCTCAAATCAATTCCACTTTTCCTACTTTCCTTGCGATTTTGACCGAGGATTTTTCACCACAGTCCCTCATGTCAAAACAGCAGTGGCAGTTTGACTGGGTGGCTCTGTTTACCTGTTCTCCAGCCGAGGCCTGATGATTGGCTTATAGAGCTCAGGGATCTTTCTCTCCAGCATAGGTCTCAGGTTCTCTCTCAGACGGTTGTAGTTCTTCTTCAGCTCCTGCTGGTACTCTTTCTGGTCTGACGTGATGAGGTGCTTATTCTTCTCAACTGCCTCGCCACACCTACAAGACAGACCGGTTTATTAGACTGTAGGGAATCTTTATGTGCTGGTTGGAGTTCTTCCAAGTAACTCTGCTAGAATGTGAGCCAGACTGGAAATGACAGACACCACAGTTAGAGTAGCAACAGAGGTAAAATAACTAGCTGTTAAAAATCCTGGTCTCCCTTATGTACAGGAAACAGCACAATGCCTTGTTATAAAGGAAAGCACCAAAGGATCTGAGCTGAGCTGAGCAGAGGGCCACTGTGGTTTTTTGCTCACAGTACACTATCACGACATGTATAAGGGCCAACATAGAGAGCAGTCTGCAGGAAATCAGACAAGGGGCTGATTACAAACACATGTCTGAGTTTATCTCCTAGCTTTTAATGAAAGTAATATGGAAACTGCAGTCATGTGTAGCACTATACAGTAAAATACGCAAGGGAACAAGCAGTAATGACAGCAGAGTCAAATAACATATACTGTACTGATATTTTGCTGTCTGAATGCTTGCTTTGATAGTTTTAGTATGCATCGTTCTGATAAGAAATAACAATGTTCCTCTTAATTATCCTAGAAATTGACAAATTAAGATAGCTTCCTTTAGGGGAAAAAAATACGATTGCCGAGAAAGCTAATGCGAACATGTTGAACGTGCAATACCACTGACGGCACAAGGCTGTGGATCCAAAACTCCTCTGGCTCCAACAGACTTCAGTTAAAAAGCATTCACTTCTACCATTAAATACTAACTCAAAACATTTTTCCTATTTATGGTGATTTTACTGAATTGAATTCTTATGATCATTGTGCTGGTAGTCATTTAGACTATAATTTCATAATGAAATGGATAAGAGGCTTTAATAGATATATTCTTATTCTATCAAGCATCACCCTACATCATCATCTTTTTTTTTTTTTTTTTTTAAACCAGAAATTGTACCCTCTTGCTCCAAAATGACTCGGATGGCAATGCCTAAATTATTACCTCTAGGCCTCAAAACGTTAGTTTAAGGACCAAAGGGGAAAATCACTGTGGCTACGAGATATATATATATATATACACACACACACACACACATATATGTGTTAGTCTAGACTTTTACTAAATTTTAACCTCTTAGATTCTACATTTTGGAAGTGCCATCAAAGCACAAGTTTGAACAAGTAACAGCTTTTGAGCCACATTAAGCAGCACAAATAAAACCTCTCTGACTTTTTAAGTGAAATTAAGGATCTGATGAGGAAGAAATGCTGTTTTTTCCATGCTTATAGAAAAATACATCTCTTTGCTTTGTAATTTCCTTTCCTTTTTTAGATGAGGATATAGTCTAAAAATCTGCCATTTCAATTCAGTTAAATAATTACAGCTCCAAAACATCTGTGGAGTCAAAAACTTTGACAAAAGTGTTTCCTTGTGATGGGAGATTTGCTCAGCGTTATATACCTGTGTCTGGTAATGCTAATTACGGTAATAATGCAGAGCTAATCATAAGTAGAAGGCGACATAACATTTTAAGAGGCATACATTTTAGTTTTGTCTGATAGCACTGAAGCATGTAAAGCACAGCCCACGGCATAGATTTATACCATTTTGGACGTAAAGTTCAGAGAGGAAAAAGATGAACAGCTAAGAAAACAATCATTTTGTTTGTTTTTTCAGGATTCCACCGTTAAGAAGATAGGCATACAAAGAAACCTTTGTCACATTGCTTAAATTTAGCAGAAAAAAAGTCAACTCTTCTGAGGTTACAGTAAATATTTGCCAACCTGCTTGTAGCAATCAAGGCAGCCGGTATGTGACAGGAGGGTTACAAAATGAAAACCTCTTTTTGGAGGCAAATGACACATTCCCAGGAGATGTGAGTGCACACAGACACATTGCCATGAATAGAAATGTTAGGATTATGTTTTTGCAAATTCCAAAATGTGAAACTTTTGCCAACAGCAAGCCTATGACACTCCAGAAGAAAAACTTAATGATAATATGAGTGAAAAATATATTTTACAGCAAGATAGAAAATGCTGCTGTATTCCTGAAGTGACAGTGGGCAAATCACCCATACACCTACATGTTTAGTTTCTTTAATTGTGATCTAGTAATTATCACCTGCATTCCTGCATATTGAACGATACTCTGCTTAAAGAGCAGGTCAGCAGTTTCTGTCATTCACATTTGTTTGAGGTGCACTTTTATCTTCCACACTGGCTCCAATAAGAAGAGTCTTCATAGAGTTTTACTTCCACCAAGTTAAGACTTACAAAGATACTGCCTTTCTTTATAAGAAAATCTCTTTGAAGAATTGTTCCTTACTTCCACCTGCTGAGCCAGTGCCATCCACAGCTAACAATAAAGAGAATCACAAATGCAAATTCAAGATAACTAGCTGGTGAGCTCAGTCATTACTCACCATAAAAGTTTATTTATTTTCTTAAATAACATTTTCATTGAGATTCCTTCTCCCCAATTTTTGCATGACTCTGGCGTGTCACCAGGCGGTGATCCTTTGATCGTATCTTACCTCATTATAAACTCCTTGAAACACAGCCGTAGTTTATTGTGGTGACGGAAGAGCTTTGGATCCGCTGGGATCTCATTCAGGAAGACCTGGGCCACCTCCAATGGGCCCTACAACGGGAGTGGGGGGGGACGAAAAGGACAAACACAAAGAGACAGAGTTAGAGAGGGGAAGAAAGAGAAAGCAAAAACAGAGTGGAGGAAGGAAAGTGAGGAAGTGTTTCAGAGCATATGAACAAAAGAAGGGATGAGAATGTCCCCTCATTCACAAACGGGGGAAATGACTTGCAAACTGAATGTCTAATGCAGCCAGGGGCCAAGACACTGAACTGAACTAGAGCACGAGGAAGAGATCAGATCAGAGAAGGAGACATGAGTAGCCTCCTGAATGTCACAGCTAATCCTGCAAACACCCGCCATTTGGCTCCCATTTACCCAGAATGAGATCTTGTTATCCTAACTTATATTCATCATAAAACCACAGCAAGGTTGCACAATGCCTGCATCACGACAGGCACAGTTAAACAGTGCTGATTAGAGTCATAAATGTATTGAGCCTGGGCTTCAGTCCTTGGTTTGAGCTGTGGACCCACACACAGAAAACCCGAGTCCTGTGCTGATTACAGTCAAGAGTTATATGTTTACGAAGCTGCTGAGCATTAGCGTTATGTATACAACCATCAAGTCAGAGCGAGGGACCTGTCAGATTAGACGCTGGAAGATAAAGCATAGGGGGAAGGAGTGGAATTGCTAAAGCTAGCTTTGTCATTACTCCAACATTCGCCATGCTGGCAGGACCTGGAAGCTATCAGATGAAAGAGACCTCCGGTTCAGCACGCGATGCAGAGGAGACATGAAAGGAAGAGCGAGCATGAATTGACGTCCTAACTGAATCAGGGGGAGAGCAAAGGCAAGATTAGGGTTATGGATAAGGTGAAGGCTTTGATGTGTGATCACTGTCTTGCCTCCCACCTGCATGTTGTGCCTATAATGAAAACTGTAAATGTTATAAAATAAACAGACACGAACCATTGTCTTAATTTCCCTAGCACATTAAAACAGAACAGTGAGGTTCAAAAGTACATTGCGTCATTTAAGGAGAACAGCCATTATTCGGTGAAGTGTGAAGAAAGTGATGATTTCAGCTACAACAGAGGGGGAGTACAATAGCATAAAGCGCCTTCATTTCATAAAAACATGCGATGCTCTTTACCTGGTTAACAGTGGTTCCCACCGAGCCTTGTAGCAACATCTGTAACATCTTAGCATCTGGTTGTTCTCTATGTGTGGCAACTGCAAGCTCCCTTGTCTTCTTCTGCATGTCCTCTATGGCCACCTCAATGGGAGTAAGAACAAACTGGAAAAGAGGTAAGATTGTCCAAATTTATTGCTGCAATCATCAAGCGACTTACCAAAAATCTTAAAATACTGCTGGATGTTCTACAGCACATATTTAGGACTGACCTCTTCTTTCTGGATGACGTTGAGGCGAGTCTTGACGTAGGGGAAGGCATGCATGGTGGTCAGGATGGTCTTCCTCTTGTACTGCTCGTTGAGTTCACCCCGGGGCCGTCCGCACTTGGTGAAAGGCGTGGTGTACATGAAGCGCCGCAAGTTGAAGTTTTTCTCAAAGTTTGTCAGACGGTCTTTCATCTCGTAGTCGTCAAAGAAAGGCTCCACATATGTGATCTGGATGTATGCCTGGAGAGAGGTGGTGATGATTCATTTATTTATTCAAAAACTATCACGGAACCAGGTTCGCACAGGGAAAAATAAAAAAAGAATTTACAATTACATTTCCCTTTACATTATAAAGTGCTTCTTATTCTCACAGCCTCAGCCAGCAGGAGGTGAGAGGTCACTGCACTGTGTACAGTGTACACAAACTATCCTGGAGAGATTTTGCATGCTTACCCGTTGGACTAATACTCTTATTGTCCATGTTTTACTCATCTCTGATGTGTTCACAAACATCTGCTCACTTGTCCTGATGCTTTTGTGTGTGAAATACGTGTATATATAGCAGGTAAATATTAAATGCCGTGAATAACTCTGTGTTGTATGTCAGATGATATTTTTGAATTGTTCCAACATTAGAACAACTTACTGAACAGTACATCGATGATAATAATAGAAAAGATTAATAGGGAGTTGTCATCTTCATGTCAAGTTGTTTTAAATCTTGAACTCCAGTGATAGTAGCCTGATTCACATAAAAAAAAAAGAAAAAAGGATCTAATTTCAAGCCCTTTTATGCAGCAACTTAGAACAGTAACCATTCAGAACCTTAAAACACCTCATAAAAGAGCACTCAATGCCCAATTTTGAACTTATTCCCCATCTACGTGGAAGCCTTTTTAACCAAAGAGGGTGTATTATGTAATGGAGGAAAAGCTGTGTGCTCGTTCCGACAGAGACATGCGAGCATGCTCGGGCACTCGCGTTCATGTTCGTGCAGAGCGAACCTGGTGTTTATAAATTAGGCAAGAAATTCAGGCACGGAAATGGATAGAAGCTGTACACTCTGGTAGGACCATCATTACACCATTACCTCTTCACTTAGGCAATAGATGGTTGTTGTATTGAGTTTTCAAATATTGTATCAGTTGGTACGATGGAGTACATAAGATGACTATGTTACAACTCAAGGAGATTGTTTATAACACGTGCACCCATTTCTATGAAGACCCTACACTGTAGGTGTGCAGGGAGTCTAAAGCCTGAGCTTGCTTCTCACACGGAATACTATTACCTCATTATCTGAAACGTTGCCCATGTTTGACATCAACGTACAACACATTATATCATTATAGCATTTTTATGAAAGGAAACATGTGGCGAGACATTACAGCTGCCTACCTTATTGGGGTTGAGCTGTTTTCTGTCCACCGGTGTAGAGTCCTTAATCATTACCAGTGTGTCATCTCCAAAACACTGACTGTAGAAGTTCTAGGAGTGGGAAAAAGTTGTGTCCTTATTATACTGTACTGCTCATACTGCACACACTTCCTGTGTATAAATCAAACATGACATATACATATTTTATGCCTTATGCATTCATTCCCTTCACTCAAAGTCTCTCTGTCATTACCAGATTCCAGCAGTCCAGCCGAGCACCAACTTCCTCTTTTACTACGCCGCATCTTCGCATTCATTCACAACATGCAAGTATGTCCATGCACACACACTTTCATCTTTCGTACCTCCAGCCTGTGTGATATCTCAGGCAGATGTGTGATCCCAGGCTCCTTGTAAATAAATTCCCGTTCATCCAGGTCGCCCAACTTGGCCCCGTAAAAACCCACACGGAAATAGGTCCCAAACATCCTCTTATGGCCCTGAAGGAAAGCAAAAAGAAGATTCTATTTCAGACTCCAATCAGATTTACACCAGTGACATATTTTTCTCATTATGTAAATAGCATTTTAAGGGTTCTTTTATTGTGAAGAACACTTTTGGAATTTTTTTTTTGGATAACTCAATACGCTTTTAAACAACTAGAAAAAATATGGTCTTAATGTTCAGCCATATAATTGAAAGTCTTTTTTCAGTTTTTTTTTTTTTTTTTTAACCACGGTATATGATTCTTTATATATTTCACATACTCGTACAAGCATTAATGAGTGATCCTCATTTATTTTTTTTTAATTGCTTTTCAGCTTAAAAAAAAAAACGTTTCTAGATGATAATCAATGGTCCTTCTTGCGTCTACTTTAACATTAATTGAATGAAATAAGCACGTGCTGCTATCAAGTTATTACCTTCTGAATTATGCAATCAAAGGCTTTATGAAGTTTGTCATGTGTGAACGCCAGTTTTCTGAAATCTCTGCGTGACTCCAGGATTGGTATGATGATCTTGTAGACTTCATTCACTGCCTCAAAGAGAGCACCCTGATGAGACACATCCATGGTGGTTAGACTGATACACGCACAGAGTATGTATGGAGGGCACAGTTGGACTAAACACAAAACCGATGATACCAACCTAAAACTATGATGAGGATGGACAAAAATTGATAAGAATTTGTATGAAATATTAATTTGAGATGTAATTAGATACTCATTTCTTAATACCAAACATAAATGCATAAACAACAGTGTAGCTCGATTGTCTCACATTGCTGAAGAGCTCAGCAGCTTGCTCAAGCAATCCCACCAGGCCGTTCTCTGTGAAATAGCGTCCCGAGCACACCCCGTCCTCATCCGGGGACAGGATGTCATCTGACACAGCCGACTCCTCCAGTACATTGGGGGAGATGTTCTGAGGAGGAAAATCAGTTGGCTAATCAATCTGTTAGTCCTCTTAATCAAATAATCAATCACATGGCTTAAAAGGACATGTCCTACAGTAGCAAAAGGAGCTAATTTGATGATCATCTAATCAATGACCTGCTGACTGCTGCAGGTTGTACGGTGCCAGAGCACTAAATCAAAACGGTCCCGTGTGTGAGAAAGATGATCAACGACACCATCATCTTTGTTACTGTTGTGGCTGTTTGGTCTTAATCCAGGAAAATAGACTGTTTATGTGTTCCCAGAGGAGCACACTGCCGTTTACCTCCATTCATCTTCAAAAGCATTATGTCAAGCAGAAATATCAGGGGACCATATATGCATGTTGCATTAGAAATGTACAACTCCCGCCTTTGGACACACACAATCGATGTTGGAAGTACCTCAAGATTTGTGATGTGATTTTGGTGTGTTCTGTAGAGGAAATTTTTCCTTAATTCCACAAAACAACCTATAGTCACAACAAATAAATACCAAATGCTTCTATAGAGTGGCACTAACAGTTGTTTCCCAGTTTTTGTGTATTAACACGCAGAGTTTTTGCTATAGGTTCCCTGCTATCTCTGTATGTATATGTATATTTGTGTCGTCTACCTGGAATGTGACGCTGCCAACAGGGAGGTACTTGTGATCCTCCAGCATGCTGAGGTACTCAGCCACCAGGGCGGCAGCGTGGATCAGACACATGGCCGACTCAGTGTAGCACTTCCTGTTGTTGTGATTCTCTGCCATGTTCTGCAGCCAGGTCAGACGGAGGTCAGGAGACGTCTGGTAGCCCTTTGCTATCCTGGGGGGTGAGGAAAAGAAGGGGTCATTTTTTCCCTCCCTTTCCTTTTCCCTTGATTAAATCATTTATAGTCTAATTAAGATTAAAATCTTGTTTGAGAACAACTTGGTCAAGAAAACTGTTACTGTACACAGTTCACAAACAAGTTCGGTGGACGAGGGCTCACTGCAGACAATCTATCATTCCAACTACATTTATGTCAGCTTATTCTTGCACGTATTGGAAAAAAAGAAATAAAGAAAGAAAAGTTTAATACATCTGCAGTGAAACTATATAAATCAATGCTTCATGTATCGATAATAAGAGATAAAACATAACATGGGATTAAGTAATATTTCACTGCAAACTGAAGCATGCAAGTCTGCTATGACAAAGGGATGTACATGGATTTTCAGCAACGGCAAACATCTCAAAATTAAATGTGCACCAGAGAGTGAGTGCAGCAAAGTTAAAGAGATTAGGTTCTGTGTTTTATTGGCCACAAGACATGCCTGATGGAACGTGATTTCCTGTTTGTGAAATGACTGGATAATCGTTCATAGACGCTGGTGGGTCGATGTACTATGCATATACATGAATTCAAAAGAATCTGGAGACCAAACATGGACCAAACATGTCCATGACATATGTGTGTTTGGGAGCCAGGAGGTGAGTGCAAGTACGTGTGTAAAGTTACCAGGTCACACAGCTGACACTCACCAAGTGACTACAGCCAAAACCCAAACAGAATGATAAATGAAACATATAGGCGACACGAAGGCAAGTAGAAGTAAAGTGCCAAAATCAACAAGAGCACATGTATGCTCTCTTTGTCTCAATATTTCCCCATCGTCGTCTCTCTCTCTCTACTTCTATCACACACACGCGCGCGCACACACACACACACACACACACACACACACACACAAACACACACACAAAGACACACACACCATTTAGATTTGCATATACACAAAGCTAGATCAGAGGACTAAACTGCTACCACATGGTTACCATAGTGAGGGCACCAAATAGAGGCAAAACAACCCAGACCACAGAGAAATAGGAACCAGCAGTGAACTATAAGGAGAAGCCAGAGAGTAACGAGAGAGACAATGATATAGAGAGAAAGACGGACAGAAACAAGAAAGCAGCCTATTTTCAGAGGTGCTTTGGGATTCTCACCTGTACATGAGGTCCATGAGCATCTCAGGATCTTCCTGAAACTCCCTCATCTTCACTGTGTCGGACAAAATACTGTTGAGGTTTCTTAGAAGCTCATCCACCTGACAATTCAGACATAAACACATGGCAGGCTGTTATGACCAAATCTGTAACAACAATCACTGGGAATGTGTGTGACAGCTTGTACCTGTGAGGGAAGCTGTGTGTTCTGCATCTCTGCATCCTCCTCCGCGTAAGCCAAGATGGTGCGGAGGGAGCTTCGTAAGTGTTCCTCCTGGAAGTCTGACGACTTGCCCACCAGCGAGGCCAAAGACATGGTGACCTGCATCTTTATTCTTGAGAAGTTCTGAGGAAAAGAAAAGGAAACTAGGTGTTACTCACACCTAGTTCACATCTGACATCTGCAATAATTGATGCAATCAGCCTCAACAATTAAACTTCTGACCGATGTGGTGAGTGATACTGATTAGCTTGTTACAATTTGTTGGCACCTTTTCAAAAGGAATGTGTCGTGCTGGGAGAAAAAGTTACGTTTTTGAAGTTGATCTTTTAAGAATATAAATAGGGTGAGATTATGGTTGAGAAGAGGTAGGATATGATGACTGGATGACAAGCTTCTTATAGTGTCTGCTCACTGATGTCCATCAAGAGCAGAGGCTGCTACTGCTGAGCAGATCGGTGAAAACCGTACAACCTTGCAATTATGGAAAGCTGTCAGAACAATGCAGTGCAGAGTACAGCATGGACATACATAGACTGAGACTGGTTAGAGTGGTTATGAAGGCCAGAGGCCACAGCCAAAAGCAGCCAAAGTGAGCCTGTGAACATCAGAAATGGACTAGGAAGCCACAAAATAAGGTGACCTAATATCACAAATTTAGCTTTTACATTACCTGACCAGCAGGGTGTGTGTGCATCATTTACTGGAGGAAGACGTGGCAGCAGGATGCCCTACAGATGCACCGTGCAGGAATACGTTTTGTCAGTAAAGCTAAAATTAATCGAATTGAGGGCAGTTGGTGTGTAACTGACAATTGCTGCTTCCAAGGATGCAACCAGTCATCCTTTTTCATTTTGCATCTAAATCAAATTAAATTACCTAAAGTTTTGTGACACCCTTAAAAAAAAAAAAAGTCCCATAATAAATATTATACTGAGACATATCTGCAGAATAACTGAAAGAAAGATCAATAAATTAAACATAAGTTGCAATCATACGATGCATTTAATTCTTTATAGTGTCAAACTTTAGACCATTTTTTGGTAATTCAACAATTCTGCTTTCATACTTCCTATATACTGTAAACAATGAAACTGTGAAAATTAAGCAAGGTTAAAATATTAATCAGAAGAAAAAAAATGTTTGCATACTTTCATCACCGTTTACCAACATATGGGTAAATGGTCCCGACAAATATGTTGTTTTGAACAGGAAAAACATTAATAAGAAATACTGGTAAGAGCTCCACTTTTTTTTGTTATGTTCCGTCTTTGTTTTCTGTTCCCTCCTTTTCCTCGTCTCTCCATCCGAAAAAAAAAAACCTGTTCTGACAAACACCCCTCCATCTTCTGAAGAGAGGACTGTGAGAGAAAATGTGCCCACGAACGTGTGAAGTCCCATCTATCTCCAGCATGACCAGCTAAGCGGGAAATGATCTCCCATTAGCAGAGACATAATCACCCATGGATCATCTCTACGGCCCCATTCTGTTCAACTGAGCATGGAGCCAGAGCCTAACCACCCATCACTGCCCTCCAACTCACTGTGTGCATTTGTGTCAACACATAACCCTCTTTGTCTTCTTTACCCTTATATTTCAACTGGCCCCTTCTTCTCTGTTTCTCTTTTCAACCCCTCCAGAACCGGACACAACTATCTGTTTTTAGTGATGTTTTTCTAATGGTGGAACGAAAGCCTGGCATTTTTTTTTTTTTTTGTTACATCTTATTTCCATTATCCAAAATTAAAGTAGAAGATGGAGAAAGGATAAAAAAAAGTCTGTGTGACAGAGGGAGAGCAAGATGTGGGCAGATAAAGGGATGAAAATGTAAATAAAGGAAGAGGTAGCGAGTAAGCTCTGTATGAATGAGTCATTCGGCTGCTACGCTAATTCAGATCACAGCTCCTTCTGTATACACCATATAAACAAACATACGCTGGGACACGCAGAGTGGAAATACTCTCCATAAACTGGTGATACTGTACGTCTGTGAAAGTGTGCTCTGCAGTCCAGTGTCTGACTTTCATTAAAGCAAACAGACTGTAAACACAGGAAATATCGACCGCAACAGAGGTAATCGAACCGGCACAGAAAATGAAACAAGATACTCCATCTCATACATTCTCTCCTTTTAGATCTGTCTTTTCTCAGTCCTGTCTTTTTTCACCCCCCTCTAACACTGTTTCACCTCTTGTGGAAACACTCTTCTTCTATACCACTATTATGTTTTTCATACTATCCAGTCCCTTGAGGCACAAATACTTGCATATTTACATACATGTATGTACTGAAACAAACACACACACACACACACACACACACACACACACGCACACATGCATACACGCACATGGTGGTTGTCATTAGTTAAAGAGGGGTAGGGCTATGGGGAGGCAGACAGTGACATATCTCTCTGCTCTCTACTTAGAGACACATCCTTCAGCAGAAAGTTTCTGCAGCACGCTCAAAATAGACATGGAAAAGACATTAAAACTGAGCAGGAGAGGAAGAGCAGAGAAGATAGGATAAAGATCTAAGTGAGTCCCCGCTTTAGTGTGTCTTGATGGGGACATATCACAAGCAATTCTGAACTCTTATGTGCATCTAAATCAAATGTAATCCGATGTAAATGCAGCTTCAGTTCACTTCAGTTCAGAGTAAAACTTGCCTAACATTTGCTTTATAATTGTGTTTGCATGCACGTGGGCATCTTAAGAGCATACAAACGGGATCCTTTTTTATTTTGCATGTGTGATGGTCACACAGTGTGTGTGTGTGCACTTACACTGGCATTACTGTAGCTGTATCTCATTATGAGATAGAGGGTGGCACAGGCCTGGCTCCTGTTCTCATCAACAGGGCTGCTGCAGTACTGAAGCACCTTCTGGCACAGGTCTGCACACTGCTCCGCCTCCTCCTCAAACAACAGGTCACCAAACTGCACACAAATAATAGCAGATGCACGAGATGGTACATAAACAGACATAAATAATTCTGGCTTTCATCAGCCGTTTCCCACCCATACAAACAAATAAGAACATTGAATTTAGGCACAGATAGTGTTTGTGTAAACACACCAACACACACCCCACCTTCTGAATTTTCACATATCATAATAAACGCACTCAGACGTGTACACACACTAATATCATAATGAACCCACCTTGATCACAAGTGCTCTGAGTGTGCTGAAGGTGTGAGAGAGGAAAGTGGTGCTCTGGTTGCAGGTGAGAGAGTGGAGTAACACCTTCAACACTCCGCCAACCACGCTGTCCTTACACTCAGACAAGGGCACCGCCTGGAAATGAGATAAAGAGAAAATATACTAATCATATAGGACAAATAATAACACCTGGGGATAACCTGAAAACCCAGTCAAATGAAAAACGACATTTCTACGACTTTATGCTTTCAAACCACCCTAAAGAAATCTGAGCAGGGGTCTGTTTCAACATCCAAACAGGAAGTTTACTCATTTGACTCATAGATTTTTTCTAATAGCATCGGCTGCTGGGCACATCTGAAGCGTCAGTGAACATCCGTCTCTCTTTCATTTTCGGTGAGTGGAATATCTTTTTTCTGCCGATTCAGCTGTTGAGTTGGCATCATGGCGAGCTTTGCCATTAAGTAAAATAAGGAAAGCCTGGAGTAAAAACAAGGTGTTTCAGGAAGTTCAGGGGCACAGGATCTTCTGTAGGAAGGAAGAAGTGTGGAAAAAAACTGTATAACATGCAGAAATGGAGGGGATAACCCCCCCCCCCAAAAAAAACATAATTCAACATTTGTATGCTCCCTCCACAGCTGAAAAAAAGCCACAAAAACCTCACGATATATTGTGATATCATACAAAATACAACAATTTACCAACTGAAAAGATGTCATTAATTTATGGAACCTTCAATACAGCATTACAGCTGTAATGCAGTAATGCTGCTTTAGCCTTGGTAAAGGGTGACATAATACATCGGTATAAATATCAACCACATTAAAACAATAACTGATTATCTACATGCTGTTACTTAAGCCAATATTATCAAACATTAAAGACTTTTTTTTTTTTTTTTCAGTTTAGCTGGTTTTTATTGTCAACTTGCATACTTCTCTAGATTTATGGTCTCTCCCTCTACCACCCTAAACCCACACTTTGAATGTAATTTACTTGACAGAGATAACATCGCTTAATTTCATTCTTCTGGCAGAGATAGGCGTAAAGATAGCCAGTAAATATCAGATCCTGGGACAGCCCATGTGCAGGTTAATATGAGAAAGTGTTCTGACCTGTATAATAGTCTCTAGCAGGTCCAAGACTATGAGGTTTGCTTCTGTGGCTAAGTTCCCACTGATCAGAGCCTCCTGGTCCAACTCTGCTTTAGTTCTAAAGTAAGACAGAAATTGGGACAAATATTTGTAGAAAAACAAAAAGCAACAAAAGAGATATAAAGAAAGACAGGTAGCAAGAGTAGCATAGGTGATTTAAATAAAGATTTGAAAAGAGAGAAGCAGACAAACAACATACTTATCCTGTTTGTCATTGGTTTGTCGCCACTGAGTGAGGTCTTTCCTCCAGCGCAGGTTCTCTCTCTGACCCAAAGTCCTATCCGTTCCTGTACGGGATTCAAAAGCAGCTAATTATTCAAAGGGCACAGACATATTTACTAGTATATCGATGAAAAATTAACCTCCATCTTTGGAATACATGGGGTGGATTACTTACAATAATGCAAAGGTTTAACATTTAAAATTGTGCATGTGAGTAATGCAAAACACCAGAGAATCACAAGGAAACTGCCACGATTTTTATATGACAGAAAAGAAATTTGAAGCTGCAAAAGAAAAACACGTAATGTGCATTACCTCCGACTCGTTTCATCATTTCCCCACGGGCTCCCATTCCTCTCAGCAGGGCTTCCTCTAGCTGCAGTTTAGCCTGCTGAGATTTCTGTAAGGCCTGTGTGCTCACTTTGTCGCCGCTTTGCTTACCCTACAAATGTGCATAAATACATAATCACCAGGGACAAACACAGGTATTCCTTAATAAAAAACATTCACAAGACGACAAGGCATTCAAATGCACAGCCAGACGCTGGCTTCATGCAAAGTTTCCGCTGTCGTTTTTTAAAAGCATGAAATGAAATTAAAATGAAAAGAAGCTATTGCAAAAGTTGTGACACCAAACAATCAAAAGTAAGTCCATGACTGACCCTGTACTCAAAGCAGGACACGCAGATAGTGAGGAGCTCCAGCAGTTTGTTGAGCTGTGAGGGAGGCATATCCACTGTCCAGCGCTGAATTAGACTCTGATCAGCATTCTTCATCACCCACAAGAAACACACCAAAAGGTGCCGACTGGTGTCTGCGGCCAAGGTGGCTATGGATTTACCTTGCTAGGAAGAGAAGGGGATAAAGAAGTGATGCGAATTGCATAAAAAAAATGTAGCTCTTATTAAAGAAAAATATAGCGTCCATCTACAGTAAATCCTAAATAGAGCAAATACCCTGGAGTGAATACATGAGAGTGATAAATGAAAAAGATTTCAGACTGTATGCAGGTCATTTAAAAAAATAAAAATAAAAATAAAAAAATTATTTCAGTATAGACGTCCTATTTATGTTCAACATAAAGGATTGTAATCCGAAATGTTTGATGCATCTTAATCATAGTTAACCTCACCAAAAGAACATCTATAACACCATCAGTCTTTTATTCATTGAGATAAACAGAGAGAGATAAACAGTAAGCGTATCTAACAAACAGTATATCATTCACAAGTTTCTCTACATCACTAATGTGGTTGGTCAGTTCTTGCACACTGGCTGTAGTGGAGTATAGGTCCCCTCTCCACATCAACAGGTGTCAAATCTCCAGCAGATTAATCTACCTTCATTCGTGTGATGATAAATCACTGCTATGGACGGCTACTGCCGCTTCATTGTGTGGCAGCTTTGATAAATGTAGCCATTAACCTCCTACTGCTGTAGGTGTCCCACCTATAACCTGGCTTCCAGAGCTTTCCAGAGCCGGACTGAGTGAAGCTCACCAGAACCAATGTCAAATGCTGTTGTGTGTGAACGAAAACATTACGAGTTTATTATCTGAAAATATGCATTAAGTTAAAAACCACTTCTCTTGTAATGAGTCGATGATTCATAAACATGCTGTTCAAAGGTGAACTGCCAGATAATGAGGAGCAAGAGTTGCGGCAGCCATGTTTGGATTTATGACAGATGCCAGACCGATGGCTCATTCATATGAAAACCACTTTTTCCACAACAGTATGTCTTACAATAACATACAAGGGACTGATTCACCTCTTGGAAAGAAACAGAGAGAGGAAGAGAATGGCTGTGTTCAATTTTGGTGCCTGTGTTGTTGTAGCTCTGCTTGATGGATGTGTTTGTCAGGGAGGACGGCCCTTTTCACTTATGATGGCAATGCCTGCCCATAAAACATATCCTGCAGACATGTGTGTCTATGTGTATGTGTGTGTTTTCTTTTTTTCTTTTTTTTTTTTTAAGGATGGATGAAGTGAATGTGTGGCTCTGACAGCTAATCAATCAGCCCTCATGCAGCTCACCTGTTGGGAAGCACAACACTCACAGATGCAGTGTCATACAAATGCACACACATGCACTTTTGAACTTTAACATTAATAATCCGTTTTCTTTAAAAATCAATAAAATAAGTACAATCGGCAAAACTTTACCAAGGACGCCATAGAGACGAGAACGTTTCGTCCCAGCGTGTTGAAGGGGTTCCCAGCGATCGCCATGGCAACAGATGCATTGATGGGTGGGACATTTTCAAGGTCATCGTCGGGTTCACCGGTCTTGTTTTTCCCACCGCGTGTGTCAGAAACTACAAAGACAAACAGGGCTCAGATGTGTTGAACTGAAGGAGAGAAAAGGTACAGCCTTGAGTATAACACTGCTGTGTCGTAATTAGAAGTAAAACAGATGTACGAATCAAGCATTAACTCATTCATGTCTGGGTAGAGGAAGATAGATAGCTGTAGTCATGTATGTAAATAGAAGTTTCCTAGTAATGGATAATTGCAGATAAGTTAACCCATTAACTTTTGCCCTTATTAGAACCTAAGGGCACATTCCAATGCATTTATATCACCAGCTCTTGGGTGGTTTTTCTTTTCTGTCCCAAATCTTCACAAAAGCTGCAGGACTATCAACTTAATTGTGTCCATGTTGCAGATTGTAAAAACATTTGTAAGCTCATCCTAATGTCTCGTCTGTCTATATAATTGTATGTATGAAAACAACAGAAGATGACCTGAACTTTATGAATGAACAGTATTAGTGTAAGTCAATTTGTGTGTTGTTATGTACCAGTAAAATCCAGGTAGTTTGTGGAATCTATAATGATCCCCACCAGAGGGAGATAGAGAGCAGCCACCTTCGCTCTGACTTCAGGTTTAATACAGCGATGATCCAGATCATGAGAACACAGCAGGCTGCAAATTGCATTGATAGCCTTTCTCTGAACCTTCCCCCTACAAACACACGGACACAATTTATCAGCTTGAATGAATCCAACAACGACAAGAATAAAGTTGTCTATATCTGCAGAGTTAACAAGGTATTGAAATTAATGTGTGTTATTAGATATCAATTGTTTTCTGTGGAAAAGTTTAAAATGAGTTAACGGCCAATACAACTTTGCAATAACAATGTAATAAGATGGCAATGGGTGGGAGGTGAAAACAGTGACTGTGACTCCTACCCCTCTGACTCCATGTCAAGTGCCGCACTAAGTTCTGTTAGAAGCAGACCAGTGAGGTAATGCTGCTGCTTGAATTCCTGAGAAAGGTCAAACAGTGCCAAGATCCTCTGCTGCTCCTGGAAACTACATGAACCGGAGCTCTGCATAGAAAGTTGACATGAGCGAGTGACACACACAGTGCTAGTTGCACAAGCAAAAACACGCCTTTTAATGGAGCTCTGTATAAACTGAACCGTGCATCAAATGTCCCCTTCACGCTTCTCATATTTGCATTTCTGAGATGGCTTCTCTTAAATGGCCATTTACAAGAATGAACGTCCAAATATCTTCCCATCTTGCCTTGTTACTTCATTTTCATAGCCATAATTACACTCTGAAAAAAAAATCTACGGAAAGAAAGCATCGCCTGCTGTGGACAAAGTGAAACTTGCTGGGACAAATACACAATCATCTGAGGTCCTGGATTACTGATGCAGAATCTTAACAGGGAAATGGGCACACCTGTGAGGAGATTGACGGACATGGTGAGGCAGGTGCAGAGGCAGGGCTGCTGAAGAAGAGGCAAAGGTTGAGGTAGTGCTCATGACTGCAGAGGATTCGCAGGAACTCCAAACGCATGCTGATCAATGTTGGCATCGAAACGCTCTTTGCTGACATCTGTAAAATTATTCGTGACAATCCCTTGGAATAAATATTGTGCCATAAAACAGATTAAGGGTAATTATCATAAAAGCATTTTTTTTTTTTTTTTTTTTTTTTAGGTTCTCACAAAGGAATTTATGGTATTTTGTTTATCGTCAGTGCTGTTCTACCTGGTTGCAATAGTTTTTCACCAGCTGGAAAACAAATCCTCGGTCCATGAGAGACAGCAGATCATAGAGGAAGAAGGCCAAGCTGATGTTGACTTTCTCGGCTTGCTCTACCTCCTGTAACAACAGTCAACAAACAGCAATCAGTAAGCTGCATTGACCGGATCTTGCAGGCATTCTACCTGAGCAAGCTCTGCTTTTGACACCAAAGAGACACATATAATTAGCATCTTCTCCCCTCTATTATATAGAGGACACTGAGAACATGTGCACTTGAGCAGAAACTGCTTCTGCCCAACCAAACCTACAAAAGTTCTGTTAAAGAGGTTTGGGATGAGAGTCAAAAAGATGATATCAGAACTACAGTGCTGATATCATCCTCATCCTTTTTTTTTTCTTACCTTTTGTTGCTTGACGAGAATGGTGCAAATTTCAGCTGTAACCACAGAAACAATGGTGGTGATGTCATCTTTAAATCGGTCAGAGAAGCGACTTCTTCGAGGAACGCTCTGCTTGTCCAGCTGAGACACATGCTGAGCCATGCTTTTTACCTGATACAACACCACACACGGAAAACACCAGTAAGATGCAGTGCACAAAGTGTGAGCAAAGACAGAGCAAGAGTTAGGAACACTGTATATATGCAACTTCACAACCCCTCAAGAAATCTGACAGGTGCAACACTGATTTGATGAAAAGGATGTGCAGATTTTAAAAGAGTATATTTTGATTATTCACATTGGCTTCGAACATCATTTATTGGCTTCATGAAATAAGAAAAAGAGGCATTTTTTAAGTTAAAGTAAGCCCTAAACCTCTCCAGAGAGGGTGCGGGCAGAAATATAAATAATATAAGGTGAGAGAGTATGAATGTGTGATAATTTACCTTCATTTCAAAACAGAATTTGCACTGTAAGGCCCATCATGATTTTAATGTTAGAATGCTTTTGAACCGCTCTTTTATTAATGCCATTATACTGCTGCTCCTATCATTTATCTCATTAATCTCTTTGGCATGTGGCCACGAGGTCATCTAACTACTTATGAGTGACTTTTATTATGTCATCATTTATCATTTATGTGATGAAATGTCAATAGACTAAAAAAAAAAAAAAAAAAAAAAGCTCTGTTAAATAATAGCTTATAAACACTGACCAGCAGCTCAAAGAAGAACCAGGCATATTTGTAAGCATTTTCTCTGCAGACGCCCGTGCTGACGACCATTTGCAGGGCCAGCTCCTCGTGAAACTGCTGCAGGAAGGAAAACACACAAACTGCACTGAGAACAAGAACCAGCAGCATTAAAAGCATCAAAATAAACATGATCACTTGCATCACTACAATCAATTCTGGACATCAGGAAAAAAACGTTGACTGAAATCTGACCAACACAGAACCAGTGCCCCCAGTGTTAGACTCCCACCTTGTGGGTACCAGAGGGAGCTGGAGGCTAAAACGCTCTGCTTGTTAAGTTGCACACCAGGATGTTTCAAATGTGGGTATTCTTGAACACATCCGAAACATTTAAACGCTTTGAAATTAAATCTGAACAAAAAATAAACATTCACCTGTGTGCTATAGCTCTATAGTTCTTCTTTAAAACACACAGATAGGAAACTTTAGGAAAACTGTCTTTTATTATGTTTAAAGTCTGCTCTAAATAGTCTGCTATACCTTTGCTATGTCAACATTAACTATTGCGACATTTAAGAAGCTTTTTGCTTTAAAAGCTACAATAAAGGTTTTACGCAGATCATTAAACTGTTTGATGCATTGCATTGTGACATTAATTGCCTCTCCTCTTCTATTTCATCTTTAGTGCGTACCACAGCATATCATTGCAAAAATGAGTTTCAAATTTCAACTTTGGAAAAAATTTGGAAAATAAGACTGCAATCATAAAGTATTCTATACACAAATCACTGCTTAGAGAAATGAGAGGGTTATCACCTAGAGTTTTTTTTTTTTTCCCTGTGAAACATCTGAGAACCAACTTTCAAATAAAACTCATTTGGATGGACTATATCAAGATGTACAAAGCATCAGACTCTGACACTAATTCAATATCAGTGCCATTTCATCAGTTCACCTTTGAATTTCCCTCTTAAGCAAACAGTCAATATTACCATCCAAGGTCTTCAGATCAGTCAGATATTTAAAGCCGATAAACTGAAACAGATGCTAGATTTATCATCTACATCCATTTCTTTTCCATCACGATGCAAACAAGGTGCTCCAAGCTAAACCTGGAGCCTGTGGTTGTCTGGTCAAATGAAACGAATGCCACATTTGGAAATGTTCATATTTAACCTTTAGAGATATTTTAGGTTACAAGATCTCTGATAACAGCAAATGTTTGAATCGTCTGCCTTTAGTAGACGACTAAAAAAAAAACATTTGTTGAGAAATTTGCATGGATAGGAACCTCCAACACTACAGCCACAACAAAGCATAGATAGGAGATGTAAATATTATGGAAAAACTGACATTTTCATTGAGAAACTAATGGAAACCGTCTTTAGTACATGACAGAAATGGATCTCCTTCGCTGTAAAGCGTGCAGTAATATCTCAGTATGGATTAAGCCGGGCACAAAGTTGACACAAAGTTAAGAAATGTAGCAGAAATGTACACCCAAGTGACCCATAGTATGTAGTTAGTTCAATGCCCTTAACTACAAGCCATGACCCTGCTTTGTTAGCCTTCCTGTCTCTCTCTTTCTTGATACTGTCGAACAAAGGCAAAAAATGCCTCACAACATAATTACTAAAAAGAAGAAATACATAATTCATCCCACAGGATGCTCATACTTTGTATGTTCCTTTTTTCTCTGTAAAATATAGTGTACTTATAAAAGTGGAAGAAAGGTTACAGGAACGCAGTACCTTTCTGCTGGAAGGTCTGGTGCTTCCTGTGGGGTTCTGATGGTTGTTTACATCCACATAGGTGGACATGCGGTTTCCTGGGTTGTTGAGGCCCTGGAGACAGAAAGTTCCATCACATTGAATGTGATGGATGCATTCATTAGTGTGGGTGTCTAGTGGTCTATTACAATGCCTAATGTAGTGTGGGGATGAACAGCAAATGGCTGTTTTGTGTGTATGATCAGGCTTGCTGTGGAATTAGGATAGGCAGTACATTCTGTACTGTCTTGTGTATGCTGGTGTTTAGTGAAATATAAATCCATAAATTAGCCTGGTGAAATATGGAGTCAGTGAAAACTGGGTTAAACTTAGTAAAGATTAAAGTCATCAGTACCTTGGAAGAAAGAATATTTTTGACCTCGGCGTCCTCAGCAGAGGTGTGCGAACCAGGGATGTCAGGGTTGCTGCTGCTGCGGACTCTGGACTGCTGCAGAAGCAAAGTACCAACTGCGGCAGCTGTGGCCCGACCCATGGTGCTGTAACGGCTCTCAGCTGACGCTACTGAACTCCCTGAACCTGAGCAAATGTTCACACAAGAGAAGATCAAATTGTTATCCTTGAAACGATGACAGCAAATATGATACTCAAAGGAATAAACGATTATGCCAGTACCTGCACTTTGCGTGTCTCGTGGGGGATCAGACAGATGAAACACCCAGTACAGGTAGGTCGCCAAGAGGCTGTTCCTGCCCTGCTGATCCCTGATCAGCTCCTGGCTGTTATGAAGACTGTTGACAATGGACACCACTGATTCGAAGGCTATCTGGGCCAGATTAGCTGTAGAACACAAAACATAGATATAAACGTGCACATATAAATGTTATGTTAGTCAAGGATGAGAACAGTGATTTCAGAGTAAATCCTCACCGGTCTGGCCAGCAATGACCATAGGCTGCATGATGAGGGTGAAGAGCTTATCCAGCACCCAGTGGAGAAAGAGGACCAGAGGCTCTAAGCTGGAGGAGGACAGGGATATGATGCTGAGCTTCAGTTCATGCTCCAGCTTGTTCTCTGGAATCTTCTCCTCCCTGACCCGCAATGGGAATGTAGCTCCACCCTCCAGTGCATGGCAGAGGGTGAAGAAACGCTCCAGGTGGTTGTCCTGGTACAGGAGAGGAATGATTTGTTACGGTGCAAGACTTGTACGGGAAGCAGAGGGAAAATAAGCAACAAGGGAATGAAGAAAGAGACAAAAAAAGAAAAACAGATGTATTGGGAGAAAATGGATGTAGTGCTTCCCGGAGGAGTAACAGCTGAGTGACAATTCTTGTACTTGTCTGTGAATTGATGTGCAGCCTAAAAGCCTAGATGACAGGAGGGAGGCAGGGAGACAGAGTGAGAAAAAAAGCCACTGTGTAACTGTTGGTGTCTCTGACAATTTCTCACCTGAGTGTGTACAGATGATACAGCTTGGACCTCGAGGTTAAAAAGTCCTTTGTGACTCTCCATCCACTTGACCGGAGGGACCTGAGCAGGAAGTTTCTAGAAACAACAGTCATATATAAATATCTTTGTTCAGTCTGCAATAAATCTTTACTTGTAAAAACACATTTTTTCCACAGGAAAAAAAAAACTGTTTTGAGGTTCTATATAGCATCATTCGAAGGCCCAGAAGGAATTTTTATGTGTGAACCAAAGATGCTGATATGTGTACCTCTGGTGTGTGCAGTGAGTAGTTGACAGGAAGTCGCTCCAAGACAATGGGCAAACAGAACTGACCAGTTTGCAGCCGGTCACTGTACAGCATGGGTAGCCACTGTTTCAGGGGAAAACAGCAGATTTAGTACACCAGCTCAGCTTAAATGATCAAAAATTATAAAAAATAAAATAAAATGCTAACATCAGACACGAAACACTTTGTGTTCCGAGTTTGAATTAGACAAAGTGAACTTATAAAATAAGTTGAAAGGAAGAAGTCTTACTGAGTATCCAATGAGTGTCTCGCAGCTGCCACTCTGGTTCTGTTTCTGCTGGCAGCTGATGTGGTAGAAAGTGAACAGCAAGTGATGTCTCTCCGTCAAACGGGCCGGAAGAGCAAATTTCACTTCCTCGTAGAAGTCTGGAGACCTGAGAGGTGGAAAACAGGAATTAACAAAAGAATTCAAAACAAAGGAAAAAAAAGATGTGTGAACACAAGAATAGTGGGGAAGAGACGATAATTAAATGGCTAAAAGAGGTTATTACAAAGTAAAAGCAGAAAAGCAGAATGCACTACTCTGTAAATCATTTAAATCTCACATCTATTTGAAAACAGAAAAATGAAATGTTAAAACTGGGAAATTTACTGTCATTTAAAAAAAATTTAAGGTTATTTTGAAAAAGGCCAAAAACACATTTCATGAAAAATTTGTTCAGATGCAACAAAAATGAAGAAATAAACCAACAAAAAGTTCTATTACAACAGGTCAGTAACATGATGCCATAGTCTGGCATATAATCTAAAATGATTCAGAGAATTTGGAGAAATGCAAGTAATCGAGACAAAGATGCCGCTTCCTCTGCTTTTCTGTGTGAACATGCCTATATGTCTTATGGTCTGAGGACTATGTATACTTTACAGAAAATCCCAATTGTGCAGGAAACTGTGTTATAGCGCAATTATGTGTACTTGCTTGTTATGGTAGGTAACAGGAGTGTAAACCTCTTGTAAAAACTCAGGGCCACTTGATTTTCCAAAAATGACCTAAAAAAAAAAAAAAAAAAAGAGTACATGCAGACAAAAAGTGAATAAATAAATCAATAAAATTTCTTCACATTATAAATCCGCATTGAATATCTTTGAGGGCTGACATTGTCCAGGCTGTCCAT
This sequence comes from Odontesthes bonariensis, assembly GCF_027942865.1. Taxonomy (NCBI): domain Eukaryota; kingdom Metazoa; phylum Chordata; class Actinopteri; order Atheriniformes; family Atherinopsidae; genus Odontesthes; species Odontesthes bonariensis. The sequence continues at coordinate 18,685,226 of NC_134511.1, forward strand.
CTGTACCAGTGATCCTGCGATTACTGTGACAAGTGCTCGAAAATAATATCCGTGAGAATTGATTGGCGTTTTATCATTCTATCAAACAATGCATGTTATTTGCACATGCAGTGAAATTATTAGGACTCTAACATCATAACAGTTCTGTGAAGCAGCCACACTCACAGGCAGGGCACAGCTCGGGTCCTCTCCGCTCATAAACTGGATTTTGATGGTGATGTTTCTCGCCGATGTTAGTCTGTTGACAAAATTCAGCCTCTGGGGGTAAACATAGATCAAGTTCCTAAAGAGACACATGGAGAGAATGAGTGCCTGGGAGACTTTCGGTTTAATTATTGCAAGGAAAAAAAAAAAAAAAAAAAAAAAAAAAAAAAACTGTATGTGAAACAAAGCAGTTCCAGTACATATCACTAGATGGTGCCGTCTAACAAGCACCATTACAGTCATCTCGATGTAAGGCGACAGTAATGTCAGAGAAATGTCACCGTAGCCAGTAATTTCGTGTGGTTTTAATAAAACACTGTAATCTGTCTTGAAACCTGGAGTACAAGCGAATACAGGCCAGATTCCACAGAACAAATGCTTAGGTAATGCCACTGTAATGTAATTACCGTGCAGAAAACTCGTTTACAAGTGTTTATTTACAAATTAAATCATTTTGAGCCCTGAGTGGAAGAGCTTGAGGAGACAGATGCCTGAGTATCAAACTCCAAAGTATGCTTGAACATAAGTAGTACTTTAAGGAAGCAAAAGCCACAATGTGACGTCAAATTGTTGACAGACGAATGCATCTCCACCGTTCTTGTTGCCTCAGGTCTTTAAGAGAAATAATCTGTCTGTAAGAGCAAACAAACCTGTTTAAACCTCATGCCACGAATAATATATTTCTAAAGTTAGTTTGCATTTCCTCTTATGGGGGTGTCAGTCAGCTTTCCCTCTTCTGACAGTCTACTTCAAATTTTACAGGAACCGCATGTAAAAGAATGTATTCAAAACACTTACATACAATATCCTCCAACCCACCTGTAAATGTTGTGAGGGACATAAACCTCACTGGAGGGGAACTCCAGCACCTCTTTTATTGGCCGAATGTTTTTCTCAGCCACGGGTACGAGAGGGATAAGCTCAGGGGACAAACTGGCCTGTGGCGTGTCATGAATTGGAGACATGTCCAGCTTTATGCATCCTGGAAGACGAAACACAAGTCAAGTCCTGAATACTGGAGACAATCAATACGCACACAAATTAAGGAAGGGATCCGGGTTTCAGGGAAATGCATCTTAAACTTGAGTTATATGAGGAGATCAATAGCACTGTTAGAGTGAAACGGTTCTTTTCAGGCTACTGTCAACGACCAGATAGCTAAGCATAACGACTAGAGATGGGGGGGGGCTAGCTAGGTCACGTGCGGAGGAAGACAAATTCACTGTCTCGCCTTAAAAAGCTTTTTAAATTCATACTCCAATTTCAATCTGTTTCATCTGCACATAAATTAGGGTGTAAAAAGTTCCTCTTCTGGATTCAGATTTAGTTTTAGAATGATAATTATCTTTTTAATTAGTTTTTTCCTTTAGGCCAGTGTGCAGAAAATAAGCCGTTTTTGCACTTCTACACTTTCCGTCCAGCCTTTGGGAAGCAAATCAGCTGATGCCAACAAATGAACACGACAGCGCTCATTCGGTCTTCTCAATTCTCGGCAAGAAGAGAAATAAAGCACAAATCAAGATTTGGCAAAACTTCAAAACATTTCAGTGGAGTGACAGCTAACCTGGTATCGTCTTGACTCTCCTCTGCGGAGTTGAAGTTTTCTTAATCTCAGCCAGGAACTTCAGCAAATCTTCATCACTCAAACGATCTCCCTCCTGACACAAACATATGCAATGATTTTTATTTTTATTTTTTTCTCATTTTAAATGAAAGAATGAAGGTTACGAGGCCTAAATGCATTTTTTCACAGCCATAGTTTTATGGTAGAGACATTACAAGAAGTGGATGGAATGCATCACATAGCCTTTTTGATTAACAAATTAGAGGAGGCCACGCTATAGTCACAAGCTTGTCTGTTTGTCACACTGCATATTTACAATCTAGGAAATTTCTATTTGTGAGGATGGCTGTTCAACCTGTTTGAAGATGGTAGAGATAGTGATGGTAGCGGGTTTGAAAGCAGAGACATGACAGAACTGTTCATCAATGGTGTTGAAACGCTCAGAGTTCCTCCTCGGAAGCTGCGCTCTTCGGTCAATGCTGCTAGATTTAGCTGTAAAAAAGAAAGAAAAAAGTCAAATTAAGAACACAGAGCGAGGAATGCGTTTACATTCTGCAAATGTGTAACAAAAGTCATAACTTATTTCATTTGACTCTGATGCAAGAACTTGTGTGAATATATTTTGTTTCCAAATGAATACGGAGAAAAACTAATGTTCACTGCTGCCTTATGACTTACTGATATTGTGCGGCAGCTATATGCCTTATGGGGATTACATAAAAATCCAAAATCAGAGGAAGATATTACCCAAAATCCTAACGCATTACTAGATGCACTAATGGTAGGGAATGATACAGACAAAACAAGCGGCTCAGCGATGCAAAAGGAGACACAGATACAGGAAATGATTGTTGAGCCTTGTTTCTGAACCATCTCTCGCACTTCTGTCAACAAGGAAAGACGCATGAGGATACGCCAAAACAGACCTCCTTTTATGCTTTCAGAATCCATGACGTCACGCTCTATAGCAGCAGTAGAGATGACTTCCATGATATTAACGGTCGCCCAGGCAAAAGGCATGCGATAGTGGCCCAGCCTGTGACAGAAAGTCTCTGCCTGGCCTCGCAGTTTCTCAAGCTTGTCCTTGTTCTGGAAAAGATTCATGACAGCTTTCATTCTTTAAACTTTAGTAGCAAATACTGTAGTCACAGTAAGCATTTACAGGACAAAAAGACAAAAAGGTAAGATAAAAGAGGAAAAAGCTTCTGTGAAGCGACTCTTTTGGGACACAAAGATATTGCTATGTCACATTACCTTTGTGGAGTCGCATTCCCTCAACGTTATGTAGGGGTCAGCACAGTCACTGATCTCTCCTTGTTGGAGAACCTTTTCAATCTGAAACATTAGATAGGAAGTACACACTTCATTAACGATGCTAAGCACATTAAAGCTCTAAAATCTATATTTTTCTGGCAAATGTACAGAATCTATATTCTGTACTTGGGCCTTTCAGCTTATTCAAATCAGGAGGAAAATAGCTAAATACTGCTACTTCAATAGTATTCTGTGATGTAGCTTTTTTTTTTTTTTATTGGTTCAATAGAATCCATTATTACCTTGATGACCAGGAATATATCTGGGGAGGGATAAGTGATGGAGAAGATGGCAGATCTGGCCAACGTGGAGTGATCCATATGTGGAGTGTGAGGTTTTAAGAAGTTTTTAAACTGTTCCGAGTTCAGATCACAGTAGAAGTTCTCTGATATCTAAAAGAATAAAGAGATGAAAAGTTACATTTTTTATGAGAGAACAATGTTTACTGACAACAAGTAATGAACAAGTAAATGAAAGTTAACTTTTGGTTTGTTATTCAGAGCATCATATAATGCAAAAAGGCCCTTCTGAGGTGTAATGTTTTCTAAATAAAGACAAACAGAATAAGATAAGAGAGGAAACCAGGAGGCTGGACTGATGTAAGCACAATGCTGATACTGGAATGTCATCCGTTTAGTCCACTCTACAGTTTCTCGTCTCCCCTTCGTAATGACCTCAGGCTAGGAACACGGCCATATGTCCTGGTCTGGCCTGACCTGACCTGCTGTGTGTCATGTGAGCCTCTTCGCTGCAGAGCTTTTAACCAATCTCCTTCACAATGCTCATCCCCGAGGACCTCGACTACACTGACAAGGCAGAGAATGCCCTTAGAAACAAAATTTGTGCCCGATATATTCACGAGAATCACCAAAATTAGCTCAGACCATCAGATCAGAATACAATCATAGCATTGAGGGGATTTTTGCCTGACTTTGCTAATAGTTGATGGAAATTACCCTTTTCTCTTTTAATAGATGCACTTCTGGCAAATCACTTCATAGAATCACAGAAAAACTTCAAAAGTAAGACACAACTGCCTTATAAAGTACAGAATGCTTCATCAACTCAAAAAGAATAAATGGCCTTTAAACAAGGGGCAAATGTACAACATTCTAAGTGAATTATAATAACAATCACAGCTTGATTTTGATTAAATGAGACACAAGGAATGCAATAACCCTCTTTAACATGAGCCTATGTGTCAGACTGCCTGTCACACTCTTTGTATTGTCAGATGGAAAACACCTGGTGTCAACACATTAGCAGTGTAGCTACTGTAGATTCAAAAACAGATGTAAGGGACACTTTCTGAAGTAAGCACTTACTTCCCCACAAAACTTCTACTTACTCGGCTCACTGACATCCAATACTTTGGTGAGTTAGAACTCTCTTGACAACTGACTGCATTGCAGATTATTCCAAAAACAACACAATTACTAAGTCATGTAAAATAAAAAATAACAATACTGACATTCCTTTCTACTGCAGAGATATATTTCTCCATGTGATGCATACTTTAAAACCTTGTTCCGCTTTATATCCATGCATTTAATATCATAAGCACTTGTTGGGTCAAATCCTGCATCTGCACATTGGCTGATGGACCACAGACACATGATTAATAACCAGAGTATTAAATGGAATTTTATGAACATCTGCTGGGGATTTAAAAGATGTGAAACAACAAAAAGTGATGTGAACCAAAACGAATTGCGACAAATTCCTCACGAGACAGCAGGAAGCTATGCAGGATTACTGAAGAAGAGGAAGAAGAAGTTTAAGACTGTTGAGAAGCAAGAGAAACAAGGGCAAAGAAGAGGGATGCAGAAAGACTATTCAAAATTAAAGCAACGGCAGTGAATACTTCAGAAATAAGTGGGTCAGAGGTAAAAGCTTCACCGATCCATTGCAATTAAATCCGACTGACAAAACAGGATTGACACTTTCTCTTTCACTCCAACAGAGGCATGCGCCACAGCTCTTTAACAGTCTGCCACGGTCTCTACTTAATATAACAGGCAGGAAGAACACATTTCAGCTTAGTAGTACATATCAAACTCAGTCACCTTGAGACAAATACACTGAGACAATGTGATAAATTAGCACTGCTACTTACAGTGAGAGATCAAAGACAGCAAAAGACAGCAAAAACGCAACGCTACTTTTATTACAATATTCTCTTTGACATATATATGAAAGATTTTATGAAGAGCATCACCTTAAATGGGATCTGTTGCACAGTCCTTTTTTTAACATTAGAGGGCTTTAAATTGCCCTTTCTCACCCAAGAGAATATCTTAGAACCATTAGTCCTACAGATGGCTCGAAAGCATGAGGGCAGTGCTGACGGGGGGGGGGCAACCCTGGTGGCTAAAACCCTCATCTGATCTGAGAGATCCATGAGCACTTAATGTTTTCACCCTTTCACCCAGACAACTCTACAGCTGTGTAAATTCATAAAAATATGAAAACAACCATGGCTCAGAGTATTTGACTGGGAAAATACAGTGCAGTATTAGTTTTTACTAAACTAAACATGTTGACCCCCAGGGACATCAATATGTCAGGATGATCAGACCAAGAGCTTGGTAGATTATACTGATCCCTCGCTGCCATGCAAACTGCTCAAAGACACAAGACCACCCTGCATCAACGGTAGGGCAATGTCATGCAAGTGCTCGCTATCATGAAAGGTACTATTCTGAAAAGGCATAGGAGAGCAAATCAGTGCTGTTTAGATTTCACAGTTAATTTACAATGCATGATTAAAAGTCCACAAACAATAAATGTTGATATGCACAGACCAATCATAAACTGAAATGTGCTGACGTTCTCCAAACAAGCGCGAAAGAAACTGACATTACCCCAGGGCTTTAGTAGTGGAATGGAATATCACATGCCAGACAGCAGTAAAAGCAACATTAAAAAAAAAAATCTATGAACGGCTATGACTGTTGTATTCCAGAGAGGAAGAGATTACTTACCTTTTTCTTTTCTTTCAGGTCAAATAAGGCCATGGTAGCAAATAGGGGCTCGATGTCGATTTCAAACCTAGAAAGCCCAGAAGGAAAAGGAAATGGGTTATTCAATTAGAGCAAATGTCATAACTCTATTTTTACAATTACTGCTCTTACAATCTATTCCTGAAGATTGCTGTTATGATGGAAAGTAACCAAATGTACTACAATAAGTGATGACATTTTGAACTGAGGCTTAAAAGGATAAGGGGTGACGTTGCCAAACCACTGCAAGCTGAGAACTCAGTTCAACACAAACATTTGGCAGCTGTACGGGTTGCACAAGGATGAACGAGATCAAGAGTGCAAAACAGGGAAACTTTGTTTTTTGTGTGCGTCCGCGTGCGCGCACGTGAAAGTCAAAGAGACGGAGACAAATCCCACAGAGAGAGGGAGGGATAGAGATTTTCTGGAGAACAAATTCACCGCACAGCCTTCCTCCACCCTTACACACTGGTGTGTCCTTCACTGGATGCCGTTTTGTAAAAAATGAACTACTTAAACTCGTAAGTAATGATCAGATGTGAAAACAACAATATTCTGTATGTTAAAAGCAAAGCAAAAGCTTTTTTTTCCATAAGCGGAGATGTGTTTGAATAACTTCTCTTGAACGTAACTGCTGGCTCCGTGTCCAACTTGTACAATAAACACAAAGCAGCTGTTGAAATGACAGAACTATTGTCCCTCCTAAAAGCTAATGAAAATGTATGACTTACTTTAAGGTCTGGCATCGGATCAGGATGCGTTCTCCAATGTGCTCTTTGGGGCAGTCAGGAATGGGCCGGATTTCCACCGCATCTTCCTGGAAAAAAAAAGAAGCATCTCCAATTAACAAAACCCAGATGTTGGTAAAATGGGAGTTACAAATCAAATAATGTACATATAATACAGATTCTGAATATGTGCGTAACTTTCATGAAAATGTCCTTTTCAGAAAGGGGCAGGGAGAGAATGACTACATCTAGAGTATTCTGTTTGGAATTCTGTTTTCTTTCTTTTTAGATTAATCTGCTTTTGTCATGAATCACTTCAACCGGAAAATGCCAGAAAAATGTGGATAACAGTTTCCAGAAGCCTCGTGTGATGTCTTCAATTTGCTTGTCCTGCAAAACCAGCTCCCAAAAAAAATCTCAGGTCTAAACATTGTCTAAGATACTCAGCGAACAATCACTCAAAATGAAGAAATTTGGCACTCAAGTCAATCATGGGACCGTTTGGATTTTTTATGGAAATATTCATTTGAAAGTTGTTTCATTATTACAACATTCACATGCTGAGGTTATTTCCAGTTGATTAAGTGTTTTTTCCAGAGAATGAATGCAAAGTGATGTCTTAGTACTATCATTCTCTCTCATCTATCTGTTATAGTTATTGATTTATTGCACAAAGAAATTGGACACTACAAAGGAGGATGGAGAGATCGCTAAAAAACTCATGAGACTAGTTCATTATGTACACAACTAGAATACTGCTAAGAGTTCTGAGACTTTAAATTTCCTAATTGTGAGTTGACAATTCAATTTTTCTCTATTTGGCTATTAATCTGCATTCGACATTAAGTTGAGGCAAATCCTAACTCACTATTTCTATATGCACTGGTCGATTACATTTGCGCTACATCAACTCAAAACACATCACCTCGTCAGCTGGTGGGTAAAGAGCAAACAGCTCAGGGTGTCTGTTTCCCTGCCGTGACTCCTGGTTGAAGTGGTCTAGCTCCTCGTGGCTGCCGAAGGCCAGCAGACCCTCCACTCTTTGGTCCGGGGCCAAACATCGCAAGTTGAAATCAGACGAGGTTAGCGTGCGGCCTGCATCATCGCTCAACCTTGCAAGGGTTGGAGACTTCACCTGGAGAAAAGACAGAGAGCAAAGGGTAAAGAGGGTGTTGTGTTTTTTTGGGTGAGGCTGTCCAAAAGGAATCAAAAAATTTAATTAAATGAAACGAGGAAAAAAAAAAAAACCATGCACCAAAGTAGAATATCAAAAGTAGCCGCTATTACAAATGTTATTATTATTAGGTGTAGGGAAAGGACTGTTTCCTGAATTCATATTTGGTCGGCGGTTGATTAGTTTAAACTATATTACTGAATGAGGATAAGTAAATATAAAAAAACATCCATACCTTATACCCTATGCAATTTCTAAGAGAAACAGAACATTTACCTTCTACTCACACAACATTTCATCCCTAGCAACAACACACAATCATATTAAAAATGCAGATTGTGTTAACAGGAAAGATAATAAACAGCTAACAGGCATTTAAACAGTCTAGACAGTGTTGTTTTGGCCTTAAGACACTGACAGTCTCTTGAGGTTTGTCTTAACTAGACATGTTCAATGTAGAAAGCACAGCGCAAGCATCCCGTTAATGTTTACGTTACGCTATAGAAGCCGAAGCACATGTTGCATATTAGCTGATCGACCTCTGCGGTCACAGATCGCCCAGCGGGCGAAATAACTGTCAGACAGTTATGACAGCAGCAAAGAATGCAGAGCTGGCTTGCTGACTGATCTACAATAACCCTGGAGAACAAACATGCTAGATGCTGTGTAGTTTTCATATCCAGTGACCTGACAACAACAGCTCTGGTCTGCTGGACAAAAAAAAACAGCACCAGGCAGCTGCAATATCCTTCACACATCTAACACAATTACTTATAGGATATGAAAATGTGTTTTTCGATTATGAATGAAAATAAAACCGCTTTAATCCAGAAGAATTTCCAGATCAGTGTCAACCTCAGCGATCCTGCAACACTTTTCTTTTCGTCAGACCAGCTCACTTCTAGCCATTGCAATCTTTCAGCTTGTATTCACACACAAGCTCCTCACACCAACTAATCATAAACTAACAAATCACAGCATGAAAATATGGAGCAGTGGTGCAACACTGTCTTTCTGAATCATATCTGTAAGTGAGCATCTATGAAAATGCTCATGAGCCCCGCCCACATCTCAGTCTCTCAGCACTGCGAGACAAAACGCATGACAAGAAAGGAACTCATCAGACATTCTTCCTCTTATTCAGGGTGTCTCTCAGTTAAATACAGCATTGTTCCTAAAACCAATCTGTTTATGGGTCCAATTTGTGAAAAGGCCCTCTGAAAAATGAAGACTGTAGACCCATGTCCTCTGTGGCATTTATGATAGCACCACGCAATGAGTCCAAATAAACTGCTCCCACTTCTGTTGTGGTTTAACATCTTCAGATAAGACGTGGCTAACAGAATCTGATTTCATGCACCACAATCATAAACAGATGATGTCATGTCATTCAGAGGAAAACACACCAACTCTCCACTTTGCTTGTTCTTGCTTCCCCTGTAACCATGTAGAGCCCCAATCAGCTAGTTGTCATGACAGGTTGATGCTGTTTCATCCAAATAGCCTATTTTTAAAAAGAAAAAACACCTTGTGAACTTACTAACAAGGTGAACATTTTTGCTTTTAGAAAAGAGGAGACTTTAAGTATTAGAGATGAAAATTAGTCATCTGATTCACGAGATCATTAACAGTAAATACTCTGTATCTGTCTCATTAGCTGTTTAATTGGGTTTTTGCATAAAACATAACATCAGTCAGTCCCACTGCCTGTCTCTCTAGGAAGTGGGTCCATATGGAGTTACTCAGACTGAGCTACAGGGCATGCCATAAACTCACTGCTCCCATTCTACATCCGGATTAGAACGTTCCCTCATGCCACCCCTTGCTCTTGTCTCTTTCACTCCCATCATCCATCAAACTCACATCCAGTCTCTCACACCACAGGCTAGGACTGACCGACCATCCAACTGGGTGAAGCTTTGCCCTGTTGAGGCTCCAAGAGACCGTCACATCACGACCCCAGGGCTTTTGTTAAAGCAGATTGGACCATAGCTTTTAAATACTGAATGACAATAGTGCTGTTCTTTCCCCCTCTTTCACTCTCTCTCTCTCTGGCATGTAGATGATGGGAAGCCTGCAGCGATAATAAGGGGCCTTTTGGTTTCAGTGATTAAACAGGATTGGCAAGGATGGGGCAACAGAAGGGGGGCTGGTGAGACTGGCTGAGCCAGAGGCTGGGAGTGGCGCTGACTGTGACTTGGATGGCTGGGGATTTGCAAATGTGAGACAGAAAAGCAAGAGAGAGTGCAGTGAGAGAGGATGGGAACTCTGCCTGATATAATAACAGTAGAGACTGAGGCAGGGAGCTAAGCTGCTAAGCAAGGGCAGAGACGTCCATGTAAATATTAATTTTCAGTTTGTTACATATTTCACATTCTGTTTAACGTGTGACATGCATCAATCCGGTGGAACACCATCTGTAGGGTTGATGAGGGCTCGAAAGGGCTTGAAACTTGAAGGGGCCACTGCCACAGTGGAGAGAGTGATGGGAATAACAACGCACTGTTGTGTTCAGTGGCCACTAAAGCACCCACCCCTTCACATTTCTCTCTCAGGCCTTGATCAGTATGGACTGCCATACTGCTTTCACTTGACAGTCTTCCCCTAACAACAGGCACTTTAACTAAAAACAGAACATTGGCATTGAAAAACAAAGTAGCCTTTCTTGTAGTTCTGCTGACGACGCAGCTCGACATTTGAAGAACTGCTCTAATATCTATACACTAAGTATGGAGTAAGCAGGATGTTAGCTTAGTTTAGCTTAACATGAAAACTGAAAGTGGGAGGAAAACACCAACTCTTGTTGTCAGAAATCCATCTGTGGATTCTGTTTGTATTTTTGTTGCACAAATAAAAAAAAAAAAACTTTTTCAAAATGCGCTTTCACCGAAAACCCGACGGGGTGTCTTCTAATTCTTTTTAAAATTCTGCTCTTCTGTCATTTTAGTATGGATATGTTGAAGTTTATGTGAATGTGTTTAAACATACTGTTTATATGCATACCTTTACAACATTAAGAAAATATTCTCTAAGGAATCACATAATAATCCACTGGCCTAACAACATAACCTTTACATTTAGACTTGTCAAATCTATGGAGTCAATGCGGTTGATTTATTCTAATCAGCATCTAATCATTATTTTTATTTATTGTTTTGCATGTTAGAGGATCCCAACCAAGGGACCAAGCCAAAACCTTGTCCCAATGTCAACAAGCATCAACAGAATCAGGTCTTAGAAAACAAAAAAGTTGTCTGAAGAAGCACGTTAGCTGAGAACTGTTAATGAGTAGCCCACTGCAGCCCACACTGCACAAGATGGCCTCTGAAAAGGGCTTTTTAAGGAGGAGTAGGAGATCTCTAGACCATGCATGGAAAGTAAAACTTGCATGAAGCAAACAACATGACCAATGATGAATTTTAATGGCCAATACAACAGTTTGGAGTCCAATGACTGTCCATCCTCCTCCAACACTGTTGGAAATTACAAATCTTTAGCCTAATCAGCGAGCAGCTTTTAGCAGAGTAGCAGTTATCTTCAGTCAAGCCCATCAAAAATGTCTTATCATAACTTGGAAATAAACAGTAAAGCAGTCTCGTAAACTTTAATTTCAATGTAAATGATCTTAGGTGCACAATGTCAAACCAAACTTGATGTGAAAACTTTGTGTGCGTAAGTAAACATGAAGACTTAGTTACATTAATTTACTATATGCGGAGGAAAGGTTAGGATGGCTGTTATGCTACAGGGTGTGAGCAGCTTTACATCTGTAAAAAAAAAAAAATCTGTAAAGATACCATGTCAAGTCAGTTGAAAGAACTGGAAAAACAGAAAACAAACACACATAATAGCCATGTACACTTGAACATAAACACAGACTCATGAGGAGGATTATCCGACGCAAGCTAAACGCAGGTATTATTACCGGGCATCATGTCTGTGCCGAGTATCTGTTTTGCCATTTATTTTTTCAAGACATCATTTTTTTCTGGCGTATCTAGCACATGTGTAAATGCACGTAGAGAAATTTGTGTTTGGAAAGTGCAAATGTATTAATAACGCAGAGTAACCATGTATTTTGTTGTTTTAAATATGAAGCTGCTGTCCGGTTATGCTTTGTTGCAAAGCATGACAGTTTGGTGAAAGGTTCAATGAACTGGAACAACTTCACTCGCAATGACATTAGCTTGGCTTATTGTTTGGAGTCTCAACGCAAGACTGTGATCCGAGTCCGACTGCGACTGGTGGAGACTGTGCAGCCATCGGTCACAAATTCCTCCAACTTCAACTGTTTGTAAAACATCCCATCAGCACTGATAAATCAGCAAAACAAGTAAGGCAAATGAAGCTCTTAAAAGACACAGATTTGAAGAAGTAAAAGGTACTCATAGTGAATATTTAGAGGTTAGTTTATTCAAAACTATTGAGAAATGAATACAGTGACAGTAGATTTATGCTCCTTACCGGTTTGTCGTTGTTTTCTGGCTCAACATCAGACTCGAAGATTTGTTTCTGCAGGAGTTTGTGTAGGCCAGCTCGCTCCGAATATGCGCTCCAACCGTCCCCTTGGCATCTTCATGCAGACACACAGGTCAAAGATCAGTGTGTAAACCCAGCAAAGGACCTGCATGGTTACGACTAAACACTTCTGCACTATAGTCACTCTTAAATAACAACCTCGAATGGAAATCTAACGCAACATAGTCACATATTGTACGCGTGTACTGTATATGCTTAACTCTGTAGTGCCTGACCCAAGAAATAGTAGTAAAATATCTGAAGCCTTTATTTGATCATTTAACAACATATTTGAAAAAAAAAAAAAGTAAGCAAATTTTTGCCCATATGATGATGCAATAGGTCTCAGAAAAGTATGTATAGGGTGCTTGCTCTTTTTCCAAATTAAAATTCCAGACTTTTTTAAAACTGACACTTTTTTTCCCCAAGACCTTAACTTTATGTACTTGTAACTTGTGTGCCTACTGCCTACTTCATTGGTTGAGATTGTACCAACTGTGTTTATTAGAAATGTTAATTTTTATAGGCTAGTATTCAATGAACAAATGCAATATTCACAGTAAATTATGCTTTTACTGATGAAAACGTTTCAAAACATGAAAATCACGAGTACATGAATTTCACATCAAACAAGTGTCACAAAAACTATCTATAAAAAAAAAATGAATGGATGGATGAATGTATGTAGAATTCAGTCTCTTTACTCACATCTCATCCCATTAGGCTAATACAGTACGTGACCAGTTAGTAAAATTATAGTTTTATAGCCCACCTTCCTATTTTTCATTTCACAATGCCTTTGAGCATACTGTAAAATTCTACCATACATTTATTTTCCATACTTTATTAAGACTTTCACACAAAATTCAAGACTTTTCAAGGTCTGGAAAACAGTGCTTCAAAATTCCATACTTATTAAGACTTTCAAGACTTGCGCACCCTGTATGTATCAAATACGATAGAGAGAGCACTGCAATGTATGAGAATTAAAGGGTTTACCTTCTAGAGACTACAAGCCAGGGCTGGGTGTAACTATTAACACAGTCTCTTACATGCTGATCCAACTCCACTCTGTCAAGAGAGAAATGAGGAAGAGGACAATAAAACGATATGTACACAGGCAGACATGTATGCAGACACTTGCAGACAACTGAAAACCTTAAACTGTTTCCATATCTTAATCGGTACCTCATGGTCAAATTGTAGGACACAAGAATGCTCTGAATAAGATTACAAACAGTGATGGAATAGTTTTATAATGACTAAAGGCCTTCAAACTAAATCTTTACATCCTGACACAATTTTCCTGATTATTGCGAAATTGTAGAAATTCTATGAAAGTCTGCAGTCATTACTGAAAAAACAATGTTTTTCTGCCAGCTTTAGCCTATCAGTTGATCTCTTTGGCTCTAAAAACAACATTTATAAGTTTATCTGTTGTTATATGTTAGATGGCCTCTGACCCACCCTTCCTCTGGGGCAGAGTGTCGAATAGTGCGACACTCCTTCTCCACCTGCTCCACTTTGAGGTCATCGTCGGGAAAGTCACCGAGTTCTTGCATCAGAGCCGAGTCTCCACTTCTTAACTGTGACATCAGGAACTCTTCCAGGTCCAGTGGCTCCACCGCTTCATACGTCTGAGGCTGAAGAATCCAGGGGTGAAGAAGGGGTTGAAGGGGTTGAAGGGGGGGTGGGGGGGATTTAGAGAAGCATTACAAAACACTACAACAAACATCAAAAATCAAATATCTAAACTAAGCACTAAAGCAGAGAATCAACAGAGATCATAAATGTAAATTTTGATTTATTTGTCAGCATAGAAGAGAGGAATGGAATATAAATCCCATATTGCCAATGCCCAATGAAATTTGAAAAACATTCCCCTTGAGGCGCAGTAACATTGAATTACATGCACAGAGTATACGACAGCATAAGCAACATTACCATAAGGAAAGATTGCAAGGCAGCTAAAAGAGGTACAAATGTACAATTATAAGTAGTGAGGGTTAAAAACAACAAAGTAGATTGCACTTGTGACACATAGTGTCACAGTGTGATATTCATGTGCTATCACCCTGTAATTAAAGACATGGCTCATGAGATTCAGAGTTGGAATAATTAAAAACAAAAATTAGGACTGTTGAAGACCCCAAGATCCAAAATAAAAAAAAACAAAAAAAAATGAATGGCAACTTTTAACTGCCCTTACTTGAGTCTAAACAGCACGGGGAAGGTTTGAGGAAAAAGAATAGGAACTGCGAGTGAGTTGGATCCAAACATGTTGAATCATGAATTTTTTTCTAATACCTCATACCTGTCTAGGAACAAAAGACACAAGCGCACACAAATAGAAACTGGAACAAACTGGCCTGTTTCAGACACCCAGGCTTCTTTCCTCCTCTGCGAGCCTATTTTTAGACAGACTCAAAAATCCTACACTCTGCTGTAGCAGATCAAAGGGAAGTATTTCATAATTTCAATGCACAGTACAAATGGGCTGAAATTTTCACATGTCTAACTTTGAGGAAGTGCGAATTACTTATCATTGTCAACACAAAAATCCACACTCATTCATACAGGAGGTGGGGTTAATGAGCCTTTCGTGATTTGAATAGAAATGAATAGCACAACTGCTGAGGTAGTACACATCCCCCTTTTTTGTGGCCAGGCTGGTTATGCTTGTATAAGAGAAACCTGCATGTAGCAGATGTTTCTGTGAATAGTGACAGCAAACTGGGCAGATCTCCAATGTGATTACAGACTGCGGGCTGTAGCTGGAATGGAAAAAAGCTAAGAAATTTACACCATTCTATCGTGCCGAAAATCTGAATTAAAAATGCTCACAGTAATAAGAGCGATAATGCTGCATGCGCTGGAGAATTTTCTGAAGAACATTTAAACTTTTAGCCCTGCATGCTGTATCACACAGGTACAGAAACAGGTGTTAAAGGCGGGGTAGGGGATCTTTTTCTGGAACATTTTTTTACATATTGCTTGAAATACTCTTCACACCCCCATTGCAATCAATTAATTAAAAGTTTTGACACAAATATGAAAATTTTTAGTGGCCTCTAGAACGTACAATCTAGGAAAAACACTATCCAATCATTGTGAACGGACCGTTCACAATGATTGGATACTGATGCCGTCTATCAAACTGCAATCTGCTCCTCCCTCCCCCTCCTTCCCCCTGTGCGTGTAACCTGCTCCGTGAACGAATTACGCGTCCAGAAGCTTGGCAGGAAGCTAAACTAGAGCAGGCTTGGCTAGCACCTAGCATTATTAAACGTATAGTTAGCATATACTAAATACTAAATACGGCAACGATCGATGCTTGCTGTCAGAACAGCGCTCGTGCACCTTCGTGCTCGTGCGTGTTCATGTACTCTAGAGGCGTGCCTTCGGGGGGAAAGTGAAGAAAAGGGTTGGGACTTTTTACCGGTGTATTTTCAAAATACAGCTTCGCTGGACTCAAAATCCAGGATCTCCTACCCTACCTTTAAGGCTTGAATACAGAGATAAACTGCATGTAGTGTAAAATTAAAGCAGAGTAGGAGCCACACTCACACACTCTGTGCACAGAGAAGAGGTGGAGATAACTGCAGCCACAACATTAGTCATTGCTCTACCCAGCTTTTAAAAGCAGAGCAAATTCCATTTGCCTTCAGACATGTTTTTGCACATCAATGCACCCCGAGGCATATTCTTCTCTGTTCAACAGTCGAGCAAATTGCATCACACGGTTTAGTAATAATGGTGAGCGTGCAATTCAAGCAGTACAGAGTAGACTGGTACAACTATACAGTTGTTCCTTCTTATTGTTTCTAAATAACAGACCCACACATGGAACTCCTTCTTTTCATACAGGAGGTGTGAACCAAAAAAGAAAATCCCATTTGTGGCAGTCGTCGCCCAACTGTGCATCTGTGTTTGTGCGGCTCTTTATCTGAGTTCACACTATCATTGTAGCACAACCTCTTTTTCTTGTTTAGTTAAATCCCAACAAAAGATAAATGTATGCAAATCTATGCATGCTTCTGATCAGTGCCTGTTGCTCCGTGGAGTCTTGAGAGGGGCCAGTAAAAACCTTCAGTTTTTAAAATTGGTGTACTTAATGGTGACAACAAAAATGATACTTTTGCATTATTTCATGTGCATGCTATCAATGAAACCCTTTTCTTAAAGCAAAACTCAGTGCGGCCATATGGATCAATATTTGAAAAAAAACTAAAGCTTTCTTGAAAAGCAAAAACTTCAACTTCAAAACCAGATGTAAATTTATAGGTCAAAAGAATCCATTCACAAACAATATAATTCAACCAACACAGTGCTATTTCAAATGTGCACTGGCAAAAATGAGCCAGGAGAGACAACAGACACGGCAGGTAACTAAATGCAAACGACGTTCGTACAAAGTAAAGCCAAATTCAACCTGACACATGATATCAAGCATGTCAATAATCTAATTTTCAAGTTTCAGTCAGTTTTCAAATGACTGCAGCGCTTAAACAGATATTGTAGACTTACCCTGACGGTAACTGAAGTGCACCATAAAAAGGAAGTGCACAAAATGGCGCACTCCGGATATGGGAACCTACGCTACAGGGTGCACCAACTAACGCTGAATGCTTTTGGCTGAAACTAAGCCGCAGCCCAAATCACAGATCCCCTTTAAAATCATGCTCATATTCCTAGAAGCTGGCAACTCTACTAGAGCTGAGTAGAAATGATCAACAGAACTCAAGGTGGAAGAGGTGTTAAAAGCTATTCAGAATAAAAGTTTTAAATTGAGCCCAAAAGTCTGAACACACAAAATGATTGGACGGTGAACTGAAGCCTCGAGTTTTACAGCTTCAAGAGAGAAACCACAAGAAATGAAAGGAAGTGACGTCAACAAGGCCTCCCTCCATCAGCCGGCATTTCAACACACAGGAACAGAAAAATACAGACACTGACGCATACAATCATGCTGCTAATGCACACATAAATAGCAGCACTGCAAACAAGCACCAAAGTGCATGTAGCTCTTCCTTTTAATCTGTCAATATTTGCAGCAAACCTATAAATAACACTAATAAGGCAACAGTCCGAACTGCAGGCACAAATATTAACCATAGAAAAAGAGCTGGGAAGGTTACAGTCATGCCCATCTGTATCCCAACTGCGGCAACAAACATCCCTCATCATCCCTGTGCTAGACATGACTGCTGAATAATGGGAAACTACCATCTCAGAGATTATGGTATTTAAAGCCCTCTCCTGCATCCCAAATCCGGTCTTTTAAAGATTTGCCCCAATAAGCCGCAAGGTAAGCACGCCCCAGCTAGTGCCTGCAAGTAGCCAAGGCTCTGACCCATTTCACAAGCAGGTTAGAGGTTTACAGTGCCGGATGCCACAAGCTACGGTGGCATGGATGGTCCATGCACTGCTAGTCCAACCCTGTCAGCTTACAAGCTTTGGGATCATTACAGGGACACTACAAAGGGGCTTCAGCTAAGTCATGCAACAAACAGATATGTCAGGAGACTTAGCATCGAAGAGCTTCAGAAATCTTTAGGTGGTAGAAATGTAGGTCGACAGAGAGTATGAGACATGGGGTATGAAACAGATTTAGCAAAAAAGCAGGAAGAGTGTAAAGTGGAATATACAAAGCTAGGACAAAGGTTTAGAGGGTTTCATAGAACGACTCGTGCAGTGTAGTGGGAGAGAAAATCCCTGTAAAGGATTACTGCGCATCATTCCGTCTGCTCGCTTAAGAGAGGAGGAATCACTCTAACTGTCTGAGAGGCCTCAACTGAAGAGGTAAGAAAACAACCTGCAATAATGACAATCTACCTGCTGCAGACACTAAGGAACCGACTGTTCCAAACCACTGTAAGGCATTAAGCATGTATACTCTCAACAATACTCTCACATACTGTAAAGGGAACAAAGAAACATCCTAAAAAAAAAACACAAATCTTATGCAAAGACACACACAGCTTTGCAGAAGCATTTCCTTGTGTTTTCTCCAAATTGTCGGGGACTTAGAGCAGTGTCTAGTCCTGAAGATTATTCTTTGAGTCAGACATTCTCTAGGTTAATGACGGTAAAGCGGATGTGAGGATGATATGCTTATAACCCCCTAGTAGTGTAAGCCCAAACACCAAAGCTGTGTGAGAGCTGCATGAGAGGAAACATCTCTGCACACCTTCTCTGTCACCCTGTGTTCTTTTTTTTCAACCGAAGAAGCATAACATTAAGTTAAGAAGGATTATAGACAAGCAGCATTCAATTTAGTCAGTTGATCCTCGGACTTCACATGTTATAAATGACATAACAAAATAAAGGGATATACTAATTAAAAATAAAAAAAAGGTGTAATGCTGCAATTGTTTCTCTCTGAAACCTGCCTGCAGCTACTGGTTAGCTCATAGGTAGCTGCACATTCATCAGAGCAACACACAGCCTAGGATGACTTGGCAATTTCATGCTGGTTAAAAATGTCTTAAAACCAAACATCAAGGTATTCTTATACAGAAGGCAACTCACCACTGTGAGGCAGGCTGAGGCCGAAGCAATGGAGTTGGTTCGGCTGTGATAAGAGCCATTGCTCCCACTGAAGTGCCGTCTGATCTCGGCAGAGGAGTGCCTGAAACAAACATTGGAAATACAGACTTGTAAGGTTTTGAGTTCAGGATGCAGTGAATAACAGAATATTTAGACACAGGCATTTACACACAACCTAACATGGACGTAGCGCATCTTCATAACAGACCCAACACCAATTGTTTCAACTTGCATTATTTTGAATCAGGCGGCCATGGTAATTCTATTCAAACTATTGTTCACCCTCGACAAAAGCGCATCTCTGCTGGCCATGAAAAGCTTTGCTGGCACCCATACAAGCAGTGGAATAAATATGGTGTCCTTATTTAGGGGTCAGACCATGCAGGAAATCAACATGACATAAGAATGAAGTAGTATTCAGACGTGCTGGGTAGATATTGTTTGTGTGAGAAATTGTGTGTGCTCGCCTGTAGCTAGAGAACATGACATGAACAGAGACAGCGCCCCAATTTGCTGGACACATTCCTTCTCAGAACAAGTCCGCCGTCTATTTCTTTGTAATTAATCTACCGCATCATTAGAGCCCCACCAAAGTCTGCAAAACAAGTCCTTATTTGCTTTAGCTCAACGACAAAGGGACAGTTTTGTGTGTATACTCATGCTTTAGTGTGTTAGCGTGTGCGAGTGTCAATAACTGTTTGTTGTGATATTTCCGCACAGCGACGAGTTGACGGCCAAAGACTGAAGTAAATCTGTCACAATGCTGTCTGCTTCCCCTGTGGTCAATCTCATGGGTCGATCAAGTCCTCACGGGAATTGTTACGACATCAATGTTACTAATTATCATCATAAAGCAATAAACAATGACAGAAAGGAGGAATGGCAGCATGCCCAAACCACTGAAGCTGAACAGTCACATAGCTTGCAAAATCTGTAGGGCAGCTTTATGGTAATGTCTACAATCGACAAATACGAGCACAATACGAGCTAAAGGTTTAACCTCCCAAAAGGTTTAATTTCTTGTTCATCACATTTTTTTCCGAGGCTGAGAAATAAAAAGGTTTTCGTGTACATTTGTTTTCCAGAATAAGGTATTAAAGGGCTTTAAAAGGCCGTAAATGAAGCCTAAAGGGTTGAAATGCATGGGTTTCAGACTGCTTACGTGGCCGTGCTGAAGCTGGCCACAACCTACTTTGGTCGTGCAGTTTGCATCACTTTCACCACCTCCTATCAATCATAACATGCAGAGTCAGTACAGTGAGTAAATTCCAGATACATTCATGGCATTACTGAGAGAGGTGTTTACGAATGTCCACAAAGAGCAAAGTCCAACAGTGCAGCCTCATTTTATTCAAACACATAGCTGCTCTACTGCCATTAGGAAAAAAAAAAAAAAGTTAAAAGGTAAGCAGGGGAAAAAGAAAAGAAAAAAAATCAAAACAAGAACTGAAAGTCGAAGGTCAAAAGGAGCGCTGACGTGAAAAAACAATCGACTGAGACATATCGCAGCACACTCATTTGTTGTGCTTTCAATAATGATCCACCACAGTCACGTTTCCAACTTTTAGTCTTACCACATGCAACAACCACCGTTGTGCAATTCCCACTCATGCAAAAGTTTCCTTTAACCTTGAAAGTTTAACCCTACTCACACACACATACAGTACAACACGAGCACACCTGAGGGCTGTGCGGCACATCCGCAATCTAGTTGGGCAATGAACAGCTTTACTGGTGCTGAATGTCAGTGCCTTGCACAAAGACAAAGTGGACAGTCATTGCGAAGGAATCTCACATTTACACCCCATCTTGTATCTCCATACCAACAAACTAAAGTCTCTTCTTATGCTGCTAATGCTAATGAAATATGTTAAATCGCATAAGCCTGCGGAGATTATCGAGGCTGCAGCTGACAGGCTAAAGCTCCAGAGAACATAAAGTCAATACAAGGTACAATGATGCTCCTCCCTGTTATCTGTAGAAGTGTAACTGACAGCAGAGCTCTGCATGGCCCCTCATTGGTCAATCTAGTTTCTCTTTTGAATGAGAATGGGCTGCTGTTAGGTTGCTGCTTTATCTTGCCAGCTTCCATCCCTGCCAAGCTAGCTCTGTCATCTTAGCAAACAATGCCATTTTCGGCCCACAGGCGGATCATTCGATTTGCAGACATTTTTACAAAGTGTTAAACATTCTCATACCGTGACTTTCTGAAGAAACAAGCCCTCCCCTATATATAAACTGAGCTCTTGGCCACTCTGTCACTAATAAGAGCCAAATGTATACATGCACAATTTCCCCCACGTACACAGGGGGGACTGTTAAGTTGCATACAATGACACACATTAGGGGACTATCTATAAAAAGACCAGGCAACTAAAACAGTAATCAGCTCTTGCCAGCAGAGCTGAGCTGACATTATTTTACCACGAGCAGACAAACGGCTTGTCACAGCAGACAACATCTGTCTCTCTCTTCAGCGTGCTTCTGTCTCGGCATCTTTTGTTATATAAAACCAAAGCCCTTGTCAGGAGGTTAAAAACAGAGCTCTGGATTTCAGTCATTTAGCAAAATTGCACCAAATGCAATGTGTGTCACGAGCCTAACAGAAACTGGTGGCTTGATTATTACTTTTAGCCGAAACCACAAAGACAATAGTCCTGGAAACCTGATGAATTCTGAATGGGATCAACCCGAGTCAAGACTTCAAAGGAGCAAACATCTAATGGTCAACAATATGTATACAGCTTTTAGCTGAGAGGACACAGGAGCAATGGTGGAGTCGAGACAGTAAGAACAGAGCGATTTCAGAGTACAGCCTTTCTTCAACTGGGACTGGCCCTGATGTAAATATAAAAAAGAAAAAAAAAAAGCAGTTTGTTCAATTTGACCACTTGAGTCTAAAAAAGAAAAATCAGCTTTTGGGGTTTTTGAGTTACATCAGGACACAAAACTTCAGGTCTGAGATCTCTATGAGAATAGTAACAGTGAGTCTTCACCAAGATGCACAAACTTTGCCCTTGTCCTTTTTTAACTGGATGATGTCTTCCTACAGTAAAAATACAAGAGAACAGATTAAATTAAATTCTATACCGATGACTGAGTTTTCAAAGATTGGGCTTGCATCCCACAGGTGGCGTCAGATCTCATCGGGCTGGTATCTGGGAAGCGTGGAGGTTGGGTGAACATTTCAGATTCTTCATCATGTTCTTTGGGTCCCTCAGAAGTAGGTTTTCATGGAGGTAACAGCTGTGCTACTTGGGTAAGCTGCTACTATAGTGCAGCGCTGCTGCCATACGGTAAGGGAGGTGTGCCGAGTCTGCAAAAATACTGTCGAAGTAACATCCAAGTGAATTCCTGGATGCAGGTTTTTCTCTTTTAAAATACTGTTTCATATCATGATGAGAGGCATTTGTCACTTTACCTGTTGTCAGTGGTTTCCGTGTTATGGCTCGTTAGGGTACACAGCTGGAAGCAGCTGCACTGGTAGTGAACATGATAAGACATTATGCCTGCAGAACAGCACCGTGTCACAAGCAGTGGCAACTATGGACACTTTAAAGCTGCAGTCTGCAAGATTTGTTGTTGTCATACGTAAAGTCCTACTTTTTGGCATTTTAAGAGTTTACATGATCTATCAGAACGCTTGAAGTTGAAAACGGTGAACTCCGTAGTCGCAAAATGCAAGAAATGCTTATTTTTTAACCGAAAAATAAAAAGTTATTCAACTTCCTGTCCCGCCCCTTCAAAACACATGAGAACTCGTGCACGTAGACGTGCACGCCAGATGCGCCTACACGACTCCTCATTCATCACCTCACCTGTCATTTGCGATCATGGAAGACACAGTAAGTAGACTAGCCCGTAATGAAGTTCAATAGTCCAGATAAATAAGCGTGGGGACGAGCCTACCTTGTATCGCGGGTGCACAATCGGTGATTGACAGGCAGCAGAGCCCAGCTCGTAAACCTGATTGGTTACCTTTTACCGGTCCGGACTGCAATTTTGTAAACGAACCTGCTAGCTTTGGAGGGACCTAGCGGGACATATAGGGGACCCAGAGAACTCTTTTTTTTTTGTATTGGGGTATTTAATGTACTACTTTCAGAATCCCCGGACAGTTCCAGGCATTATGCTTGAAAAAGAGTTGCAGACTGCAGCTTTAACCCATGCAGATGCCTTCTGGTTCCCATCATAGTGTCTGTATGGAGCAAGTGTTGCAGTCGATCAACAGAGAGGGGTATTTGATGTGACTTGTCAATAAGATCACAACAAGTTTCTGCATTAGTTACCCTCTGATGACGACATAAACGCACCACTCTGAAGTCTAATGGATACTTGGAGTACAACGATAGAACATTGCATTGTAACAACATTTGCAGTGTTAGCCTATTCACATCATTTGTAGTGGGCTTAATATTCTGGCTAATCGGTGTATTCCAGTTTCAGCTGTATACTCCAGCTGGGATTTTCAGATAAGATACTACACAATCACCTCTAATCCACAGCTGTTGAGTTTGAGTTGAGACATTTTCTCTGCATCTTTAATAACCAAAGCCCTGCCTTGCGACACCCAAAGGAGTTGGATGACATTGCAAGACTGTGAAGCAAATGGCGACTATGTTGTAAAATGTGAAAAAAAATAAAACAAAGTGAATTCACAATGACTTGGCGTGGTTATATCTCTCAGTAACCTGACCGCTTGTGTTGTGTGCACATAAACGAACCGATGGGTCAAGGCCACGACTTCAGGTTAAATGACAGAAAATCAATCCTCTATTCGGGAAGTAACCTTTGAACTGCTGTTAAGAAAGCCTTCTTCCTGCTGAATGCAGAGTCTAACGACAGTAATTGCCAGTTCGGTTTTCTTAACCTTTTTGTCGTGAGATTTAATTAGAATAGATAATCGTTGTTGATGAGGATGGTGCTTTTAAAGCTGCTGCTCCAACAGAGCCCACATGAAGCCCGAATTACTACTGACAGAAATACTGAATACTGAAATAAAAGGATAAAAACAAAAATTCAAAAGCAGAGCAAAGGATTAGAAACACTGACAGGAACTGATATTTTTCAGCACCACCATTCCATTGTTTGTAGATGAAATAAGCCAAGAGTCATACCATGCACAGCCAATACTGTCATTACTAAATATCATGTGACAGAACACTCCTTAGTAGAGTAATTAATCACTGTACGCTTTAATTATTTTTCACATGATTATTTCAGACATTATTGAACAACAAACGTGTTCATAATAATATGACAGAATAGCCAGGCGTCTCTGTAACACTCTGGAATACATTAATGATTCCCTTCATGCATCAGTGGATCTGATATTCTCATAATCCCCAATCTCATTTTCACTGTCACATTGTGATAATGAAATCATCCTTTGTAAAAAAAAAAAAAAAAAAAAAGAAGTGTTTTATCATTAATCAGAATGAAATCCCTTTTATTAAAAGCAGCTTTGGGGGTGAAATATTTATCACATGTCAGACATGTCCTTAATCTGTCACCGATGCAGTTAGACTTCAAGCTGCAGAGAGTAATTTGATTTGAAAATTAGACATAAGCAGGTGTTACATGATCCTGTGATATTATATTTTCATTAGATCATGCCAGAAGAGATGTCCCTAAATTATCTACCTGAACAAGAGACGATTTTTCTGAAGCGTCTTGGGAAGTCTCTACAGTAAGAAATCTCAGCGAGGGTTCTGGGGTTTAAACACTTAATCATCCCTCCTTATAAAGAGAGGCCCATTTAATTATGTCACACCATACATGGCAGGCCTGCACTTGCTGTGTGCTCTTGTCAACATTTCTGGCATCATTTCCCATATTATTTCTCAAGCTAAGTCTGTTTCAGACACTAAAATATAACTGCTTCTCAAGGTTACATCTCTTAATCGGTAACCCAGATTAGCCAATTTTGTAGCTGTAAACAAGATTATCTATATTAGCTCTTCGTGACACGAGTCCCACCAGGCATACTACTCTCTCTATCATCCTTATAAATCCATTCTACCAGAGGTGGCTGGCTACTTTAAATTGAAAAACCCTCTCGTTCCAGAAGGCAAGTCTTTCCCTCCTGATCTGAGGCTCAGAGAGAACACAGGAAAACAGAAAGCTGCATGGTATACATAAAAAGTGAAAAGCAGACCAAAGGGATGTCCCCACTGTGTGTCTCACACTATCATGTGTCTCCAGACTTAATGGGTCTTACTGCTATCAGCACCATCACGACTCAGTTTCCTGTCGAAGGGAGGCACGCACAAACACAGCAGTCATTTGGTGGGACGGGTCACAGGCGGCTCCAAGCAAGACAAAGTGGCCGAAAGAGATTTTAGGCAAAAGTTGCAGCAGGCTTCGAATGATTCCCCTCCAGACTGACTTGTGCATTTTAAAGTTTTAGGAAGTTGTGTCTTTTCACACCTCACAAACCTCGTAACTCAGTGGCCCACCAACAGACATGAGGGTGAACAGATGACATCAGCTTAAAACCCAGGGGAAATCAGATGAAACTCAATCCAGAGCCCCTCCCCACTTCAGAGGATTGAAAGACAGAGGCCCCATATCCACAGCTGTCCTCACACCTGTTCCCATATGCTTTTAAATCGCACCAAGTTCGACTGTAGTTTATCAAGTGTTTAACTACCTTGAGCCTGTTCACCAAAGCGCAGCACTGTGCCATTGTACCATATACGTTAGGATTTTTGCACTTATCTGACACTTCTTTCCATTCCTCTTTTCACGCGCTTATAAAGAAACACACATTTCCTGATTTATAAACTGGCATTAGAAAAAAAGCGAAGTGAAACCAGTGAGTGTCCTCAGTTTGCAGGATTTCCTTCACACTCCATCCTGATAGATATGTTGAGGGAGGAAGTGCTCAAGGGACTATAGAATATTTAGGGGGTGCATCAACAAAGATTTAAAACTGATATGTACAATGAAAACAAGTCTACGTGTATGGTTTCTATCAGTATGAGATGTAAACAATAATTATATCAATTTACTGTGTCCTGCAGGCTGGAGTTTAGACTCGTGACTTGTGTCCCTCCAGCAGCTTGTGATTTTCTTGCTTTTGTTAACGCGAGTGTCTAAGTTGCTCCTTGGCAGCTTTTTTGACTCACGCACACACACACCTTAAGTCGCAAGTTAACTTTGTAATAAACATATACAATCCGGACTGAAAGTGTAGGATGCCTTGAGGTAGGGTGACTGCTTTGGAGAAGGGTTGCTGGATTATCAAAGGTTTTGAATAAATCTGAGTACACAAACTGCTCTGCAGTAATCCTGTTGTTTCTGGAAGCAGTGCCGCAGAATGACAGACAAAGTGGCTTTAGCTCAAGCGCTAATCCTTTTTTCCTCTTTTTCATTTCATTTGCAATTTTGGAGGGTATTTGTTTCAGCAGTTCATAGATCCTTTGGTTTGGAAGTCTTACAGATTCCTTTAGTCATATTTGTGAACTGCTCTATCCTGGCCTCTATTCATTGAGGCTTACCAAGAGCTGGCATTCCATGCTGAATCCTCAGAAGTTCTGGTCATGAAGTCCCCTTTCGACTGCCGACAAGGAATCACGTATGCCTACGCTTTGGACAGCGATTTTGACTAACTGCCCTCTGTGAAAATCAATTCATGATCGCCAAAAACATGCGTTTGTCTCTAGACTATCTTCTCCTTTTGCCTACCGATGTGGTAAATAACACACTTATTGTAAGCCGCTTTGGATAAAAGCGTCTGCTAAATGACCGTAATGTAATGTAATGTAATGTAATGTAATGTCCTGGGGAAATTCACAGCTTATAGATCCCCTCTGATAGATTCACCTTTTTTAAGCCACATCATTAATTCCTTCACTGGAATGCCCCCCTATTTTTACAACTCAATTGCAATCAACTCTGCGCTTCTGAGAGCCATTATAATAACACAGAGTCTGAGGTTATGTTGCGTTCAAATGGTTATCTTGTGTATCAATAAATATACCTTCTTAATCAATATGAAAATATAATGTCAAACGTGGACTGATCATTTTTACTCAGTAAAACCCACAGAAATGGGTTTTTTTGGGTCTTACACTATGAAACACACAACACCAGTCTATAGTGCTGTACCACATCATCCGGCCAGCTCCTCTGCTGTCTCATCACTGAATTTAGGCTGCGACCCAAGATCCCTCACATCTCTCAGCAGCTGAGCTGAGCTCAGCTCTGCACAGCACAGCACAAAAACAGACAGCCATTATTTCTCCTGGCTATTAAAAACAAGAGTGTAGCACACTGGCGGTTGACAGATGACTGGAGGAAAGAGTATTCAAACAACTTCAAAATATATAGTCTATGATTGACCAAAAATAATCTTTGTGCCCCCACTTGGCCTTATCCTCTTATCCACTTTCACAATGTGAATGAACTCCAGTGCACACAAAATGTTTAAAGCATCCATTTTGACCTGCTTTACAGGAGTTCTACTGAGGCATGATCTGCCAGCAGGCCTAATCAAAATAGGCACAAGAGTGTTTTTGTTTGATGACTTGTGCAACAGAGAAGGCATAGCACACAATAGGCTTCCATGTACACACTTCCTCCACACCTGGTCAGTGTCACAGCAGGAACTATGACCACATCCCTGCTCCTTTACACCAGCTCTATGGGCTTCTCAGACCTTTCATACAACAGGAAATGATCACATTAGACGCTAGATTTAGAATGGTCAAGAAGAGGAAATGAAAACTGCATTTGTGCAAGAACTGTCAGAGTACAGCACAAAGTTAGGCGTGCTGCCTAAATCCTGACTATAAATGTATGCTAAGGATTGAGCACATGGCTGTCACTATGATCAGAACTGTGGTAATTCTGGAGAGCACTTCCAGAAAAAGTTGAAGAAAAGTTGGATGATTATTACCCCTCGGGCTGCCTTTTTCCGGGGCAGTGTGAATCAACCTGCAGTATGAACATTCATGACATGTGGCTGCCTGCTCCACATTGGGATCCCATCCAAATAGTCAAGAAGGGGCTCCCTCCGGTGCCTCTGAGGTGGCACCCACGAGTTTACATTCACTGTTCAACTTAACCTGATGGATCAAACACAACCAGAACTTCCCATCGGAGGTTTTTACCTGTTGATCTTCAGAGCGAAAGCCCGTCGATCTGCGCTGCTCAGAGAAGCCATGGGAGAGTCTGAAGTCCAGTCCAGCTGCGGTGTCTCTGGTGTTTCCGCGCGGTCTCGCAGCCTCGCTGTCACCGACGCACCGCTGCTTCACTCAGCTACTGCTCAAACTGTCACGCCAACGCTCATCTTGGCTGTGGCAGCAGCAGCTGTCCTGGGTGTAAACTTCCGCATTTACTTTGAGGCATCCCGTCAAGGGAGTGCGAGAGAGAGGAGGAGGCAGACACCAGCGGCGCGAGGGCGGGAGGGGAGGACGGTACAAGCTGGATGGGGCACGTGCGCTCCCTCGCTGCAGAGATGAACGCTGACAGACAGTCACTCCTCTCTCACCGTGTGTCTGTTTGTTGGAGTGTTTTCAAAAACCTGCTCGTTGTTAAGGAAACGTTTAAGGAGAGAGAAACTGCTTTCTGTCAAGGTGAAAACGAAACGCTCTTTATGAGTCCGCTGTTACTTTAAGATTTTAGTGATTTCACTCGTGGTTGGACGCGTATTTGATCAATTCTTTAACTACGTTTTCTTGTTTGTCAAGGGTGAGACCACATGAGAAGAAAGCCTACCGCTCTTTTTTCTCCTTTAAAAAAAAACCTGTCAGGCTGTAGTAACTTGTCCATCAATGCAAATACTTCAGAATGAAGAACCCCTTTTCAGAGTCTGCACCACATGATGAACTGAGAACCATCATAGTTAATATCACTCCATTTGTAAGGACTTTATACTTTCTACATCATACCAGACATTGTCTGATTATTGTCTGTTTTTCACAAAGGGTGGTCTGGTGTTTTTTTTTTTTTTTTTTATAAGGCTGGTTTTGATAGCTCAAACTAAATGCAATGAGTGATTTCTGCTGCCACCTTGTGGTTGATCTTTGTCATTACATCAGTTTACGTCCATTGGTCCAATCACTGCTTCCAGAACCGGGGGGAGTTGTGCATTTTTGTGACAAAAAGCTGCAGTTAGCCAGAATTTGTTGTAATTATAATTCTAATATGAATACATGATCATCTTTCTTTGTTTTCGTCTTGGGCAGTTTTAACGAAAGCGGAACCATTGTCGCAGCTTCAGGATTACAACGGAGTCTAGCCGGTGTGGCACGATATCAAATACAACAGCGGAGCTCAGGAGTGGACGTTCTGAGAAAACTTTGACCATCTGCAGTTTTAGAAATAACACGATCGTGACTTAATCATGTGTTTGTAACTTTAAGCTACTGGGGCTTCTTCTTCTGTGGTTACGATTAAAACAGGTAGGAGGGAAAGTGTCCTGGCTGGCTGTTTTAAATATCTGAAATTTACTGTTCTGTTGTGCGAGTGAATTGATATTACTTCACGTTCTCTGTGTTATTTAGGTTTGTAATCATATTTTCAAGTACATAATAACTAAACATTGAATTGCTCTTATTTCCTTGTTTTGTTTATCATAACAATATTTAACATGCGCACTCACACACACACACACACACAAACACAACAACTACTTGAATAATTTCTTCAGTTCCAACTTGTGTGCTTGAAGAAAAACTTTATTTCCATTGGATGACATGGAGGAGGAAGATGACTGTCCCGAGTTGGTGCCCATAGACACCCAGTGTGGTCGCCCTGATCAGCAGATACCTGTCACCATCATCACAGGCTACCTGGGTAAGATCTGCACTTGCAGCTTTAATGAGCTTATAAATGAGATTATAGTTTCCAACAAAGCAGTTGGGTGTTGGTCATTGACATGTGAATGTACTCATGTCTTACACCATGAGTACATTCATATGTCAATACTATGATTCTCTACATGTTTCTTTACAGGCGCTGGGAAGACCACACTCCTGAACTACATCTTAACAGAGCAACACAACAAGCGGATTGCTGTCATTCTCAATGAATTTGGAGAAGGTAAACTGATAATGCTCTTAAGATCCATCAAAAGTGGTGGTCATTTGAATTGACTACCCAGGCCAACAAAAAAATCGTGTTAAAAATTGTGTTTGTCTGATAAACCTGCCGTCAGGTGAGTGATTTCCTTTTCTTTTTATGTGCTCTGTTGTTTCCTCGGCTTACCACAAGAGAGCAGCATCATAACAAACATCAACAACAAGAGAGAAAAAAAACACATGTATTTAGTGTTAAGAGACTACACATTCTGATTCTTTGGTAGGAATTGCTCTGTCTTTGTCAGCAGATCTTTATTCTGGTTGTTCTTCTGCAGGTAGCGCTCTGGAGAAGTCCCTTGCTGTGAGCCAGGCTGGAGAGCTGTATGAGGAGTGGCTGGAATTGAGAAATGGCTGCCTGTGTTGCTCTGTCAAGTATGTGAAGTATCTACTGTCCATTTAGTGCTACAATATTAACTTATATCAATTTAGATTTTTTATTTTTTTTTCTCTTTTTAATACGGCACAGTTTAAATTCCAAAGTAATGCCTCACCTTTTACATGCCTTTATCAATTGTTGTGGTAATAAGGATATATTCTTTTATTGTGAATATAGTTAAAAATAACTAAAATAAATATCTTTAATATTTTAAGCAAGGTAGCTTTTTTGTCTATCGCTCAAAGTAAAAAACTAGCCTAACACCCCCTTTTTTGAAGCGTCACAGCTTGTAAATAGATTATGTTGCAGCAAAGAATCTCATTAGTTCTTTTTTAGGGGATTTCCTTCCTGCAAAAGGCTTCTACCTCTGTGAGTGATTATTGAGCTGTGTTGAATGCATTGCTCTCAGGAGGCCTCTGCAGATTTCCAATTAGGTTTACTTGTTGAAATGTGTGAGTCACAGTAAAACCTTTAGCTCTTATCTTAGTTTGTCCGATTTGTATTAGAGTGTGTATTACCCTGTTATGGAAGCCAACCTATTGTCATCAGCTTTTTATTTATTTTTCACTGACAATGTGAGGTTTACATCAAGAATTTTGCTGATATATAATTGAATTAATTCCTCCATGTACGGGTGAATTATTCCCTCTGGCAGTGGCTGCAACGCAAGCCCAAAACATGAGTAATCCACACCCATGTTTAATGGTTAGAGAGGTGTGCTCTTTTCCATGAAATTGTGTGACATCTCTTCTCCTCACATAAAGAAAATCACTTGTTTTAAAAAGGCTAAAGCTTGTTTTCACAGACCTAAGTAGAGAACAGCAAAAGTAATAAAAATGAGGAGATGTGTCCAAACGTTTGACTTCTGCTGTGTGTCTCGTGTTCAGTTCTCTGGTTGTATTCCTAACCATTAGTTGTTTCTTTTTTTGTCAGGGACAATGGTCTTAAAGCCATTGAAAACCTGATGGAGAAGAAAGGAAAGTTTGACTATATTCTGTTAGAAACTACAGGACTCGCTGATCCAGGTAATAAACATTCAGCGTAAGAAGAATATGACTCATCGTGTAAACCTGTATTTGATTATAAAGTGTTCAATCTTTGACAGCAAATTGGCAGATATTTGCTCCCTGTGAAATCCTCTCCAGCTGTTTTGTGTTGACTGGATGCAATCAGCATGACTTGGTTCTTCCACCCGCCACACACACAGACACACACTCATGCAGCACATGTCAAAGACATTCAACATTCAGCTGGAGCCTTCCGTTTCAAATAAGACAAAAATTCACATCATCCTGTGTGCAATGCCCAATTGTTTTAAATGAAGTTTTTGTAAGTGGTCTCACAGTAGGCCTCTGTTGTTGTTTCTGTATGCTGCAGTCAACACTTTTGGTCGTTATTTTTACACTGCTTCTTTTTAACTTAGCAGAACCACATCCAAAACTGACCAACCTCTGCAAATGGCTGATTTTTACTTGCCAAAGTCATGCGGACAAAATTCTAAGAGATGTCTAAAACTGTTGTTTTTAAAGGCCAAGTAGACCATTTTAATTGCTCACAAACTAGTCAACAAAATTGAAATGTATACTGGGATCAGTGACACACTTCTGGGGAAAATTCTAATTTCAGTTTGATATTTCCACTTTAGGATTTTGTATAAGGAATTTATTTTTACATTACACAGTGCAAAGAATGCGACTAGGTGTGTTTTCCACAAATGCAGCACTGATGAGTAAGAATGATAACAGAGCCAAAGTAAGATGATGATAAACAATAGAATAAAGCTGGAACAGAATTGAAAGTTAAATGTAATATCTCTTGAAATTTAAAATTTCTAAAACTGTGATTTCTTTTTAGAAATAAGGTGTACAGGTATTAGATTGAAGAAAACCCATTCACACCCTTTGCTATGAAGTCCCTAAATAAATTCTGGAGCTACCAGTGATCTTTAGAAGTCACGTACAGTAATTAGTTACAGAAGGCCCACCTGCGTGCAGTCTCATGATGTCACATGATCTCAAAAGGCAACACCAAGCGAGAAACACTGTGAAGACCAAGGAGCCCTGCCAAACAGGCCAGGGACAAAGTTGTGGAGAAGTACAGATCAGGGTTGGATTATAATGATACACCTGAAACTTTGATAATCCAATGGAGCACCATTAAATTCATCATCACAAAATATACCACAGCAAGCCTGCCTAGAGAGGGCCTTCCACCAAAACTCGCAGATCGGACAAGAAGGGCAGTTATCAGGGAGGTAACAAAGAGACCAAAGGTCGCCCTGAAGAATCTGGAAAACTCCATAGACAAGACTGATGTATATATCCAAAGGACCACTTTTAGCTGTACACTCCACAGACTTGGGCTCTAGTGTCAGAAAAAAAGCTAAAAGGCATTTTCGGGGGACTCACCAAACATAAGGAAGAAGATCCTGTAGTCAGATGAGACTAAAGCTGAACTATTTGGTCATTGAGGAAAAGGCGTTGTCTGACGTAAACCCAACATCTCTCATCCCCTCAATAACACCATGCCCACTGTGAAGCACAGTGGTGGCAGCATCATGCTGTGGGGATATTCTTCATCAGCGGGTACTGGGAAACTGGTCATAATTAAGGGGATGATGCTAAAAACATGGGAATTCGTGTACGAAAAGTTGTTTTAGTCTACCAGAAATCTGGGACGGAGACGGAGGTTATGCAACCTCAACTTTTATTAAATTTAATTTGTTAAGGGACATTCAGAGACGGCTAAAGGAATCTCACTGTTTGTTCTCTCGGATGTGAATCCGGAAATCGCTATCAGGTTATCACAGAGCGATCGGTGTGATGATTGCGGTGCATCGTTAAGTGACAGGTGTCAAGAGGCAGACAGCCACCACTCAGCTTCTCAGTCAGAGCCAGCGGAGCGTCATCAGAATGGGCCTGTCCACACATCTCCCCCACGTCATTGGCTTGTTATCGACCAAGACAGCCTGTCAATCATATAGTCTCCCCGGGGGGGTTCTCTTCTTCCATTCAGGAAAAGGTTGGATGAGTTATGTGAAACATGTCACCCGAAAACTGTGCTTTCATTACACATCTGTCAAATATTTACAATGCTCTCTTATTCTCGCTCGACAGTTTGACAAAAGCGCATTATGTGTACAAGCTGTGGATGGCATGACAACAGAGGGCCTTGTAATAACCATGTCCACAGCAAATTGGAAACAAACCAAATGTACCAGGGGGACAAAAAACAATTGAAAACTTCTTATATTGGTTTTATCTGATCCTCAGAGCTCAGGCTGAAAAATAAAAAGTCTTTGGATGTGGATGTCACTAGATATATTTATGAATATAAATAAGCACACATCAAGTAATCAACCATCACTTCAAGTAAAAACTGAATGAAATGACAGATTTCCTGGTTTCAGCATGGGTCACAGGCACAGTTGAGCTAAGGTTAAAGTTCGACCTGGACATTTAATTGGGCCACCGTCCTTGTCCTAATATGCATGCATGGGACGGGAGGGGTGTCCAGCACCATGCTGCTGTGCGTGGACTGTGTGACGAAACGTTACAAACATACTGTCGATTCCAACTTTCTCTTTGGGCGATCGTTTTACATACGAGTATAGCCCGATTCACCGCGCAGACGTTGTCTTTAGGTTCCTTGAATTGTGAATCGATCAGGTATCATTGTGGTTGCAAAATCGGGATTTTATTAAAGCAGAGCGAAAACAGAGTGAGTCGTATTAATTGGCTGCTTCTCAGTCCAAACGGACAGCTTTATTTGGCTTTATATTGGCTGGATTGATATACACTCAAAAAAAGATGTACAGAGCATCTCGGCCCTATATAAGTGCAGTTGAGCGTTTGCACACAGGAGCGATTCAACCTCCAACCACACTGTCTGGGTGTGTTGGTCTGGTTTTGAGAAGTGCGATTTCACAAGATTTGATTCAGACTAAGGTGTTTACATGCATTTTAAAAAGTCCAGGCCAAGAATGAGTTTTTCTTCGTATCATATAAATACGCTTAGTGTCTCAACTATGAGGAGTTGCTTCCTGCCTTGTTAATTCAACTTTTTGGGGTTTTGGTCAAACAAAGCAAGCTCTCCAAAAGAAATGTTTAAAATTTCTGAAGGCTTTTTAGATTAAAATTCTTTATTGATCAATTGAAAAGAATAACCTGCTATTGTGAGTTTGTGGGTACACGCAACTGCAAACCATAAAATCTGCACAGCGGCTGTGTCAGACGAACGACTGTAATAGATTATTTGGGGTTTTGGGACTTTGAACATTTTTCAAGTCTGCCAGGAGCTTCACTTTGTTGTCAGCTTTGTTTATTTTTTCAAAGAACAGTCAATACAGAAGTTAATAAAGTTGAGAATTTGACCTTCAGCTTCCAGCTGTGGCATATTTGTCCTCCAATTTTGAGCTAAATGAACTCTAACATGCCAACTTCTCTTGGTAGGAGCTGTGGCCTCCATGTTCTGGGTTGATGCAGAGCTTGGCAGTGACATCTATTTGGACGGTAAGAGCTTTGACGTGTGTTCTCATCCTTCATGTTTCGGTTTTTGTGCCACTTTGAGAGGCTTTAACTTCTTTACAAAGTCACTGATTAGCTCGAAAATACCAGCACTGATCAGACTTTCTAAGCAAATGTAATCAGGTGTAGCACGGCCACAATTTTAACTTTGATTTTCTAAACTTTATGTTGTTACTGTTCCTGCAATATGGGCTCTAATGTCATTG
The DNA here is from genome assembly GCF_027942865.1 of Odontesthes bonariensis. NCBI lineage: Eukaryota > Metazoa > Chordata > Actinopteri > Atheriniformes > Atherinopsidae > Odontesthes > Odontesthes bonariensis. The sequence goes on from NC_134511.1 coordinate 18,720,474, forward strand.
CTAAGCCAATAGAAGCCTCATTACAATTGTCCAGTCGTGAGGAGACGCCACATTGAACTTGCTAAAGTGGTGTATGCCTTGTTTGTAGAGGTGACGTATTTTCTTATCCATTTATATCTGCTGTTTGGGAATGTGTGTGTGTTTGAATGAATGGTGCCCTTCTCTTCCCACTGAATGCTCAGCTGTCTCCTCTGTTGTGACAGGCTAACTTACCTAAAGTGCTGTTTGAATTATACAGAGAAAGTGGCACAGACAGATGGGGCCGAACGGCAAAAGGCAAGAGAGTGGGCACAAATAGTGACGCTTCCTTCCAGCTATTAATCCTTTTTGTTCATCTACTGTAGGCATCGTCACTGTTATTGACGCCAAGTACGGGCAACAGGTATGTTATAAGAATTTTAAAAAGTACCTGGTAGTAAAACAGTTGGTCAAAGTGGATCAAATGATCAGCAAAAAATGAACCTACAATAGATGTAGTTGCTCTCCATTCTTATGGCTCTTAACTGAACTGTTTTTAGATTTTTGTCTGTTTGAACTGTAGAAATTGGGACGTCTTACAGTCTGTATCAGTCAGTATGGAAATAATGGAAACAATAGTGATAGTTGCAGCTTTAATCGTGCAGGCAAAGCATATTAGCAGAATTTCCTCGTGAGCAGTAGCAAAACAATTGTGACTTTAAAGCTTTGAGATCTCTCAGTGAACAGACGCATCCTGCCCTCTCTGCGGTGCTCTGAAAGAACGGGAGCGTTGACACATAGATAATGGGTTCTCATTTGGAGGTGTCATGCTCGGTGAAGTGACACATCTCGTGGCCTTTGAGCTCTTCAGTCCTCACAGTGCGGAGAGGCAAGGTGAAGGAATTCCGGACAGAAAGAGGGGAGGGACGTAACTCATAGTGACGGAGTAATTGATATCAGAGGTGTGATGTTGTAATGGGACTGTCACATCCACTCACCTGCCGCGTCAAACGCCTATCTGTCTAAAAATATATTAATTCCAGCCCATCTGAAAAGCTGTTTTTCTCTTAATGCAAAATATGTTAAATAAAATCCGCTGTCCGCAATCCATCGAGTTTTATTTAAATATTTTTTGGTCATTCAGAGATAAAGCTGTGGCGAACCAGGCGGTGACAGATTCCTCTCAGGTTGACAATCAGGGGTCAGGATCCAGATTAACACCCCTTGCGCTGCCTGTTATTACATATTGAACTGTTTTGGAAGATGCAGCTTTGCCTGCGTGGGCTTAAGACACAAAGAAAAAGGAAAAAAGAAGATCTCCTGTGGTTTCATGTCTAAAGAGTTGACAACAGATTAAAGTTCGAATGAGGCTGCTCTTTTTAAACTAAAGCGTTAATGTTTGTGTTGTGTGTTGAACATGTTTGCGTTTTTTGTAATGACATGCCTAAATGAGGAAGCGTAACTTGTGTCCGTTCTCCCCACTTTTCATAGCAACTAGCAGAAGAAAAAGCAGACGGGCTCCTCAATGAAGCTGCCAGGTAAAGTTTTTAAACACATGTCAACAAATGAGGTATGATGCATTGTTTTCTGCAAAAGACAGTCACTGTGGATGTAGTTTTATTCTATTCTTCATTACTTAAGTGGTGTCCACAGCACAGGTCATAATTTCTGTGGGCGTTCTTTTCATTTGTCCGTCTCTCTCCCAGTTTGTCACTTGTAGCAGATGTGTGGTTGCTGAGCAAATACACTGAAAAAGAGACGAGCTGCATGACCTTTTGCATTCTTTGTCGCTGTTTGTCTTTTCACCTCTAAACTAAACAGTGCTCAGCTCCCACTTGAGTTTGGCATTTGCCGCGTTTCTTACGGCCGCTCATTAGGGCTCATACACATCAATACAGCTGCAAACAAGAATGTGTGTTGTCCTGATTTTAGTATTTTTACAAGTGGTCATCCTAATATCTGGCACCGAAGGAGGACTGGAAGCACTTATTTACCCCTTTTTTCTTTTTTAATATCTTCCCAGGCAGATTGCTATTGCTGATTTGACCATTATCAACAAGACAGACCTTGTGAGTGAGGATGAATTAAACCAAGTCAGAGACACTGTCAGGTCAATATAACGTAATTACTACTTACAATTCACCCTCTTATCCATCTGTTGAGTGGATAGGGTGTTGCAGTTTACTATGATCCAACTTTTTCTTTCACCCTCAGGTCTATAAATGGTCTTGTCAAGATTCTAGAAACCCAGAGGTCAAGGTGAGTAACTTTCTCCAAACAAATGAGAGGTAATTTTGTGAGATAAGGTTAAGTAGCTTTCTGTGGCCCAGGCATCCTGCTGAGTTGGGCGTAACCTCTGCTCAGATCTTTGTATCAAAGATGAAGCGCTTCAGACGTGCACATAAACAAACACAAAGTGCTGCACTCTGGGTAAACATCAAACCTGCGTCGGTGTCCAGTTACCCACAAGTCTTTGCTCTCTGACCTGAGGACTTTGGCCCGACAAGGTGGCATATGTGTGAATGTGCGTGCGTCCAAATATGTGTGCGCATGCACACTCCGTTTTAGCGTGTTGCGTGTTATTGGGGGCCTAACACAAAGCAGTGTGAATGAAAGGTCTGGACGTGTTTGGGCTCCGCTTTGCCCTCCTGCAGAGTTCAGACCAGGGTGTGCAGATGAAAGACTGTGCAGAGGGGGTTAATTGAAAAAACATTGCAAAAACATTTAGCCCGAGTCAGTCCATTTTGTTGCCTTTAAAGTTGGTTTGTGGTAAATGCTAAAGCTTTTTGCACAAAGCTTTGTCCACTGTGAGATGGTGCGATTTTGAATAAGACTGAACGGTAAAATAAAGTGATCCTCTCTCGCAGGGTGGATCTCTCTGAAGTGCTTGATCTGCATTCCTTCGACAGTAAGGATGGAACGAGGTGAGTTTTGGTTTAACAAAGTCCAAAGTAAAGTCCACGGTATAACAAAATATGTAAACGGGTCCATTTTTTTCATGGATATACCCCAAAAATTGTCTTTGACATCAAAAAGTTATTTTTTTATGTAATGGATCCTTATAAATATATATATATATATATATATATATATATATATATATATATATGATTTTACATTTACTGTAATTTGTCATTTTATTTCCTAAAGACTTATTTTGAAAAAAGAGCCCAAATTGGATTTTTGAATTTTTTTTAATAGTAGCACACTGGTTCAACTCATTGTAAGAAAAAAATGTTTTTCTTGATGTTGTCATGATTTTAGTTCCATCAAGCCACGTGCGTCCAGCATTTTGGTATTGATCACCTAAATATGATAACAACATTTAAAGGAAAATGTCACAGCTGAAACTGAAATGCACCTCTGACACACTTTTGGAATGTATTCTCTGCAGTTTCCTACTACGGTAATCTTGAATTGCTTATCAGTTGGCTTGTGTAGCATTGTCGCTTATAGTCTTGCGTTTAAAACTCGCAGTAAATGATAAAATCCTGATTTAGCTTTTGTTTCGACTTTGTTTGCCCAGCAGTCTTTGATGCTGCTGCTATGTTTCTCCCTAATTAAGACTCTTTTATTGAGCGTCGCCCTGTTACACCACAGGATGGTCATCATATTGTATCCCCTGCAGAATGTCAATCTCATGAATAGAATCTGTGTTCATCCCTTCATTTGAATGAACCGGCCGGCGTGTTAAAGCTCTCTTACATGCCCTGAATCAGTGTCTCTTGACCAGCTGCAGAGGATTAGAGCTGTGTGTGTCCACGGGCTCCCGAGGAGTTCCCCTTGTCCCAACAGATAGCTTCTTTCGCCCTTCCTTTGAGTCTCGGCCCCTCCTCCCCAGAGTCCCATGCTGGCTGTTTGAAGCGGCCCCCTGCCGCTCTGCCTGTGTGGCACTAACAGCACGCAGGATTCAAGCAGCTGGACACAACATTTAGCCTCCTTGTGAGGTCAGGGAGAAGTGGGGGAACAAGGGGTAATAGTTTGTTTGGAGGTGGTTGTGGGTGTCCTGTAGGATTTAATAGCCATTTCTAAAGCCTTTGCAAGTCCATTTAGTATAGTGTCATTAAGCACTAACACAACTATGAGATCAAACACAAAGAAAAAACTTCTTCTGTTCTTCTGTACAAAAGAAAAAGGAGGCAGATAGAGTAATTATAAAAGTAAAGTTTTAGGTTACTTAACTATTATCTAACCAGTAAAACCTCACTAGTAAAAACGCTAACAGCCAGCAGAAACCAGTCGGAGACAAACAACAAATGCTAAACAAGAAGTTGCCACAAAATCTGAATTGTCGGCGGATTTGTAACAATAATAAGTACAGCTTCAAGGTTTGATTAGATTCTATTAAGGAAAACAGAAATCGCATTAACACGAAAATCCCTCTGCGATGATGCAAACAAAGACAGTGCTGCTTTTTCCACTTTGACGTGTTCACACTGCTCTTTCTTTTACACATGATATAATGGTGCACAGAGGACACCCTCGTTATGATGCCTGTCTTTGCTTAGTCGTCTGACCAAACTGAGGAGGGGTAGTGCTGAATTGCTCTGTGCTTCCAAACAGCATCCCATTGTTGCCAAATCAGTCGAGGGACAACAGCGCTGGTGTCTACAGCAGCATGTTCGTTCGGGCGTGCTGACTCTCCCTCGTATGCATTCGTTTCAGCCCTGTGGCTGTCTCAGTTTTGGTCTCCCACACCTTACAAACAGAACAGTGAGATGCAATAGTCCTGCCTAGAAGCTTTTTGACTTGTGACTCTCAATGACTCTAATGTCCGCCAGCTGTGGCTCTTTTCAATCAAAAAATGTCCTTCCAGTTATGTCATATCTAAGAGTCGTGAAGAGGTGAGCTCAGCTAGTAATTCACAAGAAGAAATAAAAACACAAAAAATGACTGGGACTTCTGCTCTTTGGCAGTGTTTTTTCTGATCTTCTAACTGATAATCATCTTATTGTTCTTCTGATTTATCCCACAGTCCTTTATGACAGTCCTAGCCTATAGGATGGAAACTGCTGGCAAATGGAATCCAGATAAAATCACATCGCTTATCTAAAACAGTTTAAGAACTAGCTCATAAAGATTTTCAAAAGCATACACACAGCACGATATCATGTTAATAAATGCCAACTGATACTTTCTGGAGGAAGCTTTGATCCTCCAACATTTGCAGAAAGACATTGCATAGTTTCTATAAGTCTATAGTGGAGAGTGCAATCAGCTTTGCAGCCACCTTTTTGACTGTGCTGTTGCTGTTGTGTGACGTTGTCTAAAAGTTAGTCGAATGGTGATTATTATTTTTTTTTGTCTAATGCATCTGTTATGAAATCAGTAGCAAGTCTGGAAATGCTTTTAGTGCAAGTGGACATGCAGTCTTAATGTACTGAAATTCAGTCACAATTTCATATATGTTTAGCCATCTGACAAAAGAATCTTAGAATTATGTGAATGAGAGGAGTGTTATCTGAAATCCAGCTGTATTAATATACAGTTATTCTGGACTGTTTTCACAAAAACATGGAACTTTTTAGCAGAACCATTTGAGTTTATTTGGGTGTATACATGCAGATGTGATTCAGTCCCCAGTTGCAATATGTGGATGTGTCAGTCCAGTTTGGAAAAGCTTGGTTTTGGCCTGACTAGCAAGAGAACATGTTTTTATCTAGTGTCTTGTAAACATCCTTAGTTATTCATAGGAGTTGAACAAACTAATATTAAAGAACGCTGGTTCTGTGTTGGGGACTGCTCTGGAGCCCCTTGAATTGATTATGCCAAAAGGAAAACTGCACAAATTACTCAACATAATGGACAACATTGCTCACCCTCTAAATAATTTAGTGACTAAACAACAAACTGTGTTCAGTCGGGGACTTCTTGAGTTCAGCTGTGACAAATAATGTTATAGCAGGTCATTCCTCCTCACAGCAATAACTCGACACGATGACTTTTGTTTTTTACAATGATTAGTACGTTATTTCTTTTATTCTGGATTTAATCAATCATTAATCTATGAAATTCAACTGATACAAATTGCAAATGCAGCTACAGAAAGGGTGAAAAAAAACTATCTCACATTTGGAGGTGAAAGTTTTTTTGCCTTTTTATTTAAGGGCTTTTGGTGCACTGCATGTGGTAAAAAGTAATAACTGCACCATGATGATTTTAAAAAAAAAAAAAATTTAAAACTGAAATCTGTCAGAAAAAAACCCCATCATGGTTTCTCATCATTTCTCTCACCTGTTAGGCTTGCTGAGAAGCTCCAGCTTGTAAAACCTATGGGACCACATCTTGACAAGGTATGAGTGCTCTGAACTGAATTTAGCCTTGGCACCTCTGTGAGGTTTTCTTATTTTGTTTGCTAATTTATTTCAACACATCATTTCCTACAGGATAAAGGGGCATGCATTCTCCTCAGGCTAAAACTGTGCTTTGCATTCCCCCGGGCTGCGACACTGTAGTGAAAACTCCCTCCCTGCTTTGCTTTTTGTGTTGAGATCAACTTGAAGCTGTTTGATGTTTTACAAAATAGAGCCAATCTGGGTCATACACAACTGATACATTGAAGGCTTTTTGACTTAATGTCGACCGGGTGTTGGCTAGACTGGCTAGAATTGTGGCTGCATATTATGGCTTTTCAGTTGTTTGAATTTAACCAAGCATGTCGAATGGAAATTTGAGCCCCTCTTTATGAAGTTTTTTTGGGGAAAAAACAATTCATCCTCAATTTTAGGCAGCTGTCCTGTCAGTTTCTTTAATATAAGACAGTAAAACCATTTCTCCCAGGATAAGTTTCAGACCATTTCAGTAATCGTTTTCATCAAGTATCAGATGAACTGGCTCCCCGCAGCAATTAGGCTTCATACCGTCTTCAGTTGTTCTTTATACCCGGGAACTTTTATCACAGGATGAGGAGAGATGAGGGTTATTTGTGTGGGCAAATAACAGCATTGTTGTCTGTTTTCTCTCAGGTTTTTTTCCCGCATGAAGCTCTACTGTCCTTCAGACCCCCCTCCCACCACCACACACACATAGACGCTCAATGCCCCCACCCTCTTCTCGCTCTTTTCATGTAAATGAGAATGCTGTTTTTCTGTTGTTATACCAAATGACAAGGAAGTGTGTAACCTTAACACTTAAACACAAAACCCCCAAATATCTGCAAAGTGCCCTTTTAATGCCGTGAGGAAGTTTTTCAGAGGAGGGGCTGCACACGTGTGAAGAGAGGAATAAAGAGGGGAGGGTTTCACGTGCCACAAGGAGCCGTGTTTTTTGTCACGTTCGTTGGCAAAATCATCAGCCGGGGCATAAAAAACAATGCTGCTTTTGTTAAGCAGATGCAATGAATTGGTTAGTTTCGATAAACTGAAAATGTGTATGAAAATGAGTTTTTTATATTTGTTGCCACTTATCATCTGGGCATAAAGATAAAAGTCCTAAACTGTAAAAGTAGCGGTGCAGGGTTGTTACTTTTTGTACTTAACAGACTGTTACAGGTCTGCATTTCATAGATAAATATTGTTGTTTTTCCTTGATAGTTACTAGTTACATGTTCAATCAGCATTATACAGAAGAATGTGCGGGCTCTCGACATTCAAAGCATTTTTAATGTGTTTGCTTCAAATTTGATCTTAATATATATGAAAAGCATTGTGACTTCTTTGTGTGCTTCTGTTTTATTTTTGGTGGCGAAATGCCAGATTTTTTTTTTTAAACCACAAAATTGTCGATAGTTTGTGTAGTAAGTATTTTGTTATATTTTGTGTGTCTGCTGCAGAGCATTTTAACGGTGACATTCGAGGTGACTGGAGATCTCTCTGAGGATGCCTTGAATTCTTTCATCCAAGTAAAAGACACTTTCTTTCAGATCCCTGTAGTCATAACTGATTATCTCCAATACGGCAAGAGCCTTTGAAAAGTAAACACCTGTTTTCCACTGTCTCAGGATCTGCTTTGGGAAAAGAAGTTCCGTAACAAACAGGGAGAACCCATGACTGTCATCCGGTCAAAGGTACAGCAGAGCACAATAGTTCCCCGCAGGCTCCAATGATAAATAACACAGGCTTTGTTATCTATTGATCAGTTAAATGCTTAATTTGATGGTGGTTAATGTGTCACTCGTGACATGTGTGTTTACAGGGGATAGTTTCATTTGCCGGTAAAGCCCACCAAGTGATGCTGCAGGGGGTCCACGAGCTGTACGAGCTCAATGATACTCCGCAGCTTTGGGAGGAGAACCAACGCATCAACAGGCTGGTCTTCATAGGTGCGCGCATATACCATGACATGCACTCACAAACACACACACACAAGCTGCACAGTTATCCTAATAAATTCGTTGCACTGTTTTTCATTAATTCTGCAGCCCATCTCAAACACTAACCCTAACTCTCAACTCAAACTTTATTCACACATTAGCCTTAACCCTATCCAGAACCCCAGAAATGATGCTCTGCCTCGTTAGGTCCACGCTTTTGTCCCAATAAAGACGACTGGTCCTTAAAAGGCAACTGATTATACCAATACACATCCATATAGTGAAACAAAAACAAGAACACCCGTTCCCCTAAATGCGTACCAGCCAATGTAATGATGTCTCTTTTATACAGTATTCACCAACTCCAACTTCACCAGTCATCATTTTTGTGTTGTTTGTGGGTGTATGTAGCCTTTTCTGATCATACTCTCTTTTGGCTCCTCTCTGTTTTGCAGGCAAGAACCTGGACAAGGAAGTTCTGCAGGAACATTTCATTTCTACCGTGGTGTTGGATGCAGGAAAAAATTAGAAGCCCTTCTCTCCTCTTCACAACAAACGCCTAAGTTGTGGCGCTGGCCATCGATAAAGCTGAGACTGTCCTTCAGACGTTGTTTTTGTTTCTGTGTGACCACGAGGTACATCTGAGGATGGCTAAAGATGACTGTGGTGTCACTATGGTAGATCAAGTTGTGATAATGCATCCCAGCCTTCTTAAAAACACTACAGTAAGGAAGGCTGTTTGGTCATTTTAAACGTGACCTCATTTTATGAATTCCAAAGTAAAAACAAAGATGTGTGCCCACACAAAGGCACCGCAAAGGTCAAGGATCAACACATAGCATTCGATCTATACAAAGATGGGTTGACAAATACTGCAACTATTGCAGGTTAGGAGTCTTAGTAGTGATACACACTCTGTAAGTGTATTATGGCATTGGGCTTGCAGTAGTCCTGCTAATGTTTGTGACTTATCAATCCTTTTGAGTTTAAATTATTCAGAATAAAGTTTTCTTCTGACAGTGGTATTCTGCACTTTTTAATATTATTTATCAAAGTCATTCTTTGCAAACTTGCCTTTTTCTTGCTGACAATACTCACGCATTAACATAACAGGGACAAAGAGTCATTGTGCCAAACTGGTAAGTTCACTGAAGGGTGAGAGGAATTAACATCTCAGCTTTCATTATGAAACCCATACAAGTTTTGTATCCAATGAACAGACTGTGATTTGAACAGAAGGTGTTTTAAACTATTTAAATAGACTATTTAAAAAAAAAAAAGTTTTAGCTTGTTCCCAAAGTAAATGTGTAATTAAAGTGCCATGTATTGTCTTCGAGGATTAGATTTCAGCTTGCATGATATTAACTGCAGTTGTTTTTGCAGTTTTGTGACGCTGTATCTGCTCATGCTGCTTACGTTTGTGTTTGTGAAGCTTGAGAAAAAAATAGTTTAGTCCCTTCCATACGCCTTTGTTAGTATAGTCAATTGAGAACCATCCCGGCTCACACACAGAAGGCCATCTCAGGTGAGGAAATAGGTGGAGTTGTCCCAGTTGGGTTATTTGCAATGGAGATGTTATAACAGCACGGTTTTAGCGCGTATCCGCTGTTGGACCAGTTTGCTTTGAGGAGGGCTGTGCTCATTCATCGCGGGTCGTAAAGCCAGAGCTGAGTCCAAAGCGCAGAGCCCGTCATGCAGCTGAGCCGTTTCCTTCTCGATTCTGATGCTGATGGCCTCGTTAAGGCGACTATTGCCTCTTTTCTCTGCTGACTGCGGGAAGCCCTACCACGGCCATTTTCATGTTCACACCACCCGCGGGCATTCAGAGGTGACAAACTAAACGAACCCTTGAGGGGGTGCCACAGGAAAACCTTGGTTTATTATCACGAGTTAGGTGTGGTGTTATAAATCCCCCTGAACATCACACGTCTGACTACGCTGCTGTACTATTTGTGATATATATAATGTATAATATACTGCTCTGCCTAGGACGGTAACTTAATTTTATGCATACCGGCTGTTACTGTTTGAGTCTTTGGTGCAGGGTTGTAAAAATGGTTATATATATTTATATATGTATATACCTTGAACATTTTATATTTGTAAAAAATACAGCAAAATACCACCAATGGCTATTCAAGGCATGAAAAGACTACGCATATCAGGAACCACTCAAGACCCCACCCCGCCTTAATGTGGCTCCCCGCAGTTGGGGGCAACTCTGATAGGTGGAGGGTTAATGGGGCTGGCCTGCAGGACAGCAGCCTCCTATGATATAAAGTCTCAGCTCTCACCACAGTAAATAGTAAAGTTTTAGAGCAACCGGGGCACACATTTGCGCTTTTACGCACGAGAAGGGGGGCCTCTGGGTTTTTACGCACAACAAGCTATAATAAGGCCACTTTTGCGCAGCTGAGTTTTTAGGCGTGTTTTTTTTTTAAATATTGTGCGTGTTATTATGACTTTATCCAGTGAATTTGAAGCGTCAGTTCACACTGGATTACCTCTAGAAGAGGATGAAATTGACATAGTGGGTGAAAACGAGCCTCTCCACCGGCATTTGTATCGAAATGAGTGCTCTGCGGACCCCGGATCCTCAGCAGAATCTGGTGCCGAGTTTGACTCTTCAGAGCCTGATTCGTCGGGGGAAAGCGAGAACAGTTTCTGTGCTAACGCAGCACCGTCCAAAGTCCAGAGCACTTCGGTAAAGCCGCCCTACTCCTACATTGCTCTCATCACCATGGCCATCCTGCAAAGCCCGCTGAAGAAGCTGACGCTGAGTGGCATCTGTGACTTCATCAGCAACAAGTTTCCCTACTACAGAGACAAGTTCCCCGCTTGGCAGAACTCGATCAGACACAACCTCTCCCTCAACGACTGCTTCATCAAGATCCCAAGGGAGCCTGGAAATCCAGGCAAAGGGAACTACTGGTCACTGGACCCTGCCTCGGAGGACATGTTCGACAACGGCAGCTTTCTTCGCCGAAGGAAGCGGTTCAAGAGGAACCAACCCGATTTCGGCAAAGATGGACTTATGTTTTATTCCAGCTTAAATTGCTACCGGCCTTACGGCCAACCATACAGCGTACAAGGCCAGGTAAGCCCCACTCCCACTGCTCCCATACGGTACATACCAATACAGGAAAGCATCATGATGCCTCCTTCATCCTTCCACCTTCTACCACACGCTATGAACAGTTACGGGAAGTGCAGTGGACATAGAGACTCCAGGGCACAGCCGTGTGCAAGGGAACCAAAACCTGGCCTGTCAGCAAAATGCTCCTTCAGTATTGACAGCATCATGAGCAGACCGTGTCCCATCAGGCAGCAGAGCCCGAACCCACCGCACAGCCCTGACAGCGGTTTTGGATACGGTCATCTCATGTCCAACCCAACTGCCTGTTTGGTACCGACGCTCCTGCATCCTCTGAGAGCTTCTTTTTGCCTTCCTCCCATGCCGAGCAGTGCTCCTTCAACAACTGAGCATCTCAGACTCGCTTACCCTCGCTGCTGAGGCGTATACGAAACTTTACAGTTGCTTGTTGTATCTTATTTCTTAAAGAAATATTTTAACTGCATGCTATTTATATGCACTGACATTCAGAAATGTGTCTTTAAAGAGAGCAGTGTAAATAAGATGAGTAGTAATATATTTGTGACTGTCGAGGCAAGTAAAACCTCAGATGAATGCTTTCTTGTTTATTTTCTTTTTTTTATTTTTATTTTGTTCAAATAAATGTCTGAAATATAATTTGACTTTTGTGTGATGATTTCGAAATAACGGTTCATGTGATTAAAGGAAGAAAATGAATTAATTGTTAAAAAAAAAAAACATGTTATTAAGCTCTATTACTTGGGTGTATTGTGTTGAGTCAGTGTATGCCACGCCTAAAACACTAAGAAAACTTTGCAACAAGTTGGCTGTGTTGATCAGCTATAATTATCAATATAACACGTGGGGGAAATAGATTTGAAACGAGCACATTTGGTCCCCTTTTTTAAAACAATCACCTGACACTTGGAATTGCTCACTGATCCAAAATAAAGCTCTGTACTTTTTCCATATGCCTTCCAAAATAAAACATGCTTATTATGTTTTGTGGTATTATGTAGGTAAATTATACGTTATTAATCAGGAGCTGAGATTTTTTCACCCTGTATAGAAAAAGTATCACTTCTTCTATCCCGCCTCGGGGTGGCGCTGTTTACAAAGTATTGAGGCAGAAAAGACCGGAGCTGCCCTGTCAAGATGTGCTGTCCCAGCTGTCAAAGATTGCAATGTCACTGATCCTCTTTTGATTATAAAACTTTGCTGAAGATACATTACATTATGTTTAGCATTAAACCGAGGATCCCCAAACATAATGATTGCAATAAAATAAAATAAAATGAAAAATACACTTTACTTTTATAAGGAAAGTATTTTTTTTCTCCCGCTGTCTTCTTCTCTCCATCTCAACTGGTACAATGGCTGCAATCATGGCGTGGTATTTCCACACCGGGCCGTGTGAACACCACAGTTCAAGGCAGTGTCCTGTTACACACCGGTCCCTACACAATTCCCCTCTCCCATCAGTCAGATATCTATTTTTGGCCACAGCCTCAGCTGGTTGTAAGCCTTGACCATTCAAACCCTCCCTAATTTTTTTCTCTTAAAGTCAGTTGTCCATGCTTATTAGGGAAAGAGGGAGTTGTCTAGCAGCAGAGGGGTGTATTGGTGACTGTTTGGCTTAGTCTGTCCAGTGTCGGTCAGTACTTAGGGATGTTGAAGTGAAAACTTTTTTTTGACTGGGTGCTTCCCGTCATTCTAGCCAGATCATCCCTGTGTGGAATTGCTGTCACAGCTCTCCTCCTCGCCTGGGAGGAGCAGCCTTGACTCTACTTTACACACAGACAATATCTATTTTCTTCAACTTTATCGTCTCTCTGTGGACACCTCCAATTTCCAACAGCAGACTTGTTTGATCGGCGTCGTCCCGCTGGGTTCTGACGAACAGGAGGATGGAGACGAGCCCCATCCCGGTGGTGACAGTCCAAACTGCCCCGTTCGAAGACCAGCGGCCCGGTACCAACGGGCTGCGGAGGAAGACTGCCGTCTTTGAGGGGAAGAAGAACTACCTGCAGAACTACATCCAGAGCGTGTTGTCCTCTATCGACCTGAGGGATCGGCAGGGCTGTACCATGGTGGTGGGCAGCGACGGCCGCTACTTCAGCCGATCTGCCATCGAGGTTATAGTGCAGATGGCAGCTGCCAACGGGGTAAGAAAGGAGAGGCCGACCCCACAAACTGTCAGGCATCTGTTCTCCTCCTTTAACATGCTGGAGATTCTTCTAATCAATTTGAATCCATCTGTAGCTTAACGTCTAATTATAACAATTCTAGTAATATTAGCTGGTTTATCATTTATTGACACACGAATATATTCTATTGTATTTATTAACAAAGCAACAGTTGCAGATGAAAATACCAGCAAATACAGCTGATTAACTTTGCGGAGGAACTTTGCCAATGCCAGAATTTACATTTAGGCAGGCAAATTTAACTGTCTCTTGGAAATTTTCTCACGCTTCCTTGAAATATTGTAAGACTGGTTCGCTTCTGTTTTATGTTTGCAGTAAACCTGCTGTTCTCTGCAATATGATACACTCACAGACGTGTGAACTCAAAATGTCAGCCCCAGATTAATGAAATTAGGAAGATGGAAGATGGAGAGGAAACTCCCCACATCTCTTTCAAAAGGCTTAGCTGTAGGAATTTGGTTTGGAGAGATTCCAAAGGAAAAACTGAGATTTTTTTTTTTTTTTTACATCAGTGGGTTTTTCTGCTGGCCCCAGCCAAATGTCTCTTGGTCTAAGCCTTATCAGCACTTCCATCCATCCTGTACTATTTTCCTGCTTACGTTTGCCACTCACCTCCCCGCCGCCCACATTGCTGTTACACCACTCCAGGGCCAAACTGTGCACACCGGGGATCCCCTGTCATGGTGTGTGGCAATGGACCAAAAGGAGAGCGAAGACACTTGCACACCACCACCCCCATGCGTGCACGTCTCAATTAGTAAACACCAAATACTGCATCTCCCACTTCCTTAAAACAGTGTATACAAACTCAACATCCTGGACTTTAGAAGGATAAATTCCTCTCTGGTGAGGACACTTTTATTTAGAGTAGCTGATATGCAGAGGAATTATTGCATGCTGCTACCACTAGGCCTACATAAGTAGCATGCACGGTATAAATAGAGAGTGCAGCTCTGTTTTTAGGGACCCTCTTGGGGGAGATCATTTGCTTTTTTTTTCACCTCTAGAATTCAAGGATGCTTTAGGCCGGGGTGGCTCTTGAGTTAAGCCATGCTCTTGGACCTGGTTTTCTTTTGTAGGTCTGGGCAGAAAAAAAAAAAAAAAGAGTAGTTTCTTTGAATCATATGTTCCTCTAAAATCTGTGCCGTGCAGATTGGTCGTCTGGTAATTGGTCACAACGGCCTCTTGTCCACCCCTGCCGTTTCCTGCATCATCAGGAAGATCAAGGCGATCGGTGGGATCATCCTCACTGCAAGTCACAACCCTGGAGGCCCCAGTGGTGACTTTGGAATCAAGTTCAATGTATCAAATGGAGGTGAGAACTGTGACAAATAGCTTGTTTTTTCATTCTTCCAGCTGCCTCTTATTCAGAAGCCAAAGTGATTGAGACCAAGTGTTTGAAATTAATGCTAGTTTGGGTTATATTTCTTGACTTTTTTCTTTGTCTGGCAGGCCCATCTCCAGATACAGTGATGGAGAGGATCCATCAGGTGAGCCGGACACTGGAGGAGTATGCCATCTGCCCTGATCTGCGCATTGACCTGTCTAGGCTGGGAAGACAAGATTTTGATCTTGAAAACAAATTCAAACCTTTCAGAGGTACAACAGTTATACATGCTGGGCTAAAATCCTTTATTCATCATTCTCAGTTCATAATAATATAAGTGAAGATAAATAACAATAATCAGCCATTATTGTTGCCTTGTGCCCTTTTCTTGAACACACAAATGTACACAGATAATCATAATGTCACCCAGCAGTGATGGTTTCTTCTGTGTTTCCAGTGGAGATTGTGGACTCAGTTGAAGTATATCTACAACTGCTGAGAAACATCTTTGACTTCTCTACCATTAAAAGTCTCCTCACAGGACCAAATCAGCTTAAGATACACATAGATGCCATGAATGGAGGTAATTTTTAGCATCCTCTCAAATGACCTCTGAGCTGTTATTTGCTGTAAATTAAGATAAGTCTGTAAATGTCTCCCCTTTCCTCTCCTTTTCCCATGTCGCAGTGATGGGCCCCTATGTACGCAGGATCCTCTGTGATGAGTTGGGGGCTCCTGCTAACTCTGCAGTAAACTGTGTCCCTCTGGAAGACTTTGGTGGTCAACCTCCAGAGCCCAACCTGACCTACGCCACCTCTTTGGTGGATGCTATGAAAGGAGGCGAATTTGGCTTTGGAGCCGCATTTGATGCAGACGGGGTAGGCCATCTGTTTTTATTTTCACACCCTTGAGTGTCATAAATCAGTTATAGGAAATCACTGGCTACGCAGTGATTGATCTGTCTCTTAGACTCAGATGGGCTTGAGGGCACGGCCTCAGGATATTTAAGTTAAACACCTGAAACTCCAGTGCTTGTTTTTATAAGATAAGATAACCAGGAGTAAGAGAGACGCTTGGAGGTTTGAAATGAATAACATTCTTCTTCTAAAATGCTCATTTCCCTTGTTTGATATTAAACAATGCTATTGTGCATGAATAACTTGTGCACAGCCACCAACAGTTGGATACATGAAATATTATTTTTATCAGTTGGTAACACTAATGAATGGTCTAGATACAGATAAATGGGAAATTGACGAGATTTCTCAGGACTTTTAAAAGGTACTGATCAGAAAAGGAAAGTGTTCGTGATAGTGCTACGCTAGAATTTGCTTGATACAGGAGATTAAAGATGCATACAAAATATCTTTCAGTCGGCCAGACTCTTAAAGAGGATGGGTATGTATCTGAATGGGCATGGATTTTCTTTTAAATTAGGAGGAACATATTAAATCAGAGTATCTGGGTCCCCTCCAGGAAATCTTACTTATCAAAATCTAATTTCTTGCATTCTATTCATTGCAAACTGCATCAATTTAAAACGAATATGTCTTTATTTAAGAAAGGTATGACACAATGAAAAATATAATAGAATATAATTCATTAAAGCTGTATTTGATTTATATTTATATATATATTATTTTTTGTTTGTGTGTTGCTGAAGGGAAGAAAGGCAATAAGGGCCACGTAATGGGCGGTCAATGATGATCTAATAAGCAGTTCACTTTTTCCACAAAGTCATTCAATAGACATTTCTACTATATACACACTCCCACGCATCCTTTGGAAGTAAATTATCTTAGTAATATTATTAGAGGTTTACATCACACGTGCTCTGTTTCTCCCACAAGGATTTGTGTCTCCAGTGATGATCATCTGCGGTTCTAATCTGACAGGGGAGATGTCTCTTCTTTAGTCTCACATAGAACTGTATACACTGATATCCTCCAAAACTCCCATCTGCTGTACTAATCATTGTGTGTAAAAGTTATTTTAAAAGATACAGTCATTTGTGTCTTATACCGTTCTGTGTTTCATGGACCAGGAATAAATGACAAACTCATAGGGAGGGGGGGTATTTTTAGCTGTGAATTCATACACATTTGGTGTGTGAGTGAGTATTTATGGAGGCTGGACAGCATCTGCGGGATTGACTCAAAATAAACTACGGTAGCTAATAGTTGTACTGAAGAACTGAACTGAAGAGTCCCAGAGTGTTTTTCATTGTTAGTTATGGTCTTCTCATAGGATTTTTTTTGACAATAAGCTGTAAATCAAGTTTAATGAAATTCTCTCTTCCCATCATAATCACTACCTGTATGAGTCTCACAGTGTACAGAATAACCTTGTGTTGTTCTTAGGACCGGTACATGATCCTTGGAGAAAACGGCTTCTTTGTGAACCCCTCAGATTCAGTGGCCATCATGGCTGCCAACCTCTCCACCATCCCTTACTTTAAACAGCATGGCATCAGAGGGTTTGCTAGGAGTATGGCCACCAGTGCTGCCCTCGACAGGTACGACACACACACACACAAACACACAGTCGGTACATCTAAGGAGTCATTTCACACCATCCAATCTCTCTTCACTAACTCCTGCACAGCCTAATCTCTGGGGAGGGGGGCAACATCCACCTTGAGATCAGATACCAGGGATGATGCTGTTCATGACACAATATTACTATATATTTAAAAAAGTAGAGCACTCACCAAATTCAGTTGAATGAGTTTTTCTTCTTTCAAGACGTGCTTTGTAATAAGTCACTAAATCTGAATATGTAATCTTATTCATTTTTTAACAGTCCTCAGTCCAAGTATGGAAGTAAAAAAAAATGGTGTTGTTGCTGCAGGGGCCTCAAAACTATGAATCAGCCTTCTTCAGTTGCAAAAAACAATCCAACTAGGAGCACTATTATAATGATACATTTATAATCAAGCTCCCTTTATACCTCCTGTTTCTTTTAAAGAGTTTTATGGTGGTTGGAGCTTGAACACTTTCCTTCAATTTGAGAAAACACAGAGAGTTGTTTGAATAGGTACACGAATGTGTTTATCAGTGGGTGTGTGTTACATAGAATATCAGCTTGTTTTAATCTTTTCTTTGTAACTCGGCTTGTGGTCAACTTCCACAAGAAGTCAATGGATAAGCTTGGTTAAAGTTGATATTTTTCGAATATTTCAATTTATTCTGATGTTTTACACTGTGTGTAATGTTAGATAGACCTGTATTTGTGTGCACTGCTGAATGTGTGTGTGTGTGTGTGTGTGTGTGTGTGTGTGTGTGTGTGTGTGTGTGTGTGTGTGTGTGTGTGAGGAGGTGTGGGTGTGTGCATGTGTTGTGTGCAGCTATGTGTTGGTAACATTAAGGAAGTGACCTCACTGCCAAACCTCATCTCTATGGGTTTCACAGTTACAGCCTACATATGTGAAATGTGAAGTGGGCTGTTATATCATAGTTATTATTTTTTTTCATGTGGACAGACACATGCACACACAGACTCACGTACTGAATCGCTGTTGGGTGGTGTTGCACTGGTCCTTGCCTAAGGCTGTGTCTTATGATGTCTAACTGCAGTGATTATTAAAGAACTGCTTGCTTTTGCTGCCTCCCATGTCAGCACCACCTAATCTCATCACACTCTCTCTCTCTCTCTCTCTCTCTCTCTCTCTCTCTCTCTCTCTCTCACACACACACACACACACACACACACACTGGTTGAAAACAACATGTTACAGGTCCCACTGCAACCCTGAGCCACTGATCTCTCATCCAGCACACACACCAAAATGTAATTTGCTGGAAACTGTAACTTGTTGTGCAATGTTCTGAGAATTTAGAATTAACTTAAAGTAATGTGTCTGTTAGAGATACATTTTAAGCCACAGCTAATGTTATGCTCTGGGTCCTCCAAACAACTTTGTTAGACAAATTCTAGATTTTTACATGATAATCTTTTTTCCCCATTAAACACAAGAATACTCAAAGGGTTGAGAGTCTTTTTCAAAGTATGGTACACCCCCTGTTCCTCCTCTTCAGCAATCACTCACTGACAATGAGAGACATTGTTGCAGGGCTTGCTCGATTTGTTCGGCTCTCAGCTACACTGCTACCGCTGAAGTTCCCAATGTAACCCTTATGTACATGTCTGCATGTGTTTGACAAACTCCAGGAAGGGTTGAGGTTCTTAATGGTATGATGTTGAACGCTGGAGTCTGACCAAGTTTGAGCCTTTTTTGGACAGTGTGGTTCTGACAGTTTTAGCAGCCCTCCCTGCTGTGTGTTTATGAATTGCCGAGCCCTCTGCGTTATCAAAGGCATGATGAATGTGATGGTTTATATCCCGTGGGCAGTTGTGTGTGTTTGAAAGGAATACGGACAGAGAATACATTTGTTTTCAGATTGTCAGAGGATATTAACTGGATCAGTTGGACAGGAGTCTGGAGTTTCTCGTGGTTAAGTCTTTCATTCTTGGACATCTGTGCTCTGAACACGAGTACCCATGTCTCTCTGTGCAAATACAAAGCTGGAACTGATGCAGCATGGACGGAAGGGATAGTGGGTTGGCAAGTTTTGGTAAAGGAAACATCTGCCTCTCTTTTAGCAGTTCAAGGAATGTGAGGATGTAGAGAGGGCGGAATTGCTGGTTTGTATGTTACTAGTATAAAGAATGAGAGTAACAACTGATTAGCATGAATAGGAAAAATATGTTGTATGTTGTTCTACAACAAATTGGTTTAAGGACCATTACCAGAAAAAAAGTTTGTTTTAACTCTGACCCTGTTTGGGTAGATTTTCCTGCTGACACTGGGACTAAATGGATTAATTACCTTCCTGGTAGTATTAGTATTGCATGGTGGATAAGAATCTAAGCAAATCAGCTGACTGAATTTACATTATTACAGATAAAGTAGCCTACCTATTAAACATAAACTCGGTTTGAGCTCGATATGACCATCCACGGCCAGTTTGGTTGGACTCGTGTTTTCATCACTAAATTCCAAGGTTTAGTTAAAAAAATAAGTAGATAAAAAGCTCAAAAAAGCAATAGAGAAACTGTGAAATGCTGTCATCAGGCTCACATTCTATATTACACAACAATATTTTGATAGGAAACATGGTGCAGGCCATAGCCAAGTCAAACACCAACCCTACAGGCACACTTTTCCCCTGAGAGACTATTGTTAGATGGTAAATGTGTTCTCAACACAACTTTGGAAAGTCACAGAAAACCTCTAATGTCATGGAGAAATTTTGATTCTGACGCCAAAGAACAGTTTGAGAAGTGTTTGTGAATGCTATGACTGTTTTTAAAGAAAACACAAGGGTTCTGATTTAAAATATTTTCATTGTTATCTTTAGTGGCAACACCTTTAACTATTAGTATTCTGTTCCTGTGTTGCCGCAGACGCTAAAGGTCAAGTATGCCGCACTTTTTGTCTGAATGCTAGTCCACGCTGAGCTGTCTTCACAGCAGGGGGCGATGAACCCGGCCACTGGATCGTGTGTTCGGTACAGTGCAGATGAAGAGAATCCTCATCGCTCATTGTAGACCTCGGTATTTACTGATGTGCAAGAAATATGCACGCAAAGACAAAAAGGGAAAGGCAATGCAAGTTGATGAAAACAGCTGATTGGTGATATCATATTTAGAGAGCTCCAACAGTGACACTGACGGAAAGGACCCGAACTGGGTTTTTACACACTCAATTCTCATCTTAGCTATCTCAGTTTTGGTGTTCTTATAACAAAATGAGGATTTTGTACTTGTTTTACTTAACTAACTTCACTTTTTATCCTGATTCTGTCCTTTACTATTGTGAAACAATTATAAAAGCCTCACAGCAGAGCTCACACCTACATGCGAGAGGATTACGATCCTTAAGAAAAACCTTCTAGCGTTTCTGTGTTTGGCAAACCATCCACCAAGCACGGCTGGTCTATTATGTGCAGGACGTTTGTTAAGATATACTTGTGGGGCTATAGAGTGGATATGAAACCAGAAAACATATTTTTTCTGACTGTGATCATGTGTGTTGTTTAGTTGAAGCTCAACTGGTGCAAATATCAGAGTTGAGAAAACATGACTCTCACACTGTTTTGTTTGAAAATTGACTGATGCTGTGGTCAAAGTCGGCGCTTATGTTGGTCGAAGGCGTGCCATTAAAAACATCAGAGGGCAAGAGACTGTTTTCTTTTAAGGAATGCCAAGCTTTCCGTTCCTGTGTTTGCATCGCCACAGGGGGATAAAGCTGGTTTACTCATATTTGGTCATTTATCCCATCCTCTTATAAACAACTGCACCAGGCACTGCGGGGTTTATTTATGTGCACGCTGATTATGTGGATGTGTATACCACCAATTAAAACTCTAAAAAACACCCACATTCACTAATGTCACATTGTGGATTCCAAAAATTTGACACGTATGCCAGTTTGTTCCTTTGGCTGAAAAGTGTTTTGTTGGTTAGAATATTTATCCGGCATTTCTTCGCCAAAGGGAAGTGTGTTTACATTTTGAGGAGATCACTGAGGGGCTGTGAATGATGTTGTGATTGAGGAAGGATCTGTTGGTAAAAGGAAGGAAACGGTATCTTCATCTATGCTGCAAACAAAACATCTCTGTAAGCAGATTTTTTATTTTTTTGCTGTGTATCTAATATTGTATTGTGCAGTAGACTATTGGAAACTAGAGCTCAGTTTTTGGTGACTACACACATTAAACCAAAAACCTTATAAGATTTCCAATAATGCATCTTTGGCACAAAACACAACAAAATGAAAAGATGCACATGATAACAATTTAAAAACATGACATGACAATACCCCAAAAAGGTACATCACTTGAGAAAACATAATAATGAAACCGAAAAAAAAATTATGGAAATTACATATCTCCACAAGAACATTCTCAGTTTCACAAGTAATAATAATAAAGAAAAATTAAAAGTCACTTTCACTTGAAGTACCTTTGGTCAACTAATGCTCAAAGGTGGATGGACAGCTTCTGCAAATGTGTTGGACCTGTTTAATATCTCTCCGGTGAATGATCACATGGCGGATCAGCCGTTTGCGATTATAGAGAATATATTTGGAAAAATACTCACTGACATGAGAAAAAACAATCACAACGTGCCAAACTGAAAACAATTCCCAGAGACCTTTCCTTGTTTTTTTTCCCTCATTGGTAGCCAAGATGATTGGCTTTGTTTATGTCATCGTCCTCCGCGTTTGCTTTTTGGCGAGCTACTGCTACTCTGCTTACTGCGGGCATGTTTAATGCAGCCTATGCTATTCGTCACTTTATTTAGTGATTTAGCTCACGTGGTTTTTATTCACCTATTCACACAAACATTAATGGAGCTGTTTCAAGCTTCAAGATGCTCACCTGCCATCAGGAGAGACTTGGGGGTTCAGGGTCTTGCCGAGAGGCACTTCTGTGGGTGACAGGACTTATTTTATTAATTAATTTATTTTTTGATACCCGGAGCTATTCTTATACTTCACTGGATGGTTGATGGTTGAGTCATTGTGATTGTGTTTTGGCTTTAGTTGTTTTGATTTAATTTTCTGTTTTTCTTTTTGTCTAAAGGCGTTTTGTCTGATATCTCTGATTTTTGCTTCTCTGAAGCTTCTTTATCTCCTGATGGAGACATTTTGCTCCATAGCTTATCCACTAGTGTCTACCAGTTAGTCAGTGTTTTTGTCAGTTTGTTGTTTGGTGTTGAATAGGTAATGTACAATTTTTTATCTAAATTTTTTTTTTCCTTTTTTCCGCTGAGAACAGCTGCTTGCTGTTTCTGGAAACTATGCTGTTAGAGCGATGAGAGCAAACCAAAACAGTTGTGGGCCATAAAACAAGAAGTTGTTGAAATGCTTAGTAGAAGTGGGGGTGGGGGGGCATAAATCATGTTACTATAATGCAGCTCTAGTTACTTTTCTTTGAAATTTGTTTGAACAGATCAAGTTTAATCAGATTTTTTTTTCCGTCTCTACTCATACATATCTGCACCGTTATCCCTCTATAATATGCATATATTCACATGTGCATACACACACATGCACACTCCGTATCCTTTTCTTCTTATGTGACTACATGACTCACAGCCAAACATCAACTGAGAGGTGACTCAGTTTTTTCCTGCTGCCTTTTGCCTTATTAAGTTATTGGATGAACTGCTGGCAGATTAGGCCCGTCATGCAACATTTGCTTTGCTTCATTCAAAGATCAAAGGATCTGTTTGTGAGTTGATCTTGATATCAGAGCTGGTGATAATCTGATGTTGGATATTAGAGAGAAATAAATATATTGTGTGTTTGGGTGTGCAGAAGTACAAGCTTTGTTTTGTTTCTCTTGTTTCTACTCTATGTGTTTGTAGGGTAGCCAAAGCCATGAAACTGGCTCTGTATGAGACTCCCACAGGCTGGAGGTATTTCGGGAACCTGATGGACTCTGGACGTTGTTCCCTCTGCGGGGAGGAGAGTTTTGGGACAGGTATGATATACTATCGCACACCCACACAATCCAAACTTTAAACACTCATAAAAAGCGATTTGTGATTTCTGAAATGGTTTGTATACTTGTATCTAACTGATCCAAAGGCAGAAGGAGCCTTTTAGATTGGGAAGAAAAAGGTCATGGATTCAAATCCCTGGACTCACTTGGAAAATTTGAGTGGGTGTGTGACTGAGACACCCCCCCACCCCCCTTTGCAGCAACTGTTGTTGAGGTGCCTGCAGACAAGGCCATAGCTGGAGGAGTGCCCTAGCCAGCTGCTGTCAATGGGTAGCAAGGGAATTCCTCGCTTCACATGACTTTTTTTCCCCAAATCTTGTGTCTTATTTTGGCAGTTTTGTCCAGCATTACTATTTCATACACCAAAACATTAGATGGCCTCTTGTAACACAACAGCATCAAGACGATAAAGACTTGTGTGGTAAACTATATTAGTGGGTGAATGGTCAAATTGGTTAAAACCAAGTGTCCGCCTAAAATCGCATATCTGCTTCTCTTCCAGTCTGCTTCAGGTCTAGAGTTTTAAGCAGCACATCCTGACAGCCTGTAGCTCCAGTCAGTGCCGTCTAATGGATGAGAAGGCTATGACCCTGACTGCATGTGTAAATAATCCCCATTCTTTTGCTATAAAAGGAGACAGGAGCTCCCTGAATCACTGCAACATGCCGACAGGCCTCAAGTGGCAATTTAATAAATGCAATTGCAGAACACGCACATAGATGGTCAAAATAACATAGATAATGTGCCCACACATTTAATAAGACTTACATGTTTGCCATTTTTGTGCATCTGTTTATCTTTGCTGCCATCATATCACATTTCTGATCTGAGCCAAAATGTAGTTCTTGTTTTCTTGATTTTTGTGGCTTGTTCAGATAAACTTTTCTTTGAAAGAAAGACAGAAGCACAGGGCAGGAAAAATGTCAAAGTGAAAATAAATATGTATGGTGATGTGAACAGAAGAAAAGAAGAAAGGAAAGGACGCTGCGAGAGTCCAAATATGAGAAGTATTGACAAGGACAAGAGAGGGCGAATAAGCAGAGACTAAGAGAGCTCAGACGACTATGGGAGCTCACTCGTTGTCTATCCTTGTAAGGCAAAAAGCTCAGAGGGAGCTCTGTTGAGTAAATCATCAGAGCTGTACAACACCGCTGCTTCCTAACTCTCAAAGACACACAACATGAACGGTGTTCATTTAGTGTGGGTTTTGTTTAAAAATCCAGTCATTATTCCAGAGATCATCTGGTGTTTTTTTGTGCATGTGTGTGAATATATGTTCCCCAAAAGAATAAGGAACAAAACTTGTGCCAAACTTCCAAAATATGTAGAATAACAATAGCATTAACATGTTAAGACTTTTCAATAGCCCCATAACTGCAGGACATAGAATGGCAGAGTTGAGCTGAAAAGAGAAGCTGTAATGTAACGAGAGCTGCTTGGCATTACCAATACAGATCTTGACACCTTTTGATCCCCTCAAAGTGAGTGACAGACAAAAAGAGACACACAGTGACGCAGGGAGTAGATAATGACAACTGTTAGTTTCATAACAACTATACATTCATGGAGCCGGACACAGAGCTTGACAAGATCCTTTTCTTATTTTCAGTGTACATATTAAACTAGCAAAAGAGACATAATTCTTTTAAAAACTATTCGTGAGGGGGCAACTGAGAATGATACCTGTTAGCAGCTGAGTCCATTTTCCACTTCAAGCTCTTGCATGGAAACATTACTAACACATTCTTAACCTCAAGAGATACCTTTACTGTGCAGCTGTCTTTGTGAACAGACTGATAGCTCCCCAGTGAAGGAGACAGCGGGTGTGATCGGCTCTTCTGCTTGTGTGTGTGTTTCTTGGTCAGGCCGCAGACATTGTTCTGCTGGAATGTTTGGTTTCGTCTCCATGGTCTCCCTGATCGTCAATAACATGCAGTAAAGATAAATACCGGGCTCAACCAAATAAACCATTACATGTTTACTTTTAAGTCGACGATCGATAAATCACTGGGGGACTTCGACTTTACATTGATTTGTAAAATAGCAAAAGTTAGTATTTTTCCTTGAGGGCCCTGAAGAAACTTTCTAGCACCCTCACTCTCATGGATTGAAAAATCATCATTGGAAATCAGCGAGGGTGCTGCGCTTGGGGTTGCAACAGTAGGCTCACTAACTGCAACAGGCTACATGCAATGCAGCTAACAGCTTACTCTCAGTCCTGAAGTGTAAACTGAACTCCACAGTCCAATGCCAAATATCAAGCTAATCTCAATATCTATGAAAGTTGTTATTGTCAGAAACTTTGGTCCACGACAGCCTGCAGGTTACAGTGTATTGGCATTTTTGAAAATCCTGTTCTGTGTTTGTAGGATATATTAACATGGACAAAAGTGTTTCATTCAGAACTTCTTTGTTTTAAGAGGAAAAAAAGTCTACATTTGAAGTGAGGAGGTGGTGGCAGCGGTCAAACACAGGGAACAGTAATCCACCAGAAATACTTCCACACATATTAGTTGTTTTTAAACTTCAAATTGGTTTTCACTGAATGTTTCTCCCCCTTGGTTTGCCTAACATTCATTCCATTCTCAGCTTCTGTCTGCCTCGGTGCCAGAATTTACTGGACAAATGAATCGTGTCACAAACACAAGATGTGGCACACAAAAAAAAGCAAAACAAAACAAAACAAGCTTCAGTGAAACACGCGACTGAACGTCATACCGGCTGTTATGAGAAAAGAAAAATACACCTTTGTATCTAGTTTCTGTGTTACACTGAGCTAAAGGGCTGCAAATAATCTCATCATAATTTGAAAAAAAACTACGATTTTTTTTTTTTACATCTTACGCACTTAAGTTGATTTACACACATCGGGTTTATATTCAATTCCAAATTTTAGGAGTGGTTTCTCATGAGTTTTTCTTTCTTCTCCAGGTTCAAACCACATTCGTGAGAAAGATGGCTTATGGTCGGTGTTAGTGTGGTTGTCCATCATGGCAGCCAGGAAACAAGGCGTTGAGCAGCTCGTCAGAGAGCACTGGGCCAAGTTTGGACGCAACTACTTCTGCAGGTAACCAGCTGAGCAGTCTCTCTGAAAGGCATTTGATCAGCTTTTCAGTCTTGTTTTCATGGTCCAGGATTATTTAAATCCTCTTTACTCCCTGAAACTCACTTGAATGATACGTTTTGTCTTCTTAAATCTTCTCAGTCCATGCCAAAGTTAAATACTGTGTGCCTTCTACTCCTTTACCTTAATCCTGGTTGCTTGTTGTCCTTATTTCAACCTCTCCCCTGTGACAGTTACTGTAGTCTATGTTCCCACTGAAAGTTTTCTGTAGCTTTTTATGTCCCCACAGAGAGTTTTTTTCCAAATCGATGCACATTTCCCACAGGACACAAGAGAGACAGGACGAGGACCAAAATCTGTAAAACATCTGTCATTATTTGAAGAAAAAATAAAGTCACTCACTCTGAGAAGTCTCCCCTATAATAGTCCAGGGCCTTTTTAAGTGCCATGGAAATAGCTGGTTTGTGTGAGTTGATTGATTCTAATGAGGCAATTTGAAACAAACGAGTTTGAGGATGCTTTGAAGAAAAAATATATAGAATTGCAGAAAAAGAAGAAAAAAAATGCTTTGAAATGTATGCTCACTTCTGACAAATATCTGACAAAATTTCCAAGTCATGGCTTTATCACCTGAGTATATGCGTTTTTTTGTTTGTTTAAATTTTTAAGGTCTTTGATTTGTCTTGTGATTGTCAGATTTGATTATGAAGGTCTTGACCCACGTGCAGCCTTTTACCTGGTGAGGGATCTGGAGGCAGTAATCTCAGACAAAGCATTCACCAGCCAGAAGTTCGCCGTTGGGGATCACATCTACAGCGTTGAGAGGGCCGACAACTTTGAGTACATCGACCCCGTGGATGGGACTGTGGCTCGGAACCAGGTCAGTGTTGGAAGGCTGTAAATGCAGGCTATGAACAGAATTATAAAAGAGCAGATGTTCTATTTCCAAATATTGATTATTTAGAAGATTTACGTCTTAAAAATACAAACTGGACATCAATAGATAAAATGTTAATTTGTACATAAAGAAATTTTCCAAGTTAATTGGAATGCTTATTACGTTGTGGTCAGTTAAGCTGGAATTGAAACGTATATTGTCAGTTTTTACATGAATAAGTAGTAAGAGAGGAATATAAAATGCTGAATGGTTTATTTATTCCAATATTCATTCTATATTTTTGTTAAACATATGCACTACTGTTGGGCTAATTTGCCAACCCTTTTAAAGGTTTTCACCTGGTATGTCTGATGCATTTTCAAAAAAAATCACTAACTGACCCTCACATCAACATTTAGCTGGTATGAATTTCAATCTTGTTACTGGTTGACTGATAACAGTTTTAGCTTATACACTAATGGAAAAGAATAAAGTGCTCTATAGATAGGTTTCCGTGCAACATCTTGATAGAGGTCCATGCACAACGAAGACGCAGAAAGCACAGCTGAATCTGGTTTGTTTGTCATAGCCATGGTCCTAAGCATGAATTACAAGGCAGTTAGCTCTACCAACAATATTCAATAGTCAATATTCTGCGGGGATCACATCCCTTTGCAAAGAGCATAAAAATATTGTGGGTTCAGGACGGTAAAAAAAGAGCAAACTGGGATCCCATGAGTCACTAAAGCAGCAAAGTCTCTGCAGATACTTTGTGTTTCCAAATGTAAAACTCTGATTCGATTTGATAATGCTTTACGAGTAACAAAACCAAAATCATAATTATAACACTCAAAGAAGCGGAAGGATGCGGGTTTTACTTTGTAAAAAAACACTGGTGTTCTTCATGTAAATCAGATTTACAGTTACTCAGTGTCATTTGCCGTCCAGAATATTGTTGGGATTCGGTAATTTCTCAGCATATTTGATCACAAATGTATTGACATAATGGGTGCAGTCCAAGCAAATGCTATAATTAGTACCACCCACAGTCCCAGACCAAGCTAGCTGTCAGCTGTGTCTTATGCTGTATGTTTACTGTAAGTGTAGCTTCTATTAAATGTGGCAGGTTGAAAAGTGTGTGAATATTGTACGACTAGCTTGTCAGTATTTTTACTTATTGAGCCAAGTGAAGCTAACTTTACAGCTATACTGCTGATATTGTCAAAAAAAGGACAGCAGAAACACACAACCAATGTGAAAACCCAGGTAAGGTCTTTAAGAAATATTCACAGCTTCAATGTTCCACAAGTCTATAATAAAAGCGTTTCACTATTTCATTATTGAGTAAACGAGAATTTACAAATGATAAAAATGTACATTCATTATAGAAGTTTGTTGTAATCGCCCTAACTGCAGTTTTCCTGCCTAGATGTGCAAGTATCCAGTTATGTTTGTCAGCTAGACACCCATCTATAGAAATGAGATGTGTTAATGATCTTGGGATAGTTTGTCCAGCTTAGTTTTGGCATGTTTGCTCGGTTAGCATGCTGTTATTTTCAGTGCGTTAAATACTGGTGTTTTGCCAGTGCCTCCACTTTATGAGATAGTCACAGTTAACTTTAGGGTAAACGGTGCATTACAATCCTTACGATCAAGTGACAATATCTTAGACTATCTTAGATTTAATATCCCTACTGTTTTTTTAGTTTGAAATACATATTCAAGTCAGTCATTTCACGTGAATTACTCTCAATTACAAACACTAAAACACATCTCAGTCATCTTTGATTTGCTTTAGTTTCAAAGAGAATATTTCAGGTTAAGGCCTAAGTGGATATAAGTACAGCCAACTGAAACACATATAACTATAAGAGTGGAAAATATTGATGGTTGAATTTTGGCCAAAGAAAGGAAAGAATATATTATCAAGTGGTGGTTTACTGTCACGATGTTATATCAGCACTTTAAACAGAAGCTTTAGATATAAGCAGCCCCTTTCCTCATTGGTCTGAATCTGTATTTCAGATAAAACAGGTTATCCAAAACTGAGATTGACCCAACCAGACTTTGCACGCAGACCTGTAGTAACATTGTAGGAAACTAACATCAGCATGAGCTGGACTACAACATGTGAGCCCAAATTCTGCTTTACATCAGTTCATATAAGGTTAAGTCACATTTATTCACCCTCTCTTCCCCTTTTTCATACATATGTGTTTTAGACCACCCACTGAAAGTTCCATCTTTGGACATGACGGTCTATCTACCATTTCAAACTGTAAACAGATCCATACACACACACACGACATATGGCACATATCCCAACACTGATAAGTCACTGGTCAGTACAACAGTCCTGTCTCCCTCTTTTCCTCCCACTTGTTTTCTGGAGTTTAGCTGACTCCTCTCTTCTGCTCACAAGTGTGCGGAAACTCATGGCGTCAGTGCTTCTTAGCTCCTGCCCCACCTAACACCAAACACACATACGGTCATTTATCTATGACTTCAGAGGACATTACACTGGCTTGCTGTAATTTCATGGAGACGAACTTAAACCACTTGCCTAACCCTAAACCTGACTCCTTAATCTAAATTTAACCTTAATTTCTACTAATACGTTGTCCCCTTTATGTACGTTAGTTCATTTATGTTACAGGTGTGCGTCTTCACAACATGAGTGATATCTGTCCACACACATGCTCACACTTATTATACATTTTAGTGTGTGCATCCTACCATGTGCTTCTCTGTTTACACTTGTTTCTGCTGGCAACCACCCCCATCAGCTTCACCCTTCGCAGCATCAAGGAGGGACAATGTCCCTTTCTTCCCTGCTGCAAAATACTCCATTGTGTTACCATGGTTACAGCAGGGCCACAGCTAGTTAGTCAGTCTCCCCAAAATGGTAAGTCCTCAGCAACCCAGTCGCCCCAATGAATGTTATTACAGCACACATTCCTCCCAGGACAGAATTATATCAGCTGTCGTCTCACTTGCGGCCTCTCCATTGCGAGGGGGAAAAGTTGGCGCTCAGACACAAACGCACTAAAACACAAACGCACAAGACAAAGCTTGGGGGATTTACACATAGCGACATGGCAGCTTTTTGTGGACAGCTACTGAATTAATTCAGCATTGTCTGCATATCATACAGGCAGTTGAAAATGTTGTAATAAACACCATCTAATGATATGATATAGTTTAAAATACATTTCAAACTTTGTTTTCAATGGCAGTTTTTATATTGAAAGAAAGAAAGTGTTTTCAAAGGTGGGGATTTTTCTCACGACCAGATTTAGCATCCGTTGCTTTTATCTATCTACTTAACAAGCATTAGCCAGCCCTTTGATAACTGCATTGTTAGAGATGAGCTGCCACTGTAACAGATAGAAAGACAGACAGCCAGGCGGGCGGTCTGACACCTCTCATTATCACAGTCTGTCTTCATCCTTACTATGACTTCCTCCCAGCTGCCACAGTCGTAAGGAGGTGAGTGCTCCAGAGTTGATGGACTGAAGCAATGTACCCGCTTGACATTTACTGTTATAAATTTTCAAAATACTCTCTGATGACACATTTGTCAATATCAAGGCATGTAAAACATTTAAGGCCTGAGGTGGGAATACAAAAGCTTTAGACAGCTACAACAGTCAACTTGGTAATTCTATAAAAAAGTGTATGAAGGTGGGTTTTAATTGAAACCAAGAATCATTCTTACATATTTTGGTTTGATTTTCTCTCAAAAGATATTGCTGCCTTTAACTCTGTGCTTGTCTTTTACTCGTGGAATAAGAAAACACACACATTGGAATTTAGGACAGATAAGTGCCGTCACACATCCATTTGTCAAAAAATCGTATCATCCTTGTTTCAGCCAACAGAAGAGGTAGTGGGGTAACTCAGCCTCAGCATTTTTAGAAATAGGATATTATAGTGCTAAGTTTAATGAGCCAAGAGTAGAAGTCAGTTAGGCTTTTAAAAACGTGATGTTTTACTCTTCTTCTGTCAGGGAAACTGAAATTCTAACAGCTACAGTATAAGCTGCTGAACTAAATGTGGAAGCATCATCCTTAAATTTAATTTGGGGATTGCGGTCATGAAGCTTGTTGAAATTTGAAGTCAACATTATGGCAGATGTTTATGCACTGCTTACTGTGAACAGTTTGTGCACAGGCCCAATAAAACCCACACCGATAGTGACATCTAGTGGACATTTGCCTTTACTGAAGAAGTGACTATAGAATTTTTTTTAAAGTTTCATATTCATGGGATATGTTGTTAGATGCCTAAAGTTATATTTAGCCTTGTATATGGCGCTAATAATTCAGCCAACTTAGTTTGAAAAAGAAAATCTCTCACGATTCATATCTACTCGTTAAACAAAAAAGTTTGTTTGTTTTTAGGGTTTAAGGATTGTCTTTAATGATGCATCCCGTCTGGTGTTTCGGATGAGCGGGAGCGGTGGAGGGATGGGGTCCACCATCCGTATTTATGCCGAGAGCTTTGAGAGAGACCCTGAGAGGCACAACAGAGAGACTCAGGTACAGAGATTGTATGATGGTTGCTTTGTGTAGTTATTCTGTTTGTATACGTATATATTTCAAATGATACCATGGTGTTATCACTTTTTATTAACCTGTGCCCACATGAGAATGTTGATATGCAAAGTTCAGCCAGTTTTATCACCATTAGATATAAATCCTTAACAGTGAAGTACATCTGCTTCTCTAACTCAGTGGTCATACTTTTTGCCTGAAATCACCTTGCCTTAACCAGAGCAGAAAAGCGTGAACATGATTATAGCACAGCTGCAGGAGTGCTTATTCATCCTGTTCAACTTCAAGTAATATAACTGAAGTTGAGTGACCTGTAGTCCATAAACTTTAGGAACACTTAGTTCTTGTGTGGTTATAGATGTTGGGATAGATCGTGAACTTTAAACATAGTCATGGGTTGTAAAGTTGAAGTCATGATGGCTACAGGGCCATATGACATTATGGAACAATTGGTGTTTTTTTTCTTAAAGATTCCATTTATGCCCTCATTTTTCTTACATCTGCAAATCATAAGGCATCTACTGATGTATTTGAGATGATAACTCCAGTATCTACGTTTTACCGATTAATACAAGCTCTTAACAACAATGCTTTTTGCTAAAGTAATTTAGTGTTAAACACGTAATCAATGGTAGAAGAAGTAATCAGTTTCTTTACTTATTTAAGTACTTTAGTCATTAACAAAGTTACTTTCTTTCTCGCTGAGATCTTGTAGAGAAGAACTATAAAACAAGTACCTCAAACTGTACTTAAATAGTTTTCTAGTAAAGAATAAGAATAAGAATTCCTTTATTCGTCCCACAGTGGAAACATTTTCATGTTACAGCAGCAGGAGCAAGAGATAAAAATAAATAAATAAAAATAACAATATAAACAATATAGAATATAGAACATAGAAACATATGTATATATACAGTGTTTTAATTCACACCATTGCACATTTGGGAATATATCTGGTTGATATATTATTGCACATAGTTTGACTAAAGTAAAGTTACCACTGAGCTTAATTTCCAGTGAACAGAATGATAAAACATTTTTCAAATGAAATGAGAGAGGTTTATTGCTTTCTGGCAACTGGAGTTTAGTTACAGGGAAGCATTTAAGTTGAGCAGTTGACTGATCGATAGACATGCCGTACAGTACTTGTTTTTATTACTGTTGTAAAATCCAGACCTCTTCACCAGCTTAGTTTCAGGACTCTGAAACATGACTGTGTCCTCACTGAAGTTTCAAAGTGTTACTGCCACCTTTGTTCAAATTGTTTGGCGGGCCATGTTGTCTCTCTCCCTTTGCAGGTGGTGCTGGGTCCTCTCATCGCCATTGCCCTGAAGATCTCTAACATTCACGAGAGGACAGGACGCCGCGGTCCAAACGTTATCACATGAGCAGCAGGGAGAGACACGCGCCACGCACTCAATTGCACACACAAAAAAAAAATGCATCTGCAAGCTCACACTGAGAAAACATTATCTTCATTTTACGATACCTGCCATTTTAAAACTCCCACTCTTGCAGCTTCCGTCCAGTTTTTCACTTTTCTTTTAACGCTGACCATGTGAGATGCGTAATGCTGGAGTTTGTCTCTCAAAAGCAAAATGAATGTTTGGCAAACTCATTTCTATCTTTTTTTGACCACTATCATCTGTCAGCTATTGGTAATTAAAAGTATGTAAACAATAAACATATTATGTACGCGCAAGGCTGATTGTTATTGTTTGTGACTTGCTTTAAGCGAGATGTACGGATGACGGAGATGAAAAATTGACCACAATTCTTGTCTTTAACAGTGCAACCTCTCATATTGTTGTTTTCATTGACTCCCGTGGATAAAAAATTTTTTTCCCATTTGATTAGCAAAAATAATGATTTCGTCAAAGCTTGAAGTGGATGTTGCAGCACAAAGCAAATTGCATTTCCTGTCCCATTTACTTTGTGTCCAGGCAACACAAGGAAAAAGTGGAAAATGAGAAAAACACATGTTTCTCTCATTTGTTTAATCATATTGGAATTTTCTTCTCTTTTCATCCAAGTAAACATTATTGTGTGCAGTGGTTCTTCTTAATCAAACGAGACATAATGGAAATAAATAAATACACATTAAAGTGATATTCTCATGTTGCCTGTTGGCATTTAAGGATCTAATTAAACAAGTTCTTCATAATTAAGAGCTCTGCACCACACAGATGGTGATTGAGCAGCACCTGCTTTTGAGCTGAGTGGGAAACGTGTCAAAGTTGTTGTGTTGCAATAAGAAATAACGAGGGCTGATCTTTTTATGGCCTGATTGAGACGCAGAGAACAGGAACTCATAAAACAGCCTGATTGCTGTCATCGCGAGTTGAGGATATGCCAGTGGATATCCACAAAGATGCAATCCCTCAGTCAGTCAGACCTCACCTGTCAGCCATTACAGGTTATTGCCCCATCCAGTTGTTTTATGATGCCAGGGGTTATGTGTTGCGTGTATCCAATTCGAACGTGTCGCAAACAGGACTACTTAGGTTTAAGATGAAAATGTTTGTTTAAGAGCGCAGAATGGGTAAGAGCATGATTGCATTAATGTGTTCCACTGAGGTACTTGGTGGTGCTCTTAAATACAACACCAACAACTACCCCTTTATGTCAATAATGGGTAAAAATATGGGTAATCTGAAAAAACTGCAGTCACTGCTCCACCAGTTTTTTTATTTTGTTTATGTGTTCTATCAGGTGTGCCTTCGAGTCGAATAGATAAGATCTGAGGTTAAGGAAAGATTAAGACATAGATAAGGTATACAGAAAACTTCCTTAAGTTTCTTGTGAAACACTGTAGGTGAATAGTAGGACAAGGACAAATGTAGGATGTTGATGTCCCGGTAGATACCATGTATTCTGAGTTAAATCAGCACAACCTTATGAGGCTATCTTGCCACAGGAGTCGGATATGGAGCAGTATATGGATATACTATATGGATACTACATGGATATACTATGGATATACTACAGTAACACATGTCCAAAATGTTGAAACAGGAAGTGAACTTGCATTCTACTCCAGCCACTTGGAATAGGTTGTAAAAGACATTTGAATTGATGAGACTTTGGATAAATAATGTTTTTCGAGTAAAAAATGCATAGTTTTATTTACTCCTCACTCTTGTTTAACAATGGTGGAAGATCTGTTTACAATTAGTCTCACTGCAATTTAAATTAATGTAAGTAAGTGGTAAGTAAGTAAAGTGAAAAAAAAAAGTATCCAACAAAATCAATATGTGAAAGTATAAACATAAATATTTATTACACAAAAAGTGGGCTTTGTCATGTTCTAATTGCATTAGTGAAACACCAAATTATGGGTCTTATCATGCAAACAACATTTAGGTATTGTAGCTCATTTTATTTTGTATATGCTGTCAGTTCGCTTCATTTCCTGTTTAACATTTTGTTGTAATATACGTATACGTTTTTTGTTTTTTTTACGTCATAACTGGGTTTAATTGTAGCATCCAATATGGAGAGTAAAAAAATGCATAAAATGAACATACTGAACATACAAATTTCTAACAGCAAATCCACTTATTTCTCATCGTTGTATTTTAGTACGTGTATCTCTTTTTTTTTACCCATCTGCTTTTACATTGTAAAGTATTTTAAAGTATTAATGCTGTTGTCTTATAACATATATATATATATATATATTTAGACAAACTGAAATGAATCAGTGAAAAAGGGGATAAACAAGTTAATAGATAAATGCATCAAAAGTCTTATGTAGTTAATGGTGGTGATCTAAATAAATAGCTCATAGTTAAGTTAAGTGGCAACTCTTGCTTACCTAAACTATTTTGTGGAATTTTAGTAAAATACAGATCCATCATTGTTCCGCATTCTTAGAACTCTTAGAACACACACAGTATGACAAAGTGTAGCATCATTTTGAACCATTATGGCTTTACTTTATTTCACATTTCCCATTCAAACAGGGGAAACACTATTGAATCCGTTTTTGTAAACTTACAGGCATTTGATCTTAATGATGCATAAACTGGAGCAACAATGCAGACGAAAAGTAAGTTCTCTCTGGATTCACACTAGGTGGGTTGTTAGGCATACAACCAAACAGTATGCCACTCAAAAACGCAGCTCATCCATATTTTAGATCCACAGACAATACATCACGAGTAACAGTCAAGCATATTTAAACCCAACATGTTGCACTTGTGTAAAGACCCTGAACACAGGGTCCACTGTCACATTACATTCGGGTTCCCACTCAGCGTGTCACTGTAGTCCATCATTTTGGAGTCGAACAAACTGACAACAACATGCTATTTCTGGAACTTTCTTAGTCTGGAGGTCGTGCATCTCTACAATCAGCATTCCTCCCACTTTTCTTGACCAGGAAGGCAAAAAACTGTTCCTCCCTCAGCGTGCAGACACAACCTCCCTCAGCTCCCCTGCATCCTCTGTATGTCCATGTTGGATATGTACAACCTGACTGTACAGTGGTGGTTGCTCCCAGCTCCATGTGCAGTCTGGGGTCTCTGAACTGTCCTGGCTGTACAGTGGAGGAGCCAAACCCATCACAATGTCCACTCCATCGACAGCTACTTCACGCACATGATCGGGATACATTTGGCTTCTTTGAGACTCTTCATATGATGGAGGAAAGGAGCTTGGTCTGCAGAGAAAAAGATCCAGGGTAAATTAGCTGTGTTTTACATCAACTGAGCAAATCTGTCAACAAATGAGATACATAAGAAATAGTCCGAACGAAAATGCAAACATTTCCCATCCATTATCTTGCAAAAACGTAAGTGTGTCTGGTAATAAGAGGTAGAGACTCCTGATTCAGGGCACACTTTTAAACTTGCTTATGTGTTTTGAGGGACTGCTTTTCTACGCAATGAAAATACATTTTCATTCCATTTCGACATAGACATTTTAAAAGTGTTACTGCTAGAAGTCATAAGAGGTTTCACCTTTCAACAGTGAAGATCTGGATGTGCCGCTCACGTTGTCTTCTCTGGTACATCTTGCTCTTCAAGCTGTGACAAAGGGTATAGGTAACCCCGATGAGCATAGCCAAAAAGCCGACGACAATCACGATATAAATAGAAATAGTCTTCAAACCGGGGGCAGTTTGCAGGGACACCAGGTAGGCCCCAATGCACGTCAATGCGAATCCCAGAGCAGGCAAAAACAAACAGGTCAGGGACAGCAGCCAAGACCTCCTCACGTTCATGGTTACTGAAGTCACTTGTTGCTTCTTTGCTGGTGCTTCTCTGAAATCTCTTGGTTTTCTACCTTCTAATGGTGCCTTGATGACAAACTAAATCAGGTCAGAGCTATTTAAGGATGAAAACAATTAGGCTCACATCTGATTTAATCAGTTCAGTCATCAAATCCAAGCACCAACAAATGTGACTGCAGCGAAGAGTGTGTAAATCGTTCTCAGCTGCTCTGCCTCCTCAGACATAACAGGAAGTAGCTAGGATGTTCCTGCCTACTTGGTTGTTTATTAACACAGTTAATAATCTTGGGTCACAAAAATGGGTGAGTTAGTGCCTGTGGGGATGCAAAAACACAGCCAGAGAAGTTCTGGTAAAACAACAACAGATTATACTTTGCAGACAGGTTTTCCCTTGACATCATATTAACGTACATGATTGCGATTCAAGATTTGTGAATTGATCTGCAGAGCTTGTGACTGAAAGACTGAAAGTCACTGTTTGTAGTAATATGGTATTTTGAGGTCTGAGGTATCTCCACATGTGTTTCACCTTGTATTTTCTCCTACTTCTAAATTCTTTTCCTTCGTCATGTTCTAACAGGTCTTACAAAGTTAACTGTCAGGACACAAGCAAGCTCTGAATACATTGAATGCACACAACTGCACACATTTCAAAAGATAAAGACATATAAATAGCCTCATTACATACAATAAAGAATAAGTACTTGTTTATTGAATGTATATCAACGCACGTTTTGTTTTTGCAGCAACAGTTTTTCTAACCATTTTCTAACCGTATGTCCTGTGCTGTTATGTCCTTTTGTTTCTAATTAAGTGCCGAAACCTTTTACACAATTAAGAATTAACATAGAATTTTATATGTAGAAATTATGATTGTTGTACTTTTCTTCGTTAATCAACCCAAACCTTTTTAATTGGCACATTTGAGTGGAGTCGATCATTTGTGAGTAATAGATTAAATTGTTTCGGTAGATTAAAGGTTAGTGATATATTCCATCACCACAGAGGGAAATTCCTTTGTAATTTGATGAATTCCTACTGAATTTTCTCATCACTACGAGCTGCACAGTGTGCAGTTACAATACTGCACAATGTTTTCCTCAAAATAGAGTTTGACCTTTGACGTAATCCTGTTGAGTTGTTTTTTTCCAAAAACCTGTTTTCATTAACCGGGACAGAACTTAATCACACATAAAGCTAAATTAGCATGTTTGAACTTTAAGAGTTTTCCAGCTTCCCTGACCAGTGTGACTTAATTTGGGTGATTTGTAAGTATATGGATGGATTTCACACTGTGCATCTGTGGTTCTTTCAGTGCCATGTAACCCCACTGAGTGTAACAATTGTGATTCTGTGTTTCTCTATATGCAGGCGTTTTCTCACATTCAAATTTGGTGCGTTTGAAATCAGAGGTTCTGCTAAACCTATTCAGTGAATATCCATGAATGCTTTGCATGTACTTTGGACTTGATGCTCGTTAAAAGTTGTTATGTTTGAATCTATGCCCAGTAAAAATATAGCTTTGTTGTTACAGTAAACTGGCCACACCCTGAACAAGGCCAGAGCCTCAAAACATGCATTTTTACTTCACTTGTTATTATGATTCTCTGGAGTTAAAGTTTGGCAAACTTTTACAAGCACGTGCAGATTATATGTGTGCTCTCACGTAACTAATTAACTTTTTAACCTTTCTAAGCTAAGACACATAATATTACAGGAACTTCATCTTTAAATGTACCAGTTGTTAGCTGAGGCTTTAAAACAACAGCAAACATGGCACAGTTCACAGACACGTCCTCCCCCTCCATCTCTTCCAGCCTGGTCTTTGTTGATTGGTCATTATAGGTGATAGCTTCACACCATGCGATTAATCACTGGTGTAGGTATATGAACGAAACCTCTCCACACACCCCTGACGCTGCCTGAATGCAGCACCATCATCTCACATTGGAACTCTGAAGCCTGATTCTGAAGCCTGATTCTTAATCGGCGCAACCGCGCAACTGTTCTGGCTCGAGAACCATTAATGACGTCATCGAAAGCGCCAGCCCCTTCACAGTTCTTTCAGCTCATAAGCGCAGTTTGCGCCGAGTATGCGTCACATTTGCAGTTCTCTCCAGACCAGCGGGCGTCACTGTTGAGGAAACAAGCTGAAGAACCGGACGAAGAAAAGCATACGAAGAAAGCATACACAATGCCACCTGTGGTGTCACGTCAGCAGAGGCTGGCACATCTGATGCGGAATGAATTTACTCTGGGTGTAGAACTGTATATGTATCTCAGAGCTAAGCGGCTGCGGCAAAAACAGAAGAGAAGGTGGAATGTTCGTCCTTTGCAACAAGACGAACTTTGTCAAACGTTGTCTCAGTGTAACTTCATAGACGTGTCGTACAGATGTTTGTAGAGGCGCATCCTCTCGGTCACCGCGGTCTCTGCAGTGTTAATTTTTTCTTTTTCTTGGTCAGCTGTTTCCGGTTGAGCGCGCGCGAAGTCAGAAAAAAAGTTGTGTGCGCGACCTTGCGACGCGCGAGGATTTTCTAGCTCGCGACGGGGGGCGTGGCGGAATTTTGGGTCACGTGACCGTTTGCGCCATTTGCGACCAGCTAGTAAGAGCGAGGTTGCGCCGAGTAAGAATCAGCCTTCAGATGTGCAAGCCTCTGCTGACGTGACACCACAGGTGGCATTGTGTATGCTTTCTTCGTATGCTTTTCAGCTTGTTTCCTCAACAGTGACGCCCGCTGGTCTGGAGAGAATTGCAAATGTGACGCATACTCGGCGCAAACTGCGCTTATGAGCTGAAGGAACTGTGAAGGGGCTGGCGCTTTCGATGACGTCATTAATGGTTCTCGAGCCAGAACAGTTGCGCGTTTGCGCCGAGTAAAGGCTCTAGCATGGTTGCCGCGTCTGCTCGCGCGAGCAGTGTTGATGACGTCACGAGTTCGTGCCCGCCATAGGACCCTATATAGTGGCGCAAGTCGTTGCGCGCCAGTAGTTGCAATTTTCTCCGTCACAGAGGTGGCGCTGCTACGTGAAGGTTACCGCTACTCTACAACCACGAAAGTGGAGAAGAAAACAATGCCGCTGTCAAGAGCAAGAATACAGTACTGTAATTAATGATACTGCTGCAGTTTTCGGATCATTTTAATTTTTTAATTCAGTTAATAGAGGTGAAAGTTTGAAGCTCCCGGCATCAACAGAGTCTCTGCCCTCTTCTTTGCCTTCACGTATCTGTCCCGTAGCTTCTTCCACACATTCTTACAGAACTCTCCCTCTTTCCCCAAAGTTCTGCCAATCTATGTGCACCAGTTTGGGGAGTTTACGTGGTCCCTGTGCTGTTTCACTGCAGTTTCGTACAGCTGCCTGTACAAACGCACCTCCTCACTGAGCCTGGTCTCACATCGGTCCATCCGGTTCGTTGTGCTCGGCGCCGCCAAGTTACAAAAATCGACTGGTGCACGACAACGCGCTGCGCCGTCTTTTCAAGGGAAGCGCCAGGCCTGAAACGTCATTTTGACGTCACGGTGCGACACCGCCGTGACAGACGCGGCAACCATGCTACCGCCTTAAAGGACTTATGAAACGAATTTTAATTGTTGGAATTTCACAGTTTTTGCTGCCGATTCTAATGGTTCCAAGCCTTGCGATTAAAATGAGATATTGTCTGGATAATAATTTATCCGGGAAGTCATGTTAAAACGGGCTCAAAAGGAGCCACATTTTGTCTTTTTGTGCGAATTCATTTTTTTATGCGTGACGTCATAGGGTTGACACAGTAGTTCTAGTAGTCTAACTGTAATGGCGACGTCTATGGCTAAGACATCAAAGCACGGTGGAAAATATTGTGTTGCTGGACGGCCAAATGGTATTAGTTGCAAAAATAGCAGCTTCACTGAAGGCATCTCTCTGCACATGTTTCCCAAACTAAAAAATACTGGAACTGAGGCTGACAAGGAGAAGGCAAAGACAAGAGCACGGTGGATCGTATCACTGCCTGCTGCCGCCTGCCGAAAGCTGCACCTGTTACGGTGTTTGCTGCTCGGAAGCAGGGGACTGCTCGGTCTGCTCTTCGGTCTACACACATATCCAGCTAGAATTTGGCGCCGTTGTGAGTGGCTGGCCGTCTACCTCTGCAAGCTTTTTTTGTGTTTTGTCATGTTTTTATCGTTTTCATCACTACTGATGCATGATCGCCAGAGTCTCTTGAAAATCAGAGATTCTGTGGACATAATATCGATCACGTCAACGATCAGACAAAGCCACCGCCACCTGTTTTGGCGTCTGTACCCTCTTACCTATGGCATCTACCTGGTCGGTTGCCACGCAACAGCCGTCGCAGAAGACGTGGAAAGAGAGGTGGAGTAATATGCCGGCTGAAAGCCCACCTGGCTTTGCCCTCCACCAACAACGCTCGCCATCTGCTGTCTGGTCTCTCCGGTGATTGCGCCGGCTACGACATTCGAGGCTCAGAGGATTACTCTTACCGATGGCTGCTGTCAGTCGTGCCGAGGCCGGGTGCCCATCTCCCTGCTGCCGACCCGTGAGGATCCGCACTGGGGCCGCGCACTGGAGGATCTCCGACCCGTTAATCCACGCCATTGTTTATTAAGCTTACATTAAAACCATGTTATTATCACATACGTTTTTTTTTAAAGTGGCTGGATTTCAAAGTGCCACTTCGTTGGGTTTCAACGTGTCAAAGACAGCGCAGCAGAATGCCATATCTGCGAAACCGGCATGTTCAAATCTTTTCCAGTTTACCACAGCAAACATACACTATTGTGTCATTTGATTGATAACATCTTAATAATAATCAGCGTGTAGTAGGAGCGATGGCTATTTTGTGCCTGCCGAAACTGTGCCGAAAATGGTAACTTTCTTTAATTTCCATTACCCATACGGGAGGTGCAGAGAGCCTCTACAATATAGATATTAAATCGATTTGTGTGGCTTAAATTCAACGAAAGTTTTTCCACATAATGTTAGAGGTGTGTTCTTTTGACCTGCTGATGTTTGTATCAGAATTTTGGTTCCTTTATGAGATATAGGTCCATCAAATGTATGTTGTTTTCACAGCCAGCCATACTAGCAAATAAGGGAGTCAACCCTATGACATCACGGTCACGTGGCCAATTTCGCACCAAAGGCCACATAATTCACACTTTTAAATGGCCGTTTTAACAAGTTATGCCTGGAAAATTTAGTTCAAGTTGGATTGATGGTTTTAGGAAAAGACAAAAATTTCATTTGAATGATAGATGAACATTCGTTTCAGTTCATCTTTAACGGTAGGCGTCCACTATTCCGGCACGTCAAGCCGTATCCAACGCATTCAATTCATTTTCAATGAAATCCGGCCGATCGTTGTCGCCGTGCTCGCAAAGCATGCTGGGATTCCGGCACGGCGAGTGGCGGACCCGCGGCACGTCAAAAAGTTGGGCTCGGCCGGACTTTATGCAAATTTGCCACGGCAGACGGAGTGCGTTATCCAATGACAGTAGATCATGTGTTCTCCTGTGCCGCAGCAGCAGCAGCACAGCAGCTCTCCTCGCTCGCAGATCCGGATCCATGGTACAATATGAAATAATGTTCCATTGCTAACGATTTATACACATTAATTTCCCTCCAAAACTCAAATTTTTAGAGGGAGAAACTTCGGTTGGTTAAAATCACAAGTTATTTACTTTCCCCCGGAGCCATTCTACACGCCCCACACACCCACTGTAGTAGCAACACGGCGACAACTTTTTTTTTTTTTTTTTTTTTATTTAATTCAAATATGTCACATAGACAAAACAATGACATACTCAGAAGTAAACAATTATTATTTTTAACTTTACTAACACGGCGACAACTAGGCATCCAATCCGGCGAGTTACGTTGACGTGCCGGAATAGTGGACGCCTAGCCGAATCAGGCTTTACGACGCGCGAGGATTTTTTAGCTTGCGACGGGGGGCGTGGTGGAATTTTGGGTCACGTGACCGAGTAAGAATCAGGCTTGAGAGTGTGATTGTCATATGAATCTTATCAGTCTTATCAGTGTGGAGCTCAGCTTGGGTAGTATCTTGATATTGCACCATGCCGATGGGGTTAGGCAAGGCAAGGCAATTTTATTTATAGAGCACAATTCATACACTGGGCAATTCAAAGTGCTTTACAACTACATAAAATTAGGGTTAGTTCCTCCCTTTAGTGCCAGTGTCACTAAAAGTATCAGCTTATTAATTTGAATTATTCACCAAGAAATAAAGTTTTGATATTCACACTAATAATTGCTAAGCGGCCTTTAATTATTTTGCTGATGCACACATTCAACAGCCTGATGTAATATGCTTTCAGTTCCTGTGAAATGTCAGACTAAGGTGCATTCAGCACATCAAGAACTTTACTCTGTTTAAAAGATGATAATGATGACTGGAAGAGCAAGTATTTTCTGATTGCTTTATCTTTACCACTGCTATCACGCAGTGTCTGGGCTGAGTCGGCCAATGAGAGAAAATAAACCTCAGTCTTAAAAGCAAGAGAGTGATACTGCAATTACCTGCCTGTGCAAAGCAGATAGTCAGCAAATAAGCAGAAACAAGTCTCATCTGGTTCCTCTAGGAATGCTTGAGTACTCCAGGGGATTTCAGTGTCTGTGTCATTACAACAGTTACACTGTAGGTGAGATATCTTATCTCAAAGTGTTTTCCTGCTTCCCTCTAGTGACTTGTTTTATTTTTTTCAAAATGACTGTGTGTGAATCAGTGTTTTGAGGCCCA
Organism: Odontesthes bonariensis; assembly: GCF_027942865.1. Classification (NCBI taxonomy): domain Eukaryota; kingdom Metazoa; phylum Chordata; class Actinopteri; order Atheriniformes; family Atherinopsidae; genus Odontesthes; species Odontesthes bonariensis. Next base: position 18,764,317 of record NC_134511.1, read on the forward strand.
TGATGGCTGCGTTGCAGGGAGGTACAGGTGGCTGATATGCACATATTCAGCGTACTAAGTAAAACCATGGAAAAAAAATGAAGAGACCTTCATAAATTGCACAAATGTTTTATTACGAGGGCCTTTACAACGAATTTAATTATAAATTACTTCAAGATATGTATAGCTGATGCATACAGTAGTTAACCCATTGGCGCCTAAAGCACCTGCAAAAAAAGCTGCTCAATGCCTAAGCCAGTTTTTAGAAAAGGTCCCCAATGCCTGAGGTTTTTTTTAACTAAAAACAATTAATTGAAAACACTTAAGAACAATTCAATAGTCTCAGCCTCTGAAACACATAAAGACATGAAATAAGTTGCATTTTAAAGGTTAAATTCTCTGCTTTTATTCCGTCATGTTCATTCAGCATTAACACCAACACATTTTCATTAAAAAAAAATGAAAAAGATGAGTCAATACACACACAAACACACACACAGACACACACATGATTCAGGATAATACCCAATGCTGCTATTTATTATACTACTATTACTATACTATAACTAATCATCATTACTATTATTATCATCATTATTATTATTAGTATTAGTAGTAAATGTAGGCACCACTTCAGCTACATTTCTGGCCATGATAGAGACGTCATTGCAAAATTATAATATCAGCAATAATAATGAATGATAAAAAGAAACTGCAATATATCTTGCATTGTGCAGTTATACTGTATACTTCAGTGACACGACTTCTAAAACATCATAGTTATACTGCAGTAATTCGCACAGGGCTCTCTCTTTTTTTTTTACATAAGGGCAACGCCACTCAAATAAGAATGAGAAGTCGTCAGAATGAAGCGCAAGAATAAATAATTACCTCCAGATCATGTCAAAACGATCTCGTGCCATCACTCGGGCGACATTTGTCTGATACAGCCACTTGCTCTGCCTCCAGTAATCCCGGCGAGTTAGTAGTTTGATTATTCCAAAAGTTAGGCAGATACCGATGAAAGATTTCATCTCCTGCTTTGACACGGGGCTCCACTTCGAGTTGGGTGGTGTGTGGCCGCGCGCCTGATCCGCATATAAGTTTTTCTGTGTCACCAACATATCCCAAACTTCATCAGTGAAAATATGCGAGAACACATCTAAAGGACTTGCATCTTCAGATATTGGCACCTTCAGCCCCGGTGTACGAGTAAACTTTTGTTGACGTCGGGGGCGAAATCCAGCGGACTGCCAGTCTACTTGAAAGCCAAAAAATTCCTCGTCCTCATCCTCTCCAAACAAATACCAATCATTGTGCATTACATGCGCCTTGAAAATAATGATAAATGAACAATGTTGCGCTACGCAACAACCGGCGTTAGGGACCATGTTGCGCAACGCAACAACCGGCGTTAGGCACAATGTTGCGCTACGCAACATCCGGCGTCAATGGGTTAAAAGATTTCAGCAACTAATAGCAAAAGGTTTCAAAGGTAAGGCTCACACACATTACAAGCATGCCATGACTTTCACTTAGATTATCAAACTATGCAAACTCAAACTGGTGATCCAGTAAAGTAATTAACATATAGAGTCCTCGGGACCATATTTTTATACCCTTAAGCATATTGTGAGTATTGTAGAGCTACAATTGATGGGTGATCACCATTCCTCCAAGACATTCAATTGAATGTGTTTCTGATGCAGCTGCAGAGGATTGTCGATTACATCAGGGATAAAAGTTAGCTGAGATCAGGTGAGTTTAAGATGCTTCTGCATAAAATGTGTTCCTCTGCATATATAATCTGCAATAATATCTACTTTTTTCACTGTTGTTAGCAGAATAAAACTAAATACTTCCAACAGTCCATCACTTCGGTGTAAAAAGCAGTACTTACTGTATTTTCACTAACTTATTTTACATGTGTATCTATCTTCGTATACTTCTCCTTCATTACTTTCAGAGAGTATTGTACTTACAGCACTTTATTACATCAGCTTTATAGCTACACAGCACAAAACGCGTGTGTCTAATTAAATTTAACTAATTTGGAAACATTTTACTACAATGGTTGCTTTTGATATTTGTGATTATAGCATATTATAGCACAGAAAACAATGCTTACATTACTTTATCTCAATTTCAGTTTAATTGCATGACTTTTAATGAGCACATTGACAGTGTTGGAGTAACTCTTTTAATTAAGTAAAGCTTCTGAATATCTCTGCAAATATTCCATTCAGTTAAAAGAAAGAATTTTGCATAACTTCATTATGACTTTAACTCAACAACATCAAATGTCATTTATGTAGAAATATTTACGGCTAAATATACCTAAATATAACTAAAAGTATGTTTGGTGTGTAGAATATAAATTTATAAAGATTAAAGCTCTCTATGGCTGATTGAGCAGTATAGTAAGATAAAGCTATAACACTGAAATAAAATAAAATATGTGAAAATAGTACTTCAAATTAGCATTTAAATGAAGAGTAATCCATTTAGTTACATTCCACTACCACAGGAGGTGCAGGCAAACAACTTGTAATGTGCAATCCACCATACTTGCAGTCCAATTCACACACACATACAAACCCACACACATATCTTATTTTAGATCTAATTATTGAATGATAATAATAGATAGGGTGAGACAGGGAGCCATTAGTTGTGCGGAAAGGAGTGAAGGGCCGGATATTAATCAGGTGAACTCTGATGAGGACCTGCCATCCCCAGTCATCAATCAGCATCTGACTGCACACTCAGCAGTACACAACTTCACTTGATATATGGTCACTAACTCAATAGATATCAGTAATTACATTGTTTAGATGATTGTTTTACATGGGCAATTTATGCAAACAAACTACAATGTGTACAGGATTGGCAGAGTGTTGCAGTAGTAGCATTAGAGCTCCACTAGGGGCAATATTGTATCATTCTGATTAACCAATGCCAGAGGATGCTGAATGTGAACCCTGAAGTACTGCTTGGTAATCATGTGATGAGGAAAATATTTGATAAAATGCAAACCTAAAACACTTACTGTTCCCCTGGACAGCAGGTCTGATAAGCACATCAGATGGAGTTAAAATATATCTGATTCATACGGCTACTTGTAGAACTTATTATGACCCAGAGTGAAGGCTGCCTGGTTTCAATAATCATGAGACGCTCCATATTAATATGACCAAGATTTTCCATATTTTGTCACAGATTATAAATATTCTCATCTTTATAATGCGAAACAGAGCCATCATATCATATCATATCATATCATATCATATCATATCATATCATATCATATTATATCATATCATATCATATCATATCATATCATATCATCCATCCATCCATTTTCTATACCCGCTGAATCCATCGGTCGGGTCGCGGGGGGGCTGGAGCCTATCCCAGCGGTCATTGGGTGAGAGGTGGGGTACACCCTGGACAGGCCGCCAGTCCATCACAGGGCCACACAGAGACAAACGAGACAAACATACACACGCTCACACTCACTCCTAAGGACAATTTTAGAGACCATATCAGACCATATCATATCATATCATATCATATCATATCATATCATATCATATCATATCATATCATATCATATCATATCATATCATATCATCAGAGCCATATAAGTTCAGTACCATCTAAATGGCTTCCTGTTACTACGTGTGCTCTTATCTGTAGTGTTTCACTGCTCTTTCTGGTTGTAGCTGTGTAAACCCACACAGCTGTCTGGACCAACCAAAGCAGGAGGGGATCAATGAGGAGATCGATAGGGTCCCTGGGAGTCCTAATAGCCCCGTTACTGCTCCCTGACTCCCTGTCTGACTGCCTGATATAGCGCCACACTGGTGGTGGTGGTGGGGGAGAGTGTGTTTCTGTGTGTGTATGTGTGTGGCATCCGAATCCTGTCAACGATCCCCTGCTGAGTCTGTACTTACACTTTGGTCATGATACAGCACAACAGGTTTCGTAATTGTCCCCATTGACGGAGATGATAGCCTCATGTGTGTACTTGCATGGGCTCAGACTGAGTTCACTTTCTGTATTTGTCGCAAGAAAAGCTTGATGAAAGTACTGCAACACAAACCCGACTGACAGAATAGTTCACATGCCACTACTGGAACACACACCTACAACATATCTGCAGTGTGCGTGTTGTGTGTGCTTCATTTTAACAGCCACTGATGCAATCCCTGTTGAGTGAATAAGCTGATATAGGGTGTGAGTGTCCTCTGTATGTTATGAGGCACAAAGCAAAGGTGTGGCTGTTGTGTGATGGGTGTCTTACATGTCTAACTTTCAAACGGGAGGCTGAGCTTTGCATCCCATCACAGGCCTGCAGTCAACACTTGAAGTGCTTTATTTACAACAAACACAAATCTTTCCTAAGTGGTTCGGTTTTCAAACTATGACCCTACCTTGACAACAGTCTAACTATCATAACCAACATGATTTCAGAATCAAAACCATTTACACATGCAATAGTGTGTATTCTACAAAGCACTGACAACATTTTGGGGATAAATTCAATCTAGGGTTTTGCAGATGTGCCAAACCTTGATGCAACAAATAATCTAATGGACTAAGTAAGTGTTTACATGGCAAGAAGGGTGTATTGAAGTTTGAATATTGGTCCCTGTTATATTTATTTGGACCATTTAGTCTTTTTAATCTGTTTTGTATGACATTGCCAACCAATCAAAAGAAATATAAAGCATAAGACTTATTAGTTTGTCCCCCTGGCTATGGCCATGTTGCAATAGGACTGATTTCTTTGCCACATTAAACACTAGTCAAAGTAAGGTCACAAATGGGTAATCATAACAATTGGAGCTAGATGTGCCAACCTCAAATATGTTAAAAAATTCCCCTGAATTAATTTAGTGAGACCAGCTCTTTAAGAGGGCTATGGTGGTTTTGCAGCTTATTCCGTTCAATGCTCCATCTCTCAATTTATTGCAGACTTTTGGGATGAATAGAAAGGAACAAGTCCTGAGGGCAAAGACATCAACTGTCCTTGCTTTTTTTGAAGGAGGTCTGTAGATAAGATAGGAGAAGTCTAATAATGGCTTTATAAATGAAAATATACCAATGGTTGAGTCTTTGGGAGGACAATGAAAAGACCTAAATAAACAATGTGTTCACCTCGCTCTCAGTAACTTCCCAAGCCACATAGTACCTACCTATTTTAAGATATTCTCGCTATTTTGTTTATAAACTGGAGATCTCCTGCTCATCTTTGCTCCACAAACACTCAGCCTTTCATGGCGACTGATTTCTTTTCCAAATAATGACCTTTTGACATCATCTGCTTGAAATAAGATCAAACAGATTTTTCTACACATTCTTTAATTACGTTATTAGCCCTATATTTCCCCCAATCTCAACTTTTTTTTAAGGAATGTATCAGAGACATGAAATGCAGGATTGGATGTATATCAACCAATTAAATAAAATTCACAAGACAAACTGATATATCTTGGTTTAATAAACAAAGGAAACTTTTAAATGTTTTCCCCATACTGTTGCAACTTTTTTTGGGGGTGGCATTCACGTTGTTTTTGAATAACTAAATACCTCTTGATCTAGTCGTGATTTCCAGCTTGATGACACATCTCAAGGTGAAAGAAGCAATATAACCATACTCATGGATCTACCTGGTGTGCATTTGAAATTCCTGAGGTTTAACTCAAAACAAATTGTGTGGTTCTGTGTGTCTGATATAAAAGAATTACAAAATCATATATGTAAAACAGAACTTTTGCAACTTCCACAAGATATATTTCCGTGATATTGAAGCTAACTTAGCTGCATCTGTCGTCTAGTCTTTGTCTGTCACTGCTTTCTGTCCCTACATTGATAATTTCCCCATGATACAATGCTGGCTCTCTTAGTGTACCCACTCAAAAAGGAGTTGTGATAAAGTACAATATATTAGGACTGCCAAAGATTGCTGCTATCTGAACACCCCGCTGATTTCCCAGATTATCAGGCTTCACACTGGCACCTCAGCTGTGGCAATAAATATAGGAAAAGAAGCAACAAGAACACAAGCCCCGACAAGTGATTTTATACAGTTTAAATTTTTTGTACCTAATTTCTGAACTGAACACAATGAGAAGTCTACAGCGACCAGATTTCTTTGCAGTTGGGTCATTGCTGCATTTTCCCTAAACATCAAAACCAGATGGGAAGAAAAATGGACTACAAATGAGCATGTGGAAGTCACTGCACCCGAGGAGCCGGCTGGAAAATATTTTACAAAATGCAGGCTGTGCACTAAGATACTTCAAACACAACTTTGGAGATAGTTGCTGCTGAGGTGTGGTTTAGCTTAGAGAGAGCAAGTTACAGGACAAGGAACACATTGCTTGGTTTTACGCTTTAGCACCAGAGAGAACAACTTCTTCTTTTCAGTCATGTAGGGATCAGTGAGTCTAATTAAGCCCACAGATTACACACAGCAAGGAATCCCACAAGGAATGCCTCTGCAGCTTGCCATAAATAAACCCATGATGCCAGTCACACACCACATACATCACTTGCTGTGGATGTAAGCATGTAAAGTTCAAAGATCAGCAGCACCCATGTTGGAGGCAGATGTTGTGCTATATATCCATAGTTCCCTGCATTACGTTCCTCCTGGGTAAGATGATAAGATGATAAGGCCAGGGCTGTCCTGCATAGGCCAGGGGGAGAGGTAATAATCGCAGCGTATAATTCAGGGTAATGAAGGCTCTGCCACTACATCAGCCATAAAGAACCATAAAGAATGATAGGAGAGGCAGACGGGAAGCCGCTCACACATTTGACCTGCGCTGGCATCCATCCACCTCCTATAAATTTTTGGTGCGGTCTGACTCCGGGCAAGAAGGGAAGGGAAGGCAGAAGAGGAGAGGAGGGAGACGGACAGATGTGGAGAAATGGGGGGGGGGGGTGAGTGACAGCAGAGAAAAAGAGATACTGGGAGCACATGATTTAGCCTCAAACAAGACACAGAGGTCAAATCTTTCTCTCTGATCTTTTGAGAAATATACTGTTCTTCTTGTGTCCTTTGAGACCACTGCAGCTAGAACAGGGCTCCATAATATATGGAACTATGTTCAGACTATCAGACTTCTATGAGAGACAGATGAAAACAGATGAAAAGAAAAGTAGTATTTCTTTTGATTGAAACAGGATTGTGTCATCTGGGGTTGACATACCAAAATCATCTCCAAAAATGAAATATGGTATCCATTACGATATATAAGGACACATTTACACAACTCTCTTCCACTCCGGCCGTCCCACCTATTGGTTTCCCCTCCAGTTCATCGGTATGCAAACGGTGCGGCAATGTACTGTTGGCACACTGGGCTGCGCTGCTCTCCTCTACATGTCTGCTAAATGACAGTAATTATTTTCCTGGGCTGCAGGCGACTCATGCATGTTTTATTTCCACCTCCACCTCCCCCATCTGCCTTCACCGTGGTGCATGGCACACATTGTGGTGGAATGAAAGGGAAAAAAATAGCAGCAGATCATTTTATTTCTCTCCATGCCTTCCTATTGGTCCCCACTGGGTTCTTTAGCCTTGGTTCTTTCAGTGATGAGGCCCAGTCTTTTATGGTACCAGGGGAGTTTTTGCAGGGACTGACAGATGCTGTTAGGCTGGTCTCATGATGGTTTAGATGCAGATAAAGACACCTAATGGTGGATTGCATACACTGGCTGCTGTTCTTAGCATTTTGCTTTGAAATGGCCATCATGTTTCAGTTCAGAGCTGGTCCATGGCATGAGAGACAACTGTGGTGGTTTAGGAGTTAGGATGCTTTCTGTAATTAAGAAAAAAAACAAAACTTTTACCATGGTAATAAACATACTGAGTACCCATCCAACTGTCTATCAAAATATGATAATAAGTTAACTATGAAAAATAGTCACTGTACAGTCAAGCTTTTCTCAAGAAAAGGCTGGATCCTTGCCTGGTTGATATATGGCGAAAGACTAAGCAGCCAAACTCTTCTTCGGTCAAAACCATTATTTAAGACAAAATGTGAATCAAACAAAAGCTGCAGATTAGGGCCAATTTTTGGAAACAATTATTCCCTATTTCAGGTATGTTAAGCTGACGCTGTTTCAACTAGAGACTAGTCATCCATGAAAAATAAGCATTGAATGATTTCAGCATGATATGTTCAATTACTTTTCATTGTGACCACATCCTAAATAAGATAATGTAAATATAGAAACACAAAACCTGAATAAGGCCATTTTCCACTTCATGAACTAGCTGGCAGTTTTAGGACATTGTTGTACAAGTTCAAAATTCAAGGTACTGCCCCTGTAAGCCATAACACCGGAGACAAGACTGGAATTTTACCTTTTAATGTTTCTGCAAGCAAAGATTCATATAATCTCTAGAGATAAACTAAAGGTGTCTCTTGGTGATGTGCTGTGATGCTTACAATAACCATGTCATGCTAGATCTGTGAATGATGTAAAAAACTAAATTACTGCTTTCCAGTTAACAAGTTGGAAATACCATAGCCTTTGCTCCCTTAGCAGGGTAGCTATTGTTATCAGTACCAGTTGATAACATCACATTATGCAGTATTTTGCTCAAACACTGTTTACAGATGCATTAGAGGTAGAGCTATGAGTATGGTTGATTTTTCTGATTCTTGTCTGAGTTTTTCCTTAGTTTATTGTTGATTTTGTTCATGCTAACTCTCATGCCAACATCACTGACTGTCTGCTTTGAAAAAATATGGTCATTAAGCGGTTGAAGGTAAGGCTAAGGTGTCGAAGGAACAAAATGGTCCAGTTTTTTGCACGTGAGATAGTAAACAAATACTTTCTGTCATTGTATAGGTCTCAATTTGTCCCAGTAATTCCATGCAAATATTCCATCAAGCTAGAGGGGAAAACATTAATCACTCCCAATTCTGAAGAGCAAAACGCATTTCCTTACCTTAAACACCAGAGGAGCACAGTGGGTTTTTTTTATGGAACAATTACACACATGTGAATTCCTTAATACCCATCTGAGAGGGCTAAATGTGGCACAGATGGATACCTCTATGCAAGTACAAATGCACCCAGAGTGTCTGTATGTAACAAGTTGAGAGTAAGACAGGGGTTACTTGGTTCAGAAATATTGATATCATATTTAACTGTGGCTTGCAGAAAGATCAAATTCCTATATTTTACACTGTTAACTGAGCTGAGGACCTTCTTCAAGGCAGTTTTCGGGAGAAAGAAAATGTATCTTCTCACTGATTATTTCTTGGCAGCACTAAACATCTGCTGACAGGAGCTTTTTGATCATTGCTACATTGTTATTTTTGTTTTGTACAATACAGATGTTATATTATTGTGACAATGACAACCACAACCTTTCTCTGCACTGAACTTAGTATTCTTTGAGCCCAAACATGATCAACCCTATGGGCTATATTCAGAGTGTATGGACAAATAAATCTACAGGGTGGTTCATTCAAGTACAGGTGTTTATCATACTGTTGCTAACATCCATCAGTGTAAATTTTTTATTTCACCACAACCTACAATGACTCATGTGGAATGTGAAGAAGAAGCATGACTTTCCAAACAATCTACTATTTGTGTTCAGCTCTGACAGGACACTTGATCATAACTGAAACAATGAAAAACCAACCATGTCATAGCTCAGACAAGTATTTCTGATGAATGTATCCTATTAAAATGGAGAATGTTGGATTTTTTTCTACCTTGAAGGCACTGTGTTGTGTGTCATGCCGTCCTGTGACATGCAGCTCGTTTGATGCGACTCAGGGGATCCCTAATACCCCTGCAGCTTTCATAATGAACATGTGGCTTCTCTCTCTTGGGCACAATTTAGCGTAATTCATAAGCAGAGGACGGAGCATTAGCCAGATGGTGCTGTGGGTGGCATCCTTTCTCTGGCCATCCATTAGAACTGTGTTGGTGACAAGATTCCGATGTGAAGAGATAGACGGGATATCCACTTTCAGTATCCATCCAACCTTGCATGTGTGTGTGCAGTGAGAATATTAAGAGTGGATAACTGGGGTGTCTGAGGCACAGGCGTTCTCAGGGGACACATGTTAAATTAAAGAAATATATGCATACATAAATGCATGCAGCTCGAGTGAAAATATTTTGAAATGTATTAGCACTGTCCTTGCTCACTGCAAAATGTTTCTGAATTAGAACTAAAGACTATCTGCATGCCGCTGGGACTTGTAAGAATCTGGAAATACCAATTTATACCAAGTTCATGTCTCCCGTCTTCAGCCCAGTCTAAAAGAAAAATGTGTAATAGATACATTTGGCCAAAATGTCAGTTTAGGGCTAAAAAAAAAACATGTAATGATGTTCAGTTTGCAGGCTTTTTTTTGTGTAGTTAAAACAATAACAGCAATACATTATATAGAATAGAATAGAAAAATACTTTACTCATCCCCGGTGGGGTAAATTCAAATTGTCTTGTAGCTCAATTAAAATATTTACAATGATTGTATATTAGAACAAAAATAATAAATATATAAATAAATAGATGTGAGAAGAACATGTCAGCAGTCACTGTTAAAAAGCCTTATGGATACAAAGGATCTCCTCAACCTCTCAGTCCTGCAGCGCAGAGAGATGAGCCTCTCACTGCAGCTGCTCCTCTGTCCTGCCAGGATGCTGTGGAGGGGGTGTTTATTGTTCACCATCAAAGAATATAACTTCCTCTTCATCCGCTGCTCCACTATAGTTCTGAGAGAGTCCAGCTCCCTGCCAATCTCAAAACTGGCCATTTTCACCAGTTTGCCCAGGCGCCTACAGTTTTGATCTGTAGTGCCACTCCCACCGCAGACAACAACCAAGAACAGTGCACTCTCAATGGCAGTGTGATGAAACATGCAAAGCACATCACTGCAGACACTGAAGGATCTGAAGAAGAGACGGCTCTATGTTGGCAGAACACTCCAGTTCATTGTCCAGTACCACCTTCAGGTATTTATAGGACTGCACATTCTCCATCTCCTTTTCCTCAATGTAGACTGACTGTTTTAGATCTCCTGAAATCCACCACCAGTTCCTTGGTCCTGGTGGTGCTCAGGAGCAAACTGTTCTTTTTGGTCCAGTTACTAAAGGCCTCCACAAGGTTCCTTCACTCCTTCTCCTGTCCACCACGCACACATGCCACAGCAGCTGTACCATCAGAATACTTCTGTATGTGGCAGGACTCTGAGTTGTATCTTAAGTCCGATGTGTAGAGGGTGAAAAGAAAAGGAGCTAAAACAGTACCCTGGATAGCCCTAGTACTGTATTCCAGTGTTCCAGAAACACATCTCGCCATCCTGACATACTGTGGCCTGGCAGACAAATAGTCTGTAATCCACGATCCACTGGAGAAGTCAACGAACATGACTCTCACATATGAACCAGGCACATCTAAAAAGGCATATGCCCGGTGCAGCATCAACAAAATTGCATCTTCCACTCCTATGTGTTTCTGGTAGGCAAACTGGAGAGGGTCAAGATCCTCAGCAACCTGTAATCTCATGCGAAGGACAAGGAGCCGCTCCAAGGTCTTCATGATATGAGATGTCAAAGCCACCGGTCTGTAGTCATTCAGCTGCACCAGTCGTCCTAATTTGGGCACCAGTATGAGACAGGAAGTCTTCCACAGCACCGTGACTTTTTCCATCTGAAGGCTCATATTGAAGAGCCTCTGATGAGGGACTGCTAGCTGTCCTGCATAGTCCTTCAGAAGCCTTGGACACACTCCATCTGGGCCTTCAGCCTTCCCTGACTGAAGTCTCCTGAGCTCAACTCCCACCTCCTCTATAGTTAGAGACGGGGGGAGTTCCTGAGGTTGTAGTGGAGGGTTGGGGACAGAAGTTATGTTGGTGTCAGTCGCAGGGATGGGGGTGGGGATGTAGTTACTGTGAAATTATATTTTCGAAGGAGCAGTCACAGAGGTGGAGGTGCAGCTGGGCAGAGGAGGCAGTGTGGACGTAGCAGCAGCAGCACTGCGGAAGTGGAGGGAGCAGCAGCAGAGGTGGAAAAAGCCACACGATCAAACCTGTTGTAATATTGGTTGAAGGTATTGGCTCAGTCCACCTTGCACAGTTGTTCAGTTTGTACCCAGTGATGGTCCTCATCCCCCTCCACACCTCCCTGGTGTTATTGTTCTCCAGCTGTCTCTCTACCTTTTTCTTGTACTCCACCTTAGCTCGACGTAATATCTTTTTTAAGCTCCTGTTGAACACTCCTATGCTTTTCATTATCCCCATCCTGGAACGCCCTCTTCTTCTGGTTCAGGAGGTCTTGGATGTCACTGGTGATCCATGGTTTATCATTTGGATAGCACCGTACAGTCCTCACTGGAAGCACAGTGTCTCTACAGAAGTTAATGTAGTATGTGATGGTGCTGACCCTCCTTTCCATATCTACTGTATGTCCTTTTCCTCCTACTCCAGCAAAACAGCCCAGTCTGTGATATCAAAGCAGTCCCTCACTGCATTCCTTACCTCTGTTGACCACTTCCTGAAAGATTTGGTGGTAATAGGAAGCCTTTGTACACAAGATGGGTAATTCTTGTTAACAACATTTAAGGAATAACTACATATATTGGATTCCGAACCCTTGCTTTGTGTTTTAAACTCCTAGGCCTAGACGTTTGCGAGGTGAAGTACAGTAATGAGAAATTGTTAGTGAGAGCAAAGTAGAAAGCAAAACACAGATCTCAACCTTTTAGCCTGACATATAGAAGTCTGCAGACTAATACCGTCCTACACCAATTCTCCTTCTTACTATCCTGAAATCAAGTGGGAAATTTGTTTCCTTATCATGTAGTAATACTTCACAAGTGATTGTCATCCCACTGGACATTTGTGCTATCACTTAGAGCGCACATGTAATAGTGATGTAGTCATGCAGTGACACAGAAGCTGCATCTCTGTATTGAGAAAGGGAAATTAGTGAGGGAAATACAGGGACTGCATGCCAATTTTTGAAGATTTTCTTGTGAAACAGCAAGACGCAACTAAACATAACAAGGATTTGCATTTGCCCCATCCTGAGAGGGTTTTAGCTTCTTTGTTAAAACTGCTTTGGTTTCCTGTTGTGATTGTTGCATATTTAATTGCCCTTATATTCTTATTTACACAATTACACAGATATGAGGAGCAATGGACTTCTTTACACAGCAACCCTTTGGGTTATTTAATTAGTTTTTTTCAGCACGTGTGGTTGTGCCCGTGTAAAGATAAGATGAAAATTGAAAAAATTGGAAAAAAAAATTAAATATGTTGTCATCTGTGATTTCATTTCTATTCCTTACTATGTGATTTTATTTGTTCTCTTTATGTTACCACAATATGTAGCTCAGTTGCCATTGTATCTTCTGCAAAACAAGTTTGCTTTTGGAAACTATTTGTTAATGGAAGTAATATCTGCATAATGTCAAATATCAGACATAAAAGAAAAATGTTAGTTGATGAATATAGAGTAAAAGGTGGTGTGGACCAAAACAACTAAAACAGTAAATATTGTAAATCCTATAGGTAGTGAGAAGTTTGATGTCATGTAAATAATGATATTGCTGTCTCACCCATATCAGGCCATTAAATTTCAAATATATTAGTTTTACTAAACCGACAAACAAACAAACATAAAATAATTGGTTGTCCGAAAAACTTTTTTTGTAGAACTTGCAAAAGTTTTCCTTGTGAGCTAAGGAGTTTTACCTCCTTCTTGAGGCAACACTTGTTGAAATCTTATTAAAGATTTCCAACTGGAATGCTTTTTCATTCTAAAAAAAGCTTTGTAGATAAGTAGTTTTCACAGGATGCAAACTTACCATGTCTATGTTCTGAAAAAAACATAGTTATGAATAGAATAAGATAGTCATTTCATCCTGTTTCTAGATAGTGAATACTGACTCATACATGTTTGGACTGAATGGGCACCCATATCAGTAACAGACACAAAACGCTTGTGTGCAATCACACACATAGAGACATTCTGATCAGCAACTCAGCCTTGCGTGGCTCTCACTTTGTCAGTGGAGGTGTCAGGGTCCCCATGGCAACTGTATAATGGGCCAAGCCTAATTCAATCCCAGGGGCGAATGGTGGGTCTGGCGGGGAGACGCAGAGGGAGAATTGGTCTGGGTCTGAAACCCATTGAAGTCAGAGCTGATGTGTTTTAGCTGCCGTGTGCACAGTCACCGAAGAGAAACATTCTCTCTGCACGCATACCTAACTTTCGCATCCACTCTGAATCTCTTCTTTGCTCTCGTTCTCTTCCGTGCACTATCTAATTTATTTTCACCATGTTCCTTCTCAAGCCTTGTTCTGCCTCTGTTTATTCACTCGCTTTTCAGTAACTATGTTCCGTCTTCATGACTGCACTTTCTTGCCTTTCTCTTCCCCATTTCCTCCCCATATCTGTCTTGCTTTGGTATCTATGCAATCAATACACTCCCAGTCTTCTCACCTCTCTATCCCTCTCTTTCGCTCACATTCAGGAACCCGTTCGGATTTCATTACTACTACTAGTTCTTTCTGACTCTTGTTGTATTATTGTTATCCCTCCCTGAAGAAAGTAGGGATTAATGCTGGGGCTGGAGACAACTTAAAGCAATAAGCTCGGTTCCAACAGTCCACAGCCTGTACGCAGATACACACACTCATATACCCACAAAGGTGTGCAGGAGAGGGAAGATGGGGAGTAGAGCCACATACAAAAGGGAGGAGGCAGCCATTGCACGATTCCTGTATTATTACCGTACAAAACCAATCACACTGCCTCATAGTTGCAGACCACAGAGAGCCAGGCTTGCTGTTATGGAGGGAGCAGTTTGTTACCAGGGGAGAACAGTGCATAACTCCTGTCACTGGTTCTGCATATAGAAAGGCCTGGGACTGGCCTGGAGCTATCTGTGTTTGCAGATGGGGGAGGGGAGGAAGGAAGTGGGTAGATTTGCATCCCTTTGACTGTATATCTCTGAGCACCAGAGGAAGAGGAGAGAATGTGTGAAAACGCCACAGATTATTCTGAGAAAACTATTTGTTGCTGGCTGTTTCTGATGGGTGCTGACTGTCAAGCACAGTTCATGTGAGCATTTAATCCAATCTGATTTACATACTGTAGTGTTGACCACAGTTGCACTTGACATAGAGTGTTTTTCAAAAATAGGAGCCACAATCTTGTGGGGGAGAGAAACTGTTGAGTCAAAGCAGCACTGTTCACACAGCCGTGCACAGGCTCAGAGACTGGCCATTACACTGACTTGAATGGATTTTTTGTGTGCATGAATAGCTCAGTGAGAAGGAAAAAAAAGGCTATGTTTCCTCTCCATGGGTTCATATTGATATTCATAGGGGCTCTCCACACCGAGAGCACAAATGTCAGTAAAAATGGCCTTGATATATACTCTCATTCTCTCCTCTTCCTGTTGCTCCATCCTTCTTTTTCTCTGTCTCTCTTCCTCTTTCTTTGTTCCCGTTTGCCGGACGCATGCTGCCTGCTGCTGCCGGATAGAAAGGGAGGAAAAAAGGACCGGACGGATGATGGAGTGAGTGGGGGACATTATGCTGTTACTCATTTCGGCTTTTAATCAACTCACACCAGAATGTTAAAGCTATTTCTTCCTGTGAAACCTTCTCACCTTGACTGTGATGCTATGTATTGTTGCAGCACATCCCCTCATCCTCAGAAAATGCATACCGGCTTAAATGTCACATTACGGAGAATTTGAATATGATTATCTCTAAGGGCTGTTTTTGAAAGCCCTGAAGAAAGAGGTGGCTATCTCTACGGCATCCTTATCAAATTATATAACCATTTTGCACCAAGCTACATGTGTGTTTTATGTCTATGGAACATATTATAAGAGGAAAAGAGGAGTCAAGTGGTTTTTCCTCCATTTCTCAGCTTTCACATTGATATTATAAACACTGGCGGGCAGATTTAGTGCCTTTGGACAGCCATCCGGCAGAGTGTTGGCAACAACAGTGAGAAACTAACTAAAAGTATTTTTGGGTGGGAACATCCAGGTGCATAAATCTCTGTATATTTGTTAATTGTCTTTAGAAATAAAAGAAATAAGTCCCAGGCAAAAGTAGAACAGGAAGAAGATATTAAATAAAAAACCTTTAATGACTTTGGCTAATCATAATAAAATGCCAACATGTTTCAACCACTTCCGTGGTCTTCATCAGGGCAAAGCAGAAGACAAAGAATGAACAACGGTTAAAACGGTTTAACCCCACCACTGGATCAGGTGTATAATTAGTGTGCCACCAATACAATTGGGAGAGTAAAGCGCACCTATCATAGAGGAGGGAGGGGGGGGCCTAGATCACAATACAATAATTGTTGTCAAAGTTACAGCATGACAAAACAATAGACCCCTTAGATATTCAAAATAACAAATGGGCAGATAATGAGATCAATACAACATACAGACAAAGTATCATAAAAAACATTTAAACTCGATATCTTCATTAAGACTTCATCGACTTGCGGAGCATGAATATGCTATACGCACTGCAAATGCTGACTACCAGATGGCCCAACATTTCCAACAAGCGCACAATAAGAACGACTCCTTGCTTAAAATTGAGGCTTTGGAGCACATCAGGCCTTTAGATAGAGGCGGTGACCGGATCCACAGGCTCAACCAACGTGAGACGTTTTGGATCCACCAGTTAGATGCGCTTAGGTATCCAGGCCTTAATGAAGATATCGAGTTTAAATTTTTTTTATGATACTTTGTCTGTATGTTGTATTGATCTCATTATCTGCCCATTTGTTATTTTGAATATCTAAGGGGTCTATTGTTTTGTCATGCTGTAACTTTGACAACAATTATTGTATTGTGATCTAGGCCCCCCCCTCCCTCCTCTATGATAGGTGCGCTTTACTCTCCCAATTGTATTGGTGGCACACTAATTATACACCTGATCCAGTGGTGGGGTTAAACCGTTTTAACCGTTGTTCATTCTTTGTCTTCTGCTTTGCCCTGATGAAGACCACGGAAGTGGTTGAAACATGTTGGCATTTAATTATGATTAGTCAAAGTCATTAAAGGCTTTTTATTTAATACCTTCTTCCTGTTCTACTTTTGAGTGCCTGGGACTTGTTTCTTTTCTGATCGTGGATTTCCCTACCCCAAGAGCACCACTTTGGACGGTTTGTGACACACCTGAGCGCCGGGTTGACTCCTCTCTTCTGTCTTTAGAAATAATTGAATGTCACCATAGTTAGCTCAGTTGTGTTGCACAGGCTCTGAAGTAGGTACAGTGTGAGATATAATACAGTATGATTTGCAAACCAAGCGATGCTAACAACCTGTCTGCTGCAAGTTGTATTTGATCAAGAGCAAAAAATCATGAAAGAGTCATATTTGTACATTTTTAAAAACAAACACCAGATGAGGCCCTGCAGAGTAGCTCTATGTTCCAAGCCACTGCTCCCCAATCTGGTGGTATTTCCGATGACATTTGGCTGACTTGCTCAGTATATTCCAATAGTTTATAATAATTACCAATATTGGAACCAGTAAAACATTTGTGGGCCAGAAATTGTGAAAGAGTAAAATTAAATGGCGTGTGTAACTCTGTTCTAACATTTTATGTCCCACGGAGGCTTGTTCCGCTCGCCCTGAAAACGGCGAGAATGTCAGAAGAGGTAAAAAAGATGGCACCACAGTGTGTGCTCAGGGTTTAAGTTATGGCCGTAACTTTCTCACTCTGTCAGGCGCTTTAACTGTCTGTCCTGGAGGACACATTAACTTGGTATCCTTAAATAAAGTCCTTTAAATAAAGCTGGGGGAGTTAAATAATGAGAAAGCTGCTCCCACTGTCCTTTCTGCTTTTAAATGAACCTCTGCCTTTCTTATTAATGTCCCCTTATCGCTCATCACGGCCACTGACCCGCCGCTGTAACCTCTTCCCACTCCACCACATGAGCAGCTCCAGCAAGTGGTCGGCGCAGAAGTAATTGAGGGCAATTTTCAAATTAAAATTTAAACCCCTCGTCCATCTTCATGCGATGGGTTGGGGTGGAGGAGAGGGGTTTAGGGGGCTGATGACTTGATCAGGTTTTGCGAGGCGGGCAGGTACTCAGGCTGGGAGAGGTGGGATGATGAACGAGGGGCATTAATCTCTGTGACAGAGAGAAAGGAGTTAGAAGCGGTGATAGCAGCACTAACGGCTTTAATTAGCATTTAATCAGACGCCTCAGGGCCGATGGAGGGGAAGAAGGGAGATCAAACTTCGAAGGCCTTTTGTGAGAATAGGAGCAAAAGAAGACAGTCCCTGCGGTAGCCGGACTGCTGCAGGCTGTGCTGAGGAACACATGTCTATGATCTTCTTTTTGTACTGCTGTAATGATAGCAAGCTCAATGCAACACAAAGACCCTGGACGTTTTATAGAGAGAGGTAGCGTTAAAAGAGACTACACTTGCAGATACCGTACATGTTCAGGCTGTGAGCTTTTCCTAGATAGCCTCTGGAAGTGCAGAGATAGAAAGAAATGGGATGAAACACTGCATGAATCTTTTTTGGATACTGCATTTACCACCAGATACAAGTGATGCAAGTTACTTTGAGGATTCAGGAAACTCGAGGATCTCGTTTTCTGCTTAGATTGTCACCTGGATTGCATAAAATCATCTAGTTTGATGGTTGCAAATCTCTATATGTTACCAAATCAGGATAAATAAAGGCCAGTCGTTGATCCAAGGTTTCAGATGAATTCTGTGTTGAACTGAATAGACACTACTCGTTCATTTTTCTCATGGGTCACCATTGGCAACTGGGCCTCACTTTTAGAAGCCATGATTTAGTCGTCCACAATACCAACCTGCAGCATTTTCACGACCCACAGATGTCTACTGTTTGCCTACAAGGGTAAAATGTTTACTCAGGGCGGAAGATTTTCCAGCAAGAAAGTAAAGGAGGACATTAGATTCGATGTAGTAAAATAACATATAATAATAGAATTAAGTTAAACACTGTGCAAACTACTCTTTACACCAGTAGCAGGAGTGGGGATAAAAGCACACAATTTCAGAGATGTTAAAACAATTGAACAAGATGGCCATAAGGTCTAAAAAAAAAAAAAAATGCAACCTTGAAATTGGAGTTTACAGTGGGGAAATAAATACTTCCAGAAACAGTGCAACTCAATACATTTTATTGTATCAGCCATATTGAGCTAATTACACCTGAAATAGATTCTTAAGTTACTCTGTTAAAAGTGTAATTCATAATTTAACTGTTTAAATTACTAAAACAAAGTGATGTAACATATCACATTTGATTTTTTTCCATTTACTTTCTAATAAATGTTTCTGGGTTGGCAATTGAGCTTAAAGTATCAGGCGATACTGAGCAATTTGAAGTTGCCAGCATTTTCACTGCTGGTAGCCAAACTTTACAATAACTTTAGAGGCCTTTTGAGATTTTTCATACAGAATATAAAAACATGTCCCATTCAGAAAATAGCACTTCAGAGGAAAAGTCAGAAAAAAAAAGCAAAACAAAAAGCGAAATACACAGTTGTCACTCGAAGAATGGTTGCTCATTCTGCCCATCCCTGACATCCTCTACTTATGGTGTTGCTCTGAAGGTAAACCAGCCAGGAGTTGTGAGATAGCATTATTACCTTTTATTATTTTTTCATGGGTGGTCCAGCCTGTCTTACGCTAAGGAGTGGAGGCTCCTTTCCTTAGCATTTAGAGGTCAGTGGTGCATTCTGATTGACCATTATTTCCCTGTAAGGGACTGTATGGAGTCTTTAACCTCGTTAAGGAAGAATCCAAACTGTAATGAGCAGAAATGCTCATTTTAAAGCAGATTGTGAACTGTGAAGGGAAGGATTGATCCATGGTCACTCCACAATAAATTGAGCAGCACAATTACCAGCCATAAAGTGTTGCACAGGCTCTGTGTTCACTTTTGTTTTGTCATGGTGATTAATGTTATAAAAATGGATTTGATTAAAGGGGTTAAGAGGTGAAAACTCAAAATTACATTCCTTATATCTCTGAAAATGAGCTATTATCGACATTAAAACTAGCTTATTAGTGTGTTAAACAAATGTCAGGTTGGCTATAGCTTTCAACAAACTTTAACATTAGCTCTCAGTAACAGCAATGCTACAGCAGTAGCTACAGTGTCTCTTGTGATTATGTTAACAGTGTAATGCATGAATGGGCTGCTTTTGCGACATTGCAGGGTTCTCTAAATAGAGGACTTCCGTGAAAGGAAGTCACTTTAGCTGACATGCTGTATATTCATTGCAATACATTGCTGTATTGAGATCATCCATCCAGCCTAATTCTCCTTAATCCTTTTTTTTTGTATCGCACTTTGTAGCATTGTTAAGAAAAGTGCCGTACAAATAAACCTTTATCGATTTGATTATCTTTCACTGAGAAGTCGGGAATATTGTTGATGTTCACTGTGGAACGGAATGCAGTTCAGTTCCTGTCTATTTAGTCAAGAACAGCTTTCTTATGACTCACACTACCCACAATAGTTTCTCAGTCAAACTGGTCCGTGTTGTTTGTTTGTCCAGAAATAAACCAAAAGAAGGCATTCCAACAAAAGATGCAAGGCATTAAAGT
Organism: Odontesthes bonariensis; assembly: GCF_027942865.1. Classification (NCBI taxonomy): domain Eukaryota; kingdom Metazoa; phylum Chordata; class Actinopteri; order Atheriniformes; family Atherinopsidae; genus Odontesthes; species Odontesthes bonariensis. Next base: position 18,784,934 of record NC_134511.1, read on the forward strand.
TCCTTTCAATCTTTTTTTTTTTCTTTTTTATGTTGCGTTAAAGGGATAGTTCGCCTCTTTTGACATGAAGCTGTATGACATCCCATATTAGATATATAATTTATGAACATTGACTTACCCCCTGCTGCGTCCTGTGAGCCGAGTTCCAGCCTCGTTTTGGCGTTGGCGAAGGTACTGCGGTTAGTTGGCTGGGGCCACAAAATAAAGCGTTTTGCTTCTCAAAACAATATGCATTCAAAAGAGTAATACATTTGCATCACAAAATCGTCCGTCCAGAAAAAGTCAGACCTCACAATGGCTTGGCGCTATTTTTGCCTCCCTTCATATCAATGCGTTCAGCCACCTAGCGATAGCAACACCTGTTACGGTGTTTACTGCTCGGAAGCAGGGGAGTGCTCGGTCTGCACTTCGGTCTGCACGGTCTACACAGCCCGTAGTGACACGAAGGTAGAGAGAAATAGCACCAAGCGATTGTGAGGTCTGACTTTTTCTGGAGAACTTTTTTGTGATGCAAATGTATTACTCTTTTGAACGCATATTGTTTTGAGAAGCAAAACGCTTTATTTTCAGGACCCCAGCCAACTAGCCGGACTACCTTCGTCAACGCCAAAACGAGGCTGGAACTCAGCTCACAGGACGCAGCGGGGGGTAAGAAAATGTTCATAAATGATATTGCTAATATGGGATGTCATACAGCTTCATGTCAAAAGAGGCGAACTATCCCTTTAAGTGTAGGTGAGCACAGTTACCTTCATTTTCTCAACAATATCTATGAGGACCAGTAGATGTTGATAACTGCATGACTGTATAGCTTTCTCTTCAATAAGCTAAAATGTGATATACGCAACACGTCTGCTTGACAGCAACAGCCCTGCAACATAACCAGTATTGAACAGCACATTGAAAACTCAGAGGCATTTCACAATTTTGGAAGAAAGTTTTCTGCGAGTAGAAACATGCCGCATAAAAGATCTATGATACAAAAAAAAAAATGTAATGGCCTTGATGTGTTGCTAAGTTGTGGTGCAGAGTGTGTGTGCGTGTGTGAAAGAGAAAGTGACGATGAATGCTCCAGATAGGAGTTTTGATGGCGATGGTGAGGAAGAGGGCTTTTGGCATGAAAGGGGCCACTGTGTGATCATGATGTCATTAGAAGTATACAGTGAGACAGACTGGAGGAGGCTGCTGTACCGTGCTGCACCCGAGGGACGTCATTACCAACTGGAACTGAGCAGGGACCTGAGTACAGGTCAGACACACAGGAAGTGAGCTAACACACACAAGCAAGTAGGCGCTTACTCGCATATATGTGCACACACAATTTCTCACAGGCAGGCATCCATCACATAAGAAATGGACAGTCTTCTGGCATCTGACAGCAGACTTGTGCTTTTGTTGCCGAATCTGACAAAGTCTTCAATATCTAAGTGGACACTTCTGTAGACAAATGTACCTCATTAATGAGTGCACACAGATGGGCAGCATACACACACACACACTGTTGAGGACTGAGAGCTCGTGCTGTGCTAAGTTGCGGTGTGTATACCAGTGTAGCCGTCTGCGCTTCATTACTGTTCACACACAGACAGTTGCAGTGTTTTTGTGTCAATGTTTAATGAGGGGCTGGGAGTCTGGGGACCTTACTGCTGTCAGGAGCTCCTGTAGTCTGGAGCTACCACCTGTTCCCATTCACTCCCGAAGGCCTTAACATATACACACACACACACACACACACACACTCATATTAAACCACACGCAGACACACAGGCATGCAAACAAGAAGGAGCACACACAAAAACATGTCTACACAAGCGCACACACTTGACAAACTACATACACTGATTTAGTCATCTTGTGGCACCACTGTCAGCACTGGATACATGTAAACAGGTTATTGCGGTTGGCTGAGCCTGGCTGTCTGACAGAAGCTACAAAGGCCATGGGAATATCAATTGATACATTTAATATTACCCATCAGCTCGCCTGAGATGACAGCGTGAAAGCTGCTGCCGTTGAGTGATCCCCCGCCGTCTTTTTCTGACACCTCCGCGTGATGGAGAACTGAAACATCCTGACTGATCGGCTCGTGCTCCCCACACACACACACACAAATACACACACACCTGCAAGCCCACAGACCGCGTCCCATAATGATCCATGACAGAGAGACAAACGCAAAGTTGTAAAAAAACAGAATGGTTCAAGATTCGAGAGGAAATAAAATGTACATTTCAAAAAACTAACTTTTATTAAAACAAAAAACAAAAAAAAAACAAACAAAAAAAAAAAATCAATTATTGACTCATTAACAAGATTATAAAACAGTGATTTAGTTACATAAATAAATTGATATCGGTGTATCAAATCTTAATTTCATAAGCATGTATACATGGGTCATTGTAATAAATAAAAAGGGAGAGCAAAAGATTCCTACACAAACGAAAAATAAAAAACAGCTAGAAAGACTCAGAGGAAATTGTTTCTGAAGAGAACAAGAGACACTGGACAGTATTTTTTTCCCATCAAACACACGTGAGGAATTGTTCTGTTAAAGCATGAGTTACACAGCCATTCACTTACTAATTAAGGACACTAAAGCTGGGACCAAAGGTTGGTTGTCTCTCACCTCTTAGAACGCGTTTGGTTGTTAGATAGATCTTCTGTTTGGTTACTTTAAAGCGTTAAGACAAGGCAAGAGAAAAGGCTGCTTTTATCTTTAATCAAGACGAGATAGAAAAAGTTGCACGGAAAAGGAGAAATCTGAACCAAGACCATAAAGGCGAGTGATGAGAGGACAGCTGAACACTGCAGAGGAGACACTGGAAATGTCTGCAATGAATGAAGGGAGAACTGAGGAGACTTGTTTCCCAAAATGGTGTTTATGTTAAAGTACTGAACCTGTGCATAATTACCAACGTGAATTTTGCTTATCTAGTTTATGACTATTGAGTTATTCTGGCAATGGTTATAGTTTAGCAAAGTGAGGCAGACTGCAGCCATGATATGTCCTTAAATACATGTAAGGCTGGACACAAGAATACACCATTTTTAACCAGATTCACCTCCAATTAGCTCTGGTATAAAGCACATTATAATTTTCCCAATAAGATTCCATGGAAAACTAGGCTACTACAACAGCTTACATGCATAAGTAAGTATCTTAAGAAAATCCTGTTTTGCGTTTTTCAGCCATTTATTAACCAATGCCTGGAGTAGTCTACCTCCGTCCCCTTCCTAAGCTTTAGTCAGCAGGAATGAACCACAATGTTTCTCTCTGCCACAAATGAGACAAAACCTACATCTCTGATGGCATCCAGCGTCTCAAGTATGAACACTTGCGGCCTTGTGAGTCCAAAAAGCTGTCGACAGGGTCAGTTTAGTCCTTCTGATATGTTCTGTTTTCAACAAATGAGGAAAAAAGAGAAGACAAAAGAGAGAAAGAGATGGAGAGCCAGAGAGAGCAAACTACAGCGGCTTCAAGTATTTCACATTACATAGAATACTCTGTATAAATTAGTTAACATATACTTTCAGTTCCTCCATATTCAGACATATACTATGGCATATATACAGAGTACAATAAATGCTTGCTCATGTGTCATGTTTTTGTCTTTTTCTTGTAGTCAGTCGTTCATTTGTTCCGCCTTTTTTTCCTGCGTAGAGTAATCCCTGAGAACGTTCTGGTTACTGAAGGTTCCACATAATGAACTATAACAGTAGAAAGTCCAATTTCCATGATTCACATGCAAAGAGGGAAGTGACACTGGCCTAGTCTGAAAATACCATACAGTGGATGGCTGTAGAGATGGGGTGGGGTGGGGGGTGCGGTCGAAGCTTTTTCTGATCGTATTAGAGCCAATTTCTTTTTGGGGGGTGTGTGTAAGAGTACTGATGTGAAGGCAGTGATGTCCAGCAGAGCTGAGCACAGAAACACTGACTTTTAGTTTCCTCTTACCAACGGTCTAAACAGTGAATCCCCCTTTTAATTAACACTGTCAGCTATCATAGATGATAAATACCATGATAGCGCAGCTGGGAGCAGGTTCAATACCGAATCATGAGGTAGTGGTCTCCCTCTGGGTATCTGCTTCAACTAGAGAACTCAAGTGTATCAGTCAAATCTTGGCTGTTAAAAACCACAGCGGCGCTACATCACTTTAATGAAGCAATAATACTCATTATCTTTGTCAAATGTGTCATCACTGCAGTGTCTGCACACTGTCCTCTGTATAGAACAGGTACCCATTATGGAGGTGCGTAAGATTACAACAATAACAACAACGGGAGTTAGTTAAGAGCATTGTTGTGTTTAATGGAGCTAATGCCTGGAACCCAGAGAAAGCTAATGGCTGCTCAAGTGCTGCTGCTATGTATGGAGAAAAGCTGATGGCGGCTTTCTGTCAGTGCTAACCCAAGCTGTGCCGAGCCGAGCTAAGCTGTGCAGTGCTGCCCAGCGCCCACCAGCAAGGGCCTGGACAGAGGGAGGTGCTCTGTGTGGTTTTAAAGCCTTAGTTTCTCTTTGAGGATGCCGAGACATTGTTGTTGTCATTTTTTTGTGTTTTTTTCTTTCTTCTTCTTCTTCGGGTTTTTGTTTTTTTTTCCTTTTTGTTTTTACATGAGCGCCATTGTACAAGGGGCTTGTACAATATACACTGAAAAGGGGGGGAAAAAAAAAAGAAAAAAAAAGATGCTTTTAAATCATGAAATTAAGGAACAAAAAAATTCCAAAAAAGCCATTTCACCTTTCATTTTCATCTCGCACACATGTAGAGAAATACACACAACATTCACAATGTGACAAATTTCCTCTCTTCTCAAAAATAAAAACACTTCTGTACACATAGTAGTAATAATATTATTAATAATAATAATAATAATAATAATAATAATAATAATAATAATAGTAATAATGTTTATAACAATAACAACAGCAAGAACAATAATACCGCATGTGGCTCTTGATTTTTTTGTCATCTTTTCCTTTCTCTTTTTGCTTCATTCTACAAGTCACATCCCTCTTTTTACTTGTCTATTAGTCCAAAAGAAGTTCAAAAGGCAGACTCAAGTTAATAGAAAAGTACTAGAGTGGGAGGGCTGCGTTTGGCAACCCCCAGCTTCGCCCTCAGCCGAACCTCTCCCTCACTAGCATCATGAGTTTCTTTTTGCCCTTGTAGATCTGTTTCAGGTTGTCTATGAACTGGGTGAACTGAATGTGTCCGTCGTGAGCCATCATGAAAGTCTCCCGGGCCTTCCCCAGGAACTCGATGAACTCGCTGTAGTGGCGCGGGCTGATGTGCGTGAGCCGCGAGTGAGTGGTGTTGATGTAGGCCCCGATGGTTGCGTCCAGCAGCTGCCTGAGCGGCGCCTTGTCCAGCGACATCAGTTTCCCAGAGTTTCTGCGGCTGTGCAGTGCCGACACCATACCCGGCGTGGTCAGCGTGCATCGCCGCAAAATGTCAGAGAGCACGGTGGCACACTTAACACTCTTGACCACCAGGGGGATAACAGCAGCCAGCTCATTCTTGCCCAGCGAGTGGCTGAGCGCACAGGCCCACAGCACATCATTGATGGCTGGGTGCGTGTCCTGGTTGTAACTGAGGTTCAGATGAGCCATAGCTAACGTAGCCAACTTATACGCTCTCATCGGGTAACCGCGGTGTTCCATGTAGCGTGCAATAGTGAACAGCTGTGTGTAGCTCATTCCTGTTGCCGCTGCATCCAGTACAATCTGGTAGGCTGTCTCGAAGGCAATGTGGTCCTTTTCACAGAGTGTAAGAGCAGAGAGGGCGCAGTTCTGGGGGTCCTTCATGGCACACTGCAGGGCAAGGGTGCGAGCGGATGAAGCCAGGTTCTCCTGCTGATGGCAGTCCAGGTGGAGGCGGACGATAGTGCTGTTGGACATTACTGTGGTGGCCACGATACTGGTGGCTTCGGTGGGGGTGAAGAGGGTGAACCAGCTCTGCATGATGCTGTCCAGGGCATACACACCTGGCACACACAAAGCAGACAGAAAGAACAAGAATTGTAGAGAAATCTGTAGCACAAACATGTGCACTGTACACCTTGAACGAGGATGACTTACCGACTTCTGTGGCACATGTGACTAACCAGCGCACCATCTCTCTCCTTCTCCAGTTTAATGTGGACAGAGTTATTCTCATCACCTGCGGAAGATGGAGAGGGATGGAGCAGAAGGAATGTAAGGTGAGTGGCAGATTAAACGCGTACAACATTGACGTACACATAGAAATGGTAGAGTATTCAAATTATGTTTGGTACCTAATCCATTTGTCACTTCAACAGTATACTTGAAGAACTGTAAGGGCAAAGATTACATTACATTTCCAAAAGTCATTCTACGTGGATGATTTGTCATCAAATTCAATCAAACTTAGTATTTCACAACCAGCTGATGGACAGACTTTCACACAAACTTTCAACTGTAGGCAGAAAAAGTTTGGAATACTGTCAACGCTTCAAACCAATAATCACTTCAGTTTGTGACTTTTTTTTCTTCTGATAATTCAGACCAAAGATTATGAAGAATAACTATTCAGTGACCCAGGAGACAAAATACGTGGTCACTTCCTTCCGTCATAGGATGGCTGTCGAATATGGACGTTATACATAAATTGGTGAACATTTTAGTACAAAAACAGTTTCCTTAAAATTATTTCCTTATTAGGATTTATTTCCCAAAACAATAATGACACCAAAGTTTTTCAAAATATTCTGCATCGTGAACATCAAGGGAATAACGTTAAATGAAGAGAAAACAGGACTCTTTCCTTCATGTAGCCAGTCTAAAATCTGCTACAAATGAATAGAGTTATTATGATTATCATATTACTGATACACATTTCTAAACATTTTTAACAAATAGGTTTCATGGAACTTTATTTGGTTTTGGCTCAGTTGTCTCAAGACTAAAATAAGATTTGTATTACTGCAAAATGTGCAGACTGATACAAACCTGAACTTACTTTTTCCTTTTTTACACATTCACTGGTAAAAATTAAACGCAACCCTTTTTTTTCCTCTAAGCATTTTGGTCTTTTGTTCACATGCTAATGCACTTTCACATCACTGAAAAATTGATCTTTTGGTAAACCAGTCTTCAGTGAGGATGTATAAACTAAAAGAAACCAAGAGTCTTGGAAAAGACGACACAGACACCCACACTTGCCTTCTAATTTGGTCTTCTCAGTCGTTATTACAGGCTTATTACAACTATGCAACCAGCCCTCAAGCATACGGTCAGTATATGTAAACAATAGTTCTATAGATACAAACACACATACGTTTAAAAAAGGTGCATTGTCAGGCATGTGGAGATCATTTCTTAAAGAAGTACTACAAAGCTCATCTTTGGTAAGATTGGTCTCATCAGACTTTCAGCCTGGAAACAAATATTATTGTGGACGCAGACAAAAAAAAAATAATTAAAAACTGACCAACAAGGGTGATGTGTTGCATACCTGCAGTCCCAGCTCCAGGGAGACTTTGAGAAGTGTGATGTCCGGCAGGCTGTCCATAAGGGTGGCGATCTTGAACGCATCTTGTGCCAGTTTAAAAATATGAGACGAGGAGTGAATGTTTTTCTGGATGGACTCCAGGACTGTCTCCAGCCTGCGACTGTCACCTGGAAGAGGACACAAACACAGGGATAGTTTAGAATCGATGACTTATTTGCATGTATTTCCACCTTTTTTTTTTTTTAAGTGAATACATTTTTTTTTACGTGTTTTTTTTATGCAAACATTTGTGCACCTTTGGCAGCGGTGAGCATGGTGGAGGCCAGCTCGCACTGCTGAGACTCTATGTGGCTCAGGGTGAACCAGCGCGGGTAGCGGTTGGGAACAACGGACACGATGTGGTGGGGCCGTGAGAGATCACCGGATGAAGCCGTGGACTCCAACACAGGCAACCTGACGGAGAAACGAAAAAAGACTCAGAAATAAATTTGCGATCCAAATCTGCTTTTTTTACATTTTGTTTTATCTATAAATATAACCATTAAGTTATCATTTCTTGAATACTTCAAATAATTACTTTTAAAAAAAAAAAATAGTTAACCCTCTATTGACGTTACGAACCAGCAGATTGAAGATAATGTTCCAACAGAAAAAACAGAGGCACAGAAACGAGGGATGATAATTTAAGTCCCGCAAATCATCAACATCAGAGTAAAATCACCTCTAGCTTCAGATTGAAACAAGCAGACAGACACGAATACTGTACGGACAGGAAAGGTCTTCATTATGATGATCTGAAAGTGACTTCAAAATGAGAATGACTTCAGTCATCACCAGGGGATTACACTTAGCATATCCCTGCAATTTACTTTCAACCTAGTGTTTAATCACCTAGAAACCAAGGTATAATTAGTATTTTCTTCACTCTAATTGGTCATAATGAAGTCAGAGATGTGCAACACCTGCCAGTGGATGGAGAAGCTTTACTAGTTTCTGCCTCTCATTATAATAATACCGACAGGGCCAAGTCTTCACAAGCATCACGAGCACAACACGATTACCACTGTGGCCAGCTCATCTCCTATTCTGCTTTACTTTTCTTCCCTCTGCTCCCACCTCAGTTTCAAAGGTCTTCTTTCCTTCAGAAGACAGCACAACCTGGCCTTCTCTCAGCCAATCACAAAGCTAATTGACTCCATTGGGAAATTAAGGAATTCACCTTCCAGCCCTGTAAGGCTGGACACACATCAAACAAATACCAACACACATCAATGAAAGACCCAGGGCACACACTCCGATAGACACACACACACACACACACACGCACACACACACCTGCCCTTTTGAAAACACATCAAAGCCGGCCGGTAAAGGCAATGTGATGCTAAATGCCAGTTTCAATTTCAGAGCAAAGTGCATGTGATACTGTTGCCACGTGAGTGAAGGCATTTACAAAAACAGCCTCGTCTTCACTCGGTTTTGCCCGCGAGGGCGCAAGCAGGGCTCAAACTCTCACAGAAAAAAAAAAAGGTGATAAAAAAAAAAAACCCAGTCGAGATGTGGGCAAGTGTGAACACTGACACTTGCTGTAAAATGGAGATGCTTGGAAAGCCCTAGCAACAGCATGGTTCGTTCCACACACAACTGAAGAGCTGCTAAAAGCTTCTAGCTCACTGGGGCCTTCTGGAAGATTCCTGGGGTGTTGCAAAGCAAAAAAAAGAAAAAGAAAAGAAAAGAAAGAAAGAAAGAAAAAAAAGGAAAGAAGGGCCTTGGGTAAAGATGGAGGCCTCATCAACATTCCTGCCTTTGTTTGGTTTTCACCAGAGAGCCAGAGGCCTCCATTGGATGGGAGCTTGAGAGGACAGGCCTGCTGAAAAATAGCTCCCCAAAACATTGGAAGGAAAATCTGCACTGGGCTATTGTTCCATGAGAAACCAAAAGGGATGAAAAAAAATCCTCATGGACTGCTCTGAAGTGTTCAATCAAAGCACGGGTACAGTTTATTCACTGGTGTGTTCTCACTGAGGACCTTGTAACTACAGCCATCTGCTGCAAGCTTGTTATAAGCATGATCATGTTTGTGCAATAACTCGATGCAAACTATCACCTCATGGAGAGCGTACTTAAAACACCAGTAAAGTACAGAGTGGGACACAGAGTGGGACACTGTAGCACCCTGCCACATCGGGGGAATGCTGCAATACTAGAAGAAATATGGTGATGGTACCATAGAAAATAGACCCCCTGCGGTGAAGGGGGTCTATTTTACAGTTGGGTGAAACAATATTTAGACAATGTAGCATGTAGTTTTAATTGTAAGCTTAATAATAACTGGAATTAATTCATACGCACGTATAGGAGGAAAAGAAAATGGATGAGAAGCATACATGAGATGATGAGAAAAAACAGTCCAACCAGTTTTTACCCAAATCCTGAGGGCCTTTGGGTTTCTGGTCTGCATCACCATGAATACTGAACTCTTTACCTCACGCTCTTTTCCCCCTCTCACAGTAAACACCCTTCACTTTCACAATTCATCAAGAAACACATCTATCAGCTGAGCGACACATCCGGTGGAAGACCTCGACTCTATACACAAACTCCCGCAGGATGAAATCTTCAAGAGGGATTTGACCAAAGAGGCAACCCCGAATTTGTCTCTCAAGAGTCTGGGTTGCTTGAAATTGAATTTGTTTACATGATGCATTGTTTCTGCAGAGTAAGGATCTCATTAAGATGCCGTTAAAGTCAAATAATCAACTTCTCAATAACCAACTTCTCAGTGGTCTTATGAGTGTTTAAGGACTTCCGTACCCTAAGCCTGCACTGTGAGAGGAAAACATGTACATAGCAACCCTAAAAAAAAAAATTGTTGGTTCTGCTCTGGATACGTGTGGTCGTGATGATGTTTGGAAAAAGCTGGCGTTTTCCACTGCCTGAGGCAAATCTTATACACAGTTCGGCAAATATAATAAATAAAATGTTTAAAAAACCCCAAAAAAACAACATCTACTACTAACTAACTAACTAACTAACTAACTAACTACTAACAGTTAATATTGTGCTGAAGTACAAGTACGTTCCGCTGTGAGTAAAGCACACATTCACCTTGTGTTCTCAGATTCTCAATAGGGTTCAAATTTCAACCCTGTTGGTGGCCAATCCATGTGTTAAAGTGATGTCTCATGCCCCCTTAACCGCTCCTTCACAATTTGAACCTGATAAATCCTGGAATCCTGAATTGTCCTCTTGGAATATCCATGGAGAAAAGTCAACTGATGGAAAAACTTTGTGATTCAGCCTTATTTTTGGGCATACAATGTTGCTGAATCTTGACCTGACCAAATGAGGCAACCCCAGATCATTTGTTTAGTTAATTCCAGGTGGTGACTTGGCCTGGTAGTGCATGAGCTTGGGCGCAGAGAAGGCAGCATTTCTTCATTTTGTTTGATCATGTCTTTGCAAGGTAAAGGTCTTTGAATCAGGATTCAGGTTTATTTCAAGCTTGAGCAGAGAACAAGGTCATGGTCACGATTATTTATAGAGCACCTTATAACAACCCAAGTTGTCCAAAGTGCTTTACATAAATAAATAACAATAAAATCCAAAAGATAAATTAAACAAAGACAATTTCAGCAAAAGATATATGCAATCGACACACAAAGACAACATTCGTCTCACCCAGGTCTTAAAGCCTGGGAGAAAATGTCCAGAGTTTCTGACGACTGCATATGCAGCGGTAACACAGCTTAGGGGCAACCACTGTAAAAGATTAATCGCCTTTAGTTTTAATCCAGGTATAGTTTGTTAGTAGACTTCAGAGCTCCAATTGGTTTGTGACATGTGTGATGTATCATATCAGCTAAATACTCGGGGGCCAAACCATTAAAAACTCTTAAAAATCAGGATCTTAAAATCAATTCTGAATCGAACAGGATGCCAGTGCAGAGAGGCCAGAACTGGGGTTATATGTTCCCGTTTCTTTGTACCCGTTAAGCATTTTGCACAAGCTGTAGGCGTTGCAGAGAGCGCTGGTCTAAACCCTCGTACAACGAGTTGCAATAGTCCAGTATTGAAAAAACAAAGGCATGAATCACCTTCTCCGGGTCACTAGGAGAGAGGTGAGGTTTTACCCTGGACAGAAGTTGCAGCTGGGAAAAGGCACTTTTGACTACAGATCCAACTTTAAATTAACTTATTTAAAGTCACTGTCAAGAATGACACCAAGGCTCTTCATGACAGAGCAGTTTTTTTAACCAAGGGAAGGGGGCAGAGCATCAACACAGTCACTGTAAAGTCCATGGTACCCAAACACTGTGACTTCTGTCTTCCTGTCATTTAGGTTTAGGAAGCTGAGGCTTATCCAAGTCTTGATGTCAGTTATACAGATAAGTAGAGTTTATTTGTAAGGGGAGATAAATCGGAACATCATCAGCGTAACAATGAAAAGACACATTATGTTTGCGAAGAATGGATCCAAGGGGCAACATGTACAATGAGAATAATAAAGGGCCTAAAATAGATCCTTGAGGCACCCCGGAAGTTAGAGGGGTCACACTAGAAGAAAAATCTCCCAAATGAACTGAGAAGTTCCTGTCAGTCAGGTAGGACTGGAGCAGCATGAGGGCAGCACCTTTGATACCAACATACTGTTCCAGGCGTGACAGCAGGGTTCTGTGATCGACCGTGTCAAACGCAGCAGTTAAATCTAATGTTACCGTGATGGGAGCACACCCAGAATCAACAGTTAAAATAAGATCATTAAACATTCTTAAAAGGGCAGATTCTGTACCATGTCGAGGTCTAAAACCAGATTCGAATTTTTCAAGAATGTCATTTTTCTCAAGAAATTCTAACAGCTGGGTGGCCATTACTTTCTCTAACACGTTTGACAGAAAGGAAAGTTTAGAGATAGGCCGAAAGTTAGCGAGGATAGATGGGTCAAGGCTAGGCTTTTTGATTAGTGGCTGCACTATGGCATGCTTAAAAGGAGCTGGTGAACAGGCTGAGCTAAAACAAGCATAGAGAACATACTAACCAGCACAAAAAAAGAAGCGATCAATATGTTAAATTGTCATTTCTGACTTAAATAATTTTAATGGATGCATTGCAAAAGGAAGAGAGTTTAAGTGGTTCTGCTGAGAGTTCAGCTCCCTGTGAGTGTCACTGCTATAAACACTGACCTTTGCTTATCCTAAGTCATGAAATGCAGCACTGCATATTTAAATTTTATGGATTATGCAAACGATCAAAAGTTGATCAAAGATCCTCAGCGATCATTAGCTTCGGAGGACTTGCATCTCATATGGAAATCCTGCATGATAGCGCGCGGCTGGGATTTTTCTCTTTGGTTTGAATAGAGTTTAGATAAGCACAGTCTCCCGAGAAACAGCGAGTGTCTTCTTCTGCTTCTCTGGCTGCAGTCAAATTCTGGGCAGCCCATGAATCAGTAGGCAGATCTTGTGTTTTTGCCTTGGCTGCTCACGCCAAGCCATTGCAAGGCATATGCTGCTCTCGCACGCACTAATTAACCTCATCTAAGGCGCATAAACACACATGCACGGGCTTTAAAATACTCTCGTCTGTATGCGTTTGCATATGGAGGCAATCCGACTTCTTCTTCCCATAACAAGAAGCTACTTTGAGAGCAACTGTGACAAGAAAAAAATGGAGAAAGCAAGTGGAGAGAAAAAAAAAGTGTGTCTCTGTGTGTGTGCAAGAGCTAGACTTTCTATCTCTCCTTTTATCAATGATAGTGTTATAATAGGTCCATTAAAATAGCCCTGGTTACTTTACCTCCTCCTCTATATTTAACTATCCTCTGTCCCGTGGGAGCGAGGAGGTATATGCTATCGCATTACACTACGCTACATTACACACATTCATTATGTGCTGAGTAGACACCCCTGGTTCCCAGGAGCACCCATAAGTGGCCATATTATTCTAAATCGCCAGTTTCACACCAGAGAAGTGAGGATGGAGGATGTGAGGGGAGGAGACAACAAAGGTGAAAGGAAGTGGCAAGGACGGATAGAAAGTGGCTGACTCAGGGAAAGCAGGTTTGGGACGTTGGTTTAGAGGTGTGTGGGGGGGGTTGACACAGAGCAGCTGGATGTGCAACCTTAAAGTCACGCTGAAAAACACAAACCGTCTCATTTTGGTTTTGTTAGCATGTTATTTCAGTTCCAGAAGCCTCCTATATAGGTTATGGCAGGAAGGTGTGAAAGATGCGTCTTTTTGTGTTCTCTAAATGATACAACATTCACCGATCCTTTGCCAGTTCCGCAGCAAAGGACTCCGAGCAGCCCGGCTTTGTAGAAACACAACAAACGTCTTCCCCCACGCCGTCCTCTCCCTGTTGGTTCGGCATGTGTATGTGTGGATACGCGTGTGTGATTCCTCTTCATTACAGCTGCACTAATTACACTCTCATTAATGTAATTAATATTCACTGATCCAGCTCCCACAAGTCACAACATCAAAACACAGCAGTGTAGACTGATTAACACCACACGCATGTATGCATTGTCCACAGATTAATACACACAAGAGCTTAATACAGAGAGATCACACGGACAACAAGCAGACTCATAAAGGCAATGGTACCCCCACTAAACATAGAAGGTACGTTGAACTGCAGAAAAAGCCTGACATTTCTAATGTTCTTTTAATCATGGTTCATCCATGAAGACCTAAAAGCTTCAGGAGAGAGTGCACTAATGTGAGCATAAAAGAGGAGATCGCCACGTTATCTTACAGTATAGATGAAATGATTTTATATGGAGGCATTACAAAATGTTTTACGGTTGGAATCAGGACAAACCCGACTGTGATCCTGCTGGTTTTAGATGTTTATTGACATTTAAATGCTTCATTATCCCACTTTTGGGGAGAAGGGGGGGGGGGGGGGGGGGTTCCAAACCTAGAGATTAGCATTTTATTCATGAAATAAAAATCTGTTAACTGTGATTAATTATTTACGTGTTTCTGATATGAATGCAACAACAGCAGCAAAAACGTGGAGGACCTACCGCATGGCTCTCAGTGCAATTTTGTACGCCAGTTCAGCGTCATGAGGTAGGAGAGAGGTGAAGAGATAGCGGGCGAAGGTGTGCATGGGGACACTCTCTCTGTGGACAATCTCTCCGAGGCCAGAGTAAGGACCGGCTGTTCAGAAAACACAAAACAGTGTGGCTGTTGTTAGTGCCTGGACAAACAATCAGGGGAAACCCACCAAAATGTAGTTATCTGTCTTATCATCTCAGTTCATTTGTCTGCTAAACGAACAGCAAAAATTGTATATTTTTATATTGTTGTACACCGAGTCGTGATTTCCTGCTGCATACCGGAAGTGACTTCTCTGGTCTTTTCCTTCCAGCCAGGAAGAGACAAAGCCACGCGGCATTGAAACAATCTGTGACGTCAAAAACCATATGGTCGTGTGTGCAGACTTGGCCTCGCGCCCTCCTGCTTCCCTCCCCCTCTTCCTGCACTCCCCCTCATCTCTGGTGGGTTATTTTAAACCCCAACAGGCCTCTAAGCCACAGACCACATCACACAGTGGCGCGGCAGCAGTCTCCAGGGGCCCGCAGAGGCCTCAGATGCCGGGTGCTCTATTAGCAACGAGGCCAGAGGTGGGTGGTCGCGCATGGGATGAGGCAGGGCTGAGGCAGGGCTGAGGCAGGGCTGAGGCAGGGCTGAGGCAGGGCTGAGGTTTGGGTGGGGACTGGAGTAGAGTTTGATTGGGTTGGGCCCTTCAGGATGTGCCACCGCCACCGCCACCTCCGTCCTCCTTCTCTCTTCACCATAACCAAACCTCATTTTGTTCCAGCTCCAGTCCTGTAAATGCACACATGCATATGTGTGCTGACACAATACCCCTGGTGTTACAGTGTAAGGAGCTCATTTTGGTCGGGCCCAGGGCAGCTCAGCCTCTATTTGCGCCACAGAATGAAAGGATAATAAATAGTGAGACAAGAGTCAAATCTGTTTTCCTGTTTTAGCCAAAATGTTTGGTCTCTCGGTGTGTGGGTGGATGAGAAATGACAGGGAGTATGTTGTGTCTCTATATGTGTGCATCTGTATGTGTGGAGACTGCTGGGAAATTTAGTGACACAAAAGGAGATCGTGTCAAATTCAACAAAGAGCTTTACAATTTGCTTCTCATTTACCCATTCAAAACACACACATGCACACACGCAACTTGATGTTCAGTGTTTTGCTGGAGCACCCTTAAATATGAGGACGGGGACTGAACAACCCTAGACTTGAACCACAGTTGCAAAAAGAAAAAATTGACATAAAACGACAATAAGGGCAATAGCTTCCTCACCCTCCAGCAGAAAGACGGCCTGTTTGCGGAAGATTTTCACCAAGGAGTCATCCAGTTCCACTTCTTGCAGCTTGGCCAACAGCTGCTCCTCGTTGCGACACACCTTTTCTTGAGCGTACAGCCCATCAGGCATCACCCGCTGCTGGCCTAAACCAACCAGAGCCGTCTCCACAGCCAGCGCCAGGTACGACTCACCATCTCCCAGCAATCGCTGCACAGGCATTCGTTGGAGTTCCGCCCTGCTCACAACACTGGAGCAGTCTGTGCAAAAAAAAAAAAAAAAAAAAAAAAAAAAAAAAAAAAAACAGAAGAGAAGAGAAGAGAAGAGAATACAGAAAGGCAGGAGTGTCAGTGAGTCGGCATAAAGTGGTGATAAACCGGTCTGAGAGACCATCAGAATATGCAGATGAACACATCCGGAGCGTTTCTCTGCTCACTGCCACACGGTACCTCATCCACTTTCTCAAAGCAAAGAAGGCGAACAGAACAATCACAAAGTATAGTAGAGGAGAATAAGAAAAAAAAAAAGCACGAGAATGACAAAGAAATTACATTTAAACTATGCTCATCTGCAGTCTCACTATGGGGCTACAACAAAATGCCTTTACTATAGTCAGCAAGGCATGTACATAGATATAAAACATAGAAATGTTTCTTTACTCTTTCATAAATATGGACTTGTTCATCTTATATAATGCTATATTTATAGTATTGTTTTGCATGTTGTAGTTTTATTAGCCGCAAACATGTGGTACAGTTGACACAAAAATGACACAGTACAAGTATGAGGTACTGGGAAAATAAATGTTTAAAACGTAGTGCTATCTTTGTGTATTTGTGCGGCCTAAAAAAAATTTAAATAAAAAATGAAAATCATTGTTCTATTTTTTTTTACTGTACAGTGAGAATACAAAGGTTTTGATTCAGCTACTGTGAGCTATCAGTACCTGAGAGGTCTAAGCAGGTGTTGGAGCCCTCTTCGCCTGCTCGTCCCGACTCAGTTAGGGTGCTGAACAGGGTGCCGATGGGATCAAGAGGGTGGCCCACCCAGCCTTCCATGTTGGTTATGGAGGTGTGGCCTTTATGGAGCAACTCTGAGATGAGACGAAGCACAAAAGACAAGGCCATTCACGCATTTGTTGAAGGTTCCAAAAAGGGACGATTTAACAAAAGCAGGCTTTGCATAAACACACGTATACACATAACATAGCTGTCTGTCACTGCACTGCAAAGGTTATTCCATCCCTTAAAGTCTTATAACTCCATGCTGGATGGCAAAATGATATGACAACAGACATTAAAAAAAAAAAAGAGCTAAAATACATACAGTCAGGACCATAAATATTTGGACACCGCCATAACTTTTGGTATCTTATCAGTTTACAGAAGCACATTTAGGCTATTGAACATGGGAATAAATAGCCGACTCTCAAATCTAATTTGAGGGTATTTGCATCCAATTTGGAATAAGTGCTTAGTGGAATTGTAGGTCTTCAAAATGGATATGTTACTTTTTCACCCTCTCTTCATGTATCTGCATATATGATTAAAAACCCACAAGTCATGACCACTGTAAAATACAATAAAAGAAAAAAAAAAAAGAAAGAGTTGAAGTATTCCATTCCATCAAAGATATGAACACCTTATCTGAGTGAATGCTGCCCAGTCCCAGGGGATAAAGAGTAAATTGCTCCGTATAATAAACATGTTGCAGACCTGAAATATTTATTGTCAAGTGTTTGGTGCTTAATGCTGGAACAAAAAGTATGACCAATTTGACATTTTAGGTGCTTCTTCTCTTCTTTTTTTTTTTGGGGTGAAAAAAACAGCACATTTTTTGAGACGAGGGTGAAAACTGAAGCATTTTTAGCGGGTAAGAAAAAAACTGAACTCACCTTTTTTGTGCCGTCGAAAATGCTCCAGTTGCCTCTGCTGCTGCCTTCGTAACGTGTTCACCACAGCGATGGCCAGCCGGAGGGCCTCCCTGGGGTAACCATGTGAACGCAGGGCATCCACTCGGGCACAGGCCGTTGGGACGTGTTCTGAGGGGAAAAGAGAATGTAACACCAATATTCTTCCATTTGCTATTCAATCCTTTTCCGTCCAACTTCAGTTAATTCACTCATCTGACACCTACATACATGTCGACTCACCATGCCATAAAGGCCAGCCACGTGAGTCAAATAGGGAGCCCTCTTGGTTGTCATGGTAACAGTAGTTGGCGTAGAGGTCGCTGGCAATAATGTGCTGGAGGTGTCGGTCCTGCCAGTGCAGGTCGCAGGCCTCAATGGCCCGTGTGAACACAGTCCTGTGGGGGCGCATCTCTGCAGAGGAAGGAGGAGGAAAAGTGAGAGGTTTAATGCTCCATCACTTTCACACGCCAAGAGAAAAGCCAGCACAGAAAACCTGCTTGGGTACTTTTTTATGCAAACAGAGGAAGCTTCGAGTGAGACTAGATTACTTCCAAAAACATTAACCAACAAAACTAAAACAAATGCATGCAGAGTGGTCCTTTAAGTCTTCCCTGCAGAACCCTGATGGAACGGCTCTCACCTTTCCAACTGCATGACTGCAATGTAAATATGTTATTGACAGACATACAAAACTTGTCAATCTCTGACCTTGGTTGCCATGAGCACCCTGAGGCAGTGAGTGGGTGAGGTTGGGCAGCTCGTTGCCGTGGTTACCGTCCTCCCAGGGGCAGACGTCCACACTGTTCCACCTGCGCAGCTGCCGCAGCCATGACGATTTTTGCTCCGGTTTACAGTGAGGGTTCAGTACGATGCACATCCACAGGGCACCTGCACTCAAAACATACACAGAAACTTCAGCGACCTGCTCTACATCACAGTCTGCTGATGATGATGTAAGCAATGAGTCAAACAATGCAGGAAAGTGTCTCTTTTGAGCTTTAAAAAACAAACAAAAAAAAAAACCACCTAGATACAGCTATTGTGTAAGACTGAAAGCTTGAGGCAGCTTTCAAGGCAGCGCAACACCATACTATTGTTTCTAGCACTTTAAAGCACACTCTCACTGCTGCAGTCTGCTTGCACTCGGATACAAAAATCTGTAAAGGGAGAACTTAACTGGTCCAGAGGCAATGCTGCCTGCACACACATCATTTTGGAGTAAATTGGAACAAACAGAATATGAAAAGTGGCTATGTCTCAAGGGATGCCAGGGCATTCAGGGATTTAACTCTCTAGACTGCTGGAGATATGTACACTCTACAGTGGGGGTGTGATTGTGCTACATATTCATGAGCGTGAAGTTGGCGAGATTTTGGGAGAGAGGACGGAAACAAGGACAGACACAGAAAAGGAAGAAAGAAGAACAGAGACATAGCAGAGTAAAGGAGAAAATAAAATGAAATGGGAGCAGATATGATTTGCACAAGGAGACATGGGTGAGGAGAAGGGAATGAGGCTCGGCTTTGTGTCTAAAGGAGAGGAGTAGCTGCGACTCAAAGAAAAGAAAGACAAAAGAGGCAGAGAGCGGCACTGAGAGGCAGCATTCACCACACATCAGGGGGAGTGATAAGGACTCGGGAAGAGGGGTTTGAAGTGTGGACTTCAAAGAGACCGCGCACACACTTCCAAAAATACGTGGGATAGAAACAGATGAGATCACTTCGCTGTCCTCACAAAAGTGCAGAACGAGACCAAAGGGAGAAAACTAACATGATCATCAAGAGCAGCAACAGCATCAACCCGAGACATGAGAGGAGAACTACAAAGACAGGAGACAACGCGACTGCTGTCCCGGTGACGGGCTTGTTGGCTTTGCTGTTTGTGAGGAAGTGTTTTGCTGTAGGTACAGTAAGTCTGTCAAAAGAACTACACACTGTATCAAACCAAGCAAGTGCGTGGTGAGCAGTTCTCTGTCAAATCAACTAAAAATATAATTCGGAGCGTTTCAAAAACATAGCAGAGGTGAGGCGCGATGTGCCGCATTAAACGGCTTTTAATTCACAAAGATCTCGCTGGGCTGCCAAACGTACAGTCACAGTGAGAGTCTGCGCTGTCAGCGATGAGTGTGCGCCTCTGAGATTGTGCACAACAAAGGACAAGTAAACAAACAGGAAAAAAACGCGTTTGTGCCTTTGTGTCAGTGTCTGGGTTCGATCACCCACCTCACTAAATCTGTCAGTGCCTGTGTGTGCCGGGAAAGAGGTGTGTGTGTGTGTGTGTGTGTGTGTGTGTGTGTGTGTGTGTGTGTGCACTTTCATAGGACTGTGTGTAGTGTGTTTTTCCCCCTCACCCAACTCGTCCCAGAGCTGTCTGTACTTGTCGGTCATGGTGGTGCCCTGCTGTCTCCACAGCGCCAGCCGAGGGTCGGCCATGAACTGCTCTGTGATCAGTGTTAACATCCTCGCTCCGTTAGAGTCTCGCATCTTCAGCATCTCCCTCACCTAGAGGACGAGACGGGACAGACCCGCACACATTTGTAGTTTATACCAGCAGATGAACAGACAGCCAAGAGCACACAAACAGTGGACATGAAGTCAACATCACACGTATGCTTTAGCCTTCATATAGAACACTGGGTTATGTTGGCCAGGTATGGTCTGGTTTTAAACCGGACTGGAAACGTTAAAAGTCATCATTTCATTCTCAATTAAAAATTGTAAAGGATCCCATCCACCACTGTGTGTTTACAGTGCAACCATTTTCAACATGGAGTAAACTTAAACGAGGTTTAAACAAGGTGTCTGAGGGGAAAATACCCTGGTATCAGCTGCAAAATCCTGTTAGCCTTCAGGAGCTTCAAATTCAAGCTCATTTAAAAAAAATATGCGTGGCTCTAAATGTTATGAATGAGCACTTTGCTCCTATTTGACCTGCGATGACTGTGGGGATTAAACATTCAGAGGGTTTTTTAAGCTTTTGATGTTTAAAATGATGAATACACACCTCGGATTCTATTTCTTTCTTATTTTTGGGCAAACAGTCTTTAACAGGAAAGACGCAAATGTATCCATCTCTGAGTTTCTACTGAAAATGAGTCAGCACTGAATAACATTTACCTTTGCCACGTTCAAATCAATAAAACGGAGGCTCACTCGAATTTTGCGACCAAATTCTTCTCGCTCCTTCCACGTTTGTTTTTCAGAGTTCTGCGTGCCAACTACTTCATCTCTTCTTTGACTGAACTTGAAAGCTTTGAAATTGGTTTCATGCCACCCAAATAGTTTTGCTGGTTCCCTGTGAATGTTCTCCAGTGAAACTCCACTCCCTTCCATGAAATGTTAAGGTTATTGCAAAATCGTTGCGCGTAGGTTTAAATATTTGCAGGATTTTTCCCTTTCTTTTTAGTGGAAAAAAAAAAAGACAAAATTTTTGGTTGACATGAAAAAAATAAATTTTGGTCCAAAAAAATAATTGAACACAATTATACAGCAATAATACAAAAACATGTGTAATGAATAGATTGAATCAAGCAATCAGCCCCCCCTCCCTTTTTTTTTCTGGCCCATTAGCAGCAGTAGCAGCAGCTGAGCTTTCTTCCCTCTTCTTTACTTTGTCTCACTGGAAGATTTTCCGAGCTGCGCAAATTGCAAGAGGGACTCGTTTATTGTAACTACGGTGGTCAGCATCTTCTTGTAGAAAGAAAACACCTCTGGGGTGCGGGAGGAATATAAAATATTAAACTGCTACTTTAAAAAAAAAAAAAAGGGAGGGTAACTTTTTTTTGAGAAAGGCAGTAAAAACAGCAAACGGTGATTCTTAACTTCTGCTAATCTCACACACACACACACACGCACACACACACACACACACACGTGGCATTGGTGGACACGTGCGTACATGATGTGCAAATCTTTTTTTCCCCTCTCTCTAGCAAATTTGTAAATGACACATTTCAAAGACATTTATACACCAAGTACACTAAGTGTGGTTTTATGATTTGGTTGGAGTTACATGCGATTACACATGTGACACATGAAGCTAACTACCTATGCAAGTGTGCGTGCGCTGAAAAGAATATGAACAGGCAACAAAGAGCATGAAGCCGAGAGATATTCTAAAAGCCAGGCAGGCTGGATGATAATGGCCTTGGCTTGCGGTCTTTACATAGCACACAGTGCATTAATGCTGGACTTGCTCTGCCACTGTAATACCAGGCAACAGAGCGAAGCCCACATCTCTCATGTAATCGTTTAATCACAGGTACGGAGCAGTACACCGTGAATTTCTTCCCACCTTTTATCCCTCTTTTTCTCTTTACCTTATACTTCGACTCCCTCCTGTAATTAGCACAAGCTAAGAGGCAGCCTGCCCTTTAATGTACGTCTATGACGAGTTATCTTTTATTCCTTTTTCTTGAGAGGAATAAAAGATAGTACAAGTGCACTTGAGAGGAGGAAATATATATATATATATATACACACACACACACACACACACACACACACATTCAAAGGATGCAATGAAACTAGACAAGACAATCCAAAGGGAGGGTGGTAGACCAACACAGGCGAGTGTGCTTGTAGCTGTGACTGACAGGACTGGTATGTACTGTACGCGTGTTATTATGTTCTGTATGTGGATGAATCAATGTTCCTGGGGTCCTGACCTTGCTGAAGAGCAGGTTGAGCTGCTTGCCCGAGCCGTGGTATCCGCCCTGGGACAGGAAGAGCTTGACTTGCTCCTGAACCTGCTCCTCATCCAGGTGCCAGCAGTTCTCATCATCCACGCTTGCTCCAGCTGTTGGGTCCGGGGCACCTATGCATGTATAGAACAATAATATAATATGCAGTGTATTTTTCCTTTCTTTTATTTTTTGAAAAGTCAGACAATGACGATTTAAATACAGTAGCCAGGTTAAAAAAAAAAAAAAGTCTAACCTAGAACATTTTTACAAATAAAAGACCCTTCTTTAAACACATAGTCAGCATCGAAAGCAGCAAAATGCACACTACATTTACACCTGCCAATGAAACTTAATAAATAACATTAATAGAGTATTATTTGATGTAGTCTAGTTATATATTCCAGTATATATGTACACATGCAGGTGACCCTTCAAACAAATGCAATTAAATGTCAGAACCAGTGTGACCTTACATTTTCTCTTTCTGCTCCCCAGTACAGGGTGTGGGCAATGTTGGGGGTTTGAATCGAGCAGGTAATTGTGTGGAGAATACACCCTGCGTATGTGCTAGTGATGCTTGCTTTTCATACTGCATTTGTCTGCTCCATTGATTGCTTCTCACTCTTTAGCTGATATTATGAATACCTCCAAATACATGATATCAATGCAAAAAAGGGTCATTATTATGGATGAGTTGTAGGCCTCATCTGCCATCCTGCAAACAAAACACTGCGAGTCCCACAGCATACTCCTTTCATCAAGTCACAGCTCATGTGTGCTCTGCCCAAGCTCCGCTCCGAGGTGTTGCTAAGAGCGAGAATGCATCTGACACAGTCCCTCTCCTGCTTTCCAGTATACGTGTGACAATGATCTGGACATTGCTCAAACCTGCATTCTCTGGAATGTGAAAATGGCTTTGGTTTGCATTTCCAGAGTTTTTGGTGGAAGGGTGAAAGGTATCCTCACGTACCCTCCCAAAACATCAGAGGAGTAACATCAACTGAAAAAAATCTGATTTGAGTCACTTTAGTCAGGTGATACACGCTATATTGCCAAAAATATTCCTGCCTTTACACGAATATGAACTTAAGTGACATCCCATTCTTAATCCACAGGGTTTAATATGAGGTCGGCTCACCCTTTGCAGCTATAACGGTTTCAACTCTTCTGAGCAAGCTTTCCACAAGGTTTAGGAGTGCGTTTATGGGAATTTTTGACCATTCTTCCAGAAGCGCATTTGTGAGGTCAGACACTGATGTTGAACAAGAAGGCCTGAGTAACAGTCTCTGCTCTAATTTATCCCAAAGGTGTTCTATCGGGTTGAGGTCAGGACTCTCTGCAGACCAGTCAAGTTCTTCCACACCAGACTCGCTCATCCATGTCTTTATGGAACTTGCTTTGTACACTGGTGCGCAGTCATGTTGGAACAGGAAGGGGCCATCCCCAAACTGTTTCCACAAAGTTGGGAATATGAAATTGTCCAAAATCTCTTGGTATGCTGAAGCATTCAGAGTTCCTTTTACTGGAACTAAGGGGCCAAGCCCAGCTCCTGAGAAACAAGCCCACACCATAATCCCCCCTCCACCAAACTTTACAGTTGGCACAATGCAGTCAGACAGGTACTGTTCTCCTGGCAACCGCCAAACCCAGACTGGTCCATCAGATTGCCAGATGGAGAAGCGTGATTCGCTACTCCAGAGAACGCGTCTCCACCGCTCTAGATTCCAGTGGCGGCGTGCTTTACACCAATGCAGCCGACGCTTCCTGAATTTAATCATTTGGATGGGTGAGTGAATACTTTTGGGAATATAGTGTGTGTATATATATATATATATATATATATACACACACACACACATACACACACACACAGACAATACATGGCTGTGAAACATGCATGAGGACGCTCATATTGGATTCCATGTAGCTTTTTGCTAATACACATGCACTGAGTGTTGTTGTGATAAACCTGCTCCACTACTACAGCACTCTGAGCAACAGCCACTAAAGAAACCCCATAGAGACAGCTGTCTTGCTTTTTGCTGTCCTTCAGGGCGAAATGTCACCCACAAATTTGCAGAATTTCAGAATTGTGCATCTCGAGTGATCTCACAAGTGATGCTTTACGTTGCTGTTGAAACACAGAGCACGCACAAGTGTTCGTTACACATATGCACCATTTCTGTGGGCAGTCGAGTTCACATCAAATTCAGATGCAAGACACATAACTTGTAGTTATGAATATAAACCATCAAATCTGATCCTGTGGATTCAGAATTTAGTTAGACTTTAAACATGTGGATGTTAATGTGGACTTAGTGTTTGCTCTCAGAAATTTCTGTGTCCTGCTGTCTCTGACATCTCTCTTCTTTCATCCCTCTTTCGAAGCTTCCATAAGTTTCCTTCCTCAAAGTCTGTTTCCTGCTTTTTTTTTTTTAAATGTCTGTTCATTATCCTCTAGCCTGTTTTATTAACTCGTCAGAACTACACAGCAGTAACTCTTTCACATAGTCTCATTGTTTCCTGTTCTCGTTGGTTTCTTTCTTCCTCTTGCAGGTAAGCAGCATGCACAGCATTAAGCACAGGAAGTATGTGCCCTCTTCATCTCCATCTTTGTTTTGTTCTCTGTCCCCCTCAGAGGTAAACTGGGTTATGGTGTTGACTGCAGTCCCATAGTCTCTCCTGTACTGTCTGGATCTCATTAATGACTAACATTGATCCTGCCACGCTTTACCTTCATCATAAAATCAATACCAATGCATGTAAAGGCAAGAAGACACACTTAAAATGCACATTCTCGTGTGATCTTAGACGTCCCTGTGACCTCTCACACACACACGCTCTAACACACTCATTTCCTCACCGTGGACCTGGTTGATCTCAGAGTTCTGTGACAGAATCTCATCAGCCAGTTTCTGCGCCGTGGGCAGCACCTCGGTGTGGTGGACAGATATCAGGTACTGGACAAACTTCTGCAACTGGTCTCTGCTCATCTGGAATAAGGTCTCTGAGATGGGCAGGTGCAGTTTGACCTGCTCAGGTTTCCGTACTCTGTAAAGCGACAGCGCCACTACATGTGCGCAGTAGAAGATGTCTTTGTTTCCGCAGGTGCATGTTACTGCGGTAATCTTGCAGCGGTCGAAGCTGACGCTGACGCTGCATACGAGCTCCGGGGAAGTGGCTGGGTCAGTGACCGTCCCACTCAGATGGAACCCTGAAAGAGAGGACAAAGGGCATTAAGATTTTATAAAAATAGGTTTCGTCATATCTTAGGATTCATCTCATGATTTAACAATAGATAACAATTTTGATGATCAAGTTTTGACTGAAAGAGTTTCCCGTACAAGGCTCCAGCCTTTAGAATGTGAAGTACTGCTTCTTCTGCAGCTTAAATCAATCATAGCTAAACAGGAACTCAATAACATTAGTCGGCTAGTGTCCAAACTGTGGCAACCCCAGGTTTTGCTGAAACATCTATTACATGCAAACTGAATTAGTTGATCAAGTCATTAATTGTGCCCCTATGATAAATTACATTATTGAAGAAAGAAACACATTGAAGATGTTCTCGAGCCTTTTATCATGAGATATATTCGGGACCCGCTGCAGTCCACTGCCTTTTCTGAGCGAGGGTAAGTGAGTCTGACAGAAATCATTCAAAACGCACGAAACCGTCGATCCACAGATGGAGGAATTGAAAAAAAGATGAGGAAGTGAGCAGTGAGCACGTCTGCTCCGGCATGAATTATACAGACTCTTGTTTGAATATAATGTTTGATCTTGTCCTTACACTGCTATCTGGAGGCGTGGCTAGTCATTATGCAAAAGAAATAAATATGAATGAGACAGGTGGGGTCCCCGACAGTGGCTTAAAACACACACTCATGAGCATATGAAAGCTACAGACATGTGCACACACACTGAGACACAGTGTGAGATCATGATTTATTAATCATGGGAGTGGCCAGAAGAGACGAAGAGCAGCTTATGAATGCATTTATGTGCTCAGGAGGGAACTCAGAAATTCATGTGGACCAGGCAAAGACATACATATCTTTAATATGTTTATCAAAGCACTGAGCGCACACATCACTGTGATATAAAGCATATATTAATGCATATATCAAAGGTTTTTCTTGGTTTGGTAAGAGGGGAGGGGCACGAGTTGAATATTTCATAGGGTATAGATGAAGATGGGCTGATGGTTGTACAAGCAAGCTAAACAGAGGTCAGGTCAAAGTAGCTTTCCTTACTCCTTTGTGCTTCAGAGATGCAGTCAGAGCGCGGGTGAAAACGAAGGTGAAGCGAGAATATGGTAAAAAGAATCCCAACCCTTACATATAGGGTTGATATAACCTCAGGATTCATATATGAATAAAGCATGCCATCTGCAGAGACGTTATATTTCTCCTCAACATTTTCATTCTAGCATCTTTTAGAGAGACAAAGTCACATTTGGATTAGTTTGGATGAGGTCCATCATACCTTTAGCTAACTTTATAGAAATGTTGAACCACCCTAACCCACTACAATGGCATCAAAGCAGAAATGATAATGTCTTTGAACATGTGCCCTTTTGAAAAACCTTTGTCTGCAGAAGTAAGAAGTGTTGGCTCAAACAGGACACAACTGCAAAAGTTTGCCGTGGAAATATGTTTCCATTCTGAAAGCCAGCTGGCAGAGGAAGTACATGTTCGTTAACAATATCCACCGAAGAGGGGTGTGGATCAAATATGGCAGCCGCTTGCATCTGCAGTGATCAAAGCTTATACATGTCTACAGCTGTTGGAGACAGGGAGGGGGGCACACTGAGACAATCTTAAATGAGACAAAAAGGTTTACACGCGGCAGCTGGTTGTCGAGTGGAAAAGCAAACTTATGTAGCCGTGAAACGACAAACAAATGAGCAAATGAGCTTTTGATACTCTCATGTGTACATTTGTGTGTGTGTGTGTGTTTGTGTTTGTTTGCATGAGTCAAGCTTGTGTGTCAAGAGTGGCCCCTGGTCCGGAGGAAAACAGGAGAACATCAAAAGCACGCGAGGCTGAGAGAGCCCCAAGAAGCATCAGCCTCTGATGCATCACACATGCAAACGCACATTTAACAGACGGCTTTAAAAGCATGTGCACTTTCTCCCCCCCCCCCCCAAAAGGGAAAATTGACAGAGATACCGTTTTTGATTTGAAACACATGGCAGGGAGTATGAAAAACTAACTAGTAATAAAACACTTGCATGTTTGAAAGGAAAACTCTGTTGCGCTTCCCTTTACTTTAATGGACATTCTAACTCTTTCACCTTCCGAGCCCTTTACGTCCCCCCCTTCACCCTCCCTCTGTCCACATTCCCACAGCTCTTTCACTCTCACTCTCTGACAGATGGGTAGGTAATGAGTTTCGCCTTTCCCCGTCCAATCGTCTGGGCACCAAAAACTGCCCCCTGCGCCAAAAATGCCCTTTTAATATAGCCAAGCGCTGAGTACAGGGATATTACTGTTTAGACACACACATGCATGCACACACGCCTCCCATGACTCCTAGTTGGGTGGGTATGAAACCTTCAATGTCTCATGTGCTAGCTATTAAAGAGCCTGGTTTCCCCCTCACCCCTTCTACCCAGCGCCCCTCCCCAAGTGGTGCTCAGGGCTCTTTTCTGTGCATGTTCAAGAGGCCAGGGTTGGCTTTCAAAGTAACCATGGCGGCCATTTTTAGAACAAGGCCTCTGTGAGGTTGCCCTAGAAACCCTTCCTGACCGCCGGGGTGAAATCACACTTGGCCCAAAATGTTGTGTGCGGCAGCAAGAACAGTGTGTGACAAAGTGAGCAAGAATGAGCATACGCATACACGTATGAGTTCAAATTCTAAAAAGTCCAGCAGACCACACACACTCTTTGGGGGACCTGCATCAAAGCATTCCTACAAATTGCCCCCTCGCTCCATCTTTAGTTTTGAAATTGTTTGAGTGCCGGATAAGCCGGCATGCACTCATGACCAGCTAAGACCACTTCTGTCTATTCAGCTACAAAGAGCTCCAGAAATACTGGACTCTTCTTTTTTCATGGGGGGGGGGGGGCTGCAAGTCGATCAACATACATCTGCACTGATGGAAGAATACCCTCTTTATATGGTCCCTATAAAACAGGAGTTTGCTTCTCACATGAAGGCAGTTGGGTGAGGGGGCCACTGCCGGGCCTGAGAGGTTTGCTTCCCTAAGCACAAAAGTACTCAGTGTACCGAAATCACTGGACTAAACTAGATTGAGCAACATACATATATTTCACAATCACATTAAGATTCCAAGTCAATTGAGAAAATGCAGGCCCAACAGTGGGAAGGTCATTAAGTTTATTGGCTGAATTGGTTCATGACTGGCTGTCACCTAAATTTAATATGGCACCATGTGGTTCAGACAACACTCAGGAGTTGGTTTGTGTATAGATTTGTGTGTGTGATAGATTCGATTGGAAGTAACAAGATAAAAGAAATGGGCTGGTTTGAAAGCAAGTCAACAAAAGCACAAAAAGAGGAAAAAGAGAGAACAAGTAGATGTCGAAGGCCCACTCGCCCACACAGTTTCACATTAGCTTTGCAAATTAATCAAATTACCTCATGAGCTGCAGACAGACAGAGCAAAACCGAGGGGACTACCTGTGGAAGATTGAGCGCTAACATGGGATCCGGACTCTGTGTTGACCAAAGACGGCCCGCTAAAACCTCACAGAGAAAAGGCTTGCTATTGGACTGGAATTCAATCCTTTTGGCTGGACTGAACCATGAGGCCCTGGTGAAAGAAGATCTGAATCACAACTGAAGAAAAGCAAGGCTGCAGTGCAGGTCGAGCAAGGGTCAAGAAGTGTTGGGCAGCCCCACCCCCACCTCCAACGCTCCATCCCACCCACAGCTAAAGGAGCATCTCCTATGTAGCGGCCCCTTGAACTTGTCCAATTAATAAGGCAACAAAGAAAAATACGAGGCCTTTCAGCTTCTTGGAGGGTAGCTCTGTATGAGCATCAATGCATGTATGCGTGTGTGGTCCTATAAGGAAGAACTCATACAGAGACTATAAACAAGATCAGTGTTTTTCTGCAGGAGACCTTGCTCCAGGCGTTTGTGTGCATGCGTGTGTCCAAGGTGTGGGACAGGCTAGAATAACACTACTGAGCTCCAGGGGCGGCCATATTTATGCCTTGAACCCACCGGTGGAGCGAAAAGTCTTTTTCCTCCTCGGGTGTGTTCTCATCATCCACACATTCAGACACACACACTCACGCTTGTGCAGTGACACACACTCACTCAGTCTGAACGGTTATCCCGACAGACAGAATTTAGCATAAATTAATGCTTTCAGATATTCCATGAATTTCAATGCTTTTACTTTCCCATGAGATTCTGACAGCAAAATCTGAATGCTAATCATGGAGGTGGCAGGGTCGAAATATCTGTATGTATGTATGTATGCATGTATGTGTGCATACGTCTGTGTGTGCGTGTACTGATGGCCGTGTGGGTGATTGGAGTTGTCATCAGCTGGAGGTTGAAATGACTGCCTACTATTGGGCTGCTGCCACTTAGTTGCCACGCTGTACATCAGGAATGACTTGCAATTTTCTAACTATCACTTTCAAAATGGATTCTAATTTTGCGGGATTGGGCCTGACAGGCAGAGCTGGTGTTACTGCTCTTAGAAAGCTGACCCGTGCACAAAGACAGCGATGCCTCTGCTCGAGGATGGGAATGAGATATGGATGTATAAGTGTTGAAACTGCAAAAATGGTTGTAAGAAACACTGAAGACTGTAGGGGACAGCAGACATATTTAACGGCATTAGGTGCAACCAATGGTAGTTAATTGTTAAACATTCAAGTCTAACATTGCTGTGAGGTGTGATTTCAGCCACCTGTGTGGCATTTGGTGGATTGTTCCTTTAAGGTGCTGTTTACACATACCCGGGTATTTTGATAAACGCATATTTTCTAACCTTCGTTTGCAAAAAAAAACTAGGTGCACACAGCCCCGTTTTTAAAAAAAACCATGTCTACATTGATCCGCATAAATACGCTATCAAGAGCTGTTAAATTACGCCAAGCCTGACGGTGGCAGTGTTAGAACAATGAGAATTCCACACAAGCCAATCAGAAGCCTAATAGAGAACCGCTGACAGGAAGAACTTCCGGATCCTTTTCAAGAAGAAAATATGGCGCCAGGCTCATGTGTGTGGACTGATAGCGAGACTGAGCTACTTTTAAACGTTGCGCTGGACTATAAAACTGCTAAAGCCGTGAAAAATGTCTTTGTTGTTCAATACATTGTATGAATAATTTTCAAAATCACACAAGCGAGTATAGCTCTCAACAACAGAAATGCTGCTAGTACCTCCATGCTTGCCAGATAAACAATGGACGGAGAGAATGGCGTTTTCACGCTAGCATCCTGCCAACATGGCGGATAGGGGCGGGGCTCTGTACTATGACGACAACTCCTCATTCCATTCCCAAAACTCCGTTTTTGTGTCTTTCAACCAGTTTACACACAAACGCTAAACGGAGTTTTTAAAAAATCTCCACTTTTGCCGGAGTTTTTTTTTAGCTTCGTTTTCGGAGGAAAAAACTCCGTTTGTGTATAAACGAAAGGCACAAACGAAGGGAAAGGTCTTCGTTTATCAAAATACCCGGGTATGTGTAAACAGCACCCAAGTTGCTTTTACGACAAATTTCCGTCAGTGGAGAAGCCAGAAACCTATTAATTTTGTCTCCTGCCTGTACATTAACTATACATTATCCCGATCCACGTGCAAGGTTCATTAGTGTGAATGAAATTACAGCGGGCTGGAAATAAATGTGTGTAATTAGCAGGGGTCCTGTCCCAGCAGAGCCACGCAAGCTATACATGGAGGTAATGGGATCCATTGAAAAGCCATTGTCTGCTGCCTCACAGCTCGAGTGTGTCTCTAATGACAAACCTATGCAACCATGGCTTTGCAGCACTAGCATCCGCTTTTAATGAAGGAAGCGAGTCAGGGCTGAAATGAGCAGATCTGTGTCTATCTGGATGACGGCTTAGTCGACCATGTAAAAAGAGTAAACAAAGAACGCACGATCCTCGTCGGTGGATCTTTATGCATGCTTTTCACGCGGAAAGTGCCAAAATGACATTTGCTATGCTCGTCACAAGTGATAACAGACGTGTTTCTCTAGCTCAATTTGAACTTTGACCCATAAATTCCTTGATGAGAAGGCGTTTTGACAAAACGGCTTTTAGAAAAAAAAAAATGTTTTGACATGAAGGCTTAAGTGAACAAGAAAAAAATGTCTTTAAGAAAAGGTAACAACAGAACAAAACGCAAAAAAGACACTGTGAAAGACCACGCGACTAAAAGTGAACTGAATTGATCAGCGAATGAAAAAAGCATCACTTAAATCACATAGCAGCACTGGACTGAAAACTACAGCATGACTCTGCCTCGCACATGTGCGAGCGTGTGTGTGTGTGTGTGTTTTTGGTTCACTTTTCCAGGCCAGGAAATAACCCTACACTCTTTACCCTTCCCATTTCATTTGGAAAGTCACCCGACACACTCCACCAGACACAGACACACAAAGGCATGCACACATTCTCACACAACTCCACCCTTTGACACACACTCATGATGCCTTCATGCATGCACGCACGCATACTGGCTTCAGTGACTCCCAGCAGTCAACCTCCTTCTGCTCACAAACAGCCCCTCCTCTTTCCCTTTTCTCTCTCCAATAACTGACTCCTCCTCTGTCCCCCCTCCCATCTCTCTCTCTCTCTCTCTCTCTCTCTCACACACACACAAACACACACACACACACAAAATGTTGCCTAGCCCTAAGCTGACCTGTTGTGTGTACTGACGTCACAAACTAGACAAGGGAAGGCATCATTCCAGACAGACACACACATGTGTGCACACACACACAGGCCCCAGCCAAGGGGGAAGCTGCATTCCAGCACAGGCACACAGACACACAAACACACATCACCACGCCTGGCGGTGGGAAGCATGGGGAGCACTCAGCTGTAGCGAGGAGGCGGGGAGGAGGGGGAGGACGGTTGGGGGGAGCAAAGAGGGGGAGTTTCAAAGGAGGGAGGAGGGAGTGATGGCTCTGAGCCAGTGTTCCTCTGAGCTCAGCACTTCCCCTTTCAGCTCCAGCCAGCCGCCAGTTTGCGTAACGCAGCCCATGCAGCCGTGCTGGCTCGTGTTTAACCCCTTCCTTCCTGCAGTCACTGAGGTCACACTCGCTGCTGTCTGTTTGCCAGTGCATGCCAGCTTGAAGTCGCCCCTGCCCAACATCCCCAAACACTGGGCAGCACAGGGTTTCCAGATATAGCCACAATCACGCTGTATAAAACTACCAGACAGTGACAGAGGCGGACACACATGTGCCATGTCTACCAACACCGCAGAGACATGGTCGTACACGCTCATAGAAAAAAATATGTCACTTTGCTTTTCATCTATATTCATTCAAGAAGGCAGTTGTATGGGGCGGTCGGTGGCGTGGTGGGTTAAGCAGCCGCCCCATGTACAGAGGCTACAGTCCTCGCTGCAGTGGGCCCCGGTTCGAATCCCACACCGGACGGCCCTTTGCTGCATGTCTTCCCCCTCTCTCCACCCCCTGCTTCCTGTCTCTCTCCAACTGTCCTATCATTAGGCATAAAAGGCATAAAAAGCCCAAAAAATATTTGAAAGAAAAAAGAAGAAGAAGACAGTTGTATAACAGACAAATGCTCACTCCTTCACTCATATTAATAATCAAATCTACTAACCACTTCAACCCAGATTTATTTTGGATTGTGGCATCTTGTTCGGCTGATCTTTCCAAAAGTGTACACAGACCAAAGCCTTCACTCTGCAGAGATGTGAGGCCTTTGTACGTCAGATGTGGCACTTCTCTTCCAAAAAGCCCCAGTGAAAAGTGTCACAGCTCATGCTAACCACGGCAGACATGTTCCACAGTGGCAAGAGAGGCAAGAGTCAGGGGGTGAATGAGGGAGGGGGCTGGGGTGGTGGGTTCTCTCACGTTTAATATCACTTGACATGCGTCATCCAGCATCTTTCAAAGAGCCGCTGAGCCTGCGTAGAAAGCCGTGGTCCTGTCAAAGATCCCCCGCACGTGTATGCAGGACGCACCTTGACTCTGCACGCACACAAATACACACACATGGCACAACACAATACAATACAGAGGAAATAATTCAGAAGTCGGGCTGTTGCAGAGAATGAGAATAACCGGGATGAAGATATGTGAAGGTTTAAAGGGGGGGGGGGGGGGCAAGAGAAGGGTTGAGCATGTCTCTGCTGAATCAAGGTGGTCGATTCACTTGCCTGCAGGCTATTCCTGTAAATATTGACGTTGATGTTAGCACCACTCTCTTAAGGATAAGCTATAAAGCAAGAGGGTTGGATTTACTCTGTGCAAACTGTAAGCATCTGAAATCACACGCTACGCTTGGCTTTCTCCGAGTGTATTGAGGGGAAACGATTTGAGACTTTCAGGGTGAAGAGTTGCAACCACACAAGGGAACTGAGCTGTCTCGGTAGGTTTACAGCTCTCACTCCTCTCCCTCTCTACATGGTTAAGGTTTCCACTCTCGAGCTAAAAGCAGGCAGCTGACATCAAAACCTTCAGAGAGACCTCTATTTCCCAGAAACAGCTCCAGTTTCATGTAAATAGCCGCCTTTCATGGGCTACACTGAGATAAATTGCACCCTGCTGGACAAGAGGGAGACAATATTCCCCCCTCTTTTGTTGTCATCTGTATGTGTTGCCATGACAACACATATCTGCCTGGGGCGATTCTGTATGTATGTGTGTGTTTGCGTTGGTTGTTATTGTACTTGCTGGGGCGCACACCATGCATGTATGTGGCCAGACAGAGAGGAGCACAGAGGAAAGCGGGCAGGTCTGCACACACAGGAACAAAAATACAAACTACCTCTCCGGTTCTTTGTCAAACACGCACAGCTGCACTAAAGCCAGAAAAGAATAACACGTGACGGTCTTTTTACGCCCTAGTAAAAAGAGACAAAGTGATCCATCTGTGACAACACCTTTTTTTTTCCAAAAACCTCCCGAGGTTCACATGTCCAGTCAACTGGGATTTAAACTGCTTGAGGGATGCAATGATGCTTGAATCAATTTTAAGTAGGTTAAAAAAAAAAGGAGACCCACGATGAGATTACTGTTGCACACAGACAATCTCTATCCTTCCAACTTTGTAAAAGAATTAATGTGATTGTCCGTACACTCAAAGCATCTCCAGATTGTTTGATGAAATTTGTTCAAATTAGCATTTTCACAGATGACCGGAGAATACTCGCATCCTGATGCAATTATGCTGATTATATCTCATGAGTGACTTGCGAAGTGAAGGACTATGTCACCTCTGAGACCACATGAAACAAAAGCCAAATGCTTTGTTTAAATTTCAATAAGTGCTTGTACATAGACATCCTCGTTGCATTCATTTGGGATGCCATATTTCTCTGTGTGTGTGTGGGGGGGGTTGATTGAGACTCATGAGAGGCACACTCAGCAGCGCTTGCCTTGCACCACAGCAACAGTACCAGGAGACTGAGGGCCTGCATATTAATCATAAGGGTAGAGAAGAATATGTGTGCATGTGTGTGAGAGAAACACCTCCCGTGGGCAAGTCAGCATTCACCCATGAAGTAGGTCATTGAAATTTGCCCAAATTAGGTCAGTGGCAGTCAATGGGTGCCATCCTAAACAAGAGAGTGGATGGGGGGGGGGGGGGGGGGGGGGGGGGGGGGGGGGGTGTCTATAAGGTTAGAAGAGCATAACAAAGAGACTTAGTTGATCTTAGCGTTCACACTTAGTGAAATAATGTTGGACTGGTTCATACAAAGCGCACACAGAGTTCTTCGTGGTTTCACGCCCATTGCGCTTTCTGTACTCAAACAAGCGCACATCAAAAGATTGTTTTGATTGAAAAAGTTTTTGAAAAGCGGTCCGATTTGGTTACAGTGCTGATTATTTACACCCGTCTTCCTCATTCCACCCCCTTGAGCTGTTTGGAAGGTAGATCTTCGTCATGTGCCTCTGTTTCTTCTTGCTTCTTTCCCTCCCTAATATGAAAAATCCACACGGAGAGAGAGGTTGTTGTCTGTTGTTGCTAATAAATGGGAATCTTTGAAGTTTCTGTCACATTCGGATTTGCTTTCATCGTCCTGCATCTGTCAGTCAATGAGAGAAAGCGCAACTCCAAAGGAAACTTTTGCTGCTCCCCAATTTTTCTCTCACACATATACAAAGGACCAAAACACAACAACAACAACGGCAAAGTGATAAAAGCTGTACTGGGCATTGGACCGATGGGAACGGACTAAATAAAAATCTGAATAGTTGTAAGGTTTTCCACACGTTCTGATGAGGTTCAGCTTTTGCAGACTGACAATTTCTTCTTGCTTGGCTCCATTGTCCCACTTCTAATCAAAGAGAATACACATCCCGGTGTAGCTGTGGGGCACACTCTGAACTTTAGTCTGTCAGCCTTAACTCAATCATTTCAAAGCAGCTGGGAGTCAAAAAAGGAGGAAGAGCTCTGACATGTGTCTTTTGTGCCCAATGTCTGCTCACAAAACTGATGGCAGAACTTGGGCCTGCACCTAATCACATAATCTCGCTCTGACAGCCGCAGAGGTCGGGGAGGAGGGACAAAGGCTCTCATCCTTGGGCAGTGATCAAACTTGAGCCCGCCGCTTGTCTGGAGATGAGCCCCTTTTCACTGCTTTTTCCCATCTTCCCCCTGCTGCCAATCATGTGTCATATGCTTCACACCCTCACCGGATGGAAGCTTCTGAGTGCATGTGGTCGTGCTGGGACTGAGGCTGTCCGCTCAAGTCAAAGAGATGCAGAGAAACAAGGGTAGAGGAGATGCGTAAGGAGTGAGAGATTTGCAGGAAGTGTTGGGAACTGACCGAATGTAAAAACTGAGTGTTGCTAAGAGTAAAGCGGGCCACAATGAGTTACAGTGACTAATGCTGCTAGCCAGAGAGAGAAAGATGCCTGGCTATAGAGGCTGGGTGTAGGAGCCAGAGAACTGAGCTGCAGCCAATCTGGATGAGGCCTTGGTCCAGATATGTTGGGACAGTACCAGGGGCCCTTCTACAGTCCGTCAGCGGGGAGGAGAGGGAGCGAATGAATTTGCAAAAAGTAGAGTGAAAAAAAAAAAAAGTATAAAAAGAGAGAGGGCCGGCTTAAAGGAAGAAGGGTTGTGAGGCTTTTCAGCCACAAAGTGGGATAGAGGGGGCTGGTTGGAGAGAACCGCTTAGAGTCAGGCAGAGCTGGA
Organism: Odontesthes bonariensis; assembly: GCF_027942865.1. Lineage (NCBI taxonomy): Eukaryota > Metazoa > Chordata > Actinopteri > Atheriniformes > Atherinopsidae > Odontesthes > Odontesthes bonariensis. Next base: position 18,821,675 of record NC_134511.1, read on the forward strand.
GCCGAGGCTCAGAGGCAGGGCCAGAGCTGAGCTGGGGCTGCTGAGAGAGGAGCCAGGACTGGAGGCCAGAGGAGGGAGGAGGGCAGAGAATTGGAGGAGGCTGTGGCAGAGCTGGAGCAGGGGACCTGGCCAGAGCCAGGGACCCCAGCTTTAGATTTAGTCAGCTGTTCCCCTGGCCAGCAGCTGGAAGGACACAAGGAGAGAAAGGGAGGGGAGGCAGCACAGAGACTTCATAGGAGAATTTTAACGGGGAAATTGAGAGGAGATGGAGAAGAATAAGGAATGAAAAAAATAGCACAGTGATAGCAAAAGAGAGAAAGGAAGAGGGTGGTGGAGGTTTGGAAAGAGGACAGTGGAAAAGCCATTAGATTCCTATGAGAGAGAAAACAGCACTGAGAGCAGACAGACTGACAGAAGGTGGTTAAGGCTCACTGGCTTCACAACCACTCTTCTCTTCCTCCCTTAGTGATTCTCCTGCTCCCTCATTCTTCCTTCCTTCCCTCCATCCAGCAGTCCATCCTCCTCCTCCTCCTCCTCCTCCACACGTTCCGTCACTGGTGAGCTATTCTCTGGCTACCGCCTTTTCAACCAGTTGTGCCTCAACAACAGCCCTGCTATTCATCACGCTCAGGCATGACCCTAAACACACGTAGCGAGAGCCCAAACAGGTGCCCCACACTGGCGCACATGCGCACACAGCTGCAGAGGGATCACACGTAACTGGAGGGGGAAGATATGCAGAGAGTACACACAAAGAGGATGAAATGAGAGGACAGGGCTCTCTGTGGCTCCCTGCGATTAACTGCAGGGGGAACAATAAGACATGAAAACAATTTTTTTTTTTAAAACATTGTAAAGAGGAGAAATAATGATGTAATTAAAGCAGCACACATACACACTTTGTTTCCATAAAAGTGGTCAAATGAGATTTAAAGTACTGTGCAACAGAGTGAGGGGTATGGGTTTGCACGGGGCAAGAAGCCGGTGCTAGCAAAGCACTTTATAGCCTATTATATACCATTCAGATGGACCAGGCGTCTGGGATAAAAGCATTTAGTCTGTGTCTTAGTGAGTGACTCAGCACTTGAAGCTTTCGCAGGTGGACCCTCTCATAACTACACAATGCATATCAATGAAGTGATCCACTCATTGAATATGGATCACTCCCTCCTGCATACCTCTGTTTTCCTCGTCAGGCCTTCCAACCATTTAGTTATTTAATGTTGGATTAAAGCAATTCCACCTGCTCCTTAAAAGACTAGCAGTAAAGCATCCGATGAGGCAGGAAATAGGAGGAGGTGGGAGAGAATGACTGGGAGTTGCGTGCTTCGAAAAGCCGAACAAACAAACTTTTCCCCAAAATTAGAGGGGGACGTTTCTGCCATGATTGGAATTTCTAACCCACCTCCTCTCCTCCCTTTTCCTCTAATTTAGAGTTGAGATGGCAGACAGCTCCCCCTCCTCCTTCTATTGCTTCCTCTCCATCACTCTCTTGTCTCTCTACGGCTCTACCTCCACCCATCTGCCCTTTCCTCTTCGCTCTACCTCTCTGCAGCTCCATCCTCCCCTCGGTGGTGGTTAATGGCACAGGGATCCAGCGTGGAATATAGATCAGTGAGAGATGGATGGGGCACCAGGAGTTCCGACCAGTCCCGTAGGTCCCAGACCAAAGATTAACTAAATATTAGCTGACAGGAAGAGAGAGAGGCAGGGACACAGCTGCAGCTGCTAGTGCCACTGCTGGCAGAACAAACGGCAGAGTCTGTTTTTAACCCCCTTTTGCTCTTGGGAAGAGAGACAAACACATGCGATAAACACACAAGTGATGCAAAAATACACAAAACGCATTGGGTCAAACATACTGCCGTGCACACACATGCTATCAGAGGCACCCTGGGACAAGAGGTCCACTAATCACATTCTCTCCTCCCCCTCTCTGCCCTGCCAAGGAGGATGGCGAAGGGAAAAAAAGGAATAAATCTTTATTAGGCAATGTGTCCCTGCTTTATCGATCGCTTGGCTCCTTCCCTCCCCTTCTTCCACTCAGCCCCCTCTCTTTCCATCCCCTCCTTTTGTTATTTTAGGCGTGTGTCTGCCATCCAGTTCAATTGAGTCAGGGTGTACATCAGAGAGGACCATTACCCATGTCTCCCCAGGCTGGGGCTGTCACTGGCTGAGAGGGGGGTATAGGGGGAAGTGATGTAGCCACCCAGGAGGGACAGCTAGCCAGCTAACGGCTAGCCAGACATCCAGGCAGACAGATAGTAGGGTTTGGGTTAGATTGCAGATAGACAGGATGGCAGTAACATGTAGTGGCAGAAAGTCATCCTGAACAATGTCAAAACTGTGGATCTGTACTTCACCTAAATAGAAGTCCAGTATTCCTCAGACCATGGCTCTGATTTAATCCGATTTATCTTGCCAAGTTCCACTTGAGCCACAAAAGACAGAAAACAGTTACAGGCATTTTCTGTGAAGACTTACAATCAAGTACCCAAAGTAAAAAAAAAAACAGTGTACAACATTCAAAGTGTAATTGACTATGACACTGAACTTGGCATTTGATGCACCGAACTGAGATCAATGACTTGCATATAAAAGCCACAGATACCAGATGAATTTCTGAAAAGCAGAGCATTATGAACCCCAAAAAAGATTCCAGGAAAACATTAAATTCAGGATCATTTTGCTTTGACTTCAGAGAAAAACACCAAAGGAAATAGGCCAAGTCTTGTTCTCTCAAACATTCTAGGCAGTGGTAAACAGAGCTTCTAAATGCAGAAACAGCGTTAGCCCCCCAAGGCCTGGACGCAGGCTACTCAGCACTGAGCAAAGCACAGAGAGCAGACGTTAGAAAGGCAGCTCCAGCCTTTTTTGGGACTTTAGACATAGGAAGCACCGTGGAAACATACTGCATCTAGACTGGGGCAGTATGAATACAATGAGTTTCTGTTGCGTGGTTTGGGAAATTAAAGTGGAAAAAAAAATCAAGGAGGGTAGAAAAAGAGACCATGAGAACTTGTAAATATGAGGAGGGAATGCATGGAAGAGAGAGGGGATAGGCATGGGTACACAGAGATCAGGAGTAGAAGGAAAATACAGTAGCATGACAAGAGAAAGAATGAGGCAAGAAAAAGCAGGCAAGAAAGTAAATGAGCAAGGTGGGGAAAAGAAAGCAGCCCTTCAAGACAAAACTCTTTTGAAAGACAAACTAAATTCCCTCATCAGTTGAAAGCCTAGCCCTCCTTCCTTTGGATCCCTTTCATTCCCTTTGTGTGTATCACCCTCACGCCTGGAGAGCTTTTCTAGCTATATTCAGTCCTGCTCTGCCACAGAGCAATGAATGCATGTCTCACATGCCACACAGCCACGACATCGTTGGACCAGGCACAGCCAGAGGCACCATGCATTCTCTGGACCTCCTCCTCTACATAGCTCACATGGCACTTGAGTTTGCGGGGCAAAAAGAGCGAGGGGGTAATATACCCCCTCCCACTCCCAATCTGGCTCAGATTCCTGGTTGCTCCACAAAAGGACTGGGCATATTCTTTGTCCTCTCCCAGACTGATCTCTCAGGTGAGAAACTGCTCATTGGGACATGTGAAACACACATTCAGTCATGCAAGTGAGCTTTTCCTTTGGTCAGGTGCTTTTCATTGGAAAGCAATAATGTAAGCATGGGCTCGTCTTTCAAGCAGAGTAATCAGCCACTGGAGGGACAGTCTGACCAGATTGACCTCTGACTTTAGTAAATCCCCGTGGGTCAAGTGAGGAGGTCAGCACTGGGCCAGCTCAATAATGGGGGAGGGACCGGTCAATGAGTGAACACCTCTGTCAGTGGGTGCGTGTGTAATAGGGGTCAGTGGCAGGTAAACCCTCAGCCTCTGCTGTTGTTTATTCTAAGGCGCCTAGTTAGTGGCGCCTCGGCAATGTGAAACAAACGTGTGTGTGTGTCCATGAGTGGAAATGAGATAGGGTGGGAATGATGACAGATGGGAATGTCATCCACCCTCTTATCATTAACGTGCCTCACCTTTATTCAGCCTGACACACATAGCCATAAACACCCTCAATGACCCATTAACACACACATGCTCATATTCGCACATAAATCAAGCAGAAAGAATGCACCTGTACTCACAAAGCTGTGCGTGTATTCGGAAAAGTTTGTCCAGGAAGCAGCTCAGTTTGGTAAAAATCACTTATACCGACATCCAAAGTCAAAGTTGGTTTGTCAAAACACGGAAAATATCCTTTTGATTAGAAGGCGTCCTACTGTGGTTAGTTTGATTTAGATCAACATGATGTCAAGAAATTGTTGGGGATGGTTGAAAATGAGTGTCCTTAATGGGACATAGCTTTGAACTCTGTAACTACAGAGTGATTATGTGTACACACACAGACAAAAAAATGTTCGCCGCTGGGCTGCTCAACTTTGGGCTGATCCAAAGCTTTTTGGCTTCCGGGGAAAAACAGCTGCTGACCAAACACAGAGCGACTCTGTTCAGTGGCTTTTAACAAGCACTCTCAAACTATGTTCATATACATACATGTCAGTCTCTCTCTCTATTTCACACAAACATGCGCGCTGAACCCATACACTGAACCCTCCACTGCAGTAAGCAGCGTGTTGGGCTTCTTTGTGCTTATTTCAGCAGCCTGTTGGTACAAATAGGAATTCATTAAAAAAAAAAAAAAAAAAGGGAGAATCAGATATGAGAACGCTGAGTGCTGCATTCCCCTGTTGTTATTATTGCCAAATCGAAGAGAGAGGGGCGGCTGGTAATAAAAGTCATTAAATGAAATAGAAAAAATGCCTTTTAATAGGGGCCTTGTCACTGTGGATTTAGTAGCCTTTCTATCGCCTGCTCCCCATGCTTCATACCCTGACAGAGTAGAGAGGGGCAGCAGCTCTGTGGAAGGAGGACTGGATTCCTAGACAGAGTCAGCCAGCCGAGGAGCTGTGCTGACGCACACCCAGCAGCCACAGTCTGGGACAGGAGACAAGTCATTCTGGAACAGGGACCGGGGCAGACGTTACAGAGATCAAGCTCTGGAACTTTATAACTTTAGCTGGTTTATTTAAACATGGGTCCCTGCACACAGCTCTTGTAGTCTGTAATAGGGCGCAGGGTCATTTTGAAGGGAGGTCTTTGGGTAGTAAGTGAATAGCCTGGCAGTAACAAGGCAACCAGGGCTGGACTGGGTAGCGATGATTTAAGAGGGGAAGGGAGGAAACAACTATGTCTGGGACCAGGAATAGGACTGGGACAGTGGCTGGCTCCAGTCAGGTAGACGGAGTGGAAAAAAGCAACGCAGGCGTTAGTACTTACTTGAAATGCCAGGACCATCATCTGGTGGTACATCTTGGGTACAGTATTGGAAATGTGGAGAAAAGGAGACCGTTATAGCCAGGTGTAGAAGATGGAACATGGCTGGCTACAGGAACTTATGGTCTTTGGTGGTAACAACTTGTCTAAAGGCCCGTCTGGGACAAAGTCTAGATAGAATTTGAAGCTGAGGCAGAAACCTGAAACTAGAAATGGGAACCTTCTGGAGAATTCAAGCTAAGAACATGACACAGCTAGCAGACAAACCAGTGGTCATCTATCACTCGACGGGTATGGCCTGGTTTTGTCACAGTCAGATTTTGCTTTATGGGCTCCACTCCCTAGAAGAGACAACCAGACTGAAATCTGGCAGACTGCTGTCTGGTTGTCTCTGCTAATGAGCTAGAACACATTATAACCAAAATGAACGTGATTAAAAACACATTTCAGATTAAGCTCATTTACATAACATAATATAGCAATATCAAACACAAATACTGTGGCCGATAAAATACAGTCTTTTCTCCAACATTTGAATGGCCCCATCTGTATGTGCGGACACGTTCTCACACAAAGATAGATGAAGCAAATGTATTTCCATAACACAGCTGAAAGGTATCCTATCATATTTCCATTCGGCCAATATAATGGGACAAAGACCCGGAATCTGCTTCTCCCATCCTCTCTGACACACACAGCCAGACAGAGAGGGCATTTTCCTCCTAAGACTCTTCAAATGCATGCAGTTGCTGCCCCTTTCTCTTGGACAGCCAGATGTTTACACTTGCTCCAGGCTCAGGCATGTTTCCATGACGTTACATGTCCAAGGTTCGTCACATGCCGAGGGGTAGACCCGAGGCACCCGAACCTGGATCATTGCTCCATCAAAACTTGCACCTTGGAGTTTGGTGCACAGATGGCATCCGTTGACCTGACTTTAAGGTTCACTTTCCCAGATTCCTCCAAACAGGTTTCTCCTAAGCTCATCATTTGAAAGAAAATGAATCATTTGAGGTGATAGTTTTCAAAGTGACTGAGGTGTACAGTGTCAGCATTTCTTCAGGTCCTAAGTCATAAGTTTCTAGTTTACAGCACGCTGGTTTCTCACACACCAACAACATGTTTGGAAGCGTTCTGTCTCCTTGTCTTTGGTAGAGGGCATGTGGGCTCATTCTCCATGGGCATTGTACAAAGATAAAGGAGCTCTCTGGCCCAACAGGAAAATAAAACCAGATCCACCCACATGAAAAGAAACAGCCCACACACAAACAAGAAGAATAAGCCCTCACCCACCAAAAGCAAAAAAAAAAAAAACTCAGTGGAGCCTTGCCGTGTCTTGCTGACAACATGCTTGTGCAAGATTAATGTTTCGCATCTCAAATTCTGCGCCTTCATGGACCAAATGCTTAAAGATTTCGGGCCTCAAGAAGCCTTTTGAATGGCCTTGTGAAGGAAAAATGTGTGTGTGTGTGTGTGTGTTTATGAATGAGTGAGTTCTTGCACAAACAAGCTCAGTGTTGCTTCAACTTTGTAAGTGGCACAGATTTCTCCTTGGCATTTGGCTTACTGCTTTGTAACACAAACAATAACCTCCTAGTGTGCGCAAATAGTCTTTGTTTTATCAGTCCCTTTGTTTTGTGGTGTTGTCTGCGTGTTGACTTGTTGTATAAAGTGAGATATTGCCACAGCTCTGCCCGAATGCCAAGAACATACTGTATATGTCATATAAAAGTCATACAAAATGTCATGTGGATCAACAGCCTCTCTTTTAAGGAGCTAAAAATAAGTTTCAAAGGAGTCTTTGTTATGATTTTCTCCATCTGTGTTTTCAAGAATGGAACGTTTAAAAAAAAAAAAACAAGCAGGGAACCACCAGCCCAGTTGCCATTTCACCATTTCATTGACATCGTGAATATATATATAAAAAAAAAAATAAAAAAAATACGAGGGTGAAAGAGAGTAGATGACGCAGAAACCTAATTAAGAATCTCCAGAGCGTGAACAAATTAACCTGAGTTATGAGCATGCAGACGGAAAAGACAGACACACACATTTACATGCACGCACACAAACACACACACACACACACACTGGTTAGTCTCTGAAATAGGTGGAGCAGATGAGGATGACATTCACACTCAAACAGGCATGACTGCCATGGACATTCAGTGTTATTCTAGGCAGCGGAAAAGCAAAACATTATAGGCTATCTAGTCCAGCAGCACCACCATGGAAAATACACCAAAATAGTTTTCAGGATGTGAGTATCTACTTTCATTCGGGTTTGATTTAAAGCAGCCTCAAAGTGTCCACCTCATCACTGTAATTTCGGGGCAGCAGCGTGATAAAATGACATGCAGCCTCATGTGAAAAATTTGCCTAACAAGGAGAATTGGATAAGTAGGCTGTAGCATGTAGCCTATGCTAATGATGTAGCAAAGAGCGACATATGCCAGGCATCAGTATGTCACTCCTTGGGGACATAAGGCTTACGGTAACAGGATAGTAAAAGTGAGGTGGTGGTGTGTGCACACTGGTGGGATGTTTTTTTTTTGTTTTTCTTTTAACCTTCAGCACAAAGCCCTGGAGGCAGAAAAGGTGGGGGGGTTTAGAAATAAGGAGATGAAGGGTAAAAAGGAGGAGGAGCGGGACTGTCCATGTTCTGAATAAACGAGGCAGGAGGGGATGAACTTGACCCAGACTGGAGGCCTAAAACAGGAAGGAGGGTAATGAAGTGCAAACCTGCTTTGTCATGCCATGTTAGAACCATAGGATTAGAATTCTATAATTAGAGGACGGGGCTTCATAATGCTAGCCTTCCTTTCAGCATGATGAGCTGCTGAGTCTAAATTATACAAAGGACCAAGAGAACAGATGCTTCGATCAGAACAGGCAGGTCTGGAAGTTTTCTATTCCAGCAAATGAAGCTAAGCCGCCACACGGCACAGTCTGACTGACAAGCTGAAGGAAAGTGAAACTTGACACAGCTGTGAGATTTACTGACATTTCTGTGATCAGCTCCTAACAATGTCATGTTTGTGGCAGACTAGCCGCCATTGTGGGTCTGTTCCCCAAAGCAGCATTCCTATCTAATTCCACTCATTTGCAGTTTTTTTTAATGTATCATGTACCCACAGAAACTTTTCATACAGTTAAGAGGCTAGCTGTGTTCCACTTCCTGCTCAGCAGGTAGAGATGTGGGGGTAAGATGAGTGCTTTAAGGGCTGGAGCTGCATTGTATAAACCTGTTATGACCAATGAGCAGTGGACTGCTAGATAACACTAGCATACATACATGAATATTTATCCTAAAGGCTGGCATTGGAACAGATGAGCTAGCATGGGAGAAAGAACATGCCATCCATCTCACTCTCTTCCCATTTCTGCGCTTCATTCTTTACTTTCATACATCCCCTTCACTTGCAATCACCATTTCAATGCCTCTTTCCTCTTTTGCATTTTCCACCCACATTTTCCCTCTAGGCTTCCCCTCTTTTTCTTGATATCACCCGATCTATTGCTCTTCCCCTAAAATGCCATCCCCCTATCCCTTTCCTCCACAGCACTGATGTATGGAAAGAGATGGAGGAAAAAAGGAAAAGGCGAGTGATTAATGTCTTTGAGAAAAAGATAAATAATCACAGGAGACTGGGGGCTGGTAGTTGGCCTTAGGGGAGTAAATATGGAGAGTTTTATAGCTGCTCACTTGGGAGAGAAGGAGACGGAGGAGAGGGGAGGGGAAGGAGAGGAATACAGCGACAGCAGATCCATTCAAGTATATTAGCTTTCCTCCCCATACACAATAACCTCCTCATCTATTCTATTGCGCTACTGTCTTTCATCATCAACACTGCATCCCATCCCACTGACAGCACAAACACACAGAAGAAGCCACACAAAGCCATGCACACATGTGCGTACACACATAAACACACCCTCACAATCACCATGCACTTTTCTTTTTTCAGGCCAGACCCACTGTATGTGTTTGATGGGCCAATACATGTGGTGTGTGATGTGGTTGACAGCCCCCTCCCAGGCTGCCCTGCTTTTAAGCCCTCATCCTCCAGTGGCTGCCTGTCCCCTGGAGTAGATTGCATCTTTTATTTATCATTTGCTCTTCCCAACTGAAAAAATAAATAAATAAATAAAAAAAAATTCTGGGGCAAAAATTGCAATCAGCATAACATGCTCTCCTCCTGCTGTGTAGGAGGAGAGCATGTCATTCTCCACTCTGTGTGAGCATGCGGGATGAGACTGACAGCCCATGCAGAGACGAAGACACACACAGACACATGTACAATCCCTCTGTGCTTATCAACCCCCCCCCCCACACACACACACACACACACACATATTGACACACATGCTCTTTCACACACACACACACAAACGGTCACAGAAAAACAACCCTGTTACCTTCTTTGTTACTATTTTCCTAAGCATACACAGGGACATATCTGCTCTATGATGCCTCGCACTTTTTTTTTTTTTTTACCTCAGGCTGAGTGTTTCGCTTCCTGAATCCCCAAAAGAGTGAGCACATAAATGAGCCTAATGCTGGGGAATCTGGTAAACAGGCCAAAGAGGGAGGGAGAGCTGCCTGCCTGTCTGCCTGCTCCATGACTACTATTGTGCACTGCACATTCTCTGAGCCCACAAGAGCTGAAGCCATCTCCACACAGATTCTTTGGGGGGGATAGTAAGCCAAGAAGTGAGAGAGGAAGAGGGAACAAGGGAGAGAGATGGAGAGGGCGAGGGAGGGAGGAGGAAGATCATGCATAAAATCTTGTTTGCAGAATGCATTAAGATTCAGATGAACTGGGGAGGGTAATGGGATTAGAATCCTGAACCCTTTCCAAGGGTGGGGAGTCGGATTGACAGCTGAGTCTATTGCACTGACGAATGCAGTGAAATATTGTGGTTCTGGCAAAGATAGCCAGCCAGCCAGCCAGCCAGCCAGGCAGAGAAGCAAGCAGGGGGTTGCTGAGCCTAAAGCAAGCCATACCACAAATAATGCAGCTGAGAGACAGAAATACATCTTTGTCTTTACCAGGTGCATATAGCTTGAGCTTCAAGTGAATGTTGGGTAGGCAGCAGAAAAGCTTCAGTGTGTCTCACAAAGGTGTTTGGCAAACAAAACAGAAGCACTGTGGCTTTAAATCACCGTCCCTCCCACCCTTTCTAAATATCGTCTATTTAGCCAGCGGTGAAAAGATATAGGGGGCTTTTGTCTGCGTACCCACTGGTGGGGGCATGGAGAGCTGGAAAGACACAAAAATAGGAACAAAGTACTAAGCTTCCATTTGGAATTGCTCTGGGCCATTCAATGCACACAGCTCAGTGGGTAAAAACAAGTAGAAGTGGGCTACTATTACGGGCTTATCTGAAAATAGGCTATTCTCTCACAGCTATAGGGTAGACTGGTGTGGAAATACCCTGCATTGTTTATAATAGGCAAGGCTATGGAAGGCAAACACAAGCCCTTTACAAGTCTGGTATGTCTCCACGGAAAATGCACACAGCGCGAGTGGTGTTTGCAGGCTGTTTTCCTGCACTATTTCAACCTTTTAGTCCACTCACCGACTTGCAATACGTTGTCCACCCAGCCATCCTCCAGCAGAGTGACACCCCGTAGGAAAGGCAGCTGGGTCTCGTCATTATTGTCCCCGCTAGTTCCACTTTCCTCTCCCCCGGCGTTGAAAGACGAATACATACAGATTTCCTTCTCGCTTCTCGGGAATGACCAATATACGATCCTCCGCTGGACGGGTTCCGGGATCCTCTCGAACCGTTCCTCCACCCTTTGGAACGGCCACTTTTCCGCGACTCTGCGTGCCGCGATGTCGAGCAACGACTCGGGGTTGTGTGTTTTTCCGTTTCCCGACCCTCCCGGAGCGGACCCTGCACCGCCACACAGGACTCCTCCAGCCCGCTGCCCCTGCCTGCATGCCGGGTTGTAGCCGGGCCGGCAGCAGAGCCGCTTGGCTGAGGGCTGCTGGACTCGCTCGGCCATGATCGCACCGCTTCCAACCTGAAGCGCAGTTCCTCTCCGATCATATAAATGGGATAAGGAAGAGAAAAGGGCAATCTCGCACCGATTGTTTGCCGTACATGGAGAGACTGCCCTTATTTGGAAAGGTGGGCGGTGCCTGCGAGTTCCGTGAAGTCCTTTGTGTTGTCAAAGTAACGGGGGTGGGCGGGATCCTGGAACTCAGCCAGAGCACGAGTGGCGCTATAAAAGGATCTGGAGGCGGAATTCCCGAACGTCGGCAAATCCTTTGTGAAGCCGTTCGGGAGCGCGAGGGCGGAGCCCCGGCGGCCGACAGACTTTGAAGTTTCCTTCTTATTTGAGTTTAAAGGCGGGGACTTAATCCAGGGGCGGCCTCGCAGTTTCCCACAGGGGTAAAAGGGGGCAAGAAAACCGACTTTTTTTTTCTTCCTTTGGAGCTAAAGCAACCACCCCGGGCTCCTGCTTTTTCAATAACCACTTGATGGTTGTTTTTGAGGCTTAGGTTTTAAAGGACTTTCAGCTGTCAGAGACAAAAAGGCCACGGGAGGAGGAGGAACGTGAAGATATGAAGCCAGGCATGCTTGTCTTCCGTGGTCACATCAGTCCCTTTGGTTAGCTGTTTGGCTCAATGCAGCAGTCTATATTAAATGAATCAAACTTATCATTAAAAAGACAATCTGTGTCTTTACTTACCTTAACTTTAAAGTAGCAATCCACTGATTTTACACGTGGGGATTAATACAATAAGCAGTGTGTGGAGTGTTCAGCCCTTGGAGAACATATGTGTATTGGGAGGGAGCTCCCTAAAGTCTTAGATAATAAACTTGAGAGCAAGCATAACTGACACGTCTCTTCAACTGAGAACTTGTTACACTCTGTCCCACTGTTTGAAAGATGTGTGTATTTATTTACCAGCTGCAAGAGGCCAGTGGTCCAATCAAGCTTCTTAAATAAAGAGCAAATAGTTGTTCACAATTCAAACTTAAGATCCAAATAGCTATGACCCACTCATATTTTGTATTTAGCTCCTCACGCAGTTTTATGGAAGTGAGACTCGTTTTCTTTTGTGTGTTTGAGTCTATTAGCGTGGTAAAAAAAAAAAAAAAAAAGGATGCTGAAAATTCCTCCATGTCTGGCCTGACCTTACATTTTTCAAACAACTCTGACAAACAAACCAGTGGAGCTTGTTAACTATAAACTTGTGGTGCGGCTATTTTGTTGGTCCCCCACCCTGTCTGTTGGCCATGTTGGCTCTGTAGCTATGAGCAGGGGGCCCCTACTTCTGTGGGAGTAATACCCTCATCAGGGGTTAGGGTGTGGTTGCATCGCCCACCCCCTGCATCTCCGTGTTTGATGAGAAGTACCAGAAGCTAATGATTAAACTAAAATGTAGCAAAGAAAAAAAGTCACCGTACCGTGTATGTTTTTCCAAATTGTCTATAAAAGTTGGCCAAAACTATGCTGGTAAAACAGATTGTGTGTTTGCAATGTGTCTGTTCACTGCAAGTGTTCCCAGCTGCCCCTCTCCTTCCTCTGTGAGTAAGTCTAAAAGGCTGGCCTTTGAACTGCTCTGAAAGTGATCCACGCCGTATGGACAGAGCAGATGTGGCCTAACCTGATTTGGTTTCAATACTTCCCCACAGGAAGTTCACAAAGCCAGCAGGTCCTCCTTTGTTATGTTAGTCATTTTTCTCAGAGGGCCAGTGGAGCCTTTTGCTTTTTCCCCTTACACAGTTGTTGCCCTATCATTTGCTTAATTCTCAAGACAGAGCACGATCAGAAGTTTCAGTCACTGCCAGATGTAATCTGAATCGAGAATCTGAATCATTTGCCAATTACAAGTGTTTTATTTTCAAAGGTTTTATATTTTTGTTTTGTTAAGGTGATGTATTATTTTTTAGCATGTATTGCTCCAGCACCTGGCTTCAGATTTATTCACATATTATCAGTAAAATATATTGAATATTTTCAATTTGAAAATGCTGTTTTTTTTTTTTTTTTACAAGAGATAAAGTTTTAAAGTTTCACCTAAAATACATTAAGCATACTTGGGTGTTTTCTTTCTAGCATGTTCATAGTTTTATGAATTAAAGGACTTCAATAGGAGCTGCACTGTGGTGTGGTGATTAACAAAGGGGTCTTCTCACCTCATAGCAAGAAGGGCCCTTGTTCCAATCCCAGCCGGAACCTTTCTGTGCCGAGTATCTGATCCCCACCCCCCTACCGGATTGCACTGCAACTTTTCACCTTTTTACTTTTTACTTTAACTTTTACTATTTTTTATTCTCTTGTATATTATTTAGAGTTATTTTTATATTTTTTGTGTATACAAAGCCAAGAGTTCCTGAACTGAATTTCATTATGCCTGCATAGTGACAATAAAGATTCTTGATTCTTGAATGTGACTTGTTTGGAATGAGTATAGCTAGTGGGAATTTTGCAGTCCTTGTGATAGACTAGTGACCTCTTACCCAAAGGCTGCAACAGGGAGAGACTCCGGCACCCCGCGTTCCTGAATTGGATGAAGCGAGTATGGAAAACGGTTCAAAAACTTTGAAAGCTTTTATTACAGCTGCTTTCAACTACTGCACTGCATGCCCGTGGAGATATTTCCAAACTTAGCTGGATTTCTTTAAAACCTCAGACTTGCAACTGTCAAGCAGGTTTATGTTTTGATATTTGTGGGAAATGACAGATTTGATGTTTTTTCTTATAGTGCATTTGGCACATTACTCCACATAAATTAAAACAGATCAGTGACTGACAGCCATTTGAGAGGGGAAAATAAGTCTGACTTGATATAATTTTCATCACATTTGAAGTTGTCGCTAAAGGACTACATTGCCCAATAGTTAAGTTTTGCGTCACATCCAATCACGAGTGAGAAGTGGTGCTGCATTCAATGACATTTCTTAAATATAGTAAGTTTTTTTCAGAATACGGGAAAATAAAATTCATAACTTTTCGATATCGTATTATTAATCTTCAACAAAGCATTGAGAGAAAGGATGCAGATTTAAGAATCAAGGGATTCAGCTTAATACTATTTAGTTCTTAGCTTCGTGCGTCCTGTTTCATTAACAAAAAAATACCTTAAAATCACAAAAAGATAAAAGCAAACGTAATTACACACTAACAAACAATCAAATAAGCCAATAACTTATTTTCTATCAACCAGGCTGTGTGTAAGTAATCTGACAACAGTGCAATGGCTGTAATAAAAAAGAGAAGTGTTGCTCCTCTTCCCATTCTGCTGATGTCACCTGAATGCCTCGTGAATTGGGACCGTTTCACTTCCTGGAACAAGGAGGAGCTGGGTGTTTATCATCGTGGAGATAAACATAAATCTCTGCACTTTGGTAAGTTTATTTATAATATATAATGTTATTTAAGCTCCCTAAATAAGATTAAAACAAATATTTTATGTGTTTTTGATCGGAAGGTGCAACACTCTTGCGCTGTTTTGCCGAGAGTCAGTGGTTTCACTCCTGAAAGTTAGGCCGTTATAGATGGACAGTTACAGCTAGTCGCGTTTGAAATGTAGAACAATCTTCCGTCCACATAAAAAAACAAACTGAGCTCTAATTACTATCGGAGACTAGCTCAGTTTGTTAGCGTAAATTGCCACTTGAGTGTTGTAGCCAGAGAGAGTAGTTTGCTGTTTCTGCATTGTTGAATGCTAGCTACGACGCGAGCTGATGCTAGCTAGCCTTTGCTCATTAGCTGATAGGCTGGTCAAAAAGCGCAACAAGCCAAGTCATAAATGACATAATACTCACTGATCCCCGTTAACAATAAATGATCTGTTAAAGAAACATTTTTAAATATTTGTGTTAGCTTCACCTTATTCGCTTAAGTGAGTGAGTTAATATGTTCATGTCGGTTATGTTTCGCTACTTATCAAAGATGCAATATGCCCTGTCTTTGAGACGCCAGTACTGGATACTTTATGATAGTAAACAGTTGAGTAATAATCACCTCACCGTTCTTTACCGTGTATCTACTGTATATACGATTATTCTATATATGGTGATTGAAATGATGGAATAAACGTGGTAGGTTCGGTCTTTATCAACTACATCAAATGAGTGTGCTCAGTTTTTCAAAAATCAATCTTGTTTACAAAAACGTCAGATCCCAGTGAAGAATGCCCCTTTCAATACTTCTTAAAATTTGTCTTAGTTGAGACTACATTTTTAGACTTCAGAAATATCTTAAATGCAGTGATTCAGAAGAGAGAAGCAGAATCTTGATATATTTCCCCTTTAACAAAACTGATTATTACACTTTTTCTGTCTACTGTAGAATCGCTTGTCTGGACATTTAATGTATACACTTTCAAATTTATTTTGCCTGTAAATATACTAGAATATATATAGTAGCCTATATTAGATTTTAAATATCGACGAGGCATGGAAGTGAAAGTTGATGAAAGTGCATACTCATTGTTGGTACATTACATTCATTTTGCTTACTTGTCTACCTCCAGTATTATAACTTGTTCATAGTCCCACAATTATCTATCCGTTGTCTTTTTTTTTTTTTAGCTCGTCACATTAGCTCTGACTGTCCCTGGCTGTTTCTCATCTTTCTCAGCTTTGATTGAGCCTGCTCGTTGCTGAACAGGATGATTGATGTGCGAGCATGGGCAGAGTATGTTGTGGAGTGGGCTGCCAAAGACCCCTACGGTTTCCTCACTACGGTCATACTGGCTCTCACCCCTCTCTTCATTGCCAGTGCACTGCTGTCCTGGAAACTGGCCAAGATGATCGAGGCACGTGACCGCGAGCAGAAGAAAAAGCAGAAGCGTCAGGAAAACATAGCCAAGGCCAAGAGGACCAAGAAAGACTGAGCCCGTTGGGGGGTAGGATGAGGGCATAAAAAGAGGGACGGCAAGTCATCACGCCCTCCTTAGTCCAAATGATGACATGGTGCCCTTCCTTGTCCAGGACCAACTGTCAGAGCAGGGCTACTATGCCTCATGCCCAGGAGGAGGGATGCTGGCCCCACAGACCTGACAGTGCTGAGATGCACAGTACTGCCAAGAGGAGGCTTGTCCCAGTGGGACTCTGGTCAGCAAGCTCAGCGATCATGTTTTTATACCGATATCTCGATATATTGTGCAGCTATTGCAACACCTTGCATTCCATTGTTAACACCCCTGTTCTGCTTATTTGACTTAATGTAATGAGCATATTGGAACTTTTTCAAATCGGTCACTTGCAAGCTAACCAAATTATTTTCCAATAAAGTTTTCAATGTTGATAGGAAAACTTTGTCTGACTGGATTGAATAAGTTCTTTGAATGCAATATCAAGGCAAACCTTCAGCAATGAAACAAGAGTGCTAACAGGCTTTTATTCACTGATCAAGACGAGACTTCATTGAAAAAGACACAAATAAATATAAATGCACAAATGTGGACAAGCTCATCCGACTCAGATGTTGCACAACCTGCTCTGTCATCCACAGAAAAGATACAAGTAAATAACTGCATCCGCAAGGTTTTATGTATATGAAGACAGAGGTGCATCAGAGTGAAACCTCATCAGAAGGCACACAATAACCACAGGAAGATTGATCATAAAAAGGAGACAATATGGTGTGAAAGACCAACTTGTTGCCTTGGAATAGTTTGATTAGTGATGACTTGAAATTTTTGAATTTGAACAAACATTTTAGCCGTGTGCCGGTTGTTACTTTTCTTCTTCGTCATTGACTTTTATTTCTCTCGGTTTCACATAACTATCGTCTCTCGAGGCACACCCAGCCACAGGAAGACGTCTCGTCAACTCTGCTGAACGCCCTGTAGCAACTCGCGCCACATGAGGGAAGTATTTCTTCTTTGGAGTAAACCCAGAAACATTCATTAATCAAACTGGTGACCCTTGAGCGGGAGATTAAAGATTAACACGAACTTCCAACTCTGTATTGAATGTAACTAGAGTTGCATTTTGGAACATGTGAGAAATGATTTCATGAGTTATCTCCCAAACATGAGTACACTCGAGGTAAACCTACTTACTTAAGTTTTTTCCTTTTATTCGCAGATCTTTCAGCAACATGAAATTAGCCCATGAAGTTAGATTCAAAATAAGAGAAGCATACGGGTCCTGGGTATATACAAACGGAAAGGAAAATGGCAACCTCCTTTAAAATGTAGAAAAGTCCAATAAAACTGCATGAAATGAACACTTCTCTGAAGGTAAAAGTCGAGTTGATTGAACCCTGGTAATTTCATCGTCATATTTTATTTGCGTCATAGAGAGAGAGGAGTTTCAGAAATCAAATCTCCACTAGAAGTTTATGGTGGGGCCTTTTCTGGTGGATTGCGTTACAGTGCGCTGCAGTTTCAGTCTCTGTAGATGTCTCAGTCTATTTCTTGGGAGTGGGTATCCAGGAGCCAGGCTGGAACGTGCTTGCAGTGCTGGTTGGCTCTTCGCTCATCTCTTGCTTGCCAAAGCTGGTGGCAGCTGCATGGCCCTGCGCCGCAGTCTTTGCGGAAGTCGACACCAGACCTTCCTCGTACTCCTTAGCCTGTTGAGCTAGATCTTTCTCCTCCACCTCCTTGGCCTTCACTTTGATCTGCTCCCTCTGGGACTCGTTCGCCATTAGCTCCTGTGCAATAAAGAGATACGCATTCATGCCACGTCAGGGTCTCTGCATGGATTATCACAGGAAACCAAAGAATTTCCAGGACGTTTGTCACAGAATGATGAAAAACAATAATGAAAATGGCTAATAATTATCAAATACAACTGCTGACAGTACACAACAGTAATGCAAATAATGCAATTACATGACCAAAGCCCAGACAAATGTCAGAAGACTGATGGATGAATATTCTAATTATAGAGTGAAGCATTTTAGTCAGCACATTGCTAAAATCTTGGCGCACTGAGTCATGTCTGGAAAGTGGGGATTTTTCATTGTTTGAGAATATAAGAATATACTTTAAAAAAAAAAAGGACTGCAATTTCAAAAGTCATAGCTGTCTATGGTATATACAATAACATTATAGAGTCCTAAATACATTTTCTTTGACAGAAAACTTCAACATCTTGCACCTTTTGTCATGCCACGTATAAAGATTCTGAGCACTTGGGTTGGGGAGATATGAAAAAACAGATTATTCTTTTTCTGCTCTGCGAACATAATACCGTATCCTCAAAATCGTTAGGTGAGGATCAAACAGGAGTCCCCGTTTGGTGGCTTTTTGAAACTTGGGAGTTATCGAACACCAGCCAGCCACATTGATATTCACATTGATGTGACTGGTTACATCAAGTTTTGAAACCATCAACCACGAAGCCTAGCCTGATCTACAAAGGTCTGTGGAGTTGGAAATGTTTGGCGGGCAGTTCCCAGAGGACTTGTAAAAATGGATTGTGGCCTCAACATTACTTGCTGGAACTTCCAAGCTAAAGCAGTGATAATTCCCCCTCATCATTATTGACCTACCTCTCTCTCGTCTTAGAGCTGCCCACTAGTTAGAAGAATAATGTAGAGGCACTCAGCAGCTTCCAGGAACAAATGTGTGTATCTTTTAAGTATGAAGTAGAGCATTCACTTGGAAAATAACAAGCTCCTTCCGTAAATCTATAGTACACGCTTTCAATAAACCCTGATTAAAAAAGTAGTCCATGGCACAGATTGCTAAGCTAACAGGACAGGAGGCATTTACAAAATCAACAACCCTTCCAACTCATGGAAACAATTATAAACTGATCCGTCAACTGGTGGAATAGTTACCCACTGCAGCCGCAGCTATTGTCCAGTGATGTTAGCCTCGCCCAGGCTCTGGGAGCCAAAAAGGAAGGGAGGAATGGGCAAAATGCTGTTGTGTGCTGGCAAAACCGAAGGACTGGAAAAGAGAGGGGAGAGCTGTGGCCAAAAAGCCTTTTTTTGGGGAGGGAGACAAACATACTGAGCTGCTTTTCCAGCCTGTTAATGACAGGATTTAATCCAATCAATTTATGTCGGTTTGGACCAGGAAGAGAGGGAGCGTGACAAGGGGTAGGGTAATGTGCTGGGAGTGAAGCCTTGGCCACATCAACACTGTCCAGCTGTCGATAGCAGCTATTGGGCAGACGCAAGGCAGAAAATTGGAAGAGAATGTTCTGGCAAAAGAGGAAGGGGATGGCACTGGCTACTGGCAGGGACCGAGGACAGAGAGAGAGAGAGAGAGAGAGAGAGAAAAAGAGTGCCTGGGCACTGGCCTTCCAAGGGATTTCCTATAGACCCACATTTTACCAGCCAAATCATTTCCAGCATTCTCACATTTAAAGAGCAATAAACCCAGTGAGAGGAACACAAGGGGAAAAACTGCACGCCTTCACCATTCCCATCTTGGAGTCTGCCAGAAATAAAACACAAAAAGCCGAGATGCAGGCTTCTGCTGGAAAAAAAAGAAAGTAAACTAGGACATGGTGTCAGTGAGCCCCGTGCTCGGAGGCTGTTTCTGCTCTCAGTCTCGCCATCAATGCGCTTTAGCTGCTGTTTATTTTAGCACCTGTCCCCCAAAGTTCCTGGATTCGGTTAGAAATCGTTACATAAAACAAATCAAAGCTTTTCCTTTCCGTCTTTGCTTCTTTCCCTCCCCTGTAACTAGTCCCCTAGAGTCCAACCATCAGCGTAGCGGGAAGCTTTGGCGGCGGGGGGGGCGGCACGTACCTCTATGGAGGGGGGCTCTTTCCGTCTGCCTCGGATCCAAGCTTGAAGAGAAAAAAGACGAAGAGTGAGAACACCTACATGAACATACGCTGCACAAACAAAACCTGCAGTCATATTTCAAGGCTGCAGCTGCAGCTACAGCATCACTGAGTTTGAGGGCGCTCCAGTGGCTCAGGGTAACTACTGAGACACCCAGCTGGTTGGGGGAATGTAACCAGGTTTTTTTTCCCTCAAGTTTGTTTTGTTTCATGTCACTTGGTAAACTACAGGGAAACGTGCAGAGCTATAGGAATGATAAACTCAAAGCATTAATACCGCTTTGGTCTAAGCAGAGCAGGGCCACTGAGCTCTGTGTCTCAGCAGAGAAAGTGAGGATCTTCTTTGAACAAATTTAAAAGTATTCGTTCTAACATTCCTCATCAGTCCCTCCATCCCTCTTTCTCCTCCCGAGCAGACCTATGGCTGCCTGTCATCTCTTTATCCGTATAAGAAGCTCTATTTTGGCTGAGCTGGCTGCACAGCAGAGCAGGTTAAAGGGAGCCAGAAAGAAAAGAGGGAGAGAGATTTTGTAACTCTTCCTCCAGCTAGCGCAGGGATTCGGGGCCTCTTTTTATCCCTCTCTTATTTGCATCCTGATGAAAATGCATGAGGGATGGGGCGAAGCAGGATGAGGGGTTTAAGGTGGATAAAGCCAGTCTGAGACACAAGGAACAGTTTGTATCCAGTTGTAAGAAATTTGAAACCCTGTTTTATGGTACGGCTGTATAATGCAAGCAGAAGGCATCTTTGATAAACTAATTTCCAACCCCCAACCCGTCCAGCAGGATGAAAAAATAAAAAATAAATTAATGGATTATCCAAAAGGGTCCCAAAAGAGGCAGCCATGAATCTGTCATTCAATTTTATGTTTGCGCCACTCTGCTGGAT
The DNA here is from genome assembly GCF_027942865.1 of Odontesthes bonariensis. NCBI lineage: Eukaryota > Metazoa > Chordata > Actinopteri > Atheriniformes > Atherinopsidae > Odontesthes > Odontesthes bonariensis. The sequence continues at coordinate 18,842,618 of NC_134511.1, forward strand.
AGCTGCTGTGTTAACATTGCCATGTATCCGTGTAAGTGATAGTTACAATATGCGGCAGGGATGCTGCAGTCCAAACTCACCATCCCACTCCATCGGAATGTTGCCCTCCATATATTCATGCTCTGTAGGATTGGCCACCACCACCATCCGCTTGGCACGGGCTAGCCTTCCTGGGAAAAAAAAAAGAAAGACAGCAAGTGTGAGATAGTGATGCTCGCCAATGATGCACACAAATTGCGAAGGAATTCAAATAAACACAAAGAACTTCAGACACAAAGCTCTCCCTTTCCAGCTCACAGAGATACAGACAGACACACAGATATGCAGAGGGATGACAGTGCTGTGACAGGCCATGGATGATTACCTCGTGGCCCTCGGGCCCTTCTCCTCAGATCTCGCTGAGTGGCTCCAAATCTGGGCTAAGCCTTTATGCAAATCAGTGTTCCTTAAACCCAACCAACCACAGCCCCCCTCACTGACAACATCTTCCAATCACAGCACTCTGGCTAACAATGCCCTCCAAAATCAACATCAAGCCGAGCAGGAGACAAAAGAGGTCAGATATCACAGAGAACAGGAGAGGCACGAGCTGCACGGAATATTAAGTGCTCCTTTTCCCTATCTGTATACAGCACGGTGCTTGCTAGCAGCAAGGCCACCACCAATTATTTTGGTCAAATCTGCTGATTAGACAAGTTTGGCTGGCACATAGTGACATGGAGACACAGGCAGAGGGAGGGTGGGGGGCTATGGAGAGACAGAATAAGAGAGAGGGCAAGAGAAATAAAAAAGACCCACTTGGGTTATGTCTTTGTGTGGTGCCAGGGAGCGTCATTCGGCTCTCACAAAAAAAAAAAAAAAAAAGAAAAGAGCTGGGCTGGGCTACCCTAGTTTCCCCTCACAGGTAGTTGGGTGTATATCCATCGCTTCCATCCCTCCAAGAAATGATGAGGCAAGGAAGGAGGAGGTAAAAGCAGGGAGGGAGAGAGTGATGATGCATGGCAAACATGGCTAGGAGAGAAATGGATGGGCAAGAAAAACAACACGCTCCAAAACACAGACAATCTGTCAGGATTCCATCACAGTTTCTCCGCAGCTGAATGGACATGGACAAATGGAGGTAACCACCTCCACGCACACTGCAGACTGATGGCCTTAATGTTCACTTCAGCCATAACAGATGGGTTTGGCACTGGGACGGATGAATGATGGCGCTCTAAAAAGTGGCGAAATGAAAGTTGTGAAGTCGTTTCTCTTTTTCTGTTTTGGACAAATTTGAATACAAAAAAACCACAAAAACAAACATCTTTCATCCATGTGCCGTCTTATGAGGAAAATTTCTTTCCACACTTTATCCAGCTTCTATCGTAATCAGGTCAGCTAATTAGGCTAGTATTGCTTTGGCTCTGCCTTGGTTCCCACTAGATTGTCACTAAGGGCCTCACAAGCTTAAGCTATGCAGCATTATCTTTTATTTTCTTGCTACATGGAGATTTAACAAACACCGTGTCCTCGCACCTTATACCGCAAGGCTCGCCGAAAAACGAGTAAAACCCATATGATCCTTGCATTTGTTGACATCCAATCCTTTGGATATCTTCAGAGAAATAAGTTTTCTAGAAAACATTCACGATAGAGCAAAAACAACAAAACAAAAAGCGGTGGTCGCAAGACAAATCTTACAAATACATTTAACACGTATGCTAATTATGAGCAGATCGTATCCATATTTACATTAGGTGTGGGTGGTAACCCACTGAAATGTATTAGTGTCCCTACATGCAATGTGCTTAGCTCCAGTTAATGCCTTGATAATAGGCATAGAGAGAAGAGCCTACTTTTTTCTCTGTCTCCTGTAGGTTGCATCTCTCCCTCTGTCACACTCCGGCATGGCTCTCCTCTTGTCTCGTGACATTTGCAGCATGACTAAACCCTTTCCACAACATCTTTTATCTGTGGGTTTTAATGAAAAATACAGCATGCACATGTATTTATGAAACACGCCTGATCCTCCCATCATATACACACTGGGAGGAGGCTTGTCAGTCTGACTGGAGTGAATCCCATGCTTGCTGTACATTTTGAGCTAGATTAACTATGAAAAATGCCCAGGAAAAGACTAAACTAACATGAGAATACACTGAATCCTCAAATGCCGTAATCTGACAGTAATGAACAGTGTACGTACTGTAACAGTTGGGTTTATTAGGGAATGCAATTGTTGTACGTAGGCACTCTCTTCATGTATTGTAGCTTCGAGATTTGGCTGGCACGGCACATTTTATGCTTTGTCATATATATTAATATGTCTATATTTAAAGTATCTTCATTACAAAACAGAGAAAATTGATCTTACTAGCGACAAATCCCTGTTAATTTGCCTGATCAACAACTTTTGAAAATGACAAAAATAATAGTCAGTAGTAGGTTTTGCCTTGCATCATCAAACTGACTACCCTAAATCCATAGTGACATTATACATTGATATAAAACAAAACCCAAGTCAAATGAGGAAGCGGTTGGTCAAAAGTCCCCATAATGAGGCCCGAAATCTTAAACTCAACTTGGTGTCGATCGGTTTTATCTTTGTACCGTGAAAATCACAAATATGAGCCAGTTTTTCACAAAGTTGTTTTCTTTGTCGAGTAATTAAAAATAAATAAATGAATAAAATAAGCATCCACAAGTATTCCAATTACATTAGACAAAGGGATGCAAGAAAATCTTTATTGAGGGAAAAAAAAAAACATAGCCAGAAAATGTTTAGCATTGTCTGATGATCGACTAACTCGTACACTCTTCCTGACACATACAGTCATCACACTGGGTGTAAGCTATCTGTCTGCTTCACAGTCCTGCACCTTCCTTCTCCCCCACCTTGAGAGTGAGAAAGAGAGGTATGAAGGGTGTTAGGAGCTCTCAGTCTCAGCGGGCCCCCTTGTGACAGGTCTGCCTTCTCATCACTCACTAGGGAAAAAAACCTATTTACCAGTCAAATATACACACACACAGACACACACATACAACTGGCTGGAGCGCAGGCAGATTAACCTGAGGGACAGGAGCGAGGACGCTGCCTCTTTACCGTGAAGGACAAACGCAGCACTGCGTTGGAGAGGGGGAGGGGCCAGCGGCAGGAGGAATGAAATCCCACAGCATAAATATTTATGAGCCATCTCACCTGTCTGAGCACAACTCATCTGTGAGCATGGCTGTGCAACCGGGGGGGGGGGGGGAAACGGAGGAGACAGAGAGGCAGAATGGGTGAGGGGTTGCCGTAGCAGCCACACTTCAATCCTTCCCATTCGTTAAAATAAGACATGATGCGCTCTGAGGGCTGCTCTTTGAACCCTGAACACACCCCGCTAAACTCCATCACCTGCTTCAACACTCTCTGACACACACACACACACACACACACACACACACTCACGCATAAAACCCCCTACCTTGCACATCAGCTCCCCAGTGAGTACTGCTGGGGGCGACCTGAGTGGTTTTTCACCTCCACAATGTCATTGCGGGCATCTTGTGCCGTCTCTTTCACAGTCTGCTTTTCTCCTGCATTTTGTTTTTCGTCACAGACACAGATGTCAGGGGAGCACGCTTCAATCAGCAACATCTGGGTAAGAAGAGTCCTTAAACCTCACACATCAGAGAATGATCTCTCTGCAGCTGACCCCATGTGGTGGACTATGTCTCAACCTCCTTAGCATTCACACTATCATCTCCAGCCAACGAAAGACCATCTTTACTTGTGCTTGAACAGAGAGCGATGTGGTAAAAAGCTCCCAATGCAACAGCATAACATTCATTGTTCCCCATCAATGGCAACCAGCTTCCTCAGTTATATGCAGGGAGTTTCAGGGCTCACACAGTGGTGGAACAGCAAGCCCATCAGCTTGTGTTCAGCCAAGTTTATTCCTCTCCAGCTGAGCTGTGTGCTGGAGAAGAATGGGGGACCAATCCGTGCATCGTAATGGACAGCTTTATGAAGATGGAGTGATCTGATAAGCATCAGTGAAACAAGGGCAACCAGGTACCGATATGGGCACCCTCTCCCCTCTCTCTGTCTCCCTCCCTCCAATCTCTTTCTCTGTTAAAAAAAAGAAAAAAGAAAAATCATGGAGGGGATGTCTGAGGCCTGTAACCATGGTTACCTATTAGCCAAGAGCCCAGTGATGCTGGATGAGGTTTAGAGGGAAAAGGCCAGTCGTTGTTTTGCTCGGTTCTAGTGAGAGGAGGAGCTTGGGTGTAAAGAGGGCCTGCTGCTGCTTCTCACTTTTATTCAGCCCTTATCCTGCTTGTCCCTGTGTTGCTGCCGATTCCATCGAGGGTTGAGGGACTCATGACAGAGCAGAGCAGAATAAATCAAAATTATAAAAAAAAAAAAACATGAAGAATAGTTCGATTTCCCCTTTGCATTACTTTTAACTAAATGCAGCCATAGTTGAAAGTGGAGGAGATACTTGACCCCTCTATCCGAGACCACCCATCCTCATGGGCAGCCCCCACCACAGCCCAATGGGTTATGAAAAGGACTATGAAGAGTCAGGAAGTCAGCATTCTTTGTGCAGCTTTGGAGCTGTGTGAACCCCCTTCCTTCCTAAGCAGCTCCTCTGAGGCCCATGTGCGTGCTGTCCACCCCTCTCTGTTTACCTCCGCCACTCCCTTCCTACCCCCTTCTTCCTTTTCCCTCCATTGCACCTTCAACTCCTCCCCAAACCACCACTCTGTCACCCTTAACCTATCCCCACCTTCTCTTTCTGCCTGCCTGTTCCACCCACTCATTTCACCCTCTTTCTGTCAGAAACCATCCTTTCACTTTTACTTCCTCCATTCTTCCCCCACTCTATAATTTCACCCCATATGTCAGCGTCTCCTTTGTTCTTTGTCACTCACTTTCTGTACCCCACCTTTCTCTCCACCCTCCAATGGCCTCCCTCAGCCTTATCTTCTCTCCTTTCCCTTTCCTCCTCCTTGCCTTATTTCTCTCTGCCTGTCTGCTTTATTAAAATATTCTGACTAGAATAAGCAGCGGCAGGCTCCAGGAGACGTCTCCTTGTGTGTCAGCCTGCCTGTCAGTCTTCCTGGTTGAGTTTTTTGACCAACAAAGGGTCCTCAGGTGTTAAAATGCGTTGGATCTGAATCTCATCTAGGTCAACGGAAATGTTCATTTTTAAATGAATGTGCGGGAATCTTTTGTTAGCATCACCGACTGTGTCAAGCAGCAGATTACTTTGCAGGAGGTAAACAGTAAAACTAATTTTAAGTCAGATATATACACAGATGCAGATCTACTGCAGATAGGCAGTGTTTGTTTAATGGACCTGCAAAATACTTGAGCCACTGATATTGGATCTGAGCCCATGTGCAATTGCCATTGAAAATAAATGGGCCCATCTCTCACTTTCAGCATCCATTTCTTCAAATGCCTTTTTAATGAACTAGTTAAGCCATCCATGATGGACCACAACATACACATGCAAATATACACTTGGCAACCAGTACACAGCTAGATGAGCTAAATCCTAGAACGATGAAACAACCTTCATTTAAACCCCATGCATTGCAAGGCTGCTGATCAATTAGCATGATTTACTGTAGCGGCTCTGGACACGGGCGCTCTGGTAAACACTGACTTGGTGTCCTACTGTAGGATAGACCTTCCTTCATCACACCCAGGGGATGACTTGTGGCAGAATAAACAGCCATTTGGACCCTCGTCGCTTTCCACTGTGAGTCTTTCCGCGGAAATATGAGGCTTGAATTAATGCTCTGATGACACACAGCCATCTGTTGTTCTGTTAAGCGTGTTAGGGCATGAAGTGGAGCAAAAAACACACAATTGCTGAATTTTTCTCCCTGTTTTTGAAAATGCACACAAATATAAACACAAACACAGGCTGTGTAGTTGCCATGCTGCATAAGCACACGTAAACAATCACAAATGCATGCACTAATGCAAAAGCACACACCTCCTTCTCAGTCCCTAGAGTCACCTATCCTGAAATAGCAGAACTGAGGCCTTTTCAGTTTTTCACTTCATAGAACAGAGCTGTGGAATCAAATAAATAATAGACAAAGAGAGAGGGATAGTGATAGGATGACAAGTCAATGCTTCTTTTTTCTGCAACAGCGTGCTGCACCTCTGAAGAACCTCTGAATCTCCTCTATTCTCCACACAGTGGAGAAGACCAATACATTAAAACTGCATGGCACACACAGCTTAAATGAATAGCGCTAAAAATACATCCTTTTTACTGAGACATGAAAGGAAACTGCCTTTCCCCTGTCCAGTATTGAGCAGCCATTGATTCCAAGACAAAGGCTACACCTCCTCAAAGAGGTAAGAAAAATAGCAATCATACAGGCAATTATTTTCAAATGTGCCTGCAGCAGCCGATAATGTCAGCGCGCCTCTCTTCCTAAATAAAGGGAGGGAAGGCAGGCGTCAGAGCTGCAGGCCTGCTGCTGAAGACGAATGAGCCCATCCTGAGAATGCTGGGCTTTCATCTGGGCAGCATGACATGGCGCCCCATGCAGTGTGAGGCAGAGCAGGGCCTGGGGGACAGAAGCACACAGAAAGACAGAGCAATATAGATTCTCTATTCAGCTCTGTGGGGACAACACCAAGGCAAAGACCTTCGAAAACCAGTGGCCAGTGGCTTTCTCGTAGCCCTGCCACACACAACAATCATCGGGCCTCCACAGCCTATATCATTGTCGTCTCTATGAGGCAGCAGTATACAGCAGTCTTTTATGGCTGCTGGACCTTTTGTACAGACAGATACAGAGGTTCTCTTTTTCAAGGAGTGTACTTCATACCCTGGACTTTTCATTTTGATGAGAAGCAACATCTAAGCAGAGGGGTTTAGAAAGCTCTCTGCTGGGTCTATCTCTCCACACTGTTGAAATACTTCAGTGTTTTGAATAGAGATCAACGCTGGAATTACTTCAAAGGAAGAAAATCCAGAGGCAGCGATACAGGGGAGGGGCACGGGAAGAAAGGACTATGTGAAAGCAAACAAGAAGGGCAACCACTGATGAAATTAGATTGGACACATCCACATAAAAAAAGAAGAAAAAAAAAAGTCGTCTTCTTTTTCCATTTCTGTCTTAGCAACCATTGACATTCTAACATGTAGCCTATCCCCGACTCTCAGGATTGCTTACGCCCCAGTTTGTTAAAGTTAACAGACTGAGAGAGGTAGAAAATGGGAGCAGCAAAGCATAAAGGTAGAGAGGGATGGACTGTGCAGCAAAGATGAGTGAATAGAAGAAGTGGGCAGACAAATAAAGAGAGAAGAGAGAGACTCCTCACCTATTTTAACCACAACTTGTGCACTGCAGTGGAAAACCCTGCGGTCCATGCCTTAAGGCCCTGAGCCCCTGCTTGGCCCATCAGTTTAAGATCAAAAAGAGCTCGCTTTAGCAAGACATATGGACTGAATAATGCATCTGGGTTTTTTTTTGCCACAAGGCTGAACGGAGTAAGAGTAGTTGAAAAAAAAGAAAAGAAAACACATGCAAATATATACACCATATTTTTCTTTATTGTTTAGAATGAATGCATATATGAGCCTGTATTCGTGCCTGTGTGGCATGCACAACACTGTCGGTAAGAAGCGTTTTTTTCCTACAAGCCAACTAGCCTCTCTACAGTGTCAGTCATTGTGATGGGACATTGCATACGTTAGCCTGTAGCGTGTTAGAAGACGGCTTCTGTGATGTCTCATTTGAATAGTCTGACAGCCAGGGGAGCAGCCTTGTAATGAATTATAAATAAGAGGTGGGTGCAAGATTCCTCACAAACTGCTGAGAAAAGGTGAAGCACAAAGTCAAGTTCAGTCAGAAAGAAGGCAGGCATGCAACCTGTCGGAGGAAGGTCCCTCTTCAGCAGAACAAAATTCCCAAACAAAACAGCCCGGTTTAGTCCGTTTAGACAAATACCCATGCATGTATTCACTATATAACATCTATTAATTCTATGCAACTGTGAGAAACTTTATCTTGTATGTATAGAATTACACCATGAGAGGGAGACAAACACAAGGATGTGTACTGAATTGTGCAACCTATCAATATACACTATCTGGGAAGAGAAGGCGCTGTGCTCGAGTACAATTCCACCAAAACCTCTTGTTATGGACAAATTGGTAAATGTACTGCATTGATGTGGCACTTTTCTTGTCTTGTTGAACACTCAAAGCGCTTTTACACTACAAGCCACATTCATCCATTCACACACCCATACAGTACCTCTTTATCCACATAGTGTTACAGGCTACGCAGTGTACACACATTCACACCGATGAATGGATAGGAGGCAATGTGTGATTCAAAGCCCAAGGACTCTTTGACAAGTGGTGACGGGAAGCCAGAGATTAAACAGCTGACCTCCCCGAATGGCAGATGACCACCCTTCCTCGCGAGCTACAGCGTGCCTCAACTGTCTGTAACGGCTAACTAACAGTATCATAGCTGAAACTCACAACGATCTTGCTCTTTGACCTGTAATTTCCAACTTGTGACCTTATTTAGGAGCCCTACGGATGATGACTTCTAATGGGGGAACGCTGCAATGCCAACAATCCTCCTCTTCCCATAATGGGAAATTCTACTGATAATTAGAAAGGCAACTAGAGAGTAAGCTTGGCCATCAAGCTCACATGGCCAACAGGCAAATTATTGGCCTTTAAGACAGAGACAGTGCAAAGGACACCACCGGCATCCCACAACAGGATTAGCCTGACACAAGTCTCCTGCTTGGCTTGAGCAGCACATGCAGGAACACTGCCATGTCTCAGTAGGGATATACGACTTCCTTATAAATCCTCATGACAGACAGGTAATCCTTTGAGAAGCAGCAATTGCAGACTTATTTCTCTTTAAAACACTTGGGACAGTTGTCTTTTATAATCCTTTTTTGCATTGAATGAAAAGTAAGATTGTATGAAAAACTCCAAAATGACCATGTTGTTATTGAGACAGATCCGCTATCTAGCGGCGACATTATGATACTACAAGAGCGAAAGGATAAAGTAAAGTCGAATCGAGAGCAGCATGATGAGAGAGAGTTATGACACATTGATGCAAACACAAAAACTCAAACGTGAAATTTTTAAGAGTTTGAACTAGAACTCAGGAAGAGCAGCTAAAATGAACACGAAAAAAACAGGGGCAGTTTAGTTTACGGGAATGACAACCGGCAAAGTGTGAAAACGTATTGTCAGGGACATGATAAGGTAAACCACTGCTTTTAATAGCCTCTAAAGAAAAAAATATATAATATCATCTTCACTTCGTCTACATCTGTTAAAATCAAAACAAAATCACAACAAGCTAATTTTAGCACAAGTCTTATTTTACCTGTCCACGACTTCTGTTCAGGGATAAAGTAGTATTTATTGCCCAAATGGTCTGTCCCAACATGGTCGCGTACTACTCCAAAAGTACGCCTCAGAAATCCAGCAATTCTGCTCATCTTTACAGTACAAACCAAAGGTTCTGGAGAAAATTGTTTCTCCCTTAGCAGTTGACTGTCCTCTCACGCTCTTGTTTATGCAAGGGCTTGTGGCTCAGGAAGAGAATTAACAAACTGTGTTGTGATTGGACGGCTGTACTTGCCCAGCCAATCATCGCTTTTGTGATAGAATGAGTGTTATAAGCCAACATGGCGACTTATTGTTTTGAACGGAAGCAAAGCTAGCTGGAATTGATACAAAGTAAGCAATTAATATACAAAAGAGCAGCTTAGAAATGTTAGAAGAACACATTTACGTTTCACGCAAATGCTGACACAATATAATGCTTTGTTAAAATTGCAGATATTCGGTATGGATTAGAAACACTTCATTGTAGGTAACATGTTAGCCTTCGAGCTAGGTTAGCTAACGGCTCATGTAAAATATCCAATCCTTTTCGAAGTCAAAATCACTTTGTGCTCAAGTGGAAGCAATGTTAGGATTTTTGACCGCAAGGCAGGCTGGTCTGGATGACCCTCTCCGACTGAGACGTGCAGAGTCAACAAGAAGGTGAGTGTAAAATAGTGGTTTTTTTTTTTTAAAGGGACATAAACGCTTATGTATTTTATGTTGTAACGATACTGGATAGCCTTAATTTATTCAAAGCTGGGAACTTATAGGAAGCTTTCTACACACGCCATTGTTCATTTGAAGATTGTCGCACATGCAGGTGATACACATTTGATATAATTTTTATTAATGGAGTCCAAAGATTACTTGTGGTTGTGGAATAGCCACAAACTCAAGGTTGATCAGTTTAGAATTTGAAGAAAAACATAGTTAAAGAGAAGATTAAGCTAAAGCTAAGCTGAACTGGTAGACAGTAACTTCCTTCTGATATATTCCATCAACTGCATTTTTTGTAATATCGTTTCATGTGAAGATGACCTTCAGGGATCTTTTTCTTTCTGTATCTCCCAAGGGTTCTCAGTTTGAAATTAAATCCTGAGAGAGATGTGGACCGAGTCCATGGAAATGGCATTAATACCATCGACATTGATGCAATTGAGGGCAGATAGTAAGTATTTTTAGACTCGAATTATTGCATTTATATTAATCCATATATAACTATACCTCTGGAATTAAAGTACGATGGGACTGTGACATCTAATCCGATTTTGATGACCTTGTGCTCCAATTTAACGATGCCAATTCACTTAACTCAGAGAGAGACAGGGAGAGAGAGTGCTGGGGAAAAAAACAGTTTAAGAGCCCATGGGGCAGTTTGTTTGCAGCATTATAGTCAAACAGTCAGACAGGCTTAATCATTCATTCAGTTTATCAAACTTGTTTTTTTATTAGCTCTCACCATGTCTTTGAAAAATTACCGTCTGGCTTTTTGAACACCCGCAGCACAGAGACAGAATGTGTCAAGTTTGTAAAACACCTCAGGCTCAATATGGATATGAATAAATAATATATTTTAGTTCTCCTTGATTTAAGTGCTGCATTTGACACTGTAGAACAGTCCATTCTCTTAGACAGACTTCACAGTCTCGTTGGCATGTCAGTCACTGATTTTAAGTGATTTAAAGTGGTTTATGTTCACTTTTAGGTCAAACATGGTTTTCATCTGTTCTCTTTACATGCTTCTTGCTGGAGATGCCATCTAGAGGCACAGCATCAAATCCGTCGAACCATTTTTAGTAACTTTTAAACTTTGCCACAAAGTGATGGTTTTAAAGTTTGATTGCACAAAACATATGAAGCTGCCTGAAAGCAGCAAGGAAGACTCTGGACACAGATGGTAGCGATTGCTGTCAGAGAGCACATTTTGAGTTTGCTTTAAAACTTTTCTGTCAAACAGGAAAGATTACCTTGTCTTCTTATTCCTCATAACGTTTTTCCTCTGTTTCTGACTATACACGAAAAATCCATCCTTACATTTTTACAAAGGGGTCACAGATTATAGAAAATAAGAATTCTTCGTAGGAATGGTGAAATACGTATGTTGGATATGGTGATGCTGCATTTGAAGTTAACATTTTCCATCTGTCAGCATGTTGTCTGGAGGTGCAGATGGAGTAATTGTCATCTATGACCTGGAGAACTACAGTGGGAAACCACAGTATACCTGCAAGGCTGTCTGCACAGTAGGCAGGTAAATGCTACCCAGTTTACTCATTTCATCCACTAGAGGGTAGCATTCTATTGAGATTTCCCCGCGCTTCATATGAGCCAGCTCAAAGGCTTGTCCTTCAGATGCAACTTTAACATACAAAAGAAGTCATTCTTATCCTTCACACTATTGTTGCAGCATTAACAAAATATCCTCAGAAACCCTGAATGTTTTTTTTTTCTTTCTTTTTCTCTCAGGTCAAGCCGATATGTCCACAAATTCAGTGTGGAGACAGTCCAGTGGTATCCTTGTGACACAGGAATGTTTGTCTCAAGTTCCTTTGACAAGACAATGAAAGTCTGGGACACAGAGACTTTAAAGGTGAGCCAAGTTGCCTCCAAACTTATTTACCAGGTCTATTTGGATGCATTTAGTTTTTGTCAAACCCAGCTTTGAAGTGGTGTAGACATAATTACAGGTACTTTAATACAAAGGCAAGCATAAACTCACAGAGTATTGCATCACATTATCAAACCGTAACACATGGCTCCACTGTACTCGTGTAGAACTCTTTTTTTTGTTCTTCCTTTCTTTCACTCTCTGCTTCATGCTTTCTACCTTTCTGTGCCACATTGTCCCATATGGCAGGCCAGGAGCTGTGCTAGAGTTACACTGGCACCACGGTTACCTCAAAAGGTCAGGGAAGGGACAGAAAAGAACCCATCGGCCTTTCAGTTTGTTTACTCTGTTTGTTTCTGTCTCTCTGTCCCACACAAATATACACACACACACACAATCCTATGAAATGTCTTGTGTGTTTTGCATTGTTGTGCGCTTTGTCTCTGCCTATGTGTGGCATTTTCATGCAAACAGAGACTCCTCTGTGTATGCATGTGTGTGTGTGTTTGTGCGCGCCCCCACCCATTGGCTAAGTCCATGCTGGTGCTGGCACACACTGACAGATGGAGCACAGAGAGGCTTTTTATGTTGGCTGAAGAATTTGCATTGTAACCACCACTGCTGCCTGAGTGAGCTGCCCTCTGAGCGCTGAGCTGCTGCGTCTTTTCATTTTGCCTATTTTATGACCATTTCTCTCATTGAACGGTCCCCTCTGGTGAATTTTATACCACTATTAAATTTCAAGGCCAGTGTTGTACATTTAATCGTAAGATAAACTTCTCATTCAGCGTACATGTGCAAATAAGCACAGCCCTGAATATATAGATAACTGCCATAACTTACCATATCTGTCTGTCTCCCTCTTTTTCTTTCGTTGTTGTTCTTTAGCCCGCTGAAGTATTTGAGTTTGAGGGCAATGTCTACAGTCACCACCAGTCCCCCATCGCCCGGAAGCACAGTCTCATTGCAGGTGTGTTGAATGCATTCAGTTTTTTGCTGATCTCGCTGATGCATGACAAATCAGCTGGACAAGCTCCTTGTATTTCTGTAATTGTGTCCTCAAAAGCACTGAACTCTCATTACAGGGTGTATACAGGTATAAACAAGTTAAATTTAAGACTTTTTAAGACCTTTTAATACCACTTCTAAATGAAATTTAAGACCAGGTAAACACACTGACAGTATGGTAAAATAACAAATGACGGTTGAGTTTAAGAACATCGGCTAAATGTGTGCCATGCGAAAAGATCACAAAAATGTCATCACTGTCCTGAATTAAATTTATTACAATATTTTCAGAACATTTAAGTCCCATGAACAAATGCATATAAAATCAAGTAAATATATTTAAAAAAAAAAATACTGTTCCTTTATAGCAAGAAGAAAAATACACAAATATTTAAGACTCATGCAATCTGAATTTAAGACAATTTAATACTTTTTAAGGTCTTATTTTCAGGAAAATTGATTTACGACTTTTTAAGGACCCACGGCCACCCTGCATTACTAATCTTGTTTGTCACTAGTTTGGTACTCCAAGCAATGTGCTACATGGTGCTTCACAAAACACAACTTCCTTTTACCTTGAATCCGTGTACCCCAGGTCGTTAAGTGACACGTACCTGGAGGGGATTGAAGTGGGCCAGAAGGTGGTTACACATGAACAAACCTCAGTAGAGAAACATTGTTGGAATCTCGGCGTTCCCAGGTCACTAAGCCGGAACAGCAGGTTAATCGTGCCTGCGGAGTGTGTGCTCCCCCATGAGTTGAGAGAAGTTCTTTGTCACTTACGCGGACTTGTCCCATCAACACAGCTGTTTCCTGGCCAGAGACATTTTTTTTTTTTTGTATCTCATGATTACTTCTCAAAGATGCTTGTCAAACAGGTTGCAAACATCTCCTCAGTTGTCTTTTTCTTTTCTTTTTTTTAAATCTAGGGAAATGCTTTTAAGGGAATCTGTTCCTAAATGGCATCTCAATCTTATCAACGCTGTATCTTTTGGAGCTGTTAAGAATTTAAAAAACGTGTAGGCTAATCCTCTAGGTTTTTGTAGTAACGACCAACTTCCTTGCCATCTCCCATGTCTTCACGGGAGGAGGGTTTGGGTGTGTTAGCCCTTTATTATCAGAAGATCGAATCAGTGAGTTTTCATATTTACCATAGCTTATCTGTGAGAATCTGGGTTTCTGCTTTTTTATCCCTCTGAGTCACCTCCCCATTATTGAAATTAGTATGAAGACTGATTTTTAAGGAAAAAGGTCAAATTTGTCGATTATTGAACAGTAGGAATATTACATTGAAACTGTAATTTAAAGGATCGGAAGTACTCAGCATATGTGATGGTCTTCTATGTCTGTTTTTTTTATTTTTTATGTTTCAATGAAAAAAAAAACAAAAAAGCATTTCTTCTATCTGAACGATCTCTGTGTCTTTATGTTTTCAGTTGGAACCAAAAACCCTAAAATCCAACTGTGTGACCTGAAGTCCGGTTCACGAATTCATGTTCTTCAGGGTTAGTTCACCTTTTCTTTGCCTGCTTTATAATGCATGAAGTTTCTGGATCCTTTTCATTCTTTTATTTATTTTAGAATTATGGGATCAATGTATTGTTGTGTTTTTTTTTTTGTTTGTTTTTTTAATCTGTTTACACAGAATATTAAACAAAAAGTTAGAAAACACTTTAGTTTTTTTATTCAAGTGTAAAAAAAGAAAGGAAAAAAAAGAAAAATGTTTAATTCATTTTTACAACAATTCCGAATAAGCTTTGTTGCTTCACTTGTATCACTGGTTATAGGTCATAACCTAACTTTTGGTCAGTTATGCCTAATTAAATCATTGAACTTTGTAAGGTTTTACAAGTTGATCGCATAAGTCAAGAGTAAAAACTGTGCTTGAGGCTGAGAGAGCTGAGTGTCACTTGTACCAGTTTGTACCATCCCTATGTATAAAAATATGGTGATGTTTGTGGGTGTTTTCTGGTGAAGAAATCCGCATAGAGGATATTAGGAGTTACAGTGACCTAAAAACTTTTCGATAGTGTTCAGATTTCTGCCAGTTTACATTCCAACAAAGCAAAATCTTGGAAGTGTACAGCCGAGTCATGGCTTCAGAATAATTCAGTGGAGGTCATGTTGTGACCCAGCCCAGAAGAGTATCTATGTTGAGACTTGCACATGTCTGTGCACTGAAGCTCCCTAATCCGACCTGGTTGAGGATTTTCTGTTGAAAAGTGCGAGAAACCACCAGAGGAAAGGTGTCCCAAAGCACTATATTAGGGGTCTGAATACTTTGCAACAACTTTTTTTTTTGTTTGCAAACAAACATGAAGTGTGGAAACCTTTTCATCTGCTTTTTATAGTTGTTTACACACATTTATGTGATAACCAGTAACGTATTTGCCAATGCAGGTCACAGAGCAGAGGTGCTGTCTGTGCGGTGGTCGCCCAGATACGAGCATATCCTAGCCACTGCCAGGTAAGCTCAACTTTTCTTTTCCGTTCTTTTCCGACCCCAGTTTGCCCTTCAAGCAGCACAAAGTGTAAAAGCCCGCCGTGTTATCCCTCAGCAGTATGTGTTATCTCAACTCGCAGCCATCTGGCCACATTTAAACCTTGAGTCAAGGATTATAGTAACACATCACCACTAGATAGGCACTGTGGTGCTCTTGTTGCGTTGTTGGTTTAGCATATGGTAGATACAGTCCCCTCCTGTTTTATGCCACATTAGACCTGCTAATTAACCCACTGGGATCAGTGTGCTTGTGTGCCTTTGGACTGTAAGTGATTTTGAAAACAACTGGCACAGAGAGGCACACAGAGAAATGTATGACACGCCCTTATGGACCAGCATGATAATTCCCAGAGCAGTGATGTTAAAAAAAAAAAACCTGAGCTAACACACTGTTGTATACGAAAACACGTCAATCTTGAGCTTCCACTAGGTATTTCTGCTAGTTGAATGTGGCTAATGAAACCCATTATAGAGTGGTGTCTTAGAAAGTGAAGTGCACAAATAATTCCTCAATTTTTTCCTTTAAGTGCAGACAGCAAGGTGAAAGTATGGGATGTGCGTCGTGCTTCAGGTGATCTATTCACTCTGGACCAGCACAATGGAGAGAAGTCGAAAGCCTCCTCCGAGGCAGGTACCGTTACTCGTCCACTTTTCTCTCTCATTCAGCATTTCTGCCATTGTTCATCCTGAAAGGGCAAGACTTTCCTGTAAATCACATAGCCCTTATTCAGAGAGGTGGATGTCCTTGGCTATTCAAGGACAATGGAACTTTTTTCAGTAACAGTTCCACACCTCTTTATATCAAAGTAGTTTAACTTTCACTGTCCAGCTATTTTTGCTCAGGCACCCTGTAATATGCTGTATAACTCACAGCAGTGCTGGATGGACATTCTGTTGTATATTCTGACATACAACAGAAACTGCGGTGTATGCAAATATCTTTTTGTACTTAGAATTGTTGGGTTCACACATTAATGTTGAAATGCAAAATTGACACGCCAGGTAAATCCAAATCGACGCTTTTAGTCATGTACTTGAGGTTTATTTGCACTACAGACACCTCGCTGCTCTCAGAGCTGTGATGTTTCTTAACTGTCAGGTTATTCAGGTTGGCACAGTACTGTGTCTGAGTTTCTGGAGGAAAGGTCGACATACTGCATTTACAGTTTCTGTCTGTCCCGTCAGAGATCGGTTTGTGTTCAAGAAGGAAATCACTTAGCAATATAGCCAGTTTATTTCAGACATTATAAATGGTAAGAGCAGACGAGGTGTTTCTGAATCATCTTTCACCATTTGACATTTGCCTTCATTTGACTGGGCGGAGTGAATGAAAATGTGAGCCTCAGAACCTTTGCACCCATACACACCCTAACTACCCTTAACTGTCATGAGTTAGTCATTAATGGATAGGGTTGAGATGTCTTTCAGTGATTTAAAAAAATGTGGTGTGGATGTAAATTTTCCACAGTGATGGAGAAAATGGATGACAAATGCAGTTATCATGCCTTACCTGTCTCTCATCAGAAAACACAGCCCATAATGGCAGAGTAAATGGCCTTTGCTTCACTTCTGATGGCCTCTACCTCCTTACCACTGGAACTGATGATCGTATGAGGTTGTGGAATAGTGCGACTGGGGAAAACACGCTGGTAAGGCATATGTATTAAGGTTTTATTCTCATAGCCCACCTTGACAAATGGTGGAATCATATGGTTGGAGCAGACCTTTTCCTTTGGCCTTTTTGCTTAACAGTCTTGAAAGATGTGCAAACAGCAACCTAATGTATACCAAAAAACGTTACAATTGATGGGATCTAATTCAAACTCTGCACTGTTCTTAGTAGGGCCATTAGTCAGACCTGCAGACCTGTCCTGTTGTGCATGTTTAATATTAGTGCTGGTTTTGACGCTTTTCTGTGTGTGTGGATTACATTATTAGATTTAAGCCCTTGTTAACTGAAAATCAAAATTTGTAGAACAAATTGTCTAATAAACAGTCCCTTTTATAACATATTGTAGGCTAATGAAGTTGTCTGAGTTAATGTGCTGCTGAGGCAAACAGCTGCCATCTTATTCATTCAGCAGAAAATGAGTGACTGAATGAATTTGAATCCTGTTTGGCAACCTGCTTGAATATTAGTTCAGTGTTTACACACCTTGTTGGTCTGCCTTTCTCTACATTAACTACTGAGGGGGGAAAAAACGCATGAATTGCTGCGTAGGTGTTGAGTTGTATTCACCATGTTTAACCTGGTCTTTACTTGCAATTATGCTGGAAATGGCTACTTACCAGGGAGCAATATATATGCCTTAGAATGTAATAATTATTGTTTACATTAAAAACAAACGAACACTCTTTCAACAACACTTTCCAAACATATTATCACCAGACAGTGCTTTGGGTAGAAGAAGTCAGACTGGGAAAGTTACCTTACTGGTTCCTTTTTAGCATAGCTATCACCCTCAAACAATTACCCTGCCAGGAATGAAAAAAGTTGTGGTATCAGTATGTCAACGGTTAGAAAAGTCACCAGCTGCTAAGGAACATTCAGCCTACTGAAAGTACTTTCTTACATCACAGCTCTTTAAGGCGTTCCACGATCAAATATTTGACTTGTTACTTTTGGCCATTTTAATAGAAAGGAGAGAAGAAATCCTGAGCTAATAGAAATGAACAAATAATAAAGGGGACTTTTTCCTCGGGTCAAGTTAACAGAATGCTGTTAATCATTTTTAACATACAATACTTTGTGTCCATATTTTCACATCCACTCGGGTAACTAAGCCCACACCGCAGAGCGTCTTTGCCTCGGGCTCATTTACATCCTCCTCTTCTAATTTCCTGCTCGGCTGCTTTGTGCCATGGTTACCATTTTTCCATCCTCAGGCTACAGCAAACGTAAGACTACAAGTGACTTAAAGGCTAGAAGACCCTTTTTTGATGGTCAAAGGTCCGACTCGGATTATGATGATATATTTCAAAATCCTTTAGCCAGATGTCAAAGGAACACATAAATACTAGTTTAGGATATATTTAGGCACTTTTATTTACAACTGTGTGCCAGTTGTTCCGGGGCTCAAAATGTTCAGTTTTAGAGGCAGCATAGCGCCTTTGAATTTTTATACACACCCTCAACTCTATTACCCTTTTTCGCTTTCTATCTCTCAGGTAAATTATGGGAAGGTCTGCAATGAGAGTCGTAAAAGGCTGCAGTTCACAGTGTCACGTGGCTGCAGCCCGGAATTTGTGTTTGTGCCATGCGGCAGCTCAGTGGCGGTGTATGAACTCCACACAGGAGAACTGGTCACAATGCTCAGGGGTCACTACAACAATGTCGACTGCTGCGAGTTCCACCCAGACTACCAGGTGAGACACACCAATGCACGGGGTGGTTTAAAAGAAAAAACCCATAGCTGTCTATAACCAGAAGCGCCTCTGTTTGTATTTCCACATATTCATTTCTGTGCTGCCTGTCATGTCTCGTTTATCTGATGCATGCTGGGAATTCACTCCAAGCTCTCTCTGTTCATCTTCTTCTTCTTTTTTTTTTTTTAAAACTTATCAGCCGTTCAGGCAATGCTGTTACAAATGTGCAATGACCATGAGACGCTCCCTGTGATTGATAACGTGGTAAAGTCAACATTTGCATCCATAAATTTAAATGCAGGTGTCCATACCAGGAGACGAAACCCGGGCTACTTGTTGACTGACTGTCACACGTTAAAACTGTCTCTGCAAAAAAGAAGTAGCTTAGTCTCCTTCATCTCTTATCAAAATCACAACAATGAGGACTGTCTACACTTTAGTTTCCTCTGTGTCTATAACATATAACACTCGGTGGGACATGGATGTGACACTGGTGCTCAGTGTTTAAATCAGTAAGTGAGCAAAACGCTGGTTTTTCCTCCAAATATTGTGCTGTTCCAGTCATTTCTGTAATGTATAGTGACTTTTGTCTTACAACACAATGTGAAATCTTATTGAGGTTCATTGTGTGAACGGCTTCACGAGTATTTACGGTGCAAACTGGGACGAAATAAAGAAAACATGAATCATAATGGTATCTTTCTGGAGATAACAGAATAAAAAACGATGTTTGCTCTCCTGACTCGATGCTGTCAAATAAGTGGAAATATTTTAGCCCGCTTCTTGTTTCTGTATGAAAGTTTAGCTTACAGGTTGGACGACGCAACACAAGTACCTTTCAATAATGAGTAACTATGCCAAACACAAAATACAGATCATTATTGTATTTATTTTTAGACCCACTAGGCTAGTACAGTATATTCCAGGCAATGTTTACAATATCAGTCTTTTGGTGAAAAAAAATGAGTTTCAGTGAAGAAGACGCTTTAGATTGTAAGATGGGCAATTTTTTGTTTTTGTTTTTTTGTCCCGTAGTTAATTATTAAACAAACATGACAAATATACAATTGGTCAAATATCCAAAAAATGCTAATATGTGATTCTCTGATCAAATATGTGTTTTGCATTCAAGATGTTCTGACTTTTAGGAGTCTGTTGATTATTTTTCTGTTTGAACAGAAATCTCCTTCTAATATTGCACTAAAATCATCTACCTTCCCTTTCTTTATCTATATTAATACTGTCAGTGTTTTTTGGGCTGACACTTACCTGTGGATCCTTCTGTGCTTGTGACATTGTTGCTGCCAAACGAAATTTCGTCATATTCTTGTGCGATGACAGCAAAGCTTCCTCTTCTTCTTCTACCTTTCTTGTTCGGTAACCTTAAGGAGCATGCAGAGGGATATCCTGCCCATGTCTTCCTTATTAGGTCATTTCTGCATCCGGTGTCATACACACACGTGTGACACATGTAGGAATGAAGTTTTGCAGCTTGTCACTCCAGTTTCAGGAAAGCACATCAAGTCCTGTAAATGCACTTTTTTTTTCTTCTTATTTAAATTTTTTTTCTCCATGCTTCATTTTGTTTTGTTTATTTTTAAGATGATCAGCCCCGAGGAACTGATGATCTCTCTTATGAGACCACTTGCTTTGCATGGACAGCTTTGAGTATAATAATTACTGTGCTTTTAGTCCCGGGTTACGCTCGACAAAGCCTCTTTTCCCCAGGTGCTGATGTTGTTGGAAGGTGAATGTTCTGTCATGAAGCTTATGGCCTTTAACACTGTTTGAAGGGACCCTTGGTATTTGTTTATAGGAGCTGTACAGTGGAGGTAAAGACTGTAACATACTGGCATGGGTTCCTGTTCTCCGTACTGCAGATGTGGAAGAAGAGTCAAACCTTGAAAATAAGGTACTGGGCATAACGATAGGAAACGATACTAAAAAAAAGAAAAGAGGGAAGATAAATTTAACTCTAGCTAGGTAAACTGAAACAGATTTAGCCTTTCTTTGCATGCTCCTTCTATTCATAGTTGTCACAACAAAGCTCCCTCTTAACGTGCCTCTGATGTAATTGATGGAGAACAAAATCTTAAGATTCAAGATTCCGGTTATCATTACAGTAGAGAACATGACATAACTAAATTAGAGAGATAGTCCCTGGTGTCACCAAGACGAAAAGCATTTAGCTAAAACAACATCAAGTAAACTAATAGCCGAAGCAGTGAAACATGGTCCAACACACTGAGATGAGGGCGAGGGAGTTTGCATCTGGAGGAATGTAATTAGCAGCACAAAGTATGGAGAATTCTACAGCAAATGCAACATTGTCATCATTCCAACATCTGGCAAAAACCATTCATGAATCCTGACTGTGTTTGAGCAACTGGACTCATGGTCATTAAAGTCAGCGTTCCTCGCAGAAGTCTTTTCAAAATCTTATCTGAAGTCAAGGAGAACCTTGGGCCGTACAAATTAAGCTTATAGCTAAATAGGCATTTTAGGGCAAGATTAGAGCAAGAAAAATGTGTTAAGTTGCATTTTGAGCCTAAATAGTTTTAAGACAAATTTAAAAAAAAAAAAAAAAAAAAAAAAAACTTTAAACCCTCGATGTTCTTATTTTGTCTTTGCAGCAGAAATTAGGTGATAGATAACTTGTGTTCGCTCGATATCTTCTTGACATTTATCTCACACAGGTTGTACTGACACGCCACCAAGTATAATTGGCCAGTTATTAGTGACATGACCAGGCCAACCACAGTCCAGGTCCTGTTGTTTGGATGTTATAAACAACGTGTGTGTGAGAGTTGTTTTAGGCGTGTATCTAATGTACCAGACCTATCTGACCCAGTTATTTAGTCTACTTATGCTATTCTAAAGTCCATTCAAGGACATACATTTCTTAGTATGAGCAGAGTGGACAAGTGCAAGATAGGCACATGGATTGTTTAGAATAATACAGAATATGAACACATAGCCAATTATAACACTTGCATTATCCGAAGAATCTAAAATCTGAAAGCTCAGCGTTAACTGGGTGACACTTGAGTTACCTCTGCTCAAATTTAACACTGTTCTTACATTCAAGAACTGCTTAGTAAAGTACCAGTTACCCGTTAGACTAAGTGGTTCTCCCTCAGACTTGATATTGTAATGGATGTTGTTAATTCCTCACAGGGTGCCGCTGGCCTGTCCACTGTGAACCCTGCCTTTCAGGATGCCTGGAGCAGCGATGAGGACTAACTCTGACGTTCGGGATGTGTCAACACACTATGCATCCAAAAAAGCTTTCATCCATCACAGTTATGTCCAAAAATGGCATAATTTCTCTTTAACTGTGGGTTTTGTCAAACTGTTCCAGGTACACCTTTGCCAACAAAGATAAAGCCTTAAAACGTATGGGAAATGTGTAAATAAACGTCTCGGTTTTTAATTATGCACACTGTTATGACAGTTTGTTTTTGTACATTTGACAGAGCATTGTTTTGTTGCTTATTTTATTTGTTGAAAGTAAAGTCATTGTAAAAATTGGCTTTGTCCTTAGACATTATAAATGAAATAGTCTCAGTACTTTTCCATGATGACCTAAAGTGATCCAGGAATGGGAAGACAAAACAATTGGGAAAGCCTGGGAAAGCAAGGGCAGATTCACACACACACATTAGCCCCTTTCACACTGACGAATAACCCGCGTTTAATCCGCTGTTGCATTCACACTGCCGACCCGGGCTGCCGCGTCAACTCGACTCGCCTTTCGACCTGCGTCGGACCCTCGTCTTTTTGCCGAGCTTGGTGTGAACGCAATCGACGCGGGTCGGACGTGGGCGTGGCGTGGGCGTGGCGTGACGAGTTTAAAAAACAGAATGGACAGCTGATTCAGAACAACAGCGATAGGTGAGGACAAGTTTCACTCTGTTTTAGCCTACATCAAGTTCGAGACATTTTTTAATATGGCCAACTGGGGAGACAAGGAGGTCCGCGAGCTCCTCAGCCTCCGAGCAGAGGACGTTATTTGCCGCCACATGTCGGGGACTATAGTGCTCTTGTATTCTCCGCATATGTTCTTCGGCGGCATCCCACGTTGTAACCATCCACACCCCGTAAAATAACATCTCCATGAACTGCATATACAATTGCAAAAACGAGTCCTCAAGGTGTATTTAACCCTACCTCCGACGCATGGATTGTGCCTACGTCATTGTACACGCCCAGCATTTTCTGTGTTTCGTGTGACGCTCTGCCACTAGGCAACGCCCCCTGAACTCGGCTTCCGGCGACACGGGTCACCCTAACACGCCAAGCGTTCACATTGCTCGACGCGGGTCGAAGGTGCAATTTGGACCCGCTAAGGTAGCGGGTCGCAGTGTGAAAGGGGCTACAGTTTGGCTGATCCATATGACGAAGCATGTTGAACCTACTCATGTCCAATCATACTCGGTCGAGTGTGAGTCCAACCTATGAGACTATAAATGCAAATGATAACCGGAAATAGGTGCTCAGTCTGACGGACTTCCTGCGGGAGCTCTGTTCCACTGAGCCCAGTGCTGATATGTTTCAACATGTCACTTCCAATAAACACTTTATTTTACTTGAGATTCCTCCGGCTTCTTCTTGAGCTGCCATCGAAAGAATCGAATCTAACAGTCATCAAGTAGCTTTTCAAGCAAAGAGAATTCTATGTTGCTCTTTCTTAAAGCAATACAATGTAACTTCTCAAAAAGCCCATTAGGGAGCTCCCCCTACAGGCTTGGAGGTAATGTACGGTTACGACACTGTCGTAAATACAACACCCTTTCGCGGCTAAACCTAGCGAAATCAGTTGAAAATAGTTTTCCTCAGTTATAACAAACTAGCGAGTCACTTTCCGAACACAGTGAAACATCAAGCAAGTACAACACAACACAAAGCATGGCAGCAAATAAGCTACTTACTAATTCAGCAGAAAGGTGGCTAGCTATGAATCGAACTTGTATCCAAATGTTTCTTTCAGCTCTCGCCAACGAGTAAAAGCTGTTCCGAGAGCAACTCTAGTCCGGTCTCTTGCTTTGTTGGCCTCTCTCGGCCTCTCTCTTTCTCTTCCTTGCTTCATCAGTCAACGTCTTCTTCCGTTTCTTCGGTGCCTCTGCCATGATGATCGTACTGACAATGTTGCGCTAGCTTAGCCTTATACCTGGGAGCGTGAGAGGGGTCTATTTGTTTTTGCGGTAGGTGTGCCAGAAAGCAAGTCGAAGTACTTCTGCTCAGCTCCCGGGCCGGTCCAGCAAAGTTACATAGCGCAGTTATTCCAACTCAGACCCCCGAAGGGCATAGGAGACAGGCCAATCGTAATATTAAAACTCATTCTAGCCGCACAATTTTTTTCAAGCTGTTATTTTAAGGTAGAAATGTTACATAGTATTGCTTTAATTAAACCTTTTCAAACTAATTGAATATTTTCATGTGACTGATTATAGTGTCTGTGTCGCAGTCATTTTTGCTTATTGTAATTTGGGACAATCTAAATATGTTTTAGCTTGTCAGTTGATTTCACGTGTTTTGTTTACACAGCTCTTAAGGGGGATTTTCAAGCTTTTTCTTTT
The DNA here is from genome assembly GCF_027942865.1 of Odontesthes bonariensis. Classification (NCBI taxonomy): domain Eukaryota; kingdom Metazoa; phylum Chordata; class Actinopteri; order Atheriniformes; family Atherinopsidae; genus Odontesthes; species Odontesthes bonariensis. The sequence goes on from NC_134511.1 coordinate 18,867,059, forward strand.
TTCTTTTTTTGTTTTTAAAGAGGTGTGGTGTCAGTCTTTCAGTGCAGCTGAGTTCAAATAATCCTCCCACAACCCTCAAGTGGGAGAAACGAGCCATTGAAAAACACAGATTGTCTCATTGTTATTCCTGGGAGTATTTGCATTTGTTTATAAATTCTGCTCTCAGCACCCACTGAAACTTACTGCAGGGGGGGATGAGTGTGAAACCCCTCACTTGGACAGATCCCTTTCCCAGTTTAACATTTTGTCTTTGGTACCAATTAAAACGTGAAATATTTAAAAAAAAAAATACAGCACATTATGGTTTGCCAGTGTAATGATATGATGAGTCTAATTTCTTCCATAGCCTTGTTCAGGTTTTCACCTGAATCAGTAACCTTAGGACATGAGGAGGGAAGTAGAAAACAACAGCATTAGGCTTTATGGGTTTTTCCTATTTTTTTTTTTCATTCAGTATTTTCTATTGAAACCACTGATTGATTACGTTTGTATGAGGTGTATTGTTCTGTCCCAAAGTTGTACATAGTTTTCGATGAGGTATCACTACAGAATGACTTACAACAGCTCAGACCTTGTTGGACGACAAAATCAGCCAATCAGCGAGCAGAGGGCGGGGCTGGCTGTAAGGTCCCACCCACGGGGGATGATAAGAACCAAGGAGACCGGAGACCCGCAGAGTGTGCGGCGTCAAACACACCTGCTGGGATGTAACAGGTGGACCCGAAGTTTGGGAAGATAATTCGACGGACCAAGAGGGTTTTCGCCGGGTGTTGCACTGAAAGGTTGGTGAATTACTGGGCTTTCTTGCTGACAAATGTTTGTCACAGAAAGGAGCGTGGAGACTGTGAGATTTAAGAAAAACCTTCAGTCGCCGGGTTCGTTACGTAGATGGATGCTAACGGTGGATTCAGAAATGGCTCTTTCTGACTACTGCGATGTTGAGGACATGGGCTGAAAGTACTTTTTTTTTTCGTTTTGATACTTGTTCTAACCACCTGAATAAGACTACTAAGACTATATCTTATCGGTAGCCTTGTTTGTGTGATTACAATTTTGACCAAGAGGGTTACTAAGTTGTACTCTTGTCCACTTTTTTATTATTGATTTGTTTTTTCCCCAGTTTTTTTTTTTTGTTGTCTGTGAATCTATTGTACAGTACACAGTGACAATGTGTGCCATGGGAGTAACAGCATTTACATCATGAATCGTGATGTAAATGTTAATTGGCGTGTCAAGGCTTGCCATTGTGTTCATTAGTACAGAGACTCCAGACAACCTTGCCTTTTTTTTTTTTTTTTTTTTTTTTTTTTTTTTCTCCCCTCTTTTTAATCGTAATGAATTGCCCATGCTGTGTTGTAGTTCCTGTTGCTTTCAGGTAGACACACCTTGAAAACCTGTCATGGAGGGTTTTGTCCAGTATACACCTAACAGACGTGGGGTGTTGCAATGATTTACAGTTACTCACACAACTGGCTAAACCATGTTCCGGGAAAAAGAAGTAATACAACTGAGTATTGTCATTTTGTTTTATTTCTAGTTGTGAGAGAAACATTTTTCAAGTTCCCCATGGCACTTTTCCCATAGCATGCTGTCTTAAACCAGTCGGGTACTGAATATTTGCCTCACTGAGCCCGAGACTGACCCTGACAATCTCCCAGGCTTTACCACATGAAATCTTCTTTACACATTACACGTATTTCGACTTGGCTCCATCGATCAGACTGTTGGGTGAGAATTAAGTGCTGTGCGTAATCGCAATACAACCAAAGTGTGAAATTTTATTGTAGAGAAGCCTTTCTCTTTGTGAAAGTGGAAATGCTGCGTTTTATGTCTATGCCTGAATGCTGGGCAAGATTCAGGGGAGGGGGAGGGGGGGGGGGGGGGGCGTGATGTTGAAAACAAACACTATTGTAAGTTGCTTTTCTGATAAATTTAGAAACTGCTGCTCATTGGACCCCCTTCACACACTTGGCTTTGTCTGCCTTTGGTGTTTAAAAGGGCAGCAAAGAACAGACGGGTGACCGTATTTTCTCATTTAGCCTAGTCTCTGATCCAGTTCAGGGGCTTGTGTGTCTGGCTATATGCAGCTTATAACCCCAATCAATCAGACACTAGTAATACTTCCTGAAATGAGGTGCCATTCGCAGGAGGAAGTAGGCCTCTGTGCCGCATGCTTTTGAGCAGATTGGGTCACACTAGTTTCTCAGCCTCTTCGAGCCCTACTTCCTGTTTAATCTTTGTAAGGGACAACCTGGCAAAGATGTAGCATTTCCCCTACTTTATTAGCTGAAATGTTCATGCATGTTTCGCAGAGCTGCCAAATAGTGGGACTTGCCGTCCTAGAGTACAAATATCACTGAATAATTCTGCGCTGGGCTCTTTATCCAAATGTCAGTGAACTTGTAACAAAAAACTCCCATTGTAACCTTTTTCCTTTTCTCCTCCTAGGTGAACTACAGGGATATTGTCTGAAAATGGAGTTTGATCATATAAAGTCCACCGCTGCCCTCATTTATGATGAGTTCATCCAAAACGCTGGTGAGTCTGACTTTAAAAGAATTCAACGTGACTTATTGGCAGATTTATAACGCACAGCATCATCATTCTGGGTCAGTTGTTGTTGGGTTTTTGTGAAAATATGAATCCGTACTCTTCCGTGTATGTGAGCGTTACTGATCTCACTAACCTCTTGTAGATTCTCGGACGGCGAGCTGGCTGCTTATGTCATCTCCTCTCCCCCAAACGATCATCATCGCTGCGTACATTTACTTTGTCACATCGCTGGGGCCTCGAATAATGGAGAACCGCAAAGCCTTTGACCTGAGAGGAGTCCTCATCATCTACAACTTCAGTGTGGTGGCTCTCTCACTCTACATGTGCTACGAGGTGAGGTTACAGATCCCCAGCGTCATTGGATTGTTGTATTGTTCACACTACACAATGCCGTTTGCTGGTGTTCGGGGCTTTTGAAGTCATAGTTACTATACATGGCTGATCTGCCACCAGGGGTGACACGCAAGTGAAACATCAGAGGCATTGATGTTCTCACCAACGATAAATAATTCTGTTGAGTTTCCTGAGCATATTGTAGTTCAAATCGTGGAGTGTGAACATGTTTTGCTTCAATTAGTGTGAATCTTCAGTGGAATTTGTGTTGCTGAAATTGGCCTTTAATCTTAAGCTTTCACACTACAATGCATAGCGCAGGCTTACAATGAACGTGAACACCAGCACGTCTTTGTCTCGGAGCCATGACTCGTATGTGGGGTAGTCTTGTTTTGATTTTGATTTTTTTTTTTTTGTCTAAATGGACTCTTAAACTGACTTTAAGCCAGATCAGCTGTTGTAATTCCTTGTCTGTGCACATTATTCTGTAAATGCTGCTCAAGAACAGCTTCATGTAACTTGATCTTGTGTCACACATCCCATGTCAAGAAATGCATCATTTTATTATTATCCTGAAATTTTGACTGTATTTTATTTATTTTCTACTTAATCATAAATCTGACACTTGACCTGAGTGTGCCATCCATAGTTCCATATTTATTTAAACTAAATGGCTAATTTTTGCAAAATGGGGAAGGTTTCCTGTATGGCAGACCTTCTGTTGATGAGCTAATACTAACCTTATACATTGAAATGGATTCCAAATATGAGTTCCACTTTTTTTTTTTTTTTTTCGTTCCCATTTGCCCATGACTAACTGCACTTGTTTCTTTCAGTTTGTGATGTCTGGATGGGGAACGGGATACTCATTTCACTGTGACCTGGTTGACTACTCGGATTCACCACAGGCTGTGAGGGTAAGTCGGTCCTTCACATACACGCTTCTGTGCCTCCCTCTTCTTCTGTGATCGAACTGTCAGTTCCATATTTTATAGAACCTGAACTTAAATTTCGTGTCTCTCCTCTAGATGGCGGCAACGTGCTGGCTTTATTACTTCTCAAAGTTCATTGAGATGTTAGACACTGTAAGTGGCACTATCTGTTTCTTATGAAAGTGACTTAATTTCTAGTTTGCACAGTTTACAGAAACTGAGCAGTTTCCCCTGCCCTCTTTAAATGTTTTTTTTTTTTTTAAATTAAACTCTTTCAGATCTTCTTTGTGCTGAGGAAGAAGTACAGCCAGGTGACATTTCTTCATGTCTACCATCACTCCATCATGCCCTTCACCTGGTGGTTTGGAGTTCGTTTTGCTGCAGGTAAGCTCCCTTCCTCCCTATCATGTCCTAACGGTGGTTTCTGTGACACTGACTGAATTTCTTTTGACACTTTTCTGAGACTATACCTGATACTCTTTCTTATTTCAGGCGGACTGGGAACATTCCATGCCTTGCTTAACTGCATTGTCCACGTTATCATGTACACATACTACGGACTGACTGCCCTGGGCCCCAGTTACCAGAAGTATCTGTGGTGGAAGAAATACCTAACAACCATTCAGCTGGTATGTCAAGTGGTCTGGCTTTTTAGTGTCTCATGTGAATATCATGTGTGTTGCATTGTGGCAGCTGACGTCAAATCTTTGTGTCTTTGTTTCTCCCTAGATCCAGTTTGTTATGGTGACCAGCCACATCTCCCAGTACTTCCTCATGAAGGACTGCCCTTACCAGTTCCCCATCTTTATCTACATCATTGGCCTGTACGGCCTGATTTTCCTGTTTCTCTTCCTCAACTTCTACTACCACGCCTACACCAAGGGCAAGAGGCTGCCTAAAGTGCTGCAGAATCAGACATGGTCACACCACACCAACGGAATTATGAATGGAAACACCAACCACGAAAAAGATCAGTGACGCAAGACTCTGGGTTTATCAGAGGTTTCGGGGTTGACCTCATTTACGCAAGCAAACCACTGCGGTGGTCTGAGATTCAACCCAAACTGGTTTTTTGGACTATTATTGGTTGCTCATTTTACTGGCAACCATGAAAGACAATCCTTAAATTATGACCAAAGTTCATGTTTATCTAGTTTACTGACCCAAGCTGAAGTGTTTTATTTAGCCTTTTTCTGTTTATTCTGGAGGTAAAGACCAAGTCATGCCACAACTGTTTCTTTAAAAAAAAAAATAAATAATAATAATCCATTTTCTGCCGCAGTATAGTTAAACGACATTAACTCAAAAAAAAACAAAAACATTTGTACTGGCCATTGGGCTTCACCTATGGTGGGACTGCTGCTGGGCATTCAGCTGTACAGTTGTACTGGGCTTCCTCAGAACTTCTAGTTATATGATCATTTTTACTTTTGTGACTTGATCTTACTTCTCAGAGGTCTTTACGGAAATCCAGCTGAGGTTTTTAAAGTTGTGCACTGAAACGTTTAGGGTTGTTTATTTTCAGTCGGCCTCACGTGATGTCAAGTGTTAAGTCGTCATCGTTTTGAAAATGGGGTCGAGGCTACACTCATCCTGTCATTCAGGTCTTTAGTTAAATGGTCTTTAGAACAGTTTTTTTTTTTTTTTTTTTTGTCGTTGTTTACTTTAGATTAAGCACACTCACCTTCTTTTCCATGGCGTTCACAACTGCTGCTGATGGTACAGACATGCAATGAAAAGAGCGGTCTTCACACTGATGTTTTAATCCCTGCCTTAATTCTCCTATGAAGCAACGTTGTGACACACATGCCAGATAAAACATGATGAACCACTGTGGTTCTTTTAGGATCCAAAGCAGACCTTAGTCTTCTTCCTGACTGAGACATATTGCCAAATAACACTATTACAGAATTCAGTACGCACAATTGGCAGTGAAGCTGTTCACTCAGAAGCAGAGTGAGCAGCCTTGCCTTTTAAGCAGTGTGCTAAAAAGGTTTTCAAAGGGCTGGAGTCTGTGCCTTTGGCTCTGTGGTAGTTTTATATTGGATGTGATCTTAAATTGGAAAGTTAAGCCAAGTCCGCTGGTGAATGAGGACGCAGGATTGTGCTTTTTTGGAAATGATTCCACCTTTTTATCAGGTGCAAACACATCTCATGGTTTACCGATTTAAGATGCTTATAAATGTGAGGAAATATAGTCATCTTTTTTTTTTTTCTTATAATATTGTAAAGAAATGTGATGTTTATATTGTATTTTATATGTATTTATATGAAAATAAATTCTCAATGTACTTTGAAAATGACTTTTTCCGTCTGATGGTAGAAATTTTAACCCAAGTGAAGTTGAAAATGAGCAATGCTGAAAGTGGAACTTTACTGCAAAGTTTGTCATTTACTAAACTGACATTAGTAACAAGCTCATGTTACTTTGATTTGTTTAATCTGAGAGTTGCTTAACCTTAGATTGACAAATTAATGCAATTTTAGATTCAAAGGTAGAAGTTGCTTTTGAGAACTACAGAAATCACCTATTTTAGCCTTTACTCTGTAAAAAATCTCTGGACCTGGCTGTAAAGAGTTCTTTTGACCAGCAGGAAGTGCTCTTAAACAGATAACTGCTAATGAGGACGTCACCAGTAAAACGGATACTCTCCTAACTATAAGTCCAAAAAAAACCCACACACGCGAATGTCACCCTTGCTTAAGTCAGTTTTGGGAAACTCGCATAGCACTGACTTCCCTTCTATATGGTTCTCAGTTTCTGCAAGATAATGAGTTCTGAAATGCATTTTTCTGTTTGAAAACAGTGGTTTCCCAAATACAGTGTTTCCAACAGATTTCCTGTGTCCAACCACAACTTCAGTTGATGTCAAAGGATTCGGGGCAAGGTTTTCATCACATTAAATGCAATTTCTTAACCACTAGAGGGGCGTTCACACTTAATGGAGACTAATCGAATGTGAATCCAGCGACACGAGAGATTTGGTTTTCCAGCATATGCGTGTGCACAGTAAACTAAATCTGCATGAGAAAACTTGATGGATAAATATCCTGCAGAGCTCATGGCTGCCCTTGAGATGAACTGTGCAGTGTCCATTCAACCTGACAGAATTCGACCATTTCTGCAGAAAAGATAGAGTTTCAAAGCACTGCGCTACTAATGCTGATTTGGAAGACAAAAGTGCTTTTAAAAAAAAAAAGAAGCTGCAAGTTCTTTAAGAGATCTGTTGACCAGTGTAGAAAATGTCACGTTTAAGCTATTGTCACACATAAAACCATAGAGGGGGATTAGTACTTACATGCTCTGTGTCTGTAGAGCAGTCACAACATCAAACCAATTAACTAGATAAAAGCTTCCTTTCATACATAAGATAATCTAATGTCAGCACAAGATCTTACAAAATTTTAAAGAGGGTAGAACATAAATGCTGAAGCTGAATGTTTGAAAAGTGAAATGAGAACAGGCAGCAGGACGGCCCGACCCTTGGAGGGCACGGATGATCGCTCTACACCATGATGAATTCCAGCAACGCCTGTCTGTCTCCAAGCCACCCTCACAGGTTTTTTTTTCTCCTGGTTTTAGTGCGTGAGAGGCTGCTGCTATATCTAGGTCATTATCGGGATGAATGTGTGAGACAGCACATCAGTTCAAATATGTGTAGCACACATTAAGGCAGTGATTGAGTGACATTCGTCCACCTTAAGAGATGTGAGGATTTTTTATTTTTTTAAGTAAGACAGACGGGAAATCTTGTTGCAGCGCTTTCATTGCACAGAATTAGTTTGTTGAGGATCAGCAGTGGAGGCAAAAATGATAATTAGACTTGCTGTCGATTCCTGCCATTCAAATTTTAGACAGTTGTGTTTGTGGAGTAAAGATACCTCTGATGTGTCTAATGTTGCAGTGTAAGTTTAAGGTAGGCCTGATTGTGAAAATAAAGACTTTATTCCAACAATATTTTACGCATTTGTCAAACTGACTCCATAAATATGTTTAACGCAGTCCAATTGGATTTGTGCAGTGACATTATTTTCTCCGCTCTAATTTTCTTTCATTTCAAATGAACCATTAAATGCGACGTTCCATGGTTACAGTCATAGTTAGTCACCCAGAAGTAAAAGACACTTATTAGCTAAGTAGTCATGATGGTTAAGAAATTGGCTGAATGGGGATGTTTTTAGAATTCAAGCTTGTGATAAATAAACCAAAACTCTGTCATGAGAGACTCGTTGGATGTTGCAAATATCAATAAATAATAACTTGGGTTCCCTGCTGCCTGAACCTGCAATAAACGATTTTTCGAGGTCATCAGAAACAACCTGTTGACTCATAGATGCTTATATTCACATCAAGGAGAAGCAAAGTGACATCTGTTTTAATACTGAGGTCTGCTTCTGCCACTCTAGTTGATAAAAATGTATCCTTTAAAATGTGTTAATCTTTTGTTAAGGAGTTTAGAGCTGCCCTCTATGTCAGTTGTAATACCGAAACAAAGAGCTGAGAAATGCTTTTTTTAAAAAGCATTTTTTAAAGCATTGGACAACTGAGGGGAATTCAAGTAGTGATGTGATACAACATTAATATAAAACCATTAATCACAGCTGCTTTCATTTAACAGAGAAATGTTCATTTTGAAAGCAAGTTCCCCGAGCATTAAACACAGATATTGTTCCACAAAGGCTGCATCACAAAAAAGCTTTCCTGTCCACTGCATTGATGACCGTCCAGAGGGCTAGTGAGGCTTTTAAAAAGGCAGAGTCACTCCACAGAGGAGGAGCTGATCGCAGATAAGTGAAAAAGAGCAAGCTCGAAGGTAATTGCTGTCTTATTGGGCACTGTAACTCACCCGTCTGTTTTTTCTATCAGTACAAGTCGTGACTACAGTTTGCAATGAGAGCATGTCTCCTGGTAGTCTTTTCAAAGGGGGGGCAGCACGCTGAAAAATCTCAAGTCAAGGACACAAGCGTGAAAAATGAAATGCACTGTCTCTGAGCAGGAGAGCAGAGTCTGCTGGATCGGAGATGAGATCACGAAAAGAACACGGATAAACAAAAGAAAGGAGGCCAAAACTCAGGCTCTGACTTAAACCCCTTTGACATGAGGAGTTTTAGTGGAATGGCTTAGTTGACGAAGGTGATTTAAACCCAGAGATATAACCATGGCAAGCAATGTAAAAGGTTGTCTGACAATAATTATTGGTGTTAATAGATAATTGCGGGTATCTGGTTATACTTATGAAAACGTAATCCTCCTCTGTCTCCTATTCTCCTCCAGTTAAGATCTCCTTAGTTTTAAAAAAAGTAAGGATAAGTATGACTAGGCTTACTAGGATTAAATGACATATAATAGTAATGCGCTCAGGGCTGCTGCTTGTACCACTCTAACAGAATTTGCTCTTATTGGTAATTCCTTAAATTTGGAGACGTCACAGCGTGTAGTTGATGTGATTAGAGCAGGGCGTGCTCAGTTCAAATGTACCATGGTGTCTATTTTTGTTGCTGGTAAATCCAAAGAAAGATTGAACTTTTTAAAATTGTCATGACAGTCACCACTTACAGAAAATCTTTCAGTTTATGACACTCTTATTGATTTGTCTCCCCAAAAGTCTAAATACTAGAAAATCATCCCTGTGGTGACTTTTAGAAAGTCCCACAACAGTGCTTTTACAGTGCTTTTATGGAAAAAATGAAAATGGTTTGGTTACTCCCAACAACATCCACCTTTTTTTCCTTTTTATATTTCCAACTCTCCTCTTCTCCTTTAGATTAGATAATGTTTAACCAAATAATACAAAATCTAATTAGGCAACAATGGTCCTATAAGGAGGTAAGGGGAGAAAATTACTCACAAGAATGTCCTAGCAAATAACACAATGTTGTACACAATCTCCTAACATTTTATTTGAGCAATGTTAGAAATGCATAGCTTGTTGGCTGGCAAGAGAAGTGGCTTTAACAAGAGTAGCTGGTGAACAGCTGCTAGGTGGTGGCCAACATCCGAAGGGTCCCTTTAGAGCTGCGATGCTGGCATAACTAACCATGGATGCCAGATGCAGATATGGCTGTCCATTGGCACTTGCTCGCGGCCTGAAGCTACTGATGGCTGCTTGCTTGCTTTATTGGCCAGGGAGCAGTGCATTTCAAATAGGCCTACTATTGAAAGTGATAGAAAGTGATGACCTTTCAGATTCTCCCACTTGCATGTGATCTGTTGCTTAGTTTGCTTCTGTGTTTACACTTTCTCCTGATGGCTTTCACTAGCTTCTCATTTAATTGGTTCCTCATAACATATGTCCATTACCAGTAAAACTCCACCCAGCAAGTAGTCCACCAAGGAGTGGTTCCTCCAGTTTCTTAAATGGAATATATGGCTGTCTGGCCTAACCCTACTGAGACTGTAGTGTAGGTGGTGCTCTGCAGATTCAAAGCAGATATCCTCAGCCATAGCATTAGTGGCGGAATTTGTATGTATAGGATATGTCTTGTAGCACGTAAAAAAAAAAGCATCTTATGTTTACAAGTTTAAAAACTTGATTTTAGGCAGATGGTGATCTGAATACATTTCCGAATTTAATTTCATTCAACCTTGCAGGTTTTGTGCATTTTCTGTGCACCTACACTTTTACATCATCAGATAGATAGTTCTAACTATGCATTTGTTCCTTTTGACAAAACTTTCCAGCACACAGTGTCCTCTCACCTCACATCATGAAGAACACCTCTGTCCCGCTCTGTGACGCTTGCTGTCAACAGCTTTCGCAGTTAGCGAAGTTAGAGCAGTGAAACAAATATATGTGTTTTGGACCAACGGATGAATTCCACTTCTGTTTCCATTCCATTCAGCAGCTCTTTATCATCAGGGCCAAAGCAGACTTATTGATCACTCGTTTGTCTTCAACATGGTTTCAGTTGAGTTAGACTGGTCTGCTGTCTGTACATGTCATCAACTGCTTCCTGTCGTATCTGGCAGGCAAGGTTTTTTATGTGACCTATTTTTCAGTTTTTCATATCTTCAAGGAATTTCCACCCTTATATCCACCAGGCTTTACAGATTAAAGAATAAATGACTTCCTCTTGCTTTGACTATTTGCAGATGTATACACAATTCTGTTCATTTCCTGCTGTTCAACCAGTGTACAACATTTTGCAGCGACAGTATGAAAAAAGGACAAAGTGCAGAACGTTTGAAAATATTACTATCATATTAATTCATCCACTCCTGTGTGTTTGACAGACCTTTGTCCCAGCTAGTAGTCTTATAAAGAAGCGCTCTGCTTGGCTTGGTTGGCTAAAACCCTGCCTGTTAACCTGGCTGCTCCTGGCAGTGTTTACCAACTCTGCTGCCTGTCTGTCTCAAATGAGAAATTAAAACCATTAAATAAAGGTTTCTATCTGCTCTGTGAAAAGGGCTGGCTGTCACAGTTGTTCAAGCTCACAGTAAATGTTTGACCACCGAGAGAGATGAATTACCTTTATTTATCCGAGCGTTTTCATTCAGGGAGCAAGGGAAATATGACCTCAGAATGAACTCTCAGAGGTATGTAACGGGCAGCTTGACTTGATGGAGTGTTTAGTGAGGTTTTAGCTCAGAGGTTTGTTTATCCTTGCTGTTGTTGAAAATAATGTTTAAACAGTATAAACTATATGAGCGATGTGAAATTTTCAGTGATTTGTGTGGATGACAGCCCTGAACTGAAAATGTTCCAATGATATACCAAAGGACGGCAGATAGGATTGGCAACAGTTGCCTAGAGGGATCTCTCACAAGGTGCACGCCTTAATTGGATTTAATTAATTCTGATGCTTGTCATGCATACAGTAGGTACTGCTTTGCACTCCCTGATGCCCCCTAAATTGGTTGCGGGCTTAATTGTGGTGCATGTTATCCAACTGAATTCAGAATTATAAGAACCATCAAACCCTTATTACACGTGGTCGACCACACACTGATCACTGCCCTACTCAACATAAAATGGTTGTCGAAAATAAAATACCACACTTGTGATAGAGAAAAGACAGCTTAAAGTCCCACCCGATTCAAGTCTTTACAAAGGGGAAAATCTGTCTTGCCCCAACACCAAAAAGCAAAAAAACAAACATTTTCGGAGTGTGCTGTAATAAGCGATAGCAGTAACAGCTAAATGAATATATGCTTTAAGTAATGCAAAAATAGAGCAGATATTCAATTGCTCTGCAAAACGAGCTAAAACTGTCAATATGTTGTTAGGAACATTTGCTTATCATACATTTCAGAAAATGCAGCTTGCCTTGTGGTCACTTAAGCAGAACTCCAGACACATCTGTTTGTGGTGTATAGTAAAATATACCAAACTCAAGTAACTCATGCGTTCTCTTTATTTCACAAGTTATTATATTGCGCAAAAGAAATCCTCTGAGGACTAAATGAGCTGTCAATATTAATCTTTTTACTTTTCAGGATCTCAAAAAGTAATCCCCTATCATCCCTCCTTTAATAATATCCTACATTAATTTGACTGATACAAGCACCAGTAAAAAAAAAAAGGGATTTGCCAGCACAGAGAAAAAGGAGTAAGCGGATTTGACAAATCATCTTTTTAAACAGCTTCTCGAAAAACTAAATCCTGACCAATTAATCTTTTGCAAGATAAACAGTTTCCTCCTCTTCCTCTTGTAAGCTACGTTTGTAATGGAAATGTTTCCACAACTTCTCTATTCTTATTCCCTCATACTATAAATATTATACCAATTCCTTCCACTTTGTCACACTCCATGAGTTTGTCCACATCCATGAGAACTTCCAGCAGAAGGAGGAGTGGCTGGAGCACTAGAGGCACGGGATTGGTCAAAAGGAAGAAAGCAATCTTACGTGATTGGCTGTAAGCTTGGGAGCTGCGAGCAAAGTTCCCTCCTTATTCTAGAGAGCATCAGTAAGCAGCAGAGTAGGACTTGCTGTGTCTGAGATGCACACCAGATATTTTTGTTTGTTTTATGCTCTTTTGTTGGGAGAGTATACAGAGGACACTGTCCTTGAGGTGGATAAATAATATATCTCTGGAACTTTCTGAACAGAATTCAAGGTAAGGTTTTTTTTTTCATTGTTTGTTTTCTTGCTGTCAGTTCGTATTGACAACAGCAGCAGCTGTAGTAGTAGTAATACAGTGGCTTGTCTTTCTATTAAGTTGCTGATGAAGCAAAAGTGACTCAAGGACATCAGCAAAAATGAAAGATAAGGATACAATGTGACAGCAGGTTTCCTAAGAGACACTACAGCAACTCTTCGCCACAGTTTTTAATAATAAATTAGAAGTTGTGTGTGCATGTGCAAGTCTGTGCATACAGAGTAGGCACAAGCGTTTGTGTTTACTGGAGTGTACGCATGACCATTCTGTGCGTTTGAAAGATGCATAGAAAGCAGCCTTTTTCTTCAGGTCAGGGAGGGGTGCAGTGCGACTTCACAGTGACCAACCTCATCAGCAAACTTGTCACTGCAATGCTTTTCATTGACAGAGGCGCTCAAGGACTCCCCTCCCAAAATCTCCTGGTGTGACTTTCAGGCTGCAGGGTGGTGGTGGTGGCAGCGTTGGTAGCCGGCTATAAATAGACCTGCTCCAAATTGTGCTGCAGTCACACATAAATTCAGAGGGAACAAGAAATGACACAGCCATTGTTTGTATTACAGTTGTGAGCACTCGGGTGTCTTATTTTGGCAAAGTAAATATAACTGAGTGTCGTAAACACAATCCAATGAAAGTGTAAGTCAGCAGGTGTAGCATGTGTCTGCCTGTGCGAGTTTTTTTGTCCTGATGTGCTGTATATGTAGGCTGAAGTGTGCAAAAAGTGCCTGCAGGTGTCAAAGTTTTTTCCTGTTTAACTGCCACATGAAAAGCTCAGTTATTCTCCATATTTCTGTTTAAGAGTGCTGCCTCTACTCTCTTGATTTCCATAAACACACTTATCTGAATGCTAGTCAAAGCAACTTACTATAGAGAGAAGCAGATGTCTTTGTGAATTTTTGGAGCTCAAACAAGGGGCATGACGTTTTGGGATGGTGTGCATTCACATATATAAACCCAGGAAGAGTCAATTTAAAAGTTGCATCATTCTCACACAACGCTACACTTTTATTAGATCCAGAGGGTTTAATGGTCAGCCAGCCGACCACCTAACAAACACATGGACCTGTTTATGTTTAATATCCCAGCCCCCACACCCCTCAAACGTGAGTCATGACATGGTCATAGCATTGTTATGACATCATGATAGCTAGTCTTCTTTTCTTTGTTCAAAACCATCTTATGATGAGAAGTTAATACTGGAGTCATGCATCTGACAACAAACAAACTGCTTTCTTTGGTCCTTCGTACAGTAACTCCTAAGCAGGGGAATTAGCCTGTGGCTTTCAATATCTACCTGCCTGTCATCGAGTTCTCCTTTATTGCGTCGGAGAAAACAGGGAGCCTTGTGTAGTACCTGACCTCTACTATGCAAATATACTGCCAGATTACCAAAGAGCACAGCACTCAACCTCCACGTGGAAAAAACAGTGAGATGCCAGCAGTACACTATGCCCATTGTTTCAGGTGTGCATCACCTGAGCACTGTAGCTGCAAGACTCAGACCTGCAGTACATGATGGGATTTGTCCTCCTCAGTGAAGCACTCAGACCAAGTCCGACTGAATAACTAATATAAAAGCTGAATCAACAATGGCTGCTTAAAAGCCACGCTGCACTGCAGAAAGTGATTGAGGCAAACATGACATTTTTATTCTTACAGGCCTCAGCCTTTATCTGTGTTGTTGATTTGAGCCGGGTCTCTGTCCTTAGCAAAGAGCAGTGCTGTATAATGAGGCTGACTCAATGTAAAATCTTTGTAAAGCACAGAGGCAAGAAGCATCTGCACGGGCTACTTATGTCTTTGTGTTAGTTCGCCTTCTAAAGAGGTCCCCCTGTGTTGCTTTTGAATTCACGTGCGCCATGTGCAAAAATCTGATCATTCTATATGACCTTAACTTGAAGTGACAATGTCAACTCAAATGTTTATCAGACTATCCAGTACAGAGATGACTCTGTTTGCAACAAGTTTTTAGAGGTGAAGGTTCAGGGGTCAAGCAACAGTGGAGGACTGCAGCGGCTGGTGCCAACAAAGTTAAATGTCACAGGTTTCCCTCAGCTGTTCTTGGCATTTTCTGAGTGCGACTTAATGGAAAATTATATAATTTGCTTCCCAAAGCATATTCATTATTGTAATAAAGGCAGTGTTTGTTTTCCTCAGTTTTTCTGGCAAAGAGGAGCAGGCGTAAGTCCTCCAAAGCTCTCACGCTGAGGTACTGCAAACATAATGCATACATACACACTGACACACACACTTACAAGCACATGTATGAAGGCAATGCCGCAGGCATTTAAGTATATTTTTTATTGGAAAGTCTGTTCCCATAACAATAAGAAGGGAAATCTCTGTGTACTCAGGGATTTTAGGTCATTCGGGAACCATTCAGCTTTTAACTTTTACTGGGTTGCTAGATTGATTGTAAAAGTCATTTCTGTTCTTTGATAAAGTACTTTCACCTTTTAGTTTTATCTGTTACTCACCTTTAAGTGACTGGAGACATAGCTTTGGAGTCACAGCTGATTTGTTTCTTAGGTGAAGACATTCCCTGCATGTACATGTTTGGCAACATTTTCATGAATTCAGTACAGAGTGTGCTTCTTGACATTAAAACCCAAGGGCAAGTTTTTGAACTTTTAATGGAGTCATTTTTCATGGCACACCCTTAAAAGGCAGCATCCTAGACATGCTTTCAGAGTATCCCGGGATACATTATAAGTTAGTCAGACATGTGTAAAACATAACAGATACAAATGTGAAATGCTCCACCCCCCTCACCAAAAAAACACAACATAATGTCTTACTTATAATCCTCACTGTTAAGACTGGCAGTGGAGCCTTTAATTGATGTTGTACACAAACATGTGGAGAGACTACTTTGGAGGATCTTTGCCCTAGCAGCAGCAGCAGCATCTGTGTGTGCTGACTTTCCTACGTTAAGCAGGAAGAATGACCTTTAAGGGACACGAAAGAGGAGAAGAAGAGAGAAACAGCTGGGGCCTAGAGTCCACTCGTACTTCCCTTTCCCTTTGTTACTCTGGAAGTCCTGTCATTGTGTTTGCTAGTTTCTTTAAAAATAAAGCCTTGGCTTGGCTGGGGTTTGGGGATTTGCCCTGGCTGGCCTTAATTGTAAAGGGGAATGGGTGATAGGGGGCTTGATGATGTCTCCAGAGAGTGGTGGTATGCTGGTTATGTTTGATCATCTCTTGCACGTCACATCCTTTTGCGTTGTTTAACAAATTTAAAAAAAAAAGTTTTATTTCCCCGCACCACAGAAAACTTTCCATAAACAACTGTTGACATTTCCTACTCCCTTTGTTTGGACTCAGTTACTGCAATGTTGCTCCTAAAAATATTAGTTGTAGACTAAAGACTGGGAGGGCTTTGTGCTTCTGCAGACTGAGGAAATGTTTTCCTTGAAACTGTACTCCTTTTTTTATTCACGCAGGCTCACTATGTCACACGAATAAACACAGAGAGTGTCTGTCCAAAATTAACAGTTAAAGGATCGCACGCAGCATTTAATAATTTTTCCAGTCCCACCACAATGTTGCAAGCACAGACAACTGGATAGAATTGCACTGTAACATATCAATTGGGCTCTCTCTCAGAAGTGATTGTATTGCTTGGAGTGAACACAGCCTGCAGGGCAATTGGAGTTAAGTACCTTTGACAGCTTGTGTTTATACAAGGAAGGGATGAATAAATGTTAAGGGTGGCACAGGCGTGATCTGTTGTATTTGTCTTGCAATGGAACCAAAAAAGAGGCTTGCTTTAGCTTAGTCATGATAATTGCAATGAGCCTCCACCCTTCCCTGAATCATATGTACTTTATACACTTTCTTGCCAGTGAGAGAGTGAGTTAAATATTATAACAAGAGGAATTTAATCGTCGGGTCATGGCCCTGACAAGAACCCTGCTTGGTTCAACAGAACGTGTTTAGTGTTTTCCATCTCATCATCTCCAACCGTTCAAAACATATGGCCATCCTGCCTGCAGTTTTATCTCGTTAAAAGTGTTTGTTCAAAGCGGTTTTGTTAGGAGTCATGGTTTGTAGATGAAAGAGGATCTAAATGCAGACACAACATGGGAGGGAGAGGGTTGAAGGAACTAGAAACCTTCGCCACGAATAATTCAGTCAAAAACACAAAACTGGGCAGAGGAAGAAAAAAAAAAGAATGGAGTGACAATGAGGAAGCAATGCAATCCAAACAAAAGTTAAAACAGAGCGTAAATCACCACAGGAACGAAACCTTTTGTTTAGATAGGATCTGGCAAATAATAAGGAAAACTGGGAGGTAAATATATTGAGGGAAGTAATAATAAATAAACAACAGGTTATGTCCATCTACTGAAACCCAGGTGTGAAGAAAACAAGGCAGAGAGAAAAGTTAATAGGAATGAACTAAAGGAAACCATTCAGAGAGAAAAGCTAAGAGATGCAGAACACAACAAGACAAAAGACAAAAATACAAACAAAAACAAAACATAATCCAGAGGCTATGACATTAGGGTGCTCCATAGACCGTGTAAATGAGTTTCTGTCTGTGCGAATATTCTGAAGTGACATTTTCATAGTGACTTTGTGCCATATACTGTAAATAAACAAATTAGTGTCAGATTGGACACATTTTGCTGAAAGGGATATTTTGTTTATTTAGATGTAGATGGTGTGTGTTTGTTTGGAGAATCAGATGGTTTTCTGACAGGCAAGCTAAAGCTACTGAGAAAGGGGTCATCAGAAAGGTTTTATAGCAGTTCAAGCAAACACTGTTATTGTGGGTTTTCACACTGTGCCACTTATTCATCAGATAGTTACACAGAGTAGGTCCGCATAATGTGATCCTGTGGCAACACTGTGCTGGACACTGAACTGTTTTGAAGCACATTGTGATTCATGTTGCTACCCTGAAGTCCTATGTTTGACTGATCGCTATCGACAGATAAGAAACTGGCAACTCCTAAGTACTTCATGTAACCCCACTTGAAAATAATGAAAACAAATATCCACAAGCTGCATTTCAAAGCATTTCACTCGCTGATATACAGTGTATGTGTAAAGCAACTTTTTCATAATGGTGTATTTAAACTATAGTCAGTGCCAGTTAAAGAGCCTGGGGCTTTGGAGGGTGTGAGTGTCAGGGTCGGATGTTTGGACTTATTTCTTCGTTTTCATCTCTCAACTTGTTTTCCTTACTTCTGTTTAAATCTGAGATGTTCATTTTAGCTCACTTTACTTTTATTTTGAAACTGTTTTAAAACTCCTTTTGCATTAAGTTAGTGTTGCGTCCTGTCGTTTTGGCTCACGCCTGGTTTCACTTTTCTTATTACCACTTTTACTTTCAGATAGCTGTTACTCACCTCATTACCCAGTTTTCTTTGTTTATTGCCAGATCCTTACCTTAGCAACCCGTTTTGATCCTTGCTGCTGTTCACACTCGGTCATCCTCCTATTTAGGATTTTGTTCTTAATTTGATTACCTACAATTTAGTGCCATTGGTTTAGTTGTTTTTATGAGTTAATTATGGTTAATGTTTGTTCTTCACCTGCCTGCCCCATATGCATTCCAGCACTTGGGCCGTCACTTCACAACTGCAAACAGAGTTTCCGCTGTGCTTCATAAAGATTGCTTTGAATGACTTTTTTCAGAATTAACGTCATGGAATCTTGTAACCCACTTGTACTTAAGTGGTCACTATAATTATGTTATTGACTTATTGTTGGCTATACAGAAATTACATGAATAATACGTAGCTGTGTTTTTGCAAAATGAACAGATGGTAAATATGTTGGGGTATGTATTGTGGTCGTTTCTGTATTGTCTGCATCTGTTCTTTTCCTTCTCCCTCACTGTTTTTGGTTTTCAGTGTTTGAGGCTGATGTTTGGTTGATGGTCCCTGATGTCCCCTCAGTGAACAGCAGCATGTGGCAAAATTGAAATCACAATAGCAAGCAATTCCAGGGACTTTGTAGTCGTTTCGGCCCATCATGCACTTCTCAATTTTTGTAACCTGGTGCGCTCAAAGTATACTGTAAAAGCCACAGTTTTAATACGTTCAGGCACTTTGAGTTACTCAACCAGACTAGAAAAGTATCACATAAATGCAGCCCATTTAAAACAGTTGTGTAAGGGAGAAAGAAGAGTCCTGAAAAAGAAGTTCAAACCAATCTCTGTCTGCATGGACGTAAAAGTTTATTTTTTTCCCTTTTGGACAGAAGTAACAATTTTCTGATAATGCCCTCCACTTCTCACAGCTAAAAGGTGTTCTGGTAGGGTGGTTCAGATATTGGAGTTTGGGGCTATGTAACAATGACAGCCATAAAAGAGATGAGTCAGTTTTTCTGATCTGTCCACTAGATATTTATATTCCTGGCAATGTGACTAAGTCAGATAACGTTTAAGACTTCCCAGGGTATCTTTCTTTCTTTCCTTGTTTTCTTGCTTTCATGATTTCCTGTTGTGTTGCTGCAGACTTGGGTCAGGAGTGAGGGCAACAGTAAATTGCCTCTGGTCATTGGAATTATTAATTTCCTATGATGTTACATCACAGGGAATGCCTTTTGTCACATAATGCCACACTATCATCTCGTACTTCGTGTTCTAATCATGTGAATATTGTTGCATAAAAGTGAGAAATGATTGTCTCGGCATGGCTTTTTCAGTTCACTGCAACATGTTATTCAGTGTGCTGAGCTTTTCAACGCTGGTATAATTGGTTCACTCATTGCCTGCATGTCTGAATGCTCCAGGACACGTTTTCACGAGTTTAAACATACTTAACATTTGTGCTCTGTATTAGAGAAATGCATTTGCCAGTTGACACATAAGAATTTTTTGGATGTAGATGACATAACTACATGTCTACAGCGTTTGGAAGTGCTTTAAAAGAGCAAAAGAGAGAGATGACTCTTGATATGAAGTGACACACTAAAAGCTTCTCTGGTGTTACTTCTTGGCACTGAGAGAGGAGAACTGTTACTCCCCAGTTGTTGCATATCTTGTGAGTGGCTCATTGGGTCACAGCTCATAAAGGCCACACCAAAATAAAATGAGACAATACAACATTTACCATCAGAATGATTGGCTTGGATTCCTTCCTTTTGAGAAAATACAGGAATGTCTCTACAGACTTGCACAATATTGCATCCCAATAATAGCTCATCATTCTTACAAAAATAACATATCATGTAACATATTCTGCATCACCAGATAATCAAAAGTAACTATGCCAACAAAATGGACTGTTGTGCAGAATGAGGGTTATTTTTTTAGCGGTTCGTCCTTTTTCATGGTATAAGCTCGAAGCGGTACAAGTGCTGTCTTTAGTAAAGTGTCACTCTGTATTTTTTTTTTTTTCCATTCCCTGTTGCTTTTTTCTTACCATAGTGGGTGGAAGAGTGTTCAGTAAAGTCTCAGGGTTTAGTCCCATGTGACCATCTAGGGATGTTAGCTCACAAGCCTCAGGCATGCCTAAATTAATCTCAAGCCTCATAACATGTTCATGTGTAGGATAAGGATAGGTTTGCACTCAGCCCTGTTTAATAAATCAGTTGTACAAAAGGTCATTTTTAACAGGGCTTTGAACAATTTGAATTGTACCAGATATAATTTAATGGAGATTATTAGATGCATTATTCCATAATGCGACTCTGTGATGGCGTTGGAGATGTGTCTACATTTATGGGTTTTGATTTTGAGTCTAAATCATCGAATGGATACTACTATCATGCTCAGTGCTATTAAATAGGAGGCATTTTTCTTTCTTGATAACCAAGTCAGTTATCATTTCTGCTGGAAAATATGTGTTTTTTTATGGTCGTTAGTTCCCTGTGTTTTATTTCTATGCTGTTTCAGACAGGCAGATCAGGTCATCTCACTTAGGACATCCCTCAGTGGCTGTGTATTCCTGTCACTGGAAATGTTTTTATAAAAATAAGACTACAGATGTGTAATCAGTTTCCTGGCTCTCCTCATATTTAATCTGAGGCCAAACTAAGTCTCAGAGGCTGGGTTGTTCTTTACATAACATGACAAGAAATCTTAAAGGACAAATCATCTGAGAGCAACAGAATTTTGGCAGTCCTTGCCTCAGCTTATTAGTTTGTCTGCTTTGCTTACCTTAATCTAGAGTAACCTTCACATAGTGTGCTCTGGGGATGGTGCTCCTGCATTGGAAAAAAAACAAACACTTGTCACAACACATGCATCATCTCTGTGAACCATGTGTTTAAGGACAGTTATGCTGAGTTGATTTCCTTTTGGTGAAATTTGCAAGTTTGATTTTAAGCGTCACTATTAGCTGTTTATACTCGGGGTTGTAAAGCAGGCTTTGAAAGCAACATTGTGACCGCATGAGGTCCTGTTTAGACAGTTAAAAATCAAAAGATACATTACCACACTCCTTTGCCCTTGCTATGTGTGTAGGCAGAAGACAGCAACTGGTCTTTGAAGTGACAAGTGTGGAAAAAAGGTCTGAGCAAAAAAAAACAAAAAAAAGAAACACAAACAAAAGAAACCCTGACAAACTACAGCGATCAGGACCACCATAAATACCACGAATACAAAGTGGATGAAGGGTGTAAAGTGAATTTCAACCAGTCAAATTAGTGAGAATTTATGATATCTGTAGCTGACGAGTAATTGGCCAGTAAGAAAGAAAATGAGCAAACTAGTATAACTCCCACAATGGTGTGGTAGCAAATACATTCATGTGATTCCGTGCGAAGCTGAGAGTGTGTGAGTGAGATGAGAAAATCTCTCTGAACTCTCTGAAGACAAAATAATGTTGTCATTTCAAATATTCATCATTATATAGCCAGTGTTTTACAAGAGGCATGTTAGACCCTGGACAAGTCGGCAGTCTATCGAAGAACCAGCAGAGATACTTACAAGACACAGAGACTCAGACTTGCTCCAAAGGTACAGATAACATCGATGACTTAGAGTAAATGTAAACACTGAATGTTTCGATTATACGGCAAAGGTATTTTACAAGATACCACTTTAAAAAAAATCAAAATTACAACAATATGATCAGGCATAGGGTGAGCTTAAAGTTTCTTACAAATCCTCCATAATCCCTTATGATCTTGGTTATGGTAATTTGAATTTACAATAACTCTAGATAAGTGACACAAGGGGAACGTCTGAAATACAACAACCTGCCTCAGACAGTATTTTAGTATAACCGGAAAAGAATGATATTTGAAATACATTTTTACCTCCTCTTAATCAAATCTGCAAATTAGACAGTAATCAGCAGTCTTGATAAACAGCCTAATGTCTTTGTTTTGTTTTTTCCAAAGGATTATGTTTTCTCTCATTTTAGTCAGCTTTTTTCTGACTTGCTGTTTTATTTTAAAACCAATTGTCCCTGTGGATCTCCATTGCTTTTGCTCCCTGCGTTTGCTCCACACCTGCTTTGTGTTTAGCTGATTACCACACTGCTCTGTCCTGCCACCCACACCTGGCTGTAATCAGTCATTACTCACACTGTGTATATATATATGTTTCTTTCTACCTGTTCTTATCTACCAGACTGGATGTTTATACCTCGTCTTGTTTCTGTTTTTTGCATGCATTCAGCCAAAAGTATTGGCAAGGAAGCTTAAAGAGGACAGTATGTCATAATATCAAAGCTATGGCCTTCACATACCATTTAACTCTGTCCTAAGATGAATACACTCTTTCTAGTACGTTGCTGGCAGATGATATACATTTTTAAATACTTTTGTCAACTTTGGTGTTAGCGTGACTTGTACTTGTTCCAAGCTAACCACCTTCCAAGCTAACATGACTGACAGCCTTCCCACTGTTGCCAAAAATGATGAAGTTGACATAAATCCTGTCTCAAATAGCCTACTGGAAAAGTTGTTACACAATTTAAGAGTAACAGAGCATTATACAAGCATATGTAATGTATGTACAGTATGTTACACTATAACAACTAAAGATGGCCTATAAAGCACTTGTTAAAACAGAAAATAAGAGCCACAAGAAAGGAAAACTTGACTAAAAAGTAGAAAGTACTGTTGCCCGTTTTTAAAGACAGTAGTTAACGGCCTCATAGTATAGGTCAGATTAGAAAAAAAGAATCGAAAAATGACAAGTCTATTGTGGCAACATAAAAGCTAACACCCATGGGGGGTCATTAAGGGGCTTAAACAAAGCTTATATGCTCGATGTCAGATCTAACGGTGTTTAGTTGAACTGCTGTGGAGCTGGAGCTATTAAAGGCTGCACTAGCAGCGGAGCCGGAAGCTGAAATCAAAACATAATCCCTAAAATAGACAAGATGAGGCTCTTGTATTACTAAGGAAACACATTTAGCCTTTTTTAAAAAGTAAGTTATATTATATATATTAGTAGTTGAAATAATGTGAATCCGACACTTTGAACGACTGGGTTCTCTGCAATGCTGTGAGCAATTATATGGATGAAATTCTGTTTGAAAAATATCTGTTGGTTGGGGGATGGTGGTGGTGGTGGGGGTGGTGGGTGGGGTGGCGGGCAACCCTGACACAGCGGACATTCACAGGAGCTGAAGCTATTGTGCCAAGGGAAAAATCATGTCAGGCCTAAAGTGTAAATGTTTTAATGTGCTTGGACACGGTGTAAGGCTTTTTTCCCCTCTGCAGGTGTGAATGTAGCAAATCCCCCCAAAATAAGTCACTGCAATGCTAACTTTACAGCCAAACATTTAAAGGTAAATTCAGCATCGTTCTGATTTCTAGTATGACTGAAATTTATTTTGATGAAAAAACTTTCAGGTCAAGTTTGATGAATCCAATTATCAGATACAATAGGTGACTATACATTTACAAAGGCCCATGTCGAGGAACCCACAACTGGTTACACTGCCAGTTATTCTCAAACCAGCTTGATCATAACATGGGCAGAACTTGTCAGGATTGGGCTTGTGACCTTGATGATACACAGCACTACTGTGTTCAGTCAGCCATCAGTGTGCATATTGAATAACAAATTATGAGAGATGCAGGCTGAGATTCAGCTCACCACTGTGTGCCTGCTGTTTCCTGCTGGACTGTATGGATAGGAGTGACTCATCACCATCTCTGCAGGGTCTAGTAATGCCTCGGGTGAGTAATGTCATAAGGCTGGAGTGCCATGTGTGTCAGAGAGAAAAAAAATAGTAGACAGTGCCCTATGTGAGAAAGGGTTTCACAAATTAGGATGTAGTTTTCTATTAGCAGAACATGCATTATGATAGATAGATAGATACATAGATGGATAGAACTTGATTGTCTGTCCCAAATGGTGACAGATATTCACATTTAAAACACAAAATATACAAAAGGAGGGACACAGAAATAGCAACAGATAAGTCTATCTCATATTGTTCAGGGTGATTATGGCAGAGGGAATTAAAGATTTTTTTTAGATGTTTTCAGGGCCACTGGGACTTTATAGCATCTGCCTGATGGTAGCAGCTGAAAGGAGAGGTAGAGTGCGTGGGAGGGGTGCTCGATAATCAGGGTGACCTTCCTGGTCACCGAGTGGCAGTACAGTTCAGACACAGGTGTTTGGGGTGAGGTGATTATTTTACTGGCCTGATTCATCACGTGTGAGAGTTTTGCTTTATGTTTGATGGTGAGGTGGCTATACCAGGAGGAAAACGTTGAAGGTGAGAATGGATTTGATCAGCGATTTGTAGACCACAATGTGGTAGTTTTTAAAACATTTTTTTTTTTGTAGCTCTGTAGGAGCCCCTGCTGGGCAATTGAAGCAAAGCAGTACATAGTTTTCTCCATCATCAGTCAGGCTAAAGTGAATCTATAGAGCATGTTTAAATACTGTAAGATTTACAATTTATCCAGGTGCAACTCATATTTACTGTTAATCTATGTTTGACTGACTGTAGTTTGGCTCCCTATATGGGTTTTAGCTTCTGCTGACTGAAAAACAAAATAGTGTTTCACTGCAGGAGAAATACAACACTTTCTTTGGTTTAACTAGTCAACTGCGAGCTCTAAACTGGCACTGACAAAGCCACCCTTGATTATCAAACAGCTGTAGGTAGAAATGATTCATGCTGAATACAGTTTTAGAGGCCACAGAAAAAGTCTTTTCACCCCAGTTATCCTCTAAGTTGCCTTTTAGAACTTATCATTGAAAAGGTCATTCATTCTTACATGACAGACTTCAGTTTAAAATCATTATGAGGACAAAATTGTATTATAATAGAATTAAAAGAGGATTTTGATCAGTTTTTCAGTATATGACAATATAATAGACTATTTATGCAAGATATTTTTTGCCACTTGAGGGCAGCAAAGCAAACTGTAAACTGGCACATGTCACCTTGGAACTGTGCATTATGGTGACTTGCTTGCTGGGTAATAAGGATGCATGGGCAAAAATACCTTCAGTGATCAACACCGCAGTATATTTCAACTGCAACTATCTACTAATAAAAGCAAAAGGAAATGTCTTAAAACAACATTGAACAGTCACTCATTTAGAGAAAACGGAGCACCAATGATCTCAGTGAGTTGAGATCATTCAGATGAATAGATAACGTACACCATGAGTTATTTCTTTTTTTTAGCTGCCAAACAGTCCATTATGTTCACAAGCCAACTGTGTTTATCACCTGCCTGGTAATATTTAGGCAGTGTACAGGGGGTTTACCGATGCATATTTACTGAATAAAGCAGCCTTCAAAGGCTTATAGTGAGACTAAGAGGTGTGAGTAAACCAAGGTGGGAAATTAACTTGAAATGTGAGCTTCTACCAGCCAAAGGCAGATAAATGTTCAAATTCACCAGTCAGTCCACGTTAAATGAATCTTAATTCATATTTTATGAACCTTATAGTGTACTTTCAAATTCTGCCAGGATTTGATCTGTAGTGATGGGGAATTTTTCATGCTGGTCTGAACCAAATGGCAAAGTTATGACTGTAATCCTTGAATACTTTTGAAAGGTTTTTTCAAAGAACATTATGTCATTACCTATTGTAATTCTAAATAATAGCTTTCTATCATTTTTTTAAAATATATAATAAGTATCTTACTATGATATTAATTTAGTTTAACGGGGTAATAAACAATGTTTGAACTTCTATTAAGCTGATTGAATTGTAGTTTTATTAAGAAATGTTCACGTGTCTGCTCAAACGCTTAGTCGTATTTCCTGGCTATTTGTTCCAGTCGCTTTAAACTCACAACTGCTTGATCTTACACTTACTCATACCAGTGGTGTCTTTCAAGAAACATTCCATGCCCATTAAACGTACTCCTCAGTAAAACCCAGACTTTACCCAGACTTTCGAAGGCTCCCTTCAGAGCCATATTACATCTCGGTTTTCACATGACGGTTTTAGTATTTCTAATGAGTATTCCTAATGTTTACCCAACTTCAGATGCAAAATGCTGTCGAGGGAAGGACTCTTTGATCGGGGTGATTCAGTGAAAAGGTTAGCGCTTTATTGGAAACTTTAAGTTGATTTAAGTTGATTTAAGTGGCTCAAAGAGGTGGCCAGGAATTTAAATGGAAGTCTGAAAGCAACTGTGGCTGCATGGTGTTCGTCCACATTGAGTAATTTAACCCTCTTATTTTCAGTGCTACTAGAAAATGTGTTAGTCATGATGCTAACATTGAGATAAAGGAGCTCCTTGAAGGTTATTTGTGTGTGCGTGTATATATATATATATATATGTATATACAGTACATATATATGATGGATTATATTTATGGAAAATAAGTCATATCATATAAACATGCATTTCAGTTTTTTTTTTTTATTTCTTTAAACAGTGACGCATCACTTATTTCACAACACAAAAAGAAAAACAAACGTGTGACTCATACTTGGATCTGCTAGAAAATGGGTTGAATATAAGACAATTATTTTCAAGGAGCTTGAGGTGTGAGAGCTAATTTACATTTCAAGTAAATGTTATTGTATTTTCAGCCCTGGCCGGCTTGCTGTGAAATGGTTTTGAGCTGCTACAAAGGGCTCATCATTGTCAACAGAGTGCTACAGGAATAAATGCAATGAAAATTGAGCTGCTGCGCCAGATGTTGCTATATTGCAGCCACTGTCAGTGTGTCGATAATTGACAGTAAATTGGTGCTTCTTCAAGCACTGCGAGGATCAAGTGAATGATTTTGAATAATTGAATAAGATGCATCATAATTCCTTCTGAAATAAGGAGTCTGTATGAAGTGACAGCAAAAATCTATTACACGCAGCTTTGTTTCAAGGGCGTATGTGTACAAGTGAACGTTGGCTTGTCTTTGACTTTTGACACAGGAGTGTGTGTGAGTGTGATTGTACTACAGGAGTTGATAGCCCTGCACTGGCTGTTGATATAGGTGTTGAATGGATGGCTGTGACAGTTACTGGTAACATATGCCTGATTTGCAGAAAAGACATGACTTGGTAGACCAAACAAAGCCATAATAATGCTGTTACAAGAAGTGTTTCCCCACCTTAGTTTCCACGTCTTACTATCATGCTTAGTAATCACAGCACCACTTGGAGGAGCCACTGCAATGCTTCAGCTTGTGTTTTTAGCCAGTGGGAAGGGAGACTGCTGCTTCCTCTCTTTACTATTAATTCATTCATACATGCAAAAGCACATCTTACTTCAGAGGAGGTTCCACAGTGGTCTTAAAGCTGTCATTAGTGACCAAAATAAAATCTGTAAATTAGTAGGATGATGATTTGCGTGGTGCCATCTTTAAATGGGTGAGGGGCCCCTGAGGGGGTAAAAATCAACCTCAGTCAGTAGCTTAGAAACCAGACTTATAAATGGATGGTACATGGGGAGCTTCGCTGTGTCACTGCCAATTTACTCTGAAAACACTGTGATGTAGCATATAATGGGTTGCAATTTATTCTAATTTGCAGAATCTTAGATGGAGCTTGCCAACAGCTTTGATTGATGTGCTTTCTGATTTCCCCTGTCATAATCTGTGTCTTATTGTGTTTTTTCTGTGTTGTCTTAGTCGTGTTCACTTCCCCACTTCCTCAGTCTCTCTTCAGTCCGGTCATCAGCTCCACTCCCTTCACCTGTGTTATTTCCCTCAGCTGTCTTCACTCACCAGTCAACCTCTTCTGTATTTAAACTCCTGGTTCCATTCAATCTGTTTTCTTCAGGTTGTCCTCCTGAGTTGTCGTTGCTGTCTGTTTTTTTTTCTTTTTTTTTTTCCCTCAGTTCTGTATTATTCCTGGCTTTCCTAGTTTGATCTATTTTTTTGGTTTTGTTTTCTTGTGTTCTTTCTTTGCAAATGGTTATCTGGCTTTGCCGCGCCATTGTTTAAAATAAAAGGTTTTCTTTTCATTTTACCTCCTGGCTCTCAAGCTGTGTCTGCACCTGGGTCCTACTTCCTCGCCACCTCCTACACGTGACAGCCCCATTTCAGTATCTACCATTCAAGCTTGATTATTAATGTCAGTAACGTATAATCATCCAGTGGCTTGTCTCTAGAAAGTAAGCTTGACAAATTAAACAAAGTCTTATTCATTAATGTAGTCTATGCTGATGGAGACTAAAGAGAATAAAAGTGACTGGCTATTCAAAAAAAGCCAGAGCGCCTGCTCATCTCAGCTGATTGAATTGCTACAATAAAAGACTGAAATACTTTTTGAGTGATTATTCAATAAGCAGCTGGGGGATCTCAACAGGAGAAAAGAGATGTTTCACACAGAAGCTGAAATTTAGAGCATATTAGACAGCCACAACCTTCTACTGCTGGGTAAAAAGAAGTCATAGCTCAGCTAATTTTCTCTCTGTCACCTAATGCGATTACACTGGATAAACTCTCATCGCTCTCCTGAAAATGGCAGGAAGTTCATTGAAAAAGCCATCAGAGGATGTGTGAAAGGAACACAGTAGATGATGAGGGCAGTTTTCATTTCTAGCTCTGTGGTGGGGGGACTGCTGGGAGGTCTAACTGTGCCTTGTGTCTACATTCTTGGTCAGATATTATGGCATTTCAAGTGTATGAATCGTTTTTTCTTCAGAAAATATATGCAAATCAAGCATTTACTAAGATATTTGGTTGCAATACTTTAGCAACAGTAACATTATCTAAATGATTCTGCCATATTTCCATTGCAGTTAAAAATTGGCTCTCAAAACGATGGTCAGTTTGAAACAGCTCGTCTTTTCCTGTTTATTCATGCTTTTCTGCTGTTTGATGTGAGCTCTAGGATGTCATCCTGCTGAAAAACACAAGACCTTCACCCCATAGCTTATTTTCCGATATTCTGACATGCTTTTAAAAAAGAAATGTTTTGATTACCCTCCTATATTTATTTGATATCTTTAACATTATGTGCCCCTGGTATGAGAGGCTGCAAAGAAGCCCCACTGCATGATAAAAAAAAACAGTTTCACTGTAGGTAGGGTGTTCTATTCCTATGGGCTTCATTTTCTGGCATGTAAGTAAAATGATGCACTGCATTTAAAAAAAGAGCTATTGTGGTTTGTTCTCGCCAGACAATACTTAACCCAGTCTCATGGCAGGACACGGGATATTTAAAAAATCAACCGGTTTCTGTCTACAAACATGATTTTCCCATTTTCTTTCCATAATACTTTGCACCAAAGTAACTCCAGAAATAATAAAAAAAAATCTGCATTTCGAGATAGCTTGTGGCGAAGGATGACCCTACTTACATGACTTTCTTCTTCTTCTTCTGTTTATTGGCGGGTTACAGCATTTAGTGTGTATACCGCCACCTACTGTACAGGAGTGAGTAAAGGAACTGGCCAGACTATATCACTTTTCATAATGAAGTGTAGATACATAATAGCTAAAATAAGAAAATAAATATCTAAAGCAAATAAACAAAATCAAAAAAAAAAAAAAAAAAAAAAAGGTAGCCTATATTAAATTATTTTAATTAAACCTGTTATCTTTAGGTAATGTATAAGAGCCTTAATTCTATTTCTCTGCATTCCTTGTTCCTCCAGTATGTTATGGATTCCTGATTCTTTTTCTTTTTCAAGCCATTCCTTTCTGCAATCATTATACTTTGTACAATGAAATAAAACATGATCTACATCTTCTTTAACCTTACAGTCAACACAATGGCCATCACTTTTCCCTATTATTTGTATTGTTGCGTTAAGGCCTGTGTGCCCTAGTCTCAGTCTAGTATACACTACCTCTTCTCTTCTGTTCACACCCACTGCTGTAACCCTTTTCCCCCCAACATGACTCTGAACTTTAAAATATTGTCTTCCATTGATATCAGCATCCCATTCTTCCTGCCATCTTTCCATAGTCTTCTCTTTAATTATTGTTTTAACTTCCCCTTTCCCCAATGGAAAATGAATAGCTATGTGATCTTGTTTAAGAGATTTTTTGGCTATTTTGTCAGCTACTTCGTTACCTTTAATCCCAATATGTGCTGGAACCCAACATAACTGGACTACAATTCCAAAGTTTCTAAGGTGTGCTAACAGATGTCTCATTTCTATAACCAGGTCTTCTCTTATTGAATTTCCTGACACAAGGCTTTGTAAGACTGCCATTGAATCAGTGCATAAGACTGTCTTAAGGGGTTTAACTTCCTCAATCCACCTCAAAGCAGTTATTATTCCTGTCATTTCAACTGAGTATACTGATAATAAATTACTCAATCTGTATCCATATGTTTGGTTGAATTCTTGTATATATATTCCTATGCCACAGTGTCCATTTTGAATATCTTTTGATCCATCTGTGTAAATGTGTATGTATGAACGTTTTCGCTGTAAACATGGAAACGAAACGACCTCGTTTTCAAACTTTCCCACTCTGGAACCCATTCTCAAAAACTATCGTTTTGGGGTAGTGGGAACGCCGGCTCCGTGTGGCCGCGACAGCGAAACTATAAGAAAAAGTATCGTTTACAGTGAAAAACGTTTTCGTGTAGCCGCAGCCTGACCTGCAGTATCATCAATGTCCCATCCAAATCCCTTTGTTTTCTTGAGATACTCCCAGCAATCATGAAGCACTGTTGTTGCCGGATTGTTAACACTTCCCTGCAGTCTAACCCAATATGTTAAGGCGAGTTTTTTAAATCTTAAACTGAGTGGGGTTTCCTCTGCTTCCACCAGCAGCGCACTTGTAGGAGTTGTTTTCATAGCTCCTATAGCTATTCTCAGGGCCTTAAATTGTATTCTGTCCAGTTTTAGGAGGGATGTTTTACAAGCTGAACTATATACTATACAGCCATAGTCAATAGTAGATCTTATCAGGGATTTGTAAATATTCAACATAGATTGTCTATCTGCTCCCCAACTAAGACCAGAGACCATCCTCATTACATTTAACACCTTTTTGCATTTTGTTTCTATATACTCAATGTGATGTTTCCATGTAAGTTTACTATGAAACCATATTCCTAAGTATTTAAATGTCTCTCCTCTTTCAAGTGGTTGCTTGTATAGTATTACTTTATGATTTCCTGAAACTTTCTTTCTTGTAAAATATACGATTTGTGATTTTTGAACAGAGAATTTAAAACCCCAATCCACTCCCCATTGCTCTAGAGTGTTTATATCCTTCTGAATTTTACCTGTAATATATGAAATATTACGCCCCCTTCTCCAAATGACAGCATCATCCGCATATAGTAACCCTTCATTCATCTCTCCCAGTTTTTCAAAGATATCATTAATCATTATGTTAAATAAAATTGGGCTGATTACACTTCCTTGGGGTATTCCATTTTCCACTATGAATTCCTTTGATATTGCTTCTCCTACACTAACCCTCAAGGTATGCTGGGAAAGAAAGTCCAGTATGTAGTTATACATTCTTCCTTTGATACCTATTTTCCTCAATTTGATTAACAAACCTTCCCTCCACATAGTATCATAAGCTTTCTCGATATCTAGAAATACAGCTACCATAACCTCTTTCATAACTAAAGTTTTTTCAATTTCATTAGTTAGTTTAACTAGTGCATCAGTTGTTGATTTCTGTTTCCTAAAACCAGTTTGATACTTATGGAGTGGGCATTTATATTCTAAATAATAATTCAGTCGCGACACAATCATTTTTTCCATCAGTTTCCCTAAATGTGAGGTAAGAGCTATAGGTCTGTAGTTACTTGGATTACTTGCATCTTTTCCAGGTTTAGGAAATGGGAGGATTATTGAGCTCTTCCATGCGTTTGGCAATTTGCCCTTGTCCCAAACTTTGTTAACCAGTTTGAGAATGAGTCCTAGAACTTCCTCAGGTAATTGCTTGAACATAGCATAGCATAGATAATCATTTCCTGGGGCAGAATATGCAGTGTTATTTAATGCCATTTTTAATTCTGATATACTAAAATCATTGTCCAGTATAGACACATCTGTTTCCCTAGCCTCCAGAATTTCCTTATTAATTTCCAAGATTTCTTCTTTCCTTATCTTAAATCGCTCTTCTAAGTGGCTACCTTTATGAATGTCTGCAACTGTTTTACCTAATAAATTGGCTTTATCTATGTCTGATATGGATTGACTTCCTCCTTCAATTAAAACTGGGATTTGTGAAGGCTTGTATCTTCCTGTCATCTTTTTAATCATCATCCATACTTGTGTCAGTGTTGTTTCCCTTCCTATCGTTGTGCAAAAATGTCTCCAAGATTCTCTTTTTGCCTTTTTAATAGTTTTCCTAGCTATGGCCCTTTTCCTTTGATAATCTAAAAGGGTATCCATTGTTAATGTTTTGCGCAGTCTCTTGAAAGCTTTATTTCGATCCTTAACCACTTTAGTACACTCATCATCCCACCAAGGAACATTTGTTTGATTCTTTTTACCCTCACTAATTGCAATGCTTTGTCTTGCTGCAGAATAGATAATAGAACTTACAGTGTTATTCATGTCATTAATATTTTGGTCTAGTTCTGGTATATCATGTTTTCACAAATTTCCTGAAATTCCTCCCATTTAGCTTTTCTAAAAACCCATTTATGATGTATGTAGTAGGGTTGAATCTTAAATACCATATCAATTTTACACCAAATTGGGAAATGATCACTTCCAATGTTTGTCTTTTGGTAAATTTCCCACTCACATCTACTGGCTAATCTTCTATCAACTAAAGTTAGATCGATACAAGAAGTTTCATTCTTATGCACATTGATTCTAGTTCCAGACCCATTATTTAAACAAACTAACACTCTATCATTGATCATTTCATCAACCACCGTGCCTTTCAAATCGGTATGCTTGCTACCCCATAGGCTATTGTGAGCATTGAAGTCTCCACACCAAATTTCTTTATGAGTTTTCTTTACAATACCCTTTAGAATGTCAATTGATAGGGCTTTACATGGATTGTAATAATTAATAATATTATATGCTTTTTTGGTCCCATTAAATATTTCTGTTACTATACACTCATGTTCATTACCTATGTCAACTCGCCTGTAAGGAATCCCTTCTTTAATGAATGTCATACATCCTCCTATCTTTTCCTCTATCAAATCTGACACCATTTTATCCTTTTATGATAAAATCTAAGTGTGGTTTCAACCAGGTCTCTTGGACACAAATTATTTCTGGTTTCTCTTTTATATTCTGAATATACCTTTTAAATTCTTGGCCATTAGCTATTAAGCTCCTTGCATTCCACTGGAGAATAAAAAGCACCATAAATCGTTCAATTATTTTGAGACTTTTCATATTTCTGGTTTATCATTTCATGAATCTCATCCGCTTTAATACTAGATCCCAGACAATCATTGGCAATATCTACTATTGACTTTATCCTGTCGCTTTTCTTAGTAAATTGCAGAGTTCTGTTCATCACTGTGCAAATGAATGCAATGAATTCATTTTTCTTCACTAGTAATGTTTCCTTTGATATTTTTGCTTTGCATTCTCAGACTACTGGAGTAGGACTATACCTGTTGGAATGTTGAAGATTCTCCTTTAAAGGGACCTGCTTCTCCACTCTTGTTCTCAGCATGTTATCATATTGACTCAATGTAGTTTTTTCTGGTGTGGCAGTGAGGGGATCAGATAGATCTTTCTTGTCTTTCGCAATTTTCTTTATAGCATCAGCATAAGATACCGTATGTGTAATCTTGATTTTCTGTACTTCCTTAGCCTCCCTTTGTTTCTCACAACCTCCATATGCAGCACTATGTTGACCTCCACAGTTGCAGCATTTTAAAACATCATCCTTCCCACATTTGCCATATTCATGTTCTCCACCACATTTAGCACACCTTAGTTTTCCTCTGCATTGACCTGCTACATGCCCAAAACGTTGGCACTTAAAGCATCTTAAAGGAGGTGGAATGTACTCTCGAACACTGTAGGACATGAAGCCCATTTGCACTTTAGCCGGCATGTCTTTCTGGAAATATAGCAATATGGACATGCTTTCAGTTTTTTCCTTCCCTTTCATCAGACGTTTAGCATCAATTATTGCATATTTTGTCAGATTCTCTTTTATCTC
Source organism: Odontesthes bonariensis (assembly GCF_027942865.1). Lineage (NCBI taxonomy): Eukaryota > Metazoa > Chordata > Actinopteri > Atheriniformes > Atherinopsidae > Odontesthes > Odontesthes bonariensis. Next base: position 18,901,391 of record NC_134511.1, read on the forward strand.
TTCCATGGATACTGAAGTTGGAATCCCTGTTATTACCCCTCTTGCTCTAGCTGCTGCTCCTGGAATGTGTGACTTTATCTTAAGTTTGTTAAGTGTTTTTTTCTTCAAAATGTTATTTCTTTGTTCCTCTGAATTGGAAAAAATCCAAAGCCTACCATTCCCCATGAACCTAGCATGATTTATCTTCCCTATTTCCTTCTCAATTGCCTTTGTGATGTGCATTGGATGTAGATCTGGTCCTCCCTCTTGTTCAAACACTACAACTACCTTCCACACTTCTTCAGTTGTTTCCTGGGATCTTCTAAGATGATCTCTATTTGGCCTGGTCTTTTTAGCAACAGCAGTTACGGACTCATCTGAGTCATTTTCACTGCTATCTCTGTCTTTCCTCACGCGACTAACTTTTTCCCAAGACATCCTTGAATCCTCATCCTCCAAATCTTCATACCCTAAACCCCCATCTGAGTCTGCCGCCATGTTCACTTTACATTCACTGTACTTTCGATTTTACCGTCCTCTGGTTATTCTCACACTGAGCCAAGCTGCTCTCGTTATCCGAGAATCCTCCAATATTCCTCCAGTCAGTCTGCTTCCTGCTAGCTCCTACGGCAGCTCAGCTTCGACCGCCCTCTCCTGCTGGCATACTCAACCACTCTACTCGTCGGTCAGCTAAAAAAAAAACGAGTTTCTGATTTAAAAAAAAAGAGTTCATTTCCAAAACATGACTTTGGCCTCAAGGCCTGTTTATGGTGGGAAACCAGGTCGTCTGCGTGTGTGTCGCAGTTAACGCAGACATGCCCCCCCCCCTTCCGCAGACACTCTGGTGCACCTACCCAAAATTGTAACTGACCGCAGACAGTGCCGCAGATATCGTCGCAAGGAGGAGAGAAAGGAGGCCTCTGATTGGTCAACTCTACATCCGCTCTACACTATGCGTATTTCCGGTTTGCTAACCGGCTAATGGTGACGCTAACCGTGCTAACCGTGACGCTTCTTTCACCTCTCTGCCAGCTCCAGTAGTAGCAATATTTCTTCTATTTCTAGATCGATCAGCTGCATCTCAATCAAATTGCGCATTCGTCCAGTCGCCATTGTTGTTGAATGACCTCCGTAACCGGAAGAGAAACACACCACCCACCACACCCACAATCCTAGCTTGTTCGTGATTGTCCCTCTTGCGTTGTGGTGTGGAATTAACATAGCGCAAGACCACGCTTCAAAATTGGGCATAAATTAAAAATAACTGTGTCATACCTGCAACAAGCTCACTGCGACACACTGCTGCGAGAGTATACACGGCCCTTCAGTATGCTTCTCCGGCGCTATTTGTCAATCCGACTCCGTTGTCACGCAGAGGCTATTAAACCTTTCGAAGTTCTCCGTCGGGATGTCGGATACGCAAGGCAATTCCCCTCCCGATCAGTAGGCGTCGCTACGTTAGACGACCCAATCTCGTGACGTCTATCGTGAAAGTCGTTGATTGAATGGTTCCGACTGACTGGCTTCTGGCTCCGTTCCACTCCTCACAGTGAACAATGGCGACCGTGAGAGAAAGACTGTTGTTGGAGTCGGAGCTTGTTGAAATTGAAATGCAAATAATTTTGACCAAATGTTGACCGGCACACAGTAAACTCTTTCAAAAATAGCCGCGTTGTTGTTGTGACTGGAAGGAGCTAAACCGGAAAAGTGATTCCGGAAATGATGTTGTTAGCCGACCAATCACGAGCCTTGCGGTCTCCACGAGTCTCCGTCGCTCTCCGTAGACGACCATAATCAGGCTTTTTTAGGTTAGGGACACCGTAATGGCTTGAATTAAAAAAAAAAAAGAAACAATGATGATGTATCACATGGTATCTTTCCAGCCAAAAACATAAGATCGGATGCCTACGTGGACGACATGAAATAAATCAGATTTTAAGTCATGGTGGTTGGCACTAACAAATGAATAATATAATAAATAATACAAGCCTTTTTTTTTTTTGTACCCCTGATGTCCTTCTCCATCATGGAGCCCTACTTTGTTGTTTCTTTCTCATCAAATAACTTAGGGAATTTGACCTTTGGTAGTTGTTTGTAATTTAGTAATTGTAAAGTCATTATGTTCTCAGACAGGCATCTTATCTTCACTACATCAAAAAAGAAGCTGGACCCAATCAGGTCAGGAGAAGCACATTATTTGTCTTTTATCTTGTTTGACGAACTAAATGAGTCAATTTAAGGGTGCAAATATGTTTACTAAATACATTTTACATCTCTAATCTTAACCGCATGATACGAAAGCTTTACTGTGATTGGTGCTGTTCACTTGCTTTGACAATAAGATATTTAGTTTCTGCAAAACTTGTTAATATGCATTTATTTTTTATGATATTCTAATGCTGTTTACATGTCAGGAGTGCTAATAATTGTGACCTGGGTTTGCCAGTTTGTCAGCCCAGTCACAAATCAGCCACCTGTGGTTTCACTGCAGGCACTGATCCATTGTACACAGCAAGGCACACAAATAAGAGTTTCTAGTCTTCAAAACAACAAGATGAAAACAAAGTTTTAATTGAGAGATTACATGTAAATGGAAGTTGTTTTTATCCTCCGAGAGCAGCTTTCATAAACTTGTATAGTAAGGTGAACAATGAAAGCTGGCTGAGATGAGGAGTGTTGTGTTTATCTATTCCTCTTTCTGTGTAGTTTCTTGTTGATTATTTGATACTCATTAAGTCTTGTTCTTTCAGGGCTTAAGTTATTCAGGTGACAAAGAGGCTGTTGGAGGTAGAAATTGGTTTCTTATTTCAATGATTTTAAGACCTTTTCCTACTTAATTCATCCCATTGCGGAGTGCTAAAACCAGAGAGGAGCAGCACTGACTGGTGACAAGCAGTCTACTTGATTGGATTGTTGGTGCAATAGACATGCAACTGTGCAGAATATGTCAAATATTGCAATGCCATGAAAATTTTAAAGACATGATAATCATAAGAACTTGCATCATTATTAGCTGCAGAGGGATAATGAAATGAAATACATTTAAGTAAAAAAGTTTTGTTTATTTTGAATTAAAATGCACTATTGCTCTTTTAAGGATCTATATTTATATATTTATATATCACTTCTCAAAGTAGTGATTAGTATCAAAATGCTGAAGAAATTGGAAACAGGAAAATCAGAAAACATACATTGAGGCAAATCGGACATGATTCTAGCCGCAGTAACTGTGGATAAACGTTGGGGACTGTTGCTCTTTACAAATAGCGGCATGTTATCATGAGCATACAGTATGGAGCAAAGCTGTGGTTTGCCCTGATTTTTTTATTTTTTTATTTGCACCCTGCTCTGTATGCGTGATGATCTGGCTTTTGGTGCCATAAAACACTTTTAAGGTTTGTCTCCTGTAGCTTTTACCAGCTCACATTGCCGTCATTATTTAGAGCCGCCCCCAGTCTGAACTACACTATTCTACACAGCCCAACAAAATTGAAGGAGTAAATGTTTTGTAGATTGTCTCTTTAACAGTTAATAAGGCAATTTAGCTGAATGGAAAAAAAAACTGAAGAAAGCATAGTTTACATTTACCATACAATACTATTTTACCATTATAATGTATGTACAATCACATGCACAGTGCAGTGCATATGTTTGGCTATATAGTGTCATGCAGTTTGTGCTCTTCACTATTCACTCTTCACCTTTCAAGATGAAAGACAGTTGTGTCATCTCAAAGGCAATACCATGCGAAGCTTGTTCACCATTCCTGTCCTCTCTTCTGAGCCCAATCGATTAAAAACTGTCCATGCAGCTCTGGCTGTGTTTCTCTTTGTGCTAACTGACTGGTTATCCTGTCACACCATGTGCATTTAATGGAGAAAGGCCAGGGATAAAGGACTAAAAGTGAAAGATACTGTCTGACCTTCCTTGGCTGATCTCTTGTTCCACGTGCTTCCAATGTTGCAGATGATTGCTGGTAGATGAGGGAAGAGAAGAGGTGGTGTTTTTGTGCTCATGTACCACAAAGGATTATATGGTAAATTGCAAGTGACACACGTTTACATTCGTTGCTTTGCCTAGATCAGGCAGGAACAATTCATTGCTTTCCCCAGTATCATTAATGTGAAAGGCACTCAAAGGAAGTAGACACAAGAAAAAAAAAACTAACTGCACATATGCATTCACACACGTCTTGGTCAAGACTTGGTATTCTATCTGATGTCAAATTAGTGAAAAATAAAGAATTCTGCATTGTGTGCTTACTTTCTTGATGCTTCTTGCAGGCTGACGACAAGAGGTGACAGAAATGCTTTAAACACAAATCAACTGTCTGTGTGAGATTTAAAATGTAATATTTATTACTCTGACGTTTTACAGGATTTTCTGAATGCATCACTTTACACTCAGTGAATGGTGTTCGACATCCATTTCACTGTAATTGGTCTTGACTTGGAGTGTGTGCACATGCATGTGAGTGTGTGAGGTAGAGACGGAAAGAAGACAGAGAAAGGGACAGGTGTAAGCTCTGGGTTATTAGGCCAAGTAAACAGAATAAGCTTGTGTAACTCTGGCTGATAATTCACTGACCTTTACCTTTTACACTCTAATGCATTCTAATAGGCCAGTGGATCCCAGCATGTCTCTTTTCTCACGAACACACACATGCTTTATGTTGCCCATTCATCATACGCACATACATACACACGTTCTGTCAAGTACCAGGTTGTCTGGGAGATTAAAGCCTTAATATATATCAAACAACAAAGCCCCTTGGGAGTGGAGAGAACCTCTGCCTTTCAAAACCGGGCTATCTTACTGGAAAATTCAAAGAGTTCTAATTTTTATTTTTTTTTTACACAAAGATTTTAGTGAATAAATCTGTTCACAGATGGAGGTGAAACATAGTAACACAAAATAAAGCTGTTTGAAAAGCATTTACTTTTTCCAACTCCACATGATTAGTTTTATCTCCTTTTTAGCTCCCTTTCAGACTAACTCTGTGTGACTGAGGCCAGCCAAAGGTGGCTCGCACCATGCAAAAGGATGACCGACCCGGGGATGACAGCCAGCGAGAAATTGTAAGTGACCATCAGCTTTTATATTTTGTCATTTTATTCTTCGTTATTATTATTATTATTTTTTTTTCAATTTCACACCATTATATGAGTTACACAGCTGTAGATTTTCTTTGCTCAGATGATTCCTCTGGCATCTGGGAATTCTACATAAAATGTCACTAGCAGTGATCATAAATAAAAACCCTTAACATTACACATTAACTAATTGTAAAGAGTTAACTAGCTAGAAAATTCAAATTCAGATATTATTTGTGAATATGGCCAAACTAATTCTGCTGCTGGGTAGAAAAACCTGTGACGTGAATATATTTCATGCAGATCCTTTCGTATTGATGTGGAATATATATTTAATGTAGTTCATACTTTTTAAAAACAGCATATAGTTTTACATTTATGTACATTGAATTATGGTCTGCTAGTGTTTGGCATAAACCTAGAAAATGAACATGCTGTCTCTGTGAGGAATCTTATACAAACGTTTAGATGTCCACGTGCACTCAGTTGCCTTCAGATACATTAGCAAAAACTTTAAACGGCAAGTTTAAAATCTCTTTTTCTCTCTTAAAAGTTTGTTTAGTTGTTATGGTTTCCTTTTCCTTCTGTTAAACATCAACAATATGACAATATGAATACCTTAAACATTGTTCTGACGGTATTCATAAATGCTTTCAATTCCGTATATTACAGTTTTAATTAAAGTGATTGTAATCCGCAACAGAGTTCTTCCAATGCGCCAGCTTTCCACCAGCTTTCATAAGTCGGAGAATTTTCTTGTTAATAAACATAGCACCAGATAAATACAAATGGCAACTAACGCCTCTACTTCAGGTGTATCCTTTATCCTGTGATAATTAAAGGGGTAGGGATTTTAAAGTAAATATACATGTTATCATCAACACCGTTAATGCTCATCTAAAAGAAATCCTAACATACAGAGGTACACTCTTTTAGGGAATATTAGGGAACAAGTACCTCTCCATGAGATATTTCATGGGCACGTCAGTGCTTTTTCTACAAAGGGAAAATGCTTGGTATTTAAGGATTTATGAGAAACTAAGGATGAAATGTATTCAGTGTTTTATTTTTTACGAGACAATTATTCAAAGGCTATATTTTTTGTAATAGATCATTCATTTAAGGTGAGACTTTTCTGAATTGCCAGTGTTTTGTGGCTGGCTTTGTAAATCAGTAGAAGTTTTATAATTTTAACCTTAGAGGGCGTACTGTTATGAGCAAGGACAAATAATAATTTCTAAAAGTTAGAAAAGAAATTTTCAAAATCTTGATTTCTATAACTTGTTTTCTACATTTCAATAATATATTCACAGTGTAAGATTTAGGTCAGTGGAGTGTTGTAAGATGTGGTAACATATGCTTTACCAGCATATATGGCAAACAGTAATTTGAAAGATTACATTTTTCATCAAGCTGTCTTTGCAATGTAATGTAAAAAACACTCACAGCTGAAATAATCATAGATACAAGGCACAAATGCCACCAAGTGCAAAACTGGCTTTCTAATTCTATTCTGTCTCTCAACCCATCCCCCACAACAGCTACATTACCATCTTAACTGACTGTATCTTGGCTCTCACGTGATGTTGTCAATCGTGTGCAAGCTGTCCATCACCCACCTCTATCCATCTGGATATACGAAGCAGGTTCTTGTAACAAAAACAAGACAGATCAGAGTTGGTGTGTTCAAGTAGAGATGGAGCTCAGATTTATAGCATAAAGCACTGTCAGTCTCTCCCTCTCCATGCATGAATAAGATTCTGTCATACTCTTGACCTTGAGTCCAAATGCAGGGCTACTGGTTTTATCTTAAGCTGGATTCCGAAAGGAATACATTGAAAATGCAAATAAGGCAATGCTTTTGAAATATAGTTGTTATATCAACAAAAATATAGCTGACAGTTTTTAACAGAGCTGCTGTTAATTTGCCAAAATGTTTGTGTTTTCACGAGGAACATAGTTAAAATTACCATTACAGTCTTGTACTTGTATTCTCTCGCACATTTCAGTTCTGTCTTGGTGAATGTAGTATAACAATAGCTCATAGCTCCTCATGTTTTCTAATGTTCAAATGCATTGATGTGGAAGGTAAGTGTACTAAAATATTATTTAAAAAGTTATTACTATATTGGTCATTTGATTTTAAACTGTAATCCTCACTCCATTTAAAGGTAAAAACTGATAAGTGCCCATTGTGTCTTTGAATTTTCTACTAGGAAAAACTAAAGCCAAAGGTCACCAATGAAAAAGAAAAAACTTTCAAAAGACACGGTTGCCTGCAAAAAGATTAAAGAATATCTGCTCAAACCCAATTGCAACATTACTGTAAAACGAAAAAACATGCAGTTCCATTGACATAATAGAAAAAAAGCTGCAGAAACCTGAAGGGTGACTGAAAAAAAGCTTGAGACAGGAACAAATGACCTTTTAAAATGCAATAAAAACCCTGATAATGGAGCAAAGACTGATTAATGTTTCACATGTTGTGTCTCTGGGGGGCTGTAGACATGAACATTACTAAAGACACATCCTGGGAAAAAATGTTTGAATTTTCTTTTGTGAAATTCGTTTAAAGCGAGAAAAGAAAATCCAAAGTGTATGCTGAGATTATATTACCAATGAAATTGTATCTGTGAGCCATCTGAAACTGGATGGCAGGAGGGCTTATGGGCAATAGTTCATGTCAGATACCTTTGATTAATGACTTCATCAGTTAAGACAGGGTGACAAGTGCAGGTCACTTGGTTAGAGTAGAGACATGGATGTCACGCCCATGGGAGAGAATAGTTGGGACAGGTAATTAGAGAGAGGAGAGATGGCGAGTGAGATTAGGGCAAAAGGTGAAAGTGAAAAACAAAGCAGAAGAGATGCTCCCTCACCATCTAGGGCACATATTGAGGTAGAGCGGGGACACAGGCAGCACTGATGAATATGTTTCGCAAGGCTCTCAGGGTTTGTCCAATCAGGCAGCACCATTGATGAATAGTCATGAGTCACCTTATCAGCATCACCATGGTTACGCAAATGTGACTGGGGCCCAGTAAATGTGATGAGGGAATAGAAATGGGCCAAAGGCTTCGCTGTCTCCTTCCCGCTCACATCTTGATCACCAATTAGAGCAGAGCAGGGAAGCGTCCAGGCCAAGTGTTCGCTTCATGGATGAGATGAATGGGTGGAGGGAGATGGCAAAGATGATGGTTTAAGATTTAATGTGTGGGAAAGTGGGCAAGGAGCAAGAGAGGGAGATGGAAGCAGATTTGGATTCAGCTTGAATTATTTGATGACTTGAAATCGCATTAGTCGTTGCTAAAGCCAGTGGACACACAGCACGTCCAGGTAAGGGGTGGCAGGAAGAGGAGAGAGGAAGTGGATGACAAGATATTTGATTTAAAAAAAAAGTGCTGGGAAATTAGATTTAACTGGATCAGCAGCGAGGAACATTACAAAAAAGGTAGAAGTGGCTGGTGGATGAGCAGGACAAAAGACAGCTGCAGGAGATGAAATAAAGAAAATGAATAACAGGATAAAAGAATAAGGGGCTGAGACAGAACATAATGATTTATATCACTCTTAACCTCTTTCATGGACATTTTACAAAACGCAACAACACCCCAAAATTAAATTGTAGGAGTAGATCTATGGTCATAGGTGGAATAAGCCCCTGCCTTTGCCATTAATGTTTGCTAGAATCCCCTTCGGAACTACTTACTTGGAACAATAACCTATTTAATATTCTTAAAACCTCATCTTAAGAAGGTAGGTTCCTTTTTCCCTTGATAATTCCACCAATTTTTCCCTCAAATATTTTACTGCATCACCCTCAGGATGCAGGTCAATGATACGATAAATCCAATAACAGTTGTCTTCTAATCACTGATTTGTCTAGATATCTGCAAACACTGTTAATTGCTTTTGAGTCAAAGCTCACCTCAGTAAGCATTTAGTTCTTATTTATTCTATGAGCGAGAAGAGTGATTCACTGCATATTTGATAAATGTAATTGAATTAGCATCTCCATACAACAGGGACATACTCAGGGACTGAGAATTGTATGTTATTACCCTCATGTTCACTAAAACCTGACTGAGGCAAATTGGTCTATTTGATCTTGATGCACTTGCAGCCTGCTCTGTTGTCTGTGTTGAACCTGTTCTTGAATGTAGCTTACCCCCTCTGCCCATAAGTAGAGAATGAGGCAGGCTTGATATTTATTTAATCTTCAACACCATGTGCGAGGAAACATTACCGCCCATTCATCGTTCTCATTTTACACCCTGTTGACTGTGTTTAAAGTGTGATTAATCTTGCATAAAATGTTTGGCAGTGTGCTCATACCGGATGTGGTGTTGATGCATGAAGAAGGATGTTTAAACTCTGCCAGGGAAGGACACTGAGGATGCACGAAGCAATGAATATGCCATGCTGCCTGAATGAAAGTTTTTTCAGATTCAGTGTATGGATGACACATGCAGCATGTTTCGTTCCCAGAAAACAGTCCAATACTAATGATTTATCTTCAGAACCTCTATATTAAAAATTGAAATGACTCAGTATCTCTCTCTGTCTCTATATTACAGAGCAGTGACCCTGACCCTTTGCGCAGTTGAGGAAAATAGAGAAAATGTGTTATGAGCTTTATGTAACTTCAACTTCTCAGCCAGCAATCCTTCTTGTTTTTCTTTCTGCATCTGCTGCAAGAGTTCTCCTCCTGATTCTTTGGTCCCCTTCCAGTGTATTCAATTTATTTTCTCACCAGTGCATCAGAGTCATGTCCAATGCTAATAACTGCTGTTTTCCCTTTCAGAGAGTTATATGATCAGCTCAATGTGTTAGTGACAAGTGAGATGAATAACACTGATCTTGTCTTGCTGAGAAACCTTGGAACCTGGCAATGCACATGCCACAAATTATTCAACTCCCTTTGGCGTCTTTTTTTTTTTTCCCAGTTAAAACCTGTAATGTAGTTGGATTTTGGGGGGATTTAATGTTAATCTGCAAGGAAAATCCCAAATTGGTTAAGCGAAATGAAAAAAAACAACAAAGAAAAATCACATTTCAACGTTTTCCCTTAAACCACTCAAGTGTTGCTTCAGCAGAATGCTTACTATCTTTGTCCTGCTGGAAGATGAACCTCCATCCTCGTCCCAAACCTCTGGAAGATTAAAACAGGTTTTCCTTAAGATATTCCAATGTCTCCATCAATAGGACCACTAAAATCTGTACTAATTACAGAAGAGTGGCCTCAAAAAAGCTATTGTTTACGGAAAAGTTTGCAAAAGGCTTGTGGGAGATTCACCAAACATATGGAGGAACGTCCTTTGATTAGGCGATACCACATACTTTCCGTTCCTCGTACCAGACTTAAAACATATGGAGATAGGGCCTTCTGTTCAACTGCTCCAGAAAACATCACAGACCCCACCTTTAAGTGACCTTGGGTACCTTGAAAGGCGCTATATAAGTCCAAGTTATTATTATTATTAAACCTGACTTGACATGAATGGCCGTGACTTCAGTGACAGTGAGGATCTGGCTATTAACATGAAAAAACCTGGAGACGAAATACTAATGAGGGTGATTGGTAAATGAGGGCAGCTGATGGGAGAAACACAGGTGACGTGGCTGAAGCTGATGGCAGGGCAGAAGAAACTGAGGAGAACATGGCAAAAACTAAAGACTAACCAGGAACTTAAGACATATCAAAACTAACAGACATTACACCTTTGGGGTTATCTGATTACTGCTCACCAAGCCCAGTATGAGTTTTGGTGGATGGTCCTCTCCAGACAGGTCTAGACATATCGTATAATTTTCCATTGTGTGGGAATTTATTGATAGCACTTTTTTTTTTATTAATTAATTTAGAAAAAAGATTAATTATAAGCCTTCTCCACAACTTTATCCCTGACCTGTTTGGAGAACTCCTTGGTCCCTGGTGTCTTTTACTTGGTGGTGCTTCTTGATTCTGTCAGGATGGTGTAGGGAAGGTGAAGGTAGGACACGGATGCAGACTTATAAAGGAGAACTGGGTTTATTTAACAAAAAAATAAATCAAACAGAAGGCACGGCTGAGCCGGATCCAAAAAACAACTGTGGCAAAATAAACAAAGAACATGGGAAAAACAGGTGAGATCGATGGCAAGGCTTGGTTAAACAAACAGGGCATGAGTAACAAACAAAGAACCGACCAACTGAGAGGGGAGACTGGAAACTAAATAGGGAGTGAGTGATTAAGTGAGTGGGTGCAGCTGGTGGGGAATGAACAGGTGAGGGGAATGAACTAATGGCAAAACCTAAAACTCAAAACCTGGACATGAACTGAACACAAAAACATAAAACTAAAAACAAGAGTCCCATGGCATGACAGAGCCCGCCCCCCCCCTGCTCAAGGGGCGGATCCCAGACGACCCAAGAGTCTGAGGGTGGGAGGGAGGGGCTCGAAGCCGGTCAGACAGGGGGCCAGACAACCGGCGGCGTGGCTGCAGTGGCCAACCAGGCATGCGGCTAGAGTACCGGCTTCGGGCAGCAGGAGGCGGTGGTCTGGCGGGCGCCCAGACTTCCGTCGGCGTGGCGGCAGGAGGCGGTGGTCTGGCGGGCGCCCAGACTTCCGTCGGCGTGGCGGCAGGAGGCGGTGGTCTGGCGGGTGCCCAGACCTCCGACGACGACCCGGCAGGAGAGGGAACCGGAGACCGTCCAGCAGGCGGCGGACTTCCGGCGAGGGGGGAGCCCCCCCCTTTAAGGGATGGATCCCAGACATCCCCAATGTCTGGGGGTGGGAGGGAGGGGCTCGAAAAAGTGAGTCCATGGGCAAGGGCCCCATGGGCTCTGAGGCTTTGTCAGGCCCTGTGGCCTCGTGGTCAGGCCCTGTGGCCTCGTGGTCAGGCCCTGTGGCCTCGTGGTCAGGCCCTGTGGCCTCGTGGTCAGGTTCGTGGTCAGGCCCTGGGGCCAGCTCGGAGACTGCTGGGGCCAGTTCGGAGACAGCTGGGTCGCTGGACACTGTGGCTGCTGGGTCCTGGGGCTGCGAGTCTTGTGAGCCTGAGGAAGAGGGAGAGGAGCTGTACAGCTCAATTACCTCTTTTGGCTCCAAGCCAAAAACGTCCAAGGAGGCAGCGCGCTACACAGTCCCGGCATGGATCCACACGTCCTCCAGGGTATTGTTCCACCCCCGGAGCCCCCGCCTCGCCAATAGGAGAGTCCGCTGCGTCCATTTTTGGTCGGTTCTTTCTGTCAGGTGATGGTGTAGGGAAGGACACGGATGCGGACTTTTCAAAAGAAAACTGAATTTATTATACAAAAAACAAAGTACAAACAAACGGCAGAACCGGATTCAAAAAACGTAACTTTGAAAAGGCAAACAAAAGACTTGGCATGGAATAAATAGAATAAAGACTTAACTTTTAGGGAGACGAGGGACATGGGTAAACCGGGTAACGTGGGAATCAAGGCAAACAGGTCAGGAATCACAAACAGCAGGTTAGGAATGACAAACAGAACCAACAAACAGGCAGGGGAGACAGGAGACTAAATAGAGGGCTGGGAGTGATTGGAGAGGGAGTGCAGCTGGTGACAATGACAGACAGGTGAGGGGAATGAACTAATTACCTGAGTGAGTGAAGTGAGGGGAAAAACAATGGCAAAACTAAAAACCTAAAACCAAGACATGAACCGAACACAAAAACGTAACTTAAAACATGATAACTAAAAACATAGTCCCATGGCGTGACAGATTCGTGGTCTTGCAGACTGTGGGGCCTTTCACAACAGTTATACTGAGATCATGTGACACTTGGATTGCAAAAGTGGACCTTCTTCTACTAATAATGTGCATTCTCAAGGTGGATTTAAGCAACAGATCTATTTAGGAGCATCATACTAAAGGGGGTGAATACATAAGCAAAAACTAAATGTGTTTTTTAATTTCTTAGAAATGATTGAATACTGAACTCCCGGCTGGGGCCTTTCTGTGTGGAGTTTGCATGTTCTCCCCGTGTATGCGTGGGTTCTCTCCGGGTACTCCGGCTTCCTCCAACCGTCCAAAAACATGCATGTTAGGTTAATTGGTGTCTCTAAATTGTCCTTAGGAGTGAGTGTGAGCGTGTATGGTTGTTTGTCTCGTTTGTCTCTGTGTGGCCCTGTGATGGACTGGCGGCCTGTCCAGGGTGTACCCCGCCTCTCGCCCATTGACTGCTGGGATAGGCTCCAGCCCCCCTGCGACCCGACTGACGGATTCAGCGGTATAGAAAATGGATGGATGGATGATTGAATACTGGTCACCAATTTGATTCATATATTTCCTCCTGACACTTGTAAGAGCAGTACTTTACAGCACACTGATAAAGGTCATATTCAAGGGTATGAACATATGATACATGACTGTTTCAGTCTGAAGAACTGTTGGGAGGTTTCAAAAATATGAAAAGAAGCTTCAAAAAGGCTTCTGAACAAATAACAGGGCCCAACCAAAATCCACAGGAGGTATACAACAAACAATCCTCCAGCAAGCACAATGGAGAGCATGGTAAAGACAGTACGGTCTGCTTGGAAACTGAGCAGAATTTGGTTAAACTTTGCTGCGTGCAATACCACAATATACTTGAGAGAAGAGGAGTAAACAGAATTTGCTTGTTCTCTTCCACAACCAAGTGATGGAGATCACCAAGATGAGTTGGGAGTTAAGTGCGGTGAAAAGTCTTGTAGTGTGAACCCAACAAAGGCTTCAAAACTCTCAATCACAAGACAAGCATGTTGTGTAATGTCCATCCATTCATTTTTTCAATTAGAGTATACATGGATGATATGACATTGGTGACTACAACAGTGCCATGTATGAAGAGAAAACTTGAGAGACTTAAAGGCGGGGTAGGGGATCTTTTTCTGGAACATTTTTTTACATATTGCTTGAAATACTCTTCACACCCTCATTGCAACCAATTCATTAAAAGTTTTGACACAAATATGAAAAGTTTTAGTGGCCTCTAGAACGTACAATCTAGGAAAAACAGTATCCAATCATTGTGAACGGACCGTTCACAATGATTGGATACTGATGCCGTCTATCAAACTGCAATCTGCTCCTCCCTCCCCCTCCCCCTCCTCCCCCTCCTTCCCCCTGTGCACGTACCCTGCTCCGTGAACGAAGCTTGGCAGGAAGCTAAACTAGAGCCAGCTTGGCTAGCACCTAGCATTATTAAACGTATAGTTAGCATAAACTTAATACTAAATACGGCAACGATCGATGCTTGCTGTCAGAACAGCGCTCGTGCACCTTTGTGCTCGTGCGCGTTCATGTACTCTAGAGGCGTGCCTTCGGGGGGAAAGTGAAGAAAAGGGTTGGGACTTTTTACCTGTGCATTTTCAAAATGCAGCTTCGCTGGACTCAAAATCCAGGATCTCCTACCCTACCTTTAACAAAAATCTAAAATGGGCTGGTATGAAAATCAAACCTACTAAGTTTAGTAGGTTCTCAGTAGTAGAGGGAAATTAAGTGATAGAAAGTTTGTAATAGATGAAGAAAACATTCCAATAATTAGGGAAAATGCAGTAAAGAGTTTAGGCAGGTGGTACCAGGCAGACATGAATGATCGAGAGTGGGCAGTGCAGTTTCGGAAAGATGTTGCTGAGGGACTGGATAGAATAGATAAATAAGGGCTTCCAGGAAAGTTGAAGCTGTGGTTTCTGCAGTTTGGATTGTTTCCTAGGTTTATGTAACCAGTAAAGAGTTTAGGCAGGTGGTACCAGGCAGACATGAATGATCGAGAGTGGGCAGTGCAGTTTCGGAAAGATGTTGCTGAGGGACTGGATAGAATAGATAAATAAGGGCTTCCAGGAAAGTTGAAGCTGTGGTTTCTGCAGTTTGGATTGTTTCCTAGGTTTATGTAACCACTGTCTGTGTATGAGATTCCATTATCTGATGCATAAAAAATGGAAAGATTAGTTAATTTTTATATTAGGGAGTGGCTAGGTGTTCCTAGATGCTTAAGTACTGTGGCACTGTATGGTAAAGGAATACTCCAGCTTGCAGTATCTAGTCTAGTATAGGAGTTTAAATGTACTAAAGTTAGGACAGAGCTCCTGTTAGCTGGGAGTAAAGATGTGGTAGTTAGTAAGGTGATTCCAAACCCAATCAAGGGGAGGAAGTGAGACCAAGAATGGCAGCTCAGGAGGTAGAAGCAACTCTTAGACATACAGAGATTGTGGGTAATGTTCAAATAGGCTGGGGAGGCTTGGGGCTTGGCCCAGGCAAACCGATGTGGAGTAGAGCAGGTCCCAAGGAGAAGAGAAAGCTAGTTGTTGAGCAGGTTCGTAGACAGGAGGAAATGTTAAGGGGTAAAAAAGGCAGTGGGTCAGGCTAAGCAGGGACGGTGGTTGAATTGGGAAGGTGTAGAGAAGAAAAAGCTTAGTTGGAAAGAGTTGTATATGGAGGAAACGAGTATTAGATTTTTGATAGGGGCAACATATGATGTATTGCCAACTCCCCAGAACCTAAAATACTTGGTAAATGGAGACCCGTTATGTTCGTTATGTTCAGGTACTGCAACTTTAAGGCATATTTTGTCAGGTTGTAAAGTTAGTCTGTCACAAGGCCGGTATACATGGCGACATGACCAAGTATTAAGAAGCTTAGCTACAGGTATTGAAGATAAACGAAGGCAGGTAAACTTAGGAGGGTCTAAGGTGAAGAGAGTGGCAATTCGGTTTGTTCAAGAGGGGGAGAAAGTTAAAAAGACGATAAGGAAGCAAGGCAGCTTGGAGGATGCTTGTGATTGGTAGATGCAGGTAGATTTAGGAGATCAGCTTGTTGTTCCCCAGGAAATAGGCTCTACAAATCTAAGGCCTGATATAGTCTTGTGGTGTAGGAGTAGAATGAGAGTCTATTTCATAGAGCTGACTGTTCCTTGGGAGGAATTAGTAGCAGAAGTATATGAAATGAAAAAGCTTAGCTATGTGGAGTTGGGGGCAGAAGCAGAGCAACGAGGATGGAAAGTTAGGATCTGTCCAGTGGAAGTAGGATGTAGTAGATTTGTTGCAAAGTCTGTTGTCTCATTGTTGAGGGTGCTGGGTGTAAGTGGACAGAGTGTGAGGAAAATAGTGAAGGAAGTGTGAGATGAGGCAGTAAAGTCCAGTCAGTGGATTTGGATTAGAAGAAGCAATAGTAGCTGGGGGCCCAGCAGGGGGAGCACTTAGGGAAAACAGACTCTTTGATGAAGCAAAGAAGAAATTTCAGGATATTTAAGTGGAAGGTGTGGCCAATGTAAGCCTTTTGTAACCAGGTGGCCATTTTAGGTGAGTTGGCTTGTATGGCTTTGTTTTTGCTGGCATTTTTAGTGATTGTCGGACTGTTTAGGTGAGTTTGTCTGCTGAATCTGCTAGTGTGTCTTGTACTGCCTCCACCTCTGGCACCCTCTATACTTTCATTACCCCCTACCCGAACCAGGGTTTGAATCCCATTCCTACTTATCTTTACCTCTTCTATTTCTACCCCTACCCGAATCAGGGTTTGTATCCCCACCCAGCTGTGACTGGTGTGCAGTTGGTGAGAGGCTGGGGTAGCTTGTGGTTGTAAAAAAAAAAAAACGAAAGAAAAAAAAAGATGGTTGTGGTGTGAGGAGCAGTGATAGCTGGCATTAGGGGAGTGACTCTGGGACGCCAGTGGTCATTGTCTAGCCTCCTGGAGGTGTTGTGGGCCCAACTAGACGAAACACTGATGAAAGAAGGTTCCCACCTGATGACCCCAATGACATGTTGGTCAGCACTGCTCACTGGTCTATATAGGGATTATAGGGAATTTTTGACTGAGTCAGGTCCTTATATATATAAATACATATATATACACACACACACTTCTGTCTAATTATCATTAATCCTCCATTTAATCCTTGTAAGGTGTTCATGTTTTTGTTACATAGAAGATATTCTGGCCCAGTGGACCTGGGACTAAAGGAGGGAAAAAAAGCTGCTGTGCACCCTCATGTTCCCTTTCCTGGGTTCAATTATTTTATTTATTGCTCAAAATTGCTCCAGTCCACAGATACTGTCAGTGAGCTTACTGAATGGAATGTTAACCCCCGCCACCCAAATCTGGCCGTTCGGGATATGCCCGAACGGCCAGATAGCCAGTCCAGCCCTGCACCCTGATCAGATTCCCAAAACACTTCAACAGGCACCTTTCAATGTGGAGGAGCAGCAAATCTATTCTGAGAGATACCAGGATAACCCAGCTCCTCACCCTATCTCTAAGGGGAAGCCTGACTCCCTTTGAGGAAGCTCATTCTGTTGCTTGCATTTGTGATCTCATTCTTTTGGGCGTTGCCCACAGCTCATGACCATAGAACTGGAGTGTAGACTGACTAGTAAGTCAACAGTTTTGGCTCATGACTCTGCTCTCTATTCATCCATTATAGACTGGTACAACATCTTTATCACTACATGTTTAGGAGGCTTATTAATAATTCACGATTGTAGACTGGCTTCTCTGTTTTGTAATCGCGAAGTGTGCGTCTGTCAGGACACAGTCTATAAGTTCCCCCAAGACTTAGAATGAAGAGGCAGGAAGCGGTCAATCCCCTTTATGGTGCTTTAATCCAGTAAAGATAGCACTTACAGGTGTGTGTGTGTGTGTGTGGTTCTGGAATAAACCAAACAATAATAGCTATCAATAAACAGCTCACCATATGTTTAACCATAGCACACAATCCAAATAACAATGTAATTAGCATGAAGATATGAACATCATTCACAGAGATAATATGCATGAGATACTATATCAGATATTTCACTGGAAACAAGAAAATGGTCAGTGACATTCAGATAGCATAACATAAATTACCTTTGAACCATTAGAGAAGATAGCTAACACTGCTGAAAATACTCAACTCGGAAGACTTATAAATATAACAACAAAGAAATGCACTGGTAAACAAACAATATAACTTACATTTCTCTGGACGCACACTAAACCACAAATGGCAGATAAACCGACACAAAGTAATAACTTTGTAGATAAATAAGTTTCATCCACGTTATCCAGCTTCTCACGATCTTCTGTCTCTTCTTCTCTTATGCGAACTGCGGCACTCTCGCGGTTCGCATAACCCTCTCGCTAGACCCTCTTAAATTACCCGCTGTCATGCAACCTTCAGAACACTACAGCCGTAGTCCGGCGATAGACTTGCAGGTACTAATTCTTGTCTTGAAATTTAAATTTTGCTGTCAAAATGATGGAGGAGATAAAAAACAGAAACACCATAAACAAAAATGTCTTAAACGGCTCTGACTTAAACGGGTCTGAAAATATGGAGAAATTCTCATGCTTTATATATGCCATTAATGTCTAAAAATAGAAATAATTGGCATGTCACAGCAGCGGCACACACAATGCAGAGGCAAGGAAATAGCTGATATAACTGTACAACTGATGGTATTGCTGGCAGGATTTTTTTTATCTTTATTTAAATTAGTGCCACATGTAGAGCAGTTGTATGCACACTGCGGTCTACATAATTGAAATGTGATGATACTCTGGCTTTCTCATGGCTGATGGAGAGTCAAGAACCTTATCAAATCCTTCAAGATATCTACTGATACTGCCACTTTCAATAAAAATCTGTTATATACGGAATCTAATAAAAAGACATCAGGTAATCCAATCTCTTATCTCTTCTCTGCTTATTTCTACATAACATTGTAAATTCACTGAGATGGCAAGATATTACTTATGATTAAAATATGTATCTAAATAAATCCAACAGATGACGGTTACTGTTTTGTATTTCTAATAGGAGCTCCTGTGTGTTTTCCATTGCTTTTACACGTGTAGCTCGATTTATAAAAGCTATGAAAAATGCTTGAAATTGTGTCCTCATATTGAAGCCACTGTGAATTAATTACAACATACAATATTTCCAACCTTGACCCACCATGTCCTTTTCTTAATTCTTTTAATTTAATAGATGCATAACATGCTATTAAGCTCTAAGCACTGTACTGTGCAAGATGAACTGAGTTAATTTTTTACTACCCCATAGGACACCGTGTTTTACATGAGCCACTTGACCAAGCAGTAAAAATACCTGTAACTCTAACCCTGGAGTGAAAAATAAACCACCAGCAAGCGTTCTACTGAAATGGCATGTCTCAAGCAAATATTCAACATCTAGATACATTATTATTGTAGAATAAATAAACCAGCTTTTATATAGTGTGCATTCTCAAGAGAGTCAGTGCGAGATAGTCAAAAGAGAGAGAAACTGAAGCTGCCCATGAAGTGACCGTGTAGATAAAACTTCCTTCTCTGTCTTGTTATTAAAGTAGTGATGGCCTCGAGAAAGGTGAAAGCTGCCTATAAACTGTCAGATAAATGTAAGTGGTAAACGTTTTTTTTCAGCCATTAGATTGACTGCTTCTCCTCCACAACCAGTCTTTTTTCACATCTCCTTTTTCATCTCCTCTGTCATCTTCCCTTTGTGCTAACTTCTTTCCACTCCTCTCAGTACCCCTGGGCTTCACCCAGAACCCATTAAAGATTCATACTCTGATAAAAATCAATTGCTAAATTCAGATCACAGAGATGAGTGATGGCACTGACGATGGTGGGTTGCACATACTGAGTATAGTGCAGGATGGCCTTGGCTTGAAATTATAAGTGTGCACTGCTTTTTTTCTCTCTCTTAAATCTAATCCTTAAAGCATCACATGATCACATCAGTTTTGTTGTGAATCATTGGTGCGGATTTGAATGTAAAATTATGTAGCATGCATTACTATAATGTCATCAGAAAAAGTAACTGAAAAAGTTTTATTTCCAAGACATGAAGTAAGGGAAAGCCTCTCAGCTTGCTTCAGGTAATGCTCAGACTCTCTTAGCAAAGAATGTTGACAGTTTAAATTGCAGAAAGGAAGCTGCAGGGCAAAAGGGAAGCTGCAGGGCCGAGGGTAACGAGTTCTTCCAGACTATGTGTTCTGCATACTGATGACATTTCTCTGACAATAATTGTTTTCAAAGTAAACAAAGGGCTGAGGTGTTGTCTGGAAATGTTTTTTAATTTTGAAAAGCCAAGAAACATCCACCTGATTTTAAGTGCCATGTTTAATCTCCAGAAGAAAAAAAAAGGTGTTTATGAAAAATTCAGCTCATGAAAAGGAATGGCTTCCTGTTTGCTGTGGTTTAATTGGCATGAATTAATTCATCAATCGTGCACACAAGAGGGAGTAACTTGAAAAGATGCATAATGTGAGACAGACTGATCCCCAGTGAAGTTGCCTGGAAATAGAGCTGTACTGCAAACAAAAATGCATGATGTCTGATGTTCAGAAGGAATTTAAATGCTAAATAGTGAAAATGCATTATATATATATATATATATATATATATATATATATATATATATATATATATATATATATAAAAATGCAAGTTAATCACAAAGTCAGTGGAGAAGACATGGACAGAGTTCTCATAAAACAAAGGTTATACAATGAAAAGATATGGGGCCAACCCTCAGCTCTCATATAAGAGGAAAGTTCATGTGGAAGAAATATCTGAACAGAGCTAATATTAAACCACCTGCATACAGTATCTATGGAGCCGCACATGAAATATCTTCATCAAAGGCTACATCCTGCAGAAAATGTGATGGATTATCTTTTTGTCTCCTAAATTCTGCTTCACATACATTTTTAATCACTTCCAAGTATGAATCAAAGTAAAACATGAGCTGTGTTTTCTCTGCTGGTGTTCCCTTAAATAACAATTTTATATTGTTTGCAGATATTTCAACGGGTAATGCATACAGACCAAAGTAGTCTCTGTCAAACTTTTTAAGCAAACCTATTCTTAACCAGAGTTCTACCTTTCCATCCTTGCACTACAGTTCTTCCCACAGATTTTCTTGCAGGGCCTAGCAAACACACATAAGCTAAGAGCTCAGGAATGTGACCTATTTTGCATTGGTTTTTTCAACATCCTCCGACACCAAAACTAAATTAAGTGATTTAAGTTGTTTTTCACCGTGACCATAGGAGAGTTTCACTGTGTCACAAGAATAAAGATTGTCTCCTGGTCAAATTCAGAATTACTTTCAAAACCCTACTTTACACATTCAAGGCCATCCACAACCTCGCCCCCCCATATCTGTCTGATCTCCTCTCCATTGTCATCCCATCTCGCTCCCTCAGGTATTCCTCCTCCCTCTCCACCTCTCTGTGCCCTCTGCCCGTCTCAGCACAATAGGGAGCAGAGCTTTCAGTCGCTCTGCTCCCCAACTCTGGAACTCACTCCCACCAGACATCCGCAACATTGACTCTTTACCCCTCTTCAAATCAAAACTCAGAACCCATCTGTTTCAAGCTGCATTCTCTCTCTAGCCTCTTTTTAACTTGTATTATTTTATTTATTTATTGTGTTTTTAATGTGTTGTAAAGTGTCCTTGAGTGTTGAGAAAGGCGCTTTTTAAAATAAATAAAATGTATTATTATTATTATTATAAATTATGAACCTGAACTGTCAGTTTAAATATGTCTATAAAATGCTAAATGCTCTAAAGAAGTGGATTTCTGAAAGAAAGACATGTGGCCATTAAAGGGTAACTTCCTTAACATTTTTTTGCCCAAGAGAACTGTTAACTGTTTATTGACTATCAGTACTTTACTGTCAAGAGATATGGCTAATTTGCTATTTGAGTATTTCCTGTACCTCACCTCTTAGCATCTGTCATAACATAGAAAGTTTTTGGTAAAGCTCTAATACCGCGCACAATTTTGGTTTTATCAGCTTTTCAAAACTTGCATAGTGACTTAATCTGTGCCTGTAAACTGCAAATTTTAGCATGTCACGCTGTCTAACTCGCTGCCCAGAACAGCAATCCGTCTCATATATCCATGGTGAGGGAGAGTTTAATTTGCAAGCTGAGCTGCGGAAATCTGATCATTGTCAGATTGTTTTCAGTCTGCAAAATCCAGCTACAAATGAGAGCTTATTTTTTCTCTTGTCTTACTCTGTTTCATTAAAAATTGTTTTTGTGAAGCTCGACTTCTCTAAGCAGCAAAATTTTGTCAATGGTCAGTTGTGACAAGTGCATGTGTCATGAGTCAATCACCCTGATAACTTCTCTGACATTTTCCATAAAACAGAAGATAAAAAAACCAAACATGTTGGTTGTTTAGAAGACAGTTTACAATGCACGGTGGTGTGGTAGTTATCACCATCGCCTCACAGCAAGAGGGTTCCTGGTTCAAATCCCTGCTGGGGACTTTCTGTGGGGAGTTTGCAAGTTCTTCCCGTGTATGCGTGGGTTCTCTCTGGGTACTACAGCTTCTTCCCACTGTCCAAAAACATGCATTTTATGTTAAAACTATACTATGTAACATTTCTACCTTAAAATAACAGCTTGAAAAAAATTGTGCAGCTAGAATGAGTTTTAATATTACGATTGGCCTGTCTCCTATGCCCTTCGGGGGTCTGAGTTGGAATAACTGCGCTATGTAACTTAGCTGGACCGGCCTGGGAGCTGAGCGGAAGTACTTCGACTTGCTTTCTGGCACACCTACCGCAAAAACAAATAGACCCCTCTCACGCTCCAAGGTACATTTGATTACTCTTACCTTCTCGGTCAACATAGCTTGCACCTTCTGACTCCTTGCCGGTTCGTCAACAAATGTGAAATGTGAAAGCGAAAGGGTGTTGTATTTACGACAGTGTAACCGTACATTACCTCCAAGCCTGTAGGGGGAGCTCCATAATGGACTTTTTGAGAAGTTACATTGTATTGCTTTAAAGGATAAGATCGTTTTTTTGACATTGGGCCCTTGATTTCACATTATAACATGATGTTCTACTCATCCCTGCTTGTTGTTGAACATTTGGAGCTGTTCCGAAGATATTCGCGAGGCGTCTGGCTGCTCTCTTGAGATATTCGGCCATGAAACGGTTTCCTATGGGCAAGCTTATACAGGCACAAACTATGCTGTTTATAATTTATTAATTACTCTACACTAGCACTGATAACGTGGAGGTGCGTCGCTTACTTAAAAAAATCCGGGTTATTGTAATTTTGATTTTTTTGTCGTAAAGTGGGTGTTACTGACGTCATCGTCGTGCTACTGCCACAGACAGCCCACAGACCTGCTGCCTATTTATTCATTCGGCTAAAATTCAAAATTAGTAACCCGGATTTTTTTAAGTAAGCGACGCACCTCCACGTTATCAGTGCTAGTGTAGAGTAATTAATAAATTATAAACAGCATAGTTTGTGCCTGTATAAGCTTGCCCATAGGAAACCGTTTCATGGCCGAATATCTCAAGAGAGCAGCCAGACGCCTCGCGAATATCTTCGGAACAGCTCCAAATGTTCAACAACACGCAGGGGTGAGTAGAACATCATGTTATAATGTGAAATCAAGGGCCCAATGTCAAAAAACCGGTCTTATCCTTTAAGTGAGTGGGAGCGTATCTCATTTGTCTCTGTGTGGCCCTGTGATGAACTGGTGACCAGGATGTAACCCCGCCTCTCGCTTAATGACAGTGAGATGGAAAAATTCTTATTTGTCCCTTTTGTTCAAAAGTCTGTTGACTTCCTGATGACCCCAACTCATTCTGTGATCCTGTGTTGGTCATCTGAGGGAAACCAGATTTTAGGGGGAGGTTTATGGTTGACATTTTGTGGGGAGTGTTAGCTCAAGGAAACCGTAAAAAGACACCTCGTTAACTCTTATCTTGAGAAGAGTAAGGCGGCCATTTGTTTATTGTTCTTTGATCTTTGTTCTTTGTTCTCAACTTGAGGCTGAGATGACCCCCACTAAATAAGGGATGTGTGTATTTCTCCTCTTTGCTCACTGTCCTGACTTGTGCAGACAGGAGACTGTTC
Source organism: Odontesthes bonariensis (assembly GCF_027942865.1). NCBI lineage: Eukaryota > Metazoa > Chordata > Actinopteri > Atheriniformes > Atherinopsidae > Odontesthes > Odontesthes bonariensis. The sequence goes on from NC_134511.1 coordinate 18,925,323, forward strand.
AAACGCTGTGTGCCTTTGAATAAAACTTACAGAAAGACAAAATCTAGATTTTCTCTTGTTATTGAGTAACTTCTTATCCACTTTGATAAAAAAAAATCCACTACAACAGCTGTATTAAGTGGGTATAGAAAATGGATGGATGTTTAGAAAAACACCGTCCACTGATGTCATCAGATCTGACTGGTCATATTCAAACAGTTTAACTTGATCACCAATAGACTGGCAAGTACCCTGAGAGCACAGAAGAGTCACAGCCAACATATTAACCTTTCACTGATCCCACTTATCACGGAGAGCCAAACTGAAGGAAAATTAAGTGATGATGTGAGGGTGTGCATAATCATGATACAGTGACAGCAACCACACACAGACACAACATGAAAACCACTCACAGGTCACGTGAACAACACTGTTACACTCTTGTAAATACTCTACTTGAATATTTTGGGTCCTGGCATTCATGTAAATGTTACTTCAATGCTTGCCACCTACCTAAATATTGTTAGTGGAGAAAGAGCTGCGGAATATTGGCTAAAAGTATTTAACAGTCTTTTTTGTCCTGTTAGAATGAAATTATTTTGACATGAGGAATTTTCTCAATTTTTCAGTTTGATTGATGCATCTGTCCATATGGCAGTCCATGATAGGGGTAAAGGGAGACAAAAAAAAGGACAAACAACAGTAATATCGAAATAAAATGTTGAAGTCTTGTTTTAGCACTTTCTCTGGTAATGTGAGGAATGTATCACTTAGGTTTGTAGCTCCAGAACAAGGTAAACATATGTTTTATTGTAAATATGCAGATCTTTTTACTTTCTGGGGAAAAAAAAAGTGTAGACAAATGTTTTACAGAGCTATTCAATTGAGCTTAAGTGCAAGGGCAAATGTATAATAAAAGGTTGGTAGGCCATTACATGAGTTTATTTAGTGTTCTGGGTATAGTGTTAAGAGAATTCAAGATTTATGCTAAATGAATTCCACTTACTAATTACATCCGTTATGTACCCGCTGTACCTTCAGCCTGTGGAAAAGTGATGGTTAATCCTGTCAGCTCCCCTGTTCCCCGCTGTCAGCCACCGTCTATGGCAATAAGTCTGATGCAGGTAATTATGCGTGAATGAAAGGCTCAATGGCTTCTTGGATGAAGATTGGCATCTTGATGGATGCAAAGGTGGACGGGCGGGGGCAGTTTCGACAGAAGGAGAGACAAACGCACACAAACGCACACAAACGCACACAAACGCACACCCAATGGTTTGAAAGATTCTTCTGGGCTTAAGGAGACATACATTAGTGTAAGGAGCGGCATACACTACAGCACCAACTGTCAGGGAAATGTATTTGTTTGCAGTTGAGGGTGTTTATATACAGCAGGTTGCCAGTAGGTTGCTGCAGGGCATACATGCGCCATTCAGCTGGACTTTTTGAGGACAGGAAATCTACCTGCTGCACAAAAATCTGCAGCACAATGGGCCAAAATAGGAAAAACACATGTGGGGCTTAGCCATTGAACAGACAGAGTGGGCATCTGCTCAAGGTTAAACACCAGTACTTCCCATGAAAAGCTTCATGAAATGCTGAATTGATTAAAAACCTGTTACGGCACAAAAATGTAAAAGACTTAAACGGGTCTGAAAATATGGAGAAATTCTCATGCTTTATATATGCCATTAATGTCTAAAAATAGAAATAATTGGCATGTCACAGCAGCGGCACACACAATGCAGAGGCAAGGAAATAGCTGATATACCTGTACAACTGATGGTATTGCTGGCAGGATTTTTTTTATCTTTATTTAAATTAGTGCCACATGTAGAGCAGTTGTATGCACACTGCGGTCTACATAATTGAAATGTGATGATACTCTGGCTTTCTCATGGCTGATGGAGAGTCAAGAACCTTATCAAATCCTTCAAGATATCTACTGATACTGCCACAGTTTAAGTAAAACAATCAGATTTATTTAGTTTACTCTGTGCTCACACAATGCATAATCCTGAGTGATGGGGACATATTATACAAAATCCAAAATCATGATTAGCATAGATCTACCCCATTAAATATAGAGTGAACATCTGTAGAAGCTTTGCTGTTCCAGTTGACCACTTCTCTCAGTCACTTACTGAACTTTTCCTGAAAGGCATGAGGGCTGCTGAAGGTATGTGGGATTGAAAGACATTAAAGAGGCTATTTGAAACAGAACTGAAACCATCATCTTTAAATCCCCCTCCTCTGTCGGCAGTCTTTGTCTGCTCACATTATATTAAAGCTGAGTAGAGAGGTGTTAGAATTGTTCCTGAAGCCAGGACTCAGTGAAACAAATAATATTGTTTCCCTGCTGTGTCCTTGTCGGCGCTCTATTTTATCCGTAGTGATTTCACACTTCTCATGATGGTTAAGGAAGGAAATTCTTTAAACTTTCTGCTCCTTTACCTGCGTTTTGTTCCTACTCTGCATCCTAGACCTCTGCAACTGATCTGGATTTGGGGTATTATTGCCAGCATTACTCTGGCTTTGAAAAACTCGATCAACTGCTCCGAAATGCAAAGAATTTTCCCGTTGCCATATTTATGCGCAATAAGAGATGTAAAAAAAATTGCTAGAGTTACCAGCAGCACAATGTCCAAACCAGCGTGGAACAATGTTTCAAAAACATTTGCTCAGTTGCTAAATAGAAAATCTCAAGAAGATGTAGAGAAAGACATATGTCCAGAGCTACTGCAGCAGACTGTCACTAATGCAGCACTGATGGCAGTTGACTGTACTACCTGTCAGTACCTCAGATTCTTGTTGAAAAAGTAGACCCTAGCTCTACTCCATGGAAAAGCTCATAAGGTTGTAGTAATCACCTGAAAAAGGTCTGATCAGAATATGAATATCAATGGTTGACCCTTATTTTTACCGGTAAAGCCTTGTTTTTTGGCATGATTAATGGTACCGAATCAGCCTCAATTTATCATGCAGTCTCACCAGCTCAATATAGTTGGATTCAAGTATGTCCTGAATAGAAGATAGTCTTGGAACCACTCAATACACAAGTAACTGATTGCCCCTGGGCTGTCTCCAAGGACAGTGTACCACAGAAACAACATAACTTTGAGTTTCTATCCACTGTCTGTCAATGGCTTCGATGCCCATTGTGTTAATTAGAGGTAAAAAATAGCCTCTTGTGCAGCAGGACCATACAAAGGAGAACAAATATCAATAAGCATATTAAAAAGAGGGGGCTGCACGGTGGTGTGGTGGTTAGCACCGTCGCCTCACAGCAAGAAGGTTCCAGGTTCAACACCCAGCTGGGGCCTTTCTGTGTGGAGTTTGCATGTTCTCCCCGTGTATGCGTGGGTTCTCTCCGGGTACTCCGGCTTCCTCCCACTGTCCAAAAAAATCATGCATGTTAGGTTGATTGGCATCTCTAAATTGTCCTTAGGAGTGAGTGTGAGCGTGCATGGTTGTTTGTCTCGTATGTCTCTATGTGGCCCTGCGATGGACTGGTGGCCTGTCCAGGGTGTACCCCGCCTCTCGCCCATTGACTGCTGGGATAGGCTCCAGCCCACCCGCGACCCGATCGACGGATTCAGCGGTATAGATAATGGATGGATGGATGGATATTAAAAAGAGTGATTTGCATTAAGTTACTTTTTTTCTGTTTCTCAAAATAATAGAAAATAAAAAATTTGTCTTTTACTTAACAAAAATCAGTGTGGCAAGATGACACGTAGCCATGGAAAGAACAAGGCATCACTCTGGCTTGAATGATCAGGGAAACAGGATGCCATTTATTTTCAAACATCCAAGAAAATCATCAGCCTCCAAAAATGGCAAAATAGTGTGGATATTCGGTACATTAATCCTTCCAACATAGAACGGTGCTTCCTCCAAGCAGACCAACCCTATTGTTTGGCAGTACACTATATATATTTAGCATGAGACTCTGAGTTCAAACTAGCCAATCAGGTTAAGGTGCTGTTTACACATACCCGAGTATTTTGATAAACGCATATTTTCTAACCTTCGTTTTAAAAAAAAACTTGGTGCACACAGCCCCGTTTAAAAAAAACCCACGTCTACATTGATCCGCATAAATACGCTATCAGGAGCTGTTAACCCTCTAGACCCCAACAGAATTTTACAACAATGCCCCAGATTCCTGAGAATTCCGAAAGAAATGGGCAGTTTGAGAAACATTTCAAATAACCAAGAATAACTTGAAAACTAATGACAAGTGTTCATTGTAAGTTTCTTTCTATTTAAAGATTGGAAATGGCTCTTTCAAATGATATGTGATCCATTAGGAATTATTCATTCATGTATTCCATAGACGACCATTGAACTGGATCAAAAAGGATATTTTGAGACTGAACAAATATTCACTCCTCTTTTTAACTTGAAATTGATAGTTATAGTACTGTAGGCATATTTAAGTATTATTTTGCATAACATATCAACATCTCAGGTGATTCTGAATGACCTCAGTAATAATAAAATGAGAGTAAAGTGAATGTAATGAAATTTGTTTTTATTGAAATTCAGTGTAATTTACCCCCTCACCCCCTGCCATACACACACACACACACACACACACACACACACACACACACACACACACACACACACATTTACACACATGCCTACATGTAATGTAAAGCGACCTTGGGTATCTTGAAAAGCGCTATATAAAACTAAATTATTATTGTTATTATTATTATAGACGATAGGCTATAATGCAGAGAAATAGGGGCAGCTTTTTGGTAACCTTCCTCAGAGAAAAAAAGTTTGGGCCCACTTCAGAACTTCACTACAGTACCATGACAAGACTACCACAAACAATTTTCCACAAAATGTATTAAGTATTTCAAATACGTTTGCACAATTACATTTATAAGATCGAGTTGATCGTAGTCTAACTCTGGCAACCTAAATGCTGGGGCTATCACTTGGTGGACGAATGATGGTGACAGGTCCGGTTTGAAATTCTCGCATTATAATCAGGCACGACATCACTTGAAATGTTTGTTGATAGGCGCCTTACATAAACCGGGAAATATGTGTAGGCTACTTATACCAGGCAGGTAGTTAGATTACCAGTAGCAAACAAGGAGTTAGACTTTTAAAAAAAATCTACAGTTTCGTTTGACATTTCCTCTCCGGAGTTCAGCGTTTCGAGTTGCTCTTGCTAGCGCTGTCACTGGATTACATCGCTAAATAAGGAAGGACTTGGATTTGGAAATTACTACTACTATTACTACTATTTCGGGATCTTCAATGGTAACCAACAGATAAGGTAATGATCATCATCATCTGTGCTTTATTATCTCTTAGTTTGGGTGTAGTCTGTAGTATGCTCTGTTGAAGGACACTGACCGGCAAGCTCCCAAATAACTAACGATAAATAAGCTGGAGGTAGTATGGCTAATCAAAACGGCTGTAGGTGACAAGGTTGGCCACTACATCTCAAATTTAGGTTGTATATCTATCTAAATCACATTTACAACTTACGTTAGTGTCACTGAAATCCGAGTCGGACAATTGCGAGCCGGTGCAAATTGCCAGGTAAACATCCGCGGTCTTTTCGGAGCTGTCATTTTCTTGATGTTGATTTTCTTGAATTGAGTGGCTGAGGTAATCGAGTGATAATGAACGAAGCTGGTAGCTACAAAGTAATACTTGGCACACTGCGAACTAATATGAAACATAACTACAGTAGATAGCACAATTAGCCGGCTAGTGAAGCTGCGCCCAAACGCAGAACCTCCGCTCTCATATCAGTCTCAACTGCGGCCAAGAGACATCCCTCAAAAACATGAAAATATCTCGAAATAATTGTATACAAACATATATATTTTAATACAACAATCTGTTCATTAAGCTGTTGTGAACTAGTGAAGTGTGTAGTTACAGTTCAGCAACATCATTTTCCCGTAGTAAGACGTGTATTTTCATGCCGGCCGGCGGCGGCCGCTATGGGAGAATAAAGAACGGCCGGCAACGGCCGCTATGGGGTGTAGAGGGTTAAATTACGCCAAGCCTGACAGTGGCAGTGTTAGAACAATGAGAATTCCACACAAGCCAATCAGAAGCCTAATAGAGAACCGCTGACAGGAAGAACTTCCGGATCCTTTTCAAGAAGAAAATATGGCGCCAGGCTCATGTGTGTGGACTGATAGCGAGACTGAGCTACTTTTACACGTTGCGCTGGACTATAAAACTGCTAAAGCCATGAAAAATATCTTTATTGTTCAATACAGTGTATGACTGTAATTTTCAAAATCACACAAGCGAGTATAGCTCTCAACAACAGAAATGCTGCCAGTACCTCCATGCTTGCCAGATAAACAATGAATGGCGTTATCACGCTAGCATCCTGCCAATATGGCGGATAGGGGCGGGGCTCTGTACTATGACGACAACTCCGCATTCCATTCTGAAAACTCCGTTTTCGTCTCTTTCAACCAGTTTACACACAAACGCTAAACGGAGTTTTTAAAAAATCTCCACTTTTGCCGGAGTTTTTTTTTAGCTTCGTTTTCGGAGGAAAAAACTCCGTTTGTGTATAAACGAAAGGCACAAACGAAGGGAAAGGTCTTCGTTTTTCAAAATACCCGGGTATGTGTAAACAGCACCTAAACCTCTAGTCAAGTGAACTGGCAAAATGATTGGCTCATTGGCTCCATTTCCTCAGCTCATAAATCCACAATTAAAACATTCAGAAATACTCATTTCTATCTTTCTCAGCATTTGTATTATATCTTTATTTTTCAAATTTAATCACACTCATTATCCAATCAAATCTGAGAACACACACACTGACTTCCTATAAAAAGAGTTGCTGCTTCCTTTTAAAAGAGAAGCACAAGATGGCCTCCTTAAGGAACACTCTTAAAGGTGAAGTATCACAAAAAATGCTCTGAATTGATCAAGAAAATTTTCCTCGGAGAAAGAATCCACACCTTGAATAAAGTGAAATAAAAATAAAACAGGCAGAAAAGAAAACTGAATGTGTGAGTGTTATTTGATATCCACCTTTCTACCCAAAAGTTTAAAGATGGTTAAACAGGTAGCAAAATGCTTCCTAACAATAGGCATTCAAAAAAGTAGACTACAAAGTAAACCAAGAGGATGTTGCCTTGAGTAAGTGGTATTTTGACAGGAAATTCTCTGCCACTGCCATCATGCAGCACAATCAATTTGAACGCTGTATGATATATCGATCACCTGATGTGTCTCTTTCAGTTTCCAGTTTAACTGGCTAGATTGAGTGTCTGTCTTCTCTCTCTGATCTCAGCTTTCAGATGGCAGTCTCTCCTTCAGCTGAAGCTCTTATCATTAGATGTTTTACCCCCTCTCTCCACCCAGTGTGAAGGTCATTTTTACTTTGAGCTTCCTCTTTTTCTAAAGTGATTCACTTTCTGTTTGAACCTCTCTCAAGTAAAAAAAAAAAAAAAGACGATAATACTCATTCTGGGCCAAGCTTTATCAGGAACACCTTTTAAAAAAAACTGTTGGTTAAAGCAGCTTGGTGTGTTTACATTTGTGTAAACCAAAAAATACTTATCATGCCTATTATCTATATGTAGATTTGTGCAACACCTGGACACAGTGTCTTGGACAAAGTGTGCTTAATGTGCCTTTTATACAATTCAGTTTTTTACTTTTTGCGCACACAAATGAATCATTTTGGGATTAACATCAGAACCTTATAGGGACGAAGGTTATGTGCGGTAAGTCCTGTCGCTGTCGTTTTTCCTCTCTATTTTTAAAGATTTTCTTTGATTTCACAATTTTGAAAAAACAAACAAACACTTGATTAAGGTTAGAAAAATAATGCCTAGTTAAGGTTAGGACACAAAATGCCTTATAAGGGAGACATACCTGGTATGGAGTTAAATACTATCCCAGTTGCCAGGAACTAAGGCAAGTGGAAGAAACAAAACAAGTATGTTTAAAAATTGACATGGGGCTGTGGGTTTTTGCATGGTTCATGAATTCTGTTTCTTTTTCTTATTTTGTGCTGTCTTTAGTGTTGTCTGTACTGTACTGTAAACTGTAAACCCAGCAGAGCTCTTAGATCCAAGGACTCAGGTCAGCTGGTCCAGTCCAGAGTCCAGACTAAACATGGAGAAGCAGCATTTAGCTGTTATGCTGCCAACAAGTGGAACAAACTGCCAGTGGAGATTAAACTTTCACCAAATGTAGACATTTTTAAATCCAGGTTAAAGACATTTCTTTTCTCATGTGTCTATGCATGAAATCTGCACGATATCTTTGAACTTATCTAGACTGCTGCCTGTTTTTAAATTCATTTAAATGATTTTATTTGTTTCTCTTTATATTCTTTTATGTATTTTTAATGCTTCTTGCACTCCCTGCTGCAATGATTTTATTTTATGTAAAGCACTTTGAACTGTTTGTACATGAAATGTGCTATATAAATAAATTTGATTTGATTTGATTTGATTCTAAAGTTCACTTTACTTTTTCATTTGTTTAACTTTATGCCAGTCCCTTTGTCTATTCAGTTGAGATCCATTATTTTCTTACACCAGGTTTTGAGTTACTGGTTACCACTCCTGCATTGAATTTGTCATCATAGCTGTCACTATATCTAAAGGTTAAAGGTTTTGTTTGTCATTACCAGATCCTTGGGTACAGTTGAATAATCTAAAGCTGAACTCTTGTCATGTTTTCCTCTTTCCCTTGACCTTGTTGGTATAAGGATGGGGAAAGATTGTAGGACAAATTTGGGAAAGGATTTTGGAAAAGGAGACTGCGGTGCAATACGTATATGAATACATTTACACCAAGCTGTGATGTGGGTCTGCAGCACAGAAGCTACATATGTTCCATGAATATTCTACAAAAAGGGTTTTAGATACATTGTCTAATGCAATTTTGTCGCATCTTGAGGCTAGATCAAAATAGTATAATAAGATATATATGTTAACTTTATCTATAACTTTAATCTAAAACAAAAAGAAAAAGGCAAACATATATAATATTCAACTGTCACAGGCTGCTCATGCCTCTGTCTTTGTATTCATACACACAAATCACAGTACAGCTGGATAAATACAATCAAGTGTCACTGTGAAAGTTGTGGCCAGAGAATTGTGGGATTATAATTATCTATTTTCTTTTAAAGAAATTGAAGAACTGAAGCTTAGAATTTGGAAGATTTAAATAGCTCTTAACATGGCTGCTACTTGAATCAAATCAAAATGAATACAACATTATTAGTCCAAACAGCTGGCAAATTGTCGGAGAGTCGAAATGAAGCAATCAGAAAAGGTATTGCTTAAAATCTCTAGAGATAACCATTGTATTGGGGTGTTGTGTTTGTCGACTGCTAACAACTGAACCACTGATGTCACATCATCAGTAGGTAACACGTGAACTCTCGGTTGACAACATAGACAAAAACTCACAGTCAACAGTTCAACATCCGGGGTGCAGGGACACTCCCGATCAGTAACATTTCCAGGACAACACCACCTGTTGTCAGCTAACCCTCCAATCCCTCCTCCTTCACTCTTCCTGCTCTGTCTGTCTCATATGGTATGGTTTGAAAGCTGGGTAGACTGGCTATGGTATTTATTGGGGTACGGAAACCTCAATCAGCTGTTCTGATATGTAAACACCTTTCCCGTTGACATGGTTACCATCATAATTAATGGAACAAAAATTGCCAGATTTACCAACAGAAATCATTTTAGTATCACTTTTAAAAAAGTATTTTTTTTCCACTGAAAAAAGCACAGGAGAAAATCTCAAGAGGACACAAAGAAATGCACAATATGACCAGATATGATGCAACGAGCAGCCTTTAGTATTCCACTGTTCTAGAACTCAGACACTTCAGGTTTATGTCCCTATGTTATGAAACTTTTTAACTTCTTCTTCTTAAAAAAAAAGACTATTCAACTGGACTGCTTGTCTTTGTTATGTTGTGTGCACTCCTCTTTTTAAGTTTTGCTCCTGCCACACTACTGCCTTGTATTTTGGATATCTATTTTGGACTACGGCATTTAGCTTTGTTTAGATAAAGTTAATTAATTTCCTGCCTCAGGAATAAGTCTGTCTGGGTCCTCTTTACTACCTCTATACAGGACTGTGACAAAAAAAGGAAAAAATACCTTGAGCATAAGGAAAACATTTATTGCTTGTTTTGCTGGTTCCTTAAAATGTAAATTGCCGGGTTGTTTTTTCTTGACACTTTGCTAAAATCAAACAGTACAACACAAAGACATACACTGTTTGTTATGGTCTTTAGTGGTCATAACAACCAATCAGTCATTATGCACTTTTTAAATTGATTCTGTATGAACCAATTTTCAGGCTATCTATTGGCCTTTCTTTCTTTCTTTTTTATGCTCACTATGGCAGTAAAGTCTCTTTAATGTTCATCCTCTCTCTGACCTTAAGACCTATTACTTTAACTCCTTTTCTCATGAGTACTTTTTCCTGTTTCACTTTGCACCTTTCGTTAAATCTCTTTACAACAATTTATGTTGTCAGTGAAGTGTCTGAATATTTTCTTATTATAACCTTGTTCGCCTCTTCATTGAGTTCTGAATTCACCTGCCTTTCTCATTACTTCTCCTTCAGGTGTCCGATGAGTCATCCGACTCCCCAGAGCCAGTGCCAGTCACCTGCATGGAGCCCTTCTTTGTGCGGAGGCTTTCTTGCCGGACAGTCCAGTTGCCCCCTTTGGCCTTTAGACAGGCAGAGCAGTACTACTGTGACCGCAGGGCTGAGCCAGACACAGTGACACTTCCACCACGACCCACAACACTGCCATTACGCACACCGCCACTGATTGCTATCACCTCTGCTGACACTAGCAGGTAAGGGAATATGGGTCTACACTTCTTTGCATGTACAACATGTTGTGAATGGGTTATATTTATGAGTTTAAGTGGAATAGTTTGGTGGATTGACCCAGCAGCTGTCTGAACTTACAGACATCAGACAGACATCCAGTAAGTATGTGACTATAAAAAAGGATATAAAATAAAACCTGAACTAACCTTCCCCAAGGCTAATTTTGGATTAAGAGCGTTTCTTTGGTAACAATCAGTGACACTTGCTCATTGGGCAACTTAAAAGAAGAGCAGAGAAATTCTTCAAGGTTTGTGTTTGGTTAGTAAGATTGCAGATTTTTGCAAAAAAAACTGATGACTAAAACTAATAATATGTTTTTTTTTTTTGTTTGAACAGTTTTGAAACTTTTAGCAATTTTGCCCTATTAAAATATACAACTAGATCTATACAAATAGATTTAGAGAAAAACTATCTACACAAGAGTGTTTTACATCAACATGGCTTGACAGCTAGGTGAAACTGTCAAAGGTCAGACTGTTTTATTGAGCGCTGTGGGACTTTCTCTGCATGGTTAGAATGAAGGTTTCTAAGAGGACTGTGTTAGGCACACTGTAATGCTTTGCAGAAACTTCATTAACTGCATTCAAGCCATGGTCGGACAAAAGTGGCCGCGCCGTCAAAAGATCAATGTCTTCAGCTTTAGCCGCTTTCGGACAGAGCCGTTCTAAGAACGCAGTTATCAGAACTGTCCAACTCGAATTTCGTTCTGATAACTGTCCTTCTGTTTCAGTCTGCATTCGCACATGAGTCAGGACCAGGTCGGGACTGATGCGCCGCGCGCAGCCGTCTGCGACAGTGACGTGTTAGCCGTTAGCCGTTTAGCGCCACATTCAACAACAAAACAAAACAAAACAAAACCGGTAAAAGTAAGGAGAGAAGAAAAAACACCACCAAGAAGCTAATATGGAGAGCGGGGAGGCCACCGTGTTCATGGTCTGCATGAACAAACAGTCTGCATGAACAGTGATGACAAAGTTGTCTCTTGTCTTTTGATTTCATGGAGGACAACTTAAAATTTTTATTTTTTTTGCCATTACTTTCAAGACACCACTGTCTGAAACACACGCACCACACACATATACCAGAGTTCTGAGAGCTTGAGGGTTCTACGCAGTATCTTAACTGTTCCTGGGACAGCGCTCTTCTGGACAGAGATTTTCAATGTTTTTCCTGAGATCTATTGAAGCCACTGTCCCAGTTTGGGGGTCACAACCACAAGTGCTCTCGTACCACCTTTACTTTCCACATCTTGGCCGTGGCTCAGTGGTTAGAGTCGGTCGTCCAACAACCAGAAGGTTGGCAGGTTTGATTCCCACTCTCGCCACTCAAAAAATTGGTGGAACTGACAGCTGGAGGGGTGTCTGTCCACCTCCTTGTCACGGCCGAAGTGCCCTTAAGCAAGGCACCGTACCCCCATGCTCCCCGGGCGCTGCGAACGGCTGCCCACCGCTCCAGGTTGGCATCTGTCTCTATGAGTGTGTGACCCTGTGCATGTGCGTGTCAACAGGTGCCAACCTGGATGGGTTAAAAGCAGAGGACAAATTTTGTGTGTATGCATGACAAATAAAGCTGATCTTAATCTTTTCAGCTTCCTCTTTTAGCCCTTGGTATTTTTCGAGCTTCTTGTACTCCTTCTTCTTGATGCTGCTACATCTGCCCTCATCTGTAGTTTGTCGACAACCACAGTACACATTTCGTAATCACCGGTTTCCAAAACCATCACCAGTTTATTAGGGGTACTTTACACGGAAACGAAAACGGGTTAAAAACGCAAAACCTTATTGCGGATGCACTATATCGTTTAGATGGTAATGGCGTTTTGGGGCATGAAAACGCAAAAAAGTGAAACCGTCCTCCTGAGTGGAATTCTTGAAAACGTTCCACTGTCGCGCCACCGTGTAAAGGATGAAAAACGCAAAACTGCGTTTCTCGTCACATAGAAGTAGAAAGACTTGGTCTTGGTAGTGTTGCCACCTTTGTTTGAACAGTTTTGAAACTTTTAGCAATTTTATCCTATTAAAATATACAACTAGATCTATACAAATAGATTTAGAGAAAAACTATCTACACAAGAGTGTTTTACATCAACATGGCTTGACAGCTAAGTGAAACTGTCAAAGGTCAGACTGTTTTATTGAGCGCTGTGGGACTTTCTCTGCATGGTTAGAATGAAGGTTTCTAAGAGGACTGTGTTAGGCACACTGTAATGCTTTGCAGAAACTTCATTAACTGCATTCAAACCATGGTCGGACAAAAGTGGCCGCGCCGTCAAAAGATCAATGTCTTCAGCTTTAGCCGCTTTCGGACAGAGCCGTTCTAAGAACGCAGTTATCAGAACTGTCCTACTCGAATTTCGTTCTGATAACTGTCCTTCTGTTTCAGTCTGCATTCGCACATGAGTCAGGACCAGGTCGGGAGTGATGCGCCGCGCGCAGCCGTCTGCGACAGTGACGTGTTAGCCGTTAGCCGTTTAGCGCCACATTCAACAACAAAACAAAACAAAACAAAACCGGTAAAAGTAAGGAGAGAAGAAAAAACACCACCAAGAAGCTAACATGGAGAGCAGGGAGGCCACTGTGTTTATGGTCTGCATGATGATGAAATTAATCATGGACGATCACATCAGGCGTCTAATATCGAGGCTGGAAGAGCTCACAGAGAGTCAGGAGACGATACTTTTTCATTTCATGTAGGAAGAAAGGAGAGCAGAGCGCCGCAGACAATAGAGACCAGTGTAAGTTTAACTTATTAAACACCCGTTGTTTCTGTTTGTGTCGTATGAGGAAACATTTCAGCCGTGACAACATGACATGGGGCGTAGCTACCAACCACCACACACCTCCCTCAGATCGTTCTATAGAACCATGAAAAGACCCGACCTCGGAGAAGGAGCTAAATAGTTATAGGAACTGAGGGAGATAGCCCCGAGTTCCTGTATGTCCGAACACGGGAGAAAACGGCCCCGTGGATTAAAAGGTTATTAGAACTGCCAAAGGTTCCTACAGTCCGAAAGCGGCTTTTGTTCACAGGAAGATGGAAGAGCACAGTCATCACAGATACTGACTTTTCTAAATCACGAGTGTATGGTTCCAATCAGAAAAGGTTTTGTCAAAAGAAACCTGTCTAAGAGTTGTAGTGTTTTTTAAATTACTACCAAGTGAGTGGAAGCAAGAGCAAACATTTGAAATGGGCAAATACAGACCAGCATGTCCTGCTCGATGGCTCTAAAACAACACAGGGTGAAAACCTTACATATAGCTGGATTGCATTTGGTCATTGTGTGAAAATGCAAGCAGTTTGTTACATGAACAATCAGTGTCTGCAATTTATATTTTCTGCCAAGACACTGTCATGCAATCTGAAATACAATTACAGCATTATTTTTGCTTGATTTTGTAAGTCTGTACCAATTAAAAGTAGAGTTTGGTATAAACATGTTACTACTCCTCTGTCTCCTCTGCTGTAAACGTAAGAGTTTTCAAGTGTAGCTTACCCGCTATCAACAGCAGGGTTTCTAGCATTCTCACCACTGTCTTCAGATTAAACCTCGATGTGTTAATAAAAACAGATATTTACTCAAGGCTGCACAGGCCAGTCTGATTTAAAAATCACAATACAGTCAAATTTAAGAAGACAAACTCTGGATGTCTTTTCTGTGCCGTCCAGCATAACTTGAAAAAAAAAAGTAATGTATTTGACGTCTAGTTGTGTGTCTAACATATTTTGAGGGGATGGCTTGCAGCAACCAGTGACTCATTAAAAGGATCTTAATCGTAAAGTTATTTGAAAGCAACGAAAACTGGATGTGAACCGGTAATTTCAAAGGAAAGTTTCTTGAAGATGCGAGTGGACAGCACACAATATCCTGGTCTTACCAGAAACCACTCAGAACATTGTTACATCATGTGGGGATAACATTTGAAGTGCCCGTGAATGCTAATGTCATTAAATCAAAAAAGCCGGTAACATTCAGAAAAATATATTCAGTCTGAAAGAAATGCAAAATTGTTTTAGTCTTAGATGATGTGATGGATTAGATCGAAGCCATCGTTTAAGTTTCTCTATGTGAAAATAGACCAACATGCTGTTATTAATAAAAACCCAGAGGCAGACACGACTTGCTTTCAAAGGGGATTTTGACTACAGCTCTGCTTTTAGAGTCGTACATCAATCATAATACTGCTGCTTTGAAAAAAATTACCAAATGAATGTAATGCATTATGAAAAGGTTTTTAATCAACAGTCTGCTCTCATTTTGTCAGTGTTTGAGTTTACTTAACAGCAGACACATTTCTGATCAGACATGATTTCCTACTGCCACATAAAAGTAGAATCACTTAAAAGATAACATCAACTCTGAAAATATGAATACAGGCGATGTCGATGTTGACTGTAATAGTTTGTCTCTCCCCACACAACCTTCATCTTTCTGCAAATTCACTTTCATCATGCCAGAACAGAAAGCATCTTGAAAGGTGGGAAGTGAAATTGGAAATCAGTTGGCAGTAATGCCAAGTATGCTTGCTGCGGAGTGGACTAATGACATGCAAACCATCGGCATTTAAATGATCCCCATCTGGCTCCAAACAGTGTGACTCATTAAACAGTGAGGTCAAACATTTCTGTTTGTCACCTCGGTCACTTAATTTAACAGTAAAATAAATCCCCTGCTTCAGACAACATCAAAGAAAACGCTTACAGAAAACTTTCCACACGGGATAAAAAGCTTTGTACTGTGCATTCATTTATTTTGCAGCCGTGATATTTTTTGGGACTTTATTCATTTTTTACTATGCGATCCTTGCATAGGGGTTTTTGTACGACACATACTACAGAGTGCAGACCTGGTTCTGTTATATGTTATAGCACTCTGCATTGTCAGTTTTATGATGCAAGGGGTAAAAAAGAAGAAGAAACGAGAAAAAAACATGTTACAAATGTGATATAAGACAAATATGGGTTCTTGGAAAACACGACCAAACCACAATTCAGAAAAAAAAAATCCCTCCCTACACAGAGAATTTCTGACAATGTATTAGAGTGTAGATGAAATGAGGTTGGGTGGAGGCAAAAATCTCCAATCAGCTTGATTCTCAGAATGACAGCCACAAATGTTTAACAGTATTCTGTATCAGCGATGGTGGTCAGGTGGGTAAGTCATGATTGAACTTGAGGTCTGAAATAAATTCAGGAAGCCTGAAACAGCCTGGAAAGTCTAAGCTATCTGTCAGTGGAAAATCCCCAGAGTCATGGCTTGGTATTGTACAAGGACACATGACATAATCCTCTCCTTAATCCATTGGAAAGTGATGGTCCTCTCTGACTTGTCTTTCATCATAATGGCATGCTTCAAAAGGCTATGAAACTCACTCATACACTAAATGCTACCTGCATAATACTGGCCAATGGATCATAATTTGCCAGATGAGAAAAAAAATGCTTCTGCTTGCTCCTTTCTCTGCTTCTTGCTACTTTCTTTGTCACATAAAATGAAACTTTGGGTATTAAAGGGGCTTTAATATGAAAATGTTTTCTGACATATTTTTTGCCTATTCTAAAAGCAACAACAAAGTGTTATTTGAAGATCTCTTCTACATGATGTAATAAAACTATTGTGTATGTCTCATCTATAAATGTGTGGCCCTAAGGGCTGCATTGGCTGGTGAAGGATTTGGTAACTTTTTTGTTTATTATTTTTGGAAGAACAATAGCAGGACAGACCTTTTGCAGTCTCCTCTATTTCATTCAGAGGTACTGACTACTTTCAGTGATGACAAAGTTGTTATTTGTCTTTTGATTTCATGGAGGACAACTTAAAATTTTTATTTTTTTTGCCATTACTTTCAAGACACCACTGTCTGGAACACACACACCACACACATATACCAGAGTTCTGAGAGCTTGAGGGTTCTACGCAGTATCTTAACTGTTCCTGGGACAGCGCTCTTCTGGACAGAGATTTTCAATGTTTTTCCTGAGATCTATTGAAGCCACTGTCCCAGTTTGGGGGTCACAACCCCAAGTGCTCTCGTACCACCTTTACTTTCCATATCTTGGCCGTGGCTCAGTGGTTAGAGTCGGTTGTCCAACAACCAGAAGGTTGGCAGGTTTGATTCCCACTCTCGCCACTCAAAAAATTGGTGGAACTGACAGCTGGAGGGGTGTCTGTCCACCTCCTTGTCACGGCCGAAGTGCCCTTAAGCAAGGCACCGTACCCCCATGCTCCCCGGGCGCTGCGAACGGCTGCCCACTGCTCCAGGTTGGCATCTGTCTCTGAGTGTATGTGCATGTGCATGTGCGTGTCAACAGGTGCCAACCTGGATGGGTTAAAAGCAGAGGACAAATTTTGTGTGTATGCATGACAAATAAAGCTGATCTTAATCTTTTCAGCTTCCTCTTTTAGCCCTTGGTATTTTTCGAGCTTCTTGTACTCCTTCTTGATGCTGCTACATCTGCCCTCATCTGTAGTTTGTCGACAACCACAGTACACATTTCGTAATCACCGGTTTCCAAAACCATCACCAGTTTATTGGGGGAACTTTACACGGAAACGAAAACGGGTTAAAAACGCAAAACCTTTTTGCGGATGCACTATATCGTTTAGATGGTAATGGCGTTTTGGGGCATGAAAACGCAAAAAAGTGAAACCGTCCTCCAGAGTGGAATTCTTGAAAACGCTCCACTGTCGCGCCACCGTGTAAAGGATGAAAAACGCAAAACTGCGTTTCTCGTCACATAGAAATAGAAAGACTTGGTCTTGGTAGTGTTGCCACCTAGCCATCTGGCGTGTTTACTGCATCGATAAATATGAAACGTCACACACTTTTGCGTTTCCGTATGCACGCAGATTTTCACCCTAAAACACTCGTCTAAATGCAGATTTAAAAGTGAAAACGAAAAGTCACTTTTGCGTTTTGGTTTCAGATCGGTGTAAAGGTAGCCTCAGTCTGGAACTTCCAGTTCCACAGGATTTTAGCTCTGTCATTCTCCACCAGTTTTGGATGTGTCCCACACTTTGACTTTGGGACTTTCAACCCATAATCAGCACTGAAATTCATGTACACCACTTGGCTATGGTGTTCCATGTATTCTGTACCTGCGTGCATCTTACATCCTGCTATGTGCTGGACTGCCTCAGAGGCCTCTTTGCACAGCTCACGTCTGAGGTTCTGTCTGGTGTTGTACAGCTCAGCCTCTATAGCTCTTGTGGTCAGTGCCTGTTCTAGTACTGCCATGAGATTAGTGCCTCCGTATTATCTTTCAGACTATCCTTTTTAAGCCACTGACAGGACTTCTCGATATCAGCCAATTTTATAATCTGTCAGTGGTACATGCCGTGCAGAGTATTATCTTTAAATGATGATGCCTGCTCCTCCCCCTCTCCTTCACTGAGTTTCAGCAGACAGAGGTATTCACTTCACTGGAAGGCTCTCATCCTGACATATTCCTTGACCTTTGTTGTTTCCAGCTGAATTTGTGTGTGTAGTGTGTTTATATTTACATAGATACTTTTATATGTATATAGATATGTGTGTGTGTGTGTATGTGTGTGTATGTATGTAAAGTGTGTAGGTGTAATTGTAGAATCATTGATTTTTTTTTGTGTGTGTATTATACCAGACAACCTTAGCCTTGATTTTGTAACCGTCGCTTCTTTTTTTTATTTTTTTTATCAACACTGAGCCCCCCTGACTGACTGAAGTTTACCCATTTAACAACAGGTCCTGTTCCATCATGTTAAAATGTAAATTTATTAAAATGTTAAAGTATCCCCACAATAAAAATAAAATCATTTATAACCTCATCTATAACCTTGTTAACACGTTCATCAATCAGTGCTACGCCTGTGGATTTTCGGCTTTGAATCTGCAGACCACCACCTACAGTCTGAGAAAGGTGAGGTCAGACAAGCCTGTAAGCTCTATGTAGAACAATGGAAAACCCAGTTATGACTGCTGTCTTTGTAATCGCATTAAATCAGCTATGTGAAGCCATCATGTCAAATCAAAGCATGTTAAACTACAGAGAAGTGGATTTTGTTTATCTGGAGACATCGTAAACACTAGAAAGGTTACTGATTGCTGAATGAGGACAAAGCTCTAGTCATACCAAATCCATTTTTTTTTCTTTTTGTTGAAAAACATAAAAGAATGTACAATTATGAGTAACACAGATGTGTTTTTAGGTGATTAATAATTGCTTATTTGGGACTTCAAAACCGTTTCACATAAATTTAATGCTTTTATAACAGAACATGGTGAGTATGATCAATTAATGGTAAATGATGGACTATAGGGAGAGAATGGTCGATTGGAAGACTTATAACAAGAAGCCATACATCTTAATTTAGCTTTAAGCTTGGTTAATTTATAATTTAGCACAGCAGCCAGAGAAGTGTATGCAGTCCTGAGGCATTCAGGATGGAAGACGTGCCGCATAAAGTGCCCCGATATTTTGTGTTTTACCTACAATAGAAAACATAGAGATTGTAGTACCTCACAATACACAAACAAATGCTGATTGTAGATAAAAATCCCTAAAGCGCCTGATCTGTTACTGGCCCTACAAATGTAGTAAACATTGGATGAAACATGGCTCCATTCACATAAACATGAATGTGCATGAAAGCTTTAGTTTTCTGACTGCTGTGACTTTATATTTGCATTATAGACAAGGCTAAACAAATAAACTGACTGAAACACCTAATAAATTAAGCAATTATATTGAATTATGTGAAAAGATTGCTTGCTGCAAATGAACTGTCACAGCCTGTGTAGAAATCAACAACAGGATTTCAACTCAATTCTTGATCGTAGAAAGGTACCAAACACTCGCAGGAATCCTTTGTGTAATATCAGAGATCAGTTGGGGATGATCAGTTCTAACCCTATCTTTGTTTCAACAGACATATCAATGCAAACAGATTTACATGGATTCGGATCAAGATCGATCCCCATTGTTCCCCTGATACCAATCCAGTACAAACACTGTTTTTTTCCATCTTAATTAAAATCCTGCACAGCTCACTGTTAGGAACCCATGGGTGCATTCTGCTATGTGTACAGGAACATTAAGCTGCAACTTGAGATTACTTCACAGGGAGAAATATTTATACACAAACATTTTTTTCAGGTTGGTGCCAATCGTAATTATACCCTGAAAGGTTTATTAGACTGTTGAGAGTGAAAAAAACTGGTTAACGTGAATCAGTGAAGCGTGGCTAATAACCTGCTCTGTATAATAAGATCAGTACTGGAGGAGTCACGTAGAATCACTGATTATTAACTTCGCTCTACTTACCTCAGCCACTATCCTATTGTTTCAGTCTGAGAATCAAATTCAGCCTAAGCAGAAAAGAAAACATGCATGGGAATCACATTGAAACAATAAAGAAATTAAAATAAAGATAGACTAATTATGTTTGTAAAACGTATTTAGTTCAGTGGAAAACATTTACAAAGGCTGTACTATTACAAAAATGTTCAATATATATATTTTGTGGTAATGTTCACTCCCACAGCATGCTGGGACACAGTTCTCCCTTATAGGAAACAAAGCAATGTATAAAATACAATCAGAATTACAAATTAAGCTCTCAACCTGTGTGTAATCAATACTTGATAGCTTCATTGTTGTCAGTACATCCAAGAAGGAGCATGATTGACCTTTTTATGAATTCCACCCATGACCTTCCTATGTGTGCATGCATGACACATAGTATAATTTGCTCTCCTTGCTTTTTGTGCTGTCCTGCTTCCATTACCAACTACTTCTGTTTTCAGTCACCTTGTTTCTCTGAAGATTACATTTCTGCTGTGAAAGCAGGTGAGATTACATTCCCCACACCACTAGCTTCCAGAGTAATGGGCTTGAGCTGCAGTGGATGTGTAGACAGAGAAAGGAAAGAAAGCAGTCTTTCCAGTCCCCTTTCAGTGGAACTGATGACAAACAGGAGGAGAGATTTAACAAGGTGGTTAGATGTTTGCACTCCTCTGCACCCTGTGGACAACACAAGCTCTGACACAAATACTGCATTGGCTGCAGAGGGGCTGTGAAAGCAAGCTCATTTTACCTGCAGTGTGTTTAATGTCTGTTGTTACAAATAATTTCCTAATATAGTTTACTTTATCCAGCTTATATGCACTTTAACAATACCACAAAATTGCTATTTTTTTGTGGTAAACTGACTTATCAGTGGTCTGGCCACTTCTTCCCACTCCCACATCCTGCTTCTCACTCGTGGAGGATTTCAGGGGAGGCGCTTTGGGTGGGTCTCTCATGTTTAATGCATTTTCCTGTAGCCTATATCTCGTAGCCACTTGTTCTTGCAGGGGACCCGAGAACAGAGGAACAGCGTCGCCATGTCTGGATGGCTAAATGCTCTGAAGTTTGCAAACTGCACACTGACCGTCTACTCGCTTGTACTGTCTTGTACTGAACATCCGCCGCAGCTACACAAGCACTTTGCAGAGATAGGCGTGCATGGAGATGGCGGGGCGCACATGGGGACCGGACTCAACTGTTAGTTTCTTCCTTGCAACCTCAATCAGGGATATTTTCCCTTATTCAACCCGCAATTATTGAGGTCTTCCTCCTATTACGTACATGGATTCATTTTTTTATTTTTGTTTTAACACTGTGATTGCGCATGGCATTGGCGATAAAGTTGATAGGAGTTCAAATTATCACGTGAGCTCAGGAAACAAACTGGAAACAAGCAGGATAACTGAGAAAAAGTTGCATTATTTCTTCTGAAGATTCCATTTTTATATAAACACCTCAACAAAGAGAGTTGTCAATCCCCACCAATCACTTTCCCTGAGGCATTACAGCTGAATGCTCCTAAAGCGTAAATTCAATTAATATATTTTTTAAATATATATAAACATATATATATTTGAATCAGACTTGGCCAAGAATATGGATCCCACCTGCGGGAAAGTGGGGACAGCCTCTTTGGTCGCCGGCGGCGGAGCCGGTGTGAGTGCAAAGGCGCCCAAACATCTGTGGAGGCAGCAGAACCAAGCGACGCTCTCTCCGCTCCACCACGCTCTGGCTGTGCGCAAGAAAGACCGAGTGAGACAAAGAGGCTTTTCGGACACCGAGAGATACCTCAACCCGAGGAACATGGACCGGACTTACGCAGTGGACACGGGGCACCGACCCGGGCTGAAGAAATCCAGGATGTCGTGGCCATCGTCATTTCAAGGTCTTCGACGGTAAGGACAAAAGAAGAACTGTTCTTCCTCGGCTTGTTTCTTTTAATTTTCCTCGATGAGGATGGGCGTTGTGAGCCTGACTGACGCGCAAGAGCGGAGAAGTCTTTTGGCTCTTATTTATCCCCAACTTTGAGAATGTTATCGAGCATTTTTTTGGTTGCCTCATTAAAATTTAACCTCAGTGTTTTAGTACTTTTTGTAACATACCGTCCAAAACATTTTCTACGCTGTGATGGTAAAGAAAGAACTATATAGGCTACGTATTCATCATAACGGTTAGAAATAAGGAAACTGACCCAGTATTATCGCTATTGCGAAATTATTGCGCGTAGCCTAATGACACTTTTCACAGTTAAAAACCCTTCAGAATATCTTTTTAAAATATTTCAAACGATGAAGCTTACAGAAGCTTACAACTGACCGTTTAATTTAGGTCAGCAAGACGTGTCAGCATGACTGGAGAGCATGGCTTAGTTTCTTTAGAAAAAAAAATGAAAGAGGCAAAATGGAAAGGAACGAAATAGTTAAATGCGTATCACTGTCGTTCGTGTTAAGGTTCATATTCTTTTGATGGGCTAATAAGTGACACTACTCAGGCAGTGGTGTGTTTTCTGTGCGGTGACAAAAGGTGCTGCTGGAAGTTAATGTTTTGGCTTTGTCTCCTCTGACCAGAGAAAGGTCAGAGGAGATGTTAATCTGTGTTGTACCCTGGACACATCACAGACTGTCTACCTCTTTGTATATTTAAGATGGTGTTCACTCGCTCTGAGGGGTTGATCACGCTTAATGTCACTGGGTAGCAAAGGGTTAAATTTTCTAGCTGGCATTCTCTAAAGGAAAGGAATATACAGTAGCTTCACTTAATAAACAGTGATCCCATCTTCTGAAATGACACACAAATCTGACTCACTTCAAATGACAATTTGGATTATAATAGCTCACCTATGACAAAATCTTCAGATGTTACTTGCACGCGATTGTTTAAGGAAGTTATGACAATAATGCTTACATAAACGGCAGCTACAAGGAAGCCCTTCTACATACAAACACAAAAGCAGTTCTGCACTCAGACAACCAGGGTGTGCGGGGAAATGTTTCTGCTCTAATTACTCACTTGTTCTGGGAAAGATGGAGAAGAGAGAGAGGAAAAAGACCAAATGTAATGAAATCTGAGAAGGTCACCTCAGCTCATCGGCTTAAGTGACTGCTGCAGATGTAAGTTTCTGTTTGGAGGGCTTGCTGTTTCCTCACTTTCCTCTTTCTTCCATAAATGTGGCTTGGTTGAGTGATACTTGCCTGCAGGTCCAGTCGTTTATAGAAAGCTCACTAGCTTGTTTGGTTGGTCCCTGTCACAGTTGCAGAACAGTCACAATGGAGAGCATGCAGAGTAGTGAGCCCGACTGAAACACCCATGTAATGTTAAAATTGATTCTGAAACATAAAAGGAGATACCATTACATTTCAACTGCACCAAGGATCATTCAAACACTATTCACATTTGCCTCAGAATGGAAATTAGGCTACAATTAGATTAACCAAAACAAATCAGATTTCACACAGGAGGCTAATCATATAAGAGGCACATTGCTCTCCATATACACTAACCAACACCATGCTAAATCAAACATTTGCCCTTGTATACTACAGCTTAGATTGCTATTATTTGCTGTCAAAAGGGTAATTTCATTAGTTGTGTATTCATTAACGTTGTTTTGATGTTTATATTTCAGCAGTTCTTATTTTCTTTTCTTTGTGCAGTCATACACAACAACATTCATCTGTAATGGATTTCAGTAGATACACACCTTGTATTCAGAGTGGAAATCATAATTTAGAAACCTATCATGATGCATTGTTCACATTAACAATGCAGGATATTGTGGGATGCACAAATGCTGCAAGACAATCATAAGAGGAGCCATTGCACAAGATCAATACAGTTGCAGTTAAAAGTCCTTTCAGCCTCAACTTTTATTGAAACCTATCACAGCCTGAGTAGTGCATAAAATAAGAAATTTATAGAATCCATTTTCCACTTTTTACAGAAAACATTTATAATTTTGTCTCGAACAGTGAGCCAGCTCTCCTTGCATTTAATCACATCTGTTTTAAAGCACTTTTATTGCAAATATGCAGTACTGCTTAAAAAGAAAGCATATTTCGGCTTGAAAGGCTGTAAAACATTGTGTCTCTCATATACTTCCAGTTCTTGAACGTGTTGTTTTCCCTGTACCCATGCTTTTGATCAACTGATCCAATTAACAAGACAGCAGAAGGTCATGTATCTTCAGATGAAAAACTCAGCAATAAACTTGTGACTGGGAGTCAGGTAAACACCATAAATGCTGATTATAACAGGCAGATGGAAACAACTGTTGAGGCAGCACCCCGGTAGTAAACTAATAAGAAGTGTCAGCTACTTGCTTAACACATACAGTTGATATCAGTCTCATGCATTGAGAGAGACAGTAAATTTTTGCCTGACAGGACTGATGATGTCAGCTGTGTGTTCCCAAGCAGCTGATCTGGTGCAAGGTCCAGCAGCCCCAAGGTAGAACATATCACCCAAATGTGTCATAGTCTAGGTCAGGCCTTGATGCTGCTCAAGGCTTCTCTGGGACCTCAGTAAAATCTGGAGCATCCTTTGATGAGGAGATGGCACGTCTCCCATTCCTCTCCTGCTGTTTGCCTGTCCCTGCCATGGGTACGCTGCAGGGATTTTTTTTTTTTTTATCTTTGGAGATGTCAGTGAAGAGGAGGACTGTGATTTCTTTTTTCTCAATCATGATTTAAGATTTTGTGGTTCAGTTGGGTGGAAAGGGAATTGTCAAAAATAAAAACCATCAAGACATCTCAAGAGGGAAAGGATGGAGGGTGCCGTGTCTGGATATTTTGTCACCCTCACGGTAGACTGGAAAATGTACCCCTGCCCTCTCACTCTGCACTTTATATGTAACATCCTCAGATTTTTTTTTTCTTCAGCCAGTACTCCTACTCTGAATGGCACTGCCAGAGTAAGGCTTTTATCGTATGAAGTGTAACCCCCTGGCTATGTCATTAGATCCCAAGGGTGCTCATGAGCGAGGCAGGGACTGCTATTGGCTACGTGGCTATATATAACCTCAGCCACCGCCGTAATCACAGTTGTACTGCATAGGATTCTGCGGGGCTGTAACAGTACACATCCATTGTATGGCTGCACTCCCAGGAATGTGAAAAATGTCCAAAAGTTCTAATCAACACATAGTGGTCATGGAACTTTTCATTTGCAGAAATCAGCGTCAAACATGTAGCTTGGGTAGTGAAGTGACTCATGAGTGAAATTTTCTGGCTCTGTGAGACTTTCTGCCATGTTTAGTGTCAAAGAGAACGAAAGGCCGATAATTATGTGAATGCCAGTCTCTTATCTGGGTCTTATTGACCTGCTCATTCAGACGGAAATGGAGGGTGCAATGACAATGTTCCTTAGAAAGCTGAGCATGTGCATTAAGAAGTTACTGCACACATATTGGGGTGAGCAGCAGTCAATTTTAGTTTATGAAAAATGGATCCTCTTTGTGAATTTAATACAAGGCATATATTGAGTGACAATCTATAGGCCTATTCTTGGCCAGAACCACCTATGCATATAATACCAGAGATCAGGAATGTGTCTAAAAAGTGTTTTACAATTTAGATTGAATATATTTATTCCCAGTATGTTTTCAGAAAATCCCATGATTGACCTTTCATTAAATTTCTTTTTTACTGGGGATGTGTGAAGCTTCAGCTACATTTGGTGCTCAAAGTAACGCAAGCCTTTGGCTCCCCTCTTTCATATGTGCAGAAATGATATTGAACTAAATTAATCCTTATTGAATCAATCCTAAATTACAAAATGGACGTTGAATCAATTGAGGAAACAACTGCTCATACCTTGCCTTATCAGACAGCAGTCTGTCTAAGAAAAAAAACAGGTTCTTTTATGTACATCTAACATGAGACTCCTCATTCACCTCCTCATTCATGCATACTTGGAGGAAATTTCAATGTGGTTGTATTCCTTCCACCTTTTGGATGGAATTTAACAAAACAACCTTTATGGGATGCTATTAAAACTCCACTCAGCTTATCTTTGCAAGTATGTAGTTAATAGAGTCAGTGTTTTGGTCCCTATGATTTGTAAAACAATGATGATGATTTTTTAAAGCAGCTGCAAATTGATGAAACTGCTCTAAAAAACAGCAGTGTACACTTATTGACACAGACATACACACACCTTTTGTTTCAAGTCACCGAGAAATTGATAATAGCTTTGTGTGATCTCTGACTTACATGAGAAATGAAAAATGAATGAACAAATGAAAAAAAAACTTTTTTCATCTCAAAAGGAAGTTATAATGTTGTAGTAAATCTTTTTTTATCATCAATCATTATGAGCTCTGAATATGTGTGGTTATTGCTGCAGGCAATGACCTCTTGTACCGTTTTGTGTGGTAGCGGAGATGAAGAAGCCTCTGACTGAACACACTTCGTTGTTTCAACACTGTCGTGTCGAGGGTGTGCAGTATTTTCCATTATGTCATTCAACTTGTGCAGCATTCCTCTTCATACATTCAACTATAGGTGCTCCGGAGCAGTCCCCAGTACAGACGCTGTTTTCTTTATCAGTTTAAGTTTAGTTGAGTCACTTCCCCAACAGATGGTGGCAAAGCAGATTGCACTCTCCACCACAGACTTATAGAAGAAATACAATATCTTGGTGAAGACAATGAAGGACCTATTATTCCTTAAAAAGTACAATCTGCTTTGTCCCTTCATGTAGACAGCCTTAGTGTTGCATTAAAGGTGCCATGGCATGAAAATAAATGGAGGCTTTTCTAAATTTTTATAGGCTTTAGTGGTCCCCTAATACTGTATCTGAGCTTTTTTCCCCAAAATTCTGCCTTGGTGCAGAATTACAGCCAGTCCCAAAAATGAGCTTTCCTTAGGATCCTCAGAATGAGCTGTTTAGGGTCTGCAGCTTTAAATGCAAATTAGGAGGAGAAAGGCGGGGCAAAGCGGAGGGTGGGGGTGTGGCCTTACTTACGCCCGTGGTACCATGCGCAAATGTTTTGTGAATCGCTATGGCACGTAGATGGCACGGCAGCCCTATGCCGTAAAACTAGTGAAACCTGTTGAAATGAGCTTACTTTGACAATATGACGAACTAGTTAGTGAACAACTTTCCTAACACAGTCAAAGATCAAGCAAGAGCTACACAAGACACAGCAAGACAACAAAAAAGGAGTGCGTGAAGGGGAAAGCAGGAGTGAGGATTTTGACATTCTCATCCAATTGCTCTGGTTTGCAAGGATGCACGTAGCGCTAGCGCTGGAACCATGAATGAATCATTATCCTGATGAAATGCACTGAATTTGCGGATTCATTGTTCTTCAGGAAGCTTGAAGTAGGGGGTTTTGGTCTAAAATGAGCGAGCTAACCATCTCATGGGCATGCAAACACCTCCAACAGCCCAGTTGGCAGAGATAAGAGCTTGCTAACATAGCACACCCATACCTGATGCTATTAGCTGCATAGCTAACGATACAGACACTTTCTTGTGGTAACAAGCTATGTAACTATACTGTACATACAGGAAAGCAACACAATTATAGAGCGTTAAATTACTTACTTGTCCGAGGTCTGTAGTTGGGCCAAGAGAGTTGGTACTGATCCAGGGTTAATTTTCAGACGTTCGGCAAGGCCAGCTCGGTATTGGCCCAAGTTCTAGAAACATTCGTCAGTGAAATGTTTGGCGTACACATACACAAATCTCTTCGGTTCTGTCGTCACTTTCCCAGAAAATACAAAATCTGTCCACTGGCTCTTTAGAGGTTCTGATGCAGGAGCTCTAAACATATTTTTTACATCCATGTACAGCGCAATGAGCTGGCCAAAGAGCTGTGGGCGGGGAAAGGCAGTTTGGGCATAGCCATATATGGGCTCTGGGGGGAAATAACCTCAACATCATATGAGGCGCCACGTCATAAGAGGCAGCTTTCCCGATCAGGCCATCTGCATGGTCACATTACCAAAGGCGGAGAATAATTTCCAGTGCATGGTTTAGGTCTATCGTCATTTTTAGCCACTGGGGGACCGCAGGCAGGCTAGGGGAACTCATATTAATGTTAAACAACCTTAAAAAGTGAAAATTTCATGCCATGGCTCCTTTAACAGTCTAGCCTGTTTTCCAGGTAAATTCCAAGGTATCTGCAGTCCTCCACCTCTTCTCCTATGGAGCCAGTGTTTTGCTTCATCTCTGTCCTATTGAAATCCACAATCATCTCTTTTTTTCTCTTCTTTTGTTTGTGTTCAAGTTGAGATGATTTTTTCCCACACCATGCCACAAAGTGGTCAACCAGTTCCTCGTACTCAAACCTCTTGTCCATCACTGATACTCCCCATACATGCATGAAGCAAAATACAGAGAGTACGGTCCCCTGTGGTGCTCTTGTGCTGCTTACCACCTTGTCAGAGACACAACCCTTCAATCTCACAAAACTTATAAGGAAATTGATAACACAGGTGAGTTTGGAGGCACCTACGTGTATTTCTGGAGAATTCTTACAAAACAGTCTTATTCTTCTTTCGGCCTCTCCCTTTATCAGAGGTCGACACAGCGAGCCTACCTCGCATCATTGATTTGACACATGTTTTACGCCGGATGCCCTTCCTGACGCAACCCTCACCATTTATCCGGGCCTGGCTCCGGCACTAGAAATACACTGGCTATTCTAACAAAACAGTACAGGCTGAAATTTATTAAAAGCGTTGGGTACATCAAATCACATAATCCTCGCTCTGCTGCTTGCTTTTTCCAGATGAGTGGGCTTACTGAAGCTGGTAGCTGATGGGATACTAACTCCTGGACAATAACCAAACAGTAGTTGACCTCGAAAGGTGTTTACGTGCCTGCTAATATGAGCCAATAACAATCTCTCTCAGACTTTCATCATGTAAGATTTTAGGGCAACTGGTCTGTAGTCACTGGGGGCAGATGCATGAGATTTTTAAGTGCTGGAACAAGGCAGGATGTCTTCCACTGCACTGGAACTTTCACATACCTAGATTCAGGTTGAAGAGGTTCTGTAGAATCCCAAATAGCTGTTTTGCACAGGCCATCAGCACCCTGTGCCTGACACTATTGGCAGTCCGACAGTCTTTTTTTCGGTTTAGTCTCTCCAGCTGCATCTGACTGCTGGAGACTGACGGTCTGGAGGGAGAGCAAGTGGAGGTGTTGGTGTGTCCTGATGAGGGGTTGGATGTATGTGAGGCTGTGTTAAAACCCATGAGGTACCGGGAGGCTTTATGAAGGAGTGACAGGGAAGCTGTGGGTGCAGGTAGGGTGTGAGGTGTTGCTGAAATGCAGGCAAGGAACATGATGAGTGTTGATCTGAACTGGACCAACTGAATTCTGAATGAAAGATCATTCTTATCCCCTACAATTTGAAGCCTGTGATCTTTTTCATCCCCGACTATGTATCTCACCTTTTTGTGCTGTAGCTTGCTGTCTACCTTTTTTTCTGTACACTTGATCTCTGTTATTTGAACAGTCCTCAATAACCGTGTCAGTGTGGGGTATTTGCATCCTTGCGTCTTACATACTTGACCATTCAGGCAATCAAGAAAGTGTGGCTGCGTCTCATGTTGCGGTGGTTTTAAATGTGCAACCCTTAAATGAGCAAAAGTCAACAACGTGATGATGATAACTATGGCACTATTGTTGACAGACTCTGCGGCATGAAGCCGTAAAAATTGCTAAAGGGGGATTTTGAATCTTTAGTATTCCAACATTATCACCACAAAGGTCCCAGCGTTACCATGTATGGTATGTTACCATTGATATTAAATACAATTAATTCAATCATTTATACGTCTTTTTCTTTTTCCAGCCTACTAGGTGATAGTGAGAAGGGGACAAAAATACTCTCCATTGTCTGTTTTACCTGTTGATTAATAGCTGCTCCTTTAATTTGAAATGCTTCCTGTTCTCTTGTTTGTTCCCAGGGCATATGTACACTACAGTGACTCATGTTCTATCTAGAGGCCCAAAGTGGTATTACAGCAAAGTGTAGCTTTTCTATAAAGGACCCTGAGTTGTATATCTCATCTGCATAGTAAAATACTACTTAAAGTTTTGATGTTAACTTTTCTTTCTCTACAAAAAGCACCTTTAAAGTAGGACTTTCTAATGCAAACAGCATTGAAGCTGCTTTCAGGAGGACCCGGACTCTGATAACATGCTTTCAGCAACAATGAGACTAATCACGTTAATCAGCAACATTTCAGAGGTTGCACTAGCTGTCAGATTTCCTGGACTGATAAAGTTGTAGCAACAGACTTTGTGGACATCTGTTACATCTGAGCAGCTGTTTCCAGTAGCTGAAGTCATCCCATCATGTATCAAGTATCAGCAGTTATTTCACATTAAACCAATATGACTCAATTCCACTTTAAATAACCCAGAATGTTATTACATAAATATGGTCTTTAAAGACTCTAGCCAATATGCTGTGTTATTAGGATTTGGATTTTGTTGGGTCCTATTATCGATTTTAAAATTTAATTTTGTTTTGAAATCATGAACATACTTTCAACCTGGTGTTTATTTGATCTGTTCTTAATGTTTCTGTTGTAATATAATTGATTTTGCTACAAATGTTCAGTGTTATTTAAAAACAAACAAACGCACAGTCGCCTCGCGTTTTTCTTAGTTTTAAGAAGATTTGTCTCAGTCATAGACCTAAATGTATTGTCAAATTTGTGTTGACCATGCTAGTGAAGTGTGCTCAGCGTAAACACTACAGTAGAAACTCTGCATTAAGGTTCACTGACACTCTGAAGAGTACAATTATTGTGACATATAATTTACCTATCATGCACTTGTGTAGCACATAAATTGACATCATAAATCTGTTTTATCAGTCAGAAATAGGTGGCAGGAATTGCTTTCTATTTTTTAAGGTGGATACCAAGAAGTTTGTATGACTTAAATAAACCTAAACCTGTCTAATTACACCTGCATAAAAAGGGACAAAACTCAACTTTGTGAAGTGAAACTGAAAGTACAGGTGAGCAAATATGGTCTGAAATTGACAGCAACAACTTGGGAAATAAATGTTTAATGCACACACCCACACTGCTGATGAATTCTGTCTAGGAAAACGTGTCATTCCAATGTCAAAACCAGACAAGAGTCATCATGTGGAACTGGCTCTAGGGAAACATTATTGCCTCTTACTGGAGAGGAGCTGTACAAAAATGTTGAAAACTCAAGTAGAAAAAGAGCTCAAACAGTGTTTTGGAAGCAGAAAGTACATTTTTGCAGGCGGGAACAGGCATTTGCTTTTCATAGCTCTCCCCTGGCACTATTTTCCTCACTGGTCATCTGCTAGGCTAATAAAATGCATGAAAACCCTTTTTGAATGACAGCCTTTTAAGGGACTACGAGCCAAAGACTGCTTGCTTGATGCTGGGTGATTCCCTGAGCTCTTAACTGGCTGTGCTGTTCTGATCATATTACAACCAACAGGGTGATAAAAAATAGAGCTGAGCGAGCGACTGGCATTGCTTTAAGTCAGACCAGACTTAATGAGTATTTTACTCATGATTTCTCCATCAAAGCTGTTGACAGAGCTATCAAAACAGCACTGATAGTAGCTTTCATTCTAGTAGGGATGGGCATTTTAGGTGATTTTTTTAGGTCGACTAATAAAGCCAATTAAAGTCGATTAGTCGTCATTTAATATCTTGAAAATATGGCTTATTCAATTGTATCTGTAATTATTTAAAAAAATTTAAAAGGACCGACTTTCATCAAAACAGTTTTACTTTGTCAGATTCTTTTTTGAATAGGTTTGAAAAATATCATCTTGGGCAGACTCGTGTTGTATACTACTTTCTCTCAGAACCATGTTTTTTAAGGACACAGCATCAGATGTAATACAGGCCCATCCTTCAAGTCTAACCCAGTGGCTGGAACAATTTAGCTTAGTTTGAACAAAAATTAGGGTTGTGGTTACCATAAACTGAAAGAAATGGACTAGCAGTAAACGATGTGACAACAAGTTGCAAGGCTCCCTTAAGGCTCTAGCATGGTTGCTGCGTCCGCTCGCGCGAGCGGTGTTGATGACGTCACGAATTCGTGCCCGCCATAGGACCCTATATAGTGGCGCAAGTCGTTGCGCGCCAGTAGTTGCAATTTTCTCTGTCACAGAGGTGGCGCTGCTACGTGAAGGTTACCGCTACTCTACAACCACGAAAGTGGAGAAGAAAACAATGCCGCTGTCAAGAGCAGGAATACTGTAATTAATGATACTGCTGCAGTTTTCGGATCATTTTAATTTTTTAATTCAGTTAAAAGAGGTGAAGGTTTGATGCCCCCGGCATCAACAGAGTCTCTGCCCTCTTCTTTGCCTTCACGTATCTGTCCCGTAGCTTCTT
Source organism: Odontesthes bonariensis (assembly GCF_027942865.1). Lineage (NCBI taxonomy): Eukaryota > Metazoa > Chordata > Actinopteri > Atheriniformes > Atherinopsidae > Odontesthes > Odontesthes bonariensis. The sequence goes on from NC_134511.1 coordinate 18,957,884, forward strand.
CCACACATTCTTACAGAACTCTCCCTCTTTCCCCAAAGTTCTGCCCATCTCTGTGAACCAGTTTTGGGAGTTTACGTGCTCCCTGTGCTGTTTCACTGCAGTTTCGTACAGCTGTCTGTACAAACGCACCTCCTCACTGAGCCTGGTCTCACAACAGTCTATCCGGTTCGTTGTGCTCGGCGCCGCCAAGTAACAAAAATCGACTGGTGCACGACAACGCGCTGCGCCGTCTTTTCAAGGGAAGCGCCAGGCCTGAAACATCATTTTGACGTCACGGTGCGACACCGCCGTGACAGACGCGGCAACCATGCTACCGCCTTTAACATCATGAGTGATTCATATTCTGCAGTGTAATAAAGGGAGCCCTGTTGAAACTGTCCCTCCTGCAGGGGGTCAGTATGCATGCATGGTGATTTATTCCTCAGATTATTTCCCCTCAACTTTTGATTATTCTATTTCTCCTATTAGTCTCTCTCTTTCAATCAGTTGGCTCTCCTGAGTCGCATTTTCTGTCTCTTGATTTGGTGACGCACTCTCGCAACACAACATTGGTTGGTGCACATCAGCTCATATACTGACAAACGGTTGTTCCTGTTTTCATCTTTTTCTTCCATCTCTCCTGTGACTTTTTTTTGTCTCTCCTGCTCTCACATATGTTTATTTCTTCTGATTCCCCATTCACTTTCAGCATCTTGCTCCAGAATGATTTTCCTCTTAGGGCCACATGTCTCCTGTCATATCTGTCAGCTTTCATCATAAAACCTGCCAAACAGTCATCTGAACTAGCCCTCTGTGGTCATGAAATATGGAAGTTACTCTGTAGTGGATCCTAACCACTTAAATGATCAGCTAACATGACTTAGATGGTTAACAACCGTTAAATAAATTGGTCTAATTTGTCTGAATAACTTTTGTAATTCACCATATTTTTGCTTTAAAAAAATTCTTTCTGAACCAAATCAATTTCATCATCACATTGTAATTTTGATGTTAATTCATTAATTCTTCACGTGGACTGTTTTTCTATGTTGTACATTTTTTGCTGTACAGAAAACCACTTTGGAGTGATAATATATATATATAATTCAAGAAAAGCGATGTCAATTTAAGGTAATTATGTCTACAGCATTAGCAAATGCCACGAATTGCCAGAAATTATGTCACGCTGTCTGTGGCATAGAGTATTACATCCCTAGAGAAAGATAAGGTCATCTGTAACTTGCGTTTTGCATTATTTTCTTGAGATTTTGGGAGAATCAGCCCATCGGACAAGGCATGCATAATTCATTGTTCACCCGTAAGCAAGAAGTACCGTATGAGGAAAGTAATTCAACGTCATAGATTCTTAAAAAAAAAAATTTTTACTTAGTGATTTTTATTAGTCACGAGTTGGAATAATTTACAGTGAAAATGAGTCATTGTTTCACACCAGACAATTCAGCTTTTTATCTGTTTTCTTAAGTTGCTTTAAAAGTTGCTTCACTGCCGTAATTACTACCAAGGTGGATTCTCTTCCATAATTGACACTTTCATTGTCCAATTTATTCACAAAGTGCTGACGGCAAAACCTCAACTCAAGTATTTTTAGTTGGTAAAATTGGTCAATATTTGTCACAAATAAGATTTTGCATGAAGAACTCAAGACAACAAAATGTACAAGCTACAAATATATTTGTAGCCAGTAATTTTTTTTTTACTTATCTTGATTCAACTTTTTTTTGTTTAATCTTTTACAAAGACACAGAGTTTGCTGATTTGTGGTGGAATATTCTGCAGGAATTGTCAAGAAGTTTCTGTGGTCCCTGTAATTACTTAAATACACGAATTTAGGATGATCAGGAAAAGCTGTCTGCGAAGATTGCAACTGGCTTCTGCATTAATCTTTCAAGCCCACAGGGTGTTAGAATTTGATATTTAAAAGATTTTTGGTTGAGCTGCAGTTAAAGATTATGACTCATGAATCATTATAATGTCACTACTGGGATTTGACTGGCTAATAGATCAGACCAGCTCTGTATCCTTATTTACAGGAAATGGATATCATCCATGGGGAAGAATAAAGAGGCTGGTCTTGATGGCTCCTATTACAGAATCATTAGGAGATCTCCTCACATTGTTTAGTAGTCTCTGTCCTTACATTATCATTAGAGAATGTAAGATTTAATGTCACCCACCAGGATTATCTAGCATTGCATGGTTTATAGGTTTTATAGTAATAATGAACCACCTGATATTATCTTTGGAGATCCTACATTGAAAGGACACTTTTACGTCTTTGTTGTATATAATCTGTGAATTGTAGCAGTATTTCAGGAGGCACCACATGTTAAATATACTTCATTCATTATCAATTTTAATTATAAGCAGTGTTTTTTTCAAGGTAGATAGACTCTGTCTTTTGTTTAGTAACAAAGGCTGAAATGTCGAAGTATTACTTTGCCCAAGATGGATAATCTGAGATTTGAACAAACATTTTTTTTATACTCAGTAAACAACATTTTATTACTGCCTGTGTAAATGAAGTTCACATTAAATATAGACAGTCGTATTCCTAAATCATGTTGGTGTCTTGTGACGATGCACTTCTCTGTGTTCCACCAGTCAGGAAACTGGAACTCATAAACAAAGGAGAGGCTTAGGAAAATATGATGAATTATTATTATTTTTTATTACAGCAACACTTCAAATCCGGCTGTATAAGTTAAAAAGTCAAAAATACTTAATCCACTGAATCAAGATTGCTGAGATTATTTCTTAAGGACATCTCACAATAACAAAGTGCTATTCTCTGTACTGGTAGATCGTTTGTTCTTTGTGACGGAAAAACACGTCCACCTTTGAAATTGGTTGTGGTGGATAATGTGTGCACTCTAGCTAGGACACACTGCCTGGAGAGTTTGACTACACAAGTAAATCCGGGAACTATGACGTGGTAGTGGCTACGTTGCTAAAAAATGTCTCTTGAGCAAGAGTTCAAGACTACTGGATAGAATTAGTTCCTTCTCCATAGAAATGACAAAATGTTTGCATACATCTTTTTTTTTTTTAAGCTTTGGATGACATTTAAGGGGACAATACACCATTTTAGCACTGCAGATCTGCCAGAAAACATGGAAAATATGCCACGGGCTCTTTATAAGAGTCATTCACAATACCGTTATTTATGAAGCTCAAAGTCATGTTAAGTCAAGCTATTCAAACTTGGCCCTTCAATTCAATGAGAATAATGTGCACTGGAAAATGTTTTGAACAACATAGTTCTCAGCCTTTTCACATGTATTAAATAGATATTTTCTATCGAGTACAGTGTGTTTCTACAGCATATCTTTTAATTTGCATACACAGCATACACATTAACCATTAAGAATACCAATCTTGACATGCTCTTAGGGAATTCCAACTTCGTCCATTTTGTATTATTTATTTTATTCTCCAGTCTCATTATATGGATATATATATACATATACATATACATATATTTCATATTTCTTTTCTATATGGCAAAGCTACATGCACACAGTGACTTTCCAGATTGCTGCTGTTGAATATATTTGAAAAACAATGACAGACATGTGACCTTTGTTTTAGAGACTTACAGATGTCTCTTTCACAGATGGACAACAACAGTTAACGCTTACATGTGTCACAGAAAGGTCTTTTTTGCTGCCACTGTAAGTGTCACCCTGCAATTATCACATTGTTTTGTGCAAATACATATAATTGGCCATCTGTATAAATGGACCCTTCTGTCTTGTCTTGACAAAATGGAGATCGATATTTTTCTACCAAAAATGTCTGCTTCTTTCCCGCAGAGAGCAGCTCAAAACCACAATATCGGAGATTGAAGCTTTCCCCTTTCAGAGACTGTGATACTTGACAGGACACCCATCAACAGCTTTTTAGAGATGTCCGGAACTCTGGTCCCTATCTGTCAATCTCACAGTCAGGGAGAGGTCTTTATGAAAAATGTGTGGAAACCAGTGAAGCCTATGAGACCCTGTGAGAGATAATATTGACAGTGGCTTTCCTTCAGCAATTCCCAGCTTTGACTTGTACCCTCAATTTGTAATGCACAGCTTAAAGGCTAATTGTACACTTAATTAGATTTATTAGTAGAAGTATGAAATAAATATGGCTTGTTTTTAGGTGAATTGTAATCTGTTTGCATTTTCCCTGAATGCATTCAGGGAAGGTCACCTTGCTCATTTAGGGAATAGTCGCCATGGCTACATTAGTTAAAGGGGTGCACTGATTTCATTTGTAATGAGTTCTCATGAGGATGCTTTAAGGACAGTGAGGAGAATGAAGGAACGGGAGATTGTTTGTGTAGAGTAGGTGCTCACATTTCTAAGATGTGCTTAAAACTTTGAGACGTAATGTGGATGGTGCTAGCTGTCATTAGAATTTATAGTTTAAGTGTATATGGCCGACTTAGATCTGAACAGCAATTTATTTAATCATTTTTCTGAAGCAGTGCCGCAGTCTGACATTTTTTTTGACGTAGTATTTCTTATGTTTTCATTTTTGTCAAACAAGAGGAAGACACAGAGATTAAATTAGTCAGAGCTGTCTGATGCCCAAAAAACGTTTTCTTGTGCTTTTTACTTGTAGTGCTGTAGATATTTTTTTTTTACGAAAGATGCACCGTTTTTTGTAACAGATAAGCCATCCAAGTGTTATCAGTTTCAGTAAACGGAAGGGAAAAAAAACAACTTAAAACATGAACAAATAACTTAAATGCAAGTAATTATACAAGGTCAATCTGTATTTTTTTAATAAAAGATTGAATGGCCCCTTAAAAGGCGACATATTCATAATGAATTAAAATAAACCACAGGATTTTCAGTTCACGTTCTGCATATCCTTGATCGGACCTGTGCAGGATGAGCAGAAGGAGTCCTGTGCTTTTAAACTGCAGGGAAGGCGTTTAAAATGTGAAGTAATCTGGTGCTCTGCTGAAATGTTACTAAACGTCCTTCAATAAATAGTAAGGTATAGATACAAACTGTATTTAGCTTGATGGTCTTCCTAAAGCCCCATGTTGCAATAAACTGCGATATTGGTTAAATCTGAAAGTAGGAGGAATAATTATTAATTCTAACCTTAGTAATCCTGCAGTCCCACATTTACTGCACATTTTTTATGTGCTATTAGAAAGATTGCATGAACCTATAGTTCAATGAAAGAGTCAAGCTCTTAGTTACACTGTTTATGGGCACAATGAGCCATAGAGAAAATGTGGCAGTCAGTTGAAATTGATCTGTTTTGATAGAGGGAAATATAGAGGGATACATCTGCAGAGTATCTTTGTGTACTAGATGTTTGTTTGTGCCCTACTTCCATCCTTCCCTCAAGAAAACTTACCTGCCTATGTGCAAGATTACTCAAGACTCAGCTGTAACATACCAAGATACATCTCAAAGGTAGCATGGGTTTAAAAAACTGTGAATGCCTAATGTAGCTCAACCATTTATGAAACACCACTCACAAAGGTTAAATAAATACGAATATCTGTTTTAGACTCTTTTTTTTTTGTTATTTTTTATGTGTATGTGTGGACACAGACTTGCTGTCCAAGCACAAAACATTCTTTAATCCATATTTGTTCTGTGAGTGGAATGTAACCTTTAGGCACCCTGTTAGTATGTCTCCCCAGAGAGTTTTCTCATACAACATGCTTCTGCTTTAGGTTGTGCGTCAGGTTTACCACACTATTTCTGTAGAGTGAGTGCACCATAGCGTCTTAATCCATTTGTCTTTTCTTGTTTTGTTCCCTTTTATCATACATCTGTCCTTGCTTCTGGCACAAATGGTGAATGTCAAAGAAACGAATGTTTGTACCCATTACGTTGTAAAAAATCCCACAATGACGTCTTATTTTAGAGAATTTTTCTAAATGCAAATCAAATCATCTTGCAACTATGCTAAATTTCTTGTCTACTACGGTGATGTTCGTCTGATGACTCCTTCAGCTCTGCAGATACTCACTGTAAACAGTAATATGACTGTAAAGTTCTTGCAGTTTTCCAACATTTCCTAAAATGTGTGCACCGTGTTGTATGCCAACGAGTATATTTCCCCTGATGATTCTCCGAATGAGACTGCAGGTCTGTCCTTTTTATTGAAGAAGTATTTCTCTTCTTGTCAGTCATCAGAAATAGGCCCCTCTGAGACACTGAACTGGGCCATTTTGCCTGCGCCAAAGGACTTTTACTATCTGCCTACTATGTTCAAAACATATCATGAGACTAACAAGTGTGGCCAGCTTCCTATATGTGACATATACAAACGTTAAGAGGGCTAATAGTTTTAACAGAAAACAGTGTTTTGAAAAGGAGTTGCATCCTTGCAAGCCTGTACTTTCTCTTTTCTATATAGACAGCTGTAAAATAATTTTTTTTTATATATATATATAAAAACATACAGGCACGTGTTGCAATGAGTCTTTTCAATAGATAGTTTTTGTTGTCTTTATTGCAATGAATAGCTGTGACCATGGAGAGATAACCTCTTATTTTCTGGCTCTCACTCAGGCATTTGAGAACCGAATCTAACACATTAAAGCTCCCCAGCTGATGAGTAACACTACCCCGCTTGTACTATTTTGCAATGAAGGTTGTTGTAACCTTTTATATTTTCTATAGTGTTTTTATACTGCACATTTGTTCAGATTTGACCAACCTAGTAACAAATTGGTAGCCAATGAAAAGAGACGGCAGTCATAACCAGTGGTTTAATACAGGTACATCCCTAGTGTGCTGTACATTTTTACTTTGGGGGTGAAAAAAAAGCTTAAGTGTAGAATACGTAGGTCAAATTGCAGAAGTGGACGGGAAGCCTAAGGTTTAGATGCAGATTTATTGTTCTCACCAAAATGTGAGCTATGAAAGCCCACTTTCATAAAGGCAGAATAATATTTTTGCACTTTCGAGATCGTTGCTGTAGAATTGATTGTTTTTCAAATTTTATTTGTTGTTGTTTTTCAATCTGGTTTCTCTTTGATAATTCACTAAAGGTCAACTTCTGAGTGGGTGCATTTAGATTCATAGTGATGTAAAAAAAAAGTCATTTTAAACTGAAATAGCATATTGAATACAACTCATTTTTGTTACTCGGAACTGAGTGCTGTAATCTTTCTTCATGTCTCCTCTGTTGGAGTAGGTCACACTGACTGTTTCAGTCAATGACGTGTACTAAATCTCCAGAGCTCCTTCTCTCTTTGGAAGCAGCTAACCTCTCTTTCTCCACCGTCTCTTTCTCTTGCTCTGCTGTGCTCTCTGAGTGTCTCTTGGATTCCCTACAGACGAACTGTGTACATATAAGTCTCCCTCAGTAATGCTCTGTCTTTGCTCCCCGCGGACTCACTGTATTCTCTGATGATGAACTGAGCTCCATGGATCTCAGAAAAGTCAGGATATAAACTGCCGAGATCTTTAAATAAACTGAAGTTTAATGGTGTCTTCTGCTTTGCTATAGAAGAGTAAGAGAGGAAGTTTACTTGGCTTGGCACATGCTTGATAAATTTGAGGCATATCTGAAGATATCACCTTGGGCTTAGGAAAGGTTTTATGAGCATTGTTCTGTATGCTATTGCAATTTATATACCAAACAATAAATTGACAAAATAACAAAGGGGAGCATCCTCTGTGTTCCAGTTGAGTTTCATCAAAGATCTTTCTTTCCTTCTTAGGTGCACAGTGCAAAAAACATGTTTTTTCAAGATGTCCATCCTTCCATCCATCCATTGGAGCCTATCCCAGCTGTGTTTGGGCGAGAGGCAGGGTATATCCTGGACAGGTCACTAGGGCAACATAGAGGCGAACGAGACAAGCAACAGTCCATACTCACACGTCAATTTAAACTCACCATTTAAGGTGACATGCATGTTTTTGGGCAGTGGGAGGAAGCCGGAGTACCAGGAGAGAATCCACACATTCATGGGGAGAACATGCAATCTCGTTTTTCATGATATTGCAATCCAAATTTACATTTCAACGTAATGACGTTATAAGAAAGTAACAGCGATCCCTAAATTAATGAGAAATAATTCTGTTGGGTTAATGTATGGCAGAGCATTGAATGATGTATGTCTGACTGTTTTAATGAACACTTGAACTTTGAAATGTGTTATTTTAAGTTTTAAGATTAATTTTCCTGAAGTGAGAATAATGTCATCCCTGGGCAATTTGGTGGGGTCAGGCTGCAATAGTGGAGAAATAAATAAATAGAAAAAACAAGAAGTTCAAACATAACAACAAGTGCAGCATAAAGTGAAGCTAATTATTTTGAGGGCAAAACCACACATGATGTATTATTTGACTCAGAGAGAGAGCAAGTAAGTGGGAGCAATTTGAGGAGTAGCAAAAAAAAATTAAATAATTGATAACGAAGTTAACACCAGTAAATGTGTTGCTTTGTTCTGGCTAAGTATCCTGGAGGCTTTCAGGGAACAGTGAAACTTGCCCCTCTTCATGAGTGTCTTGTTTCTATAATTGGAAACTGTATTGTCAGTTGGGTTGTTGAACAGAGGGAAGTAGACAGACTTGTCAAAGGATAATGCTGCTCTTGGTAAATCTTTTCTTTCTTTTGCACATTAATTGTGCAACTTGGTGACTCATGGCTTGTGAGACAAAGAACATAAAGGGGATCTGTCTTATGAGAAGGTATGTAACCATTTGCTACAGGATAAGAGGATTAAAAAATGTGTCCAGAATAATCTTGAGCACATGTTTCTTTGGATATGCAGATTTTCTTTTGATTAATTGGCTTTGCATGTTCTGCATGTCCCTTTGGTGTGAGTTAGATTATGTGAGAAAGCCAGTCTTTTGTCTCCCTGAAATGCTGAATGTAAACATAAATGTTCACTTGAAGCTTTTCATTTATATGTTGTTTTTATCTCTAACTATGACTGTTTGGTCATATCCAAAGAAAACTCATTTCAAATTGGTATTGATAACAAGAATGGCACTCAAAAAATTGGTGCCTAAATCTTTCTTGCCCATTATGATGGAAGTAAGAGGAGGGGTTGCAATCCAATTTAATGGCTAAATAAATAGGATTAGTTTGACTCACCAGAGAGATTTAATGCAAAATTAAATTAGTGGCTTTGCAAACTCTTTTAAGATGAAAGTCAATGTTTCAATGGCTTCCTTTTAACCCAGCTGGATCACCATGGTAACTTAAGTAAAAAGCAGTTTATGTTCAGTGGCTGCTTAAGTTTCTGTCTTAGAAAAATACTTTCACCGATTCCAGTTCAGATGATATTTCAGACAGCAAACTCAGACTTAGACAACATTTAAATGTTGTCAGGTGGAATTAGTTACATTGTAACAAATTATGAAGCATATGATTTACATTTAACATATGTCCGATTGTTATGTAGCCTAACTATTCAGTTGTCATTTTAAAAGTGAGGACGTTTAAATGGTTTAGATCGTTGTGTTTTGTTATTGTTGGGGCTTGCAAGGACAACTTATTCCATGACATTTGAAATGTCATGAAAACCGGGGCCTTTTTTTTTAAAGTGTCTTTGAAATAAATGCTGATTAAACTTATTTGTGCATCAGTTGGTAACTTGTTAAATACATTCAACAACCTAAAATTTTTGTCCTGTGGTCCTGTGTTTTGTATGGCAGGATACTCACTGTCCTTATAATTAAACGCATGCAGGGGAAACACACTGTTAAGCATTTTGTGTTTTCTAAATCCACTGTGGGACGCGTAAAACCTGACAGGTTTGCCTCTTAATGAGTGACACATTTTTCTGTATCTAAGTGGCCTCTGTGGGGTTTGTACCATCTCTGCCATCTGGCCTGAGCGGATGAAGTGTTATGTGCTCCACTCCTCTGCAGATGTCTGTTACCTGATTTGTGCTGCACTAATGAGAGGGTAACCTGAATAAGGAGCCTTTCTGGATCCTTTCAAAGCACCAAGGACCAGCTTTGTCCTATTACTAGAAATACGTATAGATTGTGCAGTGAAAAGATAAAGCACTTTGATCTTTTTTATTCTGTTCAGCATGGTTTCAGATCAAATGGACAATGCTGAAAGTTCACACTAACGAGTCTAGTTAGTAAATTCTGCAATTACTGAACATTTTTGTGCCATTTTTTTTTTTTTTTTTAAGTGGCTTAATCAAGCGCAACTGTGGAGAGATGAGCATTACACAGCGCTACTGTTATGTGGGATGAATTTGTTTACAGTAACAGCACAGATACAAATCGAGTTCCTGATTGAATTGTTGGCCCACATAAACAGGCACACACATCAGCTTTTTCCTCTCCTGGTGACCTCAGTTGTCTGTCGCAGCTTTGTTGAAGACTGATATTTGAATATGCTGTAAGTGTGATGGCTACACAAGGGGACTGTAGTTATAGAATAAACTCCCTCTGGGACACAGCTGTTAAAACGCTGTTATCAGAAGCAGGTGTGGATCTTAAAGCTTGTTGAGATCCTTAAAGCTTGTGCTTTTCTAGCAGAAAATGGTGTAATTAGTCTCCCTAAAGTTCTCAGCCATTGTCGAAGAAAGAAAAGTATTAAAACCAGGAATTGGATTTTGTGCACTGCAGTGAAAGAGATTACACAACAACATTCATCAAGCTTTCATATGAAAAACATTAAAAGAATGCAAACCTCTGCAAACAAGTCTTTGTCATTTAGTTCACATAAAGTGAAAAAGCAGGTCAGATCATTTTACTATGATGATAAGCTGTTTAAATCCTTCGTTACTTTGATCAGCTGTTTATTTTGCAGCAGTTTGATTCATGTTTGAATACTTCATTCTTCTGCATATGGTCAGATCCTCTCACAAACATGGTTGAAATTATAAGTGCTGAATAACACAACTGCTGCTGTTTTCATGCATTTCCTTCTTACTCTAATAGATTCGCTTTGTGCTAGTTGGTTTCTCAGGGAGAAGGGGACATTCTCAAATGTTAAATGTTAAAAGAGGAATAAATAGAAAGAGGAGAATGTCTTTGGAGAGGCTGTCTCCTGTGGGTTGGCCGGGGAGGTGAAACTGTGCCTCTGTGAACAAAGAGGACATTGTTCAAAGGTAGTTAGCAGTGCTGAGATGGTTTCTTATATATATATATATTGTGGACATTGATTGTGTTAGTATGCTTAAAATTTACACTCATATTTCTCAGTAATGACATCAGAAATAGTTCTTGCTGTGGCATAATAATGTAAAAAAGTGTAATTTCTTTTAGAATATTCAAAATTACCATCAGATATGAGTGTATTACAATGAAAGACAAGAAAAAAAAGAGGATAGTATCAGATTACGTTCAACCCTGTTGTGTGGGGCACAGAGAAAAACACCAATTATAGACAGGTGGTCAAGAACTGATAGGAATCACTCCCCTAACCAAAAGGGAAATGTTCTACTGTGGGCACCAGGGAAATTGTAATGTGCAGCTTTTGTTGACACTGTCAATGAGGTTTGCTGTTGGTAATGTAACCTATGAGTTTAATATTGAGACTATATTTACTGGTTAAACATGAAGCCAAATGGATTGTCACAGGACGTGATGCACATTAGAAAGAAGACTAAATTAAGCATTACCCCCAAAAAAATGTAATATTCTGCCACATTTCTTTTAAATAAAGATGAAATAAGCAGTAATTATTAGTTGCCACTGAATGAGCAAACTAATTGAACGTGCATGTTTAGAGCTCTGCCAAGTAGGGTGACTTGTTGTTGTATCTGATCGGGGGAAGGTGCCAAGTCTGCAGGTTATTGTCGGGTGACTTCAACACCTCAGCGACAATGTTATATAATCCCTTGAGGAAAGCAGTGTCTGTCACATTCTTCAGGTTTCTAATACCAATGTCCTGGACTTGCCCTCGTATATTTTTGTTTTATAATCAACATGTTTCTCTACATCCTGACAGAATACACGCACAGAGAAAGTGCTGCTTTTTGCATTAACTGTCATCATTCTAGAGGTACGACTGTGGAGATAAAAACAAAAGCTTCATTCAAACCTTTCCTGCAGGTTCCCAAAATTCCACTGTGGGACATGAAAATAGACTTCACAGGGAAATGTCGGATTACCTTCCTTCTCTAAGCCATGGTTTTCTGTGGTTTTTCACGACTTAAAAAATGCCCAAACAGCTGATTTGTTGTATTCGACTGGAGCAAAGTTTGCAGGTCTCATGTCCGTCGTTCATCATACACAGCTGACTGACTGCTTGCCTTGAAAATGGAAACCAGCTCATACTTTCTGCCCATATTACTGAATGTGACCATTGTCCTGTTTTTTTTTTAAAATACACCTGGGCAAACTTTGCCATGACGCTGTCTGGAAATGTTGCTAAGTATTGAAAGTAATCATAAATCCAGCATGTTATTTATCAAATTATGTTTATTTTAGGCTAGCTTTACACGACAACGCTCTGAACACAATCCGCAAAAGTAGCGTTGTGTTCCCACTTTTTATTTCGCGTTTAGACGAGCGTCTTTGGGTGGAAATCTGCATGCACACGGTGACGCAAAAGTGTGTGAAATTTGATGTAGTATGCATGCCAGGTGGCTAGGTGGTACTGTGAAGCACTGCCATACAACAACACCAAGAGCGCGCGCATGCGTTGAAACTTCCTTCTACTTCTCTCCGTAGTAGTGCGAAATAGGAAATAGCCCACAGTCGAAAACCAAAACATGGCGAAGAAGCGAATAGCTATCAAAGCTTGGCTGTACTGCACATGGTTATGACGTCAATGCGTATGCGAGGATACCCAGCGTGAGCAGCTCAGAGCACACATTTGCGTTTTCAACCCTTTAGACGTGAACGCGACGGTGGAGCGTCTTTAAGATTTCCACTCAGGAGGGTGGGTTCATTTTTTTGCGTTTTTAAGCCCCAAAAACGCTGTCGCCGTCTAAACGAAAGGCACATCTGATAAAATATTTTGTCGGTTTCACCCGGGAGCGTTGTCGTGTAAAGCCGGCCTTAGAATCAATATATCTGCAGCAACATGGCTCTCATTAAAAACACCCTTGGAAGAGTCTGCCAAAGGAGAATGAAGGTTATACTTGTGTTTGTGTGTGTGTGCTCCGATGACCGGGCTCATGGAAACAGAAGGTGGGTCAGCCAACCAGTCAGCCAATCCGCCATATGCCCGTGCAACTAATTCCCCAGCCAAGAGGGAAGCAGAAACAACAGACAGCCACCCAACCAAACATCCACTCAGCAAGAAACCTTCCACTCAGATTCAACATCTGCTTAGCACCTGGGCATGCAGTCAGTGACTGAAGTTGGGTTCTTCCTTGCTCTTTCACTGGATGACAAAACAAACAATTCTTTCTATTGATATGGACTTGGATACATTGAACAGCTTAAATGATGAGGTGCAGTTGTAATTTTCTTCTGCCCAGCAAACCCTGTAAATAGGTGCTTGTGGGACCTAGCAGTTCTGGTACTCCCTGATGGCAACTACCCACCGTGAGAGCTACATAACTTTTAAAAGCTTTTTTTTGTTTGCAGAGATAAATTTGTTTTGCAGCCAGATGAATAATGACATCAGTGTTACACAACATTTAATGTAGATAAATATTGAGAAAAGATCATTGTTGCATTAAGCATTAAGAGGCTGAGAGATGCCCAATGAGAGAGTGGGGCTAAATGTCTGATAGCTTTACAGCAGAAGAGATGAAAGCTGATCAGATGTCAGAGTCTTAAGTGACTCCTCAGTAACAAGCAGAGAAAAAAGAGCAGACAGAAAGGAAGCTCTGCTCTGTTTAAGTGTGAGAACCCAACTTCTTCTCTCTGTGGAGTCACTGTCTCTGACTTTCCTCTGTTGTCTTTTGTGTTCACACATGATTTTAAATCTTTTATGCTTTCAATACTTTATACTTTTTTCTCAAAAGTTTTAGTACTTTTATGTAAATTTTGCCATATAAAAGTACAAAAGCAAGAGAAAGAAAGAAACCAGCCCCAGTCTGTCTTGCCATAACTTTCACTCACAACTTTATCCTGAATTTCATTGGAAAGTTTCAAAAGAGTTTTCAGTTTGGAACTTTGAATCTCAAATTAAATGTTCTGTCATTTGGAGGATAACTCTTAACATTTAACACTTAACAAACTAAGTAGTTTTTGTACGTCTAGGTTAATACTCAAACATCTTTTGAGAAGGAATAGAGAACTACTTAGAGGTACGACATGGCCATTCAGGGGTCAAGTGGAATGGCTCTTGATAAATGTCACTGTGTGGGGGAGTCTCAGTGCCAGAAGAGGCAAATAAGTAACGACCTCCGCATGGTCTAGCAAGCACATTTGCAATAAGATGGTCTTATTGCTCTTATTAGTCGGCTGATTGGTCGTAAATGGCAGTGTGAGGCAGCTAGTCATTCTTTGTAACAAAAGAATAGCATGCACTTCCATTGGGGTGTTTTTTATGAATAAATGAATAAACTCTTGTCCCATAATTTTCAATTTCTTGCCAAGACTTTATGAGAAAATTATTACCACCTTCATGTCTTTCTATTTCCTATAAAGTTATTAAAGTGATCATAAAGAGAAGATGAAGCAATCCTGGCGAGTTCAGTCTGCCTATTTGTTATGCTTTTTGTCAATTTGAACTGGGCAACTGTAGGATATTCCAGGAAGTTACTTTCACTAGTCAAAATAAAAAGAAAAGAAAACAGATGTGAAAATTGGTAACACCATTACTTGTTATTTTATATGCACATTTCATTTGGTATATTTAGAGCAGTTTGGAAGTCTGTGTTTATTACCTTTCAACACAATGATTCATGATGCTTGTCATGTTTCTACTATTGTGATGAGCTGAGCATGTTCTGACCATAGGTTAATTCAAAGACATGACAGCCATATTGATCTTGTCATCAGACACCCAGCATGAAAGTGTCACATGCTGATGTGAAACACCTACTGAGTGGAACATTTTATGGCTCACTGCATAGAAATCATAATGTTTCCATGGCCCACGCGATACAGCCTTGTGATAAACAGTAGTGTTTCTAATATGAACCAATAAAACCAACTATGTAGCTTCATTAGTGATATTACAGTGTTCAAAGGCTGAAGCTTACTTCCTAATTTAGGTCAGAAAAGCCATGGCAATGTTTCTAATTATTAGCTCTTGCATGAGTCTGGCAAAAGGGTTGGCTGGGAAACCACAAACGCATGATAAAGATATAAGATAGTGCCATCACTTTTCAATTATCGGACAATTATACATGAATTTAAAGGTTTAATATACTATCATTTGAATATTGATTTTGCAGCAGTAACTGTTTGCCATGTAAACCTAGCACAGGAATAACGGTGTCATTTTCAGAGAAAGGAGTCATACTCTGTGAGAGAGTCTTAATCCCAGCTGCAGTGTTTCTTACACGTTTTTTTACATGTTGGTGCACGTAAGTCCTATGCATGTACACTGGAGTGTCAACAGGAAGATAGGACCAAAGACAAAATTGGTCTGTTTTTTTCAAGATGTGGAGTCTATACAATATGCTAAAAGGCTTCCGGTTAGCCTTCAGGCCTCTTATACACCAAACCAAGAAGGAACGGCAACACCAGGAACCCCTGCTGTGTCTCTTTACATCATTAGCTTCTGAGACAAAAAGAAAAAAGAAATCGCAATTGAACACAGCAAGAAAGACCTCCGACTGATGACTATAATGTACAATCTATGCCTACGCAACAGGGTGAAACTTTACTTTAACTTTACTGCAGAACTGAGGAGTCGATGCCTTATGCAATGTACAAAAACGTAAGTTAATTAGGATTTAAAATTAGTTTCATAGCTATGTGTTAGACTTAAAACATGACATTTTTTCATAATATCTGCCAATTACTATACTAAGAAGTCAACATACATTGAATTTTCTTTTCTTTTTCTAACATTAGTCCAGCTCAAAGTACAAGTGCAGCAGCACAGCAGGTATCCACAGTAATTACTGTAGTTGCTGATAGGTTGTGCACATGTGAGAGAGGAGATGGCACGTTAATGAAGTCACTAGACATGATTCTTCCATAAGGGAACAACAACAAAGCAAAGGACAAAGAGCCTCACCTGCCCTCCCCCCACTACCATCAGGGTCATACCAACCATATCCTCTGGGGCCACAGGATCAGCAGAGTGCATGTTAGGAGGGAAACAAGGATGGAGAAAAGAGTAGATGAACAGTGGGAGGTAGAGTGAATGATGCTGCTCTCTGAGGAGTCAATAGATAATATAGCTGACATTGTATTGCTCTGTAGAAAAGCAAAGAGCACATAAAAAAGTAACACGAAGATGTCATAATAACGGACATACTGCAGTGAACATGTGTGGGGCTGGAATCAGAATCAGAATCAGAATCAGAATAACTTTATTAATCCCTTGCGGGAAATTCTTTTGTTGCAGTGCTCTTATTTACAGGAAAATAAAGATTAATAAGAATAAGATAGGGAAAAAAATAAAACAAAAATAAAATAAGAATAAAAATATCAATATGTACAAAAATAGAATAAACAATAAACAGTATTTACAATGCTACTCAGTAGCTAATTATTATTGTTATGACCGGGTTATTGCACATGGTGAAGTGATGTCAGAGACTGGAATTATACAGTTTGATGGCCACAGGCAGGAATGACTTCCTGTGGCGCTCTGTGGTGCAGCGTGGTGCAATCAGTCTCTGGCTGAAGGTGCTTCTGTGGCTGACCAACACATTATGAAGAGGATGTGCAGGATTGTCCAGCATGGATTTGATCCTGGACAGCATCCTTCTGTCTGACACTGCTGTCAGAGAGTCCAGCTCCTCTCCGACAACGTGGCTGGCTTTGCGGATGAGTTTGTTCAGTCTGTTGGCGTCCTTCACCTTCAGTCTGCTGCCCCAGCATGCAACAGCGTAGAGGATGGCACTGGCCACCACAGACTCATAGAACATCCGCAGCATTGTCCGACAGATGTTGAAGGACCTAAGCCGCCTCAGAAAATAGAGACGGCTCTGGCCCTTCCTGTAAAGGGCGTTTGTGTTTTTTGTCCAGTCCAGTTTATGGTCCAAGTGCACCCCTAAGTATTTGTAGTCCTCCACCATGTCCACGTTGACCCCACAGATGGAGACAGGGGTCACTGGGGCCTTACTCCTTCTCAAGTCCACCACCAGTTCCTTGGTCTTTGCCACGTTGAGCTGCAGATGGTTCTGCTCACAATCTACCAATCTATATGCTACCAATCTATATTGACTCTATGATGTTATCTTACATGTAATCCAGTCTAGAGTATCCTTGAAGATTTTGTGCTAGATAATTCAGCAGATAAATATTACATATGTTATCATCTTTCCTCCCCAGGAGAAATACGATGGTCTAAAGTGTGTGGAAGAAAGCCTATTTTCTTTTATGCATCCCAGCTTTCCTTTTTATATTATGGTATTTCCTCTCATGACAGAAGGCTTAACTCATGCTATTAGCTCTCACTTCCTCTCACAAAAGACATGCATACACAATCCATGTCACAGTATGTTTCATCTTTCTTGCATCCACTAGTAAGCACAGGTAGTCTTCATCTATTCACTGGTCCTAAAAATGTCTGTCCGTCTGAATTTGACATAAAACACTTGCTGTGATGATAGCTCAGAGCTTTCCGACATTGAAAATGGCTCCCTATCGTTTTGTACCTTGACATCCTGTTTACACCCAAGAAAATATTAGATTGAAATGTCTAATTTCCATCCAATGTTACTATCAAAATATGAATTAATTATAACAATTCATACTTAGGGTCAACCAGCGTCACACCAGCACTGCACAGATCTCTCTCCATCTCCTCTTCAAAGAAAGAAGAATTAGGTTAGATATAGTGGAGTTAATTTTGGTTACTTTGGATATAATAGTTCCATGTATAGCACTACATCTACTGACATCTTGGAGTCAGTGTTTACCTCAGCCAGCACTGTCATCCCCACAAAATTGTTTGAGCAGCTAGCTCTAAAAACGCACACATTATTCAATTTAATTCAATTTATTTCAAACATATAAACAATTTACAAGGGGGAGAATTTGTCTCATCTAAAATGTAGGTTTTAAATTTAGATTTTATGATTCCAGGAGATATAATTTGAATAACAAGATAACAACCATTTTTAGGTTGTAAGTAAATAAACTGAATATAAATTTTAAGCAGTGTTTCCATAAAATGATTCAGTATTTCAGTGACCAGTACATTGTTTTTGCCCTTTTTTCCTGCCCTAATTTTGTCTTCTATAATGAAAAAAATCATCTGAGCTTTAATGATCTAGTTCAGCTCACTTGTATTTTCGTCACTCAGTAGCTTACATTGGCTACCACTGTGCTCTTTGTTTTGCAGGTATGGCAGGGGATCTGTTCCATAATGTGTTGTTACTGTGGGTAGTGTAAAAGTATGTCAAATAAAGATTAGTTTTTTTTGCTTTAAATTCAACAATTTCTGTCTTACTATGTTTAACTAGAATAGTGAGAACACTAAACGACCAATAGCTAAATTGAACAGTTAAGTAATGTAAAGTTTTTCTTGTCAAGTATGTCACAATGAATGAAGCCTAACCTCATGCACTGAAATGAACATTACTTATCTGAAATAAGACCAAAAGGTTGTTGTCTTTCAATTACAGTCTCACTGAGATATGAATACCTTAATAAAAATGTTGAGGTTGGACAGTAGATATTGTGATGAGACTTATTCTAATGTCTTATTGCCTTGGATAGTTACACTTGTTTTCACATTTGAAATCCTATCCTTATCTTGTGGATTGTGCATAGTTTTATCATTAACATTTCATTTTGTCTACATGGTTAATTGCAGTCAGAAGCATTCTCTGTAACAATATTATCACGATATTCATAGAAAGTTTGAAAGTAAAATAGATCACCCTCAGACTACTTCATCCTTGTTTTTTTAGTTTTTGGATCCTTTTTTGGATAATTGAATTATAACCAACTTTAAAAACTGTACAAAAACCAATCTGCAACACATAATGTTTTGATTTTATCAGCCTACATCAAATCATCATATTGTCATCATTTGATATCAACTATGTGATATCCTGTGTGTTATAAACACAATATTGACATTTTATTCAATTTAATATCCTGATTATTTTCAATAACAGTATACCTCGACACCTCTGAGGTGTTCTGTGTATATCCCTTTTTTAATCAAACCTTTTCCATGTACCCTTCCTGTCATTACTCTCTGGATTTTGTCATCAAATTATCGAGTGCATTATCTTTTTTGAAGGTGTTATTAATTTTCCATACCTATGTACACCAGTGAATGTCCATGCTCAAATAGCAGATCCCCTCAATATTATTCTTGGTGCAGTGAGTCCACACTCATCACTGACTGGATCTGAGTCTGCAAACGACACTTCTTGTTGATTTTCCTACTTATATCTGAAAATACTTAGAAAATTACCTCACATAGACTTCCAAATGTAACTTGGATCTTCTACTCAGCCAGTGTAGGTTATTTCTGTTTGAGAAAGGCTTTAGAGAAGCAGCTCAAGACAACATTAATCATGGAGCAGACCGGAGTCCCTGAAATGCGAGTTGGTGAGGTACATCATCGATAATGTCGGTTTCAGGTTTGTTAAGAAAGTTGCCTGAAGAGAAAAAAAATTGTGAGTGTGTTTCAGAGTACAACGTCAAATGGATAGAGAGACAGTTGATTGTCTTTATTGACTGCATGTGCTCAAACACATTCATTACCTGCAATAACATTCATGGATCTTGTAAGTAAGTCCATATTCTGGATCTTAACCAGCAAATGGGTCATGTGTTTTTACTGCAATTTGAGCCTTTAAGGGTTCTGTAATGGATTCCATGGTTTACAACACTTAACTGAGTTGTGCAGATATCACTTAATGAGTTTTATTTTTCTGTATTCTGCTGAACATCTCTTACTCAGGTGTTATGCTTTAAATAATTGGTTTTCCCATTCATCATTCACTGTCAATTTAGCTGAGGAATTCCCTCCTATCATGCATCAGTAACCACTGGACTGTCTGCAAATCCCAGCAATGTCACCACATTATTCTGCTCCAGTAAGAGCCACATTAGTCCACTGATTTCATTGTCTGCATTGAATTCCCTCCCTTGTGAATGTGTGGAATGGATGTGGGGGGGTGTAACCTGTGTATTATGAATAGTACATTAATGAGGTATAAAAGATGTTATCCTTTTTGAAAGGAACCCATTATTAGTGCGTTCCATCATCATTAAACCACTAATCTGGATCATAACACGTGGTTTTAACCTTTGGAGTGCCAGACAAATACAGTTTCTCCCTAATCCATCACATTAAATAACTGTTTATATTTTCTGTATATCATCTTATCAGCACAATTTTTTAAGCATCTGTCCACAGTTACACAGGCATACACATCCACAGCTATATAGCACACACACAAAAGTATAACGGTGTTTACAACCACAAGCTATTTCTGGAGCCACACTGATCTTTGTGTCCTTTTTTCCCCTCTGGTTTACTCTCAAACCTTCGCCCTTATCCCCATGGTCATTTGTATTCATCCACTTTCATTAACTGTCACCCTGCCTCAGTTACAGCTTGCTCTGAGCTCTGCTCTCGCTTGACAAGCTGTTCTGCTAGTTTTCCTCTCTAGCTTTCCTCAGTCCCTCAGCTCTGCCTCCCCCTTGCCTATATTCATGCCACTGTCGCTCAGTGAATAACAACTATTACCAAGCTCCAAAACAAGCACAGCTGAATATAAAACATATACACAAAGGTTGGCATTTAGTGCCATGAACGCGCACATGCACACATTTAATCAAACGTTCCAGTGGGGTTTTCTAATGGATCCTGGCCAGGGTCTATATTACTTTGTCTGGCAGAGAACCCGGTAATAACTGAAGACTCCCTGAAGTTTTAGCTTAATGGCTCATTATTCAGACTTGAGGCACATTGACTTTGACTCATGATCCTTCGAGAATTTCAGTGCTGATCTGTACAGTTTCAAAATGATTGTAAAATCAGCAAATGGTCCTTCAGTATTTATTTATTTTTGTTCCCTTGTCTACTGATTCTAATATAGACCGGCATTAGTCATCTAGCCCATTAGGGAATGTTTCAGAACACATGAGTTTATAATGACACATTAAAAAAGAAATCAGATCGTCAGATTTTCCTCAAACCGAAACACTAGATGCTCATTATTTGGAGTTTGGAAACTGAATAACAACCACAATTGTCCTGGTTGGAATGAATAATATTTGTTTATCTGCTAGCATGCAAATGTTTCGCGTTTAGTCCAGGAGGGCAAGTCTGTTAGCTGTATGAGCCAACTAATCGCCCATGAGATATTCTCAATATGCCGGAGGTACCAGCTGGACAGGGGAGCAGCAAGACGTACAGATTATGCAGAGAAGAGGCATGAAAGGTAGAAATGCAAAGATGATCGAAAAATATATATCGGATACATGTACTCAAAGATGAGAATAGCCAATACACCCAATAGTGTGGAGTGTCAAACTTGCAAAGAAATAACCAGATCCCTCCTATGGTTGAATGAAAATAAGAGCAGTTGATGAGTGCACTGTGTTTCTAAATTACATATTGTGCAAATTTGTCACAGGGTTTTGCCTGTATTCTTGGATATTGTGTGGCTTTATTCTGTTTTATTTTTATTTTGTCTATTTATGACATATATATTGGATCAGAAAAGAGATGCAAAGCCATAGTTCACTCAAGGAATACCATCATATCTTAACATTATTTTGCTGAGCATAAAACCTATGAGATGTGTTAAATTCACACTCTCTCTATAGCTTGTTCCTACCTTCATATATTTTTTTTTTCAGAGGAGTGGATTGGCTATATTCAACTCGAACAAGGTTGACTGCTCTCACTGGCTGAGAATAAATTGAAGTGAAAGCTTCTTAAATGTTGAGACCATAAAAATATCATTGATCAAAGAAAAGGGAACTGCTGCTCTGCGTAGTCATGCTGAAAAATACAGTAAGCATAACAGAGATGTTTAGAAAATAATAGCTGTTATAGCCTAAACAGGACACGATACTGAATGTGGATGTCGTCAAGTGTAGCATAGAGGTGCATAAGTAGTAACACAATTGTCAGGTCGAGCTGGTATTTGATTGTCCAGTTGTGGTCAGGATCTTGCTGATAACTTTACTTGAAAACATTTTTGAATAAAGGCTGCCCTCTGTTGGTCAAATACACAAAGTGAACTCTGTGCTGAAAAATAGATTGATCCAGAGGGACCCGTTTTCATTCTGATTTTATGTCTGGTATTTCTAGCACTCATAGGAGCAAATTTAGCTCTGCTGTTCCATTTGGCCCCTTGCTGTGATAAATCCACTCTCACTTGAGATGTAGACATAACAGCACAATCTTTAACAGTTTTATGATGGAATTTGTATCTGTACACATTTACAAATGCCCATTGAAATCAACTATAAAAATAATTTATATTACACTACAATCAAACTTTAAAAGTATTTCTTAAGAAACCCCTACTGCATCATCATTGTAACCTACTCACAAAGTACAAATTGTTAAGTTTTGAGAATCTTATTGTGTACTCTGATGTCTTTTCTGTTTTTTAAACATTCATACAATGTTGCTTCGAACAAATGATAAGATCCTAAAGGTTGATCGCCTCAGGAGAGTGTTGAGTCCCTATGAGCCTCTTGATGGTGATTTTTCTTTTGTCATGAGCCCCAAAAAAAGTATTTTGAAGAATCCGTGTTGCCAACACAACAAATGGACATTGGTTAATTGCACATTTTAGTGTAGTGTAGTGTATTTACATGCGTTTACCTTTATGATATGTTTGTGTTATTGGAGTAAGGAGTTACTGTTGCATGTGTCTATTTTACATGATATTCAATTGCCATTTCAATTCAACTGCTTGGGTTTGGTTCAATTCCCGACTGGGGCCGTTCTGTGTGGAGTTTGCATGTTCTCTCCATCTTAAAAGTTCAAAAACTGAAATATTCAAATTGGTACTTCACATCAAATTCAACAACAAAAAATTCTCAACATTACCATCTGTGGCCAGAAAATTTCTCTTTCCAGTATGGTCACCAATCTTGGTGTTATTTTTGATCCGTAGCTCACCTTTGAAAGCCATATTAACCTGAAATATTGCAAAACTCCGGCCCTTACTGTCTCTTTCTGATGCAGAGAGGCTCGTCCATGCCTTTGTCTCCTCCAGACTTGACTGTTGCAACGCACTTCTCATTCGGATTCCTGGCAAGAACATACAGAGATTACAGTATGTTCAGAACTGTGCTGCCAGGATCCTGATGAGAGTGCGTAAACATGAACATATCACCCCTGTTCTCCAATCTCTTCCCTGGCTTCCCGTCTCTGCCCGGATCACTTACAAAATCTCTCTTCTCACCTTCCACTGCCTGCATGGTAATGCGCCATCTTACTTCAAAGACCTTCTCACCCTTCACTGTCCTTCACGCTCTCTCCGTTCCTCCAACACCAACCTTCTACATGCTGCCAGAACTCGCTCCCGCACCATGGGAGACCGGACCTTTTCCTGTGCTGCCCCTCGGCTGTGGAACGCTCTGCCTCCACATCTGAGGGCTCCACAGACAGAAAAACACAATGAAACACTTTAAAACAGGCCTGAAAACCTTTCTTTTTACCAATGTTTTTAATGATCTCCCTTTAAATGCTCTGTCCTGTTTTTATTTATTTTTTGCATTTAATGGACTCATTACTTTTATTTGTGTATTTTATTTGTATTTTACTGTCCCTGCTTTTATCTTATTAGTTGTCTTTTATCCCACTGTAGCACTTTGAGATTTTGTTGTAAATGTAAAGTGCGTTATAAATAATAAAAATGTATTATTATTATTATTATTCTCCCTGTGTGCGTGGGTTTTCTCTGGGTACTCCGGCTTCCTCCCACTACCCAAAAACATGCATGTTAGGTTAATTGGTGTCTCTAAATTGTCTCTAGGAGTGAGTGTGAGCGTGTGTGGTTGTTTGTCTGGTTTGTCTCTGTGTGGCCCTGTGATGGACTGGCGACCTGTCCAGGGTGTACCCCGCCTTTCGCCCAATGACCGCTGGGATAGGCTCCAGCCATCCCCGCGAGGTGACAGTTGGATTAGGCGGGTATAGAAAATGGATGAATGGATGGATGCTTGAGTTTTTTTTTTTGTTTTTTTTTACAGTCGTGTGTTTACCTGCCCTGGGACCACAGAGAGAAATTAGCCAGTGGTTAAATCTGGTAGAATTCATATTTTCTCCTCTGTGATTAATATTCATTTGCATGGTGCCTGCCGACTAAATAAACATAAACACATGAATTAATGTTTGTCAAAAAATTGAATGGTTATTTGTGTGAATGTGTTACCTTCCCTTACATTTTTAAGCTCCTGTTAGTTTGAGAAAATGATTTCAAAGTTGTTTATAAAAAAATGCCCTAATTTGGAAGGTGGCAGAGATGTTTAACAGCGTGCAGGGATTTTGCTGTATTATTTGCTCTGGAGGAGAAGTAATTACGCTTAACATGTGGACTTTTTCAGTTGTTCTTTGTACAGTTATAGTTTACAGTTTACAGTTGAGCACAAATTTTGAAGCTTGTAAACTATAACTGTACAAGTTATAGTTTACAAGCTTCAAAATTTGTGCTCAACTAATCACTGCAATAATGAACTTTGTGACTTGGACTGTGCATAATCCAATGTTATTTTCAGTTATAAACGTGGTAATCTTTTGATAAATTATTTCTCAATTCTTGCCTCCAACTATTTAAAAAAACATTCAACCAAGAAGGAAGAATAATTTTACTGCATTCTATTTTGTAATGATGCTCTTTACTTGTTGTAAAAGTACAGCACACCACTTTTTCCTTTCCAGCACTGCATCTTTGGCTCTCCTCAGAAGCACAAAGTAATGCCTTGGCATGCTGTGGTATGCTTATTAAGATAATGGACTATTCAGAACTAAGACGATGGAAAGAGAGCATTTGGTCAACACTTTGGGTTCAAGGAGCTTGATGAGGAACATTTTCAAAGTACACATTGTTTTATTGAGCTGCCCTTGAGATGACTGAAAATTACGAGTCCCAATTCCAAAAGAGCTGTAAAGATCTGAGAACGTAAATAAAAACAGAATCCAATGATTTGCAAATCAACATTATTTTCAACGTAGAAAGTATGTCAGATATTGAAAGTGAAACTTTTTACTATTTCAGAAAAAATACTAAAACTGATTTTGACTTTGATAGCAACATTTTATTTTGAAATTGGCATTATATGCGTTTGATTTTACTGAATTATGACTGGATATACAATGAATTGGATTATAATTGGCTTCAATTGGACTGTATTTTGCAAGTGGCTTGAGATGACTGTTTCTGTGATTTGGTGCTACATACAGTAAATCAAATTGAACACTCAAAAAAAGTTGAGACGGGCCAAACAAAACACTAGAAAATTAAGTGGCACTAGAATAACAGGTCCATACTCACAGTAGCTCAAGATAAACACTTGAGGGAGACAGAGCTGCATCGACATTTTAGATGAAGTCCATGTGTAAGTCAAATTGAAATCTCTAATTACCTGCATTCACACTTACCCATAAAGAGATTCTTGATTAGAAAAAAAAAAAGACCCTTGAGTGATTCATGTGCTCCTTTGTCATTTTAAATTGCCTGACACCCCAGTTTGTTACACTTAGTGCACATTCAGCAGTTTATCAACATTGTTCACCCCCTATGCCTACACCAAGAAACATAGGTACTTTAAGAGGTAACTATAGCAACAGGTATATGTAGTAAATCTTAGTCATCTTAGATATGCTTATATGAACAAACCCCTGCCAATACCAAGTGAGAATGCAGACTGTGTTTTATAAGGTGACGGCATGCTATGTGCTGCCAAAGAAAAGCATCCAATCTGTCTAGATTAAACAATGATTTGCAGAATGTTTGTGGATTTACTCACAGATCTGATGTATTATTTGAGCGGACAGTGTACCCCTCAAGGGTTTTGTTTTGCAAAATCAAGGAGTAAAATCAAGTCAAAGCTGAAACATGTATGGAGGTGAATAAAAGCAAAACTGCAAACTGGAATTTTCAGTTTCTCACAGTGTATGTGCAAGTTATGAAAAAGAGTATCTACTCTACTTTTGTCTCTGTTATTTGGTGGGCTGTAGGCTGACGTTTCAATGTCGGATGATGATTATGAAAGAGTCTTTGGGGAGTCTGTAGATCATTGACTTGTTTTTTGTTTTTTTATTTTTGAGAAGAGTGCAATTTATTTTGCTGAAGACCTAAGCAAAAAATGTTTCTGTTGCTTTAAAAAAGGGGTTATCTTTGTGTTACCTAACATCTTGCTTTCCTTTGTCTAAGTACGCACGATGTTGCATGTTGGTGTTTCTGTTTTTTTTATTTTTTTTATTTTTATATCAATTTATGTATTTGTAGTGTTTCCGTTGTGAGTGTCTGCATGTACTTCACTTTCGTCTTGCAGATTGGCTTCCCTTCTCTTGCTTTTGTTCCTCCAGCCTTTAGTTCTTGACGAATCCACTTGTCCCTCTCCATCCATGTTGCCCTTGGTAACCAGGGGGGAATGCTCATAGACGTCATGCACAGCAACAGGGAGCGGTTATGAGAGAAAAGAATTTTACAAAGCATAAGAAAGGAAGGGATTGAGTTAGACAGGAAGTATATGAGATGAGGAAAAGCATTGACAGGAAGTGGAAAAGAATCACAGCAATAATGGGAATTTATCATGTTAAAGAAAAACAGGTCTCAGAAACAGGTATTGCCCCTCATTTGCCCCTCACTCTGACAGAATATCTAAGAGATTGTCAGCTTTAAAATGATGGCCGGCAGCTTTTTTTGTTCACTCTCCAAATTACATTAACTGGCTCATAATAAGTGATTGATTGATAAATGTAATGGGAAATGTGTCAGGAACAGTGGTGCCTAATGTCCAGCATCTATTGTTTCGTGAGTTGAAGTTATTTGAAACTAACAAACAAACATTATGGTTAGGTTATGCTGGTGGAGATCGCAGTCATCGATTGTGGTGGGCGCACCGTTTGTGGACATCAGAAAGAGACCAGTTTTCTGTCACAGCTCTTCAGTCTGTCCCAAATAAAGCCTGTACTCACTGTAACATGTTACAAAAACAAATACTTTCATCGGTGCTTCTGTTTCACATTCTGAAGATGTTAATGTGGTGTTATTGTTCATAGATGGTGGCTTACAGTGTGTTCCTTTGTAGTTTTTATGATTTTCTTGTATAGTTTTATGAGAAGGCACTTGGTTTCTGTTTGCTTGGATATTATATCATGAAGTGGTTTTTAGGACCATCCCAGTGGTTGCTGCAGGGTTTTACTTAGTTATATCTGAGATATGCTCCTGGATCATGTGATTCTTAATCCAACAGAAAAGGTTGTAGCTACTGTGCTGGTGAGGGCTAGACCTTAAGTGTTGTTTGCATGATTTATATATATATATATATATATATATATATATATATATATATATGTACACATTCTATTATTTTTACATTCTATTTACAGTCGCCAGAACTATCCAACCCTCATTGCACTGGGGCCCCCATTCCAATGAAATGGGCTGCAGTAATTTTGCAGGCAACTATACTGTAATGTGTTTCCATTTTTCACTCTTTAATGATGGATACTGTTATACATTTTTTACATCTTCTCATCAGAACTTACTTATTATACGTAATTCAAGCTACATAAGATGTGAGTGAGTAAGTTCTCCCTCTGGAAAGACTTGTAATTGAACAAATTGCATGCTAACAATATAGCCACCAAATCTGACACCAAGTTTGTCATCAAATATTGCATGATTTGCCATCAAATGATTTGAGAAGGTTAATGTACAGTCATTGTCCACAGAGGAAGAATCTACTGATTTTGACTATTGCCAAATAAATCCAGCACCACTAGTGGGTCAAAATTCTGAAGTAGTCAGTAAAATCTCTCCACATGTAGTGGATGAAATGGTATACATTGACGATCCCAAAAACTCAGCCTGCTATTGCTTTAATCATGGCAAGAGAAGTCCCCGCAAAGCTAATGACATTCCTGTTGACTTCAGCTAAACTGTGTTAATGCTTAGAAATTACATTTAAGCATGATCAACAACAATAGTGAACCAAAACAGTGAACTAATCAAAAGTACATAATCGTTGTTGTTGTGAGCATTTAAACATTAATACTAATGCTGGCACTCAGGTCATACTACCACCGTGCTGCAGTTGGGGAGGGCAGGAGCACATTAGTCTTTGTTTCCTTAAATCTCAGGAATGCAAAGCAAAGCCAGAGAGAGATTCTGTGATTGTGTTTGGATCTGTATTTTTCACTTTTTTGTAGCTGTAGCTGCATAAATGGAATGTCTTGATGGAGAGTTGCTTACGTTCATTGAGCTATTGTTTAATAACTGCCTCGTATTAGTGGAGTACTATGAAACAATTAAAGTCAAGCTCATAATTAGTTTTATCATATGTAGTTTCACTTCATTTTAGGATGTCTATAAACAGTCTTGATGAGAAAAGCCTCAAGCATTGTACCTATGTTGATGGGTTACTGCTTGCATATGCCTATCCTGTTTGCTATAAAAAATTAAGTCAAGTGCACATGCACTTGTCGAAACATAAAACTAGCACAATAAAATTGTTTATACCTTAGAAAAAGTTAGTTGACATGCATTATTTTTAGGGTGTCCAGAGGTTAAAGGCAGAATGACCAAAAGTTGGTTAGAGGCAGGCATAGTACAAGCTATCATTTGCAAAGAGGAGAACGAGAAATCAGATGATGGTGATTTACTTGTACTGTATGTCTATTCTCATTTAATAAATACAATGAAAGGGAGTGGTAGAAGATGGAGGATATTTTGTAGTTGGTTGGTTCGTTGCAACGTCTCTTTTTTTTCTCGTGCAAATTTTAGTCAAATTAAACACATGATGTTACTTACTTGTCCCTAAGATGTTTTCTCAACCTGAGTATAGACTTTGGGTTACTGGACATCACTCAATAACTAAAGCGTGCTTTTAGTGCCTTTTGCAGCATTCTTCTCTCTATTGTGTACACACGCACACACTCTCTCTCGCTCTCTCTCTGAAACACTCACACATGCTCACGCTCTGCTCAGCTCTAAAGGATCAGTAGCTTATAAACTGGCTGCAGTCAGCAGTCAGTCTCTCTGTGTGGGAAGAGAAAGGAAGGATCAATTGCTTTTATTGGATTGAACAGAACTCCGCTGAATCTTTTTGAGTTGTGCCACCCTGAACTGGGGTTTAAGTCTTACATGTTCCTTTTGAATTTTACAGGTAGAACTGGGCTGCTCTTGGCTCAAATAAATTGAATTAGCTTAGTTAAAGACTTGCAGGGCTTGATTTCCCTGGACTGTTTGGAGTTTTCCTGTAGGCTTGGAGGAGAAAGGACTGGAATGGAATTCCTTGCTTTTTTGCATCCCGCCCTCCCTCCCGCCTTCTTTCATCCTGCCCTCATCTTCTCTCTTGCACTTTCCCCGCAGACATCCAGAGTAGAGCAGACAAAGGCAGCAGCCCTCAGTGCTTCGATTCTTCTGGTGGCTCCGATAAAGATGAGAAAATAAAGACCGAGGATTTTTCTTCTCGTTTATTTTTCCTGCTTTTGCTCAAAAGGAGGTGCTAGTGTGAGTTATTGCCAGAAAAGATTTTTTTTTGTACGTTATCCAGAGGGTTTTTTTGGATTTTTTTTTTTTTTTTTTCAGCAGATTTCTAAACTGTGACTCTGGCAGAGGAGAAAAATACCTCTGGTGTTACTTTACCTCTGATATCTTGAGACTGCCTTCGCTGTTCATTCATTTGGCTACTGGTGGAGGTCGTGGTGGTGAAGCCGGGGTAGGCATGGCCCAGCAGGGAGGCATGGGGGTGACCCACCAGGACACCCTGGCAGTGCCCCCCATGCCCAAACACTCCGGCCTGAACGAAGACCTGGTGAAGATCTTACGGGAGAACCTGCTGCAGCCAGAGAGGCCACGAGGGCATCGGCGCTCGCCCTCCTCCATTTCCCCTCGCCTTTCTCCACGCAACTCACCGCGACTGCTTCGCCGCATGTTGCTCAACAACAACACCCACAAACAGAGGCGTTTCACTGTTGCACACACATGGTGAGCATTAAACGTGCAGATGGTCAATGCGCTGGGTGTATGTGGTGTGCTGCGTGTGTTAGTTTTTGACAGATAGTGTGCTATTAACCACACCTGTGGCAAACTTTCAAGGTTAGAACTTTGTTTGCCGAACAGTGTTTGTAAGGTAGGCTCCAGAGCGATAAGCCCTTTGAGTAATTAAAGTTTGTTTGCAGTTTAACTTAAATGCTTTGCCGTCACAGAAGTGGCAGGAGCATGTGTCAGCAAATCTCCGGTAGGTTCTTCATATGAAATCTCCTTGGAAACCCTCTACTTACCTTCAGATGATGAGTTTCTGTCTTGCTCTTCTTCGCCCTCTTGCTTCATTTCTATTCCTGTGCCCCCCCCCCCCCCCCCTCTTATGTCCATTAATCATTTTTACTTGTCCATCTCTACCATTTCTGCTACCTCTGCACCCCCTTCCAGCATTTTCTCTGCTTTTACTGCCATGTGATCCAAATATGTGAAAAGAGAGATCCCGTAATGCCTCTCTTATTAGGTAGTTAGTAAGGGAAGCCATCCATTACTACATTTATTCCCTCCTGCTGTGGTATTCTCTCCACACCTGCCTGCAGTTTTTGGCTATTAATTAGTCTTCTATTCCTGGCTGTCTATCAGCCGCTGTTGCATTCGCCCACACATCATCTTTTCTCTTTGACTCATATCTATTCTCCTCTGCACCTTTCTTCTCTTCCCCACTCATTTCCCCCCCTCTAACCAATTTAGCCTCCTCCTGCCCCTCGCTTCTCTTACCCGACGCCTACCATTTTCTTCTTCTTCTCCATTTTTTACGACCCAACTCTTTCTAGTCCCCTTCTGTTTTCCCTGTTGCACCCCATCTCTTTCTCCTGTGTCCCAATTCCTCTGCTCCCATTCTCTTCACGCATAGAAGCCTTCATTTTCACATCTGGAACAGAGTCATGATGTAATTAAAAGATTCTCAAACACATCAGGTATTCTTTGTATTCTTTGTCTGTATAATTTATTTATTTTTTGGTCCACGCAGCTCAACATAGTAGTTTTTCATTTTAAAGTGGTTTAAATGTGAGATGATTATCTCCCTGGTTATCTCAGAATTGAAATCAAGCTTTTGCCACATGTGGTGAACGCTCTTAAAGGGTATATGTGAGCCCATGCCGTCTTTTGTTGCCTAATTCTAACCAACCGACCACTGAAAGTGACAACAAATTTATAAGTAATACGAAAGGGGTCGCATAAAGTTGTTATCCTTTATTCCCCTCTAGACTTTACCTCAAGGTGTGCCATATCTTCAGATAAAATACGTTGCCTTTCAGTTTCCATTTATGTTATTTTCTTCTTATCTTCTCTTTCCTTTTGTCTTTCTAGTTTTTCCTTCATACACAAGTTCTCCAAATTTTCTGTCAGACATTGGGTTGGGCAAGTTTCAATGAAAGTGGGGACGGTATTAATTCAGAGAGGAGCGGCTTTATTACAACTAAACTGTTTGAACTGCATAACGGAATATGTATATATATGAAAGGGCTCACCTATGAGATGTGTAGAAAAACAGAGCAATATTAGCTCAAAATACTTTCTTATCCTGTTAGTTAAGTTACAGCTGCTGTGCCTTGTGGGTAAATGCACACATCGCTCAATTTGAAGAGGCTCTATAATTCTGCATATATTTGCATTTTCTTGCAGGGAACTGTGGTTATAAGGATGTTGTCTTTCTTACTGATCCTGCTTGCACATCTAGTTGAAAGAGCGTGGGCGCCACTTGCTACCATTTGTATATAAAGCCAACTCTGGTGGCAATTCTGGAGTTGTTAGGTTAAATCTATAGTAAAAAGCACAACATGTTAACTGTTCTTGTGTCAGTTATATTTGCCAGTCTCTACCAGCAGTTTTTTTTTAACATTAAAGGGGAACTCCGGGGCATTTGAAGCGCATTTCCATTGCTAGAGGTTGTCAAATACTGATAGTAGGACACAGATAGGTGCAAATCTGCGCTCCCTGTGTGGAGATCGCGCTGTTCGCGCAGCCTGTCATGCGAGGCTAATACGTGGTGGCTAGGGGCAAGCGCTAACCCTTCCACGTAAAACAACAACTTGCACACTGCAGAAACGTCACACCACTTTATAAACCATCCGACAATAAAGTCACAAGCCTTACCATCAAAACCAAATGCATGGTTCTCACATTACTGGCATGGGGACGTTACAAAACAACTTTATAAACAGCATGTAACTCACCGGTTAGTTGTACACTCGCGCATGTGAAAGCCCAAAAGAGTCAATGGACGATACTCCCATATACAAAGCAATTATCTTCTCTAGAAAAACTGCGTTCAAGTATTTAAAACATTACAACAATATTACTGGGCATGTATTGTTGTAATGTTTTAAATACTTGAACGCAGTTTTTCTAGAGAAGATAATTGTTTTGTATATGTGATTATCGTCCATCGACTCTTTTGGGCTTTCACATGCGCGAGCGTACAACTAACCGGTGAGTGACATGCTGTTTATAAAGTTGTTTTGTAACGTCCCCATGCCAGTAATGTGAGAACCATGCATATGGTTTTGATGGTAAGGCTTGTGACTTTATTGTCGGATGGTTTATAAAGTGGTGTGATGTTTCTGCAGTGTGCAAGTTGTTGTTTTACGTGGAAGGGTTAGCGCTTGCCCCTTGCCACCACGTATTAGCCTCGCATGACAGGCTGCGCAAACAGCGCAATCTCCACACAGGGAGCGCAGATTTGCACCTGTCTGTGTCCTACTATCAGTATTTGACAACCTCTAGCAATGGGATTGCGCTTCAAATGCCCCGGAGTTCCCCTTTAAGTTCAAAATAATTATATTGGAAATTTCAGCAGCTGTTGGGTCTTAGTAGGGGTGTGTTCCTACTGTTCCTATCAATTTCTGTGTCCAGTCATTTTTTTCTTTGTAGTTTTTTTTTCCCATTACTGATGGCACTAATAAAAGTAAATAGTATCATATTGCTCCTGCGGAATATTGCTATTAGAGGCATTGCCACATGTGTACCTCTATGGTTTAAACCATGAATCTTATCATGCCCATATGTGTACATGCAATTGTGGTGCATTGTATTATGAGACACCTCAACCAATGCACCACTTGCATTTGAGAGCTGTTTTACATGATTCAGTATCAAAAAAGAAGAGGCATTTTCCATCATGAAATTGACTTCCCCTGTTCATCCAATTTCAGAAACAAGGAGAAGAGGAAGTCAGTTTTACCTTTACCATTACTTGATCTCAAAAACTTGAGATGGAGAGATAAATTGGATCTTTGGATCTTGGCATTTGGATGTTAAATGTCGTATATATATTTCTACTTTTAAAATAATTACATAAAGGATGACATGGCATAAGGACACAGTAGCAACATTCTAATAAGTAAGAGGACTGACCTCTCAATTAGTGCACAACTTGTGGGACATGCACCCGTGCTGTCTCTTGACATTTGGAAAAAGTGGCAGACAGAATGTCATGCAGAGATAAAAAGTGAGTGTGGGAGGTTAGGAGAAAAATAGCTGTCTGTTTGTACATGTGTCAGCCAGGGAAAGAGAGAGAGACAATTTGTTTGCAAGAGAGAGACACAGGCAACTGTAGTGTAATTTAGTCCAATTGCCCACTCATTGTTTTACAGCTTCAGGGAATCACAGGACCACTGCGGTGTAAATCTGGTGACATATTCAGTCCTCAGTGGCTGCACTCCACACTTCATTAACAAGAAAATCCTTCTCCGTGGACCGATTGGTCTGATGTAAAGCATTTCTCTTCTTATGGACTCAACAGTGTGAAAACCATTCACAAATTGTTTTACCATTGCTTTGAGAATAATTGTGCTTTCCTACAGCTGATTGGCTTTTTTGTTCTGAATTAATTATATTTGGGTGAAGGATGGGGGTTGTATTTAATGTAATGATTTTCTAACCGTTTTGTACAAAGGTTTGGCTTTATTACAGGATGACATCTTAACTGTGTTGTTGAAAATAAGAGAAATTATACAATAAAAGTTTGAACTGTAAATATGTAAGCTGCTATTAGTGCTATGTCTTATTCAGTTGTTGTCAACTTTATTGCAACATAAGCTGCACAACTACATCCAAGAGCAGTGGAGGTATTAATGTGGTTTTCTTTATGGAATTAGGCATTATCTGCAAAACTTGTGCTGACAACAGACTTAGATATACTTAAATATAAAGCTCTGTATTGGATCGTGCCTTTCTCTTAAGGGATATATTTATGCTGTGTGCTGGCTTTAAAGAAGATCAGTTGCATTAGCATTGTTGTAGTCTGAAAGATTCAGTCACTCTTAAGATTGCTGCCAAAGGTGATGCCAGTTACAAAGGCAAAGCATTTGTCAAATAATGCCTTCATATTTAATGCAAGTGACTTTGTATTTGTACACACAGAATGAGTTACTGTCTTCTAGATCTTAAGATGCATTGATTAATGGTCCTACTATAGATTACTTGCCTCCCGAAATTCTGTTTGCTGCACAATAAGGGTGTTGATGGAAATAGTGGACACGATTTAAAAATGTATTTTCGTTCATTTGGTTATTGAATGCTCTCTCAGCATTTCAATTTCACATTACGCCCAAAGCTAAGGTTTAATGGTACATTCTTACTTTCAAATGACAGTCACTCACGACTCTGTTGTTGTGTTCTCTCTTTTCCTCCTCACTGACCCTGAGATATTTTCTATGCTGTTGCACAACAGTCTCTGATATTGCATTGTAACATTGCAAGTGTTTCTTTATGTAAGAGGAGAGTTGGGTTTCAATGAGGGGGTGGGGCAGGTGGCTCTGGCCGGTGGTGCTGATGCCAGTATGTCTCCTCTGGCTGGTGGTCCAGATGGTGAGTTTTTGGAGGAATGGCTAGAGATTGAGGAGAGATGAGTGACAGATAGCTGGATGAATGATTGATGACTGATGGTTGGATAGATACAGAAGTGGTAGAATGGAGAGAGAGAGGTATCATAGAAGAGAGGTACTGTGTGGGAGTAGAGGAACTAAAGCTAAATGCGGTGGTGCTAATCGAGGCAAAGCACGACTCTCTTTACTTCTCACTTGGTTATGTCATCTCTTTTTGTGCCTTTTTTAATGCATTGCCTTCACTCTCATTTATCTCGTTTTTATTCCAAAGCAGCTGATAAACGTCCAACATTAATTGCTGGTCAAGGTCTCTCATCTCATTCATCTTAAGAGCTTGAATAGAAGGCAACTGGACTTCTTTTTTTGGTTCTCTCTTCTCATCTGAAAAACAAATGATCTTTTCATCTGAATAGTGTCAGATGATTGGAGTGTTTTGCAAAATGCATTTTCTGGAGAATTACAGTTGTGCTGCAAACTTTGTGAACTCTTAGAGTTTTCTAGACTTTCAAATGAGACAAAACCATGCTTGGCCGTGTATGTAATTAAAGAAATGTATTCAAAATGACCTCTCTGCAAGTGGTAAAAGTAAGTGAAATATATCTGCCATCTGATGTGAACCCCTCTTACAGCAAAAACTGCAAACAAATGTTTATAGTAACTCCTGTTAAGGTTTGCTTATCAGCTTGGACAGATAGTAGTCCATTCCTCTGAACAGAACAGCTTCAACTGTTATGTATGTACAACTGCTGGTTTGTCTCATGAACTGTGCTGCTCACTTCAGGTCCTTCATTTCTATTGGAGTAAGGTCAGGTCAGGACTTTGACTTTGGTCATTTAAAAACATTACCTTTAGTCCCCAATAACCATTCTTTCAGAAAATGACTTGTACCTTCAAGATTTTGTCTTGCTGAATGACTTACAGCACCTCCCACCCTCCAAAAACATGCTTGACCCTGAGTGTGAGTGTGGATAGTTGTTTATCTTGTTTGTTTCTGTGTAGCCCTGTGATGAACCGGCGACCTGTCCATAGTGTACCCCACCTTTAGATAATTCCAGTGACATTACAAAATGTTCCACGTTCTGTTCTCGGAAGCATTCTCATTAGCCGCTCCCTTCTGGGGTGGGTAACAATGATCTTGAAGAAACATCCTCTGTTCTAGCCATGATGCTCTTGGATTTTTGGCTTGAAAAATTCTACACGTTATATTTTCCAAAACCATTCCTTTGAGATGTTACCATTGCAGAACGCATTTGGAATCTGTTATTTCGTTGGCTGTCTGTGATCTGTCGTCCGTATTAGCTTTGATTTGTTACTCAAATTGTTAGTTGATAAACAGAAAATTCTAATTGTTTATAATATAGTTATCTTCGTGTTGTGGTTTGTTTTTGTAATTCGTAATTCTGAATATTGATATGTTACCTCGTTCTCTGACTAATTTTAAAATGAAATGTTTATAGACAGAATAATTGAGTCATTAAAATACTGATCAGTTCTGATCAAAATAATTTGTTATGGCCATAAGACATTTTTTTTCTGTGTGTGTGTAAGGACATTAAATTTGACCTTTCACATAAGTTTTAAGATACTTTAGCCTAGAAATCTAGACGCCCCTAGCGACCCCAAATTTGAATTTGCTCCCGGGCGCAGTCTAGTCAGTTGTGGTCGTCAAAACTCTGAAATCACAACTGTCCCAGTGGCTCAAATGCAACATCTTGGTTAACACAAATTAAATATGAGGTGTTTCGGAAATGTTTATCTTTCTCTCTACCCTGAAGCACAGATCTGTCCATCACTATGTTCACCTGTTAAAATGAAGCCCTCATATTGCTTCCTCACCGAGTGCAGACTAGAACTCTCCATTTATATAGCCTATCATATCATTTCTATTAATTTATCATCAGATTCATTCATAGTTCAGCCTCCCAACATTTTTTGCTTTGTTCATATTTAGGTTGCAGCTTTGTTTAAGTAAATACCGTCTGTTCATTTGCAGTGGCATTTGGTTACAATTGTTATCCCTCTGTCAGGTAAAGAGGATTCTCCAGGTTTTATCAGCCCAAACACTGCTCTCCACCCGAGAGAATAGAACGCATGTGATTTGCATACATATGAGCTTATAAGCAGTGCTGCTTCTGGCCTACTAGTGCAGACTCCAGAACCCATCACCTTTTCATGTGTGCAGACAGACAGATTTATACTAATCAATGGCATTTACATGATTTTGCATCCATATGCACAAACATAAATTTGTGGATGCTTACACATTCATTCTGTGTTTGTGACGTCACTATTAGGGACGAGACTAGATGGTTTTATGACAAACTTTAACTTCGTATTCTGAGGTAGTTGGTTGACATGAATAAGAACTCGGTTATATAACTCTGTGACAGAGAGAGAAGGATTTATACGGTGGAGGAGGATAATGCTTTTTATGTTTTATAAACAGAAGATGTGTCTTCTATCTCAAACAGTAACATTTAACTTATGGAAATGAAGAAGACTACAGGAATTAATGTTGTAATCCAATCAGCCCATTTGATATAGATTTATAGAATTGGAATTTTTTTCTGAATTATAATGCATTCAATACATATTTTTCAGTTATTCACTGCACATACAATGCTCTACTTTATAAATTTAATGTGTTGAGTCAAGTACGATGGCCATAAAAAAAAAGATTATAAATGACAGGCAGGCTTTTTCCACATAAATGCTTACCAAACAAACTGTTGAGGGGGTGACACATTTTTTTTGGAAAGAAAGAGTTCTGAATGTTAAAAAAAGGTCTAAATAAAAAAGCAAATGGTATTTGAAGGCCCCCATAGACTCTGATATTTCAGCAGTCTCATAAATTCAGACTTGGAAGTGATATCTTATATTACTCTTCAATAATAAAACTGGATTCTACTGAATCAGACGCTGCAACGCATGGCTGCAGTTCCCCAATTCTGTTGTTGTTGTTTTTTTTCCATAATACTTTCTCAATGGCGTTTCATAATAACAGCTGCTGACAACATCATAGAAACAAGCTTTGTGCTGAAAAAACTCAACTAACATTTCTTTGTTGCCATTACAAACATTATATTTTCATCTCCGGTTTGGGTTTGTTTTAGTTTGTCACAATAACACAATAGCTGTATTTCAGTCACTCTCACGTTAAGAGGTACCTCCGTTTTGAAGCCATAACCAAAGGTGTCTCCACACTTCTCGCATGTTACTCATGTTAATTTCTTTAATTAAGTCCCATAAAATGGTATCATGTCAAGTCTTTTTATTTTATATGTCTTGCACAATATACATCTTATGCACCATTATCTGTTCTGAATATGGGGGAAAATATGATTTTGTTGGTCTTCATGACAACAGAACACAGACTTTTGAGTATTAACTAATTTTTTGTCCAATTAAATGCTTAGAAATGTGAAATAGTCAGTAATGCCTGATGAAGCCAGAGGAGCTGAAATGGTTTTATAGGAAACTTATAAACAAGGAAACAAACAGTACTACACCAGCCATATTCATGATAACAATAAATGTATATAATTGGAGGACATGATAAAGTTGTAGGAGACATGATGCTGACTACCAACTATCGGTTATTAAGAGATTTATTTATTTTTGTAATTTTCATGTGAAATAGCTCTTAACAAATTAAAATAAGAAGTGTATTGACCAACTTAAGGATCAATTTGAGGTAACTTTATACCAGCATTTGAGCTTGACGTTATTTAGAAAAACAAACAAATCTATGGATTATGCAATTTCTGCAATGCTGAATGTGCTGTAAGCGGCATTATTTACAGATTGTCCCTTACTCTCGATATTTTCTGTAAATGAATACCTCCAAATTCACACATCTGAGTCTGCTCAAGCTCCTGCGAATCTCTGTTGCCCTCAATTCTCCTTCATCCGCTCTTCATTTATTTCATATTGTGTTTATCAAGCCTAGCGCTTTGCCAGAAGTTGTCAGGCTCACATCCATTACATGTCAGATTCTATAATACACCTATCATACACCTGCTTCAACAAACCCACTGTCATCTGGACAAAGCAGGCAGCACTGTGAGGATCATGTTCTTTGATTCTCCAGTGCATTTAACACAATTCAGCCTGATCTGCTTCGTCTGAAACTCCAGAAGACTCAGGTGGAGGCCTCAACAATCACCTGGATTAAAGCTGCAGTCGGCAGGTTTTCAAAATTGCGAGTCTAAAGTCGGAAAATTCGAACTGATACAACTTTCAGGTCCCTCCCCCAACCTCTAACAAGCTCCGAATCGCCCCCCAAACCCCTCCCCCTCTGTGGACGAGGTTGTGCACGTGAGTTCACACCAGTGTGAGCGCACACAAGCTGGGGCAGACTCACGCTCAGCAGCGTGTGCACAAGCTGTGATTGACAGGTAGGATTCCTCCACCCTAACTTGATTGGTTAAAAACAGCCGGGAGCGCTCGGTTTTTGCAAGCATGATTACAGGCTTCAGAGGGAGCTACAGATTTCGTTATTTTTCCTAAACAGCCTATTTAATATTCTACTTCCAGAATCCCATGACAGTTCAAGCTAATATGACTAAAAAAAGTTGCCGACCGCAGCTTTAATGACTACCTGACAAACAGACCACAGTTTGTCAGACTGAAGAATTGTGTGTCTAACCAGGTGATCAGCAGCACAGGAGCACCACAGGGGACTGTACTCTCACCATTCCTTTTCACTCCGTACGCTTCAGACTTCCAGTACAAGTCAGACTCCTGTCATCTACAGAAATATTCAGATGACTCTGCAGTTGTCGGGTGTATCAGAGATGGACAAGAAGCTGAGTACAGAGAGCTGGTGGACCGCTTTGTGGCATGGTGTGGGAACAATCATCTCATCTTGAATGTTAACAAAACAAAGGAGATGATTGTAGATTTCAGGAGAAACAGGGTCAGATCAAACCCTGTTTCCATCATGGGAGAAGAAGTGGAGGTGGTTGAGGAATATAAATACCTTGGTGTTCATCTGGACAACAGACTGGACTGGAGACACAACAGTGAAGCCATCTACAAGAAAGGACAGAGCAGACTGTACTTCTTGAGGAAGCTAAGGTCCTTCAAGGTTTGCAACAAGATGTTGCAGATCTTCTACAAGTCTGTTGTTGAGAGCCTCATTTCCTCTTGCGTCATCTGTTGGGGCAGCAGCATCAGAACCAGGGACCTAAAAAGACTCAACAACCTGATAAAGAAGGCTGGTTCTGTTCTGGGGACAACTGTGGAACCTCTGGAGACAATAATGCAAAGAAGGATTTTGCATAAAATCAAGAGAATTATGGACAACCCTGAACATCCTCTCCATGAGACTGTTATCGGAAAACAGAGTCTCTTCAGTCAAAGGCTTCTTCAGTTTGGATGCAAAACGGACCGCTACAGGAAATCTTTCCTGCCCACAGCCATCAGCATCTATAATAACTCCTTGATTTAATTGAGTTACATCAACATTTAATTTCCCTCTGGGATAAATAAAGTATTTTTGAATTTGAATTGAATTGAAAAACACTGTGATAACCAGGGGTGAGACAAACATTAACTTCAGCTTTGCTTGCCCATTCTAAACATCATAATGTTCTTGTTCCAGGAGACAGTAAGCTCAGTTCTCTTCAGGTGTAAAGTGAGCTAACTGAGGTGCATGTTGATAAGCATTTACATCCAGCAGGTCCAGACACACAAAGGTGTGTTTTAACAGTGGATACTGCACTACCAGAATTAATTGAATGAGCAGAATTAATCTGCTCGAAAGAGGCCACAGCTGCAGTGCTTCATCAAAGGCCTTTTGATATGTTGATATCTTTCTGATTGATCAAAATGACTGAAAGATTCTGCCTGTGCTTGCTCAACATGTCGACCATTTATGAACTTTTGTTTTTATCTTGCTTGCATAATTCACTTCTTATCAATCTTTCTCTCCGTCTGGTGTCTAATTGTTTTTCAAGCTTCTTATTTCATTCTCTTGCTTATACCGTCATTTTTTCAGCGCTATAATATTTCAGCTGATTTTACGGCCAGACCTTTTGACTTGAATTCCAAAGTAGAATTCAGTTACTGATTAGCAGTTATAAAACAAGCATAGAGTTGGAAAAAGGAGTGGTACTGTAAGGGAAGTTGTTAATAGCCTCAAGTACTGTATCTTTGTAGTGGACTACAGATGGCCAGGCACTCTTTTGTGCATATCTGTTGCAGCCACTATGGAGATTGAGAGTGTCTGGCTGCGTTTCCGTCCCTTTTCACAGCTCCATTTGGACTGCAGTGAAGAATCTCGTAATCACAAGAAAAAAAAAAAAAAATGTTCTCCATTCAAAAGGACCCTTGGTTGTAGCCAGAAGCTTTCATTATCTTTTCCTTAGAGAGAGCCTCGTTAGCCTGAGGTGAGATCCATTAACAATGCAAGGCTGTGGTAAATCCATTGGTCATAGTTGGCAGACTCCGCAGAGTAAACAATAATCAAAGGTTTGACCCTCTCAAGTCATAATGCACATTTTTCACTACTCAGACAGCATTCGTAGTTTGAGATCCTTATTGGTTTATGTCTTTTCACGCATACTTAAATGATAAAACCTTTACTGCGACTGCTTCTTGACATCGGAGAGGTTGTTCTTTGGATTTTTGAAGCAGAAAGACTTAATATACATTTGACGCCTACAAAGATACAATAATACTGGCAGATGGAAAACTTTGGATGTCATCTGGAAATCAACAATACTCTGTATGCAGAGAGCAAGAAATGTTGCCTTGAACTCATAGTGTCTCTTTTTGAAAACAGTAAAAGTTTACCTTTCTTCTATCTCTCCTAACAGCTCTTTCTTTTTTTTTCGTTTTCCTTAGGCAACTACACGCACATTAGTTAATCTGGCTGTAACTCATAACATTTTCAAGAGTTGCTCTGTTACATACAAGATCTTACATCAAAACTACCCTCAGGTCTTAAGCTGCAGTAAACATGATGTAAGACAGGAAGAGACGGAGGGAGCACAAAGTAATTGTAGGCCCCTAGGACTCCTTGAGGTTTCGAACATGGCAGCTTTTTTCTGTCAAGCAGTGCCCAAAAATATTAGTGAATGATGAGAGCAAACATATTTGCATTTTTTGCTTGTGTTTTTAGGGTGGTTGATATTCATCTGCACCTTGTTCACTTTTGTGACCTGCCCATCTTCTTCAATCCACCTTGCATGGTCTGTCTGAATGGAGCCTTAGTTCAGAGATATTGCCCACTTTGAGCAGTTCTAATGAGGTGCCTGTCCAATTAAGATGCAGCTGCCTACTGTGTTGTGAGCACCGTCCTGTTATTGATGTCACCCCTTGATCATTCATTTTTCACAGCTGCTTCCAATATCCTGCTCTTTATGAGAGTCGGTTTTCATCTTTTATGTGCCAGCATTTGTGTGCGTTATGTGTGTGCAAATATAGACAGTGCAAATACATCTGGTGGATTCATCGGTTCCTTTGTGTGTTTGTGCATTATATAAAGAAACACATAAATTTGTACTCATATGTGGGTGCATGTCTGTGTGTGTGTGCTTATTTTCATTTATTTATTTTTTGTAAAACTGTGTGTGTTCTTGTTTGTGTCAGTAGCCGTCCTTATTACCAGTCTTCTGCCGTCTGTCTGACCACTGATGCTGTCTCCTTTGATTGCATTGATTTAGTGCTGCCGCATGCAGTAATGAAAGATGAAAAATGAACAGCGTGCTCTGAGTATGAGGTAATTGGTCTGCACCTAGTTTCTCGAGGTTCTCAGCAGTCACTAGGTGGAGGAAGGTGTAAGAAATTTAGCAGTTATGGGATGAAAGTCACATATGTGCTACTCTGTGGGAATCTGTGTGTGAATGTCTCTGTCTGTTATGGGATGACAGATGCCATGTGTGTTGGTCATAAAAGGTGATGTTAGCTGCAAAATCATAATTTAAGCCTGGTCGGATTGCTCATGTTGCTGCAATTGATCAGCAGCTATGAATGAAGTACACCTTGTCTATTAGGCGTGCATAGCTCGAACTTATATTGTCACGTACAACGGCGCTGCAGTAAATCCTAACTTTATGAATTTTCAAGTGTTAAATTTCTGTTGAAACACCTTTGGAGAGAAGATCAACGCCACATAAAGGCTATTTGCTTTGCAAAGTCATTTTGCCGTGTGCGCCGTACGCTTGACTGACAGCTTTATCTTTGAGCAAACAGATTATTGAGAAAATAATTCTTCAGCAGGTGGTTGGCGTGGATTTGGTGATAAATCTCCCACCAAAGAATAAAGTTGTGCGTCAGACACCTGTCTGTGATTAGGGTTGGGCCCAAAGTATAATCTTTCTTTAATATGTTGCTTGTAATGAATCATAACCATAAAAATCTTAATAAGGCTTTTGGGGCTACCGTGGCTTTTTTTTGTAGAGTGATCATCCCCTATAGTCATCCGTTTGATCCCAAGCCCCTTGTGTTGAAGAGCCCTTGAGCAATATATGCTAATCGTTGTGTAATTGTGATGAAAAAGCATTGAATAGATTAAATGAATTGTAGGAAATGTTGTGAGGGTTTAAAGTTTAAAAGGCAATACACAAGTGTGGACCTTTTAACACACTTCCACAAGTGTGTTAAATCTGACCATTTTACAGATATATTCATATTCAACATATTTGCCAGTTGCATAAAATGATATATCTTTGGTTTGATCATTTAAAATTCACTCAAAAATACACTTCAGAGGAGATCTAGGTTTGAGAATGTGTCTCAGCACAGGTTGTTTATTGTGTCTGTCTGGCAGCTGAGTTAACAAAG
The DNA here is from genome assembly GCF_027942865.1 of Odontesthes bonariensis. Lineage (NCBI taxonomy): Eukaryota > Metazoa > Chordata > Actinopteri > Atheriniformes > Atherinopsidae > Odontesthes > Odontesthes bonariensis. The sequence continues at coordinate 19,001,681 of NC_134511.1, forward strand.
ACTCTGCTAGCTTTCAGGGAGTGTCTGGATATTGACCTGAAGTGGAAGGATTAGTGCAGGTGCTTAAAACAGATCACAGCCTCAGCTTACCTCTCATGGCTTTGAATGGATGCAGTTGCCAGAACCAACGGTCAAACTAAAAGCAAATGAAAAGACAGGTTATGGGTTTATGAGATGAGTTGGTAATGATCTGTGGGGTAGGCTTTTGTTCCATGTTTTTTTTTTTCCTCTGCATCCCAATTTTTTAAATATAATCTAAAGCTGAGTAAATTGATTTATTGCTTCTAAGTATTGCTCCATTTCAACTCAAAGAGACTATTGTCTCAAGCGATTTTTGATAGATAATGAAAAAGTAAGTCACTGCAATTTAACTTGCTTGATAGCTTAGATTGTTTTTTTTCTCATTTTTAATCATACGGTGCAGCAATTAGATAAATGCCTGCTTTGTATTCAGAAAGGCTCACTAGTTTGGCAACATGCACGGATGTAATGCCCACACATAGTGTAAAAAAGGGAAACAGGAAACACTCAGGAAAACGGTTATATCACAGTTGTCAAGCATAAGTGGTCATCCTCACAATATCGTGTATACTGGTTCACAATCTGACTAATAATGAGCAGGTAACCCTTTTGCCACCAAAGTTTCTGAACAGTCAGGGCACGGACGCATTGGTATGTCCAGGACATTAGCAGTAGATAATTTGGACCTTGCGGATTATGGGATGGGGTCTTTTGTAGATTGGGCTTTCGTCCCACATATGCCATCAGTTCTGATAAAAAATGTTTTGATCAGTGAGAAGAGATTTTCCCAGCAGAACATTGCACTATAACATGAGGAGCAGTGTTATTCACTTTCATTGGTTTTAACATTAATATGGCTGATCAGTTTAACTTTGATTGATATTTGTTATTTTTGTATCAGTATCAATTTTTGCCTTTAAATCTTAGAAATATACACTTGCTTTCAGCTTGATTTCAGTTCATTCAGTGGGGCTTAAAGGTATTTCATTACTGTAGATGCCTACTGTTTGTAGGTGGAAAATTGTGGAGCAATAACAACTTTGAACATATGAATGACAAGAGATTTACAGATTGCTGTTGTTGAAATGGCCAGGGTAATTATAAAGTTCAGCGCACTGAGTTGTTTCTATCCCATACTGTTGATAAAAATAGTTTTCCTTTTACTCTGAAGCCTTAAATATCAGCACATCATGGCCAACACATCCAGGAAAGGATCAAATAAATTCTCGATCAAAAGCTATTTCTGAATGCTTTAAGTTTGTCAGATTTGACAGTAAAAGCAGTAGCAATGAAAAGGGAAAGAGGTTTGGCAAGAGGCTGGAATGATGTGTTATTGTGTGTGTGTTTTTGTTAAAAAAAAAAAAAAAAGCTCATATTCACTAACCTTATTGATGGATGCACTAGTACATCGTATATCACTGGAACTACCCTGAATTTTCCCACCTTGCAGTTTTGATTTCATTAGGACTTTTTAATGCTCTGCAAAAACTCTTTATCCTGAATGTTGACTGTCTATCAATTTACGATTGCCACAGGATCAGATAAAGATGGAATCTCTGAATGACTTGGTGTTGAGGAAAATTTCCAGCACTCCTAGCAGCATGCATTCAAAGGATTGATACTATTTTATATCCTGTTATAGGTAGATATGTGGTTATGATTGGGTTCTGCCTATCGGGTGTCATGATCGTTCACAAAACGCGCACACACACACACACACACACACACACACACACACACAACTCAGGATGTGATGATCCTGTAAAGAGCAAATAGAGCTGTTAAATACTGAAGGCTGTCAGAGGATCTTGTCACATCTGAATCACTCATTGATTTTCAAGAAAAGGCACATTCATCCAGCGGCCACTGAAAAAAAATTGTCATTTGTTTCCGTGACAACGGGCAGCCAACCTGGTTATGAACTTTTCATGCCAACAGTGGGACTGAGGGAGCGTTGCATGTCCAAGGATGTTGGATGGCTTTGTGATCAAACCCCCTCTGCTTTCTCATCATTTGTGGAGAGATGACCTTTCTATATCACTGTGTGCCTCCGCTTTTCATGTCATGAGGTTTTGATTCCATGTCTTGTCAACATTATCTAAAGGGTACTTACACCTCACTTTAACTTCTCACGCAACCCTCAGAGGTCCTTCTTTGCATCTGCATTCTAAAGTTGCTATGAAAAGAAATTATTTTTTTCATTATTTTTTCGCTTGTTTACAGACCTGACGGTAAGATTTCCCAGTATCTAGGTTCGCCTGTGCTCACATTTCCAATGTTGTGCAACCTGTGGCACCAGCTATGTTTGCTCTAAAAGGGTCATCTCTGCACTTGACTCTAACCTCTGTCTTTTGATATCGATAATATGCTGGAAATAAGAAAATTATTATAGAACCCAAGTGATATATGAGCAAGGAAATCATGGCCATCCTGCTACAACATCTCCTAATTACCTCTGTTGTGTGCTTAAGGTGATGCATGGCCATTCTGTGAGGAGTAATATTTGTTATTATATTATCTATGCATGCAGGCTTTTTTTGTGTAATGGGGTGTATGTGCATTTACACTTGGGAAAATTCATTCGTGAGCCAGAACTGCAAAATCTTCTTTTAAAAATGATACACACATTTTTGTCAGAAAGCTTATCTCAATTAGAATTTAAAGGAAAGAAAAAAAAAGAAAGAAAAAAACAAAAGAAAAGGAAAGGAAAATGAAAGCAGGATCTGTTTATTTTACGATTGTACATCAGTAGTCTCTGATTCTGCATTGACTTCTTGGTTTAGACTTAACTTGTTTGCTCTGGATGAAGCTTAGGACTTACATCTAGAGAATGGTAATCAGTGCTGTTGGAGAACAGCCAGTCGGGTAGCCATTTTCAACACTGTTCTGTAAGACAGCAGATGTTCTTTTCCCGCCCACTCTTTAGAGAGGAATTCACTGTATATTGAAGCAAGACATCTAAAATTAGTATTCTGCGGCACTGAAACACATGTATCGAAAGAGCACTCACACTAACTCTCCAACAGAAACAATTATGTAACGTGTCGTTTCCAACATAACGTTTGCTTTTCTGGAGGTCTCTACTCAATCATAGAGATTAGGTAAGGAAACCTACCACAACTAGACTTTTTACTGAGTCTTTTTAAGGATTTTTTTCCTTCAGACATTACAAAGACCATCCATTTTAAAGCAAACCCAGAACACAGATATTGAATTTGGCTTGGGAATGTGTCACAAAAAGAAGAAATGGGTGGATAGGTCTTGGTTGAGTTAATTTATTATAAGCCCCCAAACGTTTTTAAAATAGAACTCTAACCACAGCGTTATATCTTGTATAAAACACTTCTTATGATAACATTGTAAAAAAAGATCTCCACTGCGTTTCCTAAAAAAGCACACAATACCTCTAAACTGAAATTAAATGTATGTGACCTTCAATAGTTTACTCATCTGTGTGTCACTCAACAGAGCAGCATTTATTTGCAATCAGATTTGTTTCCTTGGCTGCTTTATGATGGGACAATTTATGTAGGATTGATGCTATATGGTGCAACTGGTGATGTAATGTTTATAAGAGGGCAGGAGGGTAATAACCAAGTTTTTATTTTTATTATTTCTCCCAAGAGATATAACATTATTGATGCTGGTATCAAGCAAAGTACCACCAAGTATTCAAATGTAAATGAGAGAACCTTTAGGGCTAACCATAAAGTCCGAGGAAGAAAATGATGGAAGAGCCAGCATTAGACTGATAGTAGATTTTAGTATGGGTCAGCAAGTAGTACTGCATTAAGCCATTTTCTTAAGCTGCTGACCAGTATGTTTGGTATGATGCAGCAAAAAGCCACTTACCCTGAGCTAAGCAATGAGATGCAGAAGGTGAGGAGGTTCTGTCATATTCCCATTTTATCGTCAACACTACAGTTATTACTATTAACACTTGCTCCGATTACAAAAAAGAATAAAAATCAAAAAGCTGATTGTTATACGTCGATATACAAACAATAGTTTAAATTAGTGAGACTGCAGTCGCATCACTTGTTTAGAATAGGAATGTCATTACAGACTACTTAAATTCTTATTTTCTGAATTTGTAATCTTTGTTTCAACTTTGTTTGTTTCATGGGATTGGCACCTTACACGTACCATTACAGAGCAAACATTAGTAATAAATAGGGGTGTAATAAGCAATAAGCTTTAGTAGTGATTTAGAAATGAAAAACTGATATAATTGCTGTTGTACTGATTACGACTGTCAAAAAAAGGTTCTCAAATACAAAAAATTGGGATCTTATTAGGTGCTCATTTGCAGTGGTATCAGTGCAGACAGTGCTGTCTTCCCCTCCTCCTGTTGACTGCCAGGGCACTGCTGCAGACAGACCCACAGCCCCTCCCCTCACTGCAGCTGAAAACTGTTGAGTTCACAGTACAGAGCTGGTTGCTTGTGCCAGCATAAAAATAATTGGGGGTCCTAGCAGCGAAGCTGCAGGAACCCATTGAGTTAGTAGCTTTTCCTATTATTATTATTGGGGGTCCTAGCAGCGAAGCTGCAGGAACCCATTGAGTTAGTAGCTTTTCCTATTATTATTATTCTTCAATTTCTGCTGCAATGTAAGTCTATGGCAGCCCCATGAACGCTATGGTAAAAAGTTGTGAAATTTGGCACACGTAATTAGCCAAGTGCCAATCACAAACTCAAGAATTTTCATGGCCCAAGAGTCTACTCTCTAGCGCCACCAACACGTCAAAGTTCAAAGTGCATTCAGCCTAATAACTTTTGACTACTTGGTCCAAATTTCACAAACAACACATCATTGGAATCCTTGGATCATGACGAGTCCAACGCACCCTATGACGTCAATTTGCGTATACCGAGATGTTTCGCCATTTTGAATTTTATCAAAAAGCTTAAGAAAGCATTTCAGGTCACAGAGATTGTCCAATTTTCACGAAACTTGGCACATAGACTCTTAAGACCAAGCCGCACAAAAGTTATCCAAGGGAATTTTTAATTAGGCTTCCAATTTTCCATAAAAGCCAATCAAACTCGAGGTTGACGCCCCCAAACCGGAAGTGAGGTCATATCTTGGCAACCATTTGATGTTATGACGTCAAACTTATAACACAGACTCAAGACTGCAAAGGTAAGAGGACCAAGAAGTTTGGTGACGTTCGGCCTATAGGTGGCGCTTTAAGTAGCAAAAATGCATTTTTGCTCATATCTTTGGACCCCTTGGTCCAAATTTCATAAATAAGGTATCAATAGAATCCGTGGATAAGGTCGAGGTCAACACACTTAATGACGTCATTTGCGCCATCTTGGATTGTCCGCCATTTTGAATTTAATTAAAAACCTTCAAAACGCATTTCAGGCCACTAAGATTGTCCAATCTCCACGAGACTTGGCACATAGAATCTTCAGACCAAGCCGCACATAAGTTATTATGTGGATATTTTTATTTCACTTCCGTGTAACCGCGGCAGCCAATCAAACTCCATGCCGACGCGCAAATGGGACATTTGGCCGTATCTCTGCGATGCATTGATGTATCGATGCCAAACTTGGTGCATGGACTCACGACGCCTTCCTGAGCAGCCTAAGCCTTCCCTATTGTGCCATTCTGCTAGGACCCCCACATTGCTGCTTGCAGCTATATTTATTATTATTATTATTAATCCGTTTCCGCTGCAATTGAAGTCTATGGCAGCCCCATGAACGCTATGGTAAAAAGTTGTGAAATTTGGCACACGTAATCAGCCAAGTGCCAAAGCCAATATCAAGAATTTTCATGCCCCAAGAGCTTACTCTCTAGCGCCACCAACACGCCAAAGTTCAAAGTGCATTCAGCCTAATAACTTTGGACTACTTGGTCCAAATTTCACAAATGAGGCATCGTTGGAATCCTTGGATCATGTCGAGTCCAACGCACCCTATGACGTCAATTTGCGTATACTTAGATTTTCCGCCATTTTGAATTTTATCAAAAAGCTTAAAAAAGCATTTCAGGTCACAGAGATTGTCCAATTATCACGAAACTTGGCACATAGACTCTTAAGACCAAGCCGCACAAAAGTTATCGTGTGGAATTTTTAATTAGGCTTCAATTTTTCCATAAAAGCCAATCAAACTCGAGGTTGACGCCCCCAAACCGGAAGTGAGGTCATATCTTGGCAACCATTTGATATCATGACGTCAAACTTATAACACAGACTCAAGACTGGTAAGGTAAGAGGCCCAAGAAGTTTGGTGACGTTCGGCCTATAGGTGGCGCTATATGTAGCAAAAATGCATTTTTGCTCATATCTTTGGACCCCTTGGTCCACATTTCACAAATGAGGTACCAGTAGAATCCCTGGATAAGGACGAGGTCAACACACTTAATGACGTCATTTGCGCCATCTTGGATTGTCCGCCATTTTGAATTTAATCAAAAACCTTCAAAACGCATTTCAGGCCACTAAAATTGTCCAATCTCCACGAGACTTGGCACATAGAATCTTCAGACCAAGCCGCAAATAAGTTATTATGTGGATTTTTTTATTTCACTTCCGTGTAACCGCGGCAGCCAATCAAACTCCATGCCGACGCGCAAATGGGACATTTGGCCGTATCTCTGCGATGCATTGATATATAGATGCTAAACTTGGTGCATGGACTCACGACGCCTTCCTGAGCGGCCCAAGCCTTCCCTATTGTGCCATTCTGCTAGGACCCCCACATCGCTGCTTGCAGCTATATTTTAACATTGCTTTTATTGTGTTGTAGAGTTTCAGACACGTATTCACAGTTTGCGACTACCCCGGTATTTTTTGAGATTGTGACAAGGCAAGGGAACAAAAAATTTTTTAATTTCAGTAGTAGTTGAAAGTCTGCTATTGTGTCATCCTTACAGACGATTCAAGCCGTGTATTTTCTGCATCGCAATTGTTTCCCGCAGAAAAGGCGTACTTACGAATTCTACATCTGTCTGCAGTGTTGACAGGCAACAGTCAACTAAACTGTCTGAAAAAGAGACTGACGTGAGAAAAACATTGCCATAGTTTAGCTCGTTTTGGGATGAGCCCGTGTACAGAGGCTCTTTTTCCCCCGTCGCAGCTGGCCTGGGTTCAATTATGACCTGTGGCCATTTGCTGCATGTCACCCTCTTTCTCTGCTCTGTTTCTTGTCAAGCTACTTTCAAATAAAGGCCACTAGAGCCAACAAAACCTTTAAAAAAAAAAACCCAAAAAAACAGAAGCTTAAATAAATATCTGATGCTCAGAAATGACAATAATACAACTCAACACACTAACATTTATTCCATCTTAATAGCATATTTGCTATGTTTTTTTTAATTGAAAAACACATTAACCAACAATTATCCCACAGAAATACTAAACTGATATTTTGTTTTCAAGGAAGGGGATTTATCTATTTATGTGGCCTTAGCTGTCAGAACGTGTGGTGTCGATGTGGAGACGAAGGACCCGAATGCAGATATATAAATGAAAACTTGATTTATTCCATTTCCATAGAAACTGTAACAAAAACACGCAGTTGAGCCAGAATTCAAAAACCTTAAGAGCAGACAAAAAAAAACTAACTATGACTATCAAAAAATAACTTGGATCATAACCAAAAAAAAAAAACAGACAAAACAACATCCATGACGGTGAGGATCTGACAATGAACATGAACAAACTGGGAGACTAAATACTATGGAGTGTGATTGGTGAGTGAGTGCAGCTGATGATAATGAAACACAGGTGAAGGGAGTGGAGCATGGCAAAACTAAAGACTAGACATAAATTTCAATCACAAAACATGACCAAAAAATGCAAAACATGACATTAGCTTAATGATTCCTTCTTGTAAAAAAATACTTTACTCTGATGTTTTTCCTTTAAAATTAAACAGAAATTTGGTATTTTAATAGATTATCTAAAATTATCATTAGTAAATGCGTTAAAGTCAATGTAAGCTGTGCTGATGTTCCTGTTTTGTGTCTTTTTTTTTTTTTTTAAAGCATGTGTAAAAAAAAAAAAAATTATTCGAAACACTTTTGGCGTCCTAATTTGTCATTTTTCCCTGTGTGATATCGTAAAATTGTATTGAGTATTTTCTTGGGCATCAGTATCAAGTTTGAAATTCTAATATCGTGACAGCCTTTGTACTGATGTAACCATCACTGGTGTTGTATACTGACAGTCGCAGACAACATCAGCAGCAAGGCTTCTGTGAGAATGGTGATCCCTGCACAGCATACAGCAACAGCTAATTTCTGTTTCATTGAGTTTCTGTGTCATTCACAATCTGAGTCACTTTCTAATTAGAAAGGAGTCAGATACACTGTAGATGTCGCCATGCATGGACATGGCCCAAGGATTTCGCTCGCTTTCTATAATTAGAGATGAAACCATGCAATAAAGGTGGATGGAGGGGGAAATTAATAATATAATAATATCAGTGCATGTCTCTCAACCCCTACTACCATACCTATTCAGTGTTTATTTATGTCCTCTCAAATTGATCAAACTGTTTCCAGTAGCTATTTGTCCCTGTGAGGATGAGAGATAACAGCTTTCACCTTACATGATTTAGATAGTTATGACGTTTGCACCTTATTCTTCTGTTTAAGTTATTGATAAAAGTTTACTGAGATTAAGACTGATTACAGCTTTATGAATGAATTCCAGAAAAATAACTATGCTTTTTTATAATCAGCCGAAGAAATTCTCTCATTACTGTTAGATATGAGAGCTCAACTTGAGCTGTAACCGTCTGTGATGAACGCTTAATCAAATTAATCTGTCATATTCTCTATACTTAGAAGCCTCCTTTTGAATTTATTATAGTTTTTGGTACCTGTGAGGTATGTGGTCACATAGTGTGGCCAGAAAGTGGTGAACTGACTTGATTTTGCAGATTGATGTTGACATAAATGAAAAACCATAAATGTGTAACTGTATATCAATGCGTGTCTATATGTTTATTTTGTGAATGCAGGAGTGCACATGACTTTGAAATGTTGAATCTATTTGTAAGTCTTTAGTTTTGTTCCGGGCTGCATGGCGATGTAGTGATTATCGCTGTACCCTTGCAGCAAGAGGGTTCCTGGGTCGTTTCAGTGTAGATCTAGCATGTTCTCCGCGTGCATTCATGGGTTTTCTCAGGGTACTCCCACCATTCAAAAACATGCGTGTTAGGTTAACTGGTGATTGTAAGTTGACCCTAGCAGTGAGTGAGTGAGTGAGTCTTGTTTGTTTCTCCTGTGATGGACTGGCGATCCGTCCAGGATGTACCTCACCTCTCACCCACTGGCAGCTGTGATAGGCACCAGCCTCCCATCCCCGGAACCCTGAATTAGATTAAGTGGGTATAGAAAATGGATGGATGGATAGTTTTATCCTGTGTAGATGTGTTTTTACATTAATGTATGTGCACAAGCCTGCAGCGTGTTGTGAGAGGGCAAAGGCATCTGCAGTACTTACCAAGGGTGGGAAAACAGCTGTTGGTGGTTTCCCAATTGTGGACAAAGTTATTGTGAATAAGCTGCTACGATTAGTGGAACTGCTGTCAGGTATCTTTGTTTGGCATGGAGCTTAAGTTCTTACATGTGTATTTCTTAGAGGTGAGGCCTCGGACTTGAATTTTATCCTTTTCATGTTTCTTTTGTCTTCGTGTTACTCCATCCTCCCACCTCCATGATATTTTCAATTTTCTCCCTCTTATGCTAAAGAAAAGAGCGTGGAGAAGATAAGAGGGTTCAAATCCACTTTAGAATGTTTTTCACTTTGTGGTAAAGTGGGATGTGGCACTAAAAGTATTTGCGTCACTGCTCTGCTGGTCTGTGCATTCATTGTGGAATTACCCATAAAACACAAAGTGTGTTGTGGCAAGATGGCGCTTGTCCATGCACCCTATTTCCCTGATGATGTTTTCCTCTTACTATCCATCCACTCACACATGCACACACATATACAGAAATGCACTCAAAAATATCATGCAAACACGAAAGTCTCCTGCATGCATATAAAATGCAACCAGGCACATAGCAACACACATAAAACAGACCCAGACAAAGCTAAGAATCTTCACGCCCTACTCACTCAGTGTCCTATCGGGGGTTAGTGATTAAAAGCATCATTGTCTCGCTATGGCCGTAATGAGAAGTGCACACACCTGTTTTTCACAGCTGCTCCCGATCACAAGCTGTCGTCCTTCACTCTAAGACCCGAAGCTTTGGAGGTGATATCTATTTGATGCCATAAATCACCTACTGAGAATCTAGTCACCACAGAAACATATATCATTAGAGAATCACCCAAATGGAGCGAGTTCTCCTTTACCCCTGCTCACAACATCCTGAAGCAGAAGGGCTTTTGGTAGGTGGGTTTCATCCCAGCCTTTGGCACTGAGTGCATGCAGGGCATGTATAGCATGATCATGCAAAAATATGCAGGCAATGGCCTCTATGATGCATGGAGCTTTTTTGGAGGTTACATATAGGCATACCGTCTCTTTTTTTTTTTTGTTGTCAATACAATCATTTCAGACATTAATTTGACCAGTGTGGCATGAGTATATTCTGACGTATCATTATTCTTTTCTGCCTTTTAAAATCTAAATCATATAACCAGCCTAAGTGATTAATATTTTGTCAAAGTGTGCGTTATTATTAGTAATCTTGATTAACTTATTAACTCATAAAAATGGCCAGCAAAGATTTGAATATTGTGAAAAATCAAAAATTGTAAACAGTTTTTTCAGATAGACGAAACATTGTTGTGAAAAACAATCAAACATTTATCAAGTATTCATAAGTACCACAAAAACCTCAGGAGGCAAAGTTCATATCAATCTTATGCAGCAACTTACCTGAAATGTTCAGAATCATAGAATTGCGGAGTGTCAAGTGTTCAGGCCACAGTAAAGGCTGAAATACATCCATCAATGAATGAGATTCACAAGTTGAAGTGGGGAGAGTGAACCAAGAAATGCCTCTAGACAAAAGTTTTATGGACAAATTAAATGAGTGACTCTCGATGGAGCAGATAGATCTGCCCGTGTCGGCTTAATTATAAACACAGGTTATCACTTTGAGTCAGTTTCCTGCAGGGTGGAGAAAGGGTAAAGGTGTGGGCTGCTATCATTAAATATGAAATAGTTGGATCTTTCCTGGTTGATGTGCACTGAAACTGAATTTCTGAAGTCTCATTCTTCAAGCAATGGTACAGGTCTGTGGCATCTTTATGCAAGACAATGTTTTGTCATATACATCCAAATATTTCTCTGTTTTGCGAGTCAGTAAAGGTCTTACAGATGACTGAATGATGATCTGAACACTTTCCTCACCTGACTAAGACACTAATGAGGTTGTGTTGGACCTTCTCAAACCTGATATTTACAGTGAGGAAAGCCACAAGTTGTCTTTGAACAGCATGTTCAGCAATGTGATTATTTTTCTAAATAATGCACTTACTCAAAAGAAAAGAGAATTGAGCAATAGAGTTTAAGTTTCTTCATTATCGTGCACAGTTTTTATTGTTCTGAGAACACCAAACCTGATTATCTTTTAAACATTCATGTATGTGGTTCAGTAACATGTTCGATTGACTTCAGTGATTGTATTTGCTGAAATATAAGATCAGTCCCGGATGAATGCAATTTGCCTGATGATTGTGGATACGGTGTGAAATGATAAAAGATCTGTGCAGTTTTCCATTTTATTTTGCACTTCAAGCACCCTACACCCAGCCCTAATTTTCCACATTCAGATGCTACAGTCTTTTCGTCCTAGACACAACCAGCAAAAGAAGGATTCAGGAACTGGGAATAGTGGTGAAGCAGGTGTTGTTGCGACTTCACAGAGCTGAGAGTTTCAGATTCATGTTGTTAGCATTAAAGGACAAGACCGTTTTTTTGACATTGGGCCCTTGATTTCACATTATAACATGATGTTCTACTCACAGTAACCGGGATTTTTTTAAGTAAGCGACGCACCTCCACGTTATCAGTGCTAGTGTACAGTAATTAATAAATTATAAACAGCATAGTTTGTGCCTGTATAACGTTGCCCATAGGAAACCGTTTCATGGCCGAATATCTCAAGAGAGCAGCCAGACGCCTCTCAAATATCTTCGGAACAGCTCCAAATTACCAACAACAAGCAGGGGTGAGTAGAACATCATGTTATAATGTGAAATCAAGGGCCCAATGTCAAAAAAACGGTCTTGTCCTTTAAACCTACAGTGTGATAATGAGGATGAAATATTGGACTAAAGTCTGAACTTTTAATGAAATAGTGCATTGATAGCAATTTTTCTTCAGATACTATAATCACTAGAGTCGGTATAATATCATTTAGTGATAAGTATTGCAAAATCTCTGACAATGACCACTTTTATAAAATTTCATACTATATATTATCATAACCCTTTACCTTGAGTTCGGCCACACCAACTTGCCTGTATGACATGTCCAGTTGGTGGTATGGAAATTGATTAGTTAAAGGATGCAGCACTCTATGACATGACAAGCATGTCATCATGTGTTACCACTTTATTCACTTTATTTATTGTGCCAAATCACAACAACAGTCATCTCAGGGCACTTAAGGAAGTCCAAGTCATCCATCCATCCATTATCTATATCGCTGAATCCGTCGGTCGGGTCGTGGGGGAGCTGGAGCCTATCCCAGTAGTCAATGGGCGAGAGGCGGGGTACACCCTGGACAGGCCGCCAGTCCATCGCAGGGCCACATAGAGACAAACGAGACAAACAACCATGCACGCTCACACTCACTCCTAAGGACAATTTAGAGATGCCAATTAACCTAACATGCATGATTTTTTGGACAGTGGGAGGAAGCCGGAGTACCCGGAGAGAACCCACGCATACACAGGGAGAACATGCAAACTCCACACAGAAAGGCCCCAGCTGGGTGTTGAACCTTGAACCTTCTTGCTGTGAGGCGACAGTGCTAACCACCACACCACCGTGCAGCCCCCACTTCAATTATATGTAATCAAATTCTAATCTAAGTCAGTGCTGTTTTTTAAATAATTGCTATTTGATTCCAGTAATCAGCACTTTTTACAGACTCATTAATGATTGCCAGAGGAACGAAAATCTTAATAGAGTCAAGCATTTTTATTACCTCAGAGAAATACAGGAGAAATTCAGTTCAGCAATTCATTTGCTCAACTTTGTGCTGTTTGTTTCGGGCTGTTAGACATTGGGAACCAGTGTGTTTTAACCCATACATCCAATATGCTTGCAACCCTTATTCATGGTGAGCAGGAAGATTCTTTTTCCTGAGCCATGACAGTTCACCAGAGAAGAGTTTTTTGTGGTGCCTTTGTTTTTTGTTTTTTTGTCCCATCATACCCTTTGTTGGATACCTATGTCTCAGCTCTTTCCTCAGTGTGATACCTTTATATTATAGATATACACATACACTAAACTGCCAAAAGTATTCACTCACCCATGCAATTAATTAAATTCAGGTGTTCCAATCTCTTCCATGGCCACAGAAGTATAAATTTAAGCACCTAGGCATGCAGACTGCTTCTACAAACATTTGGGAAAGAATGGGTCGCTCTCAGGAGCTCAGTGAATTCCAGCCTGGTACCATGATAGGATGCCACCTGTGCAACAAGTCCAGTCGTAAAATTTCCTCGCTACTAAATATTCCACAGTTAACTGTCATTGGTATTATAACAAAGTGGAAGCGATTGGGAACAACGGCAACTCTGCCACGAAGTGGTAGGCCACGTAAAATGACAGAGCGGGGTCAGCGGATGCTGAGGCGCATAGTGCGCAGAGGTCGCCAACTTTCTGCAGAGTCAATGGCTACAGACCTCCAAACTTCATGTGGCCTTCAGATTAGCTCAAAAACAGTGCGTAGAGAGATTCATGGAATGGCTTTCCATGGCCGAGCAACTGCATCCAAGTCATACATCACCAAGTGCAATGCAAAGCGTCGGCTGCAGTGGTGTAAAGCACGCCGCCACTGGACTCTGGAGCAGTGGAGACGCATTCTCTGGAGTGAAGAATTACGCTGCTCCATCTGATAGATGAGTCAGGGTCTTTTGCCTGGAGAACGGTACTTGTCTGACTGCATTGTGCCAAGTGTAAAGTTTGGTGGAGGGGGGATTATGGTGTGGGCTGGTTTTTCAGGAGCTGGGCTTGGCCCCTTAGTTCCAGTGAAAGGAACTCTGAATGCTTCAGCATACCAAGAGATGCACAAAGATGCACAAAGCAAGATCCATAAAGACATGGATGAGCGAGTCTGGTGTGGAAGAACTTGACTGGCCTGCAGAGAGTCCTGACCTCAACCTGATAGAACCCCTTTGGGATGAATTAGAGCAGAGACTGTGACTCAGGCCTTCTCGTTCAAAATCGGTGTCTGACCTCACAAATGCGCTTCTGGAAGAATGGTCAAAAATTCCCATAAACACACTCCTAAACCTTGTGGAAAGCTTGCCCAGAAGAGTTGAAGCTGTAATAGTTGCAAAGGGTGGGCTGACCTCATATTAAACCCTATGGATTAAGAATGTGATGTCACTTAAGTTCATATTCGTGTAAAGGCAGATGAGCGAATACTTTTAGGAATACAGTGTATCTATATCTATATCTATATACATATATAGATAGTTACACATTGCTGATGTCAATGATTCCCAAAGAGGACCAGGTGCTCTGTCTGTGGATAAAAAAGGGTGGCCAGTGTGAGGACAGTGGAGGGGGTCTTAATATGGGAAGCTAGACATGGATCAATGGGCTTGCATTGGGATGCAGCGAAGAGGAGACTTAGAGAGAGCATTTTTCTCACCACTGCAGTATACTGATAATCACTTCCAGACATTCTCATCCTTGTCTTTCTGTGTGTTAAAGATATATATAGAGAGAGAGGGTAAAACAGGCAGGGGGTAAAGGGGTTCAGGAGTTGCATATAATATCCCCTTATGACTGTTTAAACTGAAATTACATCTCACTTCTGTCTCTTGTCTTCCCTCTTCTGCTCCCTCTCCCTTGTGTGCCCCTTTTTTTTCTGTTCTCTTTCTAGGTAAGTGACTACACACGCAGAGATTTTATCTAAACATGAGATGGCTTAAAAAGGTAATGCTTTTTGCTGATTCTTATGTTTTGTGTTGTGGTATAGTTTTATGTAGTTTTTATGGAAATTTTAAAACACCTTCCATATTCTAAACCTGTTGCCAGAGTAAGACATTGCTAATTTATGTTTCTTCTGGTCACAGATAAGTATAATCTCAGTGTATCTAAGTCAAGATTCCTGTATCACTCTTACATTAAATGGGCTGTTCAGGGTTTTGAAGACTGTATTTTATTTCAAACCATGACCTTTTTCTAAACCAGATTTCTTTTGGTGCCTTAATCTTACTGATGAGTGAGATTATATCGATTTTTGGATTGTAGAAACCCTCGGTGATTGGTAAATATGAATTCCTCATTAACATTGTGTGGGTTTTCTTCAATTGCATTTTTCTCGGCGCAATGATACAGGATTATAGACAAGGTGATAATCATGATAAACACATTGAAAACCTTTCAGGTTGCAGCACCAGTCCCATTACCATCATTTTTAAGTTAATCACTAACTATAAGGTTGCCTGTCTGTGTAATGGACCTATCATGAGCAGCATGTGTCTGCACTGTTTTCACCTAATGGTGATGTTGTGTTTTGTTGCTAATCTATTTATCTAATCAGATGCTGAGGGCAGGGGGTCTATCTCATTAGCTTGCAGGATATTGATTTTCTGTGTTAGATCAAAGCAGTACAGTTGCGTGGTTTGACAATCCCAGATGGCATGAATGCAGGTTGCCTGCTTCATAGCACATCAGTCGATCCAACCTCAACCTAGGGCTGTTGTTCTCTGTTTTTGTGAGTTTGTATGCCTTCAGTCACGCCTGGATGTAAAAATAGCTCCTAAAGCAGATTGATTGCTAGAAAGGCATCTTGTGTTTAAAGGCTGCTTTGCAGAAAGACAGAGATATGGATGGTGTTGAAAGATTTAGCTGTTTTACCTCTCCTCCTCTTTAAGATGTGGCTTAGGTTCCTTGTGTTTTCACAGTCCATATCGTTTTATAGATTATCAAAAGGATCAGCCTTGTTTTTCTCCCACAAATGCATCAATGTGTCTTCATCCACATCGTTTTTTACTGTGCGTGCATAATAGATTCAGTGTAATCTTATTTCTTTGATACAAAAATGTATCACTGTATGAATCTTTAATATAGAGGCATAGGTTAGATCCAGACATCCATTTCTGCAGGAGCTGAAAATCTGGAACTAGACTGTCAACATTTGAGCAAAATCTCACCATTCAGCATCACTCTGGGACAAACTGCCTGCTGAAGCTTAAAAGGAGATTTCATTCCAGGGAAAAGCTAAAACATGACAGTAGTACTCCAGATAAAACACACGTAAGGCTACTTATCAGCTCAGTCGCTCATAACTGCCATTGCTCTTGGCTTGCAGAGTTTATGAACCATATTGATTGAAAATGTTTCATTTCTGCTCCTCTGCTACGAGGCAGTGTCATAGTAAATGTACCAACTATCCTGCCGATGTGAGTGAGAGTGTGATAAATGTGTGGGAGTGGCCCTTTTTTGCATGGAACACATCAGTGTGAATGTGTGCCATTACTGCAGTGAGGGTGATATGTGTATGTGTGTGTGTTAAAATGTGTGTGACGGCAATGCGTCATTCTGTGACTTGCAGAAGCCCAGGAGCTCCCTTTTGGCATCTCCCATGCTGCTTCTGTTATGCAACGCTGCTGTTTTCACACTGTTGCTCTCTCTTACACTCTTTCTTTTTCTCTTTTTCCTCCTCATCCCTCTCTACGTTGTGTTTTTGTTTGTGCACTTTATGTGCAGAATATAGAAATGTTTGGAGCCGTGGAGTTTGAATGGAATTTAGGAGATATTTTGTATCGATGCGGAGCTGAGCACTATTTTACACCGTTCGGCAGACTGCAACTTGTGGGGACTTACAATTAGTGTTTTGTTCATCTCATTTTCTTTTTTATCTTTTATTTGCTTTGTGTCAGTTTTGGTCTGTACCTTCCTTCAAAATAACTGTATTATCTCTGTGTATCTATCAACACCCACTCATTCTCTGCAGTACGCTGTCTTTCCTGGGATACAGCTGCAGTCATGCTTAGAGAAGCTTATTAGTACTTTACACCAGTCGTTTATAACCGAATTCTTTCTAAACTGGGGAGCTACTATATTACTTGTCTTATGAAGAAAAAAAGACATTCACCGATAAAATGTTTTAAAGCAGGACAGGAACTGGAACTCAGGAATAGTTGTATAAAATATCTGGTAGTTTTCAAAGCATGGTTTGATCTGCTTTGACAGCGATTGGCATGTACCTTGTTACCTTGTGATTTCTGTTTATCTCTTCTTTTATTCATACATTAGAAAAAGTTGGAAAAAAGGTTTTGGAAGAAAACACCTGTAGCTATAATTTTAGGTCAAACATTAGTTTGCTTCAACAGCGCAGTGTTGCCGTTATCAGATTTGATTCTCAAGTGGCCCAAAGAGATGTAAACAAATCCATTATCACACTAAGAATGTTACATCGTTGACCTGTAGTAGCAGTATGAAGTAGGCAGTGTTTTGTCTCAAGAACAAATATGTAAATATAGGTATGAGTACAGATATGTATATAGGTGCATTGTATATATACATGTATATATGTATATCTAGGTGTATATATATTTATGCATAGTATGTGTATATATGAATACGCATCTGTATAATCTGCATAATTCTTTCATAGCTTACTCTTTTTATTTTATTCTATTTCATTTTGTTTAATTAGTGCACAAGCCTATGTGGAGCACGTATAATTTTGTTGTACCCTGGTGTGCATTGACAATAAAGTCTATTCTATTCTCTATGACATTATACACAGCTCTACCAATGCTTTAATGTTCCACTGATCCGCAGGTGGTGTTAATACATGCAGATACTGCATGTTGCAGTGCACCAGTAAAAACAAAAAGACTGGTAGCCAATGTTAGAATTGTTTTTTATTACATTTTCTTGCTTTTAGTAAGTTACGTTCGTTCTAAATGCCCGCCAGATGATTTTTATTTGCCACGTTGCCTGGGTCACTAAAGGAAAGATTTTTTTAACTTTTTTCCAGAGAGGAGTTTTATGTCATTGCTCAGATGACAAGCTTTCATTAGTTATGCCCCTTTTCCACTGAACATTTTCATAACGGTACGGCTCGGCACGGTACGACCCTGATTGGGAGCTTTTCCATTGTGGGTTGAAGGTGGGACCCACTACGATTTTTAGGACCGGCTAGTACCTGCTTCAGAGGTGGGTCTAGTCGGGCCGAGCCGACACTAAAACGTCACATGATCAGTGCTGTCCTCTGATTGGTCAGGTGAAATTACGTCATACACGCGACGAAGCTCGGGGAGCTTTAAATAATCACCCGCCATGTATGAAAACACACCTGTGAGAGCAACAGAGAATAAACAGAATTGCGAAGATGGAAGACCAGAGAAGGAAAGCCAACCCATGGACGATGAGCGAGGTGCAGACCTTTCTGTGTGTGGTGGCCGAGGACCCCATACAGAAGGAACTGGACGGAGCGACACGAAATGAGAAGGTGTTCCAGGATGTAGCCAAGCTGATGGCTAACCATGGCTATCACCGGAATTCTCAGCAGTGCCGAGACAAACTGAAGAAGCTGAAGAGTGATTACCGGCAGGTAAAGGACCACAACAGCCGGAGTGGGTCAAACCGAAAGACATGGAAGTGGTTCGACCAAATGGACGGCATTTACGGTCACCGCCCGCCGAACCGGGGCAAGGAGAGTGTCGTGGATACGGCGACGTCTTTGTTGGAGGCGATGGAAAATGGTATGTGTTGTTCTTATCCCCTTGGTGCAACGCTTATATCTTAACAAATGCATGTTTTATATCGTAACAAATACATGTTCAGTCTTTAACTTGTGTAAAAAGTTACACAGGTGTCTCATGTAAGTTGTTCTGATGAGCTAGCAAACAACGCTGTTTTGGAAAGCTAGCACAGTGTCTCACCTATGCGGTTTACATGTATGCGTTTTGTATGTTCACACTTTTTTTATTTTTTCCCCTCAAGACTCGGTTTGTTCAACCGATGAGTGTTCGGTTGCTGAGGTCAGTGAAGATCCTCCAATCCCACAGGCTTTAGAACCGACATTGGCATCGCAATCTGAAGCTGAGGCAACAGCTGCTATCTGCATTCCACCGGCACCAACACTGGCGTCGACGCCTGTATCTGAGACAACTCCTGCTGTTTACTTTTGTACTGTCTTTTTTAATAAAGAGCTTGGTTTAACTAAACAATATGAATTGTCAACTGCATTACACATTACACTCCATTGTTGTGTTTACTTTTGACTAACCGTGGCGTGACACTTAGTAGTCGCCTGAAACTGATGTCACATTAGTGGTGACTGGGCCGACTCCGCCCACTTCCAGGTCACGGTTTGTGTGGAAAAGGAAATGGTACTGGTGCCGTGCCGTGCCGTGCCGTGTAGTGTCGCGCTATATCGAACCGAGTCAAGTAGGGATAGCTCGGCAATGGAAAAGGGGCATTAGATTAGTCATTCGGTTATGCTATACGTTGCATGTTCCCAAATATGCAAGACTCAGGTGGGGTCTGTGTGACATGTCTTCATCAGAGTGTGTGCAGAAGGATGTCTGCAGACATTGGAATTCTGCAATTTGTTGCAACCGAGCAGACTTGTTTGCTGATTTGAGTCATGGCACTCATACATTACATCTTACTGTAAGTGCTGATCTACAGGAATGCAGTGCTCCAAGTTGACAATAAAACGTTAATGGTCCAGAGTGTCTGTGTGAACATCAATAAGAGAGTGTGAATGGGCCATTAAGATCCTAGGCCGAGAAGCTGGTGTGTATTTGTAGTCAGGATTAAATTTAATCAAACTGTTGTCGATTCGGGGTGATTCTAGGTTTCTTTGTTCTTATAAACAGTTGTTGGATTTGGGGTCAGACCTGCTTGAGGGAAAATTTAGTATGTATTAACAGAATTATTGACATTGGTGATGTTGCAGAAGTGAGACAGTTTTGGCATGGTGTCTAATTTTTACATGTAAGGGACACGTCATGGAAGCTATTCTCAGCAAAATGAACAATGAAGACATTTGATGGTCACCATATTGGCCTCATGTTAACAACATCACTATAAAACAGATGATTTCTTATGACGGTTTGATGATTATTATGAACGATTTTTAGTTTTAGGGTCGGTAATGAGATCCTTCCCCAAGTGGAAGAGTTCAAGTATCTCGGGGTCTTGTTCACGAGTGAGGGACGAATGGAACAGGAGATTGACAGACGGATCGGTGCGGTGTCTGCAGTGATGCGGGCTCTGCACCGGCCCGTCGTGGTGAAGAAGGAGCTGAGCCTGAAGGCGAAGCTCTCGATTTACCGGTCAATCTATGTTCCTACCCTCACCTATGGTCACGAGCTGTGGGTAGTGACCGAAAGAACGAGATCGCGAATACAAGCGGCTGAAATGAGTTTCCTCCGCAGGGTGTCTGGGCTCTCCCTTAGAGATAGGGTGAGAAGCTCGGTCATCCGGGAGGGGCTCGGAGTAGAACCGCTGCTCCTCCGCATTGAGAGGAGTCAGATGAGGTGGCTCGGGCATCTGGTTAGGATGCCTCCTGGACGCCTCCCCGGTGAGGTGTTCCGGGCCCGTCCCACTGGGAGGAGGCCCCGGGGAAGACCCAGGACACGTTGGAGAGACTATGTCTCTCGGTTGGCCTGGGAACGCCTCGGGGTCCCCCCAGAAGAGCTGGAGGAAGTGGCCGGGGACAGGGACGTCTAGGTTTCTCTGCTCAAGCTGCTGCCCCCGCGACCCGATCCCCGGACAAGCGGAAGATGATGGATGGATGGATGGATGGATGGATTTTTAGTTAAATTTGACAGTTGCATGTTAGTGCTTTAAAGGTAGGCTACAGCTGAAAGCTTTTATGTCTTCCATTTTCAAGTCATCAACCATGGATTACATTTATTCTAACTATAGCCTCTTTACACTGTTTTAAAAAACCCTATTAACCCAGCTAACATCTGGCTTGTGAGAGCAATAGGAAAGCATTTAAGTGGAATCCAGTCCTGCATCAAATGGCTCTGTCTTTGTTGTGGAAATTTATCATCTCAGGCTCCAATCCTCATAGTTGGGAAGACAACATCTGGCTGCAGACCCTGATTTCCACTGAGCTCACTATGCTCAGGGCCACAACAGTGGGCACATCTCACTTTATCTGTTCAAAAACCCACTCAACAGTCAACAGGGATAAAAAAAATTAAAATTGTTGAATATTTTTTAGCATGTATGTGTATTTTTTTGCTATTTTAACAATCCCTAATTAATTTTCATCCAATAAATTCAAGGCCTGTTTAGTTTTCTTTTCTGGTCTTAGTGGTTGTACTTTTAGTTACATTTTGAGTAAGCAGAATGACTCCACACTCAAATCAGCTGGGAAATCATGTTGCGCTGACATTTTCATGTTGATTCCTCCACCCACTTGGATGACATAACTTACATGTTGAGTGATCCGTAATGTTCCCTGAAGGTTGTGATAATTCTTCTTGGAAATTCTTCTTCTTCAGTAACAGAAACAGATGATGCAAATTGTGATAGCTAATTACAATCAGAGATTTCCAGGATGCCGTGCACTTTATGGGTCTCTACAGTATATACTGTAAGCTATTTTAGGGGGAATTTCCCTGAACGGTCTCAGTTTCAGGGGCGAATACTTTTCAGTAAAAGAGGCCTCCACATGGAGGGAAGATTTTTTTTCTCAGCTTTTTTCCCTGCTGTACCAGTTTGCCCAAAAGCCAGTTTTCTGTGGCTATTATCAACAAGTACAATTCACCAGATGTTGATGTTTTATAGATAAACCAGTTGGTTCATCTGTTTATTTCCTGTTATAACACATGAAAATTGTGGTTTCTTTTCTCCTCTGTGTGTGGGGGTTGCTGCCATATCAACACACAAGTGCACAGAAAGACATGTACATGTGAATACATGCAAGCATATTGTTTCATTTCAGCGTGATGTCGGAAGTTCATCCTGCCAACCTTAACTGGCAGTAGCCTCATACAGATTTCACACAAATGTAACAAGGCTCACACAGATTGCCTCTCAACCACACTTTTAAAGAGTCTTAACATCTTATAACTCCATTTACCCTCCAAGTCCAGCTCCGCTACTCTGAATCTTATAAAACATTTAGAATAACTGCATGCACTTAATGCTCTTCCACTCTTCTCTTCTCTTCTCTTCTCTTCTCTTCTCTTCTCTTCTCTTCTCTTCTCTTCTCTTCTCTTCTCTTCTCTTCTCTTCTCTTCTCTTCACTCAAAGTGTACCTATTGCACAGCAGAATATTTCCTCTGGTGTTTCTAAATTGTAGCAAACCACCTTTCTGCCTGGGGTTTCTAGTTTGCCGACAGGTTTCATGTGGTGATGGTGTGGTATGGTTGAAAGTTTGACTTTTAAATGTCATGGGAGCTCATGACAGCAGACAAGGGTGGCATGGTCATTGCTGTCTCCTCCTCAGCCTTTCCTGTCATATCCACTTAGATGCTGAATGTGCCATGGAAGCCAGGGACTAAAACAAGCTAGACAAATAATTCCAACAAAATACAATTTGATCATAATTAAGCATTCTTTTCAATTCTGAATTTGTTTCTAGTCATATTTTGACATCTTCTTTTGAATATTGTTTGATAGTGTTTGAGGGTAATGCATTACTTTAACGACTTTAGTTTTGTTTAGAGATTTAATCCTATTTGACCATACACGAAATACACAAACTTTCTAATTTTCGCTTTCTTATCTTGGTAGGGAATTTTTCCCTTTGATTTGATGCATCCTAGTGGTTTTTTCGGTGAGTTTTTGATAAGTTTGTTCTCAGTTTGGCCCTTTAATAGTTATTAGGGCGCCATGATCCAGCTCATGATGTGTGACATGTTTTATTTTTTTGTGTTTTTACTTGCTATAGTTATTGCACTGCTTCTGTGCTTGTATTTTATTGCTTTAAACAAACTGAAATGTGAGCCAATTATGCAAATATTTGGAAGGGCGTGTGCAGTTCTGTGTGTTGACCGAGTTCAGTGGTTTACCCCACAATTTGAAGATTGGCTAAGCCTTTCTCAGAGTAAGATCATTTTACAGCCGGCAAGCCTCCTCCTAACATGTAATTACCTAACAGGTTAATGTCACACAAGTCCCCCCGCAGCATTCTCTCCTGCATGCTGCTCCTTCTTCATAATTCATGCACTCTAATGGATTTCTAGCAGTGAGAGAAAAACAGACAGAAGTCTTGCATCTTCCTTCATGATAGTCATTCACATATCTTGTTCTGTCAGAGAATTTAAGGGTATATTTCTGTGTCTTGAATTTATGTTTTTATATTCTATCTTGTTGTTTTCCTCCTACTACTACTTCTGCTTTGAGCCATGTGAGCTACATAACTCTGGAAATAGAAACATCTTCGGTACAGACTATTCAATGCATTATCTACATTATATGCATATTTAACATGATACAAATGTATGACACTTTATTTTGCATATTCTGTATGAATAATACAACTATGAATCCTGCCTCCTCTGACAGACAGACAGACAGACGTGTGGACGCAAAGAAAAAGCAGAGTGAAGTTAAAAGCATACTCTGCAAGCAAGTTTTCGATATCAGACATCTGAAAAGGTATCAAATGTCTTTAATAAGTCAATCTAAAAATTTTTTTTTAAAGCAGTTACAAATGCTCTTAATATGCTTTCCCTGTAACAAAAAAATCAATATGCTTGTAATGTATGAGAAAAGTGATTTCGGAGGTCCTCTGTTTCCCGTAGAATGATAAAGCATTCAAAAAGATAACTGGACAACATGTAAGACAGTGATTGACTTCTTGAGAGATGAGTGATTGAAATGTTGAGTTTTCTCCATCTTTCTGAGATTCGACAACAACAACTATTCAGAAAAATCGTAAAAAATCAAGAAAACTAAAACACTCAGCAAGTCTGTCTTCATTCATTAAGTGAAACTGCAGACGTGAGCTTTTCCCCTGAGCCTACACTAATTACCATATCACTGGAGGTCATCTTGGGTCATATCATTCCTCAGAGAAACTACTAATCACACCCGAATAGACACTCGGTTCATCCAGTGCTGTGATTAAGGCTCAGACTAGTCAGACAGAGCAGGGGGAGCCAGTCAAGCGCTTTGGCTGCAACAGTGACACGGCGTTGGTGCAATGCAGGAAAAGTCTATTTTTGGAGGGGTTGAGCAACAGAGCTGACACCATGGTTAGGAATGGAAGCGCGGAGAGCATTGGATGGGGTCTTTGCAGAAAGTGATGGCATAAGAGTGCGTGCAAGCCATAGATCTGCACAATAGAAATCCAAAACAGTTTTCAAAACATCTGTGCAAAGTGTGTATTTAGTCACTTTTTATCTGCTTCTGTAATGTGTTTAAAGCTGGGAGGAATGTCTTCAAATAAGAAAACCACAACAGATACGGTAAGCGGAACCAAACATTTTACATGAAGCTATTGTAGGAGTAGACAGAATCTCGAATTTGATCACGTTTTACATTTGAATCATATCTGATTCTTTAGCTGTTGCAATTGCACAGATATTATTTCGCAGACATAAGTATACAATGGCATCACATGTTTTTTGCAAAACAGCTCCAGACTGAGGCAAAACATACATTAAATACATTTTCAGGGAAAAATAAGCATCCTTTCAAAATTTGGTGTTCGTCGCTAAATCTGAAGCAGCACAACATGATAACTAGAATTGTATTATAATGAACTGAACTGAATTATAAGGAGTCCTTGGAATTTATAGTGGATACAGTCTGACTGGTGAGCAGTGAAATTTTATAACTCTCTAACTTGTGTGCTTTCAGAGTCAGCAGCTTCCAAAAAGCACTCACCCCTGCAGGGTGAGTGGGTGAGCTTAATTTGATGGCTTGGGTACAAAGCTCTTGTTGAAGTGTGCAGTGGCGCTCTGATGGGAGCATTTGAAAAGAACAATTGACAGGACACTTTATAGTAATTGTCATCTTTAGCCAGTGCCTGTACATGTACAGGTCACTGTGTGAACCCGATAAGTGCATCGGTTGCCATGAAGTCAATGAGGCTGAAGAATATTTTAAAAAATGCTTCACATAAGAACCTAACATATGTGCCGCTATGCTTCATCTAGTTGAAACAATTTTAGAGTTGGATAATCTAAAAAGAGAGGGAAAAAATGTGTTTACCATGTCTTCATAATAAACTCTAACTGCTATAAATAGTTGTTTCACATTTGGTTTATAACAGATCACAGTGTTTGCTATTAATACTGCATTTATCTCTTAGCATCTCAATTTCTCAGAGATGTAAACAAAGAAAAAGGGCATGTTACTGCTTCTGTAAAACTCAGGATTTTTAAGAAAAGATGTTTGGCCAATTGCAAATAAAATTCGAACTGGGTGCCTCTTCCTTGGCTAAATTAGTAAAAGTGAGTTGGAGCAGCAGGAAAGAAAGCACATGCCAGCCGGCACAAGCTGTGGAACACAGAAGTAAACCCCAATTCCAAAAGAGTTGGGATATTGCTGAGGCACACATTAAAAACAGAATATGAAAATAAGAATAAGTGGTTCTAAAATTATCAGCTGGAAGAACATGTAACTAAATAGATCAACTGACAACAGTTTGGTAATATGATTGCATATCAGAGGAGCCGCTTAGAGAGGCAGAGTTTCTTAGAAGTAAAGATTGACAGAAGTTCAGCAATCTGCATCTAAAAAGCAGACATGATTCTGTCATAGAAATCACTGCGTGGGCTCAGGACAACTTCCAGAAATCATTGTCTGTGAACACAGTTCACTATGCCATCCACAAATGCAGGTTATTATTCAAAGAATAAATCATTTGTGAACATGATCCAGAAATGTTGGCATTTTCTCTGCACCAACGCTCGTTTAAAAAATCTAAATTTGAAATTAGTCGTGCATGCCGTTCCTAGACCTTTTATCAATAGCAAACATGGTGCATCATGAAATGCAAAACATGACAAAGAAGACCGCCAGAATCTTGTATTGAACAAAAATGGGACAATATTTATCTTCCAAAGATCTAGTAACTGGTTTCCCCAGTTTCCAGACATTAAAAGAGAAGGAGCTGCTACACACCGGTAAACATGGCCCTTTCCCTTTTTTTTTTATTTATGTCAAGTGTAGCTCAGCCTGGCCTGGCCAGACACAGATGTGACACACAGAGAGCAAAGTGGAGAGAGCAGACAGAGATTTGGAGTTATTGCTTTGTTTTATAGTCCTTACACCCTGTATTCTATTATTTGCTAGTGGCTACTAGGATTGGGTACTGAATTCTGTACTTTTAATGGCACCAATCAAATTACGCTGAAACCAGCGAGCACTGATTTATATTTAATCAATTGATGCCAAATTTCAGTAGATGAGAGCTCAGTACCCATTATGTTAGAGAGATAGAGAGAGAAACTGCTGCTTGTTAGCCCAGATACTGTAGGAGCAATGCAGGGTTTCCATCCTTGCATCCATTTTTATTTGCGAGGGGTCGCTAAGTTTGACTCCCTGTACTTTCTCTCTAATATCCCATGAAACAGATTTGGACAGAACTGCATCATGACAGTTTTTTTAATCCCCTTTGCACACATGCACCTTCATCTTAGCGCTCTATTAACCTTTCGCATAACTTCATAATGCATTTTACATACACCTCATAAACCCATATTCACATTATTATGTATTTTAAAGCAAGTGAGGCAAACTTGACAAGCTTGAAGTCCTTTATGTTAACTCCTGAAATAAATTCTTCATTATTGTTATTATTTTTTTTTTTTATCACATAGAGAGTTAATTACTGAATGAACCAATGTGTGTTATACTGGTTCAAATGTAGACAGTACCAGACCATATTGGCTACGCACCCACTGCCCAAAGACTGCAGTCCAAAAACAATCTTGTGTATAAGAAAATAAGAAAGACTAAGAAAATATAGAGTGCATTGTTTCTTCAGGGAAATAAACTACACAATTCTTGTGGGTCAGAAGTGGTGATTGAGAGGGATTAGTTTCATATGAGTCAAGTTTTGCTTAGTCTACCTTTAAACCCATTAGAGTTTTATGTACTGGCAACAAGAATCTACAGTAAGTTAAGCACATGTTTAACACCAGACTACTGTTGATGTTGGTGTCGTCACTTAAGCACAGTAAAAGTTTAGATTTCTCTTACTGTGTAATAGGATAATGATGGTATCAGGGAGAAGAGCAGAGTTGATTGCACTGGCTTTTATTGAGAGCCATCCTCACCAGATGGTGTCAGAGTGAAGATTGCCTGTTGTTATAGAGAACTGATATTTCAGGAACGTTCCGATCCGTACCTTTCTCTCAGAAAACTGCCTCATGAAGCACTGAAAGTAGATATCACTGTTTTCAATGTGGATTTTTAGTTGGATATAGGTGACTTTAGCCATGGTGTCATGTATGTATCATGGCACCTTATAAACCTTACTAAATCAAGGCAAGGCAAGACATCTTTATATATATAGCGCATTTCATGCCACAGGCAACTCAATGTGCTTTACATAAAGATAAGGCATTTAAAAGATAAAAATTAAAACACAGTTAAAAGCGATCAAAGAAGAGGGGGGAAAAGAAAAATATAAAAAATAATCATTAATTAATTAATTTAAAACTGAAGAGTGCAGATAAAACACTTTCAGGTGTCATATGCACAGCTTAATAGAACTGTTTTCAGCCTGGATTTAAACATTGTCAGAGTTGAGGCCTGTTTCACATCTTCTGGAAGACTGTTCCAGATTTTAGGAGGATAAAACTGAAACGCAGCCTCACCTTGTTTAGTCCTGACTCTGGGCACCAGCAGGAGACCCCTCCCTGAGGTTCTCAGAGCCCGAGTTGGTTCATATGGCACTAACATGTCAGAGATGTACTTTGGCGCTTGACCATGAAGAGGCTTGTACACAAGCAGAGCTGTTTTAAAGTCTATTCTCTGAGCGACAGGAAGCCAGTGCAGAGACCTGAGCACTGGACTAATATTGTTGTATTTCCTGGTTCTAGTCAGGACTCGAGCAGCAGCGTTCTGGACGTACTGCAGCTTTCTTACAGCCCGTTTAGAGAGCCCAGTGAGCAGGCCGTTACAGTAGTCTAACCTGCTGGAGACAAACGCATGGATCAGTCTTTCTAAGTCTGATTTAGACACTATTCCTTTGATTCTGGCAATGTTTTTTAGATGGTAAAAAGCTGCTGATGTTACTGATTTAATGTGGCTGTTAAAGTTCAGGTCTGAGTCCAATATTACCCCAAGATTTCTAACTTGATTATTAGGTTTAAGAGAGAGAGTCTCAAGGTGACTAATAACACTTCATCTTTGTTTCTGTGGGCCACAGACAATGATTTTAGTTTTGTCTGAGTTTAGCTGGAGGAAATTGTTTTGCATCCACACACTGATCTGTTCGATGCAGTAACACATTGGCCCTCATTTATCAAATTTGCGTAAGACGAAAAACATGCGTAGGTCGTGTGTACGTTCTTTTCTGCGCAAAGGTTGGCATTTATCAAATCCATCGTGAGCGCAGGAAAGATGAAATCGCCACGACAGGTCTGAAGCCGTGTACGCACTTTTCCATTTTGACTTGCGGTGACTGCAATAGCATACATAAACAGCAGCGTCACTAGTGCGTGCCTCATGAGTCGCAACAAATCCCTAGGTTAAAATTACAGACTTATCACTTCAAAGAAGGCCCATGTTTTACTTGACTTCAACATAAATGGACCCCATACCCAGAGATCCCTACCACCAGCCTGCACAGCCAAGAGCGCTCAGGAGGAGAGAGGAACTTATTCAGCGATTCTGACTTTTGGTAAGCATTCTGTTATTCAAGGAAAAAAGACGTAGCTCCGATCAGGCCAGCCACCCTCTCCTCCAAGGCACTCAAATCCAAACCTGGATCGGAGCTCCCCCCCCCTGTTTGTGACATGCTGCGTCGGAGAGCTCTTCTTTGGTGGCAAATTTCATATCGGACCACTTCTTCCTGATCATATTGGAGAAAAAGTAAAACATCGTTCAATTTTAGATTTCATTTAATCTGGAGTTTAGCACATTTTATTGACCATCACAGTAGGGGAAAATACATAACTCGTCCGGTCTGCGATTTACATCGCCAACGCTGTTGACAGCGTTTTTTTGCCGCCTTTCGTCTATCCATGTCGCAAATTCTAGAGGTGCGGCCTTTTGTAGAAGGCGTGGTTAGGATCATTACGATGGATTTCAGCTGCCGGATTTATCAACAGCCGCTCGGTCTTACGATGGGATTGGTGTGGTACGCATGTTCTGTAAATCTCACTTGAGCCTCTGCGTACGACGAGTTCTCCGCTCATATCAACGATGCTTTCTACGACGGCTTGATAAATGAGGGCCAATGTATCTACAGAACCGTGTTCTCCTGCCATCAGTGACACGTAGATCTGAGTGTCATCTGCATAGTTGTGGTAGGACACATTATAGCTGCGTATTAGCTGGCCTAATGGAAGCATGTACAGATTGAACAGCACGGGTCCCAGGATTGACCCCTGGGGAACCCCACAGGTCATAGCCATTTGGTCTGAGACACAATTACCAATTTCAACAAAATATTTCCTGTCCTCCAGATAGGACTTGAACCAGTTTAAAGCACGACCAGAGATTTTCACCCAGTCTTCTAACCTCTGTAATAAGATCGCATGGTCAACTGTGTCAAAGGCAGCACTCTGGTCCAGCAGAACTAAGACTGTGACTTTACTTGCATCTGTGTTCAGGCGGATGTCATTTGTCACCTTGATCAGAGCTGTCTCAGTGCTGTGGTGGGGCCTAAAGCCTGATTGGAAAGTATCAAAAGCATTGTTACTAAGTCACTAAGCTGTTGGTATACAACTTTTTCTAGGACTTTGCCTAAGAATGGAAGTTTTGTTATGGGCCGGTAGTTGTTCAGTACTGTGGCATCAAGATTGCTCTTCTTTAGAAGGGGTTTAATGACAGCGGTTTTTAAGGCCTTTGGAAATGTTCCAGTATGGAGTGAGATATTGACTAGATGAGCGAGTTGTGGTAACAAACTGCTCAGCACAGACTTTAGGAATCTAGTGGGCAACTCATCAAGGCAGCACGTTGATGAACTCAGATTGCAGATGGTCTCTTCGACTGTTTTGTCAGTAACAGGTGTGAAATGTGTCAGCTCTAGGTGTCTAGCTGGCTGCAGAGTAGTTATTTGTGTTGTGGAAATTATTGCATTTTTAATGCCTTGAACTTTGTCATTAAAAAATGTTGCAAACTCATTACACTTGGATGTAGAAATGAGTTCTAAAGGCAGTGAAACTGGAGGGTTTGTTAATCTGTTTACTGTAGCAAACAGGACACGAGAGTTGTTACTGCAGTTTTTGATGATTTCAGAAAAATAACTCTCCCTTGTTCTACGCAAAGTCTGGTTGAACACACATAGCTTTTCTTTGTAAGTCTCATAATGAACCTGGAGCTTTGACTTGTGCCATTTCCGTTCGGCTCTCCGGCACTCCCTTTTCTGTGCCCTGACCGACTCTTCTTTCCTCCATGGCGCCCTTTGCCTACTTTTAACCATTCTAACCTTGAAATGGAGCAATGGTATCCAAAACATTTAAGAGACTTGATGTGTAAGAGTTCAACAGATCATCAATTTTAGAACACGGGGTGTTCTCAAACCTAATCATTTCCATAAACTGTGTCCCTGTTCTGTCATTTATGAGTTCCCTGAACAACTGCAGACCCAGCTGCTGGTTTGGGTATAACAGACAGGTCAAAGAAAACACAGAAATGATCAGATAAAGCAACATCGACGACATTCACGTTTGAAATAACAACACCCCTTGAAATGAGCACATCTAGAGTGTGCCCTCTGTTGTGGGTGGGCTCAGTCACATGCTGAGTTAGACCAAACATTTCAAGGACAGCAATGAGCTCTTTAGCTTCCTTGTTATGGGCTACATCCACATGCACATTCAAGTCCCCTGTTATGACTAAACAGTCAAAAGCAGTGCACACAATTGAAAGTAGTTCAATAAAATCATCAATAAAACAATTCTGTGGTGGTTTATAAATGGTGATATAAAGTATGGAAGATCGTTTTATCTCCATTTTGAATGAAACATACTCAAATGATGAAGAAAACCCAAATGACAACTTGTGGGTGGGTATATTGTCCCTGAACATGGCACAAACACCCCCACCCCTCTGGTTTTCTCGTGTTTCAGACACAAAATTGAAATGAGGTGGACTAGACTCAATCAGGACTGCATTTGCTGTGTTTTTGTCGAGCCATGTCTCAATTAAAAACATAAAATCAAGATTTTGAGAGGAAATAAAACAATTTATCAGGAATGATTTGTTACTTAAAGATCTGACATTGAGTACTGCGTGTTTGAGATAGTTGAACTGGATGCTGTGTTCTTGCAAGGGATGTGGATAAGATTTCTCTGATTGGACAGTCTGATTGTCCCTCTCTTCACTCTTCACTCCAGGGGCTCGATGGTTCTTTGAGGATAGAATTCTTGATCTTGCCATGTTTGGCGTGAGAGGAACCATTTTAATCCCTGATTTTACCAAGCTTTCAAGGTGATCAGGAAATCTCCTGGGTGACGGTGGAGACGAGAACGATGGTGAAACATCTCTGGAGGGTGTAGATGCAGCAGGTGGGTCCCAGGCCTGTGGTGAGGCCCGTGGTGAGGGCGATGGTGGAGCTGCTGAATCCTGTGTTCAGGATGCTGGAGGTGTTGCTGTGGCTGCTGTGGCTAAATCTTTTGATGGGTCCTTGGGTGGCGAGGCAGGAGTTCTTCTCTCACTCCTCTTCTCTCTCGGCGGCAGCACAGGACCCGGTCCTGGCCCAGGCCCATTCTGATGCCTCAGAGCGTGGAGGAGATTATCCGTCAGTCATCTCACTCCACCTCTGTTCAGGTGTGGGCCTTTTCTTTGAAACAGATCATCTCTTTGCCAGAAAAGATTAAAGTTCTCAATGAAATGAGGTCCTCTGGACTCACAGACTTTGGACAGCCATGTGTTCAACTGAAGCAGCCGGCTGAATTTGTTGATCCTCCTGTTGATGTTTGGGAGAGGTCTACTTATGAATGTTGGTATTGTCACTTTATCAAGACTCTCAAATAGTTTCTCAAAGTCTTTTTTTAAGATTTCAGACTGATCACCCCTTGGTGTTTTGCCAGTACCTCAGGTAGTAATCTTGTGATGTCAGAGACAGTGGCACTTGGATAGCTGCATGTAACCATTCTGTTTATGTTTATATTAAATATGGCTCCGTCTCCAAGCACAAGAGTATCTTTGACCTTGACACACGGCACAGTTTCTCTGTACATCTGCTGCTTTGTACCGTCTCTCTGTCTGTTACACTCAGTCACATATGGCTCTGACAGTGGTAAAAATCTGTTTGTTAACTTTATTCCGGGTGATGTTACATATCCTCTGTTGATACCAACAGTTTGACGTTTCTTCGGCTTAGCACCAAGTCCATCATACGTGTCTTTACAGAGTCTTGGAAAAGACACAGTATCATTTAGCTTTAAGTTGGAGGTAGCAGTTTTTTCACCCTTTCCTTTGGAAGTAAATGTGGACTTCTTACCACTGGATTCCATTGGGAGCATTTCATGAAGTCCCATTTCAGTTTCTAAGGCAAAAATCCTTTCTTGTAGCGTCCAAATTTCTTGTTGATAAATCCGACAGCTTTCACAGGGCATGTTGAAAGGATTGTAGTCGCTGGCTCGTCAGATAAGTTGTAAAAAGAATAAAAATGATTAAAAAAAGTCTTGGTTCACTTAAAAGAAAAAGAATAAAATTATATCCAAGACTTGTGGAAAGAAGTAAAATGATTTAAAAGCAAATAAAGCGGTGAGCAGCAGGAGGAAGCAAAGACACGTCTGGACTCTTCAGAAGCAGAAAGCTTCACAGTCTAGTTTATCTTTATCTGGAGCTGCTGTTTTTCTAGCTGTTTGATGCTCTTTTGTATTTGATCCCACACACAATAGCTAATGCAGCAAACGTTCTCCATCTACACAACTAACAGCTGCGGCTCCGTTGTAATGCGGCATATGAAAAATAAAAACACAAAAACATAATAAGTCCCTTCCTTCTGTCTTTTG
The DNA here is from genome assembly GCF_027942865.1 of Odontesthes bonariensis. Classification (NCBI taxonomy): domain Eukaryota; kingdom Metazoa; phylum Chordata; class Actinopteri; order Atheriniformes; family Atherinopsidae; genus Odontesthes; species Odontesthes bonariensis. Next base: position 19,034,948 of record NC_134511.1, read on the forward strand.
GCCTCATTAAAATCAAAGAGTCAGAAAAACCTCTCCACTCCACCAGTGAGTAATTTTTAGTCCACTTAAACATTCTTCACATTCTACAGAGTGGCCCCTTGAAGGCCTCATGTCCCCATTAGATGTGGGAATCTAATTACAAATATCTGATTTGAAGGGGGAATGAGTTAACCTTTGCTGAAATGCCACTGCACAACCATCTGTGAATGGCAAGGAGGAGGACCAGGCCCAAGGCATTTCCAAAGTGACACACAGAATGATAGACAGTTGGCCTCCCTCGTGGTAACAATGTGCACCAGGCTCAGCTTTCTCTCGGTCTCTGGAGAGATTTCTTTTCCTATTTGAATGTAAAATATCTAGAATTTTTATGTTAATGTGATGATTGAGTAGCTGCACTAGCAAATGTGTTTGCTGATATATATTTGATTCTCCTCTCAATTTGCTTATCCACAGCAACTTTATAATAGGATTATTTGTTTAAACACAAAAAGTCATACATCGATTTTGTTGTTACAAAGCTTAGCCCACATTTCTTGGCAGGCTTTAAAATCTCAAGTTTATACGTCTTGCAAACTGCAGGAACTGACGCTTGCTGCTGAGATGATATGCTGGAACAGTTTTGTGATTTAACTCTAGAGGTTGTTCAACCTGTGTTCTCAGGACAATTGATCTGCAGAAAAAAATGAAGAAAAGTACTCTGCTAAATGTCAGGACACATGAAATCGATATGTACTTGTTCCGCCGTGTAATCCGGCCCCCTCCCCCTGATGCCCAGTTACAGAGACAGCTCACTAATGTAATGGAAAAAGCCTCCTGATTCAAATATGATGTGTTATTTTGTAGATGGAAAATACATCGTTCTGTTTACAAGCAGGGGTCACAGATGATGATACGTTAATACTGTTTCAGTACTTTATGGCTGCAATATGTTATCATGTTCACTGTGTTGGGCACATATTGTTGTTTCAAGGATTCTTTGTCCCTGCGTCATGGTTGCATTTAGTTTATTGTTCATAAATCTAAGCTTTCGCTCATGTACTTTCAACCCTATGTCTTGTTTTGGTCTGCAGGTAATGTGATTCTTTCTTTTTTTTTTTTAAAGAGATCCAGTTCAATCTTCTCTCTCCATCTCACTATCATCTGCCCCTCTTTTGCTTTCTATACAACACTCGCTTTATTTTTTATCCTCTCACCTCCACTCTTTTTCAGGTTGTGGGATTAATCGTGACAGCTCACCAGTGTTGAACAGAACCATTTCCAACAACAAAGCAGGGATTTAGATTATGCAATAGTGCACACATGCACACACATTTGCACTGGGACATACAGTGTATACTCTATTATTAGAATTCTGGCCCCAGTTTCAGTTTGTATGCATAGTACCTGAAACAATATGATCAGAGGCAGATGGAGAGTAAATGTTTTTCTAACATGAATAACAGGTCCTATGGTGTTCTTTAGCTGTTTTCTTGTTTAACCTTTAAAGGCTCCTACATTGAATTTTTGCTTCCTGTCGCAACTTAGGCTGCCAACGCTCAAAGTACCAACATCTCCTCAAAGAGTCAAATCTCTGTGTTAATTTTCCCCTAAAGCAGCTTCCTTGATATCCAAAACTCCTCCACCCTCACGGGTGTAGCTAAAGGTGCAGCCTCTCCGAGGCTGTGAGGTGGTTTGACTTTTGGCAGGGGTTAAGAAGCTGCTGACGTGTATGCTGGGCAGGATGTGTGCAAGAAGCAGTGCTGGATCCTGTTTTTCAGACCGCAGTAACTGAAGCTTTGGCTTTTAATTTAGAGCTCCCTAACACACACTTACGCGGAAACACACAAATTTAGTGTGCCAACCCCAACCTTGGGTTATAATGTCAAATACCCAAATTGATCTGTGCACATAAAGTCACTCACACACATGAAATGTAGATGTGCTGTGATCTGTCTTATCCTCGTTATGAAGTAGATTTACAAGAATGCATGACCTTTACTCCTTGTCGTTTTTGTGTTTTTCCAAAAGCCACCGGTGTAAAAACAGAAGAATGCATTACAACGCAGTAAGAGAAATTACATCCTGTATAACAGGTTCCTTGATACATACATACTGTGATGGGGCTTGTGCTGGCTTTCACAGTCACACACACCAACTATGTGTTTTACATACACTCACATGAGCAGGGAAAATAAGGCATTTGCTGTGTGGTTTGAAATGTAATGGTTCACTGGCAGGCATGCAGACTCCACAGACAGATGGGTTGTGCTTAGAGAAGCAAAAACAAAACACAAACTGACAGAGCTACAGCAACACTTATTGTCATGACAAAGGAGGGTTATAATACAGGCAAACACACATCAATCAAGGAAAGAGAAGTGGGGCAAGAGATTTGAGGGGACAAACTTCTGCCATCACCCTTACCCTTATTACACTATGGACTGAGGCATTCTGTGCACTAATTTGTGTATGCAAATTGTATTTGTGCAGACCTGCTCCTCTGAATGAAGTCTTAAGAGGATCAATAGGTTTAGCTAACTGAGTACAGCAGGCACACCTATTACAGAGTCAGGACATCCCACTGACTGGAGGGAGGGAGGGAGGGAGAGAGAGACGATCAGCCGCGAGACAGAGAGCAGGAGAGAAACTGAAGAGACGCTTCACTGTTTTGTTTTTCTCCCTCCCTTCTTCCTCACTTCCCTCCCTGGGAGATTGTGACAGGGCAGAACAGAGAGGCAGACACAAAATAAGAGAGACAAAGAGAGCAGAGCCAAGAGGATAAAAGCAAACCTGTGACTCTGTGCCTAACATGCTCTGTCATGCTGGTGTGACTACCGCTCCCTCTCCAACCGGCGTTGTTGACTGTCAGGAAAAAGGAATGTTTACCAGAGGAATGACTCCATGAACCAGTTCAACATGTGGATGTGGGACAGCAATTTCCAAACCTTCGCTGGTAGGATCCCACGGAAAAAAGAGCAGCAGCCGGAGAGCTTAGCTGGTCCTGTTGGGTGGCCGCCTGTGTGCTCGCACTGCTGACACTCTCACTTTGAAACTGACTTCAAACAAGGCTCAAGTCTTGCACTACCTTACAGTTTTTACTTTTTTAGTCACCACGTTTATTGGAATTTTTATTTTCTTCTGGAATTCAATGGATTTTATGGAGCTATATCGTTTTTTTTTTTTGCCTTGTTAGAAAGAAACTGAAGCATTTTGTTATGATGCTCTAGGACCAAGTAAGTGAAGCTAGAAGTTCTTCCCTGGAGGACCAGTCTGAATGTACGCATCACAGCAGTGGACTTTTACAGTACGATGGACCACTATATTATGTACTGGACCCTGCAGACACTGCCCCACAGTGTCTGCAGATAGATTACTTAATAGATAGGGGGGCTCACAGGGTGAGAGGTTAACAGAAAGGGGAATCAGTCCAGACAAAGCTTTGCTATGAAGCCTGGACGATGCCCAGGTGTTTCCAGCGATAGGTCCATGATGCATCTCAGCCATTTTCCCTTTAGAAGGCACTCCTGGATATGGTGAGTATTGCTTGTAGTAATGATAGAAGTGATTTTTTTTTTTTCTTTTCACGGAATTACTGCTGTCATTTAACTATATTTATGACTTAATTTCAAATAAGAAAATTGTCACTGGCATGAATTTTGATTTATTCTGTTTTTTGTTTTCATGGTATTAGTTAGAGTTCCCCCATGGCTGGCCCTGCCCAGTGTAATTTTTTTTTCTCGAGCTCAGCTCAGATGTATTCAGGGATATTTATTGTTAAATGGGCCAGACATTTCCTGTCATTTTCTCCCACACTAAATGCTTCAGTTGATCCATAAACTCGAGGGCAGGCCAGAAATAGCAAGCCAAGCACACAGAGGTGTTGTAATACTGAGACTGCTGTTAAAGAGGTGGAAAATGATTTAGGTTGAAGTGCTGGGTTGTTGGATTCTGCTGTCCTGTTTTGATTAGTGATAGATAGACTTGGTTTATAATGGGAATAGTTGTCTCTCTCCTTCTATGTTATGAACTGGGAGGGACCCAGAGGAGTCAGTGATGTCATCAGAAGGGGTTGCTGGGATGTGGACAATGTTTGTATTCCCAACAAAATTTTCCAGTGGGTTCAGTTTTTCACGCTGATCAGGCAAAAAAGAAATGTAGTCAGTTGACATTGCCTTAAACAACTGGATGCCCCCTGTCTAACAAAGCTGTCAAATATCATTTGTTAACATGCCCTTCCCTGTCGTTAAACACCTCTCATGCAAACACAGACTTCATTTTACTACACATAAGCAAAGTCTCACCTACATTTTGTTTTTCTTTCATGCATAAACAGCTGTGGGCCTCTGGATATTCTCTATATTGTTTATATCGTGCTGAATGCAAAGCACAGAACTGTACACTGTTTTATCAATTCCAATGACTTTACTCTTTACAATTGTGTATGATGCATTAGAAGGCAGGAGGATATGAAAACATCTCTAGATTTGATACAGGCTACTTTATGGATTTGGCACAAATTCCACTTGTTGATTCAATTGATGCATCTGCTCATATTGCTGAAAAGAAAGACGTATTATAATGCCAGTAAGTATATTTAAGTGTTGAATCCAACATCACTTAGCAAACTGAGTAAATTGTTGGTGTGAATATTTTATGCAGTGGCATTAATTAGCTTTTCCAGCCAGTGAGCTTCAGAGAAGTGAATGGAAGACGGATTCTATACAGGCACCATGGAACAGACGAAAACATATGTAAGCAAGTCCCCGCCGCTCAGAGTGCTCGCATGTGAACACATACAGAAACAGGGTTGGCCTTAGGAAGTTAGGAAGTAGAACACAAAGGTAATATTCTTGATTATCATAGGAATTATTTTACCTTTAACAAACATTGACATCAATAAAGTCTTCCCTTGATGCCGTTTTTTCTTGTTTAAATTCCCTTTAAAAAAAACTTGCTAAGATGTGACTCACAGCATGCTGGAATGTATTGTGCTGCTGAATTGGATGAATGTTGCAAGCATAGTTATAATGTTAGAACAACAATTCAGGGCTGTCATAGTTGTCAGATTTGAGCATTGGTCTCTGAAAATGGGAGATCCGCCTGTCAGAGTCCATTTAAACCCCATGCAAGATTCTTTTTCCTTTCTGTCTTTACACAGCAATTTTACGTACCACATGACTAAGTTTGTGTGTGTGTGTGTGTGTGTGTGTGTGTGTGTGTGTGCGTAGGAGCAAAGAGGAGCTTTCAGGAGGACCTGTATTATTCATTGCACCTTGATAATGGACTCATCCTCCTCTCTCTGTACCAGACCTGTATAGCACTGAGAAAATCAGCCTCATAAAGATTACAAAAAGATGAATATATTTCTAGCAAAGATATGTACATGCACTCTCCCACTCATGAACACAAAAGTTGAACCTTTTGAAGACTAAAAATAACACATTTGAGATTGTTAAGCTCAGATGGCCATGACACTTTTGCCATTCAGGAACATACACTCTTTTAGTATCTCAGCAGATATCGCAGCTTTAGTCTATTGCTGTTATTTTTTACTCTTTATTCATTTGCTGGATTTCATAAAATTGACCCCAAAATGCTTCTGAAAGCCAGCTAGACAGTTGGCAATCAAGCAATGCTATACAAAGAATCTGTAAATTAAAGTTAACATGATAATTGATCACCAAATGTTAAGATAATATAACACAAAAGGCAGTTACTCCTGAAAACTCATCAGCATGGTAACATTACTGCAGATTTAAAGCCTGGTTCAAAAGCAGGTCCCAAATTTCATTTCGAAAAAAGTCAGAGACCATGCCATTCCTTTGTACTTTTTGGGGACACAATTCAACATTTTAAGAAAAATTGAATGGGGATCCCTGTTATCAAACTGGATACAAGAAAATAAATGAAAATAAATCTTTGGTGTGAGGAGGCGCAGCTTTGTTTAAAGTTTTACAAACAAGACTTTTAGAATCTACTCTACAAGATACACGCTGCCATTACCGTGAGAGCCTTCTTCTAATTTTAGTAGAATTTGGTAACAGTTTTTTTTTCAGTAGACCTTTTACATCCAATGAAAAGTGAATCTGATAGTCTAACCGGTTAGTAACAAAAGTGTCCATTAGCATTTCTCTGAGTTATAAAAGGTTATCACTTCAGTAATAATCTACTGACAAAAAGGACGCTTTAATTATCTTGCTGAGATGAGAATTGAGATCGAGGGATTAAAATAATTCCCAAGTTGCTGATTTGTGTTATAATCAGTTTGATAAACCACCAAACACTTAGTTCAGTTTTTCACTTGCTGCTTTGGGTCCTATTGAATGTTTTATTATATTTTAGTTTTGCAATAATGTGAAAGAAGCAATCCGAGCCTGCAGCACAATAGGGTCATTTGTCAACGCAGAGGGGTAAAACTGTGTATTGTGCACGGAATTGACAGTGATGGTGAACAATGCTAAACAAGATCAGACATGACCAATGGGCTGTATGGATAATTTAATGTATATTAGCTTTCAGCTATGGGCACTTTTTTGCCCACATTTTTATGTTGTATGTTGCCCTCAGCCCCGCAATGAATAAACTGAGATGTATGATTGTCTAAACTTCATTAAACACTAACCAGAAAGGAGATGAAAAGTGTGTGTAGTAATCCAATTAAGTGAATCCAGTGCCTCAGAGATCAGGAGAGGGAATAGGCAAGACTATATTTAGAACAAAGATTGCAGATGCTTTGCTGCATGTCTTTTCTCTCTCCCTATCCACCACTAAACATTGGAGCATGTGTGTAGTCACTGGATAAGAAACGATTTAAAAAGGATATTTTTGTAGATTTTATTAAAGGTTTTGTAGAATATCAAGTCTCATTCTCCCAGCTCACATTCTCCTCCTACCTCCCTTGCTTTCAGTGGCCTCATAGGTGGCTACCTCAGATGCATTTTGTCCATATGATAACAAGACAACTGTCATTTTTTACGGTTGCACATTGTCTTTGATTCTAGTGCTGCTACTCAGTCTCAGCCAAACTTTAGATTGCTTCCTATCAGTCTTAGTCACTTTGTAGGTACCAAGGCAGAGATTTTAGAATGTGCTTTTTGGAGACAGCAGAGACTTGCTGACAGTTTTAAGAAGACCCAGTCATTAGTCATTGTAGTCCCAGAGAACCCCAGCACTTACTGTGTAATCGTGAGTGTGTGTACAAAATACAGATCTTCTTCTCACTTCCAGCATCAATCTTCGCCATCCTGCTGTGCAGGAGGATGCTGACATCCTCAGCCTTATTAAGGGGGCTCCCCATTCACTCCCCCTGAATAAGGCCACACAGTCTAACACTTCTTCCTTCTTAACACTTTTTCTTACACTTTGTCTTCTCACATAAACCTGGCTGCTTTGTGAGTGTGCACAATGAATGAAATGATGGATATCCACACTGGGTTTGCACACTATGTATTGATTCTTTCTGTGCTTTGCAGTCCAAATAAAAAATGACTGATGGGAGCGCCATATAACTCAACTGATTGAGCAGGCGTCCTATGTACAGAGGCTGTGGTTTCTGGACGCAACCGGCCCAGGTTTGATTCCCATCCTGGAGCCCTTTGCTGCATGTATTCTCCCACTCTCTCTGCCCTCTTTCCATTCTACCCACTCTTAAATCCTTGCAAGTCGCTTTGGATAAAAGCGTCCGCTTAATGCATAAATGTAAATGAATAAAGACCACTCGTGCCCCAAAAAGCTCTGCTGTGATAATGCAGCTTTCATGTACAGTATATATGAGTGGGCTTGGATAGAGTCTTTGTGGCAGAAATCTGTTTGTTTCTCATTCATGCTGCCAGTTATGTTTTGATTGGCATTACATAACCCAGTTGGGAAAAAAAAGCTTGGATTTGATAGGAGCATTAGTGAATTCTTGTTCTGCTTATTTTTAAACCTGAATTCTAAACATGTGCTTTGCTGCAGGCTCTCTTTTGATTGAATTCAAAATTGATTTTACTTCTGTTTAACCATATATCAAAATGGAAAAGCAGATCCAAGTGACAAACTCCATGTCAAAAACGTTGCCGTGTTTGTGAAACTGAACTGGTTGCATTTTGAGCTGATGTGGAAGTGGGGTTTGCATGGTATGGGTAATCACTGGGATATCAAGATATTAAGTGGAAGCTGGTAACCCCAACTTTTCCAAGAGGCGGTGCACTGTTAAATTGATTATTAAGCCACTTGAGGCATAACAGACACATTCTTGCTGTCGTGCTTGAATTTCTTAGTTTGATAGTTTAATCTGCACACAAGGATAGCACGCACTGCTTTTGAGACAAAGACTCTACAGTTTCACCTTCTCTATGTTGGGGACATTTCATTTGCCTTTTTTTTAATTGTTAAATGATCAGCTCATCATTTTGCACCTAATTTTTCCTGTCATCTTGCTGTTAGTCTGTATTTGTCTAAGCAACGAGTCAGTTAGTACTGGCAGTCTTATGTCTCTCTCTTTCCCAGCCTTCCACCAGCTTCATCACCCAGTTGCCTGTCACACATTGCTGCTCTTGGATTTCACATTGTTTGTTTCTCCCACTTATTTACAATTAATCCCTTTTTCCTCTTTAACTTACAGACGGACCTCATAGGTTACACAAAACATATTAGTTGAGATGCCGTGTTAAATGAGGAATGTCTATTGAGGCTGTGTTGTCGTTAGTCACTGCAGCATTGCAGTGCCCAAAACACTCTCCGGCAGACAACAGGAGACAAACACGCGGCAGTGTTAGCGTTGTAAAAATAATTGGACATTTCAGAGGTTTTTCTCATCTAGACAAATACAATGAGTCAACCTTTGTGCATATTTGTCTGTTTATGTGGTTAATATTGGACTGCTCTCACCATTTATTACTAATTCTATAATCATTGAGTCTCCATTGTCCTTTAGCAATATTGTTTCTGTAGAGCTAAATGTGACCATTTCCTCCACTGTCTTCAGTAAGTATGAGTAATAAATGAACATTTGTAAGACAGAAAGATACAATGCACTCTTTACAGCCTAGCTTCAGTGGTTATGGCTAAGTGACACCATAGTTACATAACTGTCTCTGAGTACATGTAGAATTAATACGGGGACCTCCGTTCCTCACAAGGACCTTGAGGCATCTTTGGCATCAATTTAATTTTAAATGTCTTTTTCATTTAAGCTTTAATAATTTCAGCTGCAGCCATCTTTCGCTGCTGTCCACACAGCAGCTGCTGAGTAGGGTATTCACTCATGTATTCATCTGCGGTACAGAGGCAAGAAGATGGACAGATCAATATTGTAGGTAGAGCAATAACTGCAGGTTCTTCTATTAGCTCCTTATAAATCTGAAGCAGAAATATTTCTTTGATGAAAGGAGCTTGGACTGCTGTGCAGTGGCAGACGACAATGCTAGATGTTTGTGATAGTTAAATGTGAAGGTAAAAGTTGGTAACTAACACCATATATTTTGCTTTAACCCCAAGTACTCGACAATCCAGCTGTCTGTTCTGAGTAACTGTGGTTTGATACCATCTTTTTTTTTGGCCTTTCAATTTTTTCTCTCCTTTGTTTGAAGTAATTTGAATGTCTTAGATTTAGACTTCTTACTGAGCAAAGCACACAACATTAAGTTGTTATGGCTCACAGAAACTATTTTTTTTACATAATATGCTTTTCTAAGCTGATAAATATACACACAAATGATTAAAACAACAGCTTCTCTGTCTACTATGTAGAGTATCTTTTTATTGATACAAACTGCGATTATGTTTTCCTAAGATTCACAGTGGCTGATGGCTAAACAAAACGAAGTACCCAAATATCTTTACAGTTCATTCGTGCACTTCACCCAAAAAAACTAGATTTTTGCCAACAGATGTTATCAAGTCCCTTTCCTGCAGGAAGAAAGCAGCTCTCTGGGAGCAGTTAGTTGGATACCCCCACTGCAGATGAAAAACAAACGGTTGTAATGAAACAAAAAGATGTGGTGAATAATGTTTCAAGGAAAACAGTGTGGAGGCTTAGCCCTGGGGTTTTCATTAAGATAAACTCAGTCAGAAAGTTTTAAGGCTCTCTGTCTGAGGGTATGGGTGGTTTGGCGGTTCATCTGTCTTTGATTTCTGGACTGCTTTTGAGAGAAGTTTTACCTGGTAACCCCTGTTAGATTTTGATTTCCCAGCAAGTTTTGACTTACCCAAGAAATCTACACACATTCTGAGCAGTTGACGTATATCTGCTCAGCTGTTTTTTTTTCCCATTGCCTCCCTTGCCGTCTGTTACAGTCATAACATACAGGGCATCAAATGTAATGGGAATTACCTCTTATTAGTAGAAAAACAGGGTAATGACGTAGTTCATCTCATGAGGGAATTGCTTTTGACGATGGTGGTGATTTGGATTGCCACGGTGACGACAGCATGTATTAGGAGGCGTAGAAAAAGATTAGAAAGGCTTAGCCTGAGAGAGGGAGTCCCCTCTCTTCCACATGTGTGCGCACATACCTCATTGGATTTGAAAATATTACAGACTTATGCAGACTTATAAATCCTGCTAATGCTTACAAGGAAACCTGTGAAGGTAAAAGAATGTCAATGATTTTTGGGTGAGTGTTAGCAAAGATGACGCCATATTATGAAGCTGGTACAAAGCTCAGGGCTCATTTAGAGTTCTCTTGTGATTGTTTCTTTTTCTCTCTTTTGTTTAATTTTATTGATGCATTGTGTCAGACTTCCCCTCAAACTCTACATATACAGTCTCTTTTTATAACTGGTGTTTAGTCTGCATTTTTTACCTTCCTTTGCAAGTGCTGTAATATTATGAACGCATTTGTTCGCTGCTTCCTTCGTGGAAACTCCCACTTGCACAACCCTAACTGGAACTCTTCCTATCCATCCGGTAAAACGGATTCTCACATTGCATGTTGAAAAAAACAACTAGCTCAGTAGGACATATATAATGAACAAGTTTATGACAACATTGAGGATCTTTACTGATTTTCTACATAGCGTGGCATGCGTAGTCAACTTTTAATTCAATTTTCTGCCCATTTTAGCACAGATTTGGTATTTTCCTTTGCACAAATATCCAGTTTCATTTCATTCATTTACCGGTATTGGGTTGAGATTACAGTAGTTGAGTTGAGCCGTTGAGGAAACTTCTTTCCTGTCACACCAGCCTGGGTACATAGTTTGGAAATTTGAAACTGTCAGTTGCAACTATCGCAAAAGTTAGCAACAGCCCTAATGTCCAAAGACCTGAAACAAGCTTCATGTATTAAAGTGTTTAGAATCTTTAGATATCCTAAATAATTGCATAGCTTGGTGTTTTTACAATTCAGTGACAATGGATGTATGTGCAGTATAGCTCATTTGCTGCCCTGCAAACTGTAAGTGAAACCTTGTTGAGCTGCAATAGGTTTGCAGTCTACTCAATGGGTTACACTGGAATAGATACTCTGCATGCTGTTGATGCTAATATTACACGCTGATATCCTTGTCTTCAGCCCTGGCAATTCACCCTTAAGTTGCGTCATTATGATTGTGTTTTAATTTGGTCGCCTTTGTCATCTATCTCCTCACATAACAAGGAAAAAGATGTTCTAAAATGCTTCTCTGCATATAACTATCGCACTGCTTATTTGAAAACATTAACATTTTACATGTTAATGGATCACCTGTCAGCATAATTCAGGTTCTGCTGTGTAATAAAGTACGTGAACTTCAAAACTTTTGAAAACCAAAATGTGGAAAATCAGCTACTTTATGCATCTTGGCTGTTCAGAGCTGCATTCAGGGGCTGGTGTTGGCTTTGAATTAAATTAGGAAAACAATACATTGTTCGGTTATTGGACTGTTAGTAAGTAGACACATTGTAACAAGACAAAAATCTATAACTCTAAGCAGATTTGCAAGTCAGTATTTTTCCTTGTAGCACACATTCAGCCGTGGTCTGTGGTTCATTAACCTTTACATAAGGTTAACAAGTTCGTAGTAACCATTTCCAGAGGGGGAGGAGGTTGCTCCTGGATAAACTGCATATAAGGCTGTAGTATAATTAAGGAAGCTACTAAACTGCTAGTGTTCTCTGACTATGTTTTGAGGAACAGCTTAGTATGGATTACCTGCTCAGGGCATCCTTGGCGCACTGTGGCAGGGAATCCCTTACATGCATAAATATGTGGCCATATGCAGCTACGCACTTTCAACAGTGCAGTGATGTCATCAAGGTTTTAATGAAGGATTACTCTGACATCACTGGGGTTGTTGCCAAGTTAAACCTCTTAACTTCGCTTGAGGTGCACTTGAGCTAGAGCTGTGTGCTTATGTGTGATATGTAAAAGCCTGCTGTGCATATTGTTCACCACATGAGTGGCAGCATCTTGCTATCATCCATTCGTTCATTTCCCTATTAATGTATCCATAAAAAAACTGTCCCAGTTTTCCAGCCAAAACAATGTCTTTGATGTCTACAACTGAGCGTTTACCTTGTGGTGTTGATTTAGCAGCAGATCAAGACCCATGTTATGATATTATCACTTAATTTGTGCTCCCAGTGCACATTGGCATCCTGTTGAAAGCACACAAAGGATCATGGAAGTTATACCCAAAGCACATTTGATGTGGGTTTTGTTCTGATATGGTACGCCAAACACGGCACAGAAAACTTAATTTACAAAACAACCTCTTAGATTAGTGTCTAATGCTGTTATCACATTTGGCTTGTGCTAGTACAGATTACTTATCCCAGTAGGACCTAAGGCTCCATTTAAAAAAGCCTTCTAAAACTTACAGTAAGTATTGTTAAAAAAAACTTGACAGACTTTCTCATTATCTAATTCTGGTTGAAACGTGAAATAAACACGATTTAAGAGCTAAAACTTTGGGTTCATTACAAATTAATGTTTTCCCCTCACAGTTCATCAGAACTTCCATAAAAAATATTTTTCATACGTCTTGAAATTCATGACCCTAACACTGCATTAGGCTCTGAAAGAGGAAGCTCACAAACAGATTGCATAAACGCCAAAGGGCACCTGCCTGGATTGTAAGCGGCTGCTTTTGTTTGTGTTTGAGCCAGTGGTCCCTGTGACTTTGTAGGTGTACCACGATTGAATGTTAGTGACAGTGGAATATCAAAACCCCTGCTTACACATTAACAGTGAAAAGCCAGCAAGCAGAGCTGTATTTATTTTCATGGTTTCAGACGTATTTTGAACCTAAGCACAAAAATTCACAAGCCTGCTTTTTGTGTGGAAGATTGGTTGTGGTGTTCAAGCTGTCCTGAGACAGTTCCCCCTCATGACGATACAGTATAGCGCTATAGGTTTTGACGCCTTGGAAAAGCAGGGAATTATACTTTTAACTGTTCCTCTTTACTAGATGGAGGATACAAAATATGTATATTTGTCAGGCTGGTTTGCTATGTCTGAGGTCTGTGCTGACACAAATGTTTTGTCTTTTTTTCCTTCAAACTGGTCTCAGTACATGGTTCACACATTCATACTGTACAGCATCACTTCAGCTCCAACACATCACGACACACACTCTCTCTCTCCTCCCTCGGTTGTCAGTCTATGCAGCAAAATGCAGCGCACGTGCAGCACGAGCAAGAGATTTAGATTTTGTGTCCTATATTCGGTAGCAACACTCGTTTACGCTTTTCATTTTGTAGAGGGGGTGCCATCTATTCTCCATTGTGCTCTGGTGAGTGTGTGTGAGACAAACAGCTTAAATCCTCTCTCGCCTGTGAGCCAGCTTGATGTATAAATAGAGCTCAGGTAAATCATGCATTGCTGCTGTTAAATATGAAGTGGCTGCTGTTAATACCTCATTTCTTGGTTTGATCCACAGTAACTTCCTGCATTGCAAGTTTTGGACTGATATTCTTGTTTAGGAGTAACATATAAATTCACAGCCCTCAAACCGGTGCTGATTGTATAACTTCACCGAGTCTTTGTATCCTTGACCCTGTCGTTCTCAATCTATCATAACACAATCTGCTGTCGTGTCCTTAGCAACTGAGGGCTGATTGGTTGTGAAGACCTACCTGTCCCTTTTGAATTCTGCCAGGTCACCATAGTAACCATATTATAAACATGAATGTAGCAGGGGACTGTGAAGGCAGGCTGGAAGCGGGAGTCTAGCTATGGCAAAGGAATTGCTCATTGATATACATAACACCAGCTCTTATCAAGCAAATACCGTGTTGCATGAATCCTAATTACCTTTCTATTGTTTCCTCTTAATCACATTACCTATGCTGATTTATAAACTTGAAAACAGCTATGCAGTCATTGTAATCATATTCAGTTTTTTTGCAGAGGCAGCAGAGGTGCAGTTGCCAAGGCCGTGAGCTACAACAGTAGCTTTGGACTTATTTGTCATCATGCAGCAGCAGCACACCATTGCCCTTTGCTTTCGATAGAATTCACATGAAGGGCTTCTCTTGATGGACAAATCAGCTGTGAGAACGTGATAGACAGATAGAGAGCACATCTTCTCCCTCCATTTCACTATTTTTGCTTGCTTTTGGACAAAGATTTGCAACAGAGTGCTACCTACAGAAACCATTGACCAAATATGTGTTTATTTGTTCAGCCACAATTCATTTTAATACTTCTCTTTCAAAGGAAATGGTAGCCTATATACAGCAGAAGACATCAGAAGACAATGCTTTTATTGACTTCCGAACAACATTGGTTGGAAATAGAATAGAATAGAAGTACTTTATTCATCCCAGCTGGGAAATTACTTTAATACCCTAAAAACAGTGAACAGACAACAAGATAAAACTAAAACTTTATAACTTTATATCCATAGAGTACAGTCAAAACTTTGAATATGCAGTATTTACCTTTTTTCTTGAATAAATCCTAATTTTCTGTTGGATTTCAGCAACATGTTGTGGTAAACATGAAATAAGGAGATCTGCTTTAGGTTGGAACTTTGAACTGCAGGCATGCCAGTTTAGCAGCCAGACTTTTTACCTTCATTGAAAAAAATGAATTTCCTCTTCAATCCATATGCCCAAAATTTGATTTGTCAGACCACAAACCAGTTTTGCAGTTCAGTCGATCTTAATCAAGCACTATAAGTTAATGATGTGCTATCCGTTTCTGGAGGTGGTTCATATAGGTTTGGTTACCTTTGCTTGGTATTGTTTTAACTAGCATTGTTGCATTGTTTTATTAATATTTTTTTTCTTTTGTCTTCCTGAGCCAATTCAGTAACTCGTCAACAGCGCCTGTTTTTACTGTCTCTTGGTTTTTAAGGACAGACATTTAGTTGGCTTCTCAGAGGCTTTTAATGATGCTATTTAAGGTTTTTAGGCCCTGCCACATTACTGACTAAATTTATTTAAATTTAAGAATAATTTTCTCACATTAGTAATCAAAACATTTCAATTCCTTTCAAATATGATGTATTGTATATCATTTGACATTGGTGATGCAGTGTGTATGTTGTATGAACATGTTTTAGGTACAGCGGTTCTGGCTTACGGCTTAAAGCCCCAGGGACACTGAATGACGACAGTTGCTTGGCACTCTGTCACAGCACGTCGCTGGCACTGACAGTGTGTGGCCAACTCGGCAGCTAGACAAACGTGCTGTGATGGAGACAGTGTGTTTTTGCGAGCAAGAGACGTAGAGCTTTGTGTAGTGTTGCTGTAATGATCCGCCTGTATTTTGCATGTTGTGGTGTGTAGCTCAATTATACTTGCATTCTGACAGTTCCCGTGTGTTTGTGTGTTCAGCTGTTCAGTAAGAATGAAGGGGCTTGACATTTTCTGTCATTGCAACTACGACTTTGACAGCCTCCCTGTCCACCCAAGAGATGTTGTCACATGCTGGCTGCTTCTGTCAAAGCTGAGCAGAAGCCGTGACTCCGAAGAGATTTGCTCCTCTGTGCGTTTGTGCTGCTGTTAGATGTGCTGCTACCTACCAACATCTGCGTTTTCCCTGCAGGGAAGATTGTCCCCTGGTGGTAGTTGAGAACAGAACACTCCAATGGTAACCAGTAGAGAAATAAATAGATAAAAACAGACCAAATAGAAAAACAGAAGAAGAAAAAATAAACTGCCATTCCAACAAATGTAAATTCCTTAAAAGGGAAATTTTGTGCCCAGTTGATCAAATCCAATTTTTAGTTTTAGTTATTATGACACGTTTTTTTTCAGTGATAGCTGTTTAAACTAATCTAAAACCAACTTAAAAATGTACTTCAAATCAGTGTTTCATTTTGAATATTCTCACATATCTTTGTGAGCCAACACATTAGGTTTGCTGTCACAAAGACGTATGAGCTCTGTGTTTGTTTTGGACTCTGCTGCCCCCTAGTGGGTTTTTTCTTTAAAAAAAAAAATGTATTTACCAGATAGAAGACTGAGATGGGACTTGTTGTTTCGGGCTATTTCATTCAATAATATTAAATGTCTCTGTCAGACAAAAAGTGGTTGGCTTGTTCTTGGATTTATCAGGATCTGACATGAATGATCAAACCATAAAAGTGGTTAATAGTGTACACTTTGTCTGTCCAGTCGTTTTTTAAAAAATCTTTTTCTCACCAATAACATTGTGCTAATGAGCAGTTTGTTTGACATGTAAAATATTTGAAAACTGCTCTGCTATTTCATACAACTACTATAACCATACAATTACCACGACTACTTCTTTTTGTATTAATGTTCATAATTCATACGATTCAGTATGCTTTGTGCTTCCCTTAACATTTGACAATGATAGCTCTTGATAAGAGTCTTGATACCATTAGAAAAACAGATACCTGAAAACAGAGCGTTAATTCCAAAGAATTTAGTTTATGCTGGACGATTATTTGTATATTTATATTGCCGGTTTGCACACAGATAGAGGCGATATCAGATACATACCATCAGTACCTGCAGTGTAAGCAACTATGTTAACACTGATGCATTTATGTTTTAATCTGTACTTTTGATAGCCATCATACTGCTACTGTCATAAGTTTTGTTTTTTTCCTGTATCATACTCATGCACTAATCCATTAAAAAGCATGACATAAAGTTAATAGCCATTGAATTTGTGGCCAGATTATCTGACTTTGCAGGAGGTCTACAGTGTAACTACATCACTACTAGTGACTGTTACAGCTGTCAATACTGACTATAGTTGGTCGTGTGAGAGAAAAGCTAAATTAGTTTGCTCTACCTGTGCACTTTGCTCCTCTCTCATCTGCATATCTTCCTCTCTCCCCATCACTCTCTATATTTTTCCATCTTTTTCTCTTTATAAGTCACACCCATCCTGACCCCTCTCTTCTCCTCACACACAGCTCCCTCCTCTCTACTGAGGTAGCTTTATCAGCCTTGTCGCATCCTCCTTTCTCCCTCTTTCTCTGTGCATTTGTCTAGACACAAGTGCATGTGTAGTACTGTTCATCAACAATGAGTTTACCGGTGAACTCAGATTATCTATCTTTGGAAAAGATAGCCCGCTATCGCCACGCCTGCTCCAATGGCTCACCCTATGCTACGAACAAGCCCATCGACATCAAACCTCGTGGAAGGAGAGGGTAGGCGCTTCTCTGAAACAGTTTTTGGGAGAGTGTGTCAGTAAATAGACGTAAACCTAATGTTTGATTTTTATTGTTGACATGTGCATTCACTAAATAGCTTGTTCTTTACATATAGTCGGCATCCAGCTCTTTTTTTTTTTTTTTGCAAGTGGCAAGTTCAGATGATGTAAATTTGAAATTGAGAAGTGTAAAACTTAAGACAAATGTCTCCTATTGCTTTGTGTGTGTACTCTTGGACATGGTAATGAACATGTGTTTGGATTTAGGTATTTGTATGAGTTGTATGAATGCACACACAGCGTGTTTGTTCTTTCTTATCAGAACATAAGCTGATAAATAGTTCCACCCAGACAACGCAGAACTGGAGCTGCCCTCACAGCCGAGTGTTGTGTAAACGGCCGTTGCTTGGTGGCTGCTCTTATTGTTAGCGCTCTGTAGTTCTACTGTTTGCTCTGATAAACCCATAGTGGTGGCCTGAAGTACGTGTAATTGTGTGTATGTGCATGTTTGTGTCTCTTTGTGTTACATGGAAAAAAGCTATTTTCCAGTCTTTTCAGAAAACAGGCCTGAGAGCAAGGTAAATGACAGATATGCAAGTTCTATCAAGTAAACATCTAAAGCATAGAGGACTAGAGGGGGTCAGGTGGGTTCACTAATGACCAGAGGGCAAGCTAATCATCAGAGCACTCTCTGCCCATTAAAGCTCACACAGAAATTTTAAGACCTTGTTAGGCCCATTTTCCTTCTGCATTTATCTGACTAACATGTATTCCACAGCCTCAGTAAGTGCGGTCATTGATGTTCTTTCTTGTATATCTGAGAGTGTGTCCATAAATAATCATTTAAGTTATGTGTATGTCTGCCTATTCAGTGTTTAGATGCAGGAGTAATGGCTGGTGGCAGTTGCATACTGTACATATAGATATGGACGGAGCCTTGTCAATACTGAGGACCAGCCATCTGTGCTCCAGTCCCTGCTCCCCGGTTAAGTGCAATTTATATCACCATTTAATGGATGTGTTTGTCTGCATTGATTCTGAACCTGGTTCACAGAGAATGACCTTTGAAGAAAAAAAAAAAGAAAAAGAACTGAATCAATAATCTTGAAAGCTATTGTGTTCTTTAAACCACTGGTTCTGTGACAAGAATTAATAACACTAGGTGGCACTGATGTCTCTCTGACCTCCACAGACTAACCCACAAGAGGCCTTTAATGTGTTATATGCTCTCATAAACTCTTGCTTATTAAGTGGTGCTAACGGTATTTGACACCAGTGACATGGTACATTTAGCTCGTAATTTAACTAATACGAGTTGCCCTAAACGTTAATGCAGCTTATGCTGTTATAGAAGTTTTGTAGACGGTAAAGTAAAATGACATTTTACTAAATAGTTCATATACTACAGTTCTATTATTTCCATCCATAGAATACTGTAAAAAACAAAAGACCCACATAAATTTGTATTTAAAAAAAAAAAAAATGTATGTTAAGGCTGTGGATCATTCCTGGTATAAAGAGAGAGATACTCATTGCTAATGCGATGAAGTAAGATTGTTATATTTTCTTTTTAGATGTTCTTTTTCACTGCTTTTGTCTTACTCTTCTGCTTCCTGAGTATGGTAGTATTGTAGCTTATACATAAATACCCATTATGTGTAAACATGTGTTATTAAGTTGATGAGGACATCTGTTTTACGACTACAGAGAGTTTAGACGTGTGTTTAGTGATTTGTCTAAGTTAGTTTCATAAGATAAAGCACAAGGGTGCTCACTCACGTCACATCATCAGTTTAATGGAAAGGAGAGCAAGTCTGTGAAGGACTTGGAAGTTTTTATACAAGTTGTTGAATGTGGTAAGGTGACAGGAGTTGGACAATATTTACAGTTGTCTTGTCATCATATGATCTGCTGTGTTTTCATTTAGGATTGATAGGGTTTCAGCATGGAGAAGAGGCTGCCAGTTTATAAGACCATGACTGCGTAACGTATGTTCAAGTATGGCACCATCCACACTGCCAGTATGAATTCAGAGGGTGTGCAAGATATGTCGGATAGAGTAAAAAGCATCCAAAGTGTCTTTCATTAGAGTTCAGTCTTGTTCTGTTTTGTTATTTTAAACTGACAGCTATATAGTAAATCAGGCCGGTATGTGTGTAGTTATTATGCACAAGTTCCTTGATTCCCAATTGACCGCGTCGTAAAGAATTAACTTCAACATCTGTTTTTTTTTAAAAGACAAACTTTAATTGAATATCTTTGCAACTGCCCATGCATATAATTTGAATATTTTATATGCATAAAATATGCATTATATGTGTTTTTCTTGCTTACTTGATATTATTGATGAACTTGTGTCAGTTTTTCTTGTTGATCCTCAACCACAGCCTATACAAATGGCTTACACAGCGACTGACAGAACAGACAGCTCACGTACCTCCCTGCCTGGTTGAGAGCTAATGTTAACTCTTTGGCCCACAATAATACCTCTGTTTAAGGCTCTGTGCAGCAAGCCCAAATGTAGGGCACAAGGGGGCATGAATACTGTGCCAAACTTTTTTTCTTTTTGAGAGGCTTAGCTTTTGTTATCATTTGATCTGTTGTGCACTTTACAGAAATATTTAATTGCTAACTTTTTTATTCAAAGCACAAATTAAACAAATATACACAATAAACTAAATAGAATCCAATACAGAGTACCCTCTAAAACCTGGGAAAATATCATATTTATCAATTTAGGCATTAAGAAATGGGGCCTTACAATGATGATTAGTAGTTTTATAGGTTACTCTCTTTTAGACTGTCGATACATAGTTAAATATTATGAAACTTTTTTAAAGTAGCATGCTACACTTTACAGTTTCTAGTTTTAGCTTCAAGTATATTCAATTTAATCCAAAATATTTTGCTCTCAATTTGGCTTATACTTCCCGTAGGGATGCGCCGATTGGGAAATTCTGGGCCGATACCAACACTGATGTAATATTAATGCTTTGGTTGATAAAGATTGTTTTGTTGTCATTAATACCAAGGAAGAAATTAAATACTGAATTCAAATAAATGAACAGTTTGAAAGTATGTCAGCTCAATATCACATAATGAATAAAATCTGAATACAATTTTCAAAAGTGTATCAAAAGTAAATTTTATTTGTGTTTAAAAACAAACAGGTTCAACCACTTTTTAGTCTGTGAAACTATTGTCAGCCTGATGACTATTAAGGCTTATATGGACCCCTAAAAGATTGTGCACAACTTTAATTCAGTCTTGTCAGATTCAGGGCAAAGTCAGTTCAACACAACTAGGACACACCAGATAGTTATTGGCCACAGAACCTGTTGGCTTGCTTTTTGGATTTACATGATTAAACTCTGCAAATGCTATATTTGCACAGTCTCTCCACACCATTGGAATGCTAAGCTGTTGGTTTTAGGTTACTGTGGCTGCCGAGTGACTGACATATGAGACAATTCTCAGGATTGCTGGAGGATAGAAGTCCCGCCCTTTATAGAATTACTACTACCAAAACAACTCCTCCCACACTGGCATACTTGAGCAGCAGTTCAGGGAAACATTGAGACAGAACGCGAGTCATGTACTGTTTCTCAGAGACAGGGTCAGTGTCTTAGAAAGACAAAACAAGATAGACAGAGGAAAGGGGGAGGGCATAAAATGAAGATCTTTTTTCCACTAGTCAGTGAAAAAAAGAAGAAACAGATTTGAAGGAGAGAAGCGGAGTGAGAAGGGGAGCGGTGTGAGTGCATGCTTGGATTAGGAAAGAGGAAGATCACATGCTGCTCTGGCATGAAAGATAAGTGCAAGTGAGTGAGAGGGAGAGCGGGGTTACAAACCACCTACTGTCAAACGATCTGAGCTGCAAGAGAAGCAACACACTGGAATACCGTGGAGAAAGACAGTTTGGGCTCGATTGGCACAAAAGACCATCTCTGGACTGGTGGAAAGACATTCCCATCGGATCACCTCAGACCAGTGAAGACTACTGTCTGATCAGAGCGGACACCGGCGAGTGGGTTCCAGGTGGCCCGGAGGGTGTGTCTGTGCTCACATGTGTGTGTGGACTGTACATATGTTGTACTTGTGCATGTCAGACAAACAGTCAGACCATGAGTATCATTCTTAAGCCACGGTCACGCTCAACCAGCTCATTGAGGAACGCGGAGGGAATATGGTAAATAGCCAAGAAACTTTGTTTTGACTACAAATTTCCTTTTTAATCACGTGTGAATCTCAATCTGCCTTTTTGCTTCTTTTTAAAGTACTTTTCCTCTGTCTCAAGGGCACTCCTTCAAGTGTTTCCTTTTTGTTGTTTTGTTGTTTGTCACAGCTGGGGGGATGTGCTCTGTGACTGTCCATCTTCCAGCTGCCATCCTAATGTATGTCATTAGTCCGCTCCAGTCAAAATCAGTGGGTCACTGACCTAAGTACAATGATGTCATAAAGGATTTAACCTCTATTTAACTAGGAAATTGAGCTCTAGAGATTCAAAGAGT
This sequence comes from Odontesthes bonariensis, assembly GCF_027942865.1. Lineage (NCBI taxonomy): Eukaryota > Metazoa > Chordata > Actinopteri > Atheriniformes > Atherinopsidae > Odontesthes > Odontesthes bonariensis. The sequence goes on from NC_134511.1 coordinate 19,056,984, forward strand.
GTCCTGGGCAAGATTAGATTTCCTTTCTCCTTAGTTACTGTATGTTACATCCCACATCATTACATGTTTACTCACTATCATCTCAACAGGTGAAACTCAAAGTTGAGAGAGCAGCAAAGGCATCACTTACTGAGGAATGCGTTCTCTCGCCCCATATATTCTCCTGTGTGTAAATGGATGCAGTTGAATTCAGGATGCAGAATGCATTGCCAGAGGCACAACTTGCCCTGCCCTTTCCCTGTTGTATGCTTCCTCCTCCTGTTTCAGCATGTCCTTGCCTGTAAGCTTTCACTTCTTTGTAAGAAATGACCCTGTAATTTAAACATTGGAGCTTGATATTAATAGATTTCCCCATTGTCGAGGTAGAGGTGTAAATAAGTTAGAACGATCCTGGTCAAATATGCAGGGTCCATGAAGTAGTGGGAGGCTGCCCAACGGCATGTGTTTGAACTCTTTTAGACCTCCCCGCAGTGTTCTCATGTCGGCTTATTAATGAACTGTATAATCTCTCCAGCAGGAAATGACGCTTGTGTGAAATGAGGACATAGCAATTCGTTCGTTCACAGTCGTAGTGTCTCTGAGCAGAGCAGGTGTCAGACATTACTGTACCTGAGATGGGGAACGTGTAAAAACCCAGCATGCGCCCTTGCATGAAACAGAATTTAGTTTAGAATGTTCCTTTTCTTTTCATTAAAAGCTAAGAATCTAGCAGTGTAAGATTTGTATGAGCCATATTTTTGAATGGCTACCAAAAGCAGTACTCAGCTGGGCAAGGCATACCGCCTCCTCCATCTGTTCTGCCCTCCTTTCTGCTGTTATTTTCTGTTTTATGATGCCTTCTTTCACTAAATCATACCATTGCTTTGTCTTTCATGATGAGTTTCACAGTACTCGGAAGATCTGCAGTAAATTTCTGATGATTACTGTCACTTAAGATATCTGAATTGATTAATCAGTTGTTTATCTGAGATCAGCCGTACTTGTAATCACAATAAACATACAATTATCTTTGTGTGTGGTTGTGACAAATTATGTGCGCATATGCTTGAATATATGCTTGTTGGCTTGTGTGTATTTGAGTGCACAACTCCCCATGTACGTCTGTGTCTACGTAGCTGTATAAGACAGTGACGTAATTCTGGTCTAAGATGTGCCCCCCCCGGCCTGAACAAATGCAAACAGAACCAACCGTGCAAATGCATGTTTGTGTCCGCAGACTTTTTGGTATCCATCAAAGTATTAGCTGCGTAAACACAGCTTGAGTTTTTGAGAGGTGACAGACAAGTATATGGGAAGGAAAAAGAATGGATGTTTAGAAAAATCTTTTCAGTCTCTGAACCACATTTTCTCAACAGTTTCAAATCTGGGGGTGATAAAGAATGGAAAAGTGGGTATTGTGTGACTTTGAAGGCAGGACAAGACACTAGCAGATTCAGCAGACAAACTCACCTAAACAATCCTACAGTCACTATGAATGCCAGCAAAAACAAAGCCATACAACTCACTCTCACCAACTGCACACCAGTCACAGTCATAGTGCAGCGACAGCAGGTGCCAACGGAGTTTCAGGACTAAACTAAATGATTATGTTTACTTATACCTGACAGGGCCGGGAGGAAAGAAGAAAAACCCCAGAGAGGAACCCTGAGGAGAAAATCTGACCAACAAAACTTTGCAATATACTGTTACTTAAATGCTCAGTAGGGGCTCTGTAGGGTGACCTTTGCATAGTAAAAGCCTCTATGTTAATTAGAAAATGCTCTCAAATAAACACCATCAAATTTAATTATCTCTAAAATTCACAAGCCAGTGGGGCATACGATCCGTTGTTGATTTACACGGCAAAGACACATTTGGCTTTCCCTGCCTGGTGGGTGTTAATTTTACTTGGTATATGTTTGTATTCGGAGGGGTTCTTCCACTCCTGTGTTTGTGTGACTTGTTAGGGGTGTGTATGAGTGCAGGGCCGATAGAGGAAAAAGTGTTGCAGTTATCAGCAAGTAGTCAGTCACTTATCTGCTTGTCCTGACTGCCCTGTGGGTGCTGTCTTCGTCACAATTTCTTCCTCCGTCTATCACATGTGTAATGTCATCGAAAGATTGCTGCTGTTTTGTCCGCAGACAGTCTTTCATGAAAGATAATGAGGAAAGTGCTGAGGGGTTGCGGATTATGGGCAATAATGTGTTGCGTTGTGCAGCAACATTTTGGATTGGTATCGCAAGTATAAAAGAAAATGGAACTGAACTACTCTGCCTAAAAGTGCTGCAACATTAGATTCACTGTCTTTGTGCTGATAGGCAAAGAAAAATATGATGGCCACATCGTCACACACATATTTTGACTGACACTTTGCTGTATGAAAATATGTTCACCAGATGTGCAAGTATTGTAGACCATGAAAAATACCACTTTCACAATGAGTTTTATTTTAAAGCCAAGCTAGCTGGGCATTGTGAGGGATTTTGTATGTATGAGACTTTGGCACCTTACACCCTGGACAGGCTGCCAATCCATCACAGGGCTACACAGATGAGACAAACAACCAGTGCTCACACTGTAGGGTCAATTTAGAGACACCAATTAATCTAACATTCATGTTTTTGGACGGTAGGAAGAAGCCGGAGGACCCAGAGAAAACCCACGTACACAGATTCGAACCAGGAACCCACTTGCTGTGATGGTGCTAACCACCACGCAGCCCTTAATGGAATACTCCCAACACCAAAATAAATCTAGGACTTATATGTTACTGTTGTAACAACTCGTTTTTTTATTTTCTAACAAAAAAGGCTACAATAGTAAAGTGACATAATTTTGTAAAACGTTGTCGATCTAAAGATGTAAATCTAGATCTGGGTGTTGCTTGATATTTCTTTGATGCCTATTCCAAAATGGGGCCCAGATTTCAGTTTACCAAACTGTCAAACTCAAATGCCAAAATATTTTTTTTTTAAACACCATAGTAAAAGGGATTTACAATGTATTTATTTATTTTTTTTACAATTTTTTCATCTGTAAAACTATTCAATATTATTCTTATTCAAAGGGTTAAAATTTTACACACATTAAAGTAAAACATGGCTGCTTTAATGTTACCTTAAGACAAGAATTTGCATGAGTGGACTAGAACTTTGCCCAGGTAGAAAACAATCCGAGCAGACACAAGTCCTTCTAACAACCCAACAACATAGTTACATTTCAACTAAAGTTATGAATTAACATCATTCTTATTGTTACCTCTAGCTCCTTTCTTAAGTCACGTATTGCTGTTTTGGATTTAAAACACGGCCACATACTTCTGGAATTCTTTAACTTAATTTCCTGATAATCCTTGTTAATACCTACAAACAAATGTTCATACACACACTCTTGCTCACAGTCATACAGCTCTGACATATCTCTTCTTGTCCTTCCTCTGCTGCCTGCCCCCCCTCCCCCGGTGTCCTCACAGCTTTTTTAAATAAATCGAGTGTTGTCCTCCCTCTGTCTCTTTCAGCATACAGCTGTGTCCTGATGCTCATTAATCCTCGCTTTCTAAACACAACTATGACTCTATACTATATAGCCTAAGTTTTATCTCACTTTGAGCTACAGTTTAAGTAAACTGCACTCTTGTGCTATCGCCTGCATGTTTGAAAGAGACAAAAAACATTGCGTTTGTATTCTGGCTTCAGACATCGATGTTTGAAAGTAGAGCTCCGTGTTCCTCAGCTCCGCGCTGATTATTTATCAAAGACACATCGATGTGACCTCTTTCTAACAGCTCTGTCACGTCAACTTCTATGATGTTTGAAACTGCTCAAGTGGCCCAAGGCTGAAAATGAATCAGAGAACTATGTCATATCTTATTTGTTAGAGAGAGAATATAGACATAAAAAGATAGATGGATGATAAAAGAGATGGAGACAGAAAGAAAGAGACAGGATAGAGGAGCTGTGCAGTGTCCTTCAGTGGCAGGCCCGGAAAAGTTTTGTAGCTGCGGCCAGGCTGAGACCATCGGGTCATTCTTGTTCATTTATGCAGGCATAACTGAACAGGAGTCGTTTCTGATGTTAAAACTCCCAAACTGTTGATGAAAGTCATGGGAATTCTACATTTAGAGTACATCAAATAACCACAAATATACTTTGCCCAGCCCAGTCTTATTCCTCTGTTCATCCAATAATTTTAGCTGCTTTAACCTCTTAGTACATGTATTTATCTTAATTCTGGAGCCTACTTTTTGTCTCTACCTGAATTCTATGTATTCACTCATTTATTTTCATTTCATTGTTTTACTTTCTGTTTTTTTCTGTCCACCTTATCTATGAAGTAGCTCGTCAACTGAATAATTTAACAATTTTTTTTTCAATGACTCCATCAAACTAAAATTCAGAACACAGTCCATGAATGTTTTGGGCTTATAGGTGGGTTGGAGGTGGAGAAGGGTTTTGTTAATTTGACTGTTTTTTTTTGCTTTCACATTCTGTAAAGAATGTTATGCTACATTCAGTTTGCACAAAAAGTGTTGTGCAAATAAACTCTGACTGATAAAATAGGAGTTTTTAGATACAGCTACAGTTTTAGGAATACATGAGTAGCCTTCTAAAAGGGTATCTCTGCTGGTTGTGTGGGGAGGGTGACCAGGCTTAAGTAGGTGGTGGCCATGGCCACGATGGCCACCCCTTGGCTTTACTATTGTCTCTGTGGGTATGTATGTGATCCAGCTGCGTCCAACACTTTAAAGTCACGGAAGCCGCTATTCATCTGTCTCAGTGCCCTTAAGGCATTGCCCTTAAGGTCATTCTGTACTGAGTTACAGGCAATTTAAAATATGTTCTAGACAAAATCCCCCTTTTTTTCCAACCAAACTTAAGCATGAAACTCCTGTGGGAAAGTTTCTCTACAAACCATTGTCATATTTCTTCATTTAGATTTGCATGTGTGAATAAACTTGTTGCTAAATGTATTCAAGATGAATATATAGATTCAACTAAAATAGGTTTAGATTTGTGTGTTACCCATCTGAAGTTCAGCAGATGGGGTATTTGGAGCACGATCAGAGACTTTTCTGTCATCGTTCCAGTGTTTGCAGATCAAATATTTATTTCCTGCCAATTATATCCCAGTGCTGATCACAAGTTTTTTGGTAAACTGCAATTTCCCATGGTCTTGGCTTTAAAGGAATGCAGGATTTACTCACCCATTTCAACAGGAACTCTCTTATGACTTGCACTCGAGCTTTGTTGTTCATACTCATAACATAGTCATTGTGGTGTTGACGTTTAGTTTTCATCTGTTACCTCTGCTCATTTATGAATCATTACTGTTTTGGGGCAGAGCTGGAAAAAAGCCCAGATATTCCTACAGTGCTGGTGCAATTCCATGGTAGCCTTGCTACAGAGATCATTTGTCATTTCCAAAGGAGGGCGTGTTTGTGGAATGAAGCTGCACACACACACAGTAGTGAAATTACGTGGCAGAGGTTTAGGTGAGGCTCGGCGTAGGCTGTGACGTCAGAATAAGTGTGATCATGTATCAGTTGTTAAACATATGCTGGGTGTTGTGTTTCGACACTTCCACTGTCTCCATTTGTCTTCTTTGTCTCGTTCGCTCACAGGATGCCCACACCCATGCTCCCGTATCACACAGAGCAGCTGGAGAATGGACTAACCTGTGGGAGGAATTACAATTTCTCAGTCACTTCTGTGAGTCCGTGCTGTGACACCTGCAGCACAGACAACAGACAGATTATTTGGTGTGATAAGAGGGTGTGGATTGGGGTTATCTATGAATGTATGATTGAAGATAAAACTGACTGATGTGCCTCCAATCTGGGACTAAAGATAGTAAGCCAGAGTGAAGGGATTCTAGGACAAAGAATGGGGTGATGTGTGAAAGATTATACAAGTGCAACTTTGGAGAAAAGTTGCAGGAGTCATTTCAGTCACGTTACTTCTGTGTGTTTGTGTGTGTGTATATCTAAGAGCTAGTTAGGGAAGAGGATGAGGGCAATGCAGTTGCCCTTTTCCCAGGCAGACAGCCAGGCTATCCCTTTCCACAGCTAAATCTCACTTTCATGTAGCTGCTGTTGATCACAGACAGATAGCACAGCATTTAACAGTTTAATTGTTGTGAAAATATGCTTGGCATGTCCTGTGTATAAATCTGGCTGGCTGAGAAAACAGTGTGCTTCTGATGTGAGGATTGCACTAGACATTATAGATATACATTTTAATCAAATCTGCTTTTTCAGGAACCTGTTCTTGAGAGAGTAGGTTAGTTGGTTTTTTTTTCAAACGGAATAAATCAGACTGATGAGGCTAATGACTGAAGAAACAATGAACTGTTGTAGAGTAACTCATCTTCTCCAGTCTCTCCCTGCTTTTCTGTCCTGTTTGTTTCATTGAATGAAAGCGACACTTCTTCAAAAATATTATTGAAAAATATTCCCAGGTGGTTTGTAATTGGTATTCGTTGTTTTCAACATATGAACAAATCCAGCCTGCTTTGTTTTTTCCTGATTTGAATTGATTTGTACAGTGCTCATGCAAGCGTATGAGTAAACTCACATTGTTCACTCTATTCCTGGACATCTCCTGCTCCTCTTCGTACACATGAAGGCGCAAACAAAGCCGCGAGAAAACAATAACATGAGCAGAGTGTCCCATTCTGGTTACAGCATAGACAATATTGGATTAAACGTGTCGCTGTTTCCATAGAGGGGATAGTGAGGATAATGAAAAAGGGGACGTCATCAGGTGTGTGCTATGCATCATGCTGAGGGGAATCCCTCGCTGACCTTAGCATTCACACCAGACCGGATTATGGGATTGCGTGTTAGCCCTGACAATGAGACAGAAATCCCTTGAGACATGCATTAGTCATCATCAGGGTGAACAATCACCTCAGAGACTAAGGAGCTCATCATGACATCCCGTTGGGAATTGGTGTCACTGGTTTAGAAATGCTACTCAGCTGTGAGTCAGTAGCATTTCTAGAGCAGAGGTATTCCTTGTGATAGAGACTGAATAAATCATAAATCATATTGCTTGCGGTTGTATATAGATTACTTTAGAAATCCCTGCATTGGTTCATGTTTTTATTTACTTCTTTTTATTTGCAAGTTTTCCACTAATAATAATTATCCAGATAATAAGTGAGTGGCTGATTATGATTAGTGGATATTAATTGATCAAACTGATGAGCAATTTGACAGCAGTGAGTTGGCATGTTGGCATGTTACTTTTCTTTGAATTTTAACAGCTCATGAGCATGGAGTCATCACAGGAAACATCTGAGGAAACATGATCACTTCATCTCTCTTCTGCTTTGTCTTCTCTGACCTACTGGATATTAACATTGTCATTTTTCAATTTTGCAAGGAATTTCCTCCAACAACACCCAATAACTGTACATTTTTAGATTCTGATCTTTCTCCCTTTTTTTTCTCTCTCCATATGCAGTTTCGATGTGGACAATGGCACATCATCAGGTCGAAGTCCCCTGGACCCGATGGCCAGCCCAGGCTCAGGCCTCATCCTACAGGCCAATTTTGTCCACAGCCAACGAAGAGAGTCATTCCTCTACCGCTCTGACAGTGACTACGACCTCTCCCCCAAGTCTATGTCCCGAAACTCCTCCATTGCAAGTGACATGTGAGTGCACGGTGGCCTTTGGTATTGCACCTGACACACTCATACAATGCACCCAAATGCCAACCTATTTTTGCTTAATACGGTCAGTTGTGCTGTTATCCACTGGGCTGGATGTTTTCAGGATCAGCTTTGGACCTCATGGGAAGTGTGCATGACCATCAGCTGATTGTGTTGGGTTACTTCTATTATTAGCTGTGTCCAGTAGCATGAACAGGGTGGTCTGTGACAAACTATTGTTTGTACATAAGTATTGTTCATGTGTACACGGTATTTTGTGAAATTTATGTTTTACATTTCATAAGGATTTTATGAGGTATGTGTGTGCATTTTTAATCAGTTAATATAAGCATATAATTTTTCTTTCACAGCAGCAACTTCCCATCACCTTCAAGCTGCAGAAAAGTACATAGTGCCACGCCACAGGACTTATGTTTTAGGTTATGTTTTGGTTTTTAGATCATGTTTTACGGTCCATGTTTAGTTTTGCCATGTTGTAGTTTCCCTTCACTTACCAGTTCATTAGTTTCACTCACTTCACCTGTGTTTTTTCCCCTCAGCTGCACTCACTCTCCAATCACTCTCAGTCCCTATTTAGTTTCCAGTCTCCCCTCTCAGTTGGTTGGATTTTTCTGTCAGGTTGAGGGTGAGGGGAAGGTGAAGGTAGGACGCGGACGCCGACGCCAAAAAGGAAAACTTGGTTTATTTAACAAAAAAAACAAAGTACAAACAAAAGGCCGGATTCAGAAAACGTGACTGTGGAAAACAAACAAAAACACATAGAATAAATAGGTACTTAACTTGGGAAACGCAGGTAGCATGGGTAAGTAGACATGTAGGGAAGACAAGCAAAGATCTGACCAACTGAGAGGGGAGACTGGAAACTAAATAGGGACTGAGAGTGATTGGAGAGTGAGTGCAGCTGAGGGGAAAAACACATTTGAAGTGAGTGAAACTAATGAACTGGTAAGTGATGGAAACTAAAACATGGCAAAACTAAAAACTAAACATGGACTGTAAAACTAAGACATGATCTAAAAACCAAAACATAACCTAAAACATAAGTCCTGTGGCGTGACATATAGTAGGCCAGAGTATATGTTGAAAACACATCTGTCTTTTTCCACACTTGTTGCTACCTCTTTGTGCTACAGAATCTTAAGATATGCTGAAAACAATTTCACTTAATAACACACCCTTAGAATAAAGTCATTACTTCAAGTCAACTGGTTAAACATTAAATAAACTGACTCTAGTCAAACTGAAGTCCAGAATCTTTTCAGAAAATTCTCAGAGAAGGTTTTATTAACTAAAAACAAAAAAACAACTTACCCTAAAGGTATATTTAGAACAGCCTTTCTGTGCTTCCAAAACGCAGATAAATTAAAAGATAAATGAATGCTCAGATAACTAATTTTCTTACCCCTCATCTTTTTGCTAAGACTGAGCCTCAACTACCAGCCTTCTCTTTTAGTTGTTATTTTTTAATTCATTTTTATTCATATTTCATATTTAATTTTAATTCTCTTGTAATTGGTAGCAGGACAAGGAAGAATTTCACTGCACATTGTACTGTGTATGATTGTGTATGTGACAAATAAAACTATCTTGAATCTTGAATATTGAAAAGTGCTAAGAAACATCTGTCCCAGATTTTTTACTTGTTCTCATGCAGTAAGATTATTTGGCACCAGCATTGTTATAATGATGAATGCTAAGGCTGCACAATATTAGCAAAACATGGCTTTTGTTGACTGTTGCGATGACAATATGACGCGGGATGTAGAAACAATCTCAGCTGTAGAAGAAGGTCTGGATTTCACTCCTGTACCTGGGCTTGCTGGTTAGGTGTAAAACATACGCAAAAGCAAAGTCCCCCTGAGTGGAATGCAGCCCTCAATGATACACCTGTGCTGGTTCTGTTTGACATCAAAATGTATTTTTGCGATATTGACACTGAGCATGTTGATATTGTGATAACAAAAAACTTTTTAAGTACTTTGCTGCCCCAGCAAATACCTTAACCTCCGAAATTCCGAGTTGCTCCTTATAAGCAAAGCTAAAAACAGTGACAATCTTTATAAAATGGCATAATGAGATTGCAGGGCCGAAAAAGATTAAGTAATGCCTAATTATAATAAAATGAAGGAGACTTTAGTGTTTTGGCCGGGCATATCTACAATCTCAAATAAATGATGCCGCAGGAATGGATGCCTACAGTTACTCTCAAATTCATGCAAATGAGCCTTCTGTTTAGCAGATCCTGGTTCAGCTCCTTTGTAAAATCTAAGCATATTTGCTTCCTGAGAAGTGGTACACCACATTTTCAAAATGGTTCTGCCAATCACAAAGGAGTTTTGTTTTTATGGAGTGTGACTGCTCGCAGTTGAAAGTGGAAAATAGATCTAAGAAAGTGATCGTGCTGAAGCATCCGTCCACTCCTTCGCTTTCCAAAAGTGCTGTGTTAAAGCAGCACTTGGATTGCACACAACCCCAAACCAACAGTCTGTAAAATATCTAAGGGAATTTTTTACGAGCATCTTGGCACACAAATGTGTCTGCTGTATGTGTTCTCTTCTTTGTGTAAATATTGTTCTTATCTTAGAACAAATCGCACATAAAGTGCTGGTGAATGGTCAGAAACTTTTGTGAAAGCTGACATCTAAAAAGGAAATCTCCTTGTTGGAAAAAAAACAGACGGAAAATGAGGCCCATTCTTTCGCTAGGAGAATATATAGCAAGATTATCTGAGCTATGAATAACTTTTTGTTTCGGAATAGGAGCACATGACAGGCTTTCATGTCATTTGAACTTTAATGTCAGGCGTGTCAGTTCACATGCTCAAAAGATTTGCAAATGACATATTGTAGCTGTGTTCTTGTACCAGTCAGCAGCAGGCAAGATGTGCCTTGACACTAACTCCCAGCTGTCATCTGAACCTGTTGGGAGTATTAACATTGCTTGGAGATCATCATTTCTGACTCAGGTTAAATTTTTCACATTTGTTTTGGCTAGGTTGACTGATTATTGTCTTTCACTCCCTCAACAACTTCCCATCAGGTGGCCTTGAGCAAGGCTATTAAACTCCATCTCAATGAGTCATGTATGTGACAGCATAAAAAACAAAGGTAATAATAAATAAATTTATCGTCAATAGATATGAAGTATTTAGTCTGAAGGGATACGGCTCAGGCCAGGGGAAGGGGTAGCTGGTCGGAAGACACGAAGAAAGAGTGACTGGTTGAGGGATGTTGACGCAGGTGCAGACGGATTGCGTGTTTCGCTGGGCCCGTGCTGTGAGAATGCTTTTGTTCATGCTGGGGATGACACATGCCAGACTACCTCACATGCATAGAGACATGTCCTTCAATAAATCCCTTAAGTTCCAATGCTGAAAACTGATACTGTTTTGACACTTTTTTATATAGTGAAGTAGTGTCTCACATTGTATCTCATGTTAAAAGTAGATATGTCACTAAAATGAAGTGCATCGGACGAAATGAAATGAATCTGATGTGATGGGCCTCACACGTCCAATCTCCAACAACTCCGACCTTTGCTAAACAAATGCACTCTTCTGTTGTCAAATGTCAGCATGATATATGCAGACCTTCATCTAATATGTCTATATCTAATCTATCTTGTTGTTTCTTTCAGTCATGGTGACGATATGATTGTAACACCTTTTGCACAGGTAAGCAGCCCATGTTAAATGGTCTGAATGTTGTATATTGTCATAATGTGACAATTAGTGCATAATTTAGTCCTAATCTGTCATGTCTTTCTCAGGTTCTTGCAAGCTTGAGAACTGTAAGAAACAACTTTGGTGCATTAACTAATCTACAACAAGACAGAGCATCTAACAAGTAAGTTAGCAAAGTTGCCGTGTCCTGCTTTTCCTTTTCTTTTTTCTTCTTATTCAAGTTTAAATCAAAGGAACATTATGTATGATTTAGTATCATTAAGTTGCTAATTTCAAGATTGTAGCCAATTGATCATCTCCTGTTTCACTTATCTCGTTCAAACGTGTAGTAGAAAATATTGTGGCTGCTAATCAGAATCAGAAGTCCCCCGTCCCCTACAGCCAGTGGTTAGTTTGTCCATTCTGGGCGTTTGTTGAAATATGGCATTGCAACATACCAGACTAACTAAAGAGGAATTGCACTGTCTGTAAATAAAAATATTGTGCTCTAATGGAAACAGTGGTTATTATATTCCTCTTGATTCTACACTAATTAAACATATCTATGAACTGTATATCTTATTTCTGCTGGGAGAGCCCCATGAATCCCACACACTGGAACCTTTCTATGAGTTTGTTTAATGAGTGAAGTGACTACAACAGGTCAACATACCCCCATGTTCTGACCGTGTCTGCCCTCTGCTGGTACTATTTAGTATTGTAACGTTTTCAGTCATTTGTTTGCTACTTCCTGCTACAGTTCCTTATATACACTTATTTAAGACTTTTAAATCAACAGATGTTGAAGTAAACAAGTGATTGTATTGATTTGGAGTGAAATGTCTCAGTGTGTGTGTCTATTTCCCCCATGACAGGAGATCACCAATGTGTAACCCACCACCCATCACCAAGACTACCTTCACAGGTATGTACACCAAGAATGGGCATGGTGGCTTGTATCTGATATGTTTGACTTTGTTTGTGTGTGTCAGTATGTGTGTGTGTGCAATTTGCTGTGCTTGAACAAGGAGTAGATTTTTCCATCAGTAAAGTAGAAATTGTTATGTTCTTAGCATCATAAGCATTATGTAAACATTTGATAAATGCTTCATAGTGCATTAATATTATTAAAAAGCAGTTTCAAGTTTCTATTAATATATATTTGTAGAAAAGCTAAAACTTGTGGGAAGTAAGATGAGATAAAATATAGTTAAATAAATTTGCAATAATATAGAATATGTCAGCTTTCAAGAAGCTTTTGTGTGTTACCAGTACACCCTAAACATATATGTCTGTATATGCTTGGAATCATATATTAATTATAGAACACCTATATAATGCGTACTGTGTGTAAATGACATATATACCTGGAAGTAAAGCGTTGCCACAGTAGACATGTTTGTGGTTGTAGTAACAGCATATATCTCATGATTTAAACTTGACGACAGGTAAAAATTACGAAAATATAAAATTATTATTTTGTTTATTTTAGAGCATAGTAAGTTGCTAACTCTGCGATAATTAAGAGCTTGCAAACGCAGACTTGGTGTGGAATTAGCCAAAGAAAATAGAGATTATATCCAGTAGTGTGCGAAATCCAAATATGGCGAGAATATTTTGTAGAGAATTGATTTCTTGCAAAAGAAATGCTGCTTTAGAATATTCTGTCACTTTTGGAAAAGCTAATAACAATTATGGACTTTTGTCAAAAGAGTTGGTTCACAGAAAAAAAGTATTGTTTGCTTTTATTTGATGGTATGCGTTTGCATCCATTCATCGGTTTTGGTTTATCAGGCATAGTTTTTATCATAAAGGACACATCATAGACCATACTGGATGGCTAAAATAGATTTGGCCTTGACAGTCAGTAGCAGTATCAGTGGCTGTAACCTAGCTGTTGTTAACAGGAGCAACCATATAACCTCCAGGATTGATAAATAATTCAGCTGTGTGTGGTTTCGAGTAAGGATCATGACATGGTTACACACTACAGACACCCATAAAATCATAAAAAACATACAAATTAATTGACACCTACAAAAATGAATAACACACACAAAAAATAGGTTTAAAAAGGAGACACCTTTCGCACTGGAGGAATATTGTTACAGACATTCCACTTAAGAGTAACCATCCTGGTTCACAAGCTACTTATGTACAAGAGCCTGATGACATTGTGCTATGTTTAGAACACAATCGTACGACCCCTGCTATAAAGTGGTGACAGGTGTGAGTCATGGGCATCATTACATCAGAGTATTGACTGATACTTGTAATGCAAAGGCTTACTGAGTCTGAAAGAACTAATCTTGCAGAAAATATTAAGAAGAGTATTATTGATATTAACTTAATAGATATATCAATGGTACGACACTCGTCAATAAAAGAGATATAAAGTTATTTAGGGTTCATCATCTTTTCTCTGCTTGTCTTCTTGCTCTTGCTCTTTTTTTTCCCTTTGGCAATGGATTTGTCTCTTTTCTGTCATCGACTCAATATAACAATTTAGTTTAACAAATATCTCTCTAACCTTTGATCTACTGTACATAGGATTACATGCTCGTTAAAGCTAAAAAAAAAAGGCATGCTTATTTATAATCATTCCACATGAGACCAGCACAGACCGAACATGGTTCAATCCTCAAATTTCAGTCTATGCAGAAAATATTTTTTAAATAATCTACATCCTACATTTTCAGTTACACTGAAACATATTAGACTTTCTAAAGACAGATATCTTTCAACACTGTAGCTTCCTCTGTTTAAAAAAAACTTTTTCATTAGTTCTCTTAGGTCAGTCAATACGTTTTATTCATTTTCATTTTGTGTAGTCACCGTATTAAACTTTTTCAACATAGCAAATGTCTTTTAGTAAATATTGAACATTTGGTAAAAATGTACCATGTTCTCCAGTCCATTCTCTCCTCTTGTCTGTGTCTTTCCACCTTCTCCTCTTCTCCTGCTCCTCATCTTCTCCCACCTTTTCCCGCTCACGGTCCAACTTCACCGCAAAGCTGCTCCGGTACATAGTTTGGCTGCAGCCCTGCGTCTGTGCAGCAGAGTGGCCTCTCCGAGCGCCGGTGTCTGATGTCGCACTAAGCATGAGAAGAATGTCATTGACGTCAGTGCAGTTGCTCTCAGAAAGAGTTGCACCACAGCCACCGACACCACATCAGGGAGCGAGACAGAGAAAGGGAGACTGAAAAAGAAATAAGAGAGACGATTTAGGCTAGAGGAAGGATGATCAGTGGAAGAAGCAAAAAGTATGGGAGTAGAAGGGGATTAATGGAAGGAGGGAGAGGGACATTTGCCAGAGATAATGAAACAGAGAGGGGGCACTTTGTTGTGTATGTGAGGTGAGAAACCAGGTTTAGAAATTATCAGTAGTGGCCATGATGGTACACAAAACGGAACAAAATAGTTAAACATAGTGCATATAATTTCACATTGTTTTGGTCCTTTGAAATATGCAGGAACAAAAAACCATACATGACTGAGAGCTAAAAACTTTATATTATTTACTCTCACAAAAAAAAGAGTCCCATATCTAATAGACAAGTGAAAACGCTGTATTTACAGCATTAAAACTAAAACTAGGCCGAACAGTATTTTTCCAAATTTTTCAAGTCGGCATTCAGTAAATGCCAAATAGTGTGTTTAGCCGATATGACATCAGGTGGAAAAATTGAGTCTGCTTTGGATTTTAATTTGCCACTGTTTTCTCTGTGTATCTGAATTACTGCTAAAGTAAACCACCCCCCCATGAGATCTCATGGCATTAAAAGAATGTGCTTTCCCAAATTAGTCAAGGCATCAATATTAATTGGCATCTGACAAGGTGACATTTTCTGTTAAGCGTGTTTTCAATTTCAAATGAAAAGGATACTGTCCCATGGGCTTGTGACGCTAAGTCTCTGCCACCCTTACCATATTATCGACTACCTCTGTGTTTTGGTGTTATTTGTATGCTAAGCACATATTACCATGCATGCATACACAGTAATGGGAGCCCCCAGCTGTAGCGCCTCTCTAATAATCCAGTCCATGTTTTGTCAGTCTCCCTTTCCCATCCACAGTGCAGTCCTCTCAGGCTTTAGGTACAGCTTGGGGAGAGCAGCACGTTTGGCTACCAGGGACGCTGAAGCAACAGCAGTCCACCCCCTATACACACAGCATCTATAGGATACACTATCTGGCGCACACACAGCACTGGATTATATCCCTTAAATCCTGGATACCATGGATGCTTTTGTTTTCAGAGGGGCTAAGAAGACTAAGTCATGATGTATAATGGTTAGCTTTTCGTCTGGTGTGAGTGTGCATGTGTACGCATGTGTGTGTCCATTTGTCTCCGAATGTGTATGTGAGAGATGTTGTTGTATTTTTGGAACATGTCAAGATGCAGTGAACAGTCCCATGGTGGGTCTGTGCTGGACAGCACTGTTGACTGGTTCTGAGCTGCTCACTGGATCCTCCACCATCCCTGTCTCCCCTCCATCCTTCCTGTGGCAGACATGGGCCTGCTAAGCAGACTGTTGTTCATCTTGCTACATGACTGGAATTACACTTCTTTTAGGAATGACAGAGTACACCCATACAGATCACTGACTGTGTTATATGTGCTGTGTATGGGGGTCAGTGAGTAAGTGTGTCTGTGGGAAATTTCAGATTTTCTTCTGTCGCTCCACTTGCTCTGTGGGTCTCCTCAGTTGAGGTCCTCTCACTGTTAACAAACATCTGGACCTACAGAACTGACACAGGGTGACTATTTGTCATCCATCTCCTACTACCATATATCCAAGGATTGTATCCAGCATATTAAACGAAAGAATCCAGGATTTAAACTAAAGAACTACACTCAAGGTTGGAGGCAGAGTTGGTGATCTTTGCTCCACTTGACCTGTGACTGCTCCTTTGTGGGTTGGCTTAAAGGACAACAATGCCCTACTACCAGGCCCTACTCCCAGGCCCTCACAGCTGGCTCACCTGTTCAGTATGAAGAGTCACCCATGTGTTTACTCGGGGTATCCCAGCTTAGCTGTTTGTGGGGTGGGAGACCCCGGGCCTGGACCGTCCACTAGCCCTCTGAAGCGGGCCCTTACTGACCCCTTGCCCTCCTGTCTTGCCCCTGCAGAGGAGGCCTACCAGAAACTGGCCACTGAAACCCTGGAGGAGCTGGACTGGTGCCTGGACCAGCTGGAGACACTGCAGACGAGACATTCAGTCAGTGAAATGGCCTCTAACAAGGTGAGAATAACTACAGAATTGATACTGAAGCTCTTGTCTTTTAGAAGTTTTGCTGATGACAGCATCTGTTCACAGCTTCTTCCTTTCTTTTTCTTTTCTTTTCTTTTCTCTAAACTTAATGTGTAAAATTACTGTCTCAGTTGTTCATTGAAATATGCAGAGGCTGCTCCCATGATTTGCCTCGTTGTTTTGTTATTGTTGTTGTTTTTTGCTTAAGTTGTGCAATTGAACTTTGGTTTGAGTCTGAAGTATAATTTAGTGTACTGCTGATGGTCTAGAGAATGTATCACAAACTCCAGGGATACCCTTCTCTGATATTCTGTATTGTGGGTTGTATATGCTGCTGAATGACCAAACATTACAGTGTGGTCATTTAGTGGCACTTAGACTGTGTTTCTCTCAGGATAATGCTGATGTTCAGAACAGAAAGCTCCAGTACACCATAGTCTGTCGATTCAATTGATTGTAATATGTAGAATACTATCAACTGAACAGTACCTCCTGTGTTTGTAGCCTTCCTTGCAAGTTGCCAAGGGTTTATCAACGCATCGTACTTGGCCACAAGCTGCTACGTGCTATTCTTTAACACCTGTTTCAGCACTTAACACTTAAAGCACTCATTGGGCTCGTATTATCTATATGCGTTTGTGATGGCATCGTCATGCAGACAGGGAGTTTAGGTATGAACATGCTCAGTTGACTCCTATGTGTGTGTATGTGTGAGTGCCAGTGTGAAGGGAGGCTGCTGTGCCACTCTGAATGCTGATCAGCTTTGGTCTCTGGTGATGTCACACACTGTGATGTCACAAGATGAGGGATGGACCTGGAGGAGAGGCAGGGAGAACGAACAGACAAAGGACTTACACAAATGGACATGTTCACCTCTGATGTTACCACAGTCAAATGCACGACCTGTATATCTACCTCATTCAAACATGAAAAGCTGAAATAATAGAATGATAAATTGTAACACGCTCTGCCTCATCATTGCCCACCAGCACAGCCATCTCTGGTTGTCATGGCAACAGCCACAGGCCCAACCGCCCTGCTATCTCACTCCAGCAACACACATAGGTACACACACATCACAGGTAATGCATTTGCCACATCTCCCACACTTAACCATTACTTTGTGTCTGTAGCCTGCAGACTTGTTTTTATCATTTCTCAACATAGCTCTTAATTCATCAATGAAGGGAAAACTGAGATTAGATATAGACAATAAAGCTGAGTTACCTCGGCGTTATCCAAATTAAATTACAGTAAAATAAACACCTTACCTTCTCTCAGTACTAATGTTTGAGGACATTTATGTGAACATCCTTCACAAAAAAAGACTTGTGCCCTTTAACTCTTGCAGTTTTTATCTGCTACCTGTTTGCCCTAAATGACAGACTCACTTTAGGTCTTGTTCCAGTTCCCTCACACAGTGTCGCCACACCTACTCTACAGTTCCTCTGTCTGCGGATTATATTTTTTGTTTTGATCTGACATACAACTCTTTTGAGCTGAGAATTGCACTGTTGACTTATGTGAAGTTGCCCCTTTGGGGTGCTCCTCTGGTTTCCACCCTTTGTGTGGGTGTAAGTCTCCCTCTGGCTCTGCTTGAGGAACAGTGTGTGCTGGTCAAGGCAGATCAAAATGCTGCCTGAGGGTGTGACCATTTGGAGAGGTTGCTCTGGAGAGCAAAGGAAAGAGAGGCAAGATGTTTTGACTCTCTTGTGGACAGAGAGGTGCTTTTTATGAAAGCTGCTCTGTGTTTTGGTTGTATAATTAACTGATTTTACTTGGCTCTGGTATCATGCCAGTAAATAGTCAACTGTTACTCTCAATCAGATTGACACTATCACTTTGGTAAGTGCAGTTTGGTGAGTATGAGTTGCAGATAGGATATTCCATTCATATTCCTTTTTCATGTTACAGAGTATAATCTACCAACACAGTTGCAATGTTTGCTCCAATCCTAAATTTGAATTATTTCCACATCTCTCAAAACATGGAACATTAGCAGACTCTCGTTTCTGCCTCGCCCAAAAGTGTGTCTCCTTTTTACCGCAGCCTTCCTGCTCTGCATTCAACTCGGCTGGAGCTGGTGTTGCCAGATCTTATGACAGAAACTACAAACACATCTGTGAAAACAAAACAAAAAAATGTGTTATTACAAAAAAAAGAAAAAGAAAAACAAGCCAGTCATGATCTCACTTATATATCTGTGGGGTGCAGTTAAACTTTTTTCCAGCAGGGTTTTGCATCTCAGCATTTAGTCATGATGCACTGCTAGTTTTATTTACCTTTTTCTTCCTCAAATGAACAATCTTCGTCAGCCACAGTATGCCATAAAATCTGTTGGACTTCTTGAAACAAGACATTTGCAGCTCTTTTTCTTATGCCCAGTTCTTTTCTATTTAGTTGTATTGAACTATGATATGAACTGACCTTTCCTCAGCTGTTTAGATCATTTCAGCTGTCTTGAAATTGGGTTGTTCTTGTTCTGCTATCTTTTTTGTTTTAGCAATGAAAGTGATTACTCTTGAGCTGAAGCACTCACTGGTTTTGTCTTTGCGTTTTTTCATTATTGTCATATATAGTCCTAATGTGTTACCCCTTGGCAGTACATGTAGTTATTTATGGCCTTCCTGTTTATAGATTTCACTTTTCAGCCTACTGCCTGGATGGTGAATAGACTGAGGATTTATATCTCACAGTAAGCTGCAATTTTCTGTATTGTGAAGGGTGGGGGTGGCACCTGCTAGAATGAATGCTAAACGTGAAAAAAAAAACTAATTCAACAGAGATCTGGAGGTGTTGTGGGCTATATACAGCAGGGAGAGGATATTTTTGGTCACTCCATGAGGAACAAATTACACACATGTCACAGCTAAGCCAGGTGTGACACTTTCCAATTTCTACCCAATAGTCGTGTTCACACCTCTCGACTAAGCTCTTGACTATTTGTGGGACAGGGAGTGGGAGCTGTGTGGATAGGAGGGGTGTCTCTGGGCATTGTATTTGTGTTTTTTCTCCAGCTGGGAGTAAATAGTGTGCATATCCAAGTGTGTGGTATGCCTGTGCTGGCCCGCTTGGCTCTGAGTCAATCAAAGGAACTGCATCTCAGTTAGCTGGTGGTCTCATCTGCAGTCCAGTGTAGCTGTAAATTACTCTCAGTGCCAAGCTGGTTGTGGAGGTGGGGTGTAAAGTAAGCAGAGACAGCTTTGGTCCCTTTTCAATCCTTGTAACCACTGGTCCATCACAGAGAGTCAACACAAACATACGCACACAAAGGTAAACAAAACAAAAAAAGAGACGACCTCTTCAAAGAACATTACATTTCCATTGACTGTAGAAGTTGTCTGATCTAAATTCACAAATAAGCTCAACAGATAAACATAGTTTGGAATCAAAAGTGCCTTTTTTAATCATAGATGTATGTTTAGCTTAAAATCCGTACCCTCTTAATGCTGTGCTACCCCATTATCAATTTAAGATGAAGAATTTCAAATTTTTGACCTCTATCATTGCTTTCAATATTCCCAGAGTTATGTTAATTTATCTAATGTAGTTATCCTTTCACAGCATTTTTCTATGAAGCTGTAACATCAAAACGTTAATGGGCGCTTGATATTTAAGAAAATGTTTCGTTAAAGTAGTTATTTTGTACCAATGCCTGAAAATTACTGCAATGAAATGTTTTTTCATGAAGATGTGGTCTGGAAAATATTCGTAACATTAAAAAGTCTCAAGTTTCCTCAATTTGGAGTTCAGTGAGCGAATATTTGATTTTTAAAGAAAGAAGATAAGTAAGCCAGATTATGATTATTCTGCTCTCTGAAATCAGCTGTTTAAACTTTTTAGCCACTACTATAACACAAACAAGAG
Source organism: Odontesthes bonariensis (assembly GCF_027942865.1). Classification (NCBI taxonomy): domain Eukaryota; kingdom Metazoa; phylum Chordata; class Actinopteri; order Atheriniformes; family Atherinopsidae; genus Odontesthes; species Odontesthes bonariensis. The sequence continues at coordinate 19,077,423 of NC_134511.1, forward strand.
TTAGTGTCCATCCAGAATATCAGTACTTAATCCAGATTAAATATCTTACTCTGTGATCTCAAGCAACAGAATGAATTGATCATGTGCAAATATAATTGGCCCATGTTGGATCAGCTAAATATGGCAGAGCAGTTATACAGTACATACCACATTTTAAAACTCAATGCTTCCACTGAAAATAAATAAATTGATCACAGATAACTAAATAACTGCTGGAGAATATAATCAGGAAGTATTATTCGTATATACCTTCTTTCTTTTTGTTTATTTATTTAGTTCGAGTTTCATGCTGTTGCTGCTGAAAAATATTAAATCCAATCCCTCAATAAGGTTTCATCCTTTCCTTTCATCTAAAGCAGCATCCTCTTGAGCTAAGCGACAAACACAACGGGCTGTGTGGACAACAGTGCTTTCAGTTTCTGTCCTACTGAGCCCACTTCAGATAACTGTGACGCTCATTCTTTTTGTAAGATTAATGTTCTTTTTTTAAATGTATTTACATCATCCCATCAGTGATGTTAGCATGACTCATTTCCCATTGATGCTGGGGTAGAGGGTGACCTCAGTTTTTCAACGTTGTATCATGTTGGATGAAGTAACCTGTGCTTTTACATCATGCTGTGCAAAAGGTTGTGCAAGTCAACGTGTACACACATGCACACATACTATTACGTGCATTATAAATGCAGTCTGCCTTGTATGTGTATGTACTGCAAGCAAAAAAAAAAAAAAAAAAAACACCCCACTGCTCTGCAGGAATTAAAGGAAAGGGAAGGGGTAGATTTTTCCACTGACTTCAGCAGCAACCAATCAAGCAGCAGGTAGTCTAAAGTCTGTTCCTGTTCCAACCAATTAGAGGTTATGATGAGCTCACACTTTTTTCATATCTGAGTCCTGATTGGCTGATGTTGTGTGACAGAGTGAGAGAGGCAGTCTGTGCTCTTCACATGGGAGCATGTGTCATGCACACAGAATCAGGCAGCCAGTACTGTTTGGGAGCAGTTGACAGAAAAAATTCTTCTGTCCTGTTGCTTTGGCATACACCAAGCTTCCGGGCCATCATCAATTATTCAAAGCCTCAGCAGTGTGTCCTTATATCTCAGTGGATGTGTGTGTGCGTGCGCACATATGTCAGTGCGGCTCATTGTGTGGAGTCACAATATGCTCTCATTGGATCTTTGGGGCGCCACTTTCCTGCTGCTTTTCTTCCAGAATCTGCTTTTCCTCATCTTCCTATCTGACATCAGTACTTGTCTGTGGATGTTCACAGGACAGGAACATGGAGCTTCATTTGTGGACTCTGTGCAGCTGATTTACACTGATACGAGCACTGAGGGCTGCGCAGGTTGAGGTCTTTTACTGGAGAAAAGTGCGGACTGCTTTTGTTTCACTAGCTGTCTAGTGCTTTCGTCTACTTAACACCACACAAGGCCATAAACCCGTACCTCTCTGTTTCTGGATCTACTTTGTTGATTTGTCAAAATGCCTGAAGCAAATTACCTACTCTCTGTGTCCTGGGGATATATAAAGGTAAGATGTGTTCTCGTGTTGGTGTATTTTCACGTCAATCACCTGTTTTAATCAGACTTCTTAGAATGGAAGTGTTTTTTGTCATTTTTTGTTTGTCCTTGAGATGGATTTGGATGCAACGTTATATGGACACAAATTCGAAATTGTGTCGCACCTCGCCAACATGTCGACCACAAAACCACACTTCAGAGGTGGGACTGTTCTGAAACCATGATCCATCTGATGTATGTGCGATGGGCTGAGAGAGCTGATCATGTTTACACACTGCTCAAAAAGATGTAGACTTGACTGCATGTAATGATCAGAAGTTCATTTGAAGTTCATTTTTATTCAAATTTGAGAGCATTTCTGAACAAAAAGCAATGCTTAAATCTCTCTTTTTTTAGGTCAACTGTTCTCCTGATTTGCTTTGGTTGTTTTTTTTTTGACAAAATGAGGGATTGTCTTATAAATATGTAACAAAAACCAGAAAGTATAATTTTTTTAAATATTTATTCTTGTGTCATTTGACTTATTACTTTTGCTATTTAAGATACATGTAAGAAAGGCTCTGCATATTTTTTTTTTTTTTTTTTTTTTCTGCTGTACTGGCATAAGCACACTGAATATGTTCTTTTTTGCCTCTTGGGACAGAATTATATAGAGATCAAAGCCAGACTGATCTGATAACTGACCCTTGCTTGACATTTTTCTTTGCAATCTCTTTTGTGAGTTTGAAACCAAGCTGCAAAATCCCTGATTTCCAGCATTCTCCTGAACATCACTTTGTTTTTTATATAAAAAACTGGAGCTAAATTTTGTCTTAAGTCCTTTCAGTCGGACAAGGTTATGAGGAAAGTGTGAGGTGACAAAGGAAAATTGGGAGACTTGTAGGACTGAAGAGAAAAATTAAAGCAGGGACAATAGGTTACTAAACACATACACCTGGACCAGTAGCCCATTTATCCTCGGTGTGATGGTGTGTTGCACAAAAAGAGGGGACTCTCTGGGGAGCAACTTTTGTGATTTAACTGGAACATTTGAAATCTAAACAGCTGCACAAAAAGGAGGATTTATGCTGATAAAATGATCAGATTTCTTTACTGACTATACAAAAAATATTACTCTTATAAAAAAGGTTTTACAGTACAGTGTGATCATGGTGCACCCTCCTCTAGCATACATTGGGAGCTTTAGTCGAATTACTATAGTCAATTCTGCTCTTGAACTGTGTTTTCAATGTCCTGTAAACGATGTTACTGAGTTCCAGCTGTAGAAAATTAGGACTCCTCTGTCCTGTAATACAAACAGTCAATAATCAATGTATGTGTCCCTCTTTCAGTTTAAGAGGATGTTGAATCGGGAGCTGACTCACCTATCAGAGATGAGCCGCTCTGGGAATCAGGTGTCTGAGTTCATCTCCAGCACCTTCCTGGGTGAGTAACAACACAGGAACTACTTTAAATACATTTTCAAAAAATGAAGAGAAAAAGCATGAAAGAACTACATCCTTGTACGACCAATCCATTTGTTTTCATGTTCTAGATAAGCAACATGAAGTAGAGATGCCATCCCCACAAACGCAGAAGGAAAAGGAAAAGAAGAACAAGCCCATGTCACAGATCAGCGGGGTGAAAAAGCTGCAACACTCCTCCAGCCTCACAAACTCAAATATCCCTCGCTTCGGGGTCAAGATCGAGACCGAAGATGAACTAGCTACGGTGTGTATTTGTGTCCTGTGTAAAAACCGTACTAAGGCAGGGTTCGCGCAAACTCGATACATTAACACTTGAATCTGGGCAAACCTGATGTGGGGAATTGCAGTAACTATCAGTCACGACCTTGAGAGCAAAGAAAATTTAGCCCAAACACGACTCACATCTGCAGGTTTCTTAAGGTTCTTTAAATGCGTTAATTACCTGTGTTGACTCCTAAACTCAGCCACATAGCCATCTGCCGTGACCTATTTCTGCATTTTCTTTTGGCCTTTGGTGGCACATTTGGACCACAAAACACTCGCTAGTGCTGTAGCTGAGCCATAAGTGCCAGAAGTAGTCCAGATTATGCCAAAAAATGTCTGCTATTGGGGCAAATCAGACATATGGTCAGTAATGCAATTTCAATACCTGGCATTTGCATTGCCACTTGAAAAGATGAGCTATTCTTAACTTTCTACTATAAGCTAGACTACCAAAGTGAAGGAACAGACCCATAAATCAATTCAGCAGCGTATTCCTTCATTAAAAGTGAAGGAGAATTGAGATTATTGATGCAGCAGTTACACAGATACGGTGCAAACCATTTGTACTTGTATGATGCTGAGGTAGCACAGAAGAAAAAAGCATGTTTTGTCTCTAACTGTGTCTCTAATTCTCTTTTAGGAGCTGGAGAATGTGAATAAATGGGGCCTCAATGTTTTTAAAATCTCAGAATTCTCTGGAAATCGGCCACTGACAGTCATGATGTACACAATATTTCAGGTTAGGACTCACATCTTTTAATTGTTAAGTTTAATGCCTGCAAATGAAATGCTTGTTGAAACTTGAAATCAACTTGACTGTAAAAGTTATTTTTGCAATGTCTGATTTTTAGGAGAGGGACTTGTTAAAAACATTTAAAATTCCACTCGACACCTTTATAACATACCTGATGACCTTAGAAGACCATTACCATGGCGATGTGGCCTACCATAACAACATCCATGCTGCTGACGTCACCCAGTCAACTCACGTGCTGCTATCCACCCCTGCCCTAGAGGTTAGGCTCATGTGCACACGTGTATACATGGAGCAAAAGCACCCATGCTTGGACTTATGCTCACAAACATGCAGACATCCACAACAGCATCAATCTAACCCCCGATCAATGTCCTCCCTCCCTTATGTGCTCCATTTTGTCTTCTTCCAGGCTGTGTTTACAGACCTTGAGATCTTAGCTGCCATCTTTGCCAGTGCAATTCATGATGTGGACCATCCTGGCGTGTCAAACCAGTTCCTCATAAGTACCAGTGAGTCTAAACACAGATTTCTCTCTGCGTCAGTGGCTCAGCACCTTCAGTTTCACAAACACAAACTTACGTTCACAGATCAAGGTGTGAATATGCACACTGTACCCACTGCCTCGTCAACGCACACACTGGTATATCATGTGTATCTTGCACTAATGAGCCAAGATATTATGACGACTTGCTTCATTTTGAGTAGGCTGCCCTTTTTTCCACTAAAAAAATCTCTGATCATAACATCTGTGTGGACATCTGAAGGTAAATGGTAAATAGTACTGTATTTATGTGGTGCTTTTCTAGTCATGCTGATCACTAGTGCTTTTATATTACAAGCTACATTCAACCATTCACACTCACACAGCAGTCTATGCAGTGCTTCTTCTATCATACACACACTCATACACCATTGAACACATTGGAGGAAAAGTGGGGTTCAGTGTCTTGCTTAACATGAAGATTGGGAATAGCAGGGATCAAACCACCAATCTTCCAATAGGAAGGTGATCGCTCTTCCTACTAAATCAAATCAAATCAAATCAAATCAAATTTATTTGTATAGCACATTTCATGTACAAACAGTTCAAAGTGCTTTACATAAAATAAAAGCATTGCAGCAGGGAGTGCAAGAAGCATTAAAAATACATAAAATAATATAAAGAGAAACAAATAAAATCATTTAAATGAATTTAAAATCAGGCAACAGTCTAGATAAATTAAAAGATATTTCATGCATAGACACATGAGAAAAGAAATGTTTTTAACCTGGATTTAAAAATGTCTACATTTGGTGAAAGTTTAATCTCCACTGGCAGTTTGTTCCACTTATTTGCAGCATAACAGCTAAATGCTGCTTCTCCATGTTTAGTTTGGACTCTGGACTTGACCAGCTGACCTGAGTCCTTGGATCTAAGAGCTCTGCTGGGTTTATATTCTCTGAACATATCACAGATGTATTTTGGGCCTAAACCATTCTGGGATTTGTAAACCATCAGCAGGCTTTTAAAATCTATTCTGTGACTGACTGGAAGCCAGTGTAAAGATTTTAAAACTGGTGTGATGTGTTCAGATCTCTTAGTCCGGGTTAAAACTCTAGCAGCAGCGTTATGGATGAGCTGCAGATGTTTAATGCTCTTTTTGGGAAGTCCAGTTAAAAGAGCATTACAGTAATCGAGTCTACTGGAGATGAATGCATGGATGAGTTTCTCCTGGTCTTTTTGGGAGAGGAAACCTTTAATTCTGTTGATATTTCTGAGGTGGTAAAAAGCTGCCTTGGTGACAGCTTTGATGTGGCTGCTGAAAGTCAGATCTGAGTCTATCAACACTCCGAGGTTACGAACTTGGTCAGTGATTATAAGGTCCCGAGTCTCAAGATATGTACCAACGCTGACCCTCTTCTCTTTGCTACCAAACAGAATGATCTCAATTTTGTCTTCATTTAATTGTAGAAAATTATCTCTCATCCAGGTGTTTACTTCCTCCAGACACTGACGCAGTACGTCTGCTGGGCTGCAGTCGTCCGGTGACAGAGACACATAAAGTTGTGTATCGTCTGCATAACTGTGATAATTGATGTTAAAATTCTGCAATATCTGACCCAAAGGGAGCATATACAAGTTAAACAGAAGAGGTCCAAGAATTGACCCCTGGGGGACTCCACAAGTCATGGCCACTCGCTCAGATTCATAGCTGCCAATAGTAACAAAATAACTCCGGCCTTCTAAGTAGGACCTGAACCAGTTAAGGACCGCTCCAGAAAGTCCAACCCAGTTTTCCAGCCTGTGCAACAGGATTCTGTGATCTACAGTATCAAACGCAGCGCTGAGGTCCAACAGAACCAGGACTGAAACATTACCAGAATCAGTATTCAACCTAATGTCGTTTAACACTTTGACCAGAGCTGTTTCAGTGCTGTGATGACGTCTGAAGCCTGATTGAAAGTTATCAAGACTTCCACTTTCATTCAAAAAGTCGTTGAGCTGGTTAAATACAACTTTCTCAATAATCTTAGATATAAAAGAGAGATTAGAGACAGGTCTGTAGTTGTTCATCATAGAGACGTCTAGAGTTCTCTTCTTCAGGAGTGGCTTAATGGCAGCTGTCTTTAGTGACTTGGGAAAAATGCCTGATGCCAGTGAGCTGTTAACTATTCGTAGGAGATCACTTTCTACTGAGGTAAAAACAGTTTTTAAAAAGTCGGATGGTATTATGTCCAGAGAACAAGTTGTTGATTTCAGCTGCCGAACTGTTTCCTCTAGGATTTTTAAATTAACAACATTAAATTGTGACATAACGTCAGAGTTATTTCTAGGTTTTAGACACAGATTAGTTTTCTTGTTTGTCTGTGTTGCGTGAATGTTTTGTCTAATTGTTTTGATTTTTTTGGCTAAAAAAGTGGGCAAATTCGTTGCATTTCTCAGTGGAGAGGAGGTCTGGGTTTGACTGTTTAGGAGGATTTGTGAGTTTTTCAACCATAGCAAACAGAGTTCGAGAATTGTTGACATTCTTATTAATCATTTCAGATAAATGCAGCTGTCTGGCCTTGCACAGCTCATTGTTATAACTACGCAGGCTTTCTTTGTATAGCTCATAGTGAATCTGAAGCTTTGTTTTCCTCCATTTACGTCCATTTACTTTCCTGCATTCTCTTTTCAGGTTTTTGACCGTAGTGGTGTTTCTCCATGGGGTTTTCTGTTTGATCAAGGTGCTCTTGATTCTTATCGGTGCAACAGCTTCCATTACATTAAAAATTTTCAAGTTAAAATGATCCAGCATTCCTTCAACCGACTCTGCGCTCATTGTTGGTAACATAACTATGGCCTCCCTAAACTGAGCACTTGTTTTCTCATTGATATACCTCTTCTTAACTGAGAAGCTGGTTGTTTTGAACATTCTGAGTAATATGTAAATCAAATAAAATACAAAAATGGTCAGACAAGGCCAAATCAGTAACAACAACAGAAGAAATATCAACACCTTTAGAAATGACCAGGTCCAGAATGTGACCTCGAAGGTGGGTAGGTTCTGTTACATGTTGCCACAAACCAAACATGTCCATCACAGAAGAAAATTCTTTGGCAGTACCATCCGTCATATTATCCATATGAATGTTAAAATCCCCGGTCAAGATAAAATGGTTAAAATCAGTCGAAATAGCAGACAATAATTCAGAAAAATCATCAATAAAACTTGCACAGTATCCTGGAGATCTGTAAATGATTAAGAACAGGATTTTAGGAACACCCTTTAAAATAAAACTCAGATATTCAAAAGAAGTGAATTTACCAAATGAGATCTCTTTACACTGGAATGTATCTTTAAATAAGGCAGCCCCCCCCCACCTTTCCTCCCATTTCGGCATTTATCCATAAAACTAAAGTTTGGGGGAGCTGCTTCATTAAGAACAGTAGCACTTGTGCTCTCTGTTAACCATGTTTCTGTCAGAAAAAGAAAATCTAAATTGTGTGAAATGATGAAGTCATTAACTAACCGTGACTTATTGGACAGAGATCTAATATTAAGTAAGGCTAGCTTTGTGGAGTTTACAGTGGTCTCTGTTGTATTCTGAGTTGTACGTGGTACCGATAACAGATTAGATAAATTCACCCAGCAGGTTAACTGTTTTCCATTCCTTCTTTTACTAATACAGGAATCCTATTGGGTCCCAGCTTGTTCTCAGAACAGCTGTCAGAAGTCGGACTTCTATAGCAGGGACCCTGAACACATCATGGCATGGTATCTTTGGTTTGAACAGTGCTATCTTTGTTTTGAACTCTGGGTGTTGTGCTGCTCCTTGAACATCCTGCACATCCCCTTGTGTCCTGCTCTGCCAGGACAGATGATGTAAGAGGAGGAGGAGGGGGTGCCCTGCGTTTCTCGGTTGATGGTGGTCGCTGGAGTCCTGGCTGGGATAGAGACATCCTTTTGAGACCTTGGGTGATGTGGAGTAAAGGGTCTGGTGAGGGGGGAGGGCTGGGGGTTGTTTGCCTCGCTGCTGTGTCCTTCAGTCTAATCTGTACAGTCATGTTTGGGTTTGCCGTCCCAACAGCATGACGTAAATGTGCACCAAGTAATCTGCATCCAGTTCGATTGGGATGCAAGCCATCAGGTCTGAAACGCTCCTTACAGTTCCAAAAGATATTAAAGTTATCAATGAACTTAATCCCATGGGCGATGCATGCATTTGACAACCATGTGTTTAGGCCAAGAAGTCTGCTGAAAAGTTCAATTCCTTTACCCACAGTAGGAATGGGGCCAGAAATGGAGACCCTATGTGCTCCATAGTGACACAGACTCTCCAACAGCAGAGAAAAATCCTTCTTCAAGATCTCAGAGCCAGTCTTCCTTCTCAGAATATCAAAAGACCCTGTGTGGACAATGATCCTCGTGCCATCTGGATGAGTAGACAGAATGGTCGGCAAAATATCTATCAGTTCCCTGACTGATGTATCAGAAAAAGTTATATTTTCCGTCTTTGCCATTCTGACATGCTGTGTTATAGAGTCCCCGATTAGAATGGTGTCTATTGCTTTTTGTGTGGAGGTGTCGATCACTTCCGTAGTCCTCACCTTGGTTGTGGGATTTGGGCTTCTCCTGATGATCTGGTTAGCCCTAGGCTGAGGTTTGGGGCCATTTATTTTGTTTGTCTTCATGTTTGGGTTACATTCATCATCACACACTCTATTTTGAGTCAATGGATCGTATCTATTGTGCAATAGAACTTCAGGTGGCGGAGTGAGTGCTGGAGGTTTAGGTTTAGTGCTGGATTTACCTCTGCGACGGACAACATGAGACCAGATCCTGGCTGGGGTTGATGATTTGGGTTTGGCACCAACACTGTTCCAGTGTGAGATGTCAGTCGGACCGTCCGGTTTGGAAGCTTCACCAGATATTCCAGTGTCGTTTGGACAGATCCAGGGAAGTGTGTCAGCCAGGGCTGCAGTGTGAGATTCCACATCAGCTGTTATCCCGTGTAGAAAGATCTGAGTTAGTCCTTTGGCACATGAAGGCTCCACAGCCTGCGCAGGAACTATAATAGAGTCAATAAATTCCTCGTCGTTACGAATGTCTTGCAGCGTTTCAATCCTCTTCTCGAGCTGTGCTACCTTCGCAAAGAGTAGCTCACACTGTGTGCAGCTCACTGATACTGCAGGGTTAGGAGACATTTTTTCTGTCCGATTCTCTTTGTAAACAGGAGGGCTAATACCGTTTACAAATATGCAATTAAAAGAAAAAGAATAAAATTATATCCAAGACTTGTGGAAAGAAGTAGAATGATTTAAAAGCGAATAAAGCAATAAGCAGCAGGAGGAAGCAGGAGGAAGCAGAGACACGTCTGCACTCTTCAGAAGCAGGAAATTCAAGTACTACCACTGCCCCTCAGTGGTGCTACACGTCAGAGTGGCCAGGATGTCTCCAGTCAATCATTTTGGCCCCGTGGGTTGTGCGATGGGGTCTTTCAGGATTGAGCTTATATGAGATCCCTTTAGAGATTTTGTTGGCAGTTTTTGTATGGCTAAAGGCTGTGCTAACATCAGTGTGAATGCCATGATGCTGTATTTCCTGGAGAAAATTGCAGTGTAACAAGATAAGCATGGTTCCTCACTTTGTTGTGAGTACTTGTAATTGTTGTGGCTCATCACTGTATACAACAAATACTCACATGGATGTGCATGCATACGTGTATTTTGTCAGGTGTTCTTGGCAGTCACGTGTGATACCGCTGACATGTGATTCAAAGAAGTTTACAGGGGTGATCAATACTGTGTTTTTGTTGCTCCTTCCCTGTAACAAGACGTCATCCGGCTTTCACAGGAAAACATCCTCTTAAAGACATATACCTAGGGAGCCAAACTGCATAGGAAATGTTTTGTTTGACATCATTCATGGTGTAAATGCTTCTGGTTGGGCCATATCAATTACATTCAGTGATAAATAACATTTTCTAATTATTCTCAGGTGATTACCAATTACGCAGACACCTGCTGATACCTTACTGACACCAGAGAGGTTAGGGGCTAAGTTTCTGCCCGCAGATGCCGTAGGAGAAATTCAGTCAGTCAGAGAAGGGATAGACAGCAAAGCTTGTGTCGATGCTGTTGCAGATGAATATCTATTTAGATTCTAAGTTTTAGTATTGATTAGTATCTTGACAATCAATTTTTTCGACAACCACGGTTCAGAGTGAGTGAACTGAGCTATAAAGCAGACTTCCAGAGTTCATGGTGTTGTGTTTGTAAAAAGTGTCCTCAAGCAAGGAAACTAAGCCCCTGTTATCTCTCTTTAACTGATTGACCTTGTTCCAGCTTGAGGGGCCACACATCACCTTAATTTGGCAATTTTAAGCTATATTCAGAGTTTGGGTCGACTGGGTGTTGCTTTAAACAGGCTTTATCCAGGCCATCACTAATGTGAATGTTGATTAAAAGTGTAATCAGAACAGAAAAGACACTGTGCTGTCTCAGTCACGTCACATGCAAACTGTGCACTGCTTTCCAAAAGACCAAATGGGGAATCCCTGCTGTAAAGGCAGTGTGACTCATCCCGCTTAGGTGCCACCCAACTGATCTTCTGTCAGCCAAGGAGCAACAAACTAGGATAGCACCCAGAACTATTGCATCTTAATGGAAAGTCCGATGAACCAGTAGGAAACCTCTCTTACAGAGCAAAAGGTGTTAAATATTTGACCTGTTTCAACTTTCAAGTGGAAGAGTTTGTGACAGTATACATTTTGACCTTTGAACTAAAATGATCATCTTTAACCTTCCTACAGATTCAGAGCTAGCCTTGATGTACAATGACTCATCGGTGTTGGAGAACCATCATCTAGCAGTTGGTTTCAAGCTCCTACAAGAAGAGAACTGTGACATCTTCCAAAACCTGACCAAAAAACAAAGACAATCACTACGAAAGATGGTCATTGACATTGTAAGTCAGTAATGCATCTTTTTGCAGAGTTTTAAAGGAAACCTCGTGTTTTCATTTGACTCTACACAGATCAATTAAATCCCTGTTTTCTCTACTGAACTGCTTATTTCTGGGCCTTTCCAAGGTGCTTGCAACTGACATGTCGAAACACATGAATCTTTTGGCTGATCTGAAAACAATGGTAGAAACCAAGAAGGTGACCAGCTCTGGTGTGCTGCTGCTGGATAACTACTCTGACAGGATACAGGTAAACTTCAAGCTATGTAACCTCTGAATTCCACTGGGTTCAGCTGGGCCACTTTGTGGCTGATTGCAGCCACTCAAGAAAATGCCTCCATCAGACTTTCTCTACTCCACTAAAAATTGATGCTGATTGAGTCCAGGCAGCACAGAGCTTCAGTTCTTAAAATAGAACAGCCAGTGCATGGTTCCGATTTTCTGCCATACATTAACGTTACTTGAGGCACTTTGTAGAGCGTTTGAAAAGAACCACAGATCATTTTTATAGCTATGATGTTAGCCATGAAGCCGTGTGGTGGACGAACCAAAGATGCATGGCTGATGAGTCTTTATAGAGCTGTACAAAAACAATATCTGTTCTGTGATTCCTTTGTGGTAACATCATTCACTGAGTCCCTCAGCATGTTCTTGTGCAATACAATGCACAAATACTGTGTTTTAGACCTTGTTTCTTGTTATATTCAGGTCCTCCAGAACATGGTTCACTGTGCAGACTTAAGTAACCCCACCAAGCCTCTTCAGGTGTACCGTCAGTGGACGGACCGTATCATGGAGGAGTTTTTCAGCCAAGGCGACAGAGAGAGGGAGCGGGGTATGGAGATCAGCCCCATGTGTGATAAACACAATGCCTCAGTAGAAAAGAGCCAGGTAAAGTACACAAAAAGATAAAGGTAATCTTTATATACAAGAATATAGTATAAATGAACACTGAGCATCCTGTTCTTCTCTTGTATGTTCTGTAGGTTGGATTCATAGATTACATCGTTCATCCTCTGTGGGAGACATGGGCTGACCTGGTTCATCCAGATGCCCAGGACATCCTGGACACATTAGAGGACAACAGAGAGTGGTACCAAAGCACCATCCCTCAGAGTCCCTCTCCAGTGTTGGACGAGCCAGAGGATGGTACTAGACCCCCTGGAGGGGACAAGTTCCAATTTGAGCTCACCCTGGAGGAGGATGGGGAGTCGGACACTGAAAAAGACAGCGGCAGTCAACCGGAGGAAGAGGAGGACGAAGAAGAGGAGGAGGAAGAAGAGGAAAACAGCTGTACTGACTCAAAAACACTCTGTACGCAGGACTCTGAATCAACAGAAATCCCTTTGGACGAACAGGTGGGAGAGGATGACGATGACGAGGAGACAGTAGAGGAGGGGGAGACACCCAGCTCACAGGCATGTGTTGTTGAGGAAGAGGTAGCAGAGCAAGAGACGGAGGAAGAGGAAGAGAAGAAAAACCCTGACACATAGCAGTTATGGACAGCAGCTAATTAACTGCTTTTCTTAGTAATGACAGATGATTATTTATAGAATATTTTTTGGGGTTTTGTGAAATCTGTGTTTTTTTTATACATCTATGTTTCTGGTTCCAAAGCGTGCGCTGCTCTCTATCTTGGCCATCATCCTGTCAGCTTTGTTCAGACACGCCCATCGGTACTACTTAAAGTTTTTTTGCACTCAGGAAAACTCCTTTTCATTCCCATTTGTACTGAAGTTGTGTGACTTTATTTTGCTTTGACTCCTCCCCATTACAATCTTAAGTTTAGGATGTGGACAGTTCACACACTGCTCGATGCTGCTCATGCATTACATCATTTTCTGCTGCTTTGTCTCAGCCTTGTCAGAAAGTTTGGTAGTGTCTTTATTTTTTATTAAGTGCCCAAAATCTGCTTCTTGTTTAGGGCATATCCTCCCCACTATGAATTAGGAAGCTTGTTATGCTGCCATGATGCCGCAGAAATGGTAACTGCAGCACACTCTGGAGCTTTTCGAAAACACATTTCTGATGTGGAAGTCTTCCTTGAAAAGCTGACTGACACAAAGCTTAAATGTGAACAGCCATGATGCTGTCCTAAACCTCTTTCTTTTTTATATTGTACTGTATTTAATATTCAAATATTACTTAGACTTTACTTTTGCAATCCAAGTAAAGGCTTCATTAGAAAAGAAGACGAGAACTTTTGGAATCCAACATGGAGATATTTGTGCAAGTTATTCAGTGTTTTGAAGGGTTATCTTCATAGCTGGATCATATGAAGAGTGTTCTGAGCTGTTTACACTTGCACCAATAGCATTTATTCTCCTATTCACATGCCACTATACGCATATTCAGTCAGCCCAGTGTGTTGACATTTGGAATTGTTTCATAATAACAAATATTTTGGTATTTTTCACTGAGAAGGAAGCAGAAACCTGAGGTCTTGTTCTTTACTCCCACTGGAATCATTTACGATGTGGATGAAGCCTTTAAATTTGATTAACCTTGCCTGCAGTTCTTTTGAACACATCCCCAGACAATGCAATGCTTTATAGTTGATACAAAAAGCACCTTTTTTAGAAGCTTGATTTATGCTCCAGGTGTATAGAAATAGTAATGGTGTTACTGATTGCTTGGGTGATTTTTATACCAATGTTATGAACACTTTGCTTTATTTTCCCATCCCATTTTGCTTGGTGTATACATCAGCAACAGCTGCCTGTATTCAGCCACTTATGTTACGATGTTGGCTTCAACAGATTTATATTTAATAGCATTAACTCCAGTTGCTGTCTTTGTTTTCAACAAGACAATCAGCTCCATAGCATAGTCACGAGATAAGACTATCCTCTACGTAGATACTCTAATGCACTAATATATTCATATGTCACCTCTTTGATATTTCTAATATGTTTAACTTTGCCAAAACACCTACTCATGCTTGAACACAGGCTTGAACATTGTTGTCCCACACCTCAGCCAAGAGTCTATTCTCTTTTCTATGTTGCTACCATTTTTTTAATCCCTTACACCCAATGCTATTATTTATTGGTATATTTTTCCATTTGTTGAGTTGTTTTTGCAATATAAAGGTGGTGCAGTTAATACTTTACTGTAGCATATACCACAGGCTTGCGAGTTACAGCACCCAAACGTACTTCTCCCCATGTACATAAAATCATTTTAAAAAACAACAAATGTAAAACAAAGGAAAAAAAAAAGAAAACACTTGAAATACCGCACACCGCTTTTTTTTAAAAGAGTGCTTGTTTTAATCATGTCATTTGTCACAAAACTTTTACTTCAATATTTCATTTTGTGCCAAGATTGTTTTGTTTTTTTTCATCCTCACCCAAAGCCCTTACCTGTAATAAAATTTTCTGGTTTTATCGCTGTTTACAAACATATATTTATTGTGCTGTATATAATATATAATTCTTAATGTTATTACTATCATAATGCAGTTTGCTGTAAATGGTTGATTCTTATCATCCCTTTTGGTGATGGCGTGGCTGTATTACGTACCTCTTGTTGAGAGAATGTTTATTACACATAAGCTTTAGTGTAAAAATGATCCATCGACTTGTTGCTTATCTGAGAACTAGCTCAGTGAAGAGAGGGGGAAAGCCAAATTGTTTTTTAAAAAGAAACTGTTCCTTGGCCCATGGGCTGTGCCTTAAATTCAACACATCATTTAATTTAGCCTTTTTTAATTCTCTAGATCTCCTTTGCTGCATTTGGTGAATCTTTTAGCTTTGGTTGGCCTGATCTCTTGTTCAGAGAAGTTGCCTTTTCAAGATCACACCCACACACTATTTGCTCTATCACAAATATGGCACTGAGTAGAAACCTTTGTAATTCAGTGCAGAGGTTTGTGGAGGTTCAGGTCAACCAGGAGTCAAAGATTTACTACATGAGTGATGGTGGCCTATAGCTGGATGCTCAAGAGTCATATTTGCTGTAGACCTGGACTGAACAACTCACACTTTACCTGTGCTCTGTTTGTACACTTAAAGGTGTGACCTGTCAGAGGTGGATGATATGGGAGTAACTTTGCTGTGTCATCTGTGTTCTGGTTGTGTCGCAGCTACAAACACTAAATGGGGTGCAACAGTTGTGTGTAGTTGGTGCTTGACTAAGGCTCTACAAGGCACGGAGGCTTTGAGACACATCTGCATGTTCAGCCACTGCTGCATTAATTATGGCTGAAACACTGACGGTGTGTCGCATATCTATGCTCGGCCCACACTTCCACTCACGTTACTTGCAATATCCAAAACCACTGACATCTTTCTGCCTGGATGGGAGAAGGGTTTAGTATATTTCTGTACTAAAGGGAAGGGGAGGGGCCAGGGTGGGACGGGTAAGGGGGACTGCATCGTTGTCCCGAAACAGGGACTCTTATTTTGACACACATACTGTAGATTTTAAACAGCCCTGGACCAATGGAAATAGTGGGTTCTTTTCTCATTATGTGTTCTATTTTTTTATGGTGTGAAAGAAAAACACAAACTGTAACTTAAAAAAGGTCTTCAGGACAATTATTTTTTGGGTTATGTCTTTAGAATGCCAACATGTCTGGACGTTTCACAGGACAATTAAAATGTTATTTTAATGGATTTCTTGTTAATCGCAGTCTATTGGATAGCACTGTAGATCATACAACTTTATGTAAAAAATGAATAAAAAGAATGAAAAAAAAAAGTTTTTATATGCAATGGATTAAATAAAAGCATGGGTTGATTCTGCCTACTTGCTGGCCTCTTGTTTTCATTGTTTAAGGGATTATAGCTTCGAGAGGAACCCCGAAGGATATATTCAACTTTGGTGTGAGTATGTCTCTCACAGATCACAGGTTGAAGTCTGCAGTTTTTTCTTGAAATATTCTTCCCCTTCACAAAGTCATATTTACTGTATGTAATGTGTGTGTCCATATATGGTACCTCAGAGCAATTGATAATAAAATAATCTAGAGGAAAAAAAAGCATCAGTAGCCAGTTCAGCTGTCCTTTTCTAAATGCAAAAATTACTCCAAACCCTTTTCAGGTTTGTTTGTTTTTTCACATTTAGCTATATGTTTCAAACTTGAAATTGATTCAGATTTTTTTTCTCTATCGTCACACAATTCCCTCAATGACAAAGCAAAAACAGGCTTATTGAGTGTTTTGTTAATTTACTAAAGATAAGACTAAATTAAATATTCCATTTGCAAGTATTTGGACATTTGACATTATATTTGATTAAAAGACCTTCAGTAGCAATGCCTGTTATGTCTTTTAAGGCATGACTCCTTGTCTCCTTCTTTCATGTCATAACTGGGTTCAGGTCCAGACTATTTCTAAGTCATACCATTATTTATACTGATTTTTTTTAAGCTACTTCTATTTCATTGGTGGTATGCCTTGATTAACTTGCTAAAGTAGGAATCATTAGCCCAACATGATATCCTGAGCACTGAACAAAGGTTTTCACTCAATATTCCTCTTTATTTTTCTGTTTCCATCTTTTCCTTTTTCCTGAATCGTCTCCTAGTCTCTGTCCCATAAAGCGATCCCTACAGAATGATGCTGCCATCACAAGGCTGGAGTGATTAGTGGATGATGCACTGTTGGTTAGGGTTTTCAAATTTTGAATAGAACTACTCTTTCATACATAAGGGTATCCTTAGTGACCATTGGCTTGGTGGTTTATCTGACCAAGACCTTGTAAGTCTGGCTGAGCAGCCTGGTCTCAAAAGTCTGTTGGTATTCCCAGAGGTCTTCCTTTTTGTAATGATGACGACATTTGTGCTTTATGTGAAATTTAAATGCTGCAGAAATGTTCTTGTGACTGGGGATCTGTTCATATATGGATTTGTGTCACAACTGACATGATATGATTGAAGATTTTATTATTACTTTATTTTGATTTATTATAACTAATGAATACATTTGTACTGGAGCTGCCAAGTTGCAGCTAGTAATTATTGTTTCGTTAGTTCAATGACAAAGTCATGTCTAAGCACTATTTTCAATAGACTTCTGAGTTTGAAATCAGGTTGCAGGTGCCTCATTGTAACACTAGATGGTGCTCAATGCATTAAAATGGAACAGATCTACGTCACTGTGGCAACAGGTCAGCATTCACCAAAAACCCTCCATCTTGCCGTAGCATAGTCATTTCACAGTGACAGAGAACACAGAGACCCTCTGATAGAATTTGATTTATTTCCTATAGTCTCAAAAACATACTTCTGACTTTGCTTGAACTCCAAGAATTAAATATATTCAGTTATATATGTAAAGTCATTATGTTCTAAAATTAAATCTTACCAGATTGACTGCTTGGCCATTGTCATTCCTCTATGAAATAAATTTTGACTTGAGATTTACAATGATTTATTTTATGGCAACAAGTTATACTATCACACACATGCACACAGACTATGTGTGCGAATGTATATGCAAGATCTGAAATAACTTATATGTATCCCTTTTTCTTAAGAATTACAACAGTACAGCATGTGGCATGGACTACTGGACTAAGTTATCTCCCTGACTATCTTTCACAATAACACTGCATTTTGACATGATAATACAAGTTTAGTCTACACCCAACATTTAGCAGGAACAGCATACAGTACGTGAATACATTTGTACAAAAGGTATACACAAACAATACACTATATAACTGAAATTTGTCTCAGTATGGCAGGTACATACATACACACATAGATACACACGTACCCCCCCAACACACACACACACACACACACACACACACACACACACACACACACACACACATCAAGTCACGCATTCAGTGGCTACAGGAACTGAATGAAGCACTAACTCCTTTGTAGGACGTTGTACAACATTTTCTGAACCGATCTGACCGACTGTCACTTACATACTGCAGATAGAGTCTTTAACTCGAGGACAGGAGAAACTATTTACACGGTTTAATTCATAAAATATTGCACTTATTGGCCCTTTGCATCTCATAGCAAGTGCTAAGACAATGCTCCTAAATCTGTAACACAGAGATATATATACAGTGTCTTACAATATAAATCTACATAGATAGGTCAGGAGTGACTTCATGCATTTTTTTCAGCTTTTATTCAACTATGCAACAAACCACTGACGGTGCTGAGGGAATTATTTTGGCACAAACTTCTTTCTTTTTTTTAATGACTATAACTGAAAATTTCTGGATTGTTTAATTAGCGAAACACATTACACTACAGGGACTTATTAAGACAGTACAGTACAATATGCCTGAAGAAGGGGAAGATTCCCATTTTAAACTACTGACATTTTCTAAGCAACTAACTGAGATATTTCTTCAAGAAGGGAATTTGTTTTACAGCACAAAAGCATGCTGACTCAGAAATTATGGCTGTTTATTCCATGCCAGGATAGATCATCTGTTTTATATCATACAGTTTGCTGTGCCTTGACAGTATGAGACTTTGATTTGATAAAATGCTGTATGGTTGCTATCATATGGAGCTGAGGATGGACAGGTTTGGGTAAGGCCTATCTTTCGAGTAAACAGCACATGTCATTGTCTTTTTGGCAGCATGCTCTTTGCATCAAACAATAAAGGGTCATCTTACAGCTTGAGCACAACCATTGAGTTGCTTTTAAGATTTAAAGATATTGTCATCGGATAAATCACGCATATACACAGAGAAATGGGTGGAGTTGTACTAACATCAACATTATACAGACTGGATTCATTCCAAGAGTGAGCAGGACGGAGGGACTTTTGAGGCCATGTTGGAGATGGTAAAAGGCCACTTTTTTCCAAAGGTAGATGATTTTTTTGATGGCAATGAGACATAACACTCACACTCATGCAAATCCTCACTCACTTACTGTACAGTCACAGCCACACAATTGCACAAACAAAAGCTGCTACATTGTCTAGTGCTCTAAATCACAGATTTGGCAGCTGTAAGAGTTTAAATTAACTTGTTATAGGAAAATACATACTGTACAGAAACTTTAAACAAAAGACTTTTAAAGCACTCACTGATTCTATCCCTTATTGTTTAAGTATTTTAGGTCTTAAAGGTCTTAAGGATTACACGTACAGTATGACTGTGTGAACTATTTCAAGCTCTATAAAAAATAACTGGATGATCATAGTACTAACTATCTGAAGACTGATGGTTTTGCTATATACTAGATTTGTAATGTTACATGTTTACAGCAGCCACATCTGTTTTACTGGTTATTTGCTTTTTAGATAAGGTGATAACGTTGGGAGCTAATACAACAGCATTTTGTAAATCTACTACTAAACAGGGTTTGAAGTGGAGTTCAGAGAGGGCAGCAGTAACAGGAGTGATAATGCTGCTAACTCTGCCCCCTAACAGGACCTGTGCTGCTTCCAGATGTCATTCACTAACAGTTGCATCCCTGCGGTTGGAGGGGCGGAGCGCTGTCTGTGAGTTTGGCAGTAGGGGCTCCTGTGGTGACGGCAGGATCAGTGTCCAAGCTCTCAGACATCTTGTCGCAAATTAAATCAACGAGACGCTCAAAGGTCTGCTTCACGTTGATGTTGTCTTTGGCGCTTGTCTCAAAGAACTCAAAACCTTAGGATAAAATTTAACAGTAAGAAACGTGAGAACAAATAAAGACAAGGAACAAAGAAACCATGATCAACTTCAATGACTGTGGAAAAGCTTTAAAATCTATTGGTGCAACTGAACATTTTAAACAAAGCTGGGCTCTTTAGAGTATTTCAGTTGCATTTTCAAACATGTTGGCAAGAGTTAAAGGAAAGAAGGGAATATAGTCATGCCTTTATGCAACAACATGATAGTGAAGATGACGACACACATTTAAAAATATATGAAGAGGTGAATGTTGTTTTAAGACCTACCCAATTGCTCTGCCAGCAGTCTACCACTATCCACTGAGACCACTCTCTCTTCGTCCATATCACACTTATTCGCAGCCAGCACCACCTGAGCATTATCCCATGAGTAGGTCTTTATCTGGGTCGACCTGCACAAAATCAGAAACAAACACAAATCACATTTAAATCATCGCTGATGCTCCTTTTATAAGAAACTGTCAGACCAGTTTTCGTGATACACTTAATTGGACAGGATCCTTTAGAAACAGACGGAAGAGGGAAGAACATGACATAATGTTTGCTCGCCATTTGGGCTGGTCATGAACGGTGGTTACATGCCTTTCTGTTGGCATCATGTAATAATTGAGTCACTGATGGCATCAGCGGAAAAGTGGGTCAGTTGGCAATCTTTGTTTTTTTACTTTACAACAAACTGCACCGCACACTGTGCAGCCTATACCGATTTTAACAAAAATTCCACTTCCTATGGTGCTAATTGTAAAAGGTACCAGCAGCCTGCAAGATGTCATCCATACTTAGGAATTAGTTTTTATTCATCCCAACATGAAATAAATTCTAGTTCATCATCTTATTTGAAATAAAAGCTAAACACAAAGATGCACACACGTAAAAGTCTTTAGCTATCAAGCCACTGATTAAGCTGTGAAACACACTTTATAAAAATAATAATTGCGAATTTTTGATCCAACAGATTGTCAACCAAACAATGTGTGTGAAATTGTTTAATAATGTTAAAAACATTTATCTAATATATTTTGTATTATTAAAAAAAATGTAAAAAAGAAAGAAAAAAAGAAAAAACAAGCATTGTGAGCTATGTCAAATGTTTTTGCCTGATGAAAATATAATCTACATTTATTTTTGTAGTTTACTGTCACTCAGTGAGGTGCTTGCACAATTGTAACCTCTGCAGGCTATATATAATGTGGGGAGGAATTTTGAGAATACATTTCTCCCGCTGTGTTGCAGTATGGCTGAAAGTAGGGCAGCGAACACACCGCAGGACTGCTATGTTTCTCCTGGAAACTGGAGACACAGAGCCGGCAGACTGAAAGAAGATACAACTTGAGAGACAGAGTAAGCAAAATGATAATGAAGCTCCTCCTCTCTCTTCCCAGTTATGACTTATTTTAAGTCATTTTAAATCCAACTCCTCACAATTTCCAATGACAGAAAAACCACCATCACATCTTATAGAACTACACAGGCTACACAGTATGCACATATGTTTGTTAAAGGTGGTAGATTAAAGAGAGCCAATGATTATATAATGTTGAATTAAATGTAACTGCTTGTGAATAACTGTAATCATTTAATTTAAGTCCAACATTTGATGCCAGTGTAACCGAATTTTCCTGATTTTTCCATGACTCAGGCAGGAAATGAATACGTCACAAGCTTAATTCAGCTCAGGAAGGAACCATTGCCATGGCAACGTCTCCCCCCCCCCCCCCCCCCCCCCCCCCCCAACCTTGTCACAAGGAGCGAGGCAAAGAGAAAGTGGAATTAAAGCCAGTGGCAAAGGCAAAAGAAAAAGAATACAGGGTTATTTGATGGGTGAAACAGAGCTTCCTCTTTCTCCTGTAGTAGATGGATTTGTGCACTGTCTGCTAAGTAAGCAGTCAGCTAACCACCAAGACTGTTGCTGCCAGGGACACACTTGGCTCCTTTAATTAGATATCCATCACAGACAGTGCTCAGACTGCAATGTACCATAAAAGACTTAGGGAGGTCTTCAAAGAATAATAGGTGTGTCTGGCTTTGATCTTGCTTTACATGAAAGCCTTTCTTGTTTACAGTGACAGGAAATTAATTTGAATCAGGCTGATAACAAGGAGCATTTGAACACAGTTGCTATGCATAGGAGTGTACCCCCAAAGCTGTACATTGCTTTTTAACGTGTTGTCTCCAATTTAAGATAGCCAGACTTTAAATACAGTGATTCTTAAGTTTGTATCAAATGTAGATGCTTTAGCATTGACACTAGCTGCACGAAGCAGTTGTCATGTGTTGCTGGCTAAATGAGAAGGGCTAAGTGGACACTGGCCTGAATAGTGATCGCCATAGAACTATCATGTACAAGCTCGTCATCTTTTTGGGCTGTTTGACCAGAAACCAGTGTTGCCAACTATTTTCAATGCAATAGTTGGCAACACTGGTTGCCAACTATTGGGTTGCCAACTATAAGGTCTGCAAAATGGAAAAAATTACCACATTCATTACGTCACATTTACATTTTGCTTTGTTCCAGCCCTTTACATGTGATTGCTTGTCTCCTACTCTCTGTGTTCACGTCACACATCTTAATGCAGCTAAATTCCAAATTAGGCTGCTGTACAGCCTATATTCACCTGCATTCACTTTCAAACCCCTGTCAAAACCACAATCCACCTATGTTAAAGACAACATATTTCCTAAATGGCTAGAGGTAGGAGTTGAAAATACATGGTTTGTATTTACAAATTTAAGTTTTGTTGTAATTTCTATACTGTTACGTGGACACTTCTCTAGAAAAACAAAACAAAACAAAACAAAAAACTCGGGAAATATTGCCATATCAAAGTTTATAACCATGGATTGTGACTCGATGTGTTTTATGAAGAAAAAAAAAGTACTATGACTATTGTTTGTTTTTGGGGGGGGTTAGTTACTGATGGATAAAACTGATCAAAATGAAAAGCAAAACACATGCTTAGCAAAAACCCATTAGTCTGTACTGGCTCCATAGTTGTTGTTTCTAGTGCAAAAATTGTAACCCAGAAACCTGGTTTCTGTAGTTGATTGAATGTAGCCTTCCAAGGCCTGGTTTAAAAATGGGTGCATCACCATGAATAACAGACTTTTGGATCAGAGACACAATTAAGCCTTGAGATGCTTGTGTGACTCATGAACGGACCACAGCCATAACCTTGAGAGGTTTCGCCTTGATCCCCAAGCCAGAAAAAGTTGCATGTGTACCCTGCCTAACAAGCCTGAAAAATTCCACACAGAGCGAAAAGACAACAGTGTTGCCATTAGAAGGAGATAAGGAAGGTGAGCAAATTATCCACAACATTAATAATGTCTAGAAGACTTCAATTGAAAACCTTTCTGACATGTTAATCAGGTGCTCATAAGAATATAATTCATACAAAGAATACAAAAGGTAGAAATGATATTTTTACTGAAACCTGACAAAACTTGACTCACCAGTCCTGCACAGCGCCGAAGGACTCCTCGTTGGTGATGTCATACATGAGGATGAAGCCCATGGCGCCTCTGTAATAAGCAGTGGTGATGGTCCTGTAGCGCTCCTGGCCTGCAGTGTCCTGCACACAGACAACATGATTTATTGTAGGATAGCTGTTCGGGCAGCTGGCTGTCGGGCTCAACAACATTGATCAGACCGTGCACCGCACAGGGAATATAACCAGGTCCACATTATAGCCCTGTCATCGAGCAGACATATAAATAATTAATACTTATTTAATACTTTTATTCATACAAAAAGATTTCCTTGGTTTATATATTTACACTTGCTCGTGGCTTTATTTATTGTGCTTTTAACTTGAAATAATCATTATACTAATTGTCTCGCTGGCTTTGCATTGATAAGGTGCCAAAAACAGCGACTCACTTTTGGCTGATGTGATTGATTCTTTCCTCTCCTCAACAGAACAATCGCTCGGCTGTGTTAAAAGCTCCGTGGAGCAGGATGAAGAGCTCAGCCCGTGACATGTATTTCCAAAAAAAGGGGCGAAAATAGGAGTAAAATTATTTTAATCTTGAAAAATGGCGTGCTGCTGATGATGATAAGGCTAAACCAATTGCTCAAAGGCTAAATGAGTCACTACATTTTGAGGATTTGAGGGGTTCTCACACAGGTGAGTTAACAGACTAACATCAGCTGCGGCCTAAAGCAACAATGGAAATGGGGGGAAAATAAGCATTTTCAGATGTGCTTTTGTTTGATTTATATCCTAATTATCAAGACACTATACTAACTGTTGCTTTACAAGTTACATAATAAGAAATCCCCAATATAACCCCCCAGTTGATTGTGCATGTTTACTCTACTGTTTTTACACCCACAACAAGTATGTTTCCAGGCTTCAGTGAATCATGTCAGAAGACTTCTGGCTGCTCTACTTGGCTCTTGTTAAACAGATGCCTAACAGACAGCTCTGGATCACATTTACAGCCATGGTTTTGTTTTCTGTTGGTCTGCACATGGCTGCAATAGTGTGCC
The DNA here is from genome assembly GCF_027942865.1 of Odontesthes bonariensis. Taxonomy (NCBI): domain Eukaryota; kingdom Metazoa; phylum Chordata; class Actinopteri; order Atheriniformes; family Atherinopsidae; genus Odontesthes; species Odontesthes bonariensis. The sequence goes on from NC_134511.1 coordinate 19,101,956, forward strand.
TGTTATAGCCAGAGGAAAAATCTGACCTTCACTCCACAAAGATGAAACTCAAAGCCTGCTGAGATTCAACTCACACACCACAGCTAGGACCTTATGTCAGTTTAAAAAAACACCAGATACATTATACTTTATATGCATTTTTTTAAACAGTAGTACTCGGAACAACACAAAAGAAGAATATGTTTTATTATTTCTCTTCCTTGTTACTATACATATACTAAGTCATGCTCAGGTTACCTGAGTGCTTGTTTAACCTCAATCTTGCTTCCTGTCTAACTTCTTAATCTAAGACACTAGACAATACTCTATTGATTCTTGGCTGAGTGCTTGACAATGACCCAAGCCTTTTCGGGCTATTTTTGCATGTCAGTTTGCTTGCTCTTGGTTAAAAAGACAGAGTTGGACAGAAAAAAAAACTGCGTGAGTCCAGAGAAGTTGAGTACCTCGAAAAGCTATGCTTGTAGTCTGTGGCTAAGAAGAAATCAATCAAGCTAGCTGACTACTTCAAGTAGCAAGAAGCAGGGATCAGATACTGACAGTCGCAGAAACTCCTCTTCTCACTGAGTGTCTCTGTTTTCAATGATATTGCCAATGCTCTGTCTATTATCCATTTCAGCCTTTTGTGATATCAAGGAGGACTCTGCACTGTCATGCACTGGGACATGCAATTAACACATTGACTTTTGCCAATACCCATCACCTAAAAAGGCCATTTACTGCAAGTCTCAGCTCTCTCTTAGCCCTATTAAAAGAGACAGGTCAATAATCTGGATGCAGGCGCTTTTCCTCTCAGAATATGCTTGTCTTTGCAGATGATGAAAACACATTATCCTGATTAGCTCATGAATTAAATGCTCAAATTCAAGTTTTCACATCCTGATGGAGTGTTTCCTTTTTTCCCCTTTATTCAATGAGCAAATACCAAATGTCTGGAGATGGCTAAATGCTCCAAAAGGCATCCCTTGTGACAAATAAACAAACAAACAAACAAACAAAAACCTCTGAAGATAGATAAAAGAAAAGAGATAGAAACTGTCAAATAAGGAAAGTGATAGAAACAAATATGAACTATTACATATCTTTTCACTTGCATGTATCAGGGGTATTGTGAGACAATCTGCTTCAACAGCTCAGATTAACTCCTAATTACACAAACTCATACATTTTTCAGTTTCCAACACATTCTGAGGAAGGTGTTGTTTCTGTGTTCGTCCCTGCTGTGTGCCAAACTAACACTTACTGGTCTTCTGTTAGTTATGTTGAGTTTCCATCTGTCTCCACACTTAGATCAGCCTTTCCTGAAATTCTATTGAGTGAATGAATCGCACAGCCTTAGGTGCAACATGGTTTTAAGACTAAGCAGCAGAGCACAGGACTTTCTCCTTTATGTGTGTCTAAAGGTGCTGAAACTCAAAAACTAACGATTTAGACTGGGTCATAGACTCCCTGAAACTTTAAAACAGTATTTGTGGGGACGTAACATCATTTCTTATTCACTATACAACTGCTACAAGAAGTAAGTTGTAAATACACATAAATATGAATCCTCTACGTAAAGAGATGAAAGGCCAAGTCTATTTAAGCACACTAATCAATCATGATCCGTCCTACAAGCCAAAACACTGTCTAGGACTGAATTAATATTCAGGTGATCCCATGTGCTCGTTTCCTGAATGGAGAGACCGACTGCCATCAGGTACCAACCTGTCACGGTCCTTGAAACATATTGATTAACAAAGAAAGATATGAGGAGAGCTATGGAGAAAGTGGGATTGAGGCAGAGATTGAGAGTCTTTTACAGACAAGGAATCACTCAGCAGGAGTACAACGATGGAGAGAGGAAAAGAGAAATGTGGGGGCTTGGCACCTCTGAGGAGACCCTTCCCCTTTAATGCTCAAATAGCCCTCCAGAAGACCTTGGAGAACAACGGGAAACAGATTTCTTCACAGCATTTACTATGTTTCAACAAACAGATGTTTATCATTTCAAGTAAATTGAAAATGTCACAAAGCAGTGGCTTGCTATATGTTGCCGCTTTGTAACTTCTTCGATAAATTGCAGCCAGAAGAAAAAAAATATAAAATAAAAGGATTTGAGAGAAAATACAGTTTCTTCAAGAGTCAACAATCAAACATTTTGTGGCTCACTTCTGAAAGCTTATTGCTAGAATGTGAATATTGCATACCCAGATCTGCAGTTTGATCCTCTTGTCATTCTTGTATACAGTCTTCACTTTGAAGTCGATGCCCACTGTGCTGACAAAAGCTGAAGTGAAGGCGTCATCGGCATAGCGGAAGAGAAAGGACGTTTTGCCCACACTGCTGTTGCCAATGATCAGCAGCTTGAACATGTAGTCAAAATTTTGGTCTCCTCCTTCTCCTTTCCCTTTGACATCCTGAGTGGCAGCCATCTGCAGAGACAAAAAAAAAAAAAAAAGGTGATGGGAAGGATGCACTAAGGGCGATTAAACGAAAAACAGAAAGCAGGAACGAGATGCTTGAGATACTTTAGACAGGGTGTTATCAAATAGTTTGTCCAACAGTCCACAGTACTCTCAGCACTGACTGCAGAGTAATGTAGCAGAGATGATCAGACATCAGAGTGAAGACGTCTCCTCTCTGTAAATGGCAAATTACTGTCTGTAATTTATTTTCTGGGAAATTCATAAAGTAATACCAAACCCTCTCTTTCTTTACAGCATAACTCTAACATAACTTATACATGATAAATTAATAAGGAATATATAAGACATTTGGTAATTCTCTTTAATTAATGGAACTGGTTTCGGTTCCCTAAAATCCACCTGGCTATAATTGTTTTCTTTTTTACACTTGACTAAAAAATATTTAACAAAACATCTAACTTGTAAAAACATGCCAGGAGGTACAGGAGAAGGGAAAAGATAACCTAGTAATCTTGTGCAGAGTATAGCACAGGCTTGTTGTACAGGCCACAGATCAGAGGTGACAGAAGGCTGCATCAGGCAAACCAGCATGACTAACGCAGCAAGCTGTTGTATCAATGAGTATTAGATAACAAGCTGAGATTTTTTTTTTCTTAAAATAATCCCTTTAAGCAGAGGATTGCTGTTATTGATGCTAAGACTTGGAGGGTGATATCTAGCTCATAGGTACAGTTAAGATTCAGTGATTGTATGCACTTATTGAAATGCTGTTTAAATTTTTCAACGGTGACCAACCCGGTTGGTCATCATAAACATATTTCCAGGTATAGCCCTATTCAACTATCTGAATTATGCATGTGATGCTTTGAAACACCCATTGAAACGTTTTCCTCATAAAACCACTAATATGTTTAAACAAATATTATATCTGCTTGCAAATTAGAACCGCTGCAGCTCACAGTTGCACACAGAGTAGAATAGATATCGACCTTTCTCCTGAACAGCTTATCCACACTGAGCATTTCAGTGCAAGCTGTCAACAGTCAACGGCCTCAGAGGACGAGAGTCCCACTAACGAGGTGACACGAGCAGTCATCTGCCCTCCAAGGTGAATTATTGGACAAAGCCGCCGAGCTTCCCGCTAAACATGTGCAGCCAAGCTCTCCCAGTTGCCTATGCAGTGAATAAAAGATGCCGGACCTCCATCATGCACGTTCTGCACTGGTTTCTGTTTGTCTCTCTATATTTAACAACGCTGTGTTTGCAAGGGCATCGTTTTCAAAATATCATCGTAATAATGGCACTTCAATCCGCAACGTTAAATCACTCCTCCTGATAAGAAGCTACATGATGCTGCAGACCAAGGAGCTGCATGCCAGCTAATCTTAGACAAGCAGTTCTGGGCAGGAGGTCATTTTGTCTCCTGATGAAATTCTTCCACATATCTATTAATATATAAAGTAAAAAAACGCGTTGAAGACATCATGTGAACAAACCTGTTTTGAAGGCCTCGGTTCTATCTGTGTGCGCCCCTGTAATGCAGGATTCGGTTTTATTTTTTAATCTAATGCAGACGTTGATTCCCCTCTGTGTCTCCGACCCGTTTCAGCACCTGGGAGCTGTCCCCTCCGCTTCGGATGTGGCACGCACGCGCTGAGGTGACGAGGCTGGCTGCCTGGCTGGCTGGTCGACGAGAGCGCGAGCAAAGAGAAACGCATGTCGTGCGTAACCTCTGACGTCATGGAGAAAAACGAAGAAGGGGGTTGTAGTTTTTGCACGGGTTCAAGTGCAAAGACGGAGGCAGGCATCGGAAGCAGAGGTTTGACTACATTTCTCAGCATGCAGCGTATCCCAGCTGTCAACAGCTGGATGGTTTATTGAGGAGGCGTAGAAGAAAAGCTATGTAGTTCATGTTTTAGTTAACGGCAGACACATTGAGAATAGACCCTCTCCCTGTCAAACATAAGCAACACTACTCTCTATAAAGCGTTATTTCAAAGGACCAAATTAAAGTGCTATGCTCTATCTCCTAGGTAAAATCCAGCATCTTACCTTCCCATACAAGTCCATTTTTTCCTCAGTGATATTTCACCTGTTTCTTTTCACAATTATCTGCAGTAGCTATCTCATCAACTCCCGGCAGACCAGCATCTTTTTTTCTTCTTTTTTTTTTCCTCAGGAAGCAAATATAATAGCCTCTCCTTTTGCGTCACACTCTCTGCGTTTTGCTGCCGTGACCCCGCCCTCCGAGGCAACAAGCGGCTGAGCAAATAAGGGCGGCCTAAGCCCTGAAGAATATTGCTATTATGAGCCCCTTCACTGACAGCAAGTGCATAATGAAGCAGCGGCGGAAATAAATAAAAAAGTGGGCATCTTTTGCAATTACAATTACATCTCTTTTGTGTGGATTAAAAACATGCATAATTAATTAGCGAATGCTAAACTGTCATTTAATATTGAAGCGGGAGCATAAGTGAATCTCATATCAGCTCTGATTTTGTTCACTTTTCTTCTCCGTGTGTGTGGTTCACAAATAACAAAGTGAACTATCCTCTAATAGTCCTCTCACACCTAAAGCCTACATGGTTTAGCCTGTAATATGGTAAGAAGCACACCATCAGACACAGCAGACGTTACATAACGGAAGATTACGACTCAGATACCAACTCGCCATCAGGCTGTCATATTCTGCTCTTGGCGGACATTTGATAGGTCGTGAATAAAGTTATAGGGCGGGATTTGCTGAGTGGTTGGCCTTTGACTGAACGGTCTGTGTGTGCAGGCTGCTGACTGCGCAGCAGAAGAGGGGGCGGGTCAGGTAAGCAGACCAGACTGGTTCGCCCAAAATTGTGTTTATTTCGTCTTGCATCTCCGTAAATGTAATTAATTAGACCAATCTACGTGTGTTCGATCGATCAAATATGCGTGATTTTTGCGTTAAAAAATTAGTTTGTTAACGTCGCAATCACACCAAACAGTGTCCAGAATTCAGAAACCCCCGCAAGTCCGCCAGCGTGTTTCCTCGCGTGCTGTTAAAGGAGGCCGAACCCGTGCTTGTGGAGCGCCTCTTTTTAGTAACTGAACAGATGTGAGTACGAGCTGTCGTTTTGAATACTTCCCGATTTAAAGCGAGGTAAACAAAAACTTTTCTAGAAGATTTCCGCAGGGGGAAAAAAGGGCACCGCAGCCCCATCTGCTGTCAGTGTAGGACTACGTGTTGTCCTGGCAGCCTCCTTATAATGATTAACAAAGTAATATTGGCAGAAATCAAACAACTTGGTTTACAACCTTCTCTGTGATTAAAGGTAGTTACCCGTATGTTTCCAAAATTATGCTTTCTAATGATTTTTATCGTGTTTTCCAAGCAAAACTGAAGTTTGACTTTTTTAAGACTTTTGATTAATCTGGATATTTATTTATTTTATGAAATGTTTAAGATCACTGAAAAAAAGTTGGATTCAGCCGGTTTGAAATGGTCCATTTGTTTTTTCCTTTTAAAGCCATTCTGTGCCACTGGATGTGTGCTTCATGTCGTCGTTCTGCTGAAGGACTCAACATTCACTTCAAACCTAGTTTTTTTTATGCTGAGGAGCACATTTAGCTGTAAAATGCCTTGCTAATCTCAATGCCTCCAGTACCAGAGGCAGTAAAGCACTGTACCACAATTTTTTATTTTTTTTTGGTCTTAATTTTCTTGACTTTTGGTTGGACTTTAGTTTTTGGGCCTTTTTAAAAAATTCAAGTGGTTTCCTCCTCGTCCCTTTCACTGCTTGGTTCAGTGTGCAGCGTCTGGTAGCCTAAAGACTGAAACCTCCACTGTAGATTGATTTAAGTCACCGTGAAGCTCTTTAGATTCCTTGTGTGGCAGTTTTTCCAACAGTCCACAAAAGAACTTCACATGCTTCATTTATTGAGTTCCTTTTTAGCACCACAATTGGAAGTAATTCAACAGCTAAAATTGAAATTTTATGATAACATTGTGAACTATACGTTTGGCAATGGCCTTCTAGTGTTTCGTATTAAGTTTTTACACTAAATCATCGCTGTTGCTGTAGGACTCTGTCTTGTTTCCCGTCTTAAGCATTACTATTGTTATTTAGTTTGACAGACTCGTGTAAATAAAGCAAAAAGGTACCAGCAACCTGTGTACGTTTAATTGAAACAATCTGATAATGAAGAAATGTCCTTATTTGGACTTTGTTCTGAAGACATACTAAATTCTGCGTTGTTCAGACGTGATAATAATTCTGACCAGGATTGTTGACAAGAAACTTTAGCACAGAAATGCTGCTTCTTCATTCAGAAACTGTCTTAATCATATGGTTTGTCCACCAGAGAGACTGAACAAGTTTGAACTTCTACTGGGATTCACTTTACTTAAACAGTCTTGTTGAATGGGAAGATTCTTATGTGTTGTTTGTCCTTAGCCAGTCGTTCAAACACACTCTTTGCAATGGAGGACTCGATTGAGTTGATTCTGGAAGAGCACAGGGGGATCTTTCTGACCAACAGACCCCATCCCATCGTGTCCGCCTGCACAGGCGCTTTGCTCGCAGGCCTGTATGGAGTATGGAGCCTCTTTGCCATGCCTGGTTTCCGCAAAATCCCTTGGAGCCTCAAGGTGCTTGACATTTCTTGTTTTTCTGTTTTCATCTGTCCTTTTCCCACTCTTTAACTATTTGATTCTGCATGTGTGTGGGGGGAAAAATGAAGACTAAACACAGCTTCACTTGCACATTAATGACAATTTGCTTATTTTGGAGCGTAGTGCTCCATGCTTGCAAAAAAATATGGGAAAAGAAGATGATGGTAAGTCGATAACGATGATTACGAAGTACGGGGAACTGAAATATCAACTGGAGTATGCTAATCTGAAGTAAATTTAATGCTGAGATCCTGTATTCTAGATGTTACGGATTTTGCTAAAAAAAAAAAAAAAAAAGATTGCATGTATGTTTTATAACAATGATCTTGGTTGCTTTTTATGTTTCTAGTGACACAACATAAATCTCACAAATCACAATATACAAGGAGAAAGTTGCACAATAGGACAGATGTAAGTGAGTTTGCCAAAGCTAGAAACTAAAGAGTCCTTCTGAGTTTGTAATTCAGATATTGTGAAACAGATCTGACCGTGAATGAGAGGTAAGACTCAAGGTGGTAACCAGAGCACTTAGACTTGTATGTTGTAAGCTGAAGTATATTTTATGTTAGGCATTTATAGAACAAAATCAGTCATTTGTCTTTCAGCTGTTTGCTTTTTAAATTGGACTTTCAGTAGAACTAATTAACCACCAGACAAAAGACAGATTAAAGTGACTTCATGTTCAAACAGTGTTTAAGCTTTTTTTTTTTTCTTTACCACTGTTACAGCAAAGTAAGATTTAGAGTGTCTGCTGTAAATATTTTCTCTTGCATATGTTGACTCACCACATGCTTGTGCTGTGGTCAAGGTTCCTTACTTGCCATCCAGTAAAGGTCAGATGCAGAATGTTATGAAGCTTCTCGAAGGACAAAGAGGACGTTTAGCAGATCTGGGGTCAGGAGATGGAAGACTGGTAAGAGAGACGTACCCGTCTTAGAAATAGAAATGTCTAAAACTGTGCGAGCATAATGGCAATAACTGCCAGAGTTCAATCCTGTTGGATTTCCAGGTGTTTGCTGCATCTAATGCTGGTTTCCAGTGCACAGGGTTTGAGGTTAACTCCATTTTAGTGGCATATGCAAGGAGCAAGGCCTATTGGAGCGGAATCCCTTCTAGCCAGGCAACTTTTGTAAAAAAAGATTTCTGGAAGGTAAGACCTCCATCCTTCTTTAATACCTGATCAAAGTCAAGATTTAATCATCTTTGTCTTGTTTTTCTGTCACAGACTGACCTGTCCTCTTACAACAATGTGACAGCTTTCCTTGCTCCAGGAGTGGTGCGTGGCTCTCTTATAAAGAAGTATCTCTTACACTCACTGTAGATTGCTGATAGCATACTTGCCGCTGCTTTCTGATTTGAAAATTCTGATTGGTTTACAGATGGAGGTGCTGGGAGAAAAGCTATTGAAAGAGCTTCCCGATGATGCTCGTGTCATCGCTTGCCGCTTTCCCTTTTCTAGCTGGCCACAAAAATCATCTGTTGGCTCAGGACTTGAACAGACTTATGCTTATGACATCAGCACTGTGCGCTCACACTTTAGAAGTCCACTGAGCACAGCGGCAAAATAAGTTCCAATCTTTTTCCAGTTCTATGATTCTCAATTGCGCTAAACCCTCCTGGAACTTTTACCTAATTGAATAAAATAAATATAAATCATATGATGCTTTGAAGAATACTATACAATGATCCCTCTGAAAGATGTCTTTGAACATTTCAGGATGAGGGGGCTTATTGTATTTGTTCAGGCTTTGCAGTTGTAAAACAGACTGAGCCTTTTTCATACTGCTGACCATCTTGTGCTGTCAAGCACCATATGGTTTTATGTTGTGTCTAAAAGAGTTATCGGTGTCATCTGGTCCTTATTAGTCATATAAAACAAGTAACAAGGGTATGAGATGTGTACTTTACCTTGATAATCTATTTTCTGATGAATCGTGTATTTTTATCTTTAAATAGATGCAGATTAGAAAAAAAAACTCTATGCCAAGAAACCAAAGTTGAAGGGATGTGGCAACTTGTGTGCATGTTGTCATGTGAATATTACTGAACCCTCTCACCTCCAGTGCATGCAATGCCTCACGAATGATTTAAATCCAAAGTTTAACTGAAAATAATGTAAAGAAAACATGTTAAAACTGAAACTGTTACTCTTTGATGAGGCACAAGGACATGCTTCCTGATATGTTTATTGTTTGAAAAGTGAAATGTTTCTTTGGACTGTGAGAGAAGCAAACTCAATTAGAGAAAGTAACCATACATAAGTATATCAAATGTGTATTTACACAAGCTTTATTGTTATTAAATTAGAATTGCAATATCCCCCAAGTTCCCAAACTGTTCTTAATATTAATAAAAAATTAATAAATAAAAGATTTTTGTGCAGGTTTTTTTTTACCTGGTGAATACCACCTGATCTTTACTTCTGAAAGATTGATTCTAATTTGATCTCAGTCTAATTAGATATGAGACGTTCAGTCAGTTTTCTTCGTTTAAATAGGTTGTCTTTTTTCAAAAAGGTTTGAATTACTCTGCTTTTTATTTACCTTTTTTACACAGAGTCCCCTTATTTTTTAAGACCGTAATACTTGATAAGCTGGAACATAAATATTCCATTGTTCTACGTTTTCTCTGATACCAAAACCTGTATTTAACGCCGTCTCACGTCACTGTCCAGTTGCTATACGAGACATACTGTATAAACAGGTACTTGAGCCTCAAACAAGTCTGTAACCTAAGATCTCCACCAGAGGGTGCTAGTGCTTCAAATTGGGTTTGCTGCATAAACGGGATGAGATGAGCAATACAGATTGTGGTTCTCTGCGTAGTGGCTACATTATTGACTCAGTACATCAGACCTGCAACACGTTGAAATATAGTCTTCACCTGTGTTAAAGGTGCATTCACCAGCTTCAGTCCCAGAGGAAACAAAATAGGGGAACTGATTGTGTCTTTAAACATAGACCGTGGTGATGCAAACTAACATAAATTCCCAGGCTCAACCCGATGCCTTATCAATTTTTCATTTTATACCTGTGCCATCATCAACACTAACGTATGCATGATGATCTATGACAGGCAGACCTCATGCTTTCATTTCACAACGTGACGTCAGAGAGAGGGCGGCAGACAGCGGGGAGGGTGGGTGCGTGAGTATAAAGACTCACAGACGGACGCTCGGGGTTGCATTCTGAGAGCGGAATTTGAAACGTCCTCCCATGGAAGTACAGAGAAATACCGGGCTTCAACAGACAAACGGCAGCACCATGTGTGAATCAACGCAGAGGTCCTGCGAACCCCGTAGGAAGAGAGCGGATGAGCGCAGTGCACCCTCAGAAATGGCACGGATAATCACCGATCCTGCCACGGGCAAGTGCTACTGCCGTGGAAAAGTTTTGGGAAAGGTAGCGAAGCACATAATCTGTCCTCCACTCTTTGGATTTACCACGCAACCTGACGACAGACCATGCTTAACAGTGTTTTTCATCTTTCCAGGGAGGGTTTGCAAAATGCTATGAGATGACCGACCTCTCCACCAGCAAAGTATACGCAGCCAAGATCATCCCACATACGCGCGTCTCCAAACCTCACCAGCGAGAGAAGGTAAGCGCGCGGCAGCAGGTCATGCGCGCAATGCTTCACTTGGTTAAGATATCACAAAATTGTCTAATTACAGTCGTGACTGTTTTGTCTTCTCTCCCGCTAGATTGACAGAGAAATTGAGCTTCACAGAGCACTGCACCATAAACACATTGTGCACTTTTATCACCATTTTGAGGACAAGGAGAACATCTACATCCTGTTGGAATACTGTAGTAGAAAAGTGAGTGCAATTAGTCTTTTACTACATTTTCCGCCACTGCCATTTCAGTATGAAAAGGTGACTCCTGCATTGCAGCGAAAGTCAGTGAAGCAGCACTTTGTCTGCAGCATACTCAAAGATCTCTACCATTATTTAGAGCTTTTCTGTTGTGATTAATTGGATTATATTGGGCACCCATATGTACCTTAAGTTATATGAGATTTAATAAAGTCTTCAAGTGTAATACGATTTTATTCACAGTGGGGAATATATGTTAATTAATTTAATTATCATTCTCTTCTCTATGTTTACCCTTTCCGTAGTCCTTAGCCCACATCCTCAAGGCTCGCAAAGTGCTTACTGAACCAGAGGTGCGTTATTACCTGAAACAGATTGTCTCTGGACTGAAGTACCTGCATGAACAAGAAATCCTCCACAGAGACCTTAAATTGGGTAAGGTATCAATGATACACTACACTGCTGTGCATAATTTTGCAGACGCATTCTGTGCATGGACAGTATCCTGTTTCTACAACTGTTTTTCTCATCAGTCGATTCATTTGCGGTGGATCTGTGCAGTATTTATCTTTTGATCTTGGGTTGAATATCAAAAGCTTACCTTCTCATTCCCTTTCTTCCCCACAGGTAACTTTTTTGTGAGTGAGGCGATGGAACTGAAGGTTGGGGACTTTGGTCTGGCTGCCAAGTTAGAGCCAGCGGGAAACAGGAGGAAGACGATCTGCGGGACTCCCAACTACCTGTCCCCTGAGGTGCTCAACAAGCAGGGTCATGGCTGTGAATCTGACATCTGGGCCTTAGGCTGTGTAATGTGAGTAGGATAACTGTATATTCAATGTTATGGGAACATCAAAGGGTTCTTTAACATTAGCCATTGTATGAAGTACTATTGTGTAACATTCTATAATACATAATTGGCATCAGATATCACAGGCAGGCATATCCCCATCTTGCCTCTTATCCCCTTTTTTGTCAGAAAAGTGCATTTTCTTTGTGGAAATCAGCACACTTACCTATTGCTCTCTCTCCTGGTCCAGGTACACTATGCTGTTGGGCCGCCCACCATTTGAAACCACCAACCTGAAGGAGACATACAGATGTATTAGAGAGGCGCGTTACTCCCTTCCCTCCTCCCTGTCGCTACAGGCTAAGCAGCTAATTGCCAGCCTGTTGGCCAAGATTCCAGAGGACAGACCCAACCTGGACCACATTCTGAGGCACGACTTCTTCACTCAGGTTAGACGCCACTACCACCTCCATATTTGTCTCTGTCTGTTTTTCCATCTGTAAATGTCACTGTGTGGGAGTTTAAATGGTGAACCCCATCCACCCTGCCACGCACTGACCCACTTTTCCTCTCCACAGGGCTTCAGTCCAGAGCGTCTGCCGGCTAGCTGCTGCCATTCAGCACCAGATTTCCATGTTTCTAGTCCAGCCAAGAGTTTCTTTAAGAAAGCTGCTGCTGCACTATTTGGTGGGAAGAGGGACAAGGTCAAATACTACGAGACTTTGAGTGAGTATTACAACAAGCACTCACTGCCTTTATAGCATTAAATATACGGCTTGTCATGCCAGATGGTTGTCTTTCACTTTTTTTAGATACACATCACGTCATTTTCCTGTCCTACATTTGTCTCCCATAGATAAGTTAACTAAGGAGGAGGAAGAAATCTACAAACTGCAGCATGACATGGAGAGAACTGTCATCAGCCAACAACAGAGCAAAAAGATGTCTGAGGTAAGAAAATAGAACAGGGTATTTAAAGAGTGTGGGTCCTGTTACAGGTGCATTACTCATACAGCAATTAGAGAATTTAAGATACCATACTGTGGAGAATCCAATGAGTCATCAGTTCATTGTACTAAACTTTATAACAAGCGCAATTTCAGAACAAGCTAAAAGCACTTATTTTCAACCTTTAAGCCAACCACTTTGAATCTGTGGGTGACCACTGATTCATAGCAGGAAGAGATGATCAAAAACTCGTAGATTCTAAACCCTGTCGTCACTGATTCCCACCTCAGAATGGAAGTCTACTTCCGCCATCTGCCGGGAGTCCCGTTACCCTGGCAACAGAGAGCCAGTCCCCGACAACGCAAGATACCATCCGTCTGATCGTCAGGGGGAGTCTGGGCAGCTGCAGCAGCAGTAGTGAATGTAAGTTCAGCTGCAGCGTTTTATACAAACCAACTGATTATTTTTTGTGATACTCTTGAATGTGTCACTATTACAGACAGGGTGGTGCATGTATGATGTGATATAGCAGCTAGAGCTCAAGTTTTTTTTTGTTTTTTTTTACCACTTCACAAATCGAAGCTAAATGTCCCACTGTTGTTGTGCCTGAAGGTCTGGAGGACAGCACGACAGGGAGCGTGGCTGAGACTGTTGCAAGTGTTTTGAGGGGATGTCTGGAGAAAATGCCTAAAGGTGAGTTAACTTGTTGAGTCTATCCATACAGCTGTTGATTGCACAACTCCTCAGAGACATGTTTGGTAGGACAGCTAAAGCTTATTTAATGCTCTCTGACACTGAAATGAAAAGAGACCGACATGTTGTTTGAAGAATTAAAACGATTTAAGTTATGCTGCTCAAAAGTGATACTGCCCCACTTTGCTTTTGTTGATTTAATACGATCAAAGACTTTTCTATTGAGTGCATTCCAGTTTAGCGTTTCTCAAGCCCTTCCTTGTAATTGTGTTCTAATCCTCCTTTTCTTTGTCCTCACCCTGCAGCAAATGACATTCCTTCAGCCTCAAACAGTTGCAATCTTCAGTGGGTGACTAAATGGGTGGACTACTCCAACAAGTATGGCTTTGGCTACCAGTTGTCTGATTACACCGTGGGAGTTCTCTTCAACAACGGCACTCACATGAGCCTCCTGCCTGACAGAAAGTATGTATTATTCTCTGCTTTCACAACACTTAACCTTCCTTGTGAAAGTTATTAGTCACAGCATTTATCAGAGCTGGCTTGTTTAAGCTTGCTGGTATGTGTTTAATTACTCTGAATCTGAATTCTTGGTCATAAGTTATTAAATATGGATATTCAGTCTGCATTTTACCAAAAAGTAGTAATCTAAAATATAACAAAAATTCCTGTATGTTTTGTTTCATGGATGTTAAGGGTTATTTTTTCTGACTGGTTATGTGACGCTTTATTTCAGGACCATCCATTACTATGCAGAGTTGGGACAGCGCTCAGTCTTCCCCACCTGTGAGGTTCCTGAGCACTTTGTGGGCCAGGTGACTGTGCTCAAGTATTTTTCACACTACATGGAGGAAAACCTTATGGATGTAAGTAAACATGTCTGTTCTCCCAGCCCTCCATGCATGCCTCTAAAATATGTCTTGGTTGCTGTTGTGTTTTCTTTGTCTTTCCACACCCTGCAGCATCGGAATGTTTCAAGTTTCAGCCTGTCTGATCCTGATGTGTTGCTCTTTTGCTTGCTCAGGGCGGAGACCTCGGTACTATCACAGATGCACACATGCCCAGACTCTACCTGCTGCAGTGGCTCAAGTCCGACCGCGCCCTCATGATGCTCTTTAACAACGGCACTTTCCAGGTAAACACATCCACTATCATTGGAAATATAGCCGTTGTTGAACATGCCGAGCACAGCACTGTTTTAGGTGCAAGGCAGGATACTGCCCTCCTGAACAAAGGAGAAGTAGACCCCAAATACAAAAAGATAAAGTTTTTCTTTTTTTTTTTTTATCTCCAAAGGTTAACTTTTACCACGATCACACCAAGATCATCCTGTGTTCCCAGAAGGATGAGTATGTGCTGACATACATCAACGAGGACCGGGTCTCCAAAACCTTCAACCTTAGCTCCCTGTTGACGTCCGGTTGCCCCACTGATCTGCGTCAGCGTTTGGTGTACTCCCTCAACATGCTTCTGCAGAGGTGCAGCTAAAGTGACAAAATTGCATTTTGGACAGAAAAAACTGAAATCTCCTCACTGTCCTACTGCAGTGCTGCAGAACAACAAGGAGCAAAGAACCTGTGAAAGATCTGGGGATTGCTTGGCTGGACTTGAGCAAAATAAGAACACATTCCTACACTGTTGCACCGCCATGACTCGGCGTCGGTGCAGGTGAAACCCTGACGCAGGAAGACTGAAAGAGGCCAAGAGTATGAAATGTAGCACAATGAATGTGGAAGGAAAAGGGCTGATTTGTATGTTGATTGATGTAAAGGAGGAAGGACTGGGTATGTCGGTACGAATGTGAACCCCAGATGTTTTTTTTGGGGGGAAAAAAGAGGGATGTTTAGGAAGTAAAGACAGATGCTGGGCTGGCACCAGCTTAATTGTGTACAGCATAGTTGTTTGACTCGAGAGGCATAAACTGATGTTCTGAACTCACACAGAGCTCAGCTGTGAGATATTGTAAATGTTGTACAGTTTATGTCACAGCCATCACAGCAGTGCAAAGAAATGACTTGCTAATGTGTGTGGATGCTCCAGGGTTTGGTTGTTTGAGTGTGCGTCTGTCTGAGTGGGAGGGGTGTAATATCACACTAACTTTTAAAACTGTGATTTGTTCTCTTTATTGACAGATGGGCTCAGCACATAGAGCTAGGAGCCAGAGAGGGGATGTGAGGGAGGGGAGGGACAGGAGGAGAGAATGTCATTTGGCTAAACAGTACTAGAGATCCTTACCGATCCCTTTAGAGCCATTATCACCTTGGTTAAAATGTACTAAATAACTTATTGTGACAGAAAAGTGCAGTATTTATTTATTTAATAAATAAGAATGTTTTCTAAAAAAAAAAAAAAGATGAAGAGCATTGGTCCTTTTCTTTGAGTATTTGTACCCATTTTTGTGTCAAAAGCACGGTCATACTGTCCAACTCTTTCAAGCTCTTGCTTTATGTTTACTGCTCTATGATATCTGAGAGTGCTCTCAAAATAGATGGCAGCTTTTAAGGCTTTTTAATGCATCCTGAAAGGCTGTCCTTCTTTTCACAGGAGATAAGCAGCTTGTGTAAGTTGGATTGAAACTTTATATTGCTCATATCTTTGCACTGGTCTGAGTCAAAGCAATCATTCTATCTTCCTTTTCTTTAAACCTGAGATTACAACAGGAAATGGGTGTATAGAAAGCAACGGATAGATGAGAGAGCATGTTTATAGTGGAGTTGTTTATGCTGTGGTTCAAGGCTGCTCCTTTTCAAAGTTTTCTTCCGCAGTGTTATATAGAGGATGGCAAAGATGACTGACTATGCAATGTGGTTGACCTTGTCCCACAAACACACACACAGACACAGAGTTGGTCATTATTTTTCATACAAACAAGGGCTCTGATTGACTGATATGTAGGCCGGGTGGGAGGTTCAGAAATGTGAAGAGAAAGCCAAAGGGAGACATGCAGCAACAGAGAGAAGCAATAATACAATGACAGACTTGGTTAAACTGTGTCAGTGATTGCATCATGCCTTTTCAGGCAAAGTCACAACAATCATTCTCGAACATCCTTGTTACATCATGTTCACTCACTGTAACTATGGAAACGAGCATCCGCTGACCAATTTCATGAGTCGGAAATTAAGATTAAAAAAAAAAAAAAAAAAAAAAAGCATCTGGCACAGTTTCTTATTGAATTCTTGTCCTGATGTGAATGTGCTGAAATTGTAACCACTTGCCACTCATTGACTTTACTGTTGTTCATTCCTTTTCTCTACATGAGTATTTGAATTCTGCTGTCTGTTGGACACCTCTTCGCCTTCCAAGCTTATGTAATGATGGAAGTTGAAAAAGGATGATTGAGTCATCCCTTCAGATGCTCACTCGAAATATCTGTGCTCTTCAGAGTTCAATAATGAATGCCTCATGCATAAACATACCCACACACACACTGAGAACAGGAAGTAGCCTACAAGAGGAAGGATCAGGAATTATTCATGACGACACCTCCAACTCTGAGTGTTTGTGTGTATTGACGGTAATGGTCGCTGGAATGGATGCTCCAGTCTGACAGGAAATAGATTCTGTTGTTGATGTGAAGCTTTTTTTTGCTCTAGTTCTGACATCTGAACAGAATTAAACATCTCTTTCAGCTGGATACACTGGAGATGATAACGCTTTCCAAGAAAGCAAAAGAAAAAAGTGTTTCTTTCCCTGAGGTTTTGTGAGTGAAAACGTTCTATTGTCTAATATAGACTCAGCAACTATACACACTGCTGTTTGCATAAATTCACGTCATTGCACGAGGTCATCAGCAAATTTTTGCTGATTGGGTTTACTGGTCACATGGGAATTTCATTCACTTGTGTGAGCAGAAATAATCTAATTAGTAAACCCTGTGGATTTAACAAAGCTGTGGCCGCAAGCTCTCTTGATGTTCTTCATGGCACTACAATGTGGAAGAGAAATCGTTTATGAAGCTGTGAGTTTTTCTATATCACTTACGCAAAGCTGTTACTTTGCTCTGCAACAGTGACATCGAGAAAAGCCTTGTGCATGCTGGCAGGATTTCAACTGGAATGAGTCTAAACTGAAGTGACAAAGGGAATCTGTATACCTCAACTTCATCATAAAGTTTTCTACGGGCAGAACAATGAGTCAGTTTAGTATTAAAAGTGATTGTGGGCATATTCTGCAAGGAAAAAAGAAACAAGCTTTGATAAGTGCACACCCTCGTGGGGGCTTAGAAGGCCTTTGTATATTGAATGTCAGTGCTCCTCCTCCTACTACATGTAAAAAAAGAGAAAGATGTAAAATGAGTGTAGCTTTGCCCATTCTCTATTCCTACAGTATTGACTACAGAGATGAGCAATGCACTGCAGTAATATTAGCAAAGTTGCTCGTGGAAGCTCAGTCTATCAGTTCTATCATAGAGACAAAATGTGCTTCCAGAGTGTGAATGTGTTTTTGCTTTGTGACATATTTGTTTTTTTCCCCATGCGCTCAAAGATGTATAGTGTTGCCAATGAGTCAGCACGTAAGAAGCAGTGGCCACTTATAGTGACGTTTGTGCTCCCTTGTCGGATTCCTATAATTTCCTACAATCAGCTCTCCAAGAAGTTTTTTTTTTGTTTTAGCGGTTGTAAATATAACGTAGACATTATTCTATCAGCATACAGAGAAACTGAGCCCATCCTAACCATCATTGTGTTCACTCCTGTTCTCTAACTTACTTTATCTCCCTGATGTCCCACTTGTCGGTCCTGAAGTAAATTGTCATGATCTAAGTACTTGTGCCTCTTTTTTAATTTAATGCATCTCATTACCCCATAATTGCAGTGTTTTCCTTTATTCAGATATTGACAATGTGTGTCAGACTATCTCTGAACTCACATGAACTGTTGCGGACAACCTGCGTCACATTGCTGAGGGGCTGTCGCAAACGCTTTCACATGCAGCCGATGAGCATCACAGGCGGCTCATTGTGTTTGAGTGACTGATACATTTTGTTCCATTTCTAATAACAGTTTTTCTGACATCCCCTATGACTGTAGCGGCTCCCTACTTCGTGATGTCAGCAGGGAATGTGACTTCCTTGAAGAGGGGTAACGACCTGCAGACCTCTTTAATAAAAACATCACATGACTGTGTGTGTGGGCCGCCTTTTGACAGAGCTTGGGAGGAAAAAAAGAGGAAAAACTCTAATACAAAGGCCTTCTTACGCTATTACTCCTAATAAAAAGTACAATGTTAAATTTCATATACACTACTAATCAAACCCTTTGAAATAACTGCTAATTTGAGGTAGTTGGTAGGGTATAATTGCAGTCTAGAATATCATTATTTCACATTTATCAGACAAATTCAAAAACTCCTGCAGTTCCTCAGCTACTGACAGGAAAACCTGTATACAGAGGCATGCGAAAGTTTAGGCATCTGTGGTCAGAAGTTCTGCAGCTCTGAGTATATATAATAAATAGTATAATATTTTAAAAGTATATTAGTTTTGTTTTGGACAGTCTTAGAGTGTAAAAAGGAAAGAAAAGAAGACACTCTGGCTTTTAGGTTTTATCAAGATCACAGATCTTGATTTGGAGCAATGGTTTGCCCACACTCAGGAAGGAAGGATCATGTGATGCTTGATGATTGAGATGTTTAGAAATACTCTAACATCCTAAATATTGTCCCAGCAATCAGCAGATATTGGCTCCTTTAAGAAGCTGCCGTGCTCTTTGAAATTTAAAATAACTGATGCAAACGGGATGAGACTAACAGTGTTTTAATGGCTGTGTCCTCAGTTCGTAATGTAGCTGATAAATAGCGGTAATCAGATAACAGTGGTCACGCTGAGGTGTGGAAAACTGAGTAACTTTTAGGGCAGAACTGCTTGGAAGGTTCCTACAAAATCCCTGTTTGACTGCAAAGCAATTGGAGTGTTGTTGTGTCTACTGGATTTTTGACAGCAATGAGCAAAGCAATGTAAGAGAAAGATGACTTGCAGTATTTGTTCCCATCATGGTGAAACTGTAAATAATAGGTGTAATCTTGCTATTTTAAGTGAGACTTTTTTTTTTAATTAAATTAAATCTAGTAATTATTTACATGCTTAGCTTTTCACTGTTACACTAATTTTGATGAGTGTTTTTTGGTTGCCACTTTTTCTTGTATCAAGGCCTAGTGGTTATTTATTATTTTATTTTCGAATTTTTAGTTCCAAAAGCTGTGGCGCTTTTTGTTGTTGTTTAAAAGTACTGCCGCATCCTGTCATTACAGCATTACAGTTTTGCAGTTCATCTTTTAAATACACTCTGTTGCGATTTAATTATTGTTCAAGCTCTTCTCTTGAATAGTCGTAGTAAAGGACAAATACCATCCATACTATCTTCCAAAAGGGTGTGCTTTAGTAACTTTCTGAAGTTCTCCTTTCTAATGTTTTCGTTTTCTTCTTTGCAAAGTTTCAACATGCCCGGGTGTTACAGTAGATAACTGAGTCATTCTCATTATATCTGTTCAAAAGAACAGCTTAGTGTTGATTCTTTTCCCAAGTTTTTCTCCACAAAATCTCTAGAGTACTTTTTACAATTGCAAAGGTGCTATATGACATTATGTTATATATGACTTAGGGTCAAATCATTGTATAAATAAATGCAGAATGACATTTTTAAAAAGATATATCTGCTTGATATATAAGTTCAAAGCTAAGCCATCAGTAAAGAAAAACATGTGGGCCTCTTAAGCCTCTAAGACTGATCAAGAAACTATGATATGTAGTTCAAAGGCTGTCGAAGGGGAGCACTGTTGGTATCGTTAAAAGTGGAAGGCACTTACCAAGGATCTGTCAAGCGTGGCCAGTGTTTAAACACAGCCCTGCCTTATGGAAACCCCTGAGGCTTCAGAGCAACATTTCAATGCTGTGATTCACAAAGGCAAAGGATAAAGCAGATCCTTTACGACACACACACAGGTGGGGATGGGTTGCTCAGTAAGTAACAGTTTAATGTTAACTTTTTGCTTTGGGTTCATGTCATAGCTTAACAAACAATTGTCTTTGGTAGCTACAGATATGCCTCAGTGATATGATATCAGTCATTTTGTTTCGTGTCATTGCTGGCAGATGTAAAACTCTTGATTCAAGGTGGTTTGATTCAGTTGTACACATTCCACTTTGTCTTAACTCACCCGCAGCTTTTCGGTGAAACTGCCTTCTGCTCCATAGAGGCTTATGTCCTGTGCTGATATTGTATCTCTCACAGAGTTTTCAGTTTGTTTCCCCAAATTGTTTGTGTAATTGATTGACAGATCGATCAAGAATTTTTTTACTTAAAGCCCAGTGACAAAGTTTGTTTAGATATTCTTATTGAAAAGTCGACCCGTGCCCATTTGGCCTTTCTCCAAGCTCACAATCATATGCATTTTTCAGGGAAATTACAAAAGAACTGTAACATAAAAATTGCCTTTCTCCCAGCATGTGGGAGACAGATGCAGAGACAAATGGACTGTGGAGCCAGATGGAGGAGAACTGGGGGATGAATCAACACAGCCAACTCTTAAATCTTAACACTTTATGATGTTTACCATTTATGATGGTTACCCACCAGGTCCCACGGATCAACTATAGATCACAACTGGGGACATGTGCACGCAATACAGGGTGACTAGTCTAGCACAGAGCTGCCAAATGAATTGCAGCTGGATGTTTACGTGCGGGCAAGAATGAGAATACCAGTTGCCATGGAAACACTAGTGTCTCCCACTCAGCTCAACAGCAGAACAAGTGGAGAGCGCCATTCTATTAACATAAATGATGCATTGATTGGCTCATTGATGGAGCTGTCAGACAAGTATCCAGAAACACTTCCTTTGACCATGCTCACATGCTGTCAGACTCTCCTGTTTCCTCTTTGTTCTGACATTTTCTAATTCACTTCCTGTGCCGATTTTTTCATGAATAAGAGTGCCACGACACTGCGAGGGCTGAAGTTGAGCGGACATGAGCGCAGTGACGCTGCATCTTCATGTTGAAAGGATTTTTCATTCATGCTGTCTTCCTGAAGCGTCCTAGATTCTGAATTTGATTAGGTTTTTATTTTTTCAGAACTGAGTTTTATTCAATATTTGAAGTATTAAGTAAAAAATGGATTCCAAAATGGCATCTCTCTTTTTTAAAATAAGAAGAAAATAGCTACACTGTGTGCACTTGAAGACTATCTCCCACTTTCATGTAAAGCACAGAGGGATGTTTTCAGACTTGTTTTGTCTTAGTTATTTATGTCAAAATGTATCTGCCTCGTACAGATACTTTCATTTTGAACCAGTATTTAAATGTCTTTAGGGTTATTTTTCTAACTCCCACAGGAAGTGTCCACCAAGATAAAACCCTTGCAAAGATTTTTTGTTATACAAACATTGTTATCTCATCCATGGGATTTACTTTGCCCATTTAATTACAGCCGAGACAACAAATCACCTCAATCGCACTTGAATTTTAAGAATAGAAAGCAACAAGGAAAAAAAAGTCATGCAAATATATGAGCCAACTGTTTTTGGAAAAAAAAAAGATTTAGAATGATACATGCACAAACATTTGGGAAAATTGGTAGTTTGAGGAGTTTAAACATTGTACTACAAAACCAGGTCTTCTTGCTGAAATAATAGGTTGCAGCTGCAGCCATGGCTCAAGTAAACAACTCAAAATGATTGACACGAGACTGATGGAGAGTGACTTCCACTGAGGTACATGCGTTTATGAATAAATCCTCAACTTTAGCCCAAAATGAAGCAACTACTGCTGACGAACTGCCGTGTCATTTACTGTTAACCATGCAGCAGGACAATAGCTGCTGGGAAGGTTTGTGTTCCTTTTGGGGGAAAATGAACGGGGACACATCCGACTGGATATCCTCTGTTTGGTTTGGCGGATGAGATGAGAACAATAAACCAGCTGAATTTAGAGTTGGCTGAAGAAGGAGGCGGAGTAAAAATCTCTAGAAGACCTCTGTCTCAATAACAGGCAAATAAGAGTAATTATACAAGTAGATGAGGGGGAAATGTCTACTACTCTTAGAATTTTAATCATCTGCAGACTAAACGGAAGGAATCCTAAACAACACTGAAAACATCACTGTATCTAATTATCAAATGCACTCAAAAACCTGTTTATCTAAATCCATTTACAAAATGCATTGCTGGTGTTACACAGCTGAAGTCACATTGAGTACACTATGTTGTCAGAAGATGATTGAAAGCGCAATATGTAAGATTATTGTTTGTTTTTTTTTAAATTGAAAACATTAAGATATTCAGTCAAATACAACAACAGAATATGATGCAACATCAGCTATGGCTTAATTTATGTTTTGTGTTGTTGAGATATCTACTGGAGATAGCATGCTAACAGCTAGCAGTGGCCCACACTCTTGCTATTCCATTTTGTAGCACATGAGATTATAGTGAGTCACTGTAGCGTCTAGTCTACCCCCCTCTACCCCCCTCTACCCTCCTCTCTGACATGAGAGGAAGAAGGAGAACCCTGTGATGGTGTAAGAAGCCTTGGTGGCTCATAACTTGGGGAAAAGACTCAAAAGTATCAGCCGCCCACAATACGAGCTGCTCATATCCTCTAAGTGCTAATGAAAGATGCTTCAGTATTTTCTATGCTTGTGTAGCACAGAAAAAACTGGACCATTCAAAACTAAATAAAAGCAGATAGTACAATTTCTTTCAGTTGTATGTGGTATAAATGTATTTGTGGGACATGGATGACTGTTAATTGATGTTGATTTTATTTGTTGGATTTAGAAACTGGGGCTTCCAGTATAAAGAATAAAGCCTGGAGTAACAGCTCCTCGCGAGAGAGAGGTGTGCAGTTTGGGCCTGAAAGATCCCAGTGCTAGAGCCCTACAGCTAAGAGCCTGGCGTTAAACTATGCGACTGATAAGTTTAAGTTAGTTGCCTTACTTTTTCTATTTGTTATTTTTCCTCCACAATGCACCTTTGCACAACTGCACATGCCACTTTACCGGTGAATCTGAATAAAAGTCCAGCACCAGAAGATGTCTTGATTCCAGCCTCTTCCTTTCACCACTCAGCCAAATCCTACAATCCCACTCTTTTGGATTGATACATAATCACATGACAGTCACTTTGTGCCTCTTTCAATGACCTTTTTAAATGACCAATTTACACCGAGTTGTCCATTTTTACTGGGGTGCTGTAGCATTTTACAATCTATCTATGGAACAGTTGTAGTTTCACCAGTGAAAACCCACTTCTTGGCCTGGGTGTCTTTATTTCGGGCCTGAAACATGCTTGCTATCTAACCTTTAGCTCACGTACATTTGAATCTGTACTTAATAAATGAATAAACATTACATGATGTCATAGCAGGAAGCTCAGAAATAAAAATTATGAATTTGAAGGATGTCGACTATGAAGAAACCCATTTTTCTTTTACAGGAAGTAAATTGATGTAACAGTACATGCAACAATGGCTGAAGGTATTGAAAAGTAATCTTGGAGAGCAGGATGGTGCTGACAAAATAGAGCGTTGTGCAGGATAATTATTGGTTAAGGGTTCAGTGTACAGCATTTATAAAGTAGGAAATTAACTACTTGCTGTATTTTCCTTTGTGTGTCTCATAATCCAGCCACATGGCTGTGCATGGATGAGTGCACTCTAGAGTGCACACTTCCAGGGCTTCATCCACTGATTAAACCAATTTATCCAGGTGAAAAGCCTCCCACAAAAAAAGATGTAAAGTAAGACCAGCATCCACATTGCTCTGCCTTTCCCAGAAATAGTTAGCTCTCACTCATCTAGGGATTGTCAAAGGTATTTGAATTTGTGAATGTAATGGGTGCAGAGGTGTCAAGTAACGAAGTACAAATACTTCGTTACTGTACTTAAGTACACTTTTTAGGTATCTGTACTTTACCCCATTACTTATTTTTCTGCCTACTTCTGACTTCTACTCATTACATTTTCACACAAGTATCTGTACTTTCTATTCCTTACATTTTCAAAACAAACAGCCTCGTTACTCTTGGCTTCAGTTTAATGTTTATGTATTTCACGTCATGTGCGCCATCCAATACAGATCAGTGGCGACATCGACACCTAGTGAGAACGAGTGTAATTGGATGACTCATATAACGTTTTTGTCTTGACTGTCAGCTATGATAAAGGGGGAACGTGCGTGTGTATATCTTTTTTCTTTGAATTTTTCAGGCAGTGAGACTTTTTTTTTGTTTTTTTGATGGGACGAACATGAATACCTCACAACCTACCTCTTGAATACTACCTCACGTGTAATTGAATTCCAATAAAGTTTGAGAAAGAACATGCTCCTTGAGTGTCTTTGACAGTAATGGTTTTATGATTGCTGTCTTGGGCCACATGTAGAACTAATGAGTTTTCAAATTAAGCTTGCAATTCATATAGTGGCATCTACCTTTTTGTGTGTTTTTTTTTTGTTTGTTTTTTATTTTTATTTAAAGGTTACTTTATACTTTAAGTAGGTTTTGGAGCACATACTTTTTCACTTTTACTTGAGTAAAGAGGTCAAGTTGATACTTCAACTTTTACCAGAGTGTTTTTAAACTGCAGTATCTATACTTCTACTTAAGTAACAAATGTGTGTACTTTTGACACCACTGAATGGGTGTAATCTGTTTTCATTCTCATGCCATTTTAACTGAAACTATATCCACCCCATATTCTTTATAGTTTGTTCACAAAGTGAAATTTGATATAACCTTTTAACACCTTTAAAAGAGCAACTTAGGATCAAACTAGGGCCATATCTTTTGGAGAGGGGGTCATCGCGCACATGTTTAATTTTACATGGATTACAGGCCAAACAGTATAAGGGCCTTGTGACATCATCATTAGAGTTAATTTTTTTTAACTTGTTAATCAGTTTGTAAATATTGTATAATGTAATGTACTTTTTATTAAAAAAAAAACAAGACATGTATACATGACTGCATTTTGTCCATTTTGTGTTGTTCTTTTGTCTGTACTAAGGTCTGTACTAAACCATAAAAGGACTGCCTTCCTCCAGACAAATTTGCTGTCCATGATGAGGAGCAGGTGTCGTCGATGTTCTCCTGACTTCTCCCGTGTGTGACTACACTGACTGAATGCAGCAATTCAGACAAACAGCTTTACTCACCCTCCCTCAGAGTAGTGTGATGAAAGTAATTGCTAGTTGTGGCTGTGCATCTGTGTGTGCGTCAACTAAGAGCCCACCTGCAGGCCCAAATGCATGCTTAACCAACACTTTCTAAATCTATCAGTGTCAGGGTGGCCGCAGCACAGGGGATGTTCTTCTGCATTTGCTGGCCATTCCCTCAGTTTCTTTTTCCTTTTCAAAGAAAGCACATCCTGTAATGCTGTGCTGACTTCTCTTAAGGATTCCTCATTGCATTATGTGTTAACTGTAAGTTATTTGCTACTTGTTAATGTGTATTTGTACATTCTGTTTACAGCCATGTTGAAATATCTTCTTTTTTTTTTAAAATTACATTTATTCAACAGATTTATTCACTGCTTTCATTTTCATAAATGGCTTACTCTCTTTTTTAAGTTAACATCACAATATACAAAGAAACAATCATAAGCATGCCATAATTTACCGAAGGGGTCATTTTTCCAAAAGACATGTTAAAGGTCCCATGGCTTGTTTTCCTATGTTTTCTGGTTTATCTGCAGTGTTAAAATGATGCAATATCACCCTAAACATCTCCCAAAGCTTTAACCCCTTAACGCCTATTGTTGCATATATGCTACAAACCGTTTGACTCAATCAACCAGCTGAGATAGCATCTTTATTCCCCCAATGCCGGTTAGTCCATATTCACTACAGACCTAGGAACCTTTATATAAATAGATATGTAAAAAAAAAAAAGGGTGAATAAAAAAACATTGTTTTTTCACTGTTATATTACTGGGTTGTTGTTATCTTATTATTGACCATTATGCCTGGTGTTGCAAATAAGCAACATACCAAATTGACTCAAATTGGCCTGTTGTCGCAAAATTTCTATTTATTTTTTGTGCTAAAGTGAAATTAATAATCTCAGCATTATTTACCATCTACGTAAAGGCTAAAAGACACACAAAACATTTTTTTTATACAGCTATATAAATTCAGACGTTAAGGGGTTAAGAAAGGAGCGACAGACATGTTTTAGTATTCTCATTCAGAGGGAACTCAGTGCATGTCCACTGGAGCAGGAGTGTGCACATAATCCGCCGGGACCATTTTAAAAGTATATTATTAGCACATTATTTTTGCTTCAGTGATTTCTTTAAGAAAATCCATGATGCGATTTGTATTTCCTGGCCAGCAACACAGGTTGGAAAAAGTTTGGATTTGAATGACTCAGACTGTCATAAGACTGAAGGTAAAAGTCACGGTTCTCCAATATTAAAACTGCACAAGTCTGAACCGCAAGCGGTGGGTCAAACTGTTTAATATGTGTGCATTGCGTTAGAATTAGATGTACAAACGGATTTTAAAACGGATATTTATCAAACAGAGACATCCTACAGTAACCTCTGCTGTAGCGGTTCGTTACAACGGATGGCTAACACCAATGACTGGATTTCACGTGTTGTTTTAAAAAGTCAGGTGACTCTCAAAGTTTTTTTCTTGTTTATGTGATGTTATGGCTTTCTAGCCAGCAACTGTAGTTCATGAGTCTGTCATTCCCTTCCCTGCCCCCACCAGGGACTCGACCAATCAGAAGACTCTTTTGTCAGATCTTCTTGTTCTCAGGAGGAGGCTTTCAAGAAAAAGCTCCCCCTCCTTCTGAACTAATTACGAACTATTTGGAGTTATGAGGTGTGCAAAGTTAATCTGGAGATACCCAAGTTTAAAAATGACTGGAAATGATCGTGCCATGTCCACTTTTGAAATCTTTTTATTGATTATTTAAGCAGTTGTGTATCATAAGATCCAATTACATTTTCACTATTGGGTATCATAAAAGCACAATAACTATAGAGTACCCACAAACAGTGATAGTAATAAGAGTAGTTGGGTATCCCTGGAGAGCTGGATGTTTTAATTAGTTACTTTATTTCGTACACACATGCTGTTCGGGCCATGTATATGAAGGAATTTCTTATTCATTCAGCCTGTGAGATTTGTGGGATACTGTTAAAACAGCGCATCATAAGAACAATTCCAGCGATCTTGGCTTCCAGTTGTTTGATAAGAGATGTAAAAAATATTCTCCTTGACAGCCTTTCAAATACATATATGGTCTGCAAAGGAAGTTGTTTCAATCAGAAAATCTTTGCAACAGTATGAACAAGTCCAGGCATGCTTCATACCTGCTGACCTCCCAATTCAAGAATGAGGAAGCTATTTTATTTGGTTATGTAGCAAGCCCTGTCCTTAATCTGCAATCTGCCATGATGTCTCTTGGAAGAAGCTGTTGTTCATTGTATACTGTGTTTCTTAATGTGAGGATCTATTGACCAAAACCACAGGATGATGATACCCACGTACCAGATTTAGATGATTGTCTCTAAAGTCATAAGGTGTCCACCCACAATTAGCTTTGTGACATGGTGGATGTAAAATCTATGAAATGCACTTAGACGGTAAACATTGTTAGAAAAAGTTTTTAAAAAAAAATGAAACACACACAAATGTCTCAGCAAACTAAGGCATTCTGAACTCTAATTGTAGAGTACTCTATTTATTGTTGGCGTATTTTT
The DNA here is from genome assembly GCF_027942865.1 of Odontesthes bonariensis. NCBI lineage: Eukaryota > Metazoa > Chordata > Actinopteri > Atheriniformes > Atherinopsidae > Odontesthes > Odontesthes bonariensis. Next base: position 19,129,961 of record NC_134511.1, read on the forward strand.
GTTGCTGTGACTGAAATTCGAGCAGAGTACAAAGAGTAGACCATTCTGAGTGATGTTATCTCTGATTCAGCACATGGCAATAACAGCTGCCATGCAGCACATTCAATTCTTGAAACACATTTTTATCAATCTTTCCACTTCTGGGTTTTGAGTCAGCCCTGCTTTATTTGTCTCTGAAAGCCTGATGACATGATAAAGCTCCGAGAACAGCGCCTCTTGTCTGCTTTTGCTTCTAAGATGAAGTCATGTCTTACCAGTCACAGGACACAAAATCAGATCACAGGTTTAAACTCCCTCTCATGGGAGTTGGACAAAATGAGATCACATGTCCCCTTGCCCAACTGTCATTGTACTCAATAGGATTTAAATCTACCATTTAACACGCTGGCTGGACAAGATTACACAACTTCTGTATCAGTGCCTTTTGAGACACTTCGCAGTTATGGTCCTCAAGGGACTGATGTCTTTTAAAGAAAATCCATCTTGCTTTTACTCCTTAAAGATTATGCAATATGGAGGAGAGATGTTGTGTTCAGTAGGTGCACGGCACGGTGTTGTCAAACCCTTTCATAAGGTGTAATATATCCTACTGAAAACAATGATGAATGTCAGTATATTTGATTGAGAAAAAACTCAACTTAATACCTGCTTCTTTATTAAGTTGAAACTGAGCTTGTGACATCATGTACAGTGACAAATTTAGTCAAATTACCATGTTTTTCATGTATGTAGAGAATTGAGGGAAAACTGAATTAATCATAGGGTTTGTTTGCTGCTAAAAGCATGATGTTGTAGAGTAAGAAATGAAAAGACTGGTGGAAGAGGAGGGTGACTGTTGTGGCTAGGTAAGGGACTGGAATGACAATGAGCTGTCCGAGCAGCCTCACAGTGGGTTCCTTGGTTTCAGTCTATTAGCGATTAACTGTTACAGTCCTGTGGAAAAGTCCTAAAAGGCAAAAACAGCTTAACAACCAGGACACAGAGTGGGTATACTGATGTGTACATGTGTTTTTGTGAACAAGGACTGTGAAAATATTCTATTGAAATGATAGGAAATTTAAGAGCAACCCTTTCTGCATGAGTGGTAAAACAAGTAGCTCTTTCATTCTCTCAAGGAAAAACAATACTTAACCTAAGAAGTGGCAGTTTGAGATGCCCTGAGCTCATAGGTAAATACAACCAAATTATAAGAGAGCTGTCATTTGCTTGCCAAATCTTCACTGTAAGGGGAGTTTTTGCATCAGAAGGGACCTTGTGAATATTAACTAAGGGCGTTGAAAGCATTTCTTTTGTCTCCTGGTATAGGCTTACAGAGATATAGCTTCACGAAAAGTGTAGCTCTGAGCAGAGTGTGCGAGGCTCAGAGACGTCAGCTGAAATGACAGCACATTATTCAGCTGTGGGAACACTGTTGAACTCTTCCTCACAACTCCGACAGATTTTTTTTTTCCTTCGTGTTTATGCTGAGTCATTTTGATTGCTCAGGAATGGGGCGAGATCTGAGCAGACAGCTAACTGATAAGCAGATTTTTGAATCTTCAAAAAGGGCAGAAATTATACTTGAACATTAAAGAATCTAAGTTAGAATGATATACTGTGAAGTAAATAAAAATCAGTCATCAGTACTTAGTGGGTAAAAATGAACATCTTTAGCCATGCTGGATGTTTTAATACACACAGAAACCTTCCAAGAGAAAATGTCTTCTTAATGACAGAGTGTGTCGCTTCAATATTTTTCATCATAATGGTGACTTCACGAATGTGCAAGTTATGCTTGCAAATATTTACAAAAGATTTTGATTTGTAAGATCTTAAATTAACTTTTGTCCAGAGAATGCAGCAGTGTCTATGGATGTTATATAAATGTGTTATCTTTTAATAGAAAGTTCTCAAAGCTTGTTTTCCCACATCCAAAAATATAGGAACATACATTATATCACAATTTCTTAAACAATAAGAATGACTGTTTCTTCAAAAGTCACCATATAGCAATGCGCTGTGCCAGACATGTGGCCTAAGGGCTCATATGTACCAAACTGAAAATCAAGGGTCGAGAAACCATCCGGAGCATTGGTGGATGTCTATCTCTCCTGCCCTTTCAGTGTGTAATACGTCATCTACTGCATCAGACCTCATCAACATTTTGATGGTAGGTCTGTCAGTGAGAGAGATCATTGGTTGTTCAGCGTAGCCAACGAATAGTATTAGTGTTTCTCCTTTTTCTTTTCATCTCTGCTTATCCCTATCTTTTCCACAAACAGAAAAAAAACACTGAAAGAATTGGTTGGAAATTGAATAACCTTAAAAGAAGACTGTGAACTTGTATACAGTTGATGCAAAGCGATATTTTCGCAAGCTTAACTGCAGAACAACATTACTCTACTTGCGCTCATGTCTTTTACAAGGCATTGCTGGTTGTACATAAAGAGGACTGCAGCTGCAGATCACTGAGTGCATAAGTGATCACACCTTTCCTTCCAGCAGGAAAGAGATGGCTGTCTAAGCACAACGCTTCCTGCGCCCTATATTAACCCAACAGTTCTTTTCCTGCCAGACTGTTTCCTGAGTTAATGAACCATCGATGGCCTCTTACAATGGACATGTGCAGCTGCAAACACCTAACTTTGTCAGCTTCATTTATCAAGACTACCTTTACGCACTCGATTCTAATTCCACCCTCTTCAAATACATTAACATTGGCATCAGTTCATCTGCTTTTGGATCCAAACTCTGCTATCGTCAGCTTTAGCTGTTTATCAACAACAACTCAGTCACTCACCCTCGCTTTCTATCTCTCTGTCCCACACAGTGTTTAGCCTACGACCAGTGGGTGGAGCGGAATTAGCCTCACTTCCCGCACAACAGGAAACAGAGATCAGGGCAAGAGAGATGGGAAGGGCTCTGAGGAGTTGATTGATGAGTTTGTTTTACCCTATTGTCTTTGCTTTCCTCAACAGGTGCAGTGGAGCTTTTAGAGGGACGAAATAAAGTGTATTTTCTGTTTTCACTCAAAAAAATATTTGCCACTGGTATTAGAGGAGTTTTGCATGGAATTACGCCCCATAAGCTTCTCTGTAACAAACAAATGTAGCCGCTATTCAAATTTTCCAAAAGTTAAAACCACTGCTTCATGATTATCTGTTGTATGTGCTTCTCCCCTGCTGTCAATCTTATCAAATGAACTGAAAAATGAAAAAAATACATACAAAACAAAAGGTGACATCTGCTTTTTTTTCCTGAAGCTACAAGACTCAAAAGCTGAGAGCTTCAATTAAATCTTATACCTGAAATACAGTATATGCTGTATTCATTGGATTTTATGTAAGAAGTGGCATTTTTTTTTGTTATTATTCATAATTTTTTTATTTTTTCACAACAAAAGTAGCGTGTTTAAACTGTAAAAATGTTATACTGCTGCCAGAGTCCACCAATTAAATCCTTTTCAATTGCCAGTTGTAGTACTTTTGACTAAACTGTGGACAAGAGTCCCACACAAAGGACTGCAAGTTACCTGCAGGCTTTGGTGTGGGACATTACAGCTGGTGAGCGTGTGTTTCTGTAAAGAAAAAGTGAACATTTTGCATCCCCAAACTCAGCATCATTATTGAAAAATTGCTTATCGTTGCCTGTTAACCGGATAAATATCAATGACTACTGCAGAGTTATTTGACACTGGACTGAAACGTCACTTTAACACTCAAAACTCCAGATGTTAGTAGGTGTTGTTGGGTTTTTTGATCTGTGTGAAAAAATTACAATTTGATGGTTTCAGATATTAACAACTACCTGGAACCACTGGGTGCCCTTGACCACAATTTTTTTTTTCAAATAAATCGGTCTATTAACATTTTGTTCAGTTGTTATTCAGTTGAAATATAAATTAAACCTTTAAAAAACGTCACTGTCGACATTATAACATTAAAATCCGACTGACATTGAGTGTGGTTGTTGGTTCTTGGACATAGTGATGACTGTGTCTAACACTCTTAAGACTTGTTCAAGCACATCGGGGGCTATCTAGCTGTTTTTGATGTGATAGTTACATGTGTAAAGCTCAGTTTGTTTCTGTGTTGTAACAGGATCAGGTGACTGCTCTGCTAAGCCTCAGTTTGAAGCTGCAATAATAGAATATGTTCAGGCATGTCTGAAATACCTTGCAAACATAATAGAAAAAGCCAGAAGCCAAAAAGAAAGAATGAACTTAACAAAAACTGTTTGTCTTGGACCTTTTGAACCATAAATGTATATAAAAACTAGCTGAGTTTAAACAAAAATTCTAATAAGATGAGTCACTACTAATAGGAACAATTGATTTTTTTTAAATCCCACTCACATTCTAACACAAGATTCAGATTTTCTTTAGTGAAGCAATAAAAGGAAAAAAAAAATCACCATGTTTACTGGGACTTTGCTACTGCTGTGGTAACCTACAACTTGTTCATACCGGTTGGCCATTAGTTGCTCAGTGGCATCTCAGCAGTACAAAAGCAGACACATTTGTTTACAGCATCAGCCTTACACAGCTTTACAGAAGTAAAATATGTAGTTAACGGTTTCTACACCCAATTAAAATCTGTCACAGAATCAACACTACAGTACTGAAGGCTCATGCTGAAAAAAGTGTTGCATACATCACAGTCTTCATGCAGATAACAGTTCTGTGTGATTTGTCCTAGAATGTCACTGGATTCTCACAGTGCCACAGCTTGAAATCACTTTGTCATGGTGCCAAACTTTGGCAGCTTAGTGAGAAAGAGACTTAAAAAAAGTCTGTGTTTGAAGAGGCTGTTTGATTGTTGAGAGCTTTTCCAAATTAGTGAAATCTCAAAAAAGAACTGTTAAGGTCACACAGTGCACAGAGGGAACCAGTTTAATTTTGTTAGTGACGTGAGTACTCCTTCTGTCTGTGCCCAGTTTTGTTTGTGTGACAGACCAGGACTCCCTTGAAAAAGAGAGGTTGTGTCTCAGTGGGATCTTTCCAGCTAAATAAAAATAGAAATAAATATTGTGTTTGTGCACCACTTGAACTTAATAACAAAGCACTCAGTGCAGAGAAATAACATTGAGGTACAAGGCAATAAAGTTTACTTCATCGTATTGATTCCTAGGAGTAGCAGAAGAGGATGCCTGGTGAATAAGGGCTGGGTATGTGGTAAGTCTGATAATGGCCCTGGGTTTACAGAAGGAGTAAAGCGAACAAATAAAAAGAGTTTGCCCTCACAAACACTTCACATGCTTCACTGTTTCATGTTCACACCCATATCAAAACTGCACTGAAATAACTTTTCCTACTGCTGCTTGTTTACCTTAAACACACTCAACTGGTTCAACAAGGGAGTGCAAGAGTTTAAGCCAGATGTTGACTATTCCCATTAACGTACTGCGTAAAAGCTTGTGCAAAGTACTGTAACATTCCTGTATACCAAGTTTCAGGATTATGTTTTTATAGATATACGGTGAGACTAGCTTCTTAATTTTCATCTCAATCTATTCCTCCTCTTCATAGAAAATGAAAAAAATTTTCTGCCAAGTGCAATTTTCATGAAAAAATGTCCTAATAAGTTTCAGGATTTTAGCTAAGTTTTCTCAACAATACAGCAACTTATAACACCAACTGACTATGACACTTTGATTCAATTTCACACACAAAGGTCGAGTCCATCCCTCCTATTCCCCATCAAATCTGACCAGTTCGACCAACTTCTAAAAAAGAAATCCAGAAACCCTCCCATTAAAATGTTCAATGTGGCGCAACATGCGTTCATGTTCTCAGTATGTCTGCAAAGATTATCTAAACATTTTGTTTATTTGACTTTATATTCATGGTCTTACTGTGGAATTTCAACCCAAGTCAAGTTGATTCCAAATGGCCGTTAGTATATTACTGTTTTCACAGCTCAGACTCACTCCAAGACATGCAGCAGCTGCATTTGTCCACAGCAGAATAATAGTAGTGTCACAATAAAGGGACTACAATTTTGAGAAAAAAATTTAAAGTTACTTATAATTTTGTAAAGGTCAGCATTCCTGTGACAGCAAATCCCAGCTGTGGGTTTTATAATTTCTACGCTTACAGTAACTATAAAGTGAAAGAACTTTAGGATCCCTAAATTCTTAGGTGCTTTGAAATTGTGGTAACTTGACATTTTCTGGCCCTGTTGAACCAATATATCAATAGTAATTGAGTGAGATGACATTGATTTTCATGTGGCACATAGCATATGTCTGGAGTTTGAAAATCTGATGGTGGTGAGAGGGTTAGAATTTTTGTGATTATGTTTTAGTTCAAACTACTCTTTGTGGAAAGGTGATTCAGCTGAAATATATTTTGTGGTTCAGTGATTGGGTGTTGAGGAGGCTTTTTAACTATACCCCTCATGTTGAATAAATGAATAAAGTATTTTCTATTCTATTCTATTCTATTCTATTCTATTCTATTCTATTCTATGTGGATAAGAAGCTGCTCTGAGCATGTGGCTACCTGCTTTGGAATTTTAAACCTGTGTGGTTGTGTTCAATAAAAACAAGCAATCTATGATAAACAGATTGGTGCTCATAAAGCAATATGAAGTAGCATGCTGAGTCAACGTGTGGAGAAAGTTTTGCACATTGGCAATAGGAAAAAAGCACTGTTAGGTTTGGTGAGTGTGGCGTGACTATCAAATGCCTAAAAAGCGAGATTTCTTAGTAAAGAGCCTGTTGAGTTTTATACTGGTGAAGAGTTCATTTTAAAATTACAATTAAAATTATATTGGATTATAGGGGTGATCGGTGGGTGAAGCAGCCGCCCCATATACAGAGGCTATAATCCTCGCTGCAGCTGGCCCTGGTTCAAGTCCTGCACCAGACAGCCCTTTGCTGCATGTCCTCCCCCTCTCTCTGCCCCCTGCTTCCTGTCTCTCTACAACTGTCCTATCCATTGAAGGCATAAAAAGCCCCAAAAAATATTTAAAAAAAAAAATTGTATTGGATTATAACACCAAGAGGGGGCTGGAGCCTATTCCAACTGTCATTGGGTGAGAGGCGGGGTACACCCTGGAGGTTACCAGTCCATCACAGGGTCACATAGAGACAAACAACCATCCACGCTCACACCATCTCCGAAGGACAATTTAGAGTCACCAGTCAACCTAACATGCATGTTTTTGGACGTGGGAGGAAGCCGGAGTACCCGGTGAGAACCCACGAATGCGTAACCGGGGAGAACATGCAAACTCCACACAGAAAGGCCCCAGCTGGGATTCGTACCAGGAACCCTTTTCCTGTGAGGCAACGGTGGAAAAACAGTGTCATTCTATTTTCTTGTGTCACAAGTTGGCCAAAAGGCACTAACACTAAGAATCAACAGATGCTATTAATACAGCAGTACAGTATTGAGACATATTTACTTCAGAGAACAAGAGGATACTATTTATCACTTTCCAATGTCAATGTCACTGATTGTTGATCCAAGAGAATATATTATTGTATATTGCAGGAGATCCTCGCAATTACTTTATTCAAATGAATGAGAGGAAACATTTTTCATACTGGCTGACCGTCAGTTTGAAATTTCCTTGGATTATTCTTGGATTCACAATCACATCCAAAAATGAAAGGCACTGTATCATATTATGCCCTCTTGTTGGGGAGGACCAAGATTGATATATATCTGATGAAGTCACTGACTTCATAAAAGATTTCCACATAGAATACCTCTGATTCCACCTGAAGAAAATTCAGTTAAATTAGAACTACAGAGGATCCATAGAAATAGAAAATTTTATGAAATAAGAGACGAGATAAATCCAGTTCAAAAAGCAATTACATGAAAGGTATCTTTTCAGTGTTTTCCTAGACTGGATGAGAAACGCAAGCTCCTCCTTGAGCTGGACTAAACCTCTATGACATTGATCTCTGACTCATCCAAACATCTAAAATACAGGAAATATCTAAGAAGTGCCTTACATCTAGACATCAAAGCCTAATGGAGATGAGAGGAAATACAGAAATTTCTTTAGAACACAAAACATAGAAATTAGGAAACCACACCACAAAAGAACTGTTCGACACATAGGCTACACAAAGAAAAAGGAGAACACATGCAGTTGAATGGCAACACATCATGCCAGATCCCTAAGCAGCGCAGTGTACATCACCACGAGCCTCAGCATACTTCATGTTCACGAAAGATGAGCTTTATGATGCAAGTTTGCACCAGACTCCGATGAACAGCTTCCATCTTTTTCAACACGTTTAAGAGCCATGGGTACCTATTCTATTGGTATGTACAGATGTATCGGCCTAACATCGGTATTGACTTGTGTTGCATTAACTTTGCCTTGAAGTTGAGAATATTTTGTCATGGATCATGCAGATAGCAGATCCAAATGCAAGACTACAGGAGGAGTTGGTGGATTCTAAAGGCTGGAAACAGAGAACCATTTGACGAGAATTGAAGGCAATGGAGAGGCAAATTTAACCAATGAATTGATCTGTAAGCGCACAACACAGAATGGAAAATAGGTGAGGGGCTGTGTGGTGGTGTGGTGGTTAGCACTGTCGCCTCACAGCAACCTCTCCAGGTCTGATTCCCAGCTGGGGCCTTTCTGTGTGGAGTTTGCATGTTCTCCCCATGTATGTGTGGGTTCTCTCCAGGTACTCTGATTTTCCTCCCCCATGGTTGTGTGTTTTTCTCTGTGTGGCCCTGTGATGAACTGGTAACCTGTCCAGGGTGCGTACCCTGCCTCTCGCCCAATGAAAGCTGGGGTAGGCTCCAGACAACACCCGGGACCCTGAGTTGGATTAAGCGGATGGATAGATGGAAAATGGGTGAGGCAATCAGCAAAGCCTAACGGGGATGAGAGGAAATAAAACTCAACAGAATAGACGTGTGGGTCTAAAAGTCTAAAAAATAAAATAGGAAGCAATGGAACAGAAGATCAAAAACAGAAATTTCTTCAGAACAAAAAACACAGAAATTAGGAAACCACACCACAAAAAAAACTGTTCGACACATACACAAAGAAAAAGAAGAAAAAAAATGATCCGATGTATTTTTCATACATAAGTATGCACTTGTAGTTTTCCCTTCTTTTTTCATAATGAATTTGATTTCCCCGACATCAAAGGGAAAATAAAAGGCAAAAACAAATGGTCACCTGCCATTTGCCAAATTATTGTCTTTAATTCAGGCAATGTCCCCTTCTCCCTCTTTTCTGGGTTTTGCTTTTTTTTCCAGGCTGTCCTTGCATTGGTAATACTCAAAGACAGTTGGTTAGGTTGAGAAAATATTCCTGATTAAGACCAGAAAATGCAATACTGTGTTATTTTTACTAAATGAAATACTAAGTTACCTGGATAAGGTTGTGGAAAACAACATGATTTTTTAGACATAATCCATATGTTCCTCACAAACTCACTTGGTTTAAGACACATCATCTTCCTATGGCCTAAGAATGTAGCCTATATAGAATACTTAGAAGAAAAAAAATAAACGTAAAATAGATGCAAGAGGAGTGAAAACATCTTTCTTTGGTTTCTGAAAACATAAAAATGTCGTGGTAAACATTAGGTTTTCAGGACACAACAAAAACGTGCAGCGTGTTGGGGTCGAAAAATAAACTGATCAACATTAGGGTAAATAAATTGAGACACTGTGCTCCTTTGGCTTTCCGGAAACATACTCTACAGTGGAGAGTGTTCTCATCTATTCATAGCCCACCTGACCACATTATCAGTAGAAGTGCGAAGAACCAAAAATGTTTAACACTACACATCCCTGCATTTTGAGCATCCCTTTAAAAATTACTGACTGACAGTAGATTTGGTTGTTAAATGGCTATAATCAGGTGGTGCACAACATCCCCTCCAAATATAAAAGTCTACATTTCAACATGTTTATATCTGTGTAAATTCTGCTCCATTTTGTTGGGTTTTTGGCATGTTCTTTCACAGCATGTACTGTGTAGGGATGACAATCTGTAGCCAAGTGTCAAGAAATGCGTATAAAAGACACACTAAAGTGTGCCCGAAGTGGTGTGCTATTTCTCCAGGCGGTCCTTGTTGGCCTTTCTGAAAAAGTAAGACTCATGGAGGCTGCAGGATTACTGACATTAACATTTCTGATGCAGTGGCTGAAGCATCCTTCTTTCTTCTTCTTTCTTTCTTTGGCTCAGATGTGAGGTACGGTATTGTCCGCTTCACTGAACATTTAAATGGCTTTAGCAGTGCTATCCGTCGCGTTACTAAAATACAGCAGGTATTTGGTCAAAAAACTGTAGAGCCCAAACCCCCACAATGCAGTATTTATACAGAATTCCAAGTGTACTTCGTGTGAAATTCACATAAATGTTACAGAGAAATACATACTGGTATGTTTAAGCACTGGCATGGTGCACATTCTTTTTTTTGTGTGTGAAAGATTAGGCTAATCTGCTTTAAAAAGCTATTGTTAGCTATGCTGTGATAAAAAGTGTTTGGTCATCCTGTGTTCCCTTCTTTACCAGTCTCTCTTCTTTTTTTTTGCTTTGTCATGCTGTGCAGTGTTGAGACTGTGAATGCTGTGTTGGATACCGTGCTGTGTCGTGATGTCTTGGTTCTGTGTTGTCCTGAAGGACTTATCAAGGCAAACGAGACACGCTGTATCACAGCTCTAATGAAATCTGTCAGTGCAGACTGCACTCAGGGGCAGCTTGCAGTGCAGTAGCACTACTTATCAGCAAACAGGAGAGGAGGAGAGATTTTGGAGTGGGTACAAGGGGATATGATGAAATACAAAAATAGGTAGAGATTTTCTGTGAGATGTTGCATGTGTTTGTCTGTAATTAAACACTGATGAATGAAGGATTCTGCCGTGCTGGGTTTTACCTCGCTCCAGTGGCTTCAATCCAGAGGAGCAGACAGCCACAGACTCGCTGCATAGACTGACTGAGACTGAGCAGAATACTAATGTGACCAGGAGGCACAGAAGAAAAAGAGATAGTAGGAGAAGAATGATTAAGCTGGTGGAGAGGAAGGAAGAGGAAGCAAGTGTGAGAGGGAAAATACAGGGAGGAGTACAAAAGAAGAGAAATCCTTAACAAACTGAGAAAATGATTGTAGAAAGGAAATGGTGAAGGAAAGGGGCTCGTGAACGTGAAGCACGAATTATAAATAAAAAATACAGATAAAATGCCAGGTAGTAAGCATATTGATAGTAGATAGTAAGCATAGTGTGATGTGTACAAAGGCCACATATTTCCAGATAACAGTAGTCACTTATTAGGTGCTTTCAGGCCAAACAGCAGCTCACTGAGGGTAATGGGGAGTCGGGAGCTCCCTGAATGACAGCATACCTACAAGGGATTTATCTCCGGTTGCACTTGGAATAAAGGGACATTAACCACCGGGCGGTTGTTAGATGAATTCAAATCACATCTCAAGGATTATTTTTTTACATTCTGAATGAACACAAATGAAAAATGAATGCTGTTTGTCTTGTTTGAAGAATGTCTGGGTGTGAACAGCGGCTACAGCAGAAACTGAATGAAAGCATGTGACAGTGAAACATCGTGACAGCAGAGGGCTGCCAGGGGTAATGCTGCTGAGCACAAATACTGCTGCCATCACACTCTTTCACGCTCCATGTTCCATTTACCATCTCTCAGTGGATGACCACTGAACGGAATCCAAGTTTACAATTCAATAACAAAACAAAGTGATGGATTGTTTATGTCATTTTCCAATAGAATTATATGAAAACAAGCTGCCAGCTCACACCACAGGGACATTAGCATGCCATTCATTTTTAGGAAGTCATGTCAACACTGATCACCACATTTTAAAGACACGAGGCTGCATTGCTTGAATTCCAACGCAAGAAGTTTCAGAGGTTCATTCTTTCCATTACCACTGTTCTCATGGCAAGTTTACATGATGTGACATTTTCACATTCACATTTCTTTGTGACTGCCTTGAGATTTTATAACCGAATGCCAAAAGCAGCCCTTCCTTTTTCATTATAATGTCTGCGATTGCTCGTGGTCTCTCCAGGTTAAACTGCTGTGACACACGTAGTGCATCACCAAAGGAACATTGCAAAGGAGAAAAAAAATCCCTCTTACTTTTGATCTGTGTTGTTGTGGTCCAGCTGAAGCTTTGAAATGAATTAACATGAACCTCAGGCATCCTTGAACAACAAGCGTTTCATCTTTACTTATTCAATATCATTGAAGGCGGGATAGCCCTATTGCAATACTGTAATTTAACCAAAATGATATTGTTTGTTGCAAAATCAGATGCATCCTGTGTATGTTTATTTAGACACAGTTGAAATACAAACATCAAGATATGCTTAAGGGCATGGCCTCATTATCTGACAAAAAGTCCCCCAGACAAATGGACACCTTCCACCCTCCGATCCAAGCATTTTAAAGTACTTTCCTCATTACTGTATACCAGGTGTTTTCTTTTCTTTTCTTAAAGGGAAAGGCAGACATAATTAAATCTGAATATTTAGGATTAAAAGCAAAATGAGAACAAGAGATGAGAGAAAACAAATAAGATACCACAGTAGATCAAGACAAGAAAAATCTTGCCTGAAAACAGCAAGTAATGAAGCGTTGCCTCCCTGGCTTTTAAAATTTTGTATCAGTTCCTCAGTGGTCCACACAGACTCTAACGGCTTCTGCTTCACATGCAATGGTTATTGTCTTGAAGTTTTAAATGGGAGCAACATTTTTCTCCTGTACTGTTCTACATGTACTGCTTCTGATAAACAAACACAAATTAAACTGCACTGAATATCTGATTCTGAATTTTTGTTTTTGTTATATTATATTTGTTACAAGGGTTTGAGACCATATGTTTTTTTTACCAGATGCATCAAGATTTTCTTTGTCATTTTCCAGACCCTTGAATAAAATTTGAAGTTCATCATGGCTGCTGGTTTGCTCATAAACAGATTTTCAGAATTGACTGAGCATATCTCAGCAATACCAGGTTTGAAGCTATATTCATAATATGAATTATAGCCTCAGTTGAAAATAGTCAGCTAATTGGGAACTTACTAACTTTCTATTGATACGGATTCACGCCCGCCAAGCAAAGACTTTTATACGAGTCAGTGTAAAATTCCCTCCCAACAATACATAACTGCTTTGGATGAAGTTGTTTCTGCTCATATTACCTTGAATAGTAACAAGACAATCAAATATTATTGCAGATTTTTTTTTGTATTGAAATTTTATTGTCCAAGTCTGCATGGTGGTGTGGTAGTCTCATAGCAAGAAGAGTCGAATCTCAGCAGGGGCCTTTGTTTGTGAAGTTTGCATGATCTCCCCATGCATGTGTGATTTCTCTCCAGGCATTCTGGCTTCTTCCCACGGTCCAAAAGCAGGCATGTTAGGTTAAATGGTGATTCTAAATTGGCTCAAGGAGTTAGTGTCAATTCAATTCAATTCAATTCATTTTTATTTATATAGCGCCAAACACAACAAATGTCATCTCAAGGCACTTAGATAGTAAGTCCAATTCAAGCCAATTGGAATTCAATTAATTGTAATCATAATTATTCATAAAATAACCCAATTCGTTCATATAGAGCCAATTCAAAAACAATTTCCTAGCTAAGGAAACCAACAGATTGCACTGAAAACTTTTTCTTTTTCGGTCCAATCTCCCATCCTGAGCGTGCCTGTGGCGACTGTGGAGAGAAACGACTCCCTTTTAACAGGAAGAAACATGCACTGATGATGTACTGAGGAGTATTTTATTCTTAAGGTCACCCCTGTCAACAACAACGTCTCCTGCTACATGAATCCCTTTCTGGACTGCAGCATCTCAAAATAAACTAGGATATCTGGCAATTATGATAACAATAACGAGACACTGTGCAGATGACAGACTATTCAGATGGGGGAAGATTCTTGGCTGACTATTGGCTGTTCAAAAAAAGTTAACATGACTGTCATTTGGAATAAGAACTCAACTTTTTTTAATCTCAGCAAATTACTTGTATCATGAATAAAATGAAAATTCTGAAAAGTAATGATGATTTCAGTTTGTTGAAAGACCTTCTGCTCCACAGACTTACATGTAGGGGAAGCACAGCTGCCATATGTCTGCTGCGGGTTGATGGAGCAAACAAAATGTGGTCTAATTTGTACGACAAACGTGTTTTATTTTCCTTGAATAAAGTAAAGCAACATGTCCGATACATTCTTTCCTTCACAATAAACTTTACAAAGTAGCTACTTACTAGTTCCCAGGTACATTTGAAAGACTAAAAAGGGAATGCCAGGCTGCATTAATTGACCAGGAGGATCTCTGATCTACCAAATTAAGACTGGACGACATTAAAGAAAAAGCGTAGTGTTTTCAAAGACCCAGATACGGTTTGTTAAGAAATACATCAAATAAAACCAGGTGAATCGAATTATGAGAAAACTTTGTAAAGGTTTGTCTTCTATCAGTAATACACTTTCAATCCATGATATAGTATTTGAAATGGTATATTTGTAAACTGTAGCACCTCGAACCTGTAGTCTCAGTAGTGATGAATATGGCTCACGTGATATGGACAACGATGAATGATCAGTGTTACTTAATCTGTTTTGATTAGGAGTAAATCACAATGAGCATTTTCAATTGAGAAAGTGTCTGCCAAGCTCTCAATTCATGCTGAAAGTAAAGTTCAAACTAAGATGCTGGCGGTTATTGTCAGCTCCACTGTAGCCTCAGACCTTACAGCCGCAAACATACAAAGTGGCAAAGACACTTTGTCAAAAATCATCATGTCTTATCACCAAGCAACACTAGCCACCCTTGCCCCATGTGGCCATTGCTTAACACTTTTGGTTGACGTACACACACTCATACACATGAGCACAAATGTACGGTGGCATTCACACATGCCCAAACACTGTGCTAATTCACAGATGCATGCTGCACACACATTCATAGGATGCCCTTCTCGCTCACTCAGGCTTTTTCTTCCACACACAAAGCATTTTAACTCACCCATATTTTGATTGAATATTGCTTTAATGTAATGGTTCATTTTATCGGGACAGTTGTGCATACAGTACTGTTCGGAGACAAAGTTACCCATTTAAATTGAAATGAATGGGAATGGCTAACACTTTCATTGGTAATCTGTATACAAATCAAAACATGATTGATATGTAGATTTAGCTTTAAATTTTTTTGTGGACACAGAGGTCTATGAAATATTCACTCAACAAAAAAAAATTAGAACCAACATTTTCTTCTTTGAAAACAAAATTCAATCGCTTACTTGAGTATTTATTTTTTTCACAGAGACACACTGTGCCAGTCAGTTCCTCTCCCTTGCCCTTAATGTCTGCTCTGTCCTCTCATCCTGAAGGACTAACATGTAATTACAGTGAATTAAGCTCCCAGAAGCCTCTCTGCTTCTTTAGAGAGCTTGAGAAGATTCTGCTGCTCTTTCCATTTGACAGTTTGTCCACTAAAGGTCACATTCTTTGTTTCTCTTTGGTCTTCTCTTTCCTCACATTTCACTGTCCTGTGTATATCCTGTGTATGCATTGTAACAACATATAAGACTGATCTTTTTTTTTGTTTGCTTGAAAAATCCAATATAATTCACTCTGTGTAAGTGACATCATTAGTAGCAGTGTCAACGAGTTCGTTCTTCCTGCAAAATGTGCAGCATGTCTCTCCCTCTGCAAACATGACGCAATTGACATGTCAGTGATCCTTAACTGAACTTGATGTTTTCTGATGTGGTGACCTTTCTTTTCCACTAACCACAAGGTTCAGGCCCCTGTGAGCTGTCTGGCCAGCTGCTCTCCATGTTTTAATGAGGACAAATGTAGCTTGGTAAACAGAGGTAAGAGCCAGATGATGGCTTGAGGTTACAGAGGCAGTTCTTCTCTCGAGTGCATGAGTAAATACATTGGAAAGCAGGTCTGGATAATGCAGGCTACATCAGGCAAGGGTGGAGAGAAATATTAACAAACACAAGCGTTATCATGAAAGAGAGAAATATGTTTGCAATTGCATGATAAAATTTTATGCCACTATGTGTCAACCATTGTGGGAATATCGAGAAGCAATTTTAAAGTCTTACAGTGTTTTGACTGTCGGACATTATTTCAGCACATCCTCCTGGGTATTGGACTCAGCATGCTAATAAGAGACTTTTGGAGAGATGATGCAACTTTTGTCAGATTTTTGCAACGTTTTCAGGAAACCTGCATATTTGTATCTGTATGTTATCCTCTCATGCTGCCACTTCATTCGTCACATGAGGCAGTGCCTTATTTCATCTAATGTTTTGCGAATACCTTGACGAATTATGATAAATGCCAAGAACATAGCATCCCACCAACCCCCCCCCCTCTCATTTTCTCTCACCATACTTATCCCTGATGACTCAGAGTGCACCAGACGCTCAGCACGATCCTGAGGAATAATAACACGAACAATGACTGTTAATGAGCTTTGCCTCAGCTGCTGACGATTTCACTGAAATGTGCAATTTCTAGTTGTCAGTATGGTAACCTCTAAGAAATACCTGGAAACACTCAGATTGTTGTCATATCTGCATATATCATTTGCTATATATGTATTTTGTGACACAATATAAGATTAATTAAATTAAATTTGTTTTCTTTCATTCTCCTGAAAAAATAAAATTCAATTTAGTGCAAAAAAGCATACATATATAAATCTATTTTAGTAATCGTTAGTAATTGGGTAATTAAACACTGAAAAACTTGAATCACTATTCTAAATATGAATGTAATTGAACAACCTGCAAGTTTCATCAAAATGCTTTCAAACTCATAGTTTAAAGACATGAAAGGTCACTTCCAACACTGAATAATTGTTAGTATTAGTTATAATTGATGAGTGATTACTTTTCCCAGTGTCTGTCATAATTTTAGAAAAAGAAGAATGGTATCTTGAAGAATCTTAAAGGGGTGGGGGGGTTACTATTAGTGAGCTTTACTTGAATTGCTCGTATAGTAACTGAAATGTGCATCGTATAGGTTTGCTTTTTTTGTCTATGTCCTTCTATGGAAGGAGCAAAAAGACACTTCATGTATTCAGAGAAAACCCTATACATTTTATTCCCATCTTAACAAACACCCACAAGTTCAGATCAAACCTGTGTGCTCCATGTTCTGAACCCTGCACATTCCTGCTGTTCTATGTGGCTTTTAAACAATCAGTAGAAGGATACAAAGAAAAATATGAATGAGCTCACAGTTCTGCAAAACAAAACAAGACAATAATTTACATGTAGATACATAACTAATATATATGTCTCCTCTGTAATATTTTTTTTCCCTTCTAAGTCTGTCCGTAAGACAGTCTGGTTGTAAGACTGATGAACTATTATTGGATGTGTCACTATCTTTTTGTCCATCACTTGAGAAGTTGTAATTTTTGCCATTTTACCACGACTGTGTTTATGGGATTATGATTAGAATTTAATTAATTGGATTATAATTGGCTTTAATTGGAAGTCGTCATTGAAGTGCCTTGAGACAACATTTGTTGTGATTTGGCGCAATATTGATCAAATTGAATTGTATTGACCTGACTTGAATATTTTTTGGATTGGCATATAATGTGGCTGTCAAAACGTGTTTGCGCTATATTGCTCTGAACCAGAGTCATGAACTGATCAACCGAATGACTGGCATTGCTTCTAGCATGGATGTCCTGCTTTTCTTTTTCAGCTGTGAAAATGGACATCAGACTTTGAAGTTCATGATTTTTGATGCCGTGACAGTTTAGTTGATGGTTTTGCTTAACCACAGGCTGCCATGCTATCATTTTAGGTACCACTTAAAACTAGGGACTCTTCTGAAGGAGTGGTTATTCTAATTCCTTTTGCTATTTGTTACATATTATTGTTTTGTCCCTCCAGCTGCACTAAGTTTGAGCAAAGGCCTGCAGGGCCCTCCCTTTCATCTCCTCCCTCCCTATTTTTTAACCCCCAGCCCCCTTCCTCTGTCTTCAAATCATCTGTAGAGAACGTTTGGCCCTAGTTACCTCATCTATTGTTTCTGGGCTTAACACAGCACTGTTAAACACTCACACACTAGATGACGTCTACTTTTTGTAAACAGCAGCAAAAAAAACAAAAAAAACAAACCCAAAGCATTTCTTCATGGAGCACTGTACTGAATCACATTATGCTCTCAACCTGTAAATTCTAATCCTAAAATCTAGAAACTACCAAATCTGTGTGAAGACATGTAGTAGAAGAAATATAATCTGAAGAACTGTTTATTTATGAGTTTTTAAAAAAAAGGGAGAAGTCGGGAAGAGGTAATTGCAGTGTTATCTTCAGAAATGGGTCTCATGGGAAAAAACAATCTCCAAACAGAGAGTCTATTCAACAAATCCCTATCCTGTTTTGATCCAGGCCACTTTGACCACAGCTTTTGTAAACATGCGTGAGGGAAGTGAGTGTCTTCAAAGGACTGAAATTCTGCTACTGTCCTTGAATGCTTTCTTCATATAAAAGACAGTACATTATGAATTGCAGAAAGTCTCAAATGTCCATCTGGTTTGTATTTCAGGTGAAAAAAAACGTCTACTTTGTATAAAAGCTATTACCAACTGCTATCAAAGACCTAAACCCCTGGACTTTGAATAAAAATCAGCAGATGAGAGGTTTTCTTTGTCCTGTTAAAGGCAATTCGCAGTTTCGGCATCCTTACATGCACAAGTCCTGTTTGACGCAAAGTTTGTCATCCCCCACTAGTGAGAGAGGGTCAGCACTGTACATCCACAGCCAGCTGCGTGCAGATCAGATATTTGTGACAATGCATATTTAACATGCTGAGTATAGGTGCGCCTGGATCTATCTCCATTTAGGAAAAAAACAAAACATGTCAGACAAAGTGGACAGAGAGCAGAAGAATGACATAAACTCTTGTTTTGCTGTTGAATCCCCGCTATCCACTCCTCTACAGTGTACCGTTGATAGATGAAATGCCCGTGTAAGGCAAGCTGTGGCACAGCTGACTCCATTTTTCTGTAAGTTCACGCTTCACAAGAACCATTTCCAGTTCAGTTCACACCAATTAAAACTGAACTGGTTCATGTTCATACTTCACCATATGAGTTCACCACGCCAAAATGAAGTAGTTCACCTTAACTTCTCACCTTTTTTGTGACTTCCCTCAATTTTCCTTCTATGGAACTGGAGTGCTATGAAGTATAAGTACTTGAACATGACCCCTCAGTCATCTGAGAAAATGCAAGCACATCTGTGCATTTCTATATTTCATTACTAAGCATCAAGGTACTCAAAATCAAGCTGTAAAAAGATGTTTTTAGTGCGTAGTCTACTTGATGTGATCACTCTGCCCATGAGCAAAAGCATATGAGCCAGATGGAAGGTTGATGCTACAAAAATGCAGAACTGATAACTGTCTGCAATCATCACCATGATAGTGAGTGGACTGCCATAAGGAGTGGTTTTGCAATACTGTTTCTACAGGAGAGAAATAACAGACAAGCAGTTTACCAACTTTCTTCTTAAGTATGATGGATCACATGGCCAGACCCAGCGGAGTAGTATGGTGGTGTTACAGTAGGTGAGAGACAAAGTTTTGTCATGAGAGTTTGTATGTCAGCCATTAAAATGTTAAAGCCATCGTCAAGTGAAATTTGTACCATTCAGCTTTCTACATTTTGCAGGTCTTTTGGGCTGGGTCAAAGTTTTTTTTAACAGTGTTGCACAAAGAAGGGAACTTCGTGAGACTACAAGAGGGCCTGACTGGTGTTGGTAAAGATTTTCATAGCAATGGACATCACCCTATGGAGAGTGAAGTGAAGTGAAGTGAAGTGAAGTGAAGTGAAGTGAAGTGAAATGTATTTATATAGCACTTTTCAGCAACAAGGCGATCCAAAGTCACCAGAAAGAATAAGTTCCTCTGCATTTCAAATCATTTCCATGGAAAGCTTGGGGAGTTCTTTTTGAGAATTCACTTTTGACAGCCTGACTGTTGCTTTAAGTTTGGTTAATTACACCCCGGACCAATTTTGTGCCGCAACATAAAACTGATATCGTATCTGATGGTGTTTGATTGCCAAAAATAGTGTGCTTCTTAGATTTCCTCTGTCAATGCAAACTGCTTGAAGCCCAGCGGTGCCCCACCTTATACAGTGTTGTCAAACAAACACTTCCTGGCAACACTAATCACCACTGATTATCAGCAAAGTCCTGCAGAGCCTTACCAAACAGTCTCTGTTGCAATACATTATAAATGACTTGGCACTGACAAACTGAAATTATATATAAATCTGTCTATTTAATGCTTTGAAAATACTAAATACTTTCTACACACAGCCCCATAGTAAGTTTGAATAAACTGTGGGGGTGTGCTTGCAATAGCTAATTTTGATACATAATTTTACTACATTCTGTTAGATGAAAAACTTTTTTTTTCTTGAATGCATTGGGATTTTATCTGTTTAGCTGTTTAGTGGGAAATGCTCTTTTTTCCACCTTTTTTTGGTGAGCAATTTTCAATTTCTTTTCACAAATTCAAATCTAATCAGTGTAGAAAGTATCATACATCTCCCGAATCATAACCCATATGAACAGCTTACAAAGTTTTGCCATACCAGAGGAGTGAAACAGTCCTCATGCAATGCAAGGTGACGTTTCAATTACTCAATGACATATTTGAGATTATTATTACAAAAAAAAGCAGCAGAAAGGATTTTTTTTTTATTATTGTTTGAAGGGAACTTAGTTTGCTCAACACTGTCTGCTTCACTTTTGGTGATTTCAGTGTCATATAAATACTTTCCGACTTGGGCTTCTTTTTTGTTGTTTCTCTGCTGTATGTTCATGATGAATAATCTTATTCGCAAGTATGTCCTTGAAATTTGGAGCTGTCTTCACTCTCCCACTGATTCCCTCTGCTGTCACATTCAGCCAAAGCTGCTGATGGCATTAGAGGCTTTTACAAATTTTGGCGCTCAACATAAACAGGTGTGCGGAAGCTACGTATTCACACATGTAGCCTTCTGAGCGAAGGCACATTCACAGGGACATTCCCACACAAGATTGAAAAAATCAGCATTTCCTTTCAAGAAAAAAAGGAGAGATGTTTAAATGATGTTAGAAATGTGGTCATGTAGCATTTTTTTTTAAATGGCAAATGTAGGTATGTATTTAAAGCAGCATGTATCTTAAGGTAGAGCAAGCATTGTTGCCTACTGAAATTACAAATCGTAAATAAGGATTCTGATGCTGTTTGGCTGGAGGGACCCAAACTTCATCTGCTGTGGAGGTGAATGTTTCCTTGCAGGAGGAAGTTCCTTGGCTCTCACCTATTCACCCTGTGGGAGAGGCTTCCTCCAGAGCTGTTCAGGGGGAGGTTTCACCGCCCTGCTTGTGCATGGAATCCCAGTGATGATTCACTGAGCTTGCTTGGTCTATAGCAACATATCCTCTCCTCTCTCTGCCTGATCCGAGCAACATTTCACACTCCTCCTCCTCCTCTCTCACCTTAGTCGGAAAGCCATTGCTTTTAACTCAATGAGTCACAAGCAGATTCACGGATATAGGTGGCCTGTGTGGGCAGATGGTGCCCCCCTTGCTCAACTGCTGTTATTGCAACTGTGAAGCTCATTCTGCCATCTTCAGAGACCATGAAAAATAAAACTCCCCCACGTTGTCCTCATATTAACTGAAACATATTTTACATGAATTGTCTGCAATATGAAGTAATGATGGCCTCCAAGAAAGTCTTTCCTGTCATTAAAAAGAGATATTGCTTCATAGGCCGTGTCACCACACACCATCTCCTGATTGCTCGGTTATTATATGTGATATAACAAAAAGCCCAGGCAATGTTGCACTAAGACGAATCTTGAGCTGGGATTAAGTTCACTGGTGAACTTGAAATAACTGGCTGCTATACTGAGAAGCCACATTTTATCAGAGGGAATTTGCTTGAAATAATAGTGAGGCTCTTTTTGTTTTTACATCAATCGTTTGCACACAAAGCACATACATGCACACAGACTCACACCAGCATTCAAAATATACAGGCACACACCCATAATGAACACATATGCCCCTTTGTACTCCACAGCTTGACGGGATCAGGACTTAAAGTGTGATTACTTCACACCCAGTCTGAACTTTACTGCTGAACCTGACTGAGGCAAGGGTCTAAAGAAAGGAAAGGGTGGGACCCTCAGAGAGGATGAGGTGTGAGAGGCATCCTTCTTTAAAGGAAACACATGGATGAGTTTGAAGAGGAAGCAAAGGATGCAGAAAGGAAGTCGAATTAATTAAAGGAATGTGCAAGATTTATATACATTCTTTGGGCCAGCAAGTAACACAATATCTTTCAAGAGTCTTTTTTGAGGTTGTATTTCAAGAATCTTGAACGCCCTAAGGCATGATCCTCACAGAAACAGAGAAGGGAAGAGCACTTTAAAATACATTTGATTACATTAGTTACTGGTACTGCTCATCATCTTATATTGCCAGTGAGGACCTGTTGATTTGAAAAATGTACTGAACAGTTATGTTCTTAGCTAAGAAAACAGCATCTTTATTGCTATATGTAATTTGAGGAGAAAGTGCTTTTTTGCAGTTGTGTTGGTTCATAATTGGTCAGGTTGTACTTTATCAGCTTTTGAAGAAAACTGATATGGGAATAGGGGAACAGAAAAAGTCAATGAATGTTACAGTGTTTCCACCCCGCAAAGGAATGATCAGTTACTGAAAATAGTTTCAAATCTTTCATTCTCCTCCGACACATCCGATCAGATGGACTGCAGTCTAAATTGCCCATTGGGAAAGGAGAGGGTGTATATTCAGCCTAATGCTTAAATAAGATGCCCATAGTATTTTTCCTCCCACCCATTGTGCGCACACACACAGATATACACTCCAGTCATTTGTCACTTGGAAAGAAAAGTAGGACTCGCAAGAACCAGTGCTATTAATAATGTGGCATTTAGTCATGGAAAAATGGTTCTACCAAGCTCCAGCATACAGTGAACCTTTTCATTTGATTTTTTATTGATGTATATGTCACATAAGTGAGGTACAAGGTACAAGCAGCTTCACTTCCAGCTGCAGTAGTCTCTGTCCTTTTCATAGAACTGTCTAAAGCCAAAAATGTGCATCTCTTCCTTTTGACAGGTGAGCACTCTTTAACACTCTTTAGCATTCATTTCGCATCTATATCTCATCGACATGCTGCATGTCATCACAGCCCACTGTGAGTGCTTGCAGACTGCATGGTTATTAAGTTAATGGCAAATCTGTTAAATGAGAGTGGGATTATCGGAGTCACTACTCAGAAACAATAACCACTAGAGATAAGCTTTTGTATAAATCATGAAGTAACTGTCGATGCCACAATAACACTAGCTTACATTCTCAAGAACCTTGTCAACATGCAGAAACAAGGGCATCAACCTCTCAGTAAGGACAAGGTCATCTGCTGTTTTCCCACGGTTGTGTAATGGCATTCATGATTCATGAAATGGGGGATTTTGAGAACATGGCACTGAATAAATTTTTAGATTGGTGCAAAAATGAGCTTCCTGTTGCATATATTCTGTTGTAATTTCTCATGCTTGAGCTTTTACAAAATACCTGCATGTTCCCATATCCCTTCACTCAAGATTTTAAACACATACTGTTTACATTTTTTTTAAAAAATGCTGTTTTTGTCTTGAAATGGAAAGCATACATGCTCTTGGCCTCATCCCATCATCCCTTGGGGTCATCTTCACATCAGAAGGGCATCCTGGACTCAGGCTGAGGGGAAACACAAAAGAAGAGGATGTGTGTTTTCTGTTGTGTGTGTTTGTGTATGTGCCTGTGCCTGCAAAAGCTCTTTAGTTCACAGTCCTGGGAACAGCTGCAGGCAGGACTTCCTTTTCTGTGCAGGAAACAAAATGGCGGAGCATGAGAGGCCTGGAACAATGCTGTGAAAGTCAGCCACCACCCAGGTTAGGGGGCGAGGTGCTTGTGAATCAGAAAATGGAGAGGTGAGCCGAGCACGTCCCATTACTGTTTCATATCCACACATTGGAACACCTTTGGTCTTTATGTTGGATTCCCAGTTGTTTTCCATGTAAGATAAACACAAGTGTGACAGTAAAACTGAAACTTAAAACCCTTCTCAAGCCAGCCTCAAAAGATTTCTCTTTCTTTTCTGCTAAATCCTGAAAAATCATACAACGAGCACGGTGAGCAATTATAATTGATTGTTTGAATATAGTTTATTAGAATTTAAGATTTGAATACAAGTTCAAAAAAGTTGCACACATTCTGGTATGCTTTCTAAGTCAGATTTCACTGAAGCAAATTTGAATTGCACAGTAACAAAAGAATGAAGCAAGCGGAAAACATTTATATGCATTTGCTTACAGTTTCCTTTCCCTGACACTTTGTCACAGAGAATTCAGGCTCTCTGCCAAAGAGACTTTTGTCATGAGCATTCTCACGTTTCAGAAATGATTAGAATAGCACAGCGGATGGAAGTTTACAGCTGTGGCTTTGTTTTCAGGATATTTTGCTGCCACTATATATAGTTTCTTTTGGATTTGACAATCTGCCTTGTGCCTGTTTTGTATCTTTTGAGGATAAGAAGTTGTCTTTCATATCTGCCCCATTTTCTTTCATGAATTGACATTAACAAAAACTAGTGAAAAACTTTGAGGCATGATTTTCTCTCTATAGTTCTAGTGCTGGATAAGTGATGGAGTAAAGGAAGAGATGGAAGCAGTGACACATTTTTCACAATCGAATAATGTAGGCCAAGTTATATACAAGGCACACAGCTTGAAAAAGTAAGCTATTACGTAATGTAAAACCAAATGTTGCTCCACCAGAGAGTTCCGTTTGCTTTTGTCCTTTTCCATTCTAACCTCCTGATAACGGCCTCAATTATAGAGTATATAAATGCAGGATTAGAAAACATTCAGTGGGCGGTCACACATTTTGAACATTGGGCACAAATTTAAAGTCCACATTTGTAAGTATTATCAGTGATTTGCCACTTGTTAAAACAGAATCATACCACTGGATATGTTCCTTGATAGGCTCATTGGTATAGTTTTATCGCCTTCGAAAGAATCTTAGGAATTCTTACATAAAAAAGCAAACATTTAGTTTAAGATTCCTTCAGATTCGTCTTTGTTCCTTTACCTAATTCTCACAACACAACACTTTGAAACACAACTCGTTTCAATGCTGACAAGGAAGCGTTATATTAATTTTTCCATACTATGATCAAAAATCTGTCATCAACCATCAGCGATTTTTTTTTCAGGTGAAATATTAAAGTTCAAAATCCACTGCTCTAAAAAGCTCATAGGCTAAAATGTTTGAGAAAAGTTTCCAATTTCCAACAGTATTGGTGATGTAATATGTATATAGTTAAAGTGTTTTATAGTGAAATACATCTAAGTTTATTTTTAAGAGGAGGTCCTCTCACAGTGTGGCTTTCATCCTTTTATAACTACATAACTTGCAGAGACAACCAGAGCCAGATGGCCGGACATCAAAACTTAAAGTCCACCAGAGCTGATTATGGTGCTAAAATTAGGCCTGAATGTTCTCTTCCAATTTCACCTTGCAATAACTTCATCATGGCATTGTCACAAGGATCGCCATCTCTTTTAGATCATTATTTTTTTTCCTGATTTAATTGCTATTATGTCTTTGAAAACATTTTCATGCTATACTAAAACCTGCAGTCAAACAACTTTTTCTGAATCAGCCACTTCAGCCCAAGATATTTTTTAAGCTTCCACCTGAGCAACTGTAAGGCAAAACTGAACAGCTTTGGGCTAGATAACAGTCACATGGGATAGTTCTACAAGACAATGAGGTTCCTTATCTTTATCATCAGGCCAGAATAAATTTTGAAAAAGTCCAGTAAAACCGTAAAGTAGTGAGCAAACGAAAGTCTAATAGCAATGAGTCAGTGCTACTGATGTAATTGAACCTTTCCTGCTGGTCTGCAGGTCTACTGAATGTGTTGCGACAGAAGCACAACAAGATACTATGTCTATTTTAGTCCCCCTTGTACTCAGTGGCCTCTTAGGGGAATGTGCCAACCTTGACAATCTTTGGAAGCTGGAGTAGGTTTTTTGAATTTCAGTTACAGCAGGAACCGGCACAGTGTTCCAGAGAGAAAAAGGTTAAACCAAACAACCCTTTTTGGAAGTATAATTTGTACTTGCAGGGTACATGCAGGTGAGAACACATTATGGAATTAAAGAAGAGGCCAAAAGGCATGTGGGTCTGCAGAGCTCGTCCTTATTCTCCTCTCCATTGTTGTGTTCTCGGTCAGATATAAGATCAATATTGTGCTTTTTTTGCACGTGACCGGCTGAGGCACTCATCTGACTCATTAGCTAACTTGAATAGACTCATGAGTCTAAGAGATGTAGGTAGGTGCAGATGTGGTAAAGTGCAACAGGTTTATCAGATCTTTTCATATTTTCTGAAAAGATTGTCCAATAATTGCTGCTGAAAGCAAAACTAAACAAACAGGCTCAAATAGCTGAGTCTAATGCAAACTGGAATGATAATTCTTTGTGGATTTATTGCTAGAAGCAGCTTAGGTTATTTCAGTGTGAGAGGAGTTCACTGAGTTTGGTCTTTTTTTGTCCTCATCAACACAATATGATGAGTTTTCAGACTCAGACTCATATTGTATACAATTATTTATCTGTGGAGAATGTGCCAACATCACTTTCCCGTTTTTTAGTATTCCACATTTATTGGTATTATTTGCTTTGTTAGCAGTTATCAAATGCTTGAAAGAAAGAGTTCAGCAAAGACTGGCTTTACTGGTCTCATTCATCCACTGTAATTTTCCCATGGCAGGGTGTATTTCAAGCCATTTCACTTGTCCACTCAATCAGAAAATCACCAGTGTCCTTGAGAAAGATACAACTGTCTCGCTGTTGACAACCAAACCACTGTATAAAGAAACTGATTTCTCTTCTTTTTTTTGTTTTGTGAGGAGCAAGTGTGCGAGAGGCTGAGAGTGACAGTTCCCCTTTGTATTTTGGCAGCTGTATACTAAGAATGTCTCTGTAGGAATTGTACATGTGATATAAGAATTAATATGTAATCATAAGAGGAGAAAAGAAAAGAACATTTCCCAAGTTTTCGCCTTTCAGATCCTCTGCTCTCTTCCTTCACAAACTGTTCTTGTGGTAGAATCTTAGGTAACCATGGAGACAGAATCACCCACATGTCTCGTCATGAGGAGCCTCTTATCCATGACAACACAGCTGTTTCCTCTATCCTTCACATTTGGTGCGTTGCTCATTACTTTGGATATTCTTCACAAGACTCAATTCAAAGAAGCTTTGGAGCAAGACATCCTGTCCAAACTGATACAAACCTTCACCATTAGTGCCATGATAAGTGGTTATGTGAACTGACACCAGTGTTGAGATATTTTACAGCCATCAACCTGCATGTTAACGGATGCACCTAAAAGACTACTTTCAAAGGGAGCATAGATTTAGGGATAGACATGATCCAGATTTCTTTGGAGTGGAAATAATCTCTTAATATTATTTTTCTCATATTTTCTTCTTTTTTTTCATTTTTGGAGGCTCAAATAAATATTTAAACCTAAATAAATGACATTTTTTTTCTTGGGGAAGGTAATGTGTACATGTTTAATGGTGGATTGGAAGGCCCTCAGAGTTTATTAGGATTCTATTCTGGTCTTCTTCACAAATATGGGCATTTCCACAGCTGCTGTTGAAACTGAGTCACTCAAAGAAGCAATGCTAAACGTGAGTTCACAGCATGACGTAGGTTACCAATATATACAAACACCTACACATGTAGATACTGCGTCTGACTACAGTTAAAGAGGAAACTGAATCGCCCACTCACTTTTACTCCACTTTGAAGTTAGCAGAGCACCGGCTCAATTGCCAGGACTTTTTAATTAATGCTTTCAGACAACATTTGCAACCTATCACACAGACAATGGATAGATACTCCTTGCATATAAAGCTCTAAATTACTAATAAGCTCTGTTATATCTCAAACACTTGATAGTACCATATTATCTCTCAACTTTCTCAAGGTAAAAAACAGCTATCTGGCTTCTATCCTGTAGACACGTCTGCTCGTTTAGGTTCAGCAGGAAGATGCCATTTCTAAATTTAAGAAAAAGCAGAAGATTATTCTTTTTAAAGTTTATAGTGTACTTGATCAGGGGACTCTGAACCATCACTTAGCTCTGCTGCTACAGCCAAACTGATGAGGTTGGGGACTGAACAAGCAGTCTTCCAATTGAAGGATGACGACTACCCCCTTACCATTAGCAGAAGGTAATGGCTTTTTTTTTGTAAATTTGTTTAATATAAACAGAATCAAATTAAACAGAAATGCAAAAATCCCTCATTTTTGATCAGGCAAATATATGCATATACTGCATATATGTGTTTCATCAAGTCACTCAGTGAATGATGGACTCTGCTGATCTGTGCTGTAGAGCTCAGCATGAGGCCAGGCAGAGAAGGAGCACTACTAATACACAGACTACTGGTTGATGCATGTCCAGAACTCACAACCTCAGCTTCACCTGAGGAGACATAAAAGATGCCTCACAAACACAATGAGTTTGTGTACCAGCTCAAAATTGCTGCATTAAACCAATGTCAGTGAGTTCTGAAAGGGCTCATTTAATGGAAAATATCTCAATCATTCTCCTGTCTGGGGCAGTACACTTAGCGGGGAATGAAATGTCCCGATGTTCTCAAATTGTCTGTAGTTTTACTGATTAATGTAAATAATAATAAAAGCAGGATAGCCAAGGCTAAAGCCATAATCACAATCATGCTATTCCAAGCTTCTAGAGGTTGATTAACCCTCATAGGGTCTTCGGGTCTGTGGGACCCATTTTCAGTTTTTAGCTTAATAAAAATGATACAAATAATTATTTTTTCGAACTAAGATTCATTTGCCTTGGCTCATTTTCTGTGAGGAACATAATTCCGAAAAAAATTTCAATGACCCCCCCCCCCCCCCCCCCCGTATACCCCCCCTTCACATTTATATTACATACAGGGTCTTCGGGTCCACTGGACCCTGGGCTAGTGAAAGTGTGGAAATCATAGGTCCTGTGCACCCATATTTTCCCTTACTCCTCTCTGGGCCTCTGTATGTGTGTATGTTGGTAATTTACTAACTTTGTTGCAAAATTAGAGCACCCAACACTGTCTGAACCCAGAGTCCCACACATTTCACCCTCTGTCTTGCGGGAACCATTCTTGGGGACATGACACTATAAATCGCTCTGTCAGCGTGGTTCCATACCACAACTGATCAAGATGGCACAGCGACTCTCTGTTCAGGCTGCCTTACAGTTGATAGTTGAAGAGACAGAGGGTTTTGATGGTGATGCAGAGGAAGTAGAATGTGAGGATCACCCGAAATGATCATGGACCATAATGCCACAAAAGGAGGGGTGGACAACCTCGATAAGCTGGTGACTGCTTACGGCTGCAAACGGAAGACCCTACGATGGCCTCTGGTGATATTCTTTGATATGTTGGATATCTCCTTGTACAACACCTTCGTCATTTGGATGTCACTGAGCCCAGAGTGTAATGGGAGAAAGCTGCAGAAGAGGCGTCTCTTTCTTGAGGAATTGGGGAAAATGTTAGTGAGACCTCAGATTGAGAGAAGACGACATCTTCCAAGAACCCCAATCTCTGCAGCCATTGTGAGGAGGATTCAGGTGGAAGATGATGGTGCCACATCCTCCCAAATTACAGAACCACCATCTGCAGAGCCTGAGGTAAGTGTTTGATGCTGTTGCAGTATAATAATTCATGTTTCTGAGAGAGAGAACTGTTAGTAAAGATCCTTATCTTTTCATTATTCTAGATGGCCGGGAACAACAAAAAGAAATGCTGTGAAGTGTGTGGACCCAAGAAGGACAGAAAAACACAATATACATGCACCCAGTGCAAGAAGTACATATGCAATACACACACAGTGAAACTCTGCTCCTCAAGTGTGGTATAGTCTGGTATGAAAATAGTCGTGTTCAATGGGGCTAATGTGTTGTTCAGACAGATGTTATGTGTAAACTGACCTGACTAGGTTGAATATCTAATGAAATTCAAATAAATAATACTTGCTTCATTTGTACATTGGTTGATTACTTTCCAGTTATGCCTGTTCTATGATGCATTTCCTTATTTTGTTACATTTTAATAAGAAAATGAACAAAAACGAGTGGCATTTTTATCCATAAATTTAATTTAACATATGTGTTGTTTATAATACTTGCAATTGGGATGGAGTAAACATCTGCAGAGTATTTTAACAAAAAAAGGTTTGATTATGTTGAATTAAAAGCCCCAAAAAGCAATGGGTCCATCAGACCCAGCAGGACTCCCTGTGTAACAAAAAGACGAGGACCCTATGAGGGTTAACTCACACTGGGACCCATGCCATGCAATGTAGTGACAGACAAACTCATTCAGTTTCAGTGTAAGATTAAAATTCATCACACAACTTTTTCATTAGCTTCTGAACATTCAAAAATAGCCCTGTCAAACAAATTACTACAAATATTCTAGAAACAGACTAAAAGTATAGTGAATAAATGAATAAATAAATGCAGAGTTAAGAGCAGACTCTTGCTGTGACCTACAGGAAGGTGGACATACATATGCAAGTCCGCTGGATGATTCAGCTGTGGGTCACAGCAATACACTTGAATTTTAGAGTAAATTAAGGAGACACTAATCTGCTTGGCCAGCCCAGTCTCTCTTTTATGCATACATTTGTCCACATGTCAAAGAGATAACGGTTTCAGAATCTATGGTTATAAATTGTGAGGTGGTTATAAGGCTGTTTTCAAACATGACAGATATCGCAACATATTTAGATTTTCATAAATGTCTAACCAAGTATTTTGTGACATGTAGACCTATCCACATGTACATTAATTCAAACCCAAACCAGTTGCAGGTAAGATCACATTAGAAAAGAAAGGAAGTGTTGGCAAAAGAGAAGTGGAGAAGTACAGTCACTGTGCATGACATTATGCAGGATAGTTTTTGAACGAGTGATCCCTCATGCAAGTTTCAAAGGCCTGTGGTTTAACTTCTTCCATCATGTCCCCATTCATACAATATAAGTGTCTGTGGCCATAAAAACCTAAGAGATGTGGAAAGATATGGATACGCTGATAATCTCTGCTGTTCTGTTGGATCAAAGCTGCATCTGTGCTGGAAACAATAAGGCAAACAGTACTTTGATAGTTTAGTCTGTATGGTAAAACTCTATCACTTTGCGCTGGACAAATGTAGGCACCCCACGTTCCGAGACTGGGTTGACTTGGTTTGTTAGAGCAGTTGCAGTTTTAACCGTGAGCAACAGCATAGGCCTGAGGGATGAACATTAATGTGTAGGGATTATCCGAAATATGCCCATCAGTAGACTAACAAAAACTAAACTGAATGGGCCTGCTGCACACAATTGCACTGAGGCCAGAAAGTCAGGTGTTCACCAGGAAATATTTGTCCAAAAGAAAGAAAAAAGAGATTCAAACAACCATGAAGTACATTACATAAATTACACAAAATTCCCACAATAGATGGGAAACAATCAAAATGGTAGCACAAAATAACCACAAAGAGATGTAAAATAATCAAAGTGAGATTAAATACGAAACACACGAAAAGCATCTTTAAGATACACATTTGGACACACAAAACAGCCACAAAGAAGAGGATACTTCCATTGCAGCTGTTAAAGTAATAACCTCTATGTACGTCCTCACTGTTATCAATGTACCCTTGACGTACCCATAGAAGAAAAACATCTCAATCAACTAAATGAGTACATTTAAAATGAGAAAAATTCGTCTTTTTGTTATCTCACAAAGCATTTCTCTGTTAACACCTAAACCAGTTCAACCAGTCCACGTTCATACGCATATACACACACACATACACGAGCCCCACTGACTCGATTTTAAGTCCAAGACTGAATTACAAAACATCCAAGGATCCTAAACATCTACAAAGACGTCTTGTGTTTGATAAGCCTATACCAGTTTCTGAACATTTGTGATGCAGAAATCCATGCCATTAAATATCACTGCACAAAAAAAATCATTATGTGCAACACATTACATTACATTATGTTATGGTTGTCATGGAATTACATCACTGAACATTATGGGATTTCAATTGGGATTTCAACATATTCTTATCTTATGATACCATGGCAATGTATGTGCTACAACAGGCTAACATTTAAAATTGATTTGTATAATTAACTATGTCTTTATTTTCAAAAGACTCCTTTATTCAAATATACAGTGTGCTGGTGTGTCAACCAAAACATATTTGAAGGTATACCATACAAAATCACTATTCTCCATTCTCACCATGAGGACAAAAATTTGATAAATTCCAGCAGCTGTTGGGAATCCAGTGAAATGCCAATTTGACAAAACACCTTGCATTTGGTATTCCAATAATAGCAACCTAAAACTAGGTTTTCACAGGCAACAGTTGCTGATAGAGCTTAGAGCATAGGATTTCTTGATAAACTCTTTACTTTAATCTATTTCTGCTTTATTCTGCAGTATAAATATGTAGGCTGTAGATTTATGCAATCCTTTTCCAGGATTTCGTTGAACTTGCATTAGTCCACAGCTTGTTTTTACTTCTGATGAATAATATAAACTTCAGAATGGTAAAGTTCCAGAAAAAAGTTTGTTGATGCTGTAAGGCTTGATCTGCAGCTGCTGGCTGTTTATGTGGAGATAAATACTACACTTGAAAACATACAAAGTGATGTTGTTGAACATGTTGGAGTTTTACGTGATTCACCCAAAAATACAAACAACATGCTGTCAGTGTTCATAGTTGAAACCTGACTTAGGATTGTGTTTAAAAGCATAGAGAAAATTCAAAATGCTGTAGCTGCATCATAAGGAAAGCTGTGACATAATGCCACCTGGTGGTCTATGCAGGATTATGTATAGAAAATCTCCAATTGTTCATATAAAGTACACAGTGTACAAAATATCACAATTCTGACTTAAGGAGAGAGCTATAAGAAACACTAACATATGATAAATACAGCAGTTATTACCTCTTGTACTCCCCTAAGTTTAGCATTGTATATTATAGTATCTACAGTTCAAATATTTTACTGTGTTGGGGCGTTTTTACCCAGCATATCTTCCGGCATGCCAATTTCACAGTGTACGTTCAGCTTACTTAATGGTGATGTTTGGTTAATTTTCCTAATTGCGCTTAGCCATTCTAAATGTGTGTTCTTAACTATTCTGTATTGTGTGAGTTGGGTGTTGTATCTGCATCCTCAGAAGTTTAATTGTATTCGTCAAGTGCCTGCTCTCTAACTGTCTTAAAGTCTCTTAACAAACAACATCATCGGGTCTTGTGGTGTGCCATGACAGAGGAAGCGTCAATGTCACTTGTTGCCTGTGGCTAATAAAAGGCTGTTGCCAAGTTATTACCCCCCTGGTGCCTGTCTCAATTTGCAGCTGCTACATTGGTGTCAGAAGTGGGATGTTTAACTCACAGCAGAGTAGCATCACTGAGGAGAGAAATTGATCAATTGATCAATCAGTTGGTGGAGGAGGGAATGTTTCCTCGAGCCAAATACTTCTCAGTCACATGTCAACATCTCTCACCCTTGAGATGTTAGGAAGAGGGTTCCTGGCAGGGGCCTGTCCCCCCCTGACTCAGCACCACTGGAGCAGTCAAGACCAAAGCAACCATCTCATGAAGTCACAATGACTACAGCACCACCAACAGCTGAGGCGACAGGTGAGGAGCCCCCAGACTTTCAGTGTTTCAGGTGGCCTTGGCCCTAAAAGGGAGGACCCTCCAAGTCCTGGGTGACCCAAGCCCAGATGAATGTCTCCATTGGCCTACTATCGATTGTGCACTGCAGCATCAGTTTGACATCTGCTGAACAGGCTCAGGTCCAACTGGCAAGCAAGCCATCAGCATCGTGAGGGAGAGAGCCTGGGGGCCTACAGATTTCCAGCTGTACTCCAATCAATAGTACCCATTATTTGACACTGCTACCCAGGAAGAGGTGGCTCTCCGTGACTTTACATGGGGCCTGCAACTTGAGAGACCAAGAGAACACATTTGCTTGTGTGCTCCAGCTACCTTGAATGCAGCATTAGCAGAGGCAGAGCAGGTCGAGCCCATCCTGGGGCTGGGTCCGCCATGCCAACCTTGAAGGAGATTGTGAAAGAGAGATGGTCTGCACAGCCGCCATAGCACCACCAGAGCCAACCCAGAGGAGAGAGTAGTAAGATGTAAGTAGGATGTAGTGGGGAGCCCAAGTACCCAAGTGTGGGTGTACAGTCTGAATCACAAGAATGGACTCTCACCTGAGCTCATGAGTCACCGGATTGGTTTGTGTACTGTGCTATACAGACTGACGGATGTGACTTACAGGGTGATGCTAGTGGGGTGCAATAAGGTGGTGATTGTGACAGGTTCACATTCTATCAGCCTATGGCATGGCATAGGTGCATGATTATATAGCACCTCTTGGTGCTGGTCTTACGTGTACAATGGTACAGATCTGTAAATGTCACTTGTTGTAATAAAAAGTTGTTGCCAAGATAGAAATCCCCTTGTGTCCATCTCAAGTTATAGCTGCCACAAAATTTAATACCACACAAAATCGAGTCCTAGAGGGCCCAAAAAGAGAATATTCTGACTTAATGGGGAATTTACTTCAAGATATTGTGATTCAGTTTCTATCTCGTTATATGTGCAATAACACTGGGATAAATAACACTTTATTCTTTAGTTGTACAGTCTTTATGTCACCCAGTGCAACATCCTTCAGAGAAGTCTTGCATAAAACTGTGCTCAGTTAATATGCAGTGAATGTGTCAGTCAGCCTGAAAAATAATTGATCATTATCAAGTTATTAGTATTACAATGTATTATATGGTACATCAGCTGAGAGGGCAGTTGCTGAACAATTGCAAACCCAGTGTAGGTGTGAGCTGCTGTTAATCAGCAGTTTCCGTTTTACACTATAACAATGGATTGTGACCCCTTTGTAACCCTCCTCTCCACAACCTACGTCAGAGGATAACTTGTTGACCTGGCAATTTCACACATTAGGTAAAGGCCCACATTTTCCTGCCCACATTGTTCTGTAAAAGTAGGCATGGAATGTGCTTTCAAATGATTAACCTTAAATTTGCCACAGAGGAATAAGGGAAGACAGGCAGATAGTAGAAGTTGCTTTTACAGTCCTTAGCTTCACTTATTACACATGCACACCAAAGTAATGCTTTTGCTCAGGAATCAACAGCATAGAAAGAGGAACCTATACCTTTCTTGGAGCAGCCTTTAAACAACTATGTTGAATTCGCATGAAGGGTTGTTTAACTTTACCTGGTCAAATTATGGATCTTTAATACAGTCCAGCTTGTCTCACATGTGGCCTGAAGAGAGATGTTTCTCTGAACTGTCTGCAACATTGACTCATTTGTTTGTAGAGTCCATGAATGTAGCCCACACTGTTGCTCCTACGCCTTATGGGGAATTCTACTTTCCAGACATTGAAGTGTTTACTTCCTGTCACAAGTTTTAAAAAATTATAAGACCAAATTGTAAACGATCCTTCGTTAAACAAGACACAAGCAACACCATAAGTCATCAAATATAACGTAATTTCTCTACAAGCAACTAATACAAGTTAAAAGATAGTTCTTGTAATTGTGCTGGTTGGAAGGTTCAAATCACTGTTGTGAGTCCGGTTAGAACTCCAAATAAAGCAGTCTCAATCCAGTGTGTTTACTTGACTTAAATTTGCTGTTTATTCCTCACTTGACAGAACTGTAGGTGTGTGGTTCTAGAACATAAAGAATAATGATATAACATCAATGTCTAAATAAGTCCAAATAACTAACAAATTATATCACAGTTACATTTTGACTGACTGCAACTTTAATAATTCTTCTAAATAAAAGTAACACATGAAAACCCACGTTGATAGCTCTCAATAAATGTGCACATGAACAAGCCTATCAATTAGGAGTAAAATGTGTATATTCTGCTAAGTAAACTACATTCTTAACTTTGCAATGTTACTTACTTTCTTTTTCACGCACACAAATCAAAATGAGGTGGCAAATGAACTGTAAACAGCAAACTAAACAACACAAACTTAAACTGTAAACTCGCGGTGCAGCTCGTTTCTCATCTCTCCTCTCTCTGGTCTGCACGCAGCTCACTGACAGTCTAGGCTCCGCCCCTTAAAGGGCCAGCATGACAGTCCCATTTAGGCAGCCTTTTCCACAGCCGCCCCCGCATTCACCTGTGAATACGAACAACTAAGAAAAGGCTGAGTTAAAGGAGGTGATTAATCGTCCTTAGGCAAGGCAGGTAGGTTGACAAGTCTTGCAACGGGTCGAACATAAGTCCTTCCCTTTACAGTCACTTCGGCTGATCTGATCCGGGTGTCTGCTCCAGGAAAAACTTGAGAGACCTTGCCCACGGGCCAAAGGGCTCGCGGAAGCTGGTTGTCCACAATCATGACCACATCTCCAACTTGTAGATTGGCCGATTCAGTCTGCCACTTCTGGCGGGCTTGGAGTCCTGGCAGGTAGTGCTTCAGGAAATGATGCCAGAAATGGTCTGCTAGATTTTGACTGTGCCTCCATCTTCTCCGCCCGAGAATCTCTGGGTCGTCATAGACAACTTGCGGCAACGAGGCATCCCGCCGCCCCATGAGAAGGTAGTTAGGGGTAACAGGGTCAGGATCTGCTACTTCAGATGAAGTGTAGCCCAGGGGTTTCGAGTTGAGCATCCCCTCAATTTCGATCAAAACTGTGTGCAACACCTCTTCAGTAACAGTTTGGGCTCCAAGAATGACCTGGAGAGCAGTCTTTAGCGAGCGAATTTCTCGCTCCCAGCAACCTCCAAAGTGGGGGGATCCAGGAGGATTGAAGGCAAATCTGATTTTCTGACATGCAAGCTGCTCTTTGAGGTTAGGATGAAGTGCTTGAAATGCTTCCTGCAGCTCACGTTCTCCTCCTCTGAAGTTCGTCCCCTGGTCACAGAGAATCTCCTTAGGTGTCCCACGTCTGGCTATAAACCGTCTCAGAGCCATTAAGAACGCATCTGTATCCATACTGGGGATCAGGTCAAGGTGGACTGCTCTTGTAGTTAGGCATTTAAACAATATTCCCCACCTTTTCTCGTTACTGCGTCGGATCTTGATGGTGTACGGGCCAAAACAATCCACACCTGTAGAATAGAATGGTGGCCTGAACAGTCGCAGTCTGGCTGGAGGGAGGTCTGCCATCCTGGGTGGGTTTGGGTGTCCTTTCCATCTCTTGCACCTAACACAGGATCTCTGATGGCGACGTACTGCTTCACGTCCACGTAACACCCAGTATCTCCTTCGGATCTCAGCAAACACCCTTTCCGGCCCGGGATGCTGAAGCTTATCATCATAATGTTGTATAATGAGTTGGGTTAGAGCATGTCTGGGGTCCAGAACAATGGGGTGCACTTCATCCACTGCCAAGTCAAGACTGCGGCGTAAACGGCCTCCTACTCTGATGAGCCCTGTTTTCTCATCAAACTCAGGTGCTAGTAGAAGAAGGCGACTAGATTTGGAAATGGGTTTGCCGGCCTTTAACTGGGTGATCTCCTCAAGGAATGACTCTCTTTGAGCTTGTTGTAGCGCTTCTAGCTCAGCAGCAGCGTAGGAATCAGCAGTGAGAGGGCAGTTGGGGTCAGCCGCCCCGTGAAGCTGATGTGCAGTGGCTTCTAAAAAGCTGTCCCAAGTCTGGTACTGGTGGGGATCTGGAACACTAGAGCTGGACATAGATAGACAGACAACTTGTCGCTTCAGCTCACCTTCAGGTTCACTCTGGTGTGGGGGTGGAAGCGCAGGCCAGTTATTTGGAGCCAATTTCAGGAACACAGGTCCATCTGTCCATCTACTGCCTTTACTGATGTCTTGGATAGTGAGGCCACGAGTGATGTCGTCTGCTGGGTTATCCCGTGACGGCACATACCTCCATGTGGCAGCTTCTGTCAGCTCTTGTATTTCCGCTACACGAGTGCCCACGAAGACCTTGTATCTGCAGGAGTCCGAACCCAACCAGGTTAGAACCGTGGTTGAATCAGACCACAAGATGCAGCTTCGAATGGGAAGGGTTAACTCAGTGCTGATGACCTTGTAGAGCTGGGCACCTGTTAGCGCAGCGCACAACTCTAACCGAGGAACTGATTGTTGCTTCTTCGGGGAAACACGAGACCGAGCTGCAAGGAAGGCAACCTGAACTTTTCCCTCTGGATTCTCTGTTCTCAGATAAGCCACTGATCCATATGCCTGTTCAGAGGCATCACAGAAGACATGGATGTCTCTCTTACAGTTGGGTTGGTCCAGGCCGGGACTGGTGTAGCACCTTGGCAGGGTGATCTTATGCAGTTGTGCTAGCTCTGCTTCCCATGCGTGCCACTTCTGCAGGAGCTCCTCAGGGAGTTGTGGGTCATCCCAATCCCTCTTTTTCTCCCAAAGGTGGCGCACAATAACTTTGGCTCGGGTGGTATAAGGGACTATGTAGCCGAGAGGGTCATACTGGCTAGCTAAAACTCTATAGATGTTCCTCATAGTAACCACTGAGCAATCGATGTGTCTGTGTTTGTAAGTGAGGGTGTCAGACTTACAATTCCAGTGAAGTCCGAGGGCTGGCTCTTGAATGTCAGACTGCTCTTGATTGAGCCACAACTCACAGCTGGAGGACTTGATTTCTGGAGGAAGATGATGAATGACATTGGGATTGTTACTTGCCCACTGCCTTAGCTCGAATCCTCCGTCAGCCAGAAGGTGGCACAGTTTATCCACAAGTGTCTTGGCGGCTACTGGACATGTGAGACTCTGTAAACAGTTGTCCACGTAGAACGACTTGTTAATGGCTACACGCACGTCGTCTTCTGGTTGGCTGTGGTCGGTGACGTGTTTCTGCAATGCGAACGTTGCACAACAAGGGCTGCAAGTAGTTCCAAAGGGAAGTACCTGCCACTCGTAAACATCAGGGGGATTGTCTCGCTTCATGTCCCGCCATAAAAACCGCAACAAGGGTCGATCTTCAGGTAGGAGCCTCACTTGGTGGAACATGCCGCGGATATCACTGCTGAAGGCCACAGCATGCTCCCTGAAGCGTAGTAACACTGGTAGCAAGGCAGAGCCGAGAGTGGGACCTGGTAGAAGGAGCTGATTCAGGTTGTGGCCATGGTATTGGAATGAGCAGTTAAACACTACCCGGTTCTTCCCATTATGTTGAACCATATGATGGGGTATATACCAAGCTTCAACACTGGTCTTCAATTGGTGTTCTCCCAACTTCACTACATAGCCAGCTTCAACAAGCTTCTCGATCTCCCTCTGATAGACAGCAGCTTTTCCTGGTGATTTGGCTAGGCGCTTCTCTGTGCCTCTCAGGAGGGGAAGCACTGCTTCAGGAGTGGTTTTCAGGAGAGGCATGTTCTTAATTCGAAGAAGGGGTGTGGCATAACACTCAACACCACTGACATCGACTCTCACTGTCTGTTCTTGCAGGAGCTTGACTGCCTCTTGATCTTGTCGTGACCTAACCGCTAACTTCTCACTGCGGTAAGGGAGCACATCCATCTGCCATAACTTCTCTACACATGAAAACAGCTCCGTAGGTGATGATACAGATGTGAAGAGGCAGTGACTTACAGTAGCGCTGGACTCGATGCTTTGAGCTGGACCTTGTAGTGTCCATCCGAGGAGTGTCTTCACAGCTGCTGGCCCACCAGATGGTCCTAGTCTGACTGGCTCTATGGGTGTGATGAGGTGTGTACAGTCGGCACCAATCAGCAACACGGGACAGACTCTGTTTAGAGGAGGGAGTGGCAAACCTGACAAATGTTTATACTTCTGCTGGAGTGAGGCAACTGGATGGGAATGTTCTGCTAAACTGAGTTGCTCAGCTGTAAAAGCATTCTGGATACTGTACATCTTGTCAGGATTGGCTGCTGGAGAAATTGTGAAAGACACGGCCGCCCCATGAAGCTTCTCCACTTCTCGTCTGACTGTACGGAGCGCTAACACCTCTTTACTTCCCCTAAGGCCCAACTGTTTGGCAGCCGACTGGAGCAGTATCGTCCGCTCAGATCCGTCGTCCAAGACAGCATATGTCTCGAGGGATTTGTCACCATTCCTCAGGAGTACCTTACTGATCTTCAGTAGTACCTTACAGTTGTAGACTGGAGGATCAACGTACATGACTTTGTTGGCAGTATTAACGAGACAGCTCTCTACTGAATGTGGTGCTGTTGCTGGTTCCTCCTGTACTCTCTCATTCACCTCGTGCAGCACAAGCAGATGTCTCCTACCACAGGTCTTGCATGGAGCTTTAAGTGTACACTTTGCAGCTTGGTGATTGCGTCCGCAACGCCAACACTTATTATTCGCTTTAATCCATGTCACCTTCTGTTCTTTGCTCAGGTTCTTGAAGTTAGAACAGTTGTTCAGGAAGTGCTTGTCATTATCACAATAGGGACAATAGGCCGTTACCTTATCTTCTCGTTTAGATTTGTTGGCTGGATGTCCAAGAGCAGATGGGGCTACCACACTGCTTGATTCTGAAACCTTCTCAGTGCCCAGGAGGACAGTAGCAGTCTTACTTGGGTATTTCGGAGTGCGTTTGGTATCAGGCTTCTTGTTAAACGACTCCTCTCGCCTAGGAGGCTTCATGCAGTCTTCCTGAACTTCTAGCTCGTATTCAAGCCAGTCAGCAAAGTCAACGAGGGTAGGAATAGCCACTCTTAGGGGGTGGATAAATCTTTTAAAGCTGGCGTTGAGGTCATAGGGAAGTTTACTTAAGAGCCTTGAAACATGAGAGCCACAGACTAACTCGACTTGTCCTCTTTGGCCCAGTTGTTCTAACATGCCTACCAATGAGCGCACATTGAGGGCAAACAGACGGAAGCTCTTAACATCACCACTGCGTATGTTTGGACCATCCATTAACTCTGCAATCCGTTGCACTGCAAGTTTGTGGGGCTGTCCATACATCTTGGTGAGAGCCAGCATTGTATCTGTGTAAGGTTGCCTGGAGTTGCAATATGAGTCTGCCACAAGTGAAGCTTCTTCACACCTGAGGTGGTCTGTGAGGATCTGGTACTTGTATCTTTCCGTGGCATCAAATGGCAATAGGTTCTCCAAGGCAATCTTCATTCTTGCAAACTCTCTGGGGTCTGGTGAGGTAAAACTGGGGATGGTGGGCTTCGGCCCCCTGTATGTGGTCTCTCTCTGTGACTCATTAGAACGGGGTATTTGGAGAAATGAAGAATCTCTACCTGCATAAGAAGGTGCACTCTGTTGTGGTGTGGCTGCATAGTACGGGCTATAGGGCAGACCACTATGGGGTTGGGAAACTCTGAGATGACCGAAATCTTGTGGTAGGTTTCCTTGGGAGCTGAGTGTCGGATACTGTAGCTGCTGGTATGCTGGGGTATTGGTTGGGAGTTGGTAGTGTCCATAACCACCACTGTATACACCTTGAGGTGGATGAGGCTGGACTACAGGCTGGTGGGCTGCTGGCTTGGGCTGTAAAGCAACCATCAGGCTCTGGAACTGTTTACGGAGCTCAGCGTTCTCTTGGCGTATCTCTTTGAGAGCAGCACTAAACTCTGGAACATGGTTGGTCTGCTGCTCCAAGGTGACTTGGTCCATAGACTGGCTAAGGTCCTGTTCTTGTTCCTCACCATCCCTCAAGTTCATCATGTCGGAGCTCTGGCTAATTGGTGGTGATGGAGATCTTATGGTTGGACGCTCTGATGCTCCCAATGCGGCTGTAACTGCTGTCCGTAATTTACTCTGAGCCCCAGGTCCACTTAGGTCATAATCTGATAGGTAGGAAGGCATTGACGTTTGCCGTTTGGGTCGAGAGTCCATTGCTGCTGACTCTGGGTTTTGCATCCTAAAACAGCAATCTGCTCATCCGGCTCGAAGGACCATTAAAAGATAGTTCTTGTAATTGTGCTGGTTGGAAGGTTCAAATCACTGTTGTGAGTCCGGTTAGAACTCCAAATAAAGCAGTCTCAATCCAGTGTGTTTACTTGACTTAAATTTGCTGTTTATTCCTCACTTGACAGAACTGTAGGTGTGTGGTTCTAGAACATAAAGAATAATGATATAACATCAATGTCTAAATAAGTCCAAATAACTAACAAATTATATCACAGTTACATTTTGACTGACTGCAACTTTAATAATTCTTCTAAATAAAAGTAACACATGAAAACCCACGTTGATAGCTCTCAATAAATGTGCACATGAACAAGCCTATCAATTAGGAGTAAAATGTGTATATTCTGCTAAGTAAACTACATTCTTAACTTTGCAATGTTACTTACTTTCTTTTTCACGCACACAAATCAAAATGAGGTGGCAAATGAACTGTAAACAGCAAACTAAACAACACAAACTTAAACTGTAAACTCGCGGTGCAGCTCGTTTCTCATCTCTCCTCTCTCTGGTCTGCACGCAGCTCACTGACAGTCTAGGCTCCGCCCCTTAAAGGGCCAGCATGACAGTCCCATTTAGGCAGCCTTTTCCACACAAGTAGTTAGACCCTCTTCTATCTCTAAAGTTAATGTAGCACTGCAGTACTTCATATATTACATATTATTCTTTATTCATATTAACCCTTTAACCCTTAGATGCATGAGTGACAGGACCTTACACTCTTCCATACATGGGTCAAAAATGACCCGTGTTAGAATCAGTGGGCCTCATGCAAGAACAAATCTGTGCATACGAACGGTTCGCTGGCTCTAGGAGAATTTGCATTCACCAATCTTTTGCGTATTTTACGTTTTCTTTCAGGTACGAACAGAATTTATGAGTGATCCAAACCTGTCGTAGGAGTTTCGTAAAATAGTCCGCTGTTATTCCAATCAAGTTTGCTTGACTAATGGATTGTATATTTAATTACTTTGAAGCAAACGTAAATCAATATATACATTATACCCCATAATTATGCTGACATTATTCTGTTTGACTTAAATTATGCACTAATTGAAGGTTAATTTGACTCTGTATATAACAAGGTCAATGGGAAGTGTAAACAGCAGCTGACTTGCTACTTTTGGATGCCTTAGTGCATCAGGCTCTTGGAAGAGACCGTGTGGAGACAGACGAATGGCTGACATCGCGATTTAGATTGCCAAGGACTGTGCTGCTACAAATATGGAGCTTGCTAGAGCCACAACTCCAGAGAGAAACACGCCGATCAAACCCAATTCCACCACACGCCCAGGTCCTCACCACCCTTGGATTTTTGGCCACGGGAACCTTT
Organism: Odontesthes bonariensis; assembly: GCF_027942865.1. Classification (NCBI taxonomy): domain Eukaryota; kingdom Metazoa; phylum Chordata; class Actinopteri; order Atheriniformes; family Atherinopsidae; genus Odontesthes; species Odontesthes bonariensis. The sequence continues at coordinate 19,173,343 of NC_134511.1, forward strand.
CAGAGGGAGATTGGAGACAGATCGGGGGTGTCCCAGTCCTCTAGTCGTGCACTCCCCTTGGTCATCAAAGTTCTCATCAGTTTATCACCCATGGTACATCAAATTCCCACACACCACTGTCCAACAAGTACAAATTAAGAGGGACTTTCATGCCATGGCTCGACTGCCAAACATAAACGGAGCAATGCACACATGCATCACCCGTGCTGTTGTGGAGCACACTGAGCTGAAGGCCAGGTCGGTGTGTCTGGATACAGCGTTTATTTTCAAATCAAACCATTTCTTTTTTATGGGACAGTTTCGGTGACATTACGAACAGGTGACACGGAATTAACAGCACTCGTAATTGCTTCCCATTTCTTCGCTTTAGCAGGTCCCGTAATTCCACTGCTGACACTGCTAAAAATGACAGATTTTCCTTTTTGGATCTCTGAAAGCAGAACTTCAATCTCAGAGCCCCTAAAGTTGTTCTATTTGCGCCTTGATGCCATTCTCATGACTCAACACTCAACACTTCCTGGCACAGGAGAGAGGAAGCACAGCTCCTAATATGGTATAATTTTGGGCATGGAGTATGCAAATCTACTATCCTCGTGCACGTGCACTTAAATGCGCACGGGTGGCATTCATCATTTACACAGGTCGTTTACACACTTTTTCCGAAGTTAGGAGCGTTTTTTGAATCTGATGTGGTGTGTTCGTACGAGACATTCGTACGAAAAAAGTAAGAGAAATTTAGGATAAAAATACGAAAATGTTCTTGCATGAGGCCCAATGTGTTTTTATGCTATTTTTGTCATTTTGGTTAAGAATAGTCATTGGTAATATATTTTGTATCATAATTTGGCCCACACAAGAATGATTTCATATTTGAAATCATTTTATTTTTAGCATTTTTTAACATTTTTAAAACACGTGAAACATTTTGAAAATTGTAAAAGAAAATTGCACAATTTTAATTTATACACAGGGCTGCACGGTGGTGTGGTGGTTAGCACCGTCACCTCACAGCAAGAGGGTTCCAGGTTCAACTCCTGGCTGGGGCCCTTCTATGTGGAGGTTGCATGTTCTCCCTGTGTATGTGTGGGTTTTCTCTGGGTACTCCAGCTTCCTCCCACCATCCAAAAACATACATGTTAGGTTGATAGGTGTCTCTAAAATTGTCCTTAGGAGTGAGTGTGAGCATGTGAGTGGTTGTTTGTCTTGTGTGGCCCTGAGATGGACTGGCAACCTGTCCAGGGTGTACCCCGCCCCTCGCCCAATGACCGCTGGGATAGGCTCCAGCCCCCCTGCAACCTGACCGACGGATTCAGCGGGTATAGAAAATGGATGGATGAATTTAAACACCTGTGGCCATGGAAGTGATTGGAACACCTGCATTTAATTATTTGGATGGGTAAGTGAATACTTTTGGCAATATAGTGTGTGTCAAGAATGTTCACCATGGGCCACCTCTGTGTTTGACGCTTGCAGGTGTAGGTGCCAACCATCTGGTCCATGGTGTCTACACCTCCTTTGGTCTTATTCTAGTATGTGATGACTTCAGTTTTTTTCTTTCTGCTATTTTCGTCCATCACTTTGCTGTGATGCATTGTGCTCAGGAACATAACAGCCATTCCTTTTTTCCTGACGTAGCTGACCACGGTGAGGCTGCCATTAAATCCGAATTCTGTGCTGTGAACCTCCCTGGATTTGGAAGCCTTTATCGGAGGAGGAATGTCTGGCTTGTTTTGCCGTAGAGTCCCCACAATAGTGAGACCCTTCTCCAGGAGGTGCTATGCAAGAGGCACACTGGTGAAGAAGTTGTCCATGGTGATGTTGCACCCTGTGTTTCTGAATGCACTGCACAACTGCCGGATAATGTTTTCTTCCAGATTCTTTTGAATTTCTTGCCCTGGTTGCGTCCTCTTGTAATCTATTGCATAAGGGATACGTGTGATACACGGACTGATACTTCCTAGTTCTTGTATCACATTCTTCATGTATCACATGTTGCCGTGTACAATAATCTTTACATGTGACACTCATGATATAGTCTGTGTGGTCCACAAAATATATTGCTATCAGTCACAGTTGATCAGAATCAAATGTTCCCATGAAATATTAAATTAATGCGGGTTATTTTTTTAACCATGCTTGGGGTAGTAATACAAAAATTTGAATTTTGTAAAATGTATGAGAGGTAAATTACAATTTTAAATGGCACAATATCAATAATATGTTTTTTGAGGAATAGCTGGAATATGACATGATAACAACTTTTTGTTACTAAGATATTGCAAGAAAACGTCCTCACCGGGTCATTTTTGACCCACTTATGCATCTAAGGGTTAAGACCTCCAGTATAGCAAAGACTCTTGCTGCATGAAAAACTAAATCTGGTCAGATCAGCAGCCAATTAATGCTGATCCAATGCATAGCAATATCTGCACACCTTCTAGCAGCAGCAGCTTTTGCAAGTCTAAGTTCAAATGTCAACAGGTTTTTTTTTTACAGAGCTTAATTTGTCAAACCAAACACATAAACAGCAAACAAAAGATCATGGGAAACTGTTAGTTTTGTATGTGCAGAGTAAAGTGCAGAGTAAAGTATCTCAGCAGTGTGAAAAGAGTCTAATATGCAGTGCTTTTGCCCCCTGCTGGCCTGAATACAGAGAACATTTTTTAGTTTTTGTGAAATGATATTTCTCTCTAAGTTCTCTTATAGGTAGATTCTTGAGTCGTTCACCATCACTGTTGAATGTTGCTGATTTATTTTGTTTCTGATATTGTTCATCTTGCATCCATTGTTTCTCATATGTTCTGTAGCCTATCTCTTCACTGCTATCTCATGTCTTCTTCTGATTTGTGCTATTCATTTTGCATCTCTCCACAGTAGTTTCTTTGACCCATTTTGAGCTGTATTTTGAAAATATTTACTTGTTTGTGTGGTTGCATCTCCCTTTCACTTTTTAATTTGGGTAATTTTGTGATAGTAGTGATGATCTGTGATTTTCATGATCGTTCGAATTCATCTGCATTTGATTGAAGTCGTATATAGTCTTACTGGGTTCTTCAATTGTGTATAGCTTGAGTTGTTTTCCATCTCATTGAGCAACATTCTCTTTGGTCCCTGCTTCTGCCGCAATGGTCCATTTAATGATCCATCCATGGGAGGGAAAAATAACAAGAAGGCAGGGTATCAACTTGGTAAACTAAATTCCTTTCTTAATTCGGATATTCATTAGTGATGTTTTAGAAGTATGGTTCAGCATTAAGTGCATGTAGATAAGTTATTCATATTTTAGTGTAAGACCGTAGAGAAATGACAGCTATATGAATTGCCACCCTAAAATGGAAAACCATCTATTTGAAGGCTGTAAGGCCACTGTAAGCGGTTTTAAGACTAAATCGATAGGGAAAAGAACTATAATGGTGGTACGATAACTGCAAATATGCGGCATTACGGAGAACAGCAAATCAGCTGGGATGTTCATGGAATAGTCTGTGAATGTTCTCGCAAATTGCCTTTCTGTGGGGTAGTACCGGGGTCCACGGCATGACATTGATATGTTTGGGTATGCTATCTTTTTATTACTTTAATATCTGTATATTTTTATATAGAGATTCTGAATCTCTATCATATTTTAAATGTGCTGTTTATTAAATGACTCCAGTTAGTCTGAGCAGCGGCTGGTTTGAGCGGCGTCACGACTACAACGGTCACCTGGATCGCTGATTGGCTCAGAGCGCTGATCCGGGTACTGCGCTAGAACGAGCCCATTAGCTAAAGGTACCAATATGGCGGAGGTAAGAGGGAAAACAGGGGAGAAGCAATCAATCTTTAATCGATATTTTCTAGATTTATTAATTGTATCTTTAATTTTTATTCTATCGATTGGATAAATAATCTTTTTTTCCTTCTGTATAGCGTGTTTTGTATTGTAATTATCATTTCTATTCCTTTAAAATATGGTTTAATGTGCGGACTGATCCTTCACTACGAGGCCTCTGCGCCTTCGCTCTCAGCTGCTCCGCTGTAGCGGCTGTGTAAATTGATACGTAAAATTAACGTTAGCCCGGTGCTTAAAAGGAATAACTGAATATGCCGTGTATATGATGAATGGAAATTAATTTTCTCTGCTTGGGCTTAACGAGCAGCACCTATATCTAAAAAAGAATTCCACTCCATCGATTGTAGCACCGCGTAAACGAAATTAGTGTTTATAGTATTCGATGCACAGCGTTAACATTGGGCTTTAGGGTTAGCTTGCTGGCTAGCAAACAGTTTTAGAACCTGTCAGTGTATAAATCGTGCTGTTCCCCTCTGCACACAACATTCATTTTGCTAAGAATGTCACGGAAACATCTTAATACCATTGTTCAAATGTCAAATTATCTTAAAGGTTTCCTCAGTTCTTAGTGCGGCTAATGTTAGATTAGCCACCTATTCCAGGTAATGTTAGCGCTGTAATGCCATATTCTGTGACTAAATAGATTTTGGTGACCTGATTTAGATATTTCAGATGTCTTTCCTTTTTCTTGTTATTGTTATTTTGGCACTTGTTTACAAGTATCGTACTATTGTGGGGTTCACTCATGGCTAGAAATTCTAATAACTGTCCTAAGGAATTTGTGGCCTGTCATTATTTGGCACTCAGATATGATGTGAACATGTGTTCAGATGCTGTCATGCAAAATGTTTGTCCCATATGTACACATGCCCATCTGTTTTAAGTTTATTTATGTTTTGTTTATGGTCATATAGCTATGGCTACCTGTGACTGATATTCAAATGTTGTTTGGTAACAAGTTAAGCAGCTATTGGAATTTGTGACCATGAAAATACTAGTTGGCCGCATTTTCTGTAACACTAATAATGATAAAGTATTCAAAGTTGGAGTCTGATTGCTTTCAGAATTGGAGGGGATCATTACTGCTCTAATATGTGCTCTATTTCTATTCCTTTTCAGGCTTCCTTAGGGAGTTCAAGTCCAGGTAATGAAATATCCATCACAAATAATGTATTTCCAGCAACAGTGGATGTGTTTTTTAAACGCAACCTTTTCTCTCTTGAATAATTTTGCATGACAGAAGTAACAAGAACTACATTTTCTAGTATCATTAGACAGTGAAAGTGGCTTTGAAATTGGAATGATGTCGTGCTTCGATAACCGCTGTCTAACAACGAGCATCTTGAAGAAGAATTGTTTAAATTGTAATGTAAACAAAAGTTGATACGTCTTTGCTTTTCTCATTCAGTTGGCTCTTTATCATCAGAGGACCATGACTTTGACCCAACTGCAGAAATGTTAGTTCATGAGTATGATGATGAAAGGACCCTAGAGGAGGAGGAGTCTCTTGAAGGAGGGAATAATTTCAGCTCTGAACTTGCAGATCTGGAAAAGGTAAAACATGTGAAAAATGCCTTAAAATGACTTTGACTTTTATAGATGCAAAAGTAGTCAAACGAACCTTTAACCACAGAGAGTGTCGGTTAAGAGTTAGTAAGAGTATCCACAAGAATGAATTGATGAAATAACGCATATGAATATATTAAAGGTTTGTGTAACTTTTAAGGGAAAATCATAGAGTATATTTCTTTGCTTGCGTTAGGGCTGAAATCAGTGAAAGTCTGCTGCTGCTGTAATACAAAGCTTATCTAACAGTCTTATATTTGCTATGGTATTTGATTCGCACTTACACATTACCATCAGTAAAGGTAAAAATTGTGATTGTGTAATTTAGCTGATGTGTTGTACAACACTTGAGTTGTTGTATATTTTTAATAAGGACTTTGGTTGGCTTTGAACAATGCAATTTTATGTTTTGTTTGAGGAAAATATACTTAAAATATGCCTGAACATCTGCATAGATTTACATTAAGAGCAATCCGTGTGATTGTTTTATCTCGTTATCTTGCTTGAATTCAGACGACTGTTCCCTCTCTTTTTGTTATCAGGAAGGGAACATGCCTTTGGAGGAACTATTGGCTATTTATCGCTACGAGGCCTCAGCAGGCTCCAGTATAGACAGTTCCTCAGGAGACCTCACTGATGAGCTGCCTGACATGACTTTGGACAAGGCAAGTACCTGTTGGATTTATTTATATGAACATTGATGATGTTTGGATGAGCACATTGTTGAATTGAAACAATTTATTTATTTATTTGTCTCCTCAGGAGGAAATAGCTAAAGACCTTTTGTCTGGTGATTATGAGGAGGAGACCCAGTCCTCAGCTGATGACCTGACCCCTTCAGTTACCTCACACGAGGCCACTGATTTCTTCCCAAGAACACTAAGATGTAAGTGAGAGATTTCAAATTCTAACTACAGCACCTTTTGCTTTACTTTTGCAACTGTCCCAGAAATATTAAACTTTCCCAAGTACTTCTGAGGTTAAAGAAGTTTCTTAATTTTTTTTTTTTACCAAAAAAGGGAAAAGAAAGAATTGCAGCTTAATTTTCTTCTAACATTTGGCACAAGTTCTAAAATTAATATAAACATGTTTTCATAAACGATAAATTTATCCAGCTTGAAAAAAATGTAGTTGATAAACTAGTTTTTTTTTTTTTTTTTTTTTTAAATGTCCATCGGAACTATTGAAGGAAATATTTGGGTGAGATGATGCTACCTCTTTGTGTGGAAATTAGCTGAAGTTTGAATAGATTAAAATGTCAGGTTTTTGTACTCAGGGAGGTGCCATCGCAATTCAGCGCACATTTAAGGTGTACTTATTTAAAAAAAAAAAAAAATTTTTTTCAGCCAACGCTATTTCTGATGGAGATAAAGAGTCAGAATGTGAGGAAGATGGCTCAAGCCCAGAAGACTCCAGAAAAGTAAATGATTCATTTAATTTTCACTCGCATTAAAAGAACGATTAAGTTTACTTCAAGATTTCCGTGTGATCGGACCTCATTTGTTTTTGGCTTTAAACGTTGTGTGTATTGCCTTTTGTGTTTTTTTTGTAACAGGAAATCATGGTGGGAACAGATTACCAAGCAGATGTTCCTTCTTGCCTCTGTCACTACAAAGATGAGGAGAAAGGTGCCTGTTGCTTTTTGCTTTCTGCATTCTGTTACATGGCTGACAACAGTGTCTTCATCTATTCAGTATAGACAAGATAATGTAGAGTGATCTTACATTATGTACTTTGCTCTGCAGTGTATGAAGATGAAGATGAGTTATTATGGAGCCCAGGTGTTTTGTCAGAAAACAAGGTGAGGAGTTTCCTGTCTGAAGTATTGTCACGGACAACAGATGAAAAGGGAGGATGTGATAAACCAGGGATGAATGTTCGAGATGATGAGCAGGTAAGACCTCAATCCTTTAATGTAATACGGCTATAAATGTGATTTATAGATGTGAGATTTGTCATAACATTCATTTACAACATCATAGATCTTTGCTCAGTATTTTTTTTTTCTAAAAGTCTTTAAATGATGTGTATTGCATATTTTTGATGATTTTTTTTTTTTTCTTTTTGGCCAATACTAATACTGTTGTTTTGATCGTTCCACTCTTTCAATAAAGGGTTTGCACGAGCTTCTCAAATGCAACTACAACACCCGTGAAGCACTAGAGAGATACTGCAGTCATGTAAAGTCCTCAAAAGGTAAGCGGACAGATGAGTAAAAAAAAAAAGTAAAAACTGCTTTTCCCCTTCATATAAAAACTAATGTTGTTGTAGCAAAACTTGGAATCAAAATGACTCATTATGTCAAACAAATGATATCTAGTACCACAAACAAACAGAGGAAATTGCCATAAGGTTGTACTGTCAGGTTTTGTGTCCATGCGATATAAACACGGCTCAAAAAAGTTCAAAGGTGCAATGGCAACCAAAGTGTACAGAAACTTGAAGTGAAGACCTCCACGGGGGCTTAATTATTGGCATAGTTAAAGGGACACTATGTAATTTCTTCCCCCATCTAGTGGTGCAATTTTATTTTGCAAAGTTGAATGAATTTGCTCTCTAGCGCCTCACGTTTTCAAATGTGCGCTGCAACTTCTTGAACTACGGCAAGCGGAATGTGTCAAGATTCAAGAAGCTATAGCTTCAGACTCAAGGTCCATACAAACAAAAAGAAATCAAGACACACAGTACAAAGGATTACATAACACACATACAAGAACACTATGAATACAGATGACAGATAACATGTCAGATAACATAACATCTCCTTTGGTGTGCAAGCAATGCAATTAGTCATATTCCGGGAGTTACCGGAAGTGACGTCGACGCAGCGTTAGCATTAGCCTGCGTTAGCAATAGGAGCATTAGCAGCGGTAAATAAACTCCCGGTAAACTTACAAACTTTCTAATGCCTCGTTTTGTGAGTTAAGAGCCTATGTGTACTACGGCAGAAGTTTGGTAACAATCAATGCAATATTAGTGGGATCATTTACGAGATAAAATCTATTTAGCATTTTTTTTTTTTTAAACTTTATTAGTAAATCAACAAAATAACAGTTTACAAATGTGAGCATAACGCCAAAAAGAAGATATCCAGGGGGAGCATAGGAATAATAATAAAAAGAAGAAGATGATGCACTTACAAAAAGAAAGCTAATGAACACAAAGACATATGTGCCAAGGAATAAAATCTATTTAGCATTAGCGGCTGTAAGCCATTTGGCGGAAATGACGTCACAATGACGTCATTTCTGCTTGTAGGCCTGGTGGGGAAATCGCGATTCGAAGTGCTCCATGTCCCTCTCGGCACTTCGTCATTTTTCATAGACCGGAAGGACATGGCAGCCTCCATAGAGCTTACCTGCTCTATGTAGATACAGACAAGTTATTCTTCACTCAGGAGGATAAGTGAGATTTTTGACAGAGATCATTTTACACCAATGAGGACTAACTTATGAATGAATATGTTGATTTGAGCTAATAAATGACTTAATTTATTACATAGTGTCCCTTTAAGATTACATAGAAGCTTTTTTTTGTCAACTGCAATGCAAGAGAGCAAAATCATAGGAATTTTGAGTTATAAAATTATTAGAATGATAATAATGATACAGGATGATGCCTCACCTCGAGTATTAGTGGTAAGTTTTCATTTCATTGCAATAATGTCCACATAGTAACTTGTTTTTTGTTTTGTTTTGTTTTCTTGGGCATAAATGAGACTATTTGTTACAAAGACCATAAAAAAGCCTTTTTATTGCCATTCCACATGTGGATTGCCAGCCACAAGGATGGAGGTCTGTGTGAAAGTCTTGTGGCGCAGGTGTGGCACATTTGGCCGTAAAAATAATAACAGCAGTATCATCTCTACCACATTGTAAACCTTGTGTACATAATCTAGAGATAAAACATGATAAGATTCAGTAATCGCTTTTCCTCAGGTATATTTTTTCTATCTCAATCCTTCTCCGACGGGCTTGTAAAACTCTATTTGAATATTTAAATCTTCCAAAATCTCGTCGACAGCTTGTTCCTCTTTTAGAGTCGCACTGGAAGTATTTTCTCGTATTTTCTCTCGATGCTTCATTTCTGCTGTGAGAGTTTCTGAAGTTTTGTCAAATGGCTTTTCTGTTACAGTGAGGAGTTTTTTGATCACATCTAGTTCATGCTTACGGTTAGTTGTTGGTAGATTTTCAGCGTCAATTGTTGAATAGTTAATTTGAGGAAATATACTTTTATTCTTGACTTTGATATAAGTTAAAGGTCTATATATATTTTTCTCCCTGAGCTTTAAGTCACCCGTGGTGTGTTCAAGAACTCGCAGTAAAAATGAAATGAAAACCTGTTTTTAGCCTTTTCTGTTGTATTTGAAATGTTTGCTCTCTCAGTGAGGATGAAGTATTAGCATCTTTATTCCAAATAATTGCATTAATTTGACATCTTTGAGATGGTCTTGACATTTTTTAATGGCGTTTAATGAGGGTCACTGTAGGGAACACTTGGGTGCTAGTTTTGATGCAGCAGTCTGTCTATTAACAGCTTATGAAATGAAGCCTAACTTGGCTTGAAATTTTCCAACAGGCTGTGAAATCCAATAATCTCCTCAACAGGTAGTGGTTGATCTTTAATAAGGATGAAATCGAGAACCTTCTCAGTAATCCATTTAGGCTTTGTAAGCGTCTGCTTTCCTCCTCAGTTGTTAGCCCAACACAACTCCTACATCCTGGAATGTTTGTGTCAATTTTACACTGTTTTTATTATAAAATATTTCCAAAAGGAGCACACACTGAGCCATGATGTCAGTATCTTAGGCCACTACCTACTTTGGATTGGTTTGGTCCCAACTTATTTGAAAAATGAATGTTGTGTGGAGAATAACCTCCCCACTGGAAGCCATCGCTCTTTACAATATTACCAAACTTTAATCTCACCCACAGCCATGTCTTTTGTCCACTAAATGTAGGAGTCATTCATAACCCTAATGATGATGATGATGGTGGACTGTATACAAGAGAAAGCTCATATTAGGTTGTGTATACGTCCAACTTAGCACCACAAATGGCAAATAACACTTCAAAATTAAAAGTTTCTTGTCCTTGTCCCTGTTCTTTTTTGTGGTTATTTGCAGTAAGCTAATACCACACATCACATTTCTTACTTTTCAAACCTTCTCATCTTAATTTTGCCAATTTAACCCTTTGATAAACTTATATTTATAACTATAACTTATACTCTTCTCTTTGAGGCAAACCTTTGGTTTATAAATAGATGAATTGTTTGCGATTGTTGTGAATAAATGTAATTTTTTTTGTTTTATTTCAGAAAAATCACCTCCGTGGTCAGAAGAGGAATGCAAGAGCTTTGAACACGCTCTGCAGATGTATGACAAGAATTTTCACCTCATTCAGAAACACAAAGTGAGTTTTATTTTCCTCTTTCCAAGCATTTAAGAGCTCTGCAAACATACCAGTTTCTCGGCGTCTTTAATAACCTTTTTGTTTTCGGTCCTCTCAGGTAACGACACGAACGGTTGCGGAATGCGTGGCGTTCTATTACATGTGGAAAAAGTCCGAGCGGTTTGACTACTTTGTGCAGCAGAATCGGTTTGGGAAGAAGAAGTACAGCAGCTATCCTGGTGTTACGTAAGTGCCAATAAAATGTTTTTGTCCCTCTATGCTGAATATAAACGCTCTTAAAAAAAAAATGGGAAGGCACATGACTTGGAAGAAACAAACCCACTGATATATTTCTTTATATACAGTGACCTGATGGACAGGCTGGTGGATGAAGCGGAGGGGCTAGCAGTGGACAGCTCCTCCTCGGTTTGTTCAGGAACAGGTGGAGGAGGAAGGATGGAGACCACCACAGAACAGCAGCTTAGCCTGCTTAACTCTATCACTGCCAGCGACCTCACAGGTGAGTAATGGGGCTTAGTTCTGCAGGGATGGAGAACCGTTAAGATTTCCTAAAAAAAAATACCACATAACTTTCCTCATTTGTCAATGAAAACTGTGAGAGACTAAGAACAAAACTTGGCGGTTAATTTTATACTGATGGTGCTGTCTCCTTTCAGCTTTGAGCAACACTGTAGCCACAGTATGCACCCCTGCCGAGGTTAGTTGCCTGGACTCCTACAGCTTTCCTCCACTGGACAGTCTCCATCGTGGATCCCTGAATCACGATGAATCGCTCGGGTTCCCCTCAAATGGTGCAGACCCCGACTGCCTCAACATGCTTGACGCTGGCTTCTACCACTCAGACCTCGGCCAGCTCGGAGGAGTGTGTGTTAGTAAGGACTGCGAGCGGCCTTCCAAGAGACTCAAGATGGCGCTGCCTGACTCCTATATTAATGACGTGTCTGTGGGCAACCTTGGAGTGGACTTTGAAGCACGACGGACGACGACGCATCACCACCGAATCACCGGCGCCAAGATGGCAGTGTCCGTCACAGACTTTGGGAGCTTAGCTGGCAGTGGCGAGCCCAATGGGTTTCTGGGAGCACACGCACGGCACCACACACAGCACACTGCAGCACTTCAGTCGGAGTGATCTTCCTCTGTTCTTCCCTTTTGAAACCCTTTTTCCTGCTTGTACATAAGACTGACCTCACTGGAAAATCTGATTTGTTAAAATACTATTATATATATATACATATCTATATATATGTATATGAATATACTTTTTTGTTTTCATTTTTGTGTAATATGACATCAGTGATGTCTATCATATAGAACTAAAATCTTGATTTCTCTCAAGAGTTTATATAGCCATTCATTTTTTGTTTGCGTTCTTCATATGTGTAATGTCCATGTACAGCGGGGCCCAGAAGCTGCAGGAGGAGAGTTGAGAACCTTCTTCCCTCCCATTTACACACATCTTCTGAGCTACAGTCCATCATCCTGCCATTTGTTTTCAGCAGCCAAAACTAGTTTAGTTTTTCTGCTTTTAGTGTTAGCATTTAGCTGCCCATCTTTGTGGTTTGAAGTGGTACTTTAATTTAATTTAATTATTTTTTATTTTCCTTCATGGTGTTAGGTTTACAGGTACTGTTCAGTAACCAGATTGGCACAGATGGTTTCATTTGATTCCCAAAACACCCGGGTAGAGCTTAGCCCCGGAGTCCAGGAAGTGTCTTTGCTTTAGCTGCTCAGGCCCCTCCTGTTACGGTTTCCCTTTTTTATTTTCTATTTTGAGCGCTTGTCTGTTTGTTTGCATGCTTGCTTCACTTCAAATTGGCCAAACTGGAACGTGTCAATGTTTGCAGTACTTAATTGTTTTGTAGTCAAAAACAGATTCCATAAGGAATTGTTCTACTGTCCTACTTCTTAAACAGGTGTTGAAAGCTACATTTGCAGACTAACGTAAACCATGTTTTCCTGCCCCCCCCTCCCCGTTTTTGGAACTCCTGCTCGGCTATCGGCAAACTGTAACAGCAATATAGCAATGCAAAGGTTTTGGTTGGGTTAATAGCCATCGAAACACTGGCACAGTAAAGTTTGTATTTATTGACCATACTTTAAACTTTATGAGATTTCATTTATTCCTTTTTAAGTTCATGCTGCTCTTTGATGGGTTTTGCTGTTTATGTCCTAGTTATTGTAAAAACGGTAGAATATGTCCTTGATTCAAGTAGCACCATTTCCAGGCTTCTTGCAAGCTTTTTCTAAACTACTAGCAGTATTGTGTTTATTTAAAGCCTCTCTGATTTTTGTATTGAACCTCTGCCTAGCCTGTACCGACTAGATGCCTTTTTGAAATCTGGTCGACAATTTCCTTGGAGCCTGTCAGCAGAAATGGAAGCCGTTTTGGCTCGACTGAAGTCCATAATTGTGAAATGTAAAATGTTTAGCAGGTCAGCGTCAGTTAATTGGATGCAGTAGTAGTGTTTACTTAATTTATCTATGCATTGTGCTATGAATATTTAGTTTGTTTCAGGGGTACATCTATTTTTTTTATTTTTTTATTTTTTCCCCGTCATGTCCATAGATGTAGTATTTCACCATAATGCGTGTACAGATAGAATTCCCGCTAACCATCGAAGTCATTCAGTTTCCAAACCCAGCATCAGAGGACATTCGCGTCTACATTTCATGTAAATAATTAGCAAATAGCCTTTAAAAAGTCTATTACTGACCTCTTACACTTGTGAATCTGTGTTGATACAAAGGTTTTAATTTGAATACTTGTCAGAAAGGCAATAATTTGTAGATATGTACAGACTTTTTTTTTTTTTTTTGCATTTTACTGTTTGACTTGGTGTTTAAACTTTTTTTTTTTTTTTTTGGAAAGTCACGCTACACAAACACCAGGACGCAGCTGAAACACACGCATGCCAGCTGCGCCCGTCTCCCAAGTGTACCACTGAAAAACGGCTTTACCTGAAGACGTATTGATATCGCTCAATGTTCCATATTTTTTTTTTTTTTTTTTTTACATCCGAGACATGCAGCCATGTGTAAATGACACTTATCTTTCTTTCCTCGACGAGGGGGGGGGGGTCTTTTTACATGTTGTCTATATTTGTCTTGAATGGTAAAGGGATGGCGGCTGCTCTAAATGGAGAGCTAGTTTCTCTTTAAATGCAATGTGCATAATGCAGTAGGTCCTCCGAGCTCTTCTAGCTTTAGCAGTGCAGTGATATTTATTTCACCTGTGGTTTGTACAAAGACGAAGAAAACTTGTCAGAATGTAAAGGCCATTCAGTAGTGCAAGTAGGTTTTCACCACCCTGTGAACTCGAAAATGTGATATTTTATCGACATCTCTTGTTATGAGACTTGTGCGTGCAAGGAAGCACTAAACAAATTTATTTTATATTTTGTATTGTTTTGAAGTTTAAAAGGAGGAAAACAGAAAACAAAACAAAAAAACGATATAGCGGTTGTGGTTTTGGAAAAAGAAAACTCGAGTCCTTTGGAAACAAACACCTTTGTGGATAAGAAAAGTGAAAAAAAAAACTTAAAAATGTATATCCAGAAATATAGACAATCAAAACTTCATTATGAGAAATGTTCAAGAAGCTATCTTTATTGTTTATAAGAATTGTACATAAACATTGCTGTTTTTTTTTTTGTTTTTTTTTTTGTCTTTGGTTAAACATTATTTTGTATTTTCTGTTGTACTTTAATACCTTGTGTACAGATCCAGAAATAAAGCTCTGGAAAATGTTTTGGAGATGATCACGTGGTCTTCATTGCGAGGGAGATGGGAAGGTTGTGGGTTTGGGATTTAGTTGCATTAGAATGTGTTAAAATTACAAAACAATTGGCAGAAACCTATCATGTGAACCTTTCCACAGTTTTACTAAGAGAGTTTCCAATTAAAACGTTTGACACACTTTGCTCTTTGGCAGGGACCTCAACTGTGTCAAACTTTAATAATCCCTCTTGAGCCTAGCAACGGCAACAAAATGATCTCAGTTTAGTTTGCTTCAGATCAATGACCTAAATCGGTGGGCGTACTTTATTCCATCGTCCACTTGCTCAGTTGCTGAGCTCATAACTAAACTGCTTGTTCATTACTTTGGTCTTTTGAGAGGGATGGACAGAGTCATAAAGTCCTCAGCCAGAGTCACTTTTACACCGCTATTCAGTAGAGCATCTTCAGCCTGTCTCTTGAGCTCCGACACGTTGTCCTCATCGCCCTCCTTCTGCAGGGCGCCGGGTTTGTATCGTTGACTGAAGTGGTGCAGGACCAGCCTCTGCGCACAGCACGCCCGAGCCACGGCTGCCGCCATCTCGGGCGTGCTGTGTCCGTGGTCCACTGCTTTCTCTCGGTGCTCGTCCCCAAGGGTGGCCTCATGAACCAGAACGTCCGCTCTGTTGCACAGCTGCAGTGGTCCTTCCCCGAGCACTGAGCTGCAGTCCCCCAAAATGCAGACTTTCCTACCTGGAATAGTGTCTTCGAGAACCTCGCTGGGCAGTACCACACGTCCGCTCTCAAGAGTCACAGGCTCCCCAGCTTTAAGACGCCCGCAGAGAGGCCCCGGTTTCAGGCCTGGGATACGAAAAAGAAAGAGAGACTGGTCACTGCCGTCTACATTCACCATTTCCAGATTGCTTTCCTCACTCCATTATGTACAAAAGTAAAGTCATTTTTACCCAGTTCCTTCAATAGTTCTATTTTCAGTCTTCCAGGTCGGTCGTGCTCCTGAATGCAAAACCCAAAGGACGGGATGCGATGAAACAGCCTGAAGGCCTTGACCACAAACTTCTTGTCTTCAAAGAGGTGATAACAGTCCGTGGAGAGGTCCAAAGAGATCGTCCTGCCCAGCTGCTCCTGCGGATGGAGAGGGCCGCACTCTGCCGTCACCTAGTGGGAGGCAGACATACACGAGAACTATAGGAAAATCAAAACATATCAGCACAACAACCAAAACTTTCATAGGGAAGCGTAAAGAATGTCCTTTTTCACGTTAAACAAGAAGAGATCAATTTGATGTGTGCTTTGTTTTGAAACGGTTAGTATTGGGTTCTTTATTGTGCACATAAGCCTCGTCAGACAACGTAATAATAACTAACAGCAGGCAATGTGTGATCTTTTATTACAGAGGTACGTCTAGAATACATACAAACCTCCAGGCTGAGCCGTCCCTCCTCCGGACACTGATCTGGGGTGGGCTCCAGCTCATGAACTGCAGCCGCGTAAACAAAAGAAAAGGAGTTTCAGAGCCAAGAGCAACAAGAACAACAAATTGAAAAAGAAAGTATGAATAATTGGCAAGAAAAGGTTAGAAAAAGGTGTGAAAAATACAGCAAATCAAGTTCAAACGTCCAGATAAACACAGACTGTGAACTGTAGCTGCTTTGCACATGCAGCTTTGTTCAGGAGATTCCTGCCATATAATACACCCTCAGTAGGTTTGCAAGTTGGCGACCATACTCAAATTTAAACAATTTCCTAACTAATTTCCATATATGATGGGCATATCAAGTGTTTCTCCTGGTAAACACCACAGCATACAGCCTATCCGACACGCTGTGTGCGGTGGCCGGTTGCATTACATCGGTTCTCAAGCTTCCAGATGTGTGCAGATATCACATCACAGGCTGTCTGCTTTGGACCTGCCTGCATATGGGAAAAGCAGCTGCGATCCTGTCAGGCAGAGTGTCACCCTGAGAAAATGTCGAAGGCCCCGGGGCCCGTAGATGTCCACACAACTCAGGTTCTGCTGGGTGTCGGCGTTGGTGTTGAGACTCACAGTGCAAAGGAGACCAGGCAATCCGAACAGGTGGTCTCCATGCAAGTGAGAGATGAAAACCTTGGTGATTCGGCCTGTGTGGACAAAGTCATGTTGTTATACGCAGGCGGGAATGTGTGACAGCAGGAAAAGTCAACAAAAGTCAATTTGCTTCACGCTTTTCTTTTCTTTCTTGTCATGTAACATGTGAGTATGTCTGAAAGATCAGAAAATATCCGAGAATTATGTGGATTTTGATTTGGAAGATCCAAAACAGGGAAAACCTTATAATTCAGGTAAATGTTGTGTTTAAAAAAATTTAAATAAAATAAGAAAGCCAAATGAGAGTAAGGACATGTAGAGCAGGCTCACCGGCTCTAAGCTGGCTCCTCATCAGCTGGGTCTGGGTTCCTTCTCCGCAGTCAAACAGCCAACACTCTCCGTCCGTGCGCAGCACCAGAGCCGAGGCACCGCGGTGAGGGGACGGATACGCCGAGCCGGTCCCGAGGAAAGTCATGTCCATGGTCATCCTCCCAAAGTACCAAGAAATTTCCCTAAAAGTATCTTTCACGCCGCAGAGAGCGTGACATGCCTCCTGTAAACACGTCACACACTGATGACGCAGCATAAGCGACGGGGCGGGTGTTGAAAATGGGATCGTCCGTAGGCACGCTCAAAGGGACTGTCTACATCAAATCATATTAAGTGACCATCCTGACTGCATAAAAGTGGATAATTCTGCATAAACTGTGCTTATCTTTACTACTCCAATGATACCTGTTAGAAATGTCAAATTTATCACAGGTTCAGTTACATCCATAACTACAAAATGTGTGTGAACTAGCTAGCATAACAACAAATAATGGCTTATTTTTAAATCACCAGAGAAAAAAAAAGAAAGATTATATGTTAATGAATAAGTTAGAAGGAAAACCCATCAGACAAGTAAGCCAATGTAAAATAGTTTTTATTCTGCAGCACGTATATTAAAGCAGCACAAATATACTGTTCTTTGCATACAAATATGTACCAAAAATAAAAGTTCTGAAACAGACTGGAAGAGCACACCATATGATGAGGGATGCATGATTAATTTGAAGAAAAAAAAAAAACAACAACAAAGAATCAAACAATGACCAGAACAAAATACAATAAAGACTGGGGCAATCACTATCAACACATTCTGGACAGACAGAAAAAGCATGTTTTCATTTACCTAGCAACAGTTTCTTTTAAATCTAACCATTGAAAAACAACATTTAATGAGGAGAAAACTTTCCTTTCGACAACACTTTGAAAATGTCCACAAACTAAAAGGTGCACGGGGAAGCTGCACGGTGAATACGACAGTTACACTCTGAACAAAACAAAAAGCGACCTTTATAGTCACCGAGCCGTCGAGACGTGCCTCAGCTCTGTCTGGAGCGTCTTGAGAGATCTACACTGAGGACCACAGTGAGTGATAATAAACACTGAACGTTTTTCAGGCACTTCAAGACCAATGCACACTGCAGCCAGTGCACTTAACAAGAGTGTACACAAATAAAATAGGTAAATAAGTCATCAGCTCTTCTTGCCTTAAGGAGTGTGAGTATGAAGTTATAATAAAATTGGACCATCTCGATTCTTGCATTTTACATGAAATGCAAAAAGCTGAGCGGGAAGCCTATTGTTTTTCCCCCAGTTGATAGTGAGGACAAAAGCATATTAAAAAAAAAGTCAAAATGTTTATTTTGAGATGTTTGTTGCCCTCCCCAGCTGGACTAGTAGCAGCCTGAAGCTAGAATTTCCATCTATTAATAGAGCTTTTGCTTCTTAAAAAAATATAATCTGACTTTGTTCAAACCTCAAGGGTAAATCACATCAGTCAACAGAAGCTTAGTTTTGTCATCTCTATGTGCAGCTTGTTCTGAGTGCTGACACCAAATCACTGCCATGACAACATGCAGACGTATTCAACAAAACATCAGAAATAAACAGGGGAGTGTCCGTGAACGGTTGAGAAAAAAAACAATGTTTATCCAATACTGCACAGACGTTCCATAAATATTTAAGGTTAAAGTCCTATTTTCTTCTCAAATGATAAGGGTTCTTCATTAGAGATTGATTCACGAAGATATAATCAAATAAAAAGTGCTTATCCAAATTGAAATTAATTTAAAGAAAAAAATTTAGGGTGACAAATACAAGGCTGGAGTGCACATTAAAGTGTTACCTGGCTGTAGGTAACACTGAATGCTTTGAGGAATAAATTAAAATTTGGATTCAATTTCCCTTCATCAGATCTCATCACCTTCAGTTAGGAGGTCTGTCTTTAAATATTCATTTCAATTCGTCCAAATACCGTAGTTCAATTGTTCTCTCTGTCTCTCTCCTAGTTTGCACAAAAAGGCCAAATCTCCTTTCGTCCCCGCTTTGCCAGAAGTCCTACAGCAGTCAGAACAGTGAAGGGACCAGAGGACAACCATGATGTGAATAAAGGAAGTGGAAAAGCCTATTTGCCATGTGAAAAGATGAGCATGAAGTCAGGCGGTTTCTAAATAGCTGAATGTACTTCAAATGGGCCTAGCTAACTTGTGCTAACTAAAGGAAGTTGTGCATCAGGACTGTACACAACAGCGATGGCATCGAATTAGTCATTATGTCAGTAATGTCTGGTGAAGTCCATATACAAAAATTTAAAAAGGTAAAATACTGTAAAATATATTACACTTGCTCACAAAGCCAACTTATGCTTGGGTTATATATGAATAGACAAAAAATGCAGGTCAAAACATAGTAATAAGAGTCATATCTATCTTGTAATATGTGTGCATTTAAACCTGGAGTCGTGGCACAACCGTCTAAATAGAGCTGATTTACAATATAGCACCATGTAGTTGACTTTGTGTTCAGGTGGTTTGAAGGAACTCAACCACACGGCCCTTTTCTTCCTGCATGATATGATCCTTTCAAAGCAGAAATGCAAAACGTAATCTCATCACTTACTACCTGAAACCAGATTTTCACACTGCCTTTGCCCTTTAGGGGCCCCCCCCCCCATCTCTGTGCAGGTTCACATATGGAGGACAGTGAAGTGTTAACTAGAAGAGAGATATGAGAGATCTGGATATTCTCACACAGATGGTTCCCTCACTTTGTCATTTTCCACTGTAATTTTCACAATTCAAAACGGGAGTGCTTTAGTGCAAATGCAGTGACACAGAACTATAAAGGTGGCACTGTCGACCTGATTTCTAGGCACATTTGCACTAAGGTAACAGAGATCTTCAAATTAAGGTGGAAACAACAAAGAAAAAGTGAGCCATTTTAAGATTGGGCACAGCTAGGCTCTGTTCCGTTTTCTACTTAGTCTTGGGGCTAAAGTTGACCCCTGGCCAGTCGTAGGTGTCTGGCAGGAAGGAGTCGTAGCTGGTGTTCCACACAGTAGCACGTATGAAGCCATTCTTGTCCATGGGCTCAGGGTAGCGGAATGCCATGCCTTTAGCATAGACGTACTCCATCACCTGCGGAAAAGAAGAGAGGGCGTTGGCATACTGTGCCACAAAGTTTTCAAAGCCTTTAAACCGAC
This sequence comes from Odontesthes bonariensis, assembly GCF_027942865.1. NCBI lineage: Eukaryota > Metazoa > Chordata > Actinopteri > Atheriniformes > Atherinopsidae > Odontesthes > Odontesthes bonariensis. The sequence continues at coordinate 19,193,487 of NC_134511.1, forward strand.
ATAAAGTTATGTTTCAGTCTCCTGTTCAAGTGGATTCCATACATCTATTCATTACAAGTCTACACACAGTGCTCAAAGTTGAGACAAAACTTTTGACAATCTACTGAAATACTGAAACATTCAATTTACTAAAGCAGAGGTCTTCAACAGGGGGTCCGCAGAGGTACTGCAGGGGGGTCGCGAAATCTTTGGTTGATTAGACGATTTAAAAAAATTTTTTTTTTTTTTTTTTTTCAAACAGTTTTTTCTCACAAATTGTGTGCAAACGTGTGCCATTCACAGATGGTTTGAGGATTCATTGTCCCATCTACATGCATGTTTAAAGTTAAAATCTGTGGATTATTTGAATAGCTCAGTGTTGTATGCAAGATGTTTGTTTATAAAAGGCAGTGGCACGGCCACCCTGTACCTTGCACATGTTTAAAATAAAAACATGAATATATTAACCTGTGTATTATTTGAATAGCTTAGTACAATAACAGAGTAGCTATGTTTATACACGGCACAAGGCCCCGTTAAATATAAAACACAATTGTATGCCATATAAATAGTAGGGGGGTCCCTGCTCCAACTCTCCATCAGTTTGGGGGTCCCTGGCCTGAAAAACGTTGAAGACCCCTGTACTAAAGCATACGGCCGCTTCGTTACGACACCTGCATTTTAGTTCTGATGCATCCTGCTTCTACTAGTTGACCTAGAGATGCAATAACAATACTGGATTCATATTCAGGTGAGCCTAAAACACAGCAAAACTGTGGAACACTTGAAAGGGACAGATAACTTCCAATATACGCTGTAAGTGCTACACAGACGGACAACAGGAGAACTGTGACCAAATCCGTCCAGGCACCAGTGCTTGAGACGTTGCTTAAAGGTAATTGGCATCATTTTATGGCTGTTTGTCAACCTGAGTGACAGATTTAAAAAAATAAGATGTGGAGAAACCCAACTAAATGTAGGCAAGAAATGTCTGATATAATCTAATGCTTACAGATGTATTATTAGCTAAAACATTATGTCTACGTTGTGATATTACAGTATCAGTATTTCAGAAGACTTACCTTGATAGCCATCTGGACAGAGACCTCTCTGATGTTGGAGAGAGGAGGATAGAGTCTGCCCTCTTCGAGCTCTTTATCCGTCAGCTGCTCAGCAAGGGTCTGGAAAAAGTATTAAAATAGCTTTAGACTAAAGATTCATTTCTGCAGCCCTGACAAAAAGGCAGCACCTATAATCCACGATGGGCATTTGCCTGTAACATACTTATGCTTGCCATCTATTCTCATGTGCCGTCATAACTTTTATGCAATGTTGAAGGAGAAGAATAACAAACAAGAGAAAGAAGAAAATATCTCCTTGGCCAGGAGACAAAACTGATCAAACCACTGCCGCTAACACTAAAGAATCAACATGCAAACGACAGTGTTTTAGAATTGAAGACGAAAGCACCATCTGATCATTAACCATTAATTGCTCTGATTAGTGTTAAGGAGTCAAAAGCAGCCCAGCAAAAGAGCCTTTTAAAAGCTCTTCATCTGTTAGCTGTTATGTCAGAGTCTAGAAAGAGAGGGAACAGGAGACATCACAGGGTTAAAGAGGGTTTAGATGAGCATATGCACACAAGAGAGAGTCAGCAAGGAAAGGATGGACAGTGAGGAAAAGGAGGACTTTAGCAGGTTTAGAAAAACAGAAAGAAAAATAAAAGAGATGGAGAAAAGGTAATGGGGTCTTCAGACCTTGGCAGCCTCCAAGAAAACTGTGTCACTGATGTGTCTCACTCCACTCAGGACCACAGCCAGGGCCACACCTAAAACAACGACAAAAACATAGCTCGTGTTTTACAACACAAGAGATTCCTTTTTCGCATGTTTCGCACAGCACAAACGCTCCGCTCGTTATTTTCTGGAACTTATTTGCGGGTATTTACGTAGACAAAGCGCACTTAATTCGTACAATCTCACTCATTCATGAGATTTATAACAATCAACTGTGTTTTTCTTGTCACCTGGAAAGATGTAAGCGTTGTTCCCTTGTCCGGGAGTGAAAACCCGCCCATCACTCAGGGTAACTGGACCAAACGGACTACCACTGGCAAAAAGACATCTACCCTGTGAGACACAGAAACAGTGGATTTACTCTTAAGCCAGTGCTGATTTAAAAGTTAGTGAAAAAAAAAATTAAGAGACGGAGGTGACAGAAGTGACAGAAGTACATTAGTTAATCTGTAAGCATCCTCGGCAGTGCACTCTGCCTTATTGGTTGGGTTACTCAGCGCAAAGATGATTGGTCGTTCATTTAGGTCTGCCATGGCCTTGATGACATCATGGCTAAACAGACGTCCAGCCCCTGCCACACCTGAGAGAAGGGAAGAAAGATCTATTGTTAGTGCTTTAACTATGTCTGAAATTGAAGAACTATGACCTTTGATAGGAAAATGAAGACCATTTTTGTGACTTAGAGGATTTAAAAAAAAAAAACAATGAAAAGACTATAAATTCGATGATCCCATTTGATCTTTAACCTGAGTGAAGTTAAATTATAGAATCAGCATAACAAATGACACCATGGTAGAAAAAAAAAAAAAAAAAAGCTTAACTCCTCAGAGCTGTAGTGAACAGGGCTACAGCAAAAATGGCTGAATGAATGATAAATAGATCAATCTTCATCACCAATGATAGCTGTGGGTTTGATGGTGTTGACAGCATCTAGGAAGCTCTGTACATCCCCTGGACTGTCATGGAGAAATACCTCCTGGTTACTGTCCGTCTTCTGTGTTCTATCCTGAAGGTACATACATTACAAGCAATTACAACTCATTTACAGGCGAGGCTGTGCACACACTGTAAGCCTGTGTCACATATACTAACCTTAACAAGTAAACCATGGGCATCATACATCCAGATCTTTTCTCTGGCCTCAGCTTGGTCCAGGCCCGTCTCTACCATGGCCATTACAATTAGATTTGCAATGCCAAGGGCAGCCTTGGAAGAAAGCATTCAGATATTGTATCCATGAAATGAAACATCACTGTCAAATTCATCTTATCTTAATAAGACAATTACGTATGCACTTTTTTTGCTCGATCATGTTGTATTACATTATCACTGCATTATTTGATCTTATTCTAATGTAGGGAACCATACATGACAAAAGAAAAAAAAAAGAGCAAACAACAAAACCTGGTGTAATTGAATTGAGTTTTTCAACGGATAAATGTCAGCTCACCTCTCCAGCTCCCAGGAAAAGCACACGGTGTTCAGTGATGGGTTTACCAATGGCTCTCTGAGCCCCTAACAGGCCGGCGAGGGCTACAGCTGCAGTGCCTGAGACGTGCAAGAAGCAAAACAGTAAAGCATGGAGTCAACATTCCTGACCATTTGTTTCTTATCATTTCAGTTTAATTCACTTCTGTAAATTCACTGTAAGTGACCATTCAACCAATGAGGACAGGCTAGAAATCAGCATTGAAGCAGTGTTTTCTTTTTTTTTTTTTTAAATACAAGCAGACTCTGGGGTAGCTGAGAGGATCATGAAAAGTCGTACAACTGCTGTATCTGTTTGCTTCAACTATAATAATTTGGGATGTGTGTGTGCACCTTGGATGTCATCGTTGAAGGTGCAGTACTTCTCCCTGTACTTCCTGAGGAAGCGGAATGCATTGTGGTTCCCAAAGTCCTCAAACTGGATCAGCGTGTCCTGCCCATATTTCTCCACAACAGCTTCCATAAACTCGTCGATCAGATCATCATAAGCTTGAGAGCGGTCCCGCTTCTGATACAGGCCCATGTACAGTGGATCCTTAAGGAGAGTCTGGCAGGAGGACGAGGACAAACAATTGTTCCTTTTCTCCTTCATTCACCGGAGCGCCAACAGAACAGTACAGCTATAGAGTAAACCGGACACAATTCATAGCTCGCCCACCTCATTGTCTGTGCCAACATCGATCACCACAGGCAGACATTTCTCAGGTCTGATGCCGGCACAGGCAGTGTACAGGCAAAGTTTCCCCACAGGTATGCCCATTCCATAAACACCCAGGTCTCCGAGGCCTAAAATACGCTCTCCATCAGTTACAACGACCGCCTACAGAAACAGAAAGAAAGAAGATGGGAAAAAAAGCGCAGGAACTGGCAAATATTTCAAAGTACACATCTGCGAGCGACACAAATCACCCACTGTCAGCTGAGTGTAGAAAAATGTTTTTTTTGTGAAGAAGGCTTAGAGTAATATTTAAAACTGATTCCAATTTATTCATCATGAAATATCCATTGTGTCTATAAGTGATCATTTCAGCATTCATGTTTGATATCTAAAAATCCCTAGACTGTGGATTTATGTAAGATCAACTGGCTCTAAGAGTTTCTTAAATCGTTTTATGGGTTTTAGCTAAAAAAAAAAAAAAAAAAAAAAAAAAAAAACTATTACTGTAATAAAAATGTTCAATAACTCACTGCAACATTAGTCTCTGGCCAGTTGTCCAGGATGGAGCGGACATGTCCTCTGTCCAGAATGGAGATGAACAAGCCTCTGAGGAGGAAAAAACAAATACAACCATAGTTTAGGTGCTTTATCGGTAATTTTTCTGTTCAACCAACGGGACAAGAAAATACTTCTCCAAAGTAATATTATCTTAAATATACATTAATTATGTTAACACAGAGCATCCAGCTTATTTTTTCTTTCTTGACTTGAAAATGAAACCCTTGGAGAGGAATGTGCGCTACATGTCTGCAGCCAAAAGCTGACTGCTTACTTGGGTCTTCGGAATATGTGTCCATACTGCGTGCAGGCCAGGCCTACAGTGGGAGTATAGACAATTGGCATCAATTCCTCTATGTCTTCCATCAACACCCTATAAAAAAGCCTTTCATTCCTTTCCTGGATGCCCATCAGGTAGATGTACCTGCGGAGAAAGGGAGGGAAAATAATGGAAGAGAGGAGACAACTTAACAAATAAATGTTACTAATCTTTTGTAGAGCGAGGTTCTCACTTCTGCAGAGGATCGGTCATCTTCTTGAGATTTTTCTGAAAGCGCATTGCCTGATTATCCTGAGTCTCCACTTTGGGAGGCAAGAGACCGTGTATCCCCAAAATCTGCCGCTCCTGCAGGGAAAAGGCCATTCCCTGTGAAGAAGCGCACGCAAACAAAGACAGAAATGAATAGCAGGATGACAAGAATCTTGATATCTTCCACGTGCTAAGACTTTAAAGCTACAGAAGAAACTTTAAGTCAAGCCTAAGTAGTTTAGCTGAGGAACGACTGATTTAAACCCGTGATATCATCTCCATAAAAGCTGGGACTTTTAAATAAAAACAGAGCCATCCCCTTGTCTGAACCGTTTTTAAATTATATTGCTGGACTTAATTGTAAATACAAAAAAAAAAAAAAAAAAAAATGACAAAAGTTTTTTTCTGCTGTAAGGAGTCAACAGGTCAAGCGTGAAGACCGTCATTCCTGCTGAAGAACAGGAACCGTTAGAGAAACTTGTCATGTACAGTGATGTTGCTTTGCCACCAGGGGGTGCCCTGCCCAACGTGTAGGGTCCAACACGCTTGACCTGTTGACTCCTTACAGCAGAAAAGGACTGCGGTGTGGCATGAGGGAAACCAGATGAGAGCAATTTTGCAGGAGAATAAAAGCGGGTGAGAACAGGGAGTAGCCCTAAAGGAACCAATGAGGAACACTGAGTGCAGGAACACCCCATTACAGAGAGGGAACGGGGTGGGGGGGGGGGGGGGGGGGTGGGGGGGGGGGGGGGAGGTGTTTCATGTTCCTGATAGGTATGAGTTATCAGCCATTTCTGAATGAAATACGGGGGAACACATCCAAGGCATTGGGGGCTGGGGAAGGGGCTGAGTATTTTGTGAGAGTGATGAATGCTGTGGGAGGAGGGGGGGGGGGGCTCCCCGGAAAAAAATGCTGAGTCATGCTGATGAAGCATTTTACTTCTCCCAGTGCTGCTACTCGGTTCCTCTTACCATAATGCGACAGTGCCACAAACATTTGACGTCTATTTTTTTTGTGGGTGTTTTTGTATTTTTTTTTTTCTCATGCAACGGAGTGTTTAAACTTCTCTTTTTGGTCATATTCTGTTTAGCTGTGATAACAGAATATAACAAATAAAAAAAAAAAAGTATATAACGCTGAAGACCTTTAAAAGCTGTTTTGCTCTATTCGAACTGATCGTGTATGCAGTTATGCACTGCTGAGGCACATTGGTCCATACATCAACTGATTTGTCAGTGCGCATCTACAAAAACCTACACACTGCATTTTACTGAATAAATCACTATGACAACACAGAACTTACTGCTGTGGTGTAACACAGGGGAGTCATGACGACACAGCCTGATGCTCTGCTCTGGGGAATAACATAGTCTTTCACTTTTCATTATGCAGCTCTTTTTGTCAGACTTTATGCAGTTTAAGTGCATTTTAGATTATCCGAGTGATTTTGAGCCATTTTCTCTTGAAATAAAAAACGTAACCAAACATATCTGCAACATTTGCACACATTTACGAAGTCTTTCACTCCATTTCGATCAGTTTTAGTGACCTCTTAATGTCCCGCATTCTGCAGAATTGAGCAGCTGCTTAAGATTTCTCTTGTGATAACACTTTTCTGCCCTGAGCAGTTTCTAGTTTGCATGCGCTCACTCGTTTTCTGCACAATTTTAACAGTGGGTTAAATTAAGCCCGAAGAAAGAAAGAGAGAGTTCTTTTTATTTTATTTTAACGAACCTGTCCATTTCACTGTCCCAATTCAAGAGTAAGAGCAACAATTCAACACCAAAGAATCCTCATAAACTGAACACAGCACATTCTGTACAGCCCATATACTCAAAAAGACCTCCATCTTTTTTACGAGTTTATAAAACTCTAATCCCACCCTTAACCGAGTCGCAACTAACAGAAGCACGACATCCTGGTTATCCAAATTGCTAATTTAGCCTCTCCTGAAAGAAAGTTAATAAGCGTATGAACATATTTATTCTTTGCAGAATACCATGGACCACAGACAAACTGACTAAAGGAGAAATTAAGGAGAAATCCACCGTCTAGACGTGCACACTGAAGAAACAGACGATGAATGGTTTCCGTCTGTGAACAAAAAGGTCAACTATCTGCCGTGCCAGGCAGGAAAGAATAGATTCATTCTGGTTTGGTTGGTAAAGTTCCAGCATGATTGCTGGTAGTACGACTGGTTATTATTGGAGGAAGAAGGCATTAGAAGAATGGCAAGCAGCTCTACGGCTATAACTTGTTTACAGAGATTCGGTTACAGATCCATTTTTAGGAACCCGATTTAGATTCTTCTTAAGGCAGCCGTAGTTTATTGGGCTTGCAGTGAAGCCATCTCGGTAGGTTGCTTGATTACAAGGTTCATATCTGCGCTGCAGAACAGGTCCATTTCAATCCAATGGGTGATGTCACACCTTTCCACGACCAGACTCTGGGACCAGTTGGCATTTAGGCTGGCTAAAGTCTAAATATATATAACGCATATATATATACATCACGCATATATGCAACTTCTGCTCTGGGCTGAAGGTGCAGAATCTTCACAGAGTGAGATCTCGTCACCTAAAGCAGCTAGTTTCAAGTTACAAATGTCAACCAACCTAAAGTCAGTGGAGTTCCTCGTGGTGAACCCCACAAGCTAAACGTTTCACAGCATAATGAGAAAATGTCAAATATGAAACATCAAACAATGTGGCACACAGGCTTTCCCTATAATGTAGTTAAATCAGCAAAGAGTTTGTTTTTGTAGGTTCCCCACTGAGCTGCAATGCTACAAAAATGATACCACTGCTGTGTAAGGCTCCATGTACGTTGAAACCCAAAGAACAACTCAATGTTCCTAAGACTTAATACTCTGCATACAAAACCGCTTTCTCTCCATTTGTCCACTTCATAGCGTGATATATTTAGCTTGAATTTAGACCCCACAGGTTGAAATACCCCGGGATGTCCACAGAGCTGTTATCTCACCATTTATTTCTAAAAGCCAACACATAGAGAGACAAAGTCAGCAGGATGCCCACCTTGTTGGTGCGAGGGTTCAGCATGAGGGGTTTGCCCTTGTCTTTGGTGTGTGCCCATCTGCAAACAGAGACGCAGGGCCTCAGGGACCAGGTTGTTTTCAGCCTGGACAACATGGTCGACGGTCACTGGTCTGGAGTGTCCACTGGTGGGAAGTTTCTGTGGTGGAGAAGACAAAGTTTAACAAATAACCAGCTGTGTTCAAGTTGTGATTATTTGCATTGTCCTGCTTGGGAAGTCCATATATGATCTGCTACATATATATAATATCTGCTGCTGTCATTAATATTACCATTGACAAACACCTCACCTCTTAAAGCTGCCGTCGGCAGGTTTTCAAAATTCCGAGTCTAAAGTCGGAAAATTCGAACTGATACAACTTTCAGGTCCCTCGCCCTCTGTGGACGAGGTTGTGCACGTGAGTTCACACCAGTGTGCGTGCACACAAGCTGGGAGCAGACTCACGCTCAGAATGGAAGACGTGGTTGGTGACTGGCAGCTTTAAGGCTTGTTATTAAGCTTAAACTGTATCCCAAAAAAAAAAAAAAAAAAAAAAAAAAAAAAAAAAAAACAGCATGTGCAAAGCCAACTTTGATATAACCCTGGCTTGTTTGACGTCAGCAAGTAGCAGTTGAGGCTGAAGCTACGCAGCGACCACAACTTTTGACTCTATTTCAGACCCTTATCACACCTTAATATGACATTAAGCTGTCAGTACAGGAGATTACCATTCTGCTGACACAAACACAGACAAATGTTTGTGGGGCGCGCGGACAGCCCCTCGCTCGGGGATTACAAATGCCGACAGCAGTGGCAGTTGTTAATCTGGGTCTGGTCAAAAGCAATTTAGCAAGAGATCTGAGACTCAAGGCTTGGAAAGATTTTCAAAAATCCCTTATCGCATCGACCCCCTCAGAAGACCGAGGGAAAGATAAATCACAGCAGCACTGGCCAACAAAAAAAATAGATGTGGGGGAAAAAAAAAAGGAGGATAGCGTGAGTCGCATAATGGAAGCAAGACAGAAATACTATAATAAAAATAAAAGAAAGGACAGAGCAGACTGTACTTCTTGAGGAAGCTAAGGTCCTTCAAGGTTTGCAACAAGATGTTGCAGATATTCTACAAGTCTGTTGTTGAGAGCCTCATTTCCTCTTGCGTCATCTGTTGGGGCAGCAGCATCAGAACCAGGGACCTAAAAAGACTCAACAGCCTGATAAGGAAGGCTGGTTCTGTTCTGGGGACGTCTGTGAAACCTCTGGAGACAATAATTCAAAGAAGGATTTTGCATAGAATCAAGAAAATTATGGACAACCCTGAACATCCTCTCCATGAGACTGTTATCGGAAAACAGAGTCTCTTCAGTCAAAGGCTTCTTCAGTTTGGATGCTAAACAGACCGCTACAGGAAATCTTTCCTGCCCACAGCCATCAGCATCTATAATAACTCCTTGATTTAATTGAGCTACATCAACATTTAATTTCCCTCTGGGATAAATAAAGTATTTTTTAATTGAATTGAATTTAAGACTTCAACGTCATTTGAGAGTAAAGGAGATACGACAAGAAAAACAGAGACCAGTACCTGAGGCTTGTGTTTCCAGTTTTACCTAAAATTAGGTAAAATTACGCCATAAAGCACCATCAGTGCTGAGACTCTACTGTACACTCAGCTGAGGCTGTTGGCCTGGAACAGAATCATCATAGTGAGAGCTATGTCGTGCATGCGACCTGGAATTCGCAGCCAGATTGCATAATGTTGTGTTGTGAGCAGAGAGAGGCCAGTTTGTGCGACTGATGGAATCTTCGCTAGTTGATAATAGTTAGACAATTAAAACTGCAATTATAATAGCAGACAGTAGGTGCAGCCTTCCAGCCAACCAAATGTGGTTTAGATAAAGAGTATGTTAAACATTAATCCCAAGAGGAATGCTTTAACACCCCTGTGTTACAGAAAAAGTGAAGCAGGCCATAAAAGGAGATCATTTTATTAAATGTACTCAATATTATTCTTCCAACCCAAGTCATCAGAACCTTTGCACAAGATATGCATGGAACGTATTGAAAATAAGACCATCTTTGAATAGTCTTACGGTCCACAATTGGTAGTTTGGTGCTTTTTGTTTCCTGCCGGGAAAAAAAGGGTTATTGTTGCACATGCTGGAACATCGGCGGGATTTGCACACTTCCACATCGTGCGTGTGCAAATAGAGCACATTTGGATAGCCCATCTAGCCCATTTAGATTACACCCATCTGTGGGCGTCACTAGTAATACGTCAGGCATATGACATTATACACAGTAGGGACTGTAAAACCTGTGTTCACCCACCTGTTTTACGTTCTGACTGAGCAATAATGTGTTACTAATAAACCCAGGAAGGAGATCCTGAGCTACCGCGCACCGTTTCCACAATCAACATTTGATGTTATAATGAAATGGCTGGAATTAGAGTCATTGATAAATAAACATACAACAATATAATTTAAAGACTCAGAAAATTTTTAAACAAAAGCAAAAAAAGTCATGTAAAATTGGCTGCGGTTAGCGGGATAATCAAATTGGCAATCTCGTGCAAAATTACAGACAAAACTAGCTAACAAGTACAACAAGCTAACAAGTTGGCTAGCCTGACATTGTCGCTATTCGGCCGTTTTAGCTTACATGTCAGCGACAGTAAAGCTCAGTATTCGTAAGATGACACAACAGTCCGACAATTTTCTTAACGCTTAGCTTCACACTGTCCTGTCATTCATTCAGACCCACCGATCGATCGTTTTGTCTCAGAAACGGGAAGTTTTCCCGTTATTCTTCCCCGCAGACTTTCTAATCTTTAGAGGACAGCGACTTGGGTTACCTGCGCTGTGATAATTTCGGTGTTCCTTCCGGTTGGACAGATTACCGACTATCCAGCATATTTCTTCAAAGGTCCTCTGTGTTACTGTTAAGGTCTGACTCTTTCGTCCGTCCCCTGATAGCTGCAACACAGTCAGCCGGCGTGGACAGTGATGAGACTAGAGGAAGCAGCACTGGAGAGGAAATTGGCAGCTCATCCAATCAAATGCTGGGATGTCCTTCTTGGTTACCGTAAAGATTGTGATACTCAGAAGAACTTTAGTGAGGAGGCCGTTGCCCCTTATTACGGTAAGAGAACATGAAGCTCACTGTTTTTTTTTGTGTTTTTTTTTTTGTGTTTTTTTTTTTTGTTAATGAAAGCCCATCTCACAGATGTGATGGGAAAGACTGTTGGGAAACTCAAAATTTAGAGATAAACTCTCATAATTTTGAGATGCTGTGTCAGAATTTGAGGAATGAAGTGACAATTTTGATATATAAATTAAAGCGATACTCCGGAGTAGATTCAACCTGGGGTCATTTGAACCGTGATATCCAGCCAAGTAGCCCACCCGCAGTTTTTTCGATATTGGCTGAACATCAGCCGAGTTACTGAGTTATCCCGAATAGCTTCGTACAAGGGTTAATGGATCCTGGGAGTATCTCCAAAATTACCACACTAAAATCACATGCCATGACACCAAACTTCTACAGTAGTACAAATATGGTCTGTACTCACAAAACGATGTATTTTGAAGTTTGTACATAGTCCAGGAGTTTATTATTATCAACACAAGCCTAATAAGCGTCTCTGCTGCTAAAGCTGCATCGACGTCACTTCAGGGAGCTGGGAGCTTCAAAGTAAGATGAGGGTTGATCTAGACAACAAAGCAAGGCTGCTCAATTTCTCCATTGATAAAATAAATTCACAACTCTACAAAGAAATAAAAATTCGTAAAAAACCATGTAGAATATAGCATATACTTTGTTGTCTACAGTTGTAGATCAACCCTCATCTTACTTTGAAGCTCCCAGCTCCCTGAAGTGACGTCGATGCAGCTTTAGCAGCAGAGAAGCTATTAGGCTTGTGTTGATAATAATAAACTCCTGGACTATGTACAAACTTCAAAATGCATCGTTTTGTGAGTACAGACCATATTTGTACTACTGTAGAAGTTTGGTGTCATGGCATGTGATTTTAGTGTGGTAATTTTGGAGATACTGTCAGGATCCATTAACCCTTGTACAAAGCTATTCGGGATAACTCAGTAACTCAGCTGATGTTCAGCCAATATCGAAAAAACTGCGGGTGGGCTACTTGGCTGGATATCACGGTTCAAATGACCCCAGGTTGAATCTACTCCGGAGTATCGCTTTAAAGTAGTTTACAATTTTAATACATATCCAAAAAATCTAACTCTGTATACAAAGACTTTTGAGGTTATTTTACATTTTAAAGGAAGTTTAAAAAGAAAACTTCCATTTACGTGTAACAGTGAAAAATCTCCAGCATTACCAGACCCAGGAAGGGTGGCCATCGGCGGGGTCAGCAAGCACCGTAAAACCAGTCCAGGTTTATCTCTGTCTCTGTCCAACTGTGTGTGTTTCTGTTACGGTACACCATGTCTTTCATTCATTCATTCATTCATCCATTCATTCATTCATATGACTGATAGATAGATAGATAGATAGATAGATAGATAGATAGATGTAGGATCATGCCAGTACACTTGAACAGATTAGGTTTTATTATTGATTTATTATTTTCCCAACAAAACTAGACACTAAAAAAAGAGATACTATGAACTGATACCAAGCATTGGAGGCATGAAAAGCTGAACCCCCCCTTGAAGCACGAGTAGGATACAACTGAGAAAAAAAAAGCCACAGAAATTTGCCTGTTTCACAAAGGGATGCATCATAGAAAGAATCTTTAAATTATCTTGGATGATCATGCAGAGAGGAGGGCACATGTTACATTCAGCAAGCTGGAAGCATTGAGGTGTAACTGAGGCACATTTTCAACATTGCTTTACAGAATTCAGATCATTCTCTCCGGCTCAGTAACAACATGTGTTACAGTGTGTTTGTTTTTCTTGGAAATTGCATTATTGCTGTCTTACCTGCAGTGGAAGCTGTGTTCTGTAAATGTGATCATTAGACTCGTGTAAAGTACAGGTCTTTTTAAGTCGTGCATCTTCATCCATTGTATCGCAAAACTGACAGTTTGTTGTTTCTTTGAATGCTTTTTCATCCAGGATTCCAGGTATAGTTAAGTTCAGAAAGGTACATTATTGACATGGATGATGATGGAGGATTGTAATGATCCAGGTTCCAGTAGGTAGATCCTGTATTAGTGAGTGTGCTTGTGATTCTACATGTGCTTCACTATGATTATAAACAAATACCTGGCTTTGCTGTCTCGTAGTTTCTACTATTAGCAGTTCATGTGCATGTACCCTTTGGAAGTCACACAGAGTTGTGTAAAAGAGAATTTGTTGTCAACTCATGTATTGTATGTGGGCCATCGTGGGGACGGTGGCCCACAGGTGCAGATGTCATGAAAGTTAACCTATTCAGAGCAGCTTTATATGTCTATTAACAGTCGGTGGCTGCGAATCGTTTGAAAAGATATCTTGGTGAGTGTGCTCATGAGTGTGCTCCAAGATGATAAAACATTCTTATTTTGCTGTGTTGCTGGCAGTGTGTTTTGATATGTTTTGGAGTTGTGCCTCTGGCACTTCCTATAGCTGGAATCCTGTATGTGTGCAGCGAACAACCTGTAAACACCCACTGACAAACTCACAGCAGAGAATTATATTTCAAACAGGGAAAATAGCAACGGACAGATTGTGGTGGCACAATATAGGGAGCGTTAATTCAACCGTGCTTACTTTTGGCACCAGCTCCGCCCTTTTCCATACAGTCAATAATAGCTACTTAGCTCCACGACTGAAGTGAATGCTAGGTGCCCGTTATTGACAGACAACATAGCAAAAGCCAACAGCATCTGTTAAGAACATTCTGCACATCTCAGTGTATTTTAGCCTATTTACTTAACTTTGTTGAGAGACATCAGATGCCGAAATAATAATTACATCATAAGCATCTGTCACCTAGCATGCTGGAGAGAAAAGCATTTGAAGATATAACTTTCAATTATTCTCCATTCCCAAAGATTACTGTGGCTACAAGGCAGTACTGAGAAATTTTGAAAACAAATAGTCCCTGTAACGGTTGTAAAATATCTACATTCTCCAACATAGAAGCTACTGTTGTTTAAATGAAAAGGTTAGGGGTGACTTAAGGGTTCGAACCATTTATGATCAAACTAAAGCCAAATTGGCAGAAAAACCATAAATTATAACCAGAAATCTTCACATAATAAAAAAAACCCACTCTAAATTGATTAACAGCAAAATATCTTTTAGAAAAGAATGCAAGAATATGTGTGATATATGCAAGAAAATCGGACATGACAAGCGGACACATTCACGGTAACGGAATCCAATATGTCGTTGTTGAAATGTTAAAGCAACAGCAAATAAAATTCACATCTTACAGTTTGCCATGTCGCAATTTGACTGATTATTTTTTCAGGTAATACATTTGGAGACGCTTAGAAAAAGCATTTCCTGTCACTTTTCTTATTTCAGCGACCGTTCACCACTGGAAGACTGTTTGACATTTTGAAGATTTAAAAGGCTCTCAAACAGAAAAACTAATTTAAAGCAAGAGACACATCAAGTGAGCCCGCTCAAGTGGCCATCATCGATGGCTTGGATGTTTTTCTTAAAAAAGAAATGAGCCATCAACTCTTCTCTAATCCAGTTTTAACTTGACAATTTGTAGCCTGAAATATGATTAAGTTCATAAAGTTTAAATAGGAACAAAGCACTGATAATTCCACTGTCATTACAAGAATGTTTGTTTTATTATATTCAATGTTGTGAGATGTTCTCTCAATCAATGAGAGAGGCAGTAGCATATGCCACAATGGACATCCCTCACTATGCACTGAGCATTTGGAAGTGCTACTCAATATGATGCTATGCTGTACTGAGCCTGAAGTCAAAATTTCATTATCAAGAGTTGGGAGTCTGTGGTGGTGGAGTCCTGTGCTCTGGAAACCTGGGTACTTTCCGTTTAATGTTTGGCTGTTTGCTCTCTTCCATCCATCCTCCATCCTTTCCTTTCTTCCCATTTGCTTTCTCCTTATTCTGCCGGCACAGTTTCAGTGCTCGGGATATAAACACATCCAGGTCGAATACCCGCTCTTTGTGCTTGACGGGCAGCGACTCCAGGGTGTCAGCATTCACTGGCTGAGATATGGAGGAGGTAGAAGAAATGGGTTGAAAGTCTGGGGGTTGCAACACTGGCGTGGTGGGGGGCGACGCTGTTTGAGGTGACTGAGGTGCAAGAGGAGCTGTGGGAGATGAGGGTAGGAGAAAGGGAGGGGTATTGGAGAAAAATGTAAAAGGAGGAAAGGGGCTCAGTCTGTCCTCGTCATATTCAGCTGATGGCTGCTGCATAACTTCTGTGTAGTGGAAGACTGGTGTTGGGAGGTCAGTAGGGGAGAGGGGCAGAGGAGGAGATGAGGTGTAGCAGGAGAGTGAGCATTGCTCAAATGAAGGACTAGGACTGGGTGAGTGCAGACGCGACTGAGTGCTCTCCACCCAACGAGAAATTTCCTGAAACAAATCATCTGTCTCTTCCTCTTTCTTCACTTTAGCTTCCTCCTCTTTAACATCCCCCAGGTCCTCCATGCTGGCACCAATGGGCTCAGCAGGCACGGGGAGGCTGTTAGTGTTACGCCTCCAGTGAGACAGATCCAGAATCAGCTTCGGCTCCGAGTAGTGTTGTGGCTTTCCCTCCCGCCAGGCAATTTTGTCCAGATATGAGGGAGAGCCCACTTTGTAATCGCAGGAGTGGCCGCAGTCAAGCTCCCCATACCCCAAGCCACAGACTCTTTCCAGAGATGGGTGAGAGTTCTCCAGGAAGCGTTCAGCTGAGCTGCTGTGGGAATATTTGCGGGGGTCAACCTGTATAAAACAGATGAGGTGGAAGGGTGAGAAATTAGGTGGATATAATTTATTGCTGTTGTATTGTGTGTTGAAGTTCTTTGACTCTTTTCAACTTCTTTTTAGAGCCCTCACTATTGTCACTCTATTTTATGCTATGGGATGTGCTATTTTATGAAAATGGGATAATATCAACAGTTAGCATTGACCAATATGTATGTGGTGTTGCATTGACTTTGCCCTGAAACCGACCAAAAAAAGTATTAAGATTCAATTTGTTGGGCACAAGAAAAAAAAAAATATATATATATATATATATTGCCATATAAACACTGAGTTGGTAATGGTTTAAGACAATTTTTTTGTGGAAACCTATTATAACGACTTTTGTTATTCATGTAATTTTTTCTCATTCAAAGATATTTTTCTATAAAGATCTGAAATCATTTAAAACTGTTTAGTTATTTTTCAAAAGCATATTTCATTGTTTCCCTGTCATTAAAGAGACCTATAGATTCCAAGAACAATTGGTAACGGCAACTGGTCATCGATCAAAATATTATATTTGATCAGTATTGGCCAGGATTTCACAGTCGATGCATCCCTAAAAGTGACATGATCCTACTCTGATGTCTTTGCGATATGAAACTAAAGTCTTTTTGAAAAAATCTGGGGATATATCTTAAAATGTGGTTAAATCTAAAAACATCATCACATACAGCGTCATTGCTGTATAACAGAGGCCCCAGTGAAGTCTCAGCCATGAGCAAAGTCATGCACCTTTTAGCTAATCACCTTCACCGGCCTTTTCACATCTCCATTTGCATCATCATCGAAATAAGACACTGTTTATGGTCAGATACAAAAAAAAGTCAGGATGAGGACAAAAGATCCAGTATATCGAACCTGCGCCTCCTCTGTTAGTGAGCAGGAACTCGCCCGGGGGTCCCTCTGCACCTCCTCATCCTCTGTAGTGTCCCCCAGATCGGATGGAATGTGACCCGGGGGCATGCAGCGACACTTCCCACCTGAGTGTTGCCAGCACATATCTGTTGATAAACTGTTCTCGTACCTGCAGAAGAGTAGAATTTTGTTTTATTTTCTCTCGATTACTATCCCCGGATTCAATTTAAATCAAGAGAAACTGAACACCTCTTATGGTTTAAAAATCCCTTTCAACCAACAAAAAATACTTTGTTCATTGAATCATGGCACCTTGTAATAGGAGTTGAAAGCTGACTCCAGAGAAATGCATGATTGGCTACCTGGTGACTAAATTGTATATATGTGAGTAAAGTGGGTGTTAGTGGTCTTCTGAGTCTCGTCTGTGGTTGACTAGCGCTCATTTTGGATGGTCCCCTGTACACATATATCTGATATTTAGGAATCAAATCATAACAATAGCTGTATGATAACACAAAGTTTTGGAAGACTACATTTATAGAAATATCTATAACAATACCTGACAGAAGTACAATAATAGACAACATCTCCACCAGCATTGTGGATTAGATTGAAATCAGAAGTAAACAGTTTGTATGCGAAAATGCCTTGAGCATTAAAAAGTATTGAACCAACACACCTGTCCCAGTGAATGCTGGAGGCCTGACTATTGCTGTCATCGAGGCTCTGCTCTGTTAAGAGGCTGTCCAGCTCATCTTCGATATGGAAGGGATGCAAGGAGGTGGGCTCATCCTCAGGACAAGAGTACTGCTGAAGGAAAATGTGGGACAGTGCCGCTTCAGCTGTCAGACGATCCATGGGGTTAAAGGTCAAAATACGCTCAAGAAAGTCCACAGCTGGAAGGAGAAGAATAAGGGATTGGTGACAAAGAGAACGCAGAAGAAATAACATGTCGTGTCAGTCATGAAGTTGTTCCTCTTAAAGAATACTTTCTCATCCCTACTTCTCTCTCAAGACAACATTATAGACATTTAAATCTCAACGCCCTACCCAATCGTTTCTTTATCTGCCACAGGTCAGATGAGCACTGATTCTTTTGTCTTTATTCCTCCAGCACTTCTGTCCATTCTATTTTAAACTGCCTGACCTCCACCTACTTCCCAGCACTCAATTCCCTTCGCTCACCCTGAGCATCCGCTTCAGGCAGCAATTGAGAAAAGGATTTCTTGACTCTCCATCCATGACTGACATATGAAGGCATCACCTGAGAAAGCAGAGTAAAAATATTTCATGCATCTGTTACTCCAACATGGAGATTATGCACTTGGTTTGGATTGTTTCTCTGTTTATTACCTGAATAAGTCAAGATTTATGAACAGTTTTGCATGAAAATTGTGATCAATTCGTTTGAAAGTGTATTCAGTCTCCTACTGCCTTTGATCTTTCTATGGTCAAGGTATTCTGTTAAATCAATTAAACTGCAGTAAAGCTCAATTGAACTCAATGCAAAGGCAAGTGTTGAAAAGATTTGTTTACAGATGGGCTTAAATAAGTATAGTCTATTACTGCAAACATGTAACATTGGCTAATATCACATTGCAGACACATGGCATGCACTATTTGAGGTGTCACCTGCAGCAGATCCTGCCTGTCCTCCTCTCTCAGCACAGGCACTGTGTTCAGGATCAGCTGCATCTGCTCCAGCTCATGAGCTCCTGGGAGAGAGAATCAGCCAATCAGAGACAAACAAAGAGGAGACAGAGGATCGGTTGCATAAGCAAAGGAGAAAAAAAGAAAAATGTCAAGTCAAACAGGAATAACTGGGAGCTGCAAGCTCAGGTGACAGAAATAGCGAGGTTTGAAGATTCAGTTAAAATTAGTTGATAGAAGTACAGCAGCATTTTCCGCCCTTGTGAGACAGTGTCATTTTTCCGTTCAAATAATTCCAGGTTAACAGCAGGTGGTGCTATATCAACACAGTTCTCCCTCTGCAAGCAATATATTAGGCTTCGAGTACATTGTTTCCTCTCTGGTAAACAGGAATGCAGTGTGTTCACTATGCTCTGTTGGTGGAGTGAAAGGCGAAGCAAGAGCATGTCCAACACTTGATGTGTGAAAGTCTCACATACAGGAACACCAGGGAACAGATGATGCTTTTGGGTTTCTGATGTCTGTCCTGTGGTGTGGAGGGGAGGTGGAGGTCAAAATCAGCTAGTTAGTTGGAGCCAGATTTGACACAGACAGTGAAAATTTCTCTTTAATCATTGTTATTCTGGTCACGCAAAGAAGTAGTCTGCAGAAAGAGAGCAAAGTGTCTTTGGTGGAGGGCACTCTGGAAAGAAAAACTCTCCTTTGCTCTCAGTGACTGCCACCACTGCTGTGATGCAATCTTTAAACTCCTCTTTCGAATCACTGCAGGTAAAAACTATTCATAACTTAATGAAATACTCAAATAGGTGTTTGAATGCAAGTAATCCAGTTGATTATTGTAGTCACTTTGCTGCATAACTATTCAGGCTAAATATCAGCTCATATATTCAACTGTTAAGATTTTTTTTATTTTTACTTTCAAATAACAATAAAGAAAACAAACAAAGATAACAGAAATAAATCAAATAGGTGATCACATTATTTTTGCAGGACACCATGATGACAGTGCTTTCATTAAGATTTTATGACAAATAGTAAAGGTACCTGCAAAAAGTGTGCATCCAGTGAGCATCTCAGCCAAAATGCAGCCAGCAGCCCACATGTCTATGGCCTTGGTGTAATTGTTGGGGGACAGGAGCAGACGGGGGGAACAATACCACTTAGTTACTAAACCCTCAGACAGATAGCCCTGGAGAAGAGAGTGAGGTAGAGAAAATTAGAAGAAAGAAAGAAATACAGTTAGTGGAAAGTGATGCAGCAGCACTTCTTTTTACAACAGTCTCCAAATATTTTGGATTTGAGGAGAACAGTTGCTCTTTTGAAAGCAAAATCTTTTCCTCTTCCCATTTTTATTTGTCTTTTTTCTATTGTTGGAGCTCAGCTGCTCAACAGTTTCTAGACCTCTTTTCGTGTTCTTTCATGTCATAATGCAGCAAATGTTTTCAGTAGGTGACCGGCCTGGACTGCAGTCAGGTCGGTTTAGCACCTGGATTCTTTTGCTACGGAGCCATGCAGCTGTTACATGAGCGCAATGTAATTTCATGTCTTCTGGCTGAAATAGGCAAAACATTCCCTGATAAAAGGTTCCATGAAGGTGGCAGCATATGATGTTCCAAACTTGAATATCAATATATCAATGATTTCCTCGTGGAAGTGCAAGTTACCGTAGCCATGTGTACTAATGTACATTTGAACACTCAGACCACAGCTGCTGGCTTTTGAACTGTGCACTGATACAAATAGTTCATCTTCCCAAGTCATCCAAAACCACCTTTTCATGAAATGCTGTGGTGTCACTCCACCCTGAGTTCTTAGAAGCAGGGTTCTGACTCTGTACTTATGGCACTCTGTTTAATTATTTCTTGCCACTGAGGCAGGGTGAGGTTGGTAATGTGGGATTAAAAAAATGGAACTTGAGATCGCAAGACTTTTATACTTTTATTTTCACCCTTAAAGACTTGATAATTCCATATCTGCTGTTCGGTCTCTGGATGGACTTTGCGTAGTTTCACCAAGCTTCTCTGATGCTCTGCTGCGTAAAAACAAGTCGTCTCATTAGGGCTTCCCTCACAAGAGTCCGCCTCTGCCTTAAACTTTAACAAACATTCATTGTGAATATAGTGAATACAACAATACTGCGCATGGACCTGAGACATAGGCAAATGTATTCCCACGCACACAAGGTGGAGTGGTAATGAAATGTTTTTGCAAACTGATGCCACTAACAACTTCAGTGCCATTCAATATTTCTATTCCTCTCCATGTATCTCCCCTGAGCTAGATTTACTGCCCCAAGGTATTGAGAATCCTGGTAATGAAGGACTTTTTTTCGGCAAAACAAAACACTATTGTAATTTTCACCTATTTTTTACATTTTTTGGTGTAAAAATTTTGTGTGTTAGAACTCATAAGCTCTTTACCAAGTATTCTTAATGAGGCACTCTTTTTAGAATCATGATACAGACAGTATAGTATTTATCCTGACACAAATGAGTTATCACTCTCAAAATGGATGTCAGAAACTGCTCTGTGAACATTTTCACACCAGGAAAATGATCCTACAGTAAGCCACCTCTAACATCAGCTTAATATGACACTAAGTAGGACATAGCTCCTCTCAAGAGTCTGTCCCGAAGTGGATTAAAACATTTCTTGACAGCTGTAATGGCTTTGCCTTCTCTCTCTTTGAAGCGGGCAAGAAAAGTACAATAAAATAAATAATAGGGGCTTCCTCTCGATCAGAAGGTTATGGGCATGACTCAGAGACTTGATTCATAGTGGGCCACTCATGCCAATTTTCACTAACCTCCCTACACCCCTCTCAGCAGTGTGGCCCTGAATAGAGCCCAGATCAATGTGGTTCTGTGGGTTCCTTTAGATCAGCTTTTATTAGAAACCACTTTTTTTGAGAACACTGTGTTAAATAACATTTCCAGTTGTGCAACACTACTGAACAGCTGTGCAAAGCAAGCCATAAAGTCATGTTGACGGCTTTTTTCAGCCTTTTCCTCTTATTCTATTCTTTTTGTTCCACCCTCTTCAGTCCCACCTTTGACTTCCTCTCAGTTCTCTCCTCTTTACCTCAACATTATTTGTCACAAATCTACTCCATTTATCATCATATTTCCATCCCAGTTTCTCTTTGGCTCCTCTGCCTTTATTGCACTTTACTTATAGTAAAGTACACTTCCCCCTCACTGTCTGCTCTCAGAGCAGAAACTGATGTTGAGTGCTCTGTGGATGGTCCGACATACATATCGTACACTCACCTTGTCTGTCTCTCACCTAAATACTGATCTTTCTTTGTTTGAGCTCTCCTTTCCCTGGCAAGCATTTGATAACATTTATTGAATAACATTTTCAGGATGTGATATTATTTGCTGATTAAAGACAATAAAAAAAAGCTAATTTTAAAGAGATAAATAGTCTGAATTTGAATAAAATGATGCATAAATGTGATCTTGGACTATCTTTATATTGTTTTCAACACTGTTCAGACCCTGTGTCAGAGCTAATCTTTCTTTTTCTTCCACTTTCCTCTATCCATTAGCTGTAACAGTTTTCTCTGCCCTTCCTATTTTTCTCACAACAAATCCCATCTCACCCCCTTTTTTTTAAACCACCCTTCCCTCATCTGTTGTGTCACTTCTTTCTTCCCTACTTATTCTCTTGCCAGCAGTGTTAAACACTCTGCCCTTCTTCACCTCCCTTCTCCTTCTCACTGCATCCTTCATCCAGGTTATGAATAATTTCTGTGCGTCTCCGGCGCTGCCTCGGCAGGCAACACTCACAGAAGCAGCAAGTTCTTACTGTTGCAGACTGTAAATAACAATACAAATAATGTATTTTTTTTTTATTTTATTTTCCACTATCTTTTCTCACAGGAGTAAATGCAGTAAATATGCAGTCTTGTAATATGCAGCCTTACTTGAAGGCAGTATAAATGAGAAGTAAATAAGTTAGAGCAGTATTATTAAGCAGCTCAAAATTTGGAATTTTCATCACAGCTGAAGTCAAGCCCACATCCATTTATGTTGAATGTTTCAAAAAGCAGCTTTGACTTATCAAATTAGAGAGAGAACGCTCTCACATCCACTGCAGGCATCTGCTGTGGTGTTAGAACTGCATCACAAATAGCCCAGCCCACAATCTCACGCATATCATCAAACACGGATGCAGGGATCTATCTATCTATCTATCTATCTATCTATCTATCTATCTATCTATCTATCTATCTATCTATCTATCTATCTATCTATCTATCTATCTATCTATCTATCTATCTATCTATCTACCTACACAATAGCACAATAGTCTCACTCTTGCTTCTCATCTACTCTTTGTACCTTACTCCTCTGCCGCCCCTCCTCCCCCGGCCCTCCTCACCCGCCCAACACACCCCTGTGTCTGCACCCAGCTGATCCCCGGTCCCGTGCTCTAGGCTGACAAAGATCGTCTTTCACGAGGGCTCTTCTTCGCATACACAGACCCAAAAAGCACACAAAGACATAAACATGCACACACATCCAGCCCTGCTAGAGTTACAGAACTGCAGTGGAATCTTTGGTAGAATCATGACAAAAGCAGAACAGAACAGTGGAGCAGTAAATTGCCTCCATCTACAATGAACAATCTAATCACAGAGTAAAAAATTAAAGTAAAATTAGAGTAAAACTTGACACCAGATCTGGCAAGTAAGATGTCAGTAACTCAGTTTGGGCTTAACAATAATTATTATTATGACAACAATAATAAAGATAATAACAACAACACAGCTTAGTCTGCACTACAGTCTGGTAATCTGCTCTGTTTGCTTTGACAAACATGAGGTGGACAGAATATGTGTGCACTCATGTTCTATAGGACGGTTCCTCAGCAACAGCGCAACCTTTGCCACACAAGGACAAGGGTTCATGTAAAGCTGTATGATAATCACACATTGTCAGGGCATAAGGAGTTGCTATCTGTATCTTGATACCCGCTCCACCACAATAAAATGGAGTTGATATAACATGCACAACTATAACAATGATCTCAAGAGATTCATCCATCAGTAACTAAATGAAAAAATAGTGAAAAATCCTCCTCAACTCCGATGACTTGAATATAACAGTGGTGCTTGCTTGTCCACTGAAGATTATGGGCTTATGAAATGAATATAAAACTTGAAAAGTGACCACAAACCCAAATGGAATGATGATCACGGGGAGCTGTTGGCCTCCAGTCAAAGCAGAATTTGGCTATTGGGCTGCATTTGCATGCCACTAAAAAGCCATCTTATTCATGCATAAACTAAATTTCATCAAGCAACATGTTAAGTTTGTTCATCACATAAAAGTTGTTGTGTTTTATTTTGTTTTATTTGCAAAAAGGCACTAAACATCAGTCGTGCTTGCATGGACCATTCTTTAAATGTTTTGGTAGCGGAGAATGATAAGGTCGCAGCTCGGAGGTGCATTGTGGGTCCTTTGAAAACCCTTCTGAGAAAAATGTTCACACCTAGAATTAGCCCTCATATAGAATGTATATTGATGTATATAAGGATGTCCATACAGTGTTTGTGCATGCCATGGGTCCTTCTGTGTTTCACACTCACCTTGTGAGAATAATGAGGGTCGACTATTCTGGCCAGCCCAAAGTCTCCGATCTTAAGCAGCAGTTGGTCCGTGTTGATGAAAATGTTGGCAGGCTTCAGGTCTCGGTGCAGGACGTTGGCTGAGTGGATGAACTTCAGTCCCCTTAGCAGCTGGTAGAACAGCAGAGTGGCATAACCTATTCGAGGGCAAGAATTAGACATCTGGAGGACACTCTCCAATGCACTTATGTAAATACAATCAGGCTACTATTTGTACTCATGATTCACTTGGTCTGTAATAACTAAACTATCCACATAAAACATCAGATTTTAGGCATTACTTTTGGACATGTGACTTGTGGAAAATGACATAATCTAAAATCCGTCAGTAATGCTTTAAAACATGCAGAGTGCAGAGATTAATGAAGTTTTTAAACATGTAATCTTAAAATGTTATATGTTTTTTTTTCTGCCTTTGGCCACAGCTACAACTAACAAGGGTTGTAAAATAAGGAACCTACAATATATTGTTTCACAGGGAAACTTCATTTACATTTGGATTCAAACTGACCTTGAGGTTTGAAAGTCATTTTTATCCATGAAACAGTATTTGACAAAACAATCTCACCTTAAGTTCAAACTTCTGATCATTTCACATTCATGACAAAGATCATAGCACGAGAATACTCAGTAGGTTACAAGCTGAACCAGCGAAAAATACACATGTAGGCTCCATATAGGTTATAGATGGGTATGTGAGTCCTGATTAGACCTAGGCCCAACATGGACATCTTTTCTGAGGCCCACTTAGGTCAGCATAATACACCTCACATGAGCGAACCCAGGTGGGCTCCCCATTTGGGTTTTAGGTGCATTACTAATATTACATGCATGCATGGATTCAAAATGGGCAACAAAAATGGGGCTCATCTGGTTTAAACAAATGAATGGTGAAACACATATGGGGCCCTGCGAGCACCATTTTTCAGCCTGTTTCTACTTATAAGGGCTCCACATACTAATGCTGGCTGTGATGTAGCTCCACCCTGAAGTGGAAGTAACCCAGCTTTCAAAAAATTTTCCTCGAAATGAGTCTTTAACTTACAAAATGAAAAATACGATATTAAAGAATACATTGAATTACATTCATTGAGAAGACTAAAAGTAGGGTTCTTTTACCCATAGAATTATATGTAATTTTACCTATTTTTTACATCACCGAAGTAGAAATTCACTGGCCATTAGATAGAATGCACTCAAGCATTGGTTCCATTCTTCAGAATGTTTAGCAAAATCCATCTTTTAATCCATCTTTCATGAATGTTTATTATTTATCCTTTTCCCCTTACCTGTGGGTAGTGGTCCTTGCTCCAGCAGCCGAGCCAGATCAGTCTCCATGCACTCCTGGATGATGTACAGGGCACTGAACTGGGTTTGGTCTCGGGGCAGTGGTCGTCCATATGGCGCTAAAACCTCGTGGACCTGCACTACATTCTCGTGGCGCAGACGGCAGGTAATTTTTACCTCCCGCAGGGTGTGTTTCACTGTCACAGTGTCTCGCATCACCAGCTTTTTAATTGCTACACGCTGTCCACTACGCTGGTCCACAGCTGACAGGACCAGGCCGGTGACACCTGTGCCAAGAGGCCGGGGGTCAGCAAAGTGACCACTAAGTTCAAAGCCATAGGGAAAGTGAGGGGTGTCCTGGCCAGCCATCACAGCTCAGTCTGGAGAAATGGGGGACTGGTAACAGACAGATTTCAGCTGCAGGAACCAGCTGATAAATGGAATCAGATTTTTATTTTAGCTGATATGTTTTATTGTTCTAGTCATGTAATGTTACATATGCTGGTTAGCAGGGACCTGATTTTATCCAGGGAGCTTCTGTTTGTAAATGTCTTTTCTTTTTTTGTCTTTAAGGCTCAAGCAACTACAAATGATGCCTAGATGCCAAAAAAAGTTACAAAAGTTAAATGGAATCTGTAGCTATACTTAGGATTGCAAAAAATTGAATTATTTCCTTTTGGCCTAACAAGAAGATTCTTTGTGCATAATTGAACTTCTTTATTCATTCTTCTTAGAGCAATTATTACCAAAAAAGGTTTTTACTGGAGCATGTTTTGCTCATGTGACCTGAACTGAGAAAACGGTACAAAAAAAAGAATCTATGATGACTTCAACACAGGAAATGTCGACGCCAAAAAATGGAATCTCCTAAATCTAACGCTTGATTTGTCATTGATAGTACCGTCTCATGTTTTAACATGTGCTGGCAAGACATCTGCAGCTCAGGTTTAGAGATAAGATGTTAGGTTTTCTGTCAGCATCTTCCTTTATGCTGCAGTCTGCCGCATGAGCAAAATTCTAAACAGTGTCTGTATCTTCTTTATGCGCAGATATTCAGAATATCAGTGAGTCTTATTAACATAACCCCACAACCCTGTGCGAGGCTGACTCTGTTCCTACAAGTGTCGATGCATCATGAGACAGCAGTAGGAGGAGGGTCAGCTCTGCACTCCTCTCCTTGTTGAGCAGTCCGTTGGTGGTGAGGAAAGAAAAAGAAGGTGGTGTCATGAGGTTTAAATTCAATGAGCCTCTATTGGCTCCTCCTCTTCTTCCATGATACCAGAGAGTCTCTCAGTCAGTCCAACAAGTTCATTCAGAGTGACATCCACCGTTGGATGGAAGTCAAATCCTAAAACCGTGGTGTCCCCTGTGTGTGCACGTGCATACATGTGCATGTGCTTAATCCCTCAGTAATCTGCTTCCTGTTGCCTTCTCATGAATGTAGGGATTTCAGCATCAGGCCGTGGCCACTGTGAGAACATGCCACTAATAGCTGCGTCGCTCACTACATCTGCCACTGCTGCTGGGGAGAAAAAGAAGGGGAAACAGGGTGAACAGACAGCAGAGAAAATATGATGAAAGTTAGAGAGCAAAAGGATCCGTTACAGAAGAGTTGCCATTACATAATGCTGAAGAGCAACTCGATGAACCAACAGGGGATAATCACGTCAGTTCAGTGTTGCTTTCGTATCGTATCTACTTTATGCTGCTGTTAAGGCTCCAGAGCAGAGAGACAGTTCAAAACGATGGAGCAGATTTACCCTTGCTTTATCTCATTTGTTGACCATTGCATTTAAAGATCTCCTTGAGCTTTTTGTTCTTATTCCTGCCTCTAGAAAGGTCATGTAGAGGTAGGAAACAGATGCACCGGCTTCCTCCCACCCTTATATCCCTGGGCTGTAAGAACTCAAACAATCAATCAATCCATAAAACAAATCTCTTTTCTATCGGAAGCCCGGCCGGAGGCATGGTTGAAAATTAACTCTGACACTCTCCGCCTCCCTGTTAAAGGAGGCTGGAGGACAACACTTTGTTTAGTTTACAGCCGTCAAAATACTTACGCTTCATATTATGCTCAGTCAGGCTGACAGTCAGAGGCTGCAAGAGTGTAAGGTTAGAGAAGAGAGACGAAGGAGATGGAGCATTGACAGTGGTGCTGGGTGGGAGGTGCAGCACTGGGGTAACTTTATAAATAATGCATAACATCTAGCAAAGGGGTTGGATCTCTCTCTGAGCATGTATTCTCCATATTTCTTCAGCTTATGCAACAATGAATTAGAATTTGAATAAGACTATGAAAGCGACAAAAATGATACAGTTTTTCCTCTATGTTACCCCAGAGTCAACATGCTTAGAAATATCACACAGGCTTTAGATAGCCTTTATTAATTTATCTTTTTTAAGCATGGAAAAATCCAACTCCACACTTGGTTTGAGCCAATAGGGTGATAACTAATTTGTAGGTGATAGCAGATATGAAAAAACCAATGGACATCTGTTGTTGTCTGTTCTGATCTGCTGTATCCTGGCTTCCCCTTTCTTTAACACCCCCCCCCCCCCCCCCCCCCTCTCTCTTTCTATTCACTTCCCAACAAACGGTAATACAGTTTTACTTTATGGGAAACGCTGCATCCTCTTTGCACACTGGCTTCGTGCAGCCGTCTTTGTGCGTCTACACGCCCCTCTGACAGAACAAAAACACTGAAACTGAAGTGCATAATAAACACAGAGCCCCATTTCCGAGAAGAAAAAAAAAAAGTCCACACAGCAGAAACAGCCTGTGCTTCGTTTTTTTCTCTAATCAGGGTCAGAAAATCTAGTCCGTTTATCTGTTCGGTAGCCAGTGAGAAGATGAAGAAGAAAGAAATACAAAGATAACAACAGCAACCATCAGTACTCACCGGAGCATCACGCAGCCGCAGCCTGCCGTCCAGAAACAAAGACCCCGAGAAAAAGATGTGACAGACAGGTCTGGGGATCTTTGGAAGCCAAGAAAGTGACACATCACCGTATCTATTTCCTTCTTTCTCGTTCATAAGAGATTCAGATGATAGAGGACAGAGCAGTCGGCACGGGTCGGCGCTGGAGGGGATGATCTACTGAGATGAGATAAGCCAGGGGCTGTAACAGAGCTGGTTATTGTGGGCGACTGTTCGCTCTCTGTCAGCGCTTCAGAGGAATGATCTGAGAGTGGGAGGAGAGGAAGGGATCACCCCGATTCAGGTACCAGACCTGAGTGGCCTCACATTATCGCACACACTGCACCACGAATGCTTAAGTGCTTATCTCTCGTTCTCCCTTCTCACCCATTATTCTCCAGATCTCTGCCTAGAGCTCACAGCAACCCCCTGACTTCAGTCAAAACCGCTCCAGAGTCCTCAAAGCCACTTAGGACCACAGGTGAAATGATTCAAGTTTGTGAATTATGGCGGGAAAAAAAAAGGGAACATTAAAATAACATATTGTTTTTCCACTCCGTTGGAAGATATTCAGAAGTGCCCTCCAGCTTTTGTCTGTTTGAGTAATATAGCTTTATCATCACCATGGTCATCTCTCATTTTGACATGTTGAAGATTAAAGAGGGGCCTTTGTTGATTTTGAATAAATATGATTACAGGAGCAGGAATGGAGCTATTTGGACCACCGTGAGAAATTTGGTTTGCTTATTGAAAAAAAAGAGGTCTGGGGAGGTATTAATAGGACTGAGAATAAAATATCTTAACTTTTATATGTGCAGTATATATACAAATAAATGATAGCTGTTCAAATGCCATGAATTCAAGCATGGCCTATATTCACTGACAAGAAAGAAGGAAAATGACTTCAGACAATTTGAAATAGTTTGTCATCTCATCATATCATATTTCATATTCTGACTATTTCTAAGGGCAAGCATGAAAGTTCACTTTGTTTGTTCTTACTTGATCAAAACCATTACTGACACACTGTGTGGGATTCAGGCCTTAAGGAAGGATGGACAAAATGCAACAGACGTACAGCAGAAAGCATAGTTTTGCCAATGTGGGTCGTGTTTTATAAGCTTTTCTGTGAAACAGCCCGTTTAGTAACAAGTCATTTTCCCTGTGGTTAGTAGAGAGTGATTAAGCTTCCTATGAGAGTCCCCACGTGGAGGGGAGGAAAAAGAAAGAGAAGGTCGGCCACGGTGAGTGTCATAATGATTATGCAGAGGTGCTCCAGCTAGAGAGATTAATAAAGAAGAGAAAGGTCTTAGAGAAAAAAAAAACAGAGACACCTAATGTAATGAACTGTGTGTGATGTTGTTGCCATGATGGCTCTGTCTGTGAAGAGAATAGAAGACAGTTACCGGGTTGATTCTGGAGTCTGTATGTCCTGTCTGCCTCATTATTTCATCCGTTTCACCAGAAAGTCCCTTTGAGATCACACGTCTCTCTTATGAGAGACATTTACAGCATATAATACATAGATGAAATGTATCAACAAAATGCTATCATTGCCAGAATCCACAACAGAGACAGAGAAAAAACAACCGCATGTCTCAGTCACCACATTCCTCACTATGTGTTTACATTTAACACTGAATATAACTGTGCCTGGTTTGAGAATTTCTACTAATTCTTTCATGTCACTGATGGGTGCGAAGAAAATATTAGGTGAAACACAGCTGGTAAGACCCTATCAAAGCTGAGGCAGAGGAGGTAACAGAAGTAAGCTGGATGATATCACTTTACAGACCAAACACATGACGGTGCTTTGGTCTGCAAGCAGCCAATGACATCCCCAAAGCCTATTTATAAACAATGCAATGATGGCTGAGAGAATATGAATGTGTGATGAAAGGGCGAGATGAATGGTACACTTGATCAAGGCTCTATAAAATGGATGAGGCTGCATGTATTTACAATACATGTGGAGAAGTGGCCTCCACGCTTTTTGGAGATGACATAGCTCTGCGCAAGTCAAAAGAAACACAGTGTGTGATATCTGAATCAAATGGAGATTGAGTGCATTTTGTAATCCGGTGTTAAAGATGTTTCTCTGATATCTGTCCACCTTGAAAACATCACAGTAAGAAAAATCTATTTGAAGGTAGGAAGACGTTTTGACTGGAAACAAAGGATAATGCGCTCAAACTTTTCCCCTTTCTGTTGCTATCTTAAAGGACATCTTTTTTTGCTTAATTATGTGCTACGGCGAATTGATGAATAATTTGCCAAATGCATTCCAGTATGTGATGGGTCAGGGGTTTCTCTGTGATCGCAGAGGGGAGGTTTGAAAATAAGAGAGCCGGCGCAGGGGCAGAAATGAGTGAAGCAGAGAAATGTTGAGCCTTTTGCAAACAACAACCATATCCCTTGAATGATGTGCCCAAACTGAAGCTTGCCAGATCAAAAACGTCTTTCGAATTCACGTCTTCCAGGTGTGTATCTTCATCTAGTTCTGTGCGTGAGTAAGACAGCTATACGGCTGGTGTACAAATGGAATGCAGAATAAAAATGTTTTAGTTTCTATCGGTCTTTTCTCAGATGTTGCTGAGAAGACCAATAGAAATCAGGACAATCAGAATTTCTTTGTCCTTTCAATACTACTTGGACGTCTTTTTTTTCTCTTCATTTAATTGCTTACACAATACTCATCTGCTGATTCACAGAGTAAAAACAATTGTGACATGCACCCCCAATGACTGGCAGTCAATAACTGTGGTGCACTTAAAAAAGTTCTGTGTACTGACAAAGGCTTGAAACAACAATGTTTGCGGTCTCTTGTGTGCACTTTTATTTCAGTGCACTGACCCAGTCGGTTTTTATTTATAACTGAGGATGAAATGGCAGAAAATCAAAGAGGTGCTGTATCACTGAGGTGGAAATTATACATAACCATTTCTTTTTAGCCTTTAGAGTCTGTTCTGTAATCTTATATTGGACTACTTGCAGGTATGTAGGAAAACAGTGTTCATTTGAGCATTTCAAAGCAAGATTAGGCAGAGGTGTGAAGCATTGCCAAAAACTAGATCAGGTCTCCTGACAACTTTCAAACAGCAACACTGAATGAACGATAAAAGGGGAGCAAAAGATGAACTGAAAGAGAGGAGGAAGGAAATGCAAAGACAGTGAAAGAATAAGAGCTTCAATGTGACATGAACACCTCGTGTGTACCTCTTCTGCTGGTGCTCCCCTGGTCCATTTCAGTCTTTGTTCTCTGCATCTGTGTTATATTTCTGTTCCCGTTTTCTGGCTGCCCTTTCTAATTAACGCTGATAGCATCTGACAAATGGAGTTTCAGCTTTGGGTGGCTATTTACAGAAACAGACACTCACATCATATTGCGATAGAGACCTGCCCCTGGACTTGACGGTGTATAATCGATAGTTAGACGTGTGCACCAAAAAGGTACAAGGATTTACTCATGAACTTTGACCCTGTATTGTGTGTATTATTAAAAAAAAAAGGAGGGGCTCATTTTTCATGTCAAATACGTAGCAAAGCAAACATCCTTGTACTCTACAGTGTGATACACTGCTGAGCAGGGCTCTTGGTGTCTTTGTTTGATGTTAAAGCTGGCGAATACGCACGAAAACCAGCAGTTATGAAAAAAAAAAAAAATCCAAAGGAGGATTTTAGTATAGTTGAGCATGCCATGAGAAACTGCCACCCTGCCCTTTTGTTTATCTCCCTTCAGCACAAAGTGAGCAGCAGCACAGCATGTGTACCCTCCTCAGGTTACCTCCCTTCAGAAGATCCCGGTCTAAGTAGGAAAGGAAATAAATAAATTAGAGGTCAGTGATGGCATCTGGCTCGGCCGATCCGCTCTGTGCATGTTTGTGTTGGGTAGTTTTTCCAGCGAGCTGATGGCCCAAAGAGGAGAGAAAAAGAAAAAGAGAGAGAGAGGGTGAACACATCTGTAGGTGTACAAAGATGATTCACTGGAGAGCAGAAAATGCTGTAATGCAAAATCACACACACCAGCAACTGTTGTGGGAGTGACTTAAACATTTTCTATAATTTGTTTCTCTCCTTAAGTAGTAGAAAGCGAAAGCTGGATATGATGTGCACTTCATGAAATTCAAGTTTAGTGTTAACCTGCACGAAATAAAAGATAAAACGGTGCATTCCACAGTTTTTAGGCAGGAAGCTTTATCCGGAAGGTTATTAGGGGTGGGACGATATGCTTTGGTCACGATTCGATTGTATCCCGATTCTAAGGTGCCGATTCGATTTGTATCACGATTCTTGATAATTGCAATTCTACAAGTATTGCGATTCGATATAATCAGTAATTGTAATTTTCTTCCTCCTTAAAAAACAAACAAGTTGAATCATACACTCCTAGAATGAATGTCGTTCCCATAAACGATGCACATTGAGTTGCCTGTGGTATGAAATGCGCTATATAAATAAAAATTGATTGATTGATTGATTGATTGGTCAGTCAATCCAGCAGCTGACATTTATTTCAACTGAGACAAAAAGAGGTACTTAACATGTACAGCATTTTTTTACAGTTACAAAATGAATTGAAATGTCCACACAGTACAAATGTGGGCTAGTTTTAACATAACTTAATGTAATGAATTGATGAAGTTTTTCTGGACACGGATATGACGTAATATAATCGATTCTGGGGAGAAAAATCGATTTTTAAAATCATCCCATTAAAAATCGCGATATGTACATGAATCAATTTTTTTGCCCACCCCTAAAGGTTATGCTACAAAATCTCGATCTTAGCTTTGAAAACAAAGACAACAGAAGACAGTATGGGCTCTTTTGAAGAAGAAAAAAACAATCCAATTGCACTATGGGAAATGTAGGATCCAGTGTCTTTAGAGCTTGACCTACCTCCTAAAACATGCAATTCTCAGTCTGGATAATCAAGAACAAGCGGCAACCGTTTCAGTGTTTTTCAGCTTTTTTTTTTTTTTTCCCACTCCTTTTCCTATCGGTTTGTATACTTTGCAGCACACTGCGAGTGAGGAAAAAAAAAAAATAGAAATCACAGTCTTCTTTAACACTTGGTTATTACTTGAAAAACAAACAGGAGCAGTTGAGAAAAGTAAGAACAAACAGTAGAAAACAGATGGTTGGTCCAGGGAGGAGACAGGAGGATGCAAATAAACCTAAAATCTAAAAATAAATCCGATAAGGGAAGATTCGATTATGACAAGAGCGAAGAGGTTAGGCTACAGAGCTGACAATAAACTCAGAAACGAACAAAACGACTTAAAAGTGAAAGCGAGGCAGGCGAGAAAAAGACAGTTTGAGCACCAAGGGAGTAAAGCAGGCGTCATAGTTGACAAGGTTATCTGGCAGCGTGTCTGCCAACAGTTCTCTGTGTGGAAGGACGGCATGTTAAAATGTCAACAAGCCCGGGGGCGGTGAGGATGTGCTCTGAATTAGATATGCAGTCAAGAGATATGAGACAGACAGACTAAGGTAGGGCAGCGGGGTCACTGACATCATTAATTCAGCAGCATATGCAGAAACTGCTCAGTCACGAGGAGGAATCAATACAGACTCCAATACAAGTAACAGGTGATGTGGTAGTTTTGTCAATATGGAGATAGATCATTTTTGATCAACTTTTTCAGTGCGTCTGTTCATGGTAAGCATTGCCTGAAAATTATGCTCATCCCTTGTGCCATGTCTGCATTGTTAGCTTATTCTTCTACTATAATAACTAATAAATAAAATATAGTCTAGACTTTCGAGACCTTTAGTGTTTCTAAAGTGACTGCTCAAGGTGCTTTGCAGTTCAGGCCACACATTTATGCAGCCTTTATTTTTTATCTCTCTCTCTCTCTCTCTCACACACACACACACACTCCTACACTAGTGTCACATAATTGTAGACTTCAGTACCGTGCTCAGGGAGACTTTGACATTTGAACTGTCAAAGCAGATAATCGAACTGCGTACTTTCAATTGCCGCTCTTCTTCCTGAGCCACTGTCACAAAACATTAACTCACAGTTTCCTCTACCTGTGTAGCAGGAACATAGTTTGTGTTTTTGTGGGCCCTCACCATCTCAGCTGATAGTTTAAGGTTCTCTTGCACAACCCTCTGGATTTTCTTGCTTACTGCAACCAAACACTCAACAACAATCATGATGATAGACGATCAAACGTTGCAGCTGCATGTTCATATATCATCTTATTGCAGGGACTCGGAGCAGCTGTAAGGCAGGCAAATTAAATAATAGTAGCTTTGAAAATATTACTTTTCAAAAAGCCAAAAGTGAAATTCAATTTTGAATAAAACTCGAGTGGGTGAACTTGACCATTTCCTGTGCTCTGTTATGACGGACTACCCAGGCATGAATATGTATTTTTATTTATCTTTTCAAACACTGAGTTCTTATGTAAGAGGAATAGTCCTATCGTCTGTATGTGCCTCACGAGGGGCCTCTTTATCAGCAGAGTCAGGAGGAGACAGATAACCACTGTGGGTCACGTTTAATAAGATGCCCAGAGTGTACACTCTGCAACAGTGGCCTCTTTTTCTGTAAGAGGAAGGTGTTCCAGAGCAGAAATAACCAAAAGATTAGACATGCAGTGACCGTTTTCCTCCAAACTCATGTCATGCTGCAGAGACACATTCTGATTAGTGCGAGACTGTGTGCGTTACATCTGCATGGAGTGACTTCATGGTGTGAAGTGGAAAAACAAAGCAACCAATGGGTGTGGGATAACTACAACAACAACAACAAAAAAAAAAATTAATCAAGATTATTGTGAAATATTCAGCTCTTTAATTCAGAAATATAATAAACACAACAAACACCAAACTAGAAGTGGAACTTGATTCAATACAGTTAACTTACCATAAAATGACATATTAGGTATTCAACCGCTCAGTGGGCTATAAATATTGAAACTCTGTCCTTTTGTTCACAATCACAAACAACTTAAAATAAGATTCTGAAGTCATTCGTTGAAGTACATTCCAAGTACGCTACTTTTTTTTAAAAAGAATATCTACATGACGCAGCAGAGCGAGAGGGTTCAGAAAGATCCACAAGTAGAAGCCTAAAAATGTCCAATAGCTTACTCCTCTGCCTTCTTTTCTCTCCTTCGATGGACGCACAAGCTGCATTCATGTCAGACTACATTACAAACCAAATACTGCATTGGATGAGTAAGGCTTGCGGCAAATATAATCCAAGCAGGATCAACATTTGGGATCATTTTATTGATTACTTTGATCTCATGTGTTATCCCAAGGTAACAGCACAGATGGGCTCATAGATTGCTTTACTACATGCGAGCTGTATGATTAAAAAAAACAAACAAAAAAAAAAAAACATGTTTAACACCGGAAATTTAGACAGAATCTAAAAATTGAAAGTCGTGCCCCTATTTAAAAAAAAAAAAAAAAAAAAGAAACATCAAGACAGGGATACAGTTATATTGATTACCTCTGTGGATTAATGCGTTCATATGGTCACCTTTAGACTATGATAAGATTTGCAGCGTCATGATTCAAACAAACCTTTGATTCTTTACAACAGATGGATACTGCTATACAATGCAGGGTAAGCGAACCCCAACGGAGCTAAATGAGGAGGTGGTTGCAGGAGGCGCTTCAGGCATAGAGAGGCTGGTAGCCGCTCCTCCGGCTGCCAGATCTACAGGTTATCACACAGACGCTCAGCATTCCAAAGAACTGCAACAGGAAATACAAAGATCAGACACAAGCTCCAAGTGTGCTTTTTCAGCTTGTACATGTCACGTAAACAGATCACCTCTGGAGTTTCAATGTAGTGGGTATAAGAAACTCTAAATACTCTTTGAGTGAGTCAGGCTAGATTTACAGAGTAGGCCACAGGCTAATCAGGAGAACATTCCAATGGAATTTTCTCTGCCTTGCCAGGTCATCCCAGTTTAGCCGTCTTAGAAACGCTTCTTTGAAATGCATGATTGAATCAGTAGAATGAGTAAATGCTGAGATGACAGAAAGGATGCCACACTGACCCTTTTTGTTGTTTTTTTAAGTACTGTCAATGTTCACGAGTGGATTTCATAACAAATGTAATTCTGCAGTACTTGAATATGAATTCCACGAAAACAAGTTGACATAGCACAACATCAGGTTTAGAAATCGAACATCATGTCTCCGAGAGTACCATACGGAGCCTTTGATTTCTGCTATAAGATACACAGTGGGTTTTAGAACTTCCTGCAGATGAACTCTCATTTATCTGCTACACTGTAGTTTACCTTGATGATGGCAAAACCAAGAATGACCAGCATGGCATAAGTCATCACATCCATTAGAAGGCGCTCCAGCTTGGGCTGACAACCCTGTAATACAAAAAAAAAAAAAAAAAAAAAAAAAAAGGAAAAAAAGTGAGATCTTGTCAGAGGTGTGCATCTCAAATTGATCACTCATTCAGGTTTCCTCATAACTGGGAGACTTTGTGGTTTCATTTTTTTTTTTACATTACTTAGCCCAAAATAATGGAAGTTTCAATGAATGCTCCAAATTGCAGTTAAAAGCACTTAAAAAACAATATCAAATGAAGAGCTCACACTCCTGAGCATAGCAAGGACTTATGTTGAAAAGGCAACAGGCTTCAGTATGATTTACCTCCACATTAAGCAGGTTTGGTTGATCCATCCGGCCAGTGCACTGTGCAGAAGTGTCGTTTTTACAGCACGACTGAGGCACGGTGTTGTTGTGGCTACTGTACCAGGAAGTGTTGGTCCAGGTGGTGTAATTGTAAACACCACAGCACTTTAACTGAACAGATAAAGGAGAAGGTTACTGTGAATAGTTCCATGAGGAGAAGTTGAACCGATCTTTAAAAAAAAAGGCAGAAAGTTAAATATGAAACATTGCTTTTTAACGTAACTGAATTATTTTTGTGTGTTCAATTTGTAAGTTAAAGATGCGGAATGGCAGATGCAAACATCACGACGCCTGCTAATCTTGTGGGTGAGGGCACTACACAACAGAATATTACTGGTCAGGATATTTAACCCCTTTGGGTGACATAACAAGGTGAACTTCATCTGAAACAATGTACTAAAATTACACTCAAAATGCTCTGTAAAATGAAATGTTAGGATTTTCAAATGCGTTTCATAAATTAGATAGCCAGTTTGAATAAAAAAAAAAATAAAAAAAATAAAAATAAAAATCTAACCATCTAACAGATGATGTTAAAACTGAACTTTTGTTAGGAATGAGCAAAAATGTGTTTGTGCATCAGGATGAACTGATCATGGTTTGGGTTTGTGTTGAGGCCAGTGGCATGAGGAATATTTTGCAGGGAGAGGGAAAATTGGATTCAGATCGATATCCGCTATTTCTGTTAGCAAACATCTTACTGTCTGCATAAACACTGAAGATGAAAAGAGGGGTTTCTGCAGCACGATCGGAATCCTCACCACACCTCAAAATACTAAACAGCACCTCAAG
The DNA here is from genome assembly GCF_027942865.1 of Odontesthes bonariensis. Lineage (NCBI taxonomy): Eukaryota > Metazoa > Chordata > Actinopteri > Atheriniformes > Atherinopsidae > Odontesthes > Odontesthes bonariensis. The sequence continues at coordinate 19,231,258 of NC_134511.1, forward strand.
AGGAGCAAGCTGGTAGCATTAGAATGGCTACTTCAATCCTCAGACTTAATCATCGTCAAAGATCTGAGGAGCAGGGCGTGTGAAACAGCCCAAGATTCTCAAAGGACAGAGGAAAAGTGGGTGATACCGCACCCCCCCACCAGATGGGTACAGAAAGCCTTTAATGTTCTGCCTCTCCCACACTGACACCTGGCTACTGACAGACACAAAAGAGTACATGCGGAACATTCTGTTTCAGTTGGAACTGAAGAGTAAACTGAAAGAACAAGAGGAGGAAATGCAACCATGTCAGTGAAAGAGAGTGCAAACAAAGCAGAGGATGTTGAGGTGTGTGAAAGTAGAACTGAGAATAAAAACTATTCATGCACAGCAGAATATAAACACACACCTGAGTCTGCAGCAAGTCTACAGCTTTGGTCTCAGCATCCTGTCCATCATACTTTGAGAAGACGTCATTCATAGAGCGTTCCAGGCTCCCATTTATCTGCACAGACGCAAGGACATAAAATACAGGCTGGCACTTCAATAACAGGCACACAGAGAGTATATTAACACATAATCCTACAAAATATAGGTTTGAATGTTAGCGCTGTTCAGAATATTCGTCTGTGACTCACCTTGCTTTGGAAGATGAAGCTAAATACCAAAGCAGCCACTTCAGCTGCAAAGACGACCATGATAATCAGAAAGAACTGCAAAAAAAAAAAAGAAAAAAAAAAAAAGAGAATGAGAATGAGAATGAGAAGTTCAATGCGAAAGGTCATAAAAAAGTAAGAGGAAGTTACTAACAAACTAAAGCTTTTGGGAAAGGGAGAGCTAGGAGTGGGGATGAAGCATTTTCACCTTCAGAGCAGAAATCATATTCTCCTCCTCTCATCTACACACAACAACAAATATGCTTACGAGGCTCAGGCCAACTTTGGACTCGCGAAGTGTTGCGCAGCATCCCATCAGACCGATAATGAACATCACCACACTGATGCCGATGATGATGGCTGCTGGGATCAGCGTGTGCTTGTCCTGAATGAAACTTTCAAAGGTGTCATAGCTCTGGATGACATAGGCACCGACGTAGGCCAATGCTGCTCCAGCCGCCTGCAGGGAAGAGAGAACATGGCTTTCATGATCAAACACCCGTAATGTCAAATTCTACCGCCTCCCTCCAAGAGACCAAGTTTGCTCTGACAGGTCAAATGTGGAGGATTCGGCAGCTCACGAGCTCTGCTCTTTTTTTTTTTTTTTAACTGCTGGCGCATGAGCTGGCCAGAGGTGGTGAGAAGCAGTCAGAGAAGGGGCACATCTCGTATCGTTCTGTCAGAGCAATCAAGGTCTTATTCTCTCATTAATCATTTATGACATAAATGTGCAACAAAGAAAAAACAAAACACATACCAGCAGTCATCTGCTTGTTAATGCACAGCCTTAGCTGATTCAGTGGCTTTATACATCCATTAAGACAAAAATCACTATTTGGCATCAACACAACGCATCCAACCACATAATCAAGGTGGGCGTAGAACTTCCTGCAGATGAACGGGGCATAAGGTGGACGCAGTGGCCGATACGACCATTTAAACGGTGTGCAGGCTCCATTACTTTGTGTACCGTTTGCTTGCAATAGCATGGTAATTGTGGCGTGCCAAACCAGCCACGGAGCAAATATACGACACACTCAGGAGGGTTGCATGCATGCGCTGTTGAGTCTGTCTAGGGTAACAGTTTAACTTGGCATCCGGACCTCCATCCTTGTCCTAGTCTACATTTGTGGGAGCAGAGTCTATTCATTGATTAAGGAGACACTATGTAATAAATTAAGTCATTTATTAGCTCAAATCAACATATTCATTCATAAATTAGTCCTCATGGGTGTAAAATTATCTCTGTCAAAAATCTCAATTATTTACTGAGTGAAGAATAACTTGTCTGTATCTACATAGAGCGGGCAAGCTCTATAGAGGCCGCCATGTCCTTCCGGTCTATGAAAAACAAGGAAGTGCCGAGAGGGACATAAAGTACTAATTGCGTTTTCCCCAACGCCAGGCCTGCAAGCGGAAATGACGTCATTTTGACGTCACGTCCGCCGAATGGCTTATTACTGGTAATGGTAAATAGATTTTATCTCGTAAATGATCCCACTAATAATGCATTGATTGTTACCAAACTTCTGCCATGGTACACATAGGCTCTTAGCTCACAAAACAAGGCATTAGAAAGTTTGTAAATTTATTTAAAAGAACACTTTCTAGATAGCAACTACACACTGCTGCTAACGCTAATGCTGCGTCGACGTCACTTCCAGTAACTCCCGGATGCAATGACTAATTGCATTGTGTGCACACCAAAGGCTATGTCAACTTCTGTTATCTGACATGTTATCTGTCATCTGTATTTATAGTGTTATTGTATGTGTGTTATGTAATCCTTTGCACTGTGTGTCTTGATGTCTTTTTGTTTGTATGGACCTTGAGTCTGAAGCTATAGCTTCTTGAATCTTGACACATACCGCCTGTCGTAGTTCAAGAAGTTGCAACGCACATTTGAAAACGCGAGGCGCTAGAGAGCAAATTCATTCAACTTTGCAAAATAAAATTGCACCACTAGATGGGGGAAGAAATTACATAGGGTCCCTTTAAAGTATGTTCGACACTCCAATCACTGAAATCACTGCACTCCGAGTGCTTTAGTTTGGTTTTGAGAAAGTCGATTCCAGGAGGTTTGGGTCAGACCGACATATTCACGTACATCTTAATGTCCGGTTTCGGTTGGACCAACGCTTTTCCTGTCTGGGAGTTTCCTGTTAATTACATCACTTAGCACGTTTATTTATGTGACTTAGCCATTTACCTTGACCCTCGTCCTTGTCCCAGTGCACTCTGGGAGAAATGATTAACACTACTGTACATCATAAGCAGGTTTAAACGTAAGAGAGAAGAAAAGCCTGACAGATCAGGAGAGAATGACTCCCTCGACATGGACTCTGGACTTTGTAACTTGACAGACTGTTTACGTGCACACACAGCTATATAACGCAGTGAGGGGAAATAGGGAAAAACACAGAAAGGCCACTATGACCTATATATATATATATATATATATATATATATAAAAAAAAAAACTTATCATTGATAAAAACAAGTGGTGTAATCTTTCTGTCAAGACAGATATTCCGTGAAAAACAACCCCAAAAAAGGATCGACCTGGAACGAGACTGAGTAAAGTGTATCAACATTATCCGCTGACAGCTTAAGTGCAGAAGTTCACATTCTGCAGTGAATGTCTGAATTGGAACCATTTCTGCTCAGATTCGCAGGTTTATACATTTGAATGTTCACGACAGAATCTTAATCTGTGCGATAATTTTCTGCATTTTTTTTTTCCCCACCTTCGATTCAAGGAGATTGATGCAAAAATCTCAGCTGCTGGGTCTTTGTTCTGTCAATATGAGATTACACAACAACAGAAAACAAACTTTACTCCAACTGTTTGTCGAGCAGTCTTGAATGTTAGGATGATTAGCAAAGCCTATAAAGTGGGAAGTTGACCGTTGAAAATCACAGAACAATTCGCTCCCACTCTATTGTCTGATGTGATCCCATGTGATTGCCACAGGGTGTGGGGGAAGATTAAGTCACACCTTCATCATGACTTAATTCTATCAGTCATTACTCAGTAGTGACATCAGCAATCATAAGACTGCACGCCTCGGAGCCAATTGAGTGCATACAAAGTGCAATTTTATGGATGATGTTTGCATGTCGCTGTTAAATAACAGCTAAGCTAATTCTGTTTTCTGTTTAATGTAGTCAAAATGGCCAAACCTAAACTTTACAAACAGGAACAACTGTTGGGAAAACAATGCCTGCCAAGTATTTATCACGTCATCAGCACCACTGATTTCCCTCTGACCTTTGAACCTCAGAGTTTAGGACTCGATTTAAACCGCAGCCTGTGATAAAAAAAATAAATAAATAAATAAAAAAAGACTACCAGTAAGGGGAGGGAAGCAAAATTAGCCCAGAAACCCCCCATCTGTGGATCCTGTTGATCAGCATCATTTTCACTATCACTTCCCCTGTAACAGTTGAGTTTGTTCATATGTAGGGATGTGTGTTATATGCGGCCTAACAATAATTCATGCAGCAGTTCGGCCGCATGACTCACTGTTCTAATCACTCAACAGTCACGGGATCCCTGTGGGGTGGTTCACCCCTAATCTTTCCAGAAAATCTCATCTTGTGCCTAAGAAGCTGCACAAAGAGGCTTACACAACGTATAGTGTTCAGACACGGTGCCACCTCTCTGGAATGTGACAAAACCTCTGAGGTCGTGCTTCTCGATCTGTGGGGATAGTCGAGCGTTTAGCAAGCGCTGTGCCTCCGACAGTGTTCCAGATATGGACATTTGGGAAGTTGTGCACACTGGGAAAGAAAGCAACCGCAACGTTTCTGCTCATGTGCTACCAAGCGTTCCGAGCAAAATCGGAACTCCCCTTAAAATCATCCGATTTATTAAGAAAACAAACAGATACAGGAGTGATAAACTCATTCATGTTGCACATTACGGCAGCACGTTTACACGAAAGGAAAACTTTTAACTGTTGGGTGGGCGGGTAATTCAATAAACTTTAAACAAACTTTCATGAGTTTGTACGACGTTGCATAATATGTCGCAGACTGGTTGGAAATTTTAAGCCAATGATGACTTTTTATTCTGAACAATTGCCAGCACATGCTGACTCTGCTCAGATGAGTGAGACGTTTGCTGAAAATGTGCGGAGCCTTTCTATATATAACTAGTAACACTGCTTGACGTTAAAAAAAATAATAATAACAAAAAATGATAATAAAGATACAACAATGATGGGGATGAAGATGAGAAAAAAAATAAAACAATAAAGCAACTGCCTGAAGGAGAGAAACTGGAATGTAGAGACATCCGTGTGTGATTTCTAAAGAATGTAACAATCTAACTTACATTAATTTGGCACTCTTGGTCTGATAAATCAGTGGAAGAAAAGACGATGAACCTACATTTGGCTGACCTTTCATTTGTCATTTGCTTTTATATATCAAGTGATACATTGTGAAATGTTATGCTCTAATGTAACGTCTCTAACACTGCTGGAAGAACAAGCAGCTATTGATCGTGAATTGTCGTGGAGGGCATCGAATACAAGAAAAAGCTAAGACAGCAAAATTGCCCCAGCACGGATCCATTTGCACAACTTAGATCTGGCCTCGGCAAGTGGGTGACGGTGAGAGGCATTAGACTTGGAAGAGACAAAAAAAAAAAAAGGGGGAAAAAAGGAAGTTCAAATCGAATCACCACACACGGATGTTTCTTCCCTTACCAATGTTTACACAGACGGCCCGTTCTAACACACAGTAATGTGATCAGGGGCCCATCCGTCACAGACAGACAGAGTTCAGTCCCTTGAAAACCCATTTTCTTATAAAGAAAGGAAGGTCAGACACAGTCAGAGTTCAAGCAGGTTGACTGGCAACGTTACAGGGTTTGTTGGCCAAATTTCTACTGATTTTGACTAGGATTTATAAAAAAATAAGTAAAAATAAATAAAAAACTAGTATGTCTGTATGAAATATACCAGGGCAGAGTAAAAGGAAAGGAATGATCAGATCAATGCTGCGACTGCGCTGGCCAGAAAACTGGGGCAGGCCACATGGACGTTTATCGAGTCACAACTTTGATTTGCATGGTGGTCTTATGCCTCAAACAGGCACGGACAGCTAAATATGAACTGTTGGCGAGCATTTAGAGAACAAAAAACAAGTAGGCCACTGTAGCGAGGGCACCAGCCACGCTTCGTGTGCCCCTTCACCTTCTCAAAATGCCCGAATTCAAATCTCTGCAGGTTATAAAAAAACAACGCAGCGACTTACCCAGAATATCAAGCTGAGGAAGAGAAGGATGGTTTTAGACGTGAGGATCCCGCAGTCCATGTTGTCGGACGGAGCAGAGGAGATTGAGAAGAAAGTGTAGAGCTGCCGCGGTCCTGGTTTTATCACGCAGAGCGCCGAGCTTCTGCCGCCTGCTCAGTCACAAGTTTTCTCCGTCTGTCCGTTTGACTGCGTCCTGTGGTCACATGGTCACATGCTTTGAGGAAGGGTGAGCAAATTAACAGAACAGGTTCCCCCAGCTCCTCCACCACCACCACCCTCTGCTGCTGGGAGGCAACCTCACAGACTTCAGGCTAATTCCGAGCATTTTTCCTCTTCTTCATAAGCAGCTTAACAAGCTCTGGACATTTTCTTTACCGTCTGCTGCTAAGAACACATATTCTCTCAAGATTCTGTTGTTGTTTTATTTGTATTTTTTATTTTTCTTTAATGTTTCAGAAAATGTTTGAGATTTACAGTCAGGGGTGTAGGAGTTGTCTTTTTTTCTCTTCCACACTAACCGTTATATCAGTTAGTCATGCTTCTGTGGAGAGACTGACTTAAAATAACTGAATGAAGAACAGCTGATTGGGTTAGCCACAATTAGGAATGCGTCTCCTTTTGTTTTTTAAACCAGAAAAATCGATCTCTCTGAAATGTTCTTCCTCTTAACATTTCATTTTTTTATTATTACTAATATGCGGAATGAGAATGGGAGTCCTCTCATCTGCTGAAGTGAATTTGCATCTGAGTGGTGCTAGCAGACATGCTGAAAAACACTGTCTGACATATTTAACTCACCCACCCTTAAAGTTTGAGGAAGCACAGCTTTCAGCTGCACTTTTTTTTTTTTTTTACACAGCTGAAAAACTGGGGAGATGGCCCAGGCTTAGCAAACCAAAACTGCATAGCAACCGGGAGGAGTCACTCAGATTGCTAAATGCCTCAGTTTCATGGAAAAACACTTGGGAACGTGTGTACTGAACACAGAGAGTTACAGCAGACGGGAAAAGAAATTAAGCAACACTGAATACAGTAACTCATATAACCTCACGAAGCCACACAGCCGCCGTGAAACACGTGCTGTAGTTGCTTATGAAACTTGGACAATCATTCAGAAGAATTATGAGCCGTTTCAAACATCATCATTTCCGGGATATCTTGGGTGAACACCACTCAAGTGGGTGGGGGAGACTTCTGAGTTGACCTTTCCACAACATGGGCTTTCTTCTTTTCCAGTCATTCTGTTGTTGTTTACTGAATACTTTGAGTTGCTTTTTTTTGTTGTTGTTGTTGTTGCCACACGTGACTTCTCCTCAGATCATGGACTGCTGCCCTGACGTTTTCCTGTGAGTTTCATGGTACACTTTGAAATTCACCGTTTCGTCAATCTTGGTCCTGAGCAACCAAAGTGCTCCACAGCGGGGAGGTTGTTTTGGTGTTGGAGGGCAGTTCACTTTGTATTGCAAACATTGTGCACGTTTCCCAAAAAAAAAAAGTTCAACTGCTGTGTCAGCAGAACATTCTCTCTGAACTATTGTCTCAGAACAAAACACTGAAAGGAGCCGACTCTGTCAGTAACTTTTGCAGAAATCAGAATCAGAAAGCTTTATTGTCATTGCATGTTCCACATACGACGGCATTACGTTGACATTCATATATATTTACACTCCCTGCCTCCCTCTTTCCCTCCACAAACCCACCCATATATTACACAGTTACATAAATTTAACTTAACACTGAACTTAAATGCTGTATTCCCAGACACATGCATGCTCCTTCCCTTGGAGGTGAAATGGTCCTCGATCTTCTCCTTGTCGGTCAGTTTGGCTGATTTAATGCCCTGCTTAAGGTTGTAGCCCTCATAACGTCCACGCCTTGTAGCGGTGTGAGGGCTTGCGTGTCTCAATGACCCCAAGAGCTATGCCAGCGGGAGTGCCTCAATGCTTAGCACCCCCGGCAGGGTCACCCATGCTGGACAGGTCAAAGGGTAGAGGCCAGACAAAATGTGGACCACCTCACCCCGGAGGTAAAAAGGGTTAGCGTAGGGCCAACTACCCTATCTAGAAAAATACATAAGTTACAGAAGCACCGATGATAAGAATCCAAGAAACACAAGTCATGGGAAAGGAAGGGCCTCCAAACAGGAGGCTTATGACGCAGGGCAGTGAAAGCCGAAAGGAAGCTGCAAGGCCGACTCCCCTTCTGACACCCAAGACAACCATAAAGATAGGTACATGGAATGTTAGAACAATGTACGAAACTGGGAGATCAGCACAAGTAGCAAAGGAAATGAGGGAGTACAAAGTCTCTCTACTAGGGCTGAGTGAAACAAGATGGCTACAGGCAGGAAAGATTAGGCTAGCAACAGGAGAGATGCTACTGTATTCTGGTCACACAGAAGATGGAGCACACCACTCAGAAGGAGTCGCCCTGATGCTGGCAAAGGAAGCACAGAGGGCGCTCATTGGCTGGGAGCCGGTCAGCTCACGCATCATAACGGCCAAGTTTGCTACAAAGAAAAGCAACATCAATCTGAATGTTATACAGTGCTATGCTCCTACAAATGACACGGAAGAGGAGAAGAAGGATGCTTTCTACCAGCGACTTCAAGCTGTGTTGGACAAAAGTAGAAACAAGGACATCACTTTACTTATGGGCGACCTCAATGCCAAGATAGGGTCAGATAACACAGGCCATGAAGAGGTAATGGGAACACAAGGGCTAGGTAAGATGAACGAGAATGGGGAAAGATTTGCAGATCTGTGTTCGCTCAATCAACTGGTGATAGGAGGCAGCATCTTTATGCACAAACGAATCCACAAAGCGACATGGAGATCACCCGACCACTTCACAGAAAACCAGATCGACCACATGTGTATCAACCGGAAGTTCCGACGACTGTGGAGTGATGTAAGGGTGATGAGGGGGGCAGATGTGTCATCAGACCACCACCTTATTGTGACGTCAGCACGGCTGAGGCTGAAGAAATACTCCACAAACACCAATACACGTAAAAGATTCAATGTAGGCCTGCTCAAGGATAAGGACTTCCAGACAGCATTCAAACTCAGCATTTCGAACAGGTTTCAGCCACTGCAGGAACTCTTTAAAGAGGAGGATATAGATATTGAGAACCAGTGGCAACAGGCCAAAAAGGGCTGTCTGGACACATGTGAGGAGGTCTTGGGCAAGATGAAACAACATCACAAGGAGTGGATGACCTTCCACACTATGAAGAAGCTAGAAAGGAGGAAACAAAAGAAAGAGGTATTGAACACAAGCCGGACAAGAGCAGAGAAGGCAAGGGCACAGGAGGCCTACACAGCAGCAGACAAGGAAGTTAGAAAGAGCATCAAAAAGGACAAAAGAGACCACTTTGAGGACCTAGCCAAGCAGGCAGAGGAAGCTGCAGGGAAGGGAAACCTGAGGGAGCTCTACCTGACGACAAGAAAGCTAGCAGGTAAATTCCAACAAGTAGAGAAACCAGTTAAGGGCAACCCACTTACAAGAACAGAACAGCAACTTAGAAGATGGGCAGAACACTTTAATGAGCTATTAAACAGACCAGCCCCAGAGGCACCTCCAGATATACCACCTGCAAATACAGAGCTACCTATCAACACTGGAAAACCTACAAAGGTAGAGATCAAGAAGGCCATCATGTCTCTAAAGAACGGGAAGTCAGCAGGACCAGATGAAGTACCAGCAGAGGCCCTCAAGGCGGACATAGTGAGCTCAGTCAACATGCTGCACAGCCTTTTCAGTAGGATTTGGGAAGAGGAGCAGGTTCCCCTGGAGTGGAGGGAGGGCATACTCGTTAAACTACCGAAGAAGGGGGATCTTGGTAATTGTAACAACTACAGAGGGATTATGCTACTGTCAACAGCAGGGAAAGTTTTCAACAGAATTGTCCTAGAGAGAATTAGGGATGTAGTGGATGTCAAGCTGCGAGATGAACAGGCAGGTTTCCGGAAGAACAGGTCCTGTGCTGACCAGATTGCCACCCTACGCATCATAATAGAACAGTCACTGGAATTGAACTCTCCTCTCTACATCAATTTCATAGACTACGAGAAGGCCTTTGATAGCATAGATAGAGACACCTTGTGGAAGTTGCTGCAGGACTACGGGATACCAGAGAAGTTTGTATCTCTAATCCGGAACACATATAAGGACATGAAATGCAGAGTAGCCCATGCAGGACAGCTAACAGAGAGCTTTAATGTGAAGACAGGAGTACGTCAGGGATGTTTACTGTCGCCATTTCTTTTCATACTGGTTATTGACTGGATTATGAGGACTACTACTAGAGGAGGGAGAAATGGGATCCAGTGGACACTTTGGACACAGCTGGAGGATTTAGATTTTGCCGACGACCTGGCACTCCTCTCATACAACCACAAACAAATGCAAGATAAAACAGCCCATCTGGACAGAACATCAAGCAGTACAGGACTCAAGATCAGCAAAAAGAAGACTGAACTCATGAAGATTAACATTACAAACAGCACACCAGTCACAATTGGAGGGGAAGAGGTGAAGGAGACAGAGTCCTTTGTGTACTTGGGAAGTGTGGTTGACCGGCAGGGGGGCACGGATAGGGATGTAACAGCCAGGATAGGGAAAGCAAGAGCAGCCTTCATCATGCTTAGGAACGTCTGGGCCTCCAGAGTGATTCGCATAGCCACCAAACTCCGGATCTTCAACTCCAATGTCAAGTCAGTATTGCTCTACGGATCCGAGACATGGAGAACCACAAAAGCAACACAACACAGGATACAAACATTTATAAACACTTGTCTGAGAAGGATCTTTAAGATTAAGTGGTCAGACAAGATCAGCAACCTGGAGCTGTGGGATAGAGCAGGACAAAACCCGGTGGGAAGCCAGATCCTCAAGAGAAAATGGTCTTGGATAGGGCACACCCTTAGGAAGACACCATCCAGCATCACAAACCAGGCTCTAACCTGGAATCCACAGGGTAAACGAAGGAGAGGAAGGCCAAAAAACAGCTGGAGAAGAGACACGGAGGAGGAGATGAGGAGCATAGGCAACAGCTGGCAAGACCTAAGGAAGAAGGCCCAGAGACGAGTGCAGTGGAGGACAATCATCGGTGGCCTATGCTCAGGCATGAGTAATGGGCCTAAGTAAGTAAGTAAGTTAAGGTTGTGTCTGCCAGCGCTGTACAGATCTTTGTTGCCAGATTTGTGGGTTTCTAAGTTTGTGGTCCCGCTCCTTCAGAAGACACTGAACCTCCTGATTATCCATAGTTTCCTATTCAGAAAGACAAGGATGTGCTTGTTGATGGTGACACAGTCCACACAGTATCTGATGTAAAAGAGTACTGCTGTTGTGTACTCTCCCAACTCCTGATTATAAGATAGACTTCAATCTGTGCTCCGAAGGCAGTCCTGCAGTTGTAAGTCTCGACCCTCTGGACAAATTTTTAATAACTATAATAATGAGAAGAAGAATGGGGGCCCCATGCCTTTGTTTATTGGGAGGACACCTCTGTAAGCCATATTTTGGCTCCCAGCCTGTGCTGAGATGATTTAAGAATAGTTTGTCTATCCACCCATCCATTTTTCATAGCCACATAATCCAATTCAGGGTTACGAGAGCGCGGTATACCTTGGAATGGTCGCCAGTCCACGCAGGATCGTCACAGAGACAAACGAGACAAGCGTCCTCGCATGCTGACACTCACTTCAAAGGCCAATTTAGAATCGCCAGTTAAACTAACATGCATATTTTTGGACTGTGGGAGGAAGCCAAAGTAGCTGGAGAGAACCCATGCATGCAAAGGGAGAGCAAGCAAAGTCCACATAGAAAGGCCCCAGATTAGAGAAGTTTCTGTGTGTAAAAAGTGTTAAAAGATGTAGTTATATGATGTTTATTAGCAGTTTTTCTGTCTATTTGGTTCACATGATATCTGTTGCACATGCAGCACTGTTGTACCTCGGTCTGTGGACATTGTTATCAGCTCGTATTGCTATTAGCTACTTGCTGAACCGGAACCTGATCGCATCAGTTATCGTGCATTTGCCAGCTCCAACATCTGACTTCCAAGTTAAGTAGCTCACATGAACTCATAAATCACTTTGGTGGTTGAGTAAGAATTCTGACATGACTGACATTTCTATGCTGATTAGTTCGGTGTTCGTACTTGTAGACTTGCTATGGAGCTGACGATGAGAGTTTGATGCTTTTTACTGTCAGTGCAGATAGCACGTGTGTATTCAATCCTGTGAAAAGGTCTTTGCCATCTTACAGAGCTGTACTTGCAGAGTATGACTTCTGGATGAATATTTTACCATAACTTTTTCTTTCTTTGCTCCTATTGCTCTGGGTGATGTCTGCAGTTTCCTCTTCACATGTGAACTTGACAAGAGGCAAAACTGTTCAACACCAACTGCCTTTGAGCAACCAAGGATCACTACTGATGTACAGTAAATATAATCTCAGAAAACATTCAGATAGTCTCAGTTGAACAGGTAAAAAAAAGAAATACAAACTTTAGTAGACTATGAATCGCTTTGTGTTGTACAGTTCAGTTTCATACATCTAAGATGGATTTATTCTGCATTTTCTGCAATGCTCTCATGTTTGGGCGACTAATGGGGATTCCAACTCCTGAAGCTGATGACCATTATAAATCCTTTTTTCTGTTGCATCTATGAAAGAATCCCGCACAATACATTCAAATACTTTCCTCCTAAACTAAGGTCATTTTAAGAAAGAAAAGCCAAGCAATCAAGGCAATTAAACAATCTAATATGAGGCAATATAACGGATCAGTGTCTGCAGCTTTTAATGTCTCTGGGAAATAGTAGTTTTCAAGCTTGTCAAGATGAGTGGCCTAATGTTCCACAAACACCTTCAGTGCTCTGGCAATCATGCTGCTTTTCCAAATTTACCATAAAAATACTGCTTGGAGATCCAAAGAACCAAAAGTGGTCGGGGGAAGCTGGCAGTGAAAGCAGCAGAAAGAGCTTCTGTAAAAGATCAAAAGTCTCATCCGTCAAGAATGGGTCAGAAAAGTTGTTACATCCAAAGAGCACTTTCTTCTGGTTTCCTTCAGTGAAACGCCCGACCCCAATGAGCTTTTGGAGAAGTTGCTATATGATGTTAACATACAGTCTGGGCTGAGTGATTACTCGTGGTCAGAAGTACAAGAGATATTTGTGTGTTATGTGGGGATCGCATGAAATAATTTAATAATAACTCTTAAGGGATAAAAACATTGTTCTTGTTTGTGCATCTAGTTCATCCTCTGTTTTTCACTAGAATCCAAGATTAAATGTGGATTTAAATATACGCCAAATAATAATTAATTTTTATGGACAGCAAACTCAGATCTGTGATCTTGGTTGGCCCCTTTCAAATAGAGACACCAATTCACCCCTGACAGGCCTCAAAGAGACCGGCACTTATGCTAAAACCAAACATACCCTGTTGTGATATTTTGTGTGTTTGTATATTTGCACATACTGGAGGAGGCACTATCAGGGCACCGCAGAAGGCAAGATTACATTTGCCAATCTTCTCCCCCTCACAGACAGACTCACGCGCAGACACGCGTTATCTCATATTAAAAAAGAAAACAATTTGCGATAGAGTCTGAGACAAATTCTCTTTGGTTCGAGCAGTTCACTGAAGTGTTTTTAATGAATGAACAGTTAAGATTGATTGATATCACATTTGCTCATTCATCAACCAATAATCTCCACTTTTACACAAATATCAAAAAGTTCACAAGGCTTACAGGTGATATTTTAACTTAGTTATTTGTGAACAGTACAACCCAACAGAAAACAGTATTATAATGAGGTGAAAAGGTATTTTGCAGATTTTGTGTAAACACAGTTTGCAAGCAGCGGACATCGTGTCTGTGGACACAAAACAATTGTGTTTTTTATGTGACTATTCCACATTTTGCCATGAGACAGTTTTATTTTGTGTTGTAATTTGATTATTTCGTGCCGCACTAAAGAAAGGCTGAAGAGGAATAATTAGAGGATTTTTTCGCCTTTACTTCACTGATTGATTAATTTCGGTTTTCATTTAAGTTGTGCATCTATATGCACGATGCAGAAAAGTTGATGGAAATGTAATGTAAATAATAGCATCATGTCCTTGATCAACAACAACAACAACAAAATACTGTAGACATAAAACCACAGACTGATGCGAAAAAAAAGTAAGAAACAGGTTTAAATATACAAAGTTTTAAACTGATATGAATAAATCTCCCACTGTTTATTTCAGAGTAAAAGAGGTGGGGGTGAACCCGGAAAATTAATCTCAAATTCGTTTTTCCATCCACCCTTCTTCACAGCCTGATAGCTCTTATTCTGGCTCAGGTCCATCTCTTTTAACATAGTGAAGACACAGCATAGTGACCTTTATTGTCACCCAGCAAAATGTTATCACAAAATGGTAAATTTTCTGTCACTGAGCTTTTTTTCACATGACGCTGTCATCAAAATTCAACTGTGTTTATCCTTGCTTTCCATTTGAAGAAGTCTCACTGAGCTCCTAAGGGGCAACTGTGTTTCTTTGTTCTTCTTTAACTTGATTTATCAAGCAAAAATAGCTGAAATAAAACCAATTTTTGGGACTAGTATATCAAAGACATTAATCTATTTAAGATGATCTAATTACAAACTGAGGCACTTGATTGTTTCTTAGTATGAAACCTTGTAAGTTGTCCAAAGCACACATCTCAAATTACATTCGGCATCGATCATCGTATAATTACGCAACAAACTTCGAGGTATTTGATCAATTACTAAATAAAAGTACAGATATAGGTTGCTAGGGTTGTGGGTAATTTTATTATGTACTTTTTATTTGGAAATTTTCACTTTTAATCCGATTTTTTACGGAATAATCAAACTGAAGAAAACACAAACTTGTTCGTGTTTGAGATTAGGGAGATGGGGCGAACCGTGGTGGTGGGACTGCCTCTACACGGTTCTCATCGGGGTTTTAAGACGCATGACCCTGTCAAGAGGCCAAGCAGAGATATCGCTCTGACCTGTCCTGACTGTGACCTTCACTGACCTGATCCTACTGTTACAGCTTCACAATGTCTTCAGCTGGGATTGCTTCTCCGAAAAAGAGAGCCAAGAAGAAGACAGCAGGTCCTTCACTGTCAGCACTGATACTGAAGGCTGTGTCCGCGTCCCCGCAGCGCGGCGGTGTGTCCCTGGTTGTCCTTAAGAAGGCTTTGAAGGCCGGAGGATATGATGTGGTGAAGAACAAAGCCAGGATCGTCATCGCCATCAGGCGATTGGTGAAAAACAAATCTCTTATCCGGACCAAGGGCGCCGGGGCAGCGGGCTCCTTCAAGCTCAACAAAAAGCCCCCCAAATCTAGAAAGAAGAAGGTCGTGAAAAAGAAGAAGCCCAAGGCGAAAAAGGCGAAGGCCACAGCCAAGAAAGCAGCTGGAGGAGCCAAGAAGTCTCCAAAGAAGAAGAGGAAGGCAAAGAGTCCCAAAAAAGCCAAGAAAGCCGCTGCGGCCAAAAAGCCCAAAAAGCCAAAGAGTCCCAGGAAGACCAAACGCAAGGCTACCAGGACCAGGGCTGCTGCCAAGAAATAAGGGATGCTCGTCCACGGAACCCTGAGCGCGACCCAAATGCGCTTCTACCTGCAACCTTTGACTTTGTGTGGACTAAGATGCCTTCAACTCAACTGAGTTTGCTTAAGCTATTTTAGTTTTTCTATAGTAGTAAACCCTCAATTTTCTGTTTAAACCCCCATTTCCCTTCCTCTCTGTTGAGATCGTTAATTGACTGAAATGCATTCGTTGGAATTAAAATTATTTGAATTTACAGAGGGTGTGGTTTTATATTTATTAACAACTCCAAGAGCTCTCCAAAAACACCATGAGCTCAGTCATCCGTAGATAATATTAAAGCAAGACTATGGAAACTTACAGCTGTGTTTAGTGTTTCTTATGATTATATTCATTACTGCGAAGTAATTTAGTTCTAAATTGTGTCTAAATTGATTCTGCACAACTCAACTCAACTCACATCCCAGAAGGAGAGTTCTGAATTTAGAAGGCTTTAATGTTTGGCCCATATTAGTGTATATTTTTGTGTTTGCGCTTTTACGCACCGTTACGCACAGAGCTCAGTAACTGTAGATTAGCCTAATTTTGTGTATGATACGTTTAAACACTAAATACGTTTCTAAAGAACTTGTAGATATTCGCATGAGTTTTTATTTTTTGTGCACATGTGACCCGTTATCCTCCAAAACTGACAAGTCGATACACTCGGGTTCCCAACTTGATGGAGTGCACAGAGTAAACAACGACGGGCATAACTCGATGTGGTTGTCGTGTTCCCTCTTACCACCAGCAGGGAAAACAAAAACAAACAAAAACAAAAACCAACTTTTAGTTTTTCTATTCTAAACGCAGACTAAATTTAGACCGCACATCACAACAACTTTGGGTCTGACCTTAGAGAAATGGCAGGTGAACGGGAAGATGGAAAAAAAAAAACATTAAAAAAAAAGTTACAATAAGTGTTCATTTAATCTGATTTTCTGCTTTAATGAGGTTTTAGTTACTAGAAAGCATTTCATGTGAAGTGGTGCCTCGCACGGTTTCAGCGGTCATGAGGTTTTGTGTCGCCATCTGCTGCCCAAATTTAATGTGACAAAGTTAGCACCTTCAGCTCTCTTCCCTCTGGGTTACAGAGAGTACTGCAGAAAGATGCCGTCTGCAGTTGGCGTGTGTGTGAGGAGAAGTGATTTGGGCTGCTTATAAAGGCTAAATGATAACTTTGCGTTTTGTATGGAATAAATAACCTCAAACATGGAAACATGTTGAATTTATCATCCTCCCATTTAGAGGCTGTGTGGTTGGGAGTGTGGAGATTATGTGTATTCTGCTGTAAAGTAGTTTGGTTGAGAGGGTCAATCAAATCAGTACGAATGTATTCATTCCTGTAAAAACAGTGGGAAATAATGGAAATGTCCCCAACAGCACAATTTACATAGCTTAAGTTAAGTTTTTCATGATCGACTGTAATTAGTTGGATTCTGCACTTCATACCTCACACACAATGTTTTCACTGAACTGCTGTAATTGTACAACACGTTCAAGTTCAGTTTGAGTGTTTGGTGGTGACTCGGAAAACCTGTGAACATACTCTCATGTGATGTGTTGTGCATTCAAAAACAGCCACTTCCTCTTACCAGTGAGGTTTTGTTAAAAGATCAACTTTCTGTTCCCTTTTAGGAGAGGACAATATACAAATCCGTCTAATTTTGGTTTTCTTGGTTTAATCAAAGTTCCACATCCCCCCCCTTTTTTTTTCCTCACCTAACGCACCCTCTCTCTGAGGAAACTCCAGCTCACCTTTGTCTTGGGCTGGAGCTGCTAGGGTGAAAGAACAAAAATTAAGACACCCAGAAAAAGAGCTAAAGGTTAAAATTCTGTCTTGATTATTACTACAATTGAAATAAGGCCTTTGTAGGATTAAAATGCATTTAAAATGTTTTAAACATATTAAAATAGCCCTAAAACCTGGGAAGCAAAAGATGCCAGAGGAGCGTCCAAGGGTACTACAACTACTCACCACTAATGCTACACAGCCATCTTCATGGTGCAATTAGTACCAGAGTCCAAGTGCTTGTACTCATGCAACATGAGGGGACCTCACCACAATCCAATACTCTGCTCCTGAAAGAAAAGAGCCAACACAAAGGCATCAAAAGACAACAAAAAATAAAGGCAACACAAGGAATAAGATAACTTATATAATTAAACCGGTGGGATGAACCAAAGATTTAAACAACAAAAGGAAAAACAAATGCCACTGAAACAATGACAAAGCAAGAGAGGTGATCAATAAACAAGACAG
Source organism: Odontesthes bonariensis (assembly GCF_027942865.1). Taxonomy (NCBI): domain Eukaryota; kingdom Metazoa; phylum Chordata; class Actinopteri; order Atheriniformes; family Atherinopsidae; genus Odontesthes; species Odontesthes bonariensis. The sequence continues at coordinate 19,249,040 of NC_134511.1, forward strand.
TTCAATAAATCCCTGTAACCTTGTGGGCTAAATGACAGGTTTATGGTTGTTATCGGTGGATATAGGTAGGTTCTCTTGATGTTGTGTTTAATATTTCTATATCACATAGTCTTAGATGTTTCGTCTTTACTTATCAAAACTAATGGAAAAGTATTCCGATGAAATATTCAGACACATGAACAGGGGTTTGTCAGTATTCGATAGTATACTCTAAACGACTCAGTGCACCTCAGCATACTCCGAAGCAAACACAAAAGCAGAAACGGAAGGGAAAGTTAAGAAAACGTTTTAGCTTTCTAATCTAAACTCAGACTAAATTTAGACCATACGTCACAGCAACCTTGGGTGAGTCTGACCCAAGAAAAATAGGAAGTGAACGGGAAAATGAAAGAAAAAAAAAGAAGAAAAAAAGATGATTACATATGTTCATGAATTTAATTAGATTTTCTGCTGTAATTAGGTTTTAGTTACTAGAAAGCATTTCATGTGAAGGGGTGCCTCACATGGTTTCAGCAGTCATGAGGTTTTGTGCCACCATCTGCTGACCAAATTTATAATCTAATACGTGGTTTCATAGAGACTCAGCAGCCGTAGCTTTTACTTCAACACAAAGGTTATGGCAACTGCTGCAGGATTATATAAAATTGCCTCACCTGTTTTCCACTCCCGCTGTATATAAACCCCTGTTTTTCATGTGGTCACTGTTGGATCTTTTATTGTGTTTCTTTTCATTCCCAAGTGTTTGTCCTTGTTGATTCTCAATTTGTTTCCTTTGTTGTGGAGAGAAAGGAGTCAGACTCGTCGGGCCAGCCTCTGATGGGGAATTTATTGATCAGACCGTCACAGAGACATGTACATTTCAGCATGCACGGAAATTCCCTTTGACCTCAGTTTGTGACAATCTTTTATACACTTCTGTATCATTCAATGCGTACGTGGCCCAAACCCAATCTCTCTTCCGCACCTGCTGTCCGAGGCCGGCGCCTCATTTTCGCCATTATCTAGACAGAGCTCCTCCTAACCTCAAACAATATGCATGATTCGGGCACAACAAGGCACAATGTGTAATTGGACAATGTGTCAAGGCTCTGCTCTCCCACACCTTGTAGTTTTTTTCGTCTGTCATTTAATCAATCATCTCAGACCATCTGCCGGCTACACCTCTCTCTTCTTTGTCCTGCATTTGGTTCCGCTTCCTCCACCAACTCAGACAGATACACGTCAGCTACGGACGTGTATCAGGAGAAATGGTTCTGTTAACTTTGTGCTGACAGCGTTTTGCATGGAAATAACAAATAAAAAAATCTCATCCTCCTCACATTTAGAGGCTGTGTGGTTGGAGATGTGGTGATTATGTGTGTTCTGCTGTAAAGTAGTGTGGTTGAGAGGGTTACTTTGAGCGAATGTATTCATTCCTGCAGGGTAACTATAAACAGTGAGAAATAATGGAAACGTCCCAAACAGCACAATTTATGTAGCTTAAGTTAGAATTAGTGGGATTCTGCACTTAATTCCTCACACACAATGTTTTCACTGAACTGCTGTAATTGCACAACACATTCAAGTTCAGGCTTGAATGTTGGGTGGTGACTGGGAAAACCTGTGGAAATTTTGAGTGATGTACTCTCATGTGATGCATTCCAAAACAGCCACTTCCTCTTACCAGTGACATTTTGTTTACAGATCAACTTCGTGTTGTTCCTTTTATGAGAGGACAATATACAAATCCATCTCACTTTGGTCTACTGGGTTAAATCAATGTTCCAGTTCCACTTTTTTTTTCTCCGAACCCACCCTCTCTTTGAGGAAACTCCAGCTCTCTTTCTTTATCTCCAAAAAAGGAGTGCCTTTTTGTTCGTTCGATAGATAAAGATAAAGTAAATACATGTCTGGGATGTTTTCCTCACAACTGTGTGTCTTTAGGCAGGTTCTCTGGGCATCTGCATAACATGCAGGTTAGGATGCTTCAGCACACAGTGTGCAATGAGTAATGTGCAATGAGTAATGAGCAATGACAATGAGAAATAACTAATCACTTATTAACTATTAGATACAATAATTCCCTGGGGCGGCCGTGGTTAGAGTCGGTCGTCCAATAACCGGAAGGTTGGCGGTTCGATTCCACTCTCGCCACTCAAAAAAGATTGGTGGAACTGATAGCTGGAGGGGTGTCAGTCCACCTCCTTGTCACAGCTGAGGTGCCCTTGAGCAAGGCACCGTACCCTCCATGCTCCCCGGGCGCTTCATGGCTGCCCACCGCTCCAGGTTGGCATCTGTCTCTGAGTGTGTGACCCTGTGCATGTGTGTCAACAGGTGCCAACCTGGATGGGTTAAAAGAGGAGGACAAATTCCGTGTGTATGCATGTATGCATGACCAATAAATCTGATCTTAATCTTGATCTTAATCTTAACCCTGGGCTAAATGACAGGTTTATGGTTGTTTTCAGTGCACAGCACAACTGTGCTTGTCCTGTTGGATCTCAGTGCTGCATTTGATACGGTCGATCACAGTATCTTATTACACAGACTTGAACATGTTATTGGGATTAAAGGAACTGCATTAGGCTGGTTTAAATCATATTTATCTGATAGATTTCAGTTTGTTCTTGTAAATGAAGAATCTTCCTCACACACCAGAGTAAGTCATGGAGTTCCCCAGGGTTCTGTGCTTGGACCGATTCTTTTTACTTTATACATGCTTCCATTAGGTAACATTATTAGACAGCATGGCATAAATTTCCATTGCTATGCTGATGATACTCAGCTGTACTTATCTATAAAACCAGATGAACCCAATAGGTTGGTCAGACTACAAGCATGTCTTAAAGACATAAAGACCTGGATGACTCAGAACTGTCTGCTGCTAAATTCAGACAAAACTGAAGTCGTTATCTTTGGACCTGAGCGTTTCAGGGAGAAATTGTCTAGCTATATAGTTACTCTAGATGGTATTTCCTTGGCTTCTAGTTCTACAGTGAGGAACCTTGGAGTTATTTTTGACCAGAACTTATCATTTGACTCGCATATGAAACAGGTTTCTAGGATTGTCTTCTTTCACCTTCGTAATATTGTTAAAATCAGGAACATCTTGTCTCAGAGTGATGCAGAAAAACTAATTCATGCATTTGTTACTTCAAGATTGGACTACTGTAATTCTTTATTATTGGGCTGTCCCACATATTCTCTGAAAAGCCTTCAGTTGATCCAAAATGCTGCAGCCAGAGTTTTGACGAGAACTAACAGGAGAGATCATATTTCTCCAGTTTTAGCTTCTCTTCATTGGCTCCCTGTTAAATTCAGAATAGAATTTAAGATTCTTCTCCTTACATATAAAGCTCTTAATGACCGAGCTCCATCATATCTTAAAGATCTCATTGTAAGATATTTTCCTAACAGAGCACTTCGTTCCCAAACTGCAGGTTTACTTGAGGTTCCCAGAGTTTCTAAAAGTAGAATGGGAGGCAGAGCCTTCAGTTATCAGGCCCCTCTATTGTGGAATAAGCTGCCAGTAAATGTCCGGGAAGCAGACACCCTTTCCACTTTTAAGACCAGGCTTAAAACTTTCCTTTTTGATAAAGCTTATAGTTAGGGATGGCTCAGGTGATCCCATAGTTAAGCTGCTATAGGCCTAGACTGCTGGGGGGCCTCATCTGACACACCTTTCCCCACTTTACTCTCTTTATGTATATGTGATATTATTATGGTCATTAACTCGTGTTTCCCTGTTCCAACAGATATCCTTTGAATGGTGTTACAGTGCCGCCGTCGCGGTGGACCCCTGCCCCCCCCCCCCCCTTTCTGTCTTCTCAAACCCCAGCTGGTCGAGGCGGATGGCCACCCTTCCTGAGTCTGGTTCTGCCAGAGGTTTCTTCCTGTTAAAAGGGAGTCGTTTCTCTCCACAGTCGCCTCAGGCACGCTCAGGCCGGGAGATTGGACCGAAAAACAAAAAGTTTTCAGTGCAGTGTTGGTTTTCTTAGCTAGAAAATTGTTTTTGAATTGGCTCTATATGAACGAATTGGATTATTTTATGAATTATGGCTTGAATTGGACTTACTATCTAAGTGCCTTGAGATGACATTTGTTGTATTTGGCGCTATATAAATAAAAATGAATTGAATTGAATTGAACACAGTGAACCTCAGAATTCTCTGAAGCAAACACAAAAGCAGAAATGGAAGTGAAAGTAAAAATGAAAAAAAAAAACTCCCCTGTGTCTTCCCCAATAAGCCGTTCTTGTTTGTCATTTGATATCTGGCATAAGTGGAGGCAGGACGTGGCTTGAACTCTGTTGTCAGTCACACCGGTCCTCACTTGTGAAAGAGCCACCATGATGAAAGAGCTAATATTCCTGGTTGTCTGTTTCTTTAATGCCTGTTTTTCAGTCCCTTTGAGCCGTCCGACCAACTGGCTCAGACAATGTCGTGCCTCTACCAACCTCTCCATCACAGCGCTGGAGGTGCTGCCGGGCGGAGGCTGGGACAATCTCCGGAACATGGATATGGGTCGAGTCATGAACCTCAGCTACTCTCAGTGCCAGACCACAGAGGACGGGCTCTACCTCATCCCAGATGAGGTGTTCGTCATCCCCCAAAAGGAGACAGCCGTGGAGACCAGCTCAGAGATAATCAGCTCTTGGCTGGAGCAGAAAAGTTCAACATCTCATACCATAAACGATGACTTGTCTTTCCTCACAGTGCTGAATGCTAAATTTTCTTTTGAGAGCATGCGGATGAAAACCCATCAGGTCAAAGACTCTTCAACAACAGCCAGAGTGCAGGTAAGTTTTTTTTTGTTCTATATGAAACATTTAGGTGAGAGGTTTTGTAATTGTGAGCAAAACAAAGTGAAAGGATCTTCAAATATATTGTCCATGCATAAAAAAGTGCTTTTATTCCACGTCTCGTTTAAAGTGGCAAAAAGTTGAGTGGCCTCAAATAACCCGTTTTTAGCGGCCATTTAATGCATTGAAAAAGAACAGCTTTGCTATGAATGTTTTTTTTTGTTTTGTTTTTAACTGTTACATTGTCACATTTAAACAAAAAAAGAAATTTAATTCAATCTATGAATGTAAATTATTAAAAACACAATAACTTACATTTAATGATAATATAATCTTTTCCTTCAAAAGGTTCGAAACTTCATCTACACAGTTAAGGCCTACCCAGACTTCACTTTGGATTCACGCTTTGCTGAGAAAGTCAAAGATGTAGCTGATGCAATTGAAAACAATCAGACGAGGAACGCCGAGTATCTGTCAGAGACGATGGTGCTGGACTATGGAACTCATGTTATCACGAGTGTCGACGCCGGGGCCTCTTTGGCGCAGGAAGACTACCTCCGTTCTACTTATGTGTCTGACAGTGTGTCGGACAGTTCCGCCGTCAAAGCCTTGGCTGGATTCAACTTTTTTGACAAGCTCAAGTTTGACATAAGTAGTCAAAATACCCAGCAGAGCTCTTCACTTCAAACATACCAGTCCAACATTCAGTACTCCCTCATTCAAAGCCACGGAGGCATACCTTTTTATCCTGGCATCACTCTGCAGAAGTGGCAAGAAAGTACCAGAAACAACCTAGTCGCCATCGACCGTTCAGGATTTCCCCTCCACTATTTCATAAACATCAACACTTTTCCTGATTTGCCACCGCCCACAGTTGGCAAAGTGGCTCGTACGGTGAGTCGGGCCATAGAGCAGTACTACAAGGTCAACACCCGGCCCGGGTGTGTCGACGTCAGCTCCAAGAACTTCAACTTCCAGGCCAATGTTGATGACAATTCCTGCGAGGGCCCCGCCACAAACCTCAGTTTTGGGGGTGTCTACCAAAAGTGCGAGAAACTCACCCCAGACGCTGATCCAATTTGTGATGCCCTGGCCCAGAAAAACTTAAACACAGGAGACTTTTCTTGTCGCCCACCTTACACTCCCACTCTACTGCGATCGGAGGTGAGACAGCAGGGCTACACGACGTATGACTGCCACAGGGAAAGCCACTCCTGTTACCTGATTTTGACTTGTCACTCAACGCGGTGCCAGCACAACTACCACGTTCGCTCTGCCCGCGTTAACACCTACTGGTGCTCTGTGAGTGGAAAAGCCCCAGACAACTCAGGGTATCTATTTGGAGGCATTTACAGCCCTTCCTCCCTGAACCCCATCACAAAAGCCAAAAGCTGCCCCCCAGACTTCATTCCAGTGAAGTTTCTCTCGGATGGACAAATGCTTTGCGTGAGTAGTGACTATGAAACTGGGACCAGATACTCTGTACCATTCGGAGGCCTCTTCAGCTGTGAGTCAACTAACCCGCTGGCTAAGGACCAACGCAGGTGCCCTCCCAAGTTCAGTCAGCACCTAGCTACAGTCAGTGACGGCTGTGAAATCCTTTATTGTGTGCAGTCTGGATTGTTCACAGGTGGGCAGCTGCTACCAATCCATCTCCCTCCTTTTCTCAAACCACCACTTGTCCAAATGCAAGTCACCAACACAGTGATGGTGATGACTGAAGGAGAACAGAGCTGGGTCAGAGTGGGGCAGACTAAAGCATGGAAAGTTGCTAAACCAGAGGAAATCAGGGAAATTGTTCGAAACCTTAACCCAGAAATGATGTCTAGTGGGGAAAAAGCAGGGGTGGCATTTGGAGTGATGGGTATGATGGTTCTGTTGGTTATAGTGGTGGTGTTACTGGTGAGGAAGAGGAGGAGGGGTTTTTCTGGGTTGAGGACAGCTGGAGGCTACCAAGAAATACATGGAGAGGCTGATAGGGAGACAGACGATGAGGCTTGAAAACTAGAGCTCAGGGCATGGCACCTGCATACAGGAAGAGGGAGATTCTGCTTTTAACTTCCTTGTTGATTTCAGAGCTGATCATTTTTAAGATAGAACTTTTTCACATGTTTAAAAGCTTCTGTTTGGAATCAGTATATGTATTATTAGTATGAAAATGTTGCTTTATGTACTAATGAATTTGAGACAATATTATGCTGTATGTAGTTTGGTGAGGGAAAAATGACGTTACACACAATCTGCCTTTCAAGACAATGTACTGCCAATATCTTTGTCTGCTTTGCACAACTCTGTTTAACTTACAGTTTGTACGACATTATATCAGAAAATTTTATCCCGACAATTGTATACCAGTATTTTCCTTTTTTGTCATAATATTTGAATAAAAAGCATTAAAGAATCTATTATTTGCTTGTATTTTACTTTTTGTATGATGCTTCTGAAACGAATAAGACCAAACTCTTCAAAAGTGTATTAAAGTATTAATTAAGATCAATGATTCATTTCTACATTGTATTCCTGTAAGTTATATTTCTGGTCACGTAAAACTTGGGGAATTTCCTAAATTCCCTAAAGTTAGTGGCAGATTACACAAACCAAACAGATCTCAATGATGTAATTGAGTTTCTTTTCTTTCTTTTTTTTTTTTTAATCATCAAGAACAAAAGACTGAGTTGTGTTAAATCTATGAATTCATTTGAAGTGTATACCCAGTCTATCAGAGTCTACTAATCTTACCAAACTGAAGATTTGGTGCAATCTGGTTGTTTCCTTTTTGTGAATTGTAAGAATAAAATTATGATGAATTTGAGTGACCCTTCTGGTTTGGATTAAAATGAATTGGATTCTAACAGGATGACAACTAACTTAAGTATAAGTGGATTTGAATGTACTGAAATGACTTTTTTTTTTTTTTCTAAATGCAGAAAAACTTTAATTTACACCATATTTCACAATGACATAAAACTTTTTTTAAAAGTTCTATTTATTAAAAAAAAAAATATATATATATATATTCATATTTATATTTATAAGGGTTTAGACCCTTAACTAAGAAGCACTTGAAGCACTGGTTTAAGGGTTTAAGCACTTTGCCAAGGACAACTTTGCAGTATTCTTGGTAATGATCCTACAAGCATCATGTACATTGCCTTTGGAAGCTTCTCTTCTTCTTTTTGACATAAATGCTCAAGCTCAAAGAGGTTGGTTGACAAACGTCAGTGGGCAGCAATTTTTGGGTCTTGAGAGTGTTAAGGTTTTTATTTTGGCAGTATGCTTCAAGTGAGTACGCTTCTTGTTGAAATGTGAACCTTTTCTACAGTCTGAAATCTTGAGAAGCTATGAATGCAGGAATCCTATTTACCTTTTTGTACCAATCTTCCGAGATGAGCATCGTTCAGGTGTCTTTCAGTCAAGCATTTCTCATGTTGAAAGAAACCTTTTGCACAAAGCACAGAAAGACCATTTTATCTTCCTTGACCTCTCTGAGAAAACCACCAACATTCCACCCACATCCACAAATAGACGCTGGCTAAGCTGACCTCATGGTTTTGGTGAGGCTGTCGCTACACAGACAGGCCAGCTCAGACATTATATTGAGAAAAATACACATCCAGTCCAACAGACATGTGCTGCAAACACACAGACCCACATTTCCTGTAAAGACTGCTCACACCAGTTACTACAACAAAAGCCTCCCTCCCCCACACATGCACATGAAAACACATACTGTACAGGGATTTATAGAACTGGGTCTCGAGCATGAAAACAAAACCACTCATGCTGAGGAAATTGCTAAGGCTTTAGGGGAGAGGGACAGAGAGAGAAAGAGTGAGAGCGCTGCAGATACAAAGCTTCCAAGCAGGGAACCTCCCTCCTTTTCAAAGAGAGGAGGACAGAGCAAAGAGTGGACCCAGCAGACAGAGCCTGCCAGCAAGGCCAAAGCTCTCTCAACTGTGTCTTTATTTCCAGCAGGATCGAGACTTTTGTCAGTTTGTAACCGTTTCACCGTTTACAGTCAGCTGCTCCGTTGATGGGGAAAGTAAAGAGCAAGACCTAAAAGCAAGAGACGCAGTCGGACAGGAAACGAAAGCTGCACCTTGACTCTCCAGAGAGACCGGTCAATCAGACAAACGAAAAAAACCCATCCCGAGGTAAGAGTGCATGTTCTATAGTGATGCGTCTCTCTGTTGTACATGTTTTTAAGCATAGCCGTAACATCTGTGGCAGGATTAGAGCAGTTTACAAAGCACAGTGGATTAAAAGCTCATCTGCATTTACTGTCTAAGAACCTTAAAACATCATTGCAAAATGCTACACGAGACTCTTCTTCAATATAATAAGGAGTGTTTCTTTCTGACCCTGTTCTGTTACATTTAGGTAACCATGCGAGAAGGAGGTTACCATTGGGGAAAGATATTGTTTACATTGGCCTTGCCAGTTATGTTGGAGGTCTACATAGTCCAGAGCTGTCAGACTGGCACAAGATCAGAGTGTGAAAAGGCTCCTTTCGTCCCAGGGCACAACCTGGCAGGGGAGGGTTTTGATGTGGTGCGGTTACGTCGAACAGGAGCATATGTCATCAATGTTAAAGCTCCTCTGGCAGACAACAGCACCTGCACACTGTGTCCAAACCGCTTCCAAAAAGGACAGGTGAAAATTTTATAACTTGCTGCTTGACCTCTTCTCAGTTTTAAATTATTTTTTTAATAGCATCTTCACACAGTCTATCCTCCATCCTGTTTATCCAGTCCAACTATTTGTTTTCTGTGCTCCTCTCTTCCTGCTCTGCCGTTTTCCTCGCCCTGTGACATTCCGTACTTCCTTTAATTATTTTCCTCCCACCACCTGGAACCCACTCAACATCCCATATTTATTTTCCCCTCAGATCCAGAGGCTCCCAGCAGCTGTGCTCGACTGGCGTCCTTTCAGTCGCTGCAGTAAGCAGCTCTCTAGTGCACTCCACCACTCTGTTGACTCCCTGTTGCGCAGCTCCAACTCACTGGTCAACAACAACTGGGGTTTGGGTTTGAGCCTCGATAACATTGGCCAGGCAGTGCTGGGCGGAAGCCGCTCAGATTTGGCCAAATTTGCTCGTTCCCAGCACAGTGTGGACAAAGCCACTTTTGCCATTCATGAAATCAGTTGCACCTATTACAGGTAAACAAGTTTGGATAGGTGAGATGGGAGTTTAGTTGTTTGTAATGTATTGAATCATGTATTAATACTGTGGTCATAAACTAATTTAACTGAATAGAGTCTTAAAGAGTTAACACATGACATAAACTGGAAGGGATTGATAATCCGTAGGTTTCCACTAGATTAAAAACTTGAACTTTTACATATAAGAGTTGTGGCTTAGTGAGTGCACCAAAGCGCCCTTGACCAATGTTGCTTGTAAATTAGGCAGAGGTGCAGGACAGCACTATAAACACATTGCACACAATTACATGGTTTAACATCGGAAAAGAGACATTGATTGCACCATGCCAAAAACTCATAGGTTGACATAAATATATAATTTTCTAACTGCCACTTTAAAAGATGGTAAAAAAAAAGGTTTCAGAAGGAAGAAAAAGGAAGAAAAAGAGCCATTTTGATGCAAGTATCATGATTTAGCTTAGCAACTTCACAGGGAACAAAAAAAAAAAGAAAAAGAAACTTGTTCTCCACGGGATCTCACATAAAATCCACAAGCTTGCACACTTTGCAACATACTTATCATAATACACCGCAGTTCATCATCTTTGTTACAAAAAGTCAAGATTTATGGAGTTGAACTAATGCCTTTTGTTTTTTTGTAGCTACAGGCTGGCCGATCATCCCCAGCTGAGTGCAGAGTTCACAAAGCATCTGAAGAGACTCCCACAGAGTTTAAGCACAGCTCAGAACAGAGCTCTATATAGGCGGCTCATAGACACCTATGGAACACATTATATACATCAGGTCAGGGAAACGTCTTGAATAAGCAGCATTTCATATTGTAGTAGACGTTGCGAAATGTCTTTTTTCCGTATTGGGGAAGCTGAATGCGTTGTAGTAATTTCTCTGTCTTCATTCCGATATTTGTGTTTGATAGGTCCAACTTGGTGGAAAGGTGAAGCGAATCACAGCCTTCAGAACCTGCCTGGCCACTCTGAGGGGCTACTCGGAGACGGATATAAAAAACTGTCTGAATCTTGAACTCCGGATGGCTCTGGGTTTCCTCCCTGCCAATGCATCCTTCTCCAACAAGTGTGACAATCTCCTCAAAGGCAATATGAGCATGGGCTTCTACCAGGGCTTTATGACACATAAAGTCGAGGTAATTGGAGGGGAGAGGTACTTCCCAGACATTCTCTACCAGGAAGACCCCTCTGAGGCATACCGCAGCTGGTTGAACAGCCTTCATGATAACCCTGATGTGGTTTCCTATGCCATCTTCCCTCTGCATCACTTGGTGCAGGACCCACAGATCAGTGCTAATCTGAGAAGCACAGTCACAGACTATATTAAAGAGAACCAGCTACAAGAGGACCAACTCGGCTTTAAGAACTGCTCCCCAACTCCCAACTTGGACCATAACTGCTGTCCTTTGAGGGCCGGCAGAGGAACTCTACGACTGGAGATCCACAGAGCTGCAGGGCTAAGAGCCGACACCTTCACAAAAACAGATGCCTACGTGAAGATCTTCTACAGTGGCATATATGAGGAAACTAAGACGGTGATGGATAACAATGACCCAGTGTGGAATGTCACTTATGATTTTGGCTCGGTGGAACTGGGTCAGGAGTTGACGTTTGAAGTCTGGGATAGGGACGTGCTTTATAATGACATAGCAGGGAGATGTCTCGTCTATCCTGAGAGAGGAACGCATTCTGTAAGCTGCAAGCTCCGCAAAGGAGTTCTCTATTTCACTTACGCCATTACATGTGATGCTCATTTGACAGGTTTTAGGTGTGGACGATACTCCCCATATGCTGAGTAGTCCTATGTAATGTATAGCCCCACCCCCACCAAGTACTTGTAAACAATACTTTTTGTAGCATTTTAGGAATAAGCATTTTTACACTTTTTTTTCAACTCACCATACTGTCTTGTAATGGCTCCACACCAACCAAACTCAGAGTCCTGGAGAATTCTTTGTACATACCATAATAAAAACATTTTGGTTTAGGAAACCATCATTTCCTTTACTTGTTTGAACCAGGAGGTAGTGTAGCAGGCAACAACCTGCTGAAGATTTCTGTCCCCATGATAAAAGAGTCTGTGTAGAGTTCAGTGAACGCAATAAAAGTTTATGTAAGTACCTCGTTCGGCCTTTGGTTGATCCTCAGTTATAGTTAGGAAGGTCCTGGTTAAGTTCAAAGAACAATCGGCTGCCAAAGAGTCAACAGAGAGCTATAAATAGAAAAATTGTTATTATTGGCTCAAAACAGTTCTACAACCCCTGGCAAAAATGACGGAATCACCAGCCTCGGAGGATGTTCATTCAGTTGTTTCATTTTGTAGAAAAAAAGCAGATCACAGACATGACACAAAACTAAAGTCATTTCAAATGACAACTTTCTGGCTTTAAGAAACACTAAAAGAAATCAAGAAAACAAACTGTGGCAGTCAGAAACGGTTACTTTTTTAGACCAAGCTGAGTGAAAAAAATATGGAATCACTCAATTCTGAGGAAAAAATTATGGAATCATGAAAAACAAAAGAACGCTCCAACACATCACTAGTATTTTGTTGCACCACCTCTGGCTTTTATAACAGCTTGCAGTCTCTGAGGCATGGACTTAATGAGTGACAAACAGTACTCTTCATCAATCTGGCTCCAACTTTCTCTGATTGCTGTTGCCAGATCAGCTTTGCAGGTTGGAGCCTTGTCATGGACCATTTTCTTCAACTCCCACCAAAGATTTTCAATTGGATTAAGATCTGGACTATTTGCAGGCCATGACATTGACCTTATGTGTCTTTTTACAAGGAATGTTTTCACAGTTTTTGCTCTATGGCAAGATGCATTATCATCTTGAAAAATGATTTCATCATCCCCGAACATCCTTTCAATTGATGGGATAAGAAAAGTGTCCAAAATATCAACGTAAACTTGTGCATTTATTGAAGATGTAATGACAGCCATCTCCCCAGTGCCTTTACCTGACATGCAGCCCCATATCATCAATGACAGTGGAAATTTGCATGTTCTCTTCAGGCAGTGAGCTTTATAAATCTCATTGGAACGGCACCAAACAAAAGTTCCAGCATCATCACCTTGCCCAATGCAGATTCGAGATTCATCACTGAATATGACTTTCATCCACAGTCCACGAATGCTTTTCCTTAGCCCATTGTAACCTTGTTTTTTTCTGTTTTGGTGTTAATGATGGCTTTCATTTAGCTTTTCTGTATGTAAATCCCATTTCCTTTAGGTGGTTTCTTACAGTTCGGTCACAGACGTCGACTCCAGTTTCCTCCCATTCGTTCTGTTGTGCATTTTTGGTTTTTGAGACATATTGCTTTAAGTTTTCTGTCTTGACGCTTTGATGTCTAAAGGGTGTTTACAGGGTGATTCCATAATTTTTTCCTCAGAATTGAGTGATTCCATATTTTTTTCCCTCAGCTTGGTCTAAAAAGGTAACCGTTACTGACTGCCACAATTTTTTTTCTTGATTTCTTTTAGTGTTTCTTAAAGCCAGAAAGTTGCCATTTGAAATGACTTTAGTTTTGTGTCATGTCTGTGATCTGCTTTTTTTCTACAAAATGAAACAACTGAATGAACATCCTCCGAGGCCGGTGATTCCATACATTTTGCCAGGGGTTGTAGAAGAGCAAGAGATCTCACAGAGAAAAGCATTAGCTGAAATGCTAGAAAAGGCAAAACCAAACCTCTTTATTTGCTGACTCGGGAGTAGTGTTCTACCCATCAACACCTGAACACAGCCTTAGGATCCTGGATCCTAACCACAAAATTGGTTAATGTAGGATGGTCAAAGAATCTCATAGAAATAGAGGATTTTTTTGCAGGAAGAACAGATGAAAATGGCCTAAAATAGAAACAAAAGGTTCTTAGCTTCCCAGGAAAGCTGCACATTTTGTCTTCTTTGTGGTTTTGAAACCGTAAAGATTACAACAAATTATTTGGTCTTTTAAAAAGTGAGTGGTCATGAGTGGTCCTTGTGGTCAAAAGCAAGGATTGCACACGTGAACACGGCATTTATGGTGTGCACGATTTTTCCAGCAGACAAAAGCATGCGCATAGTTGGAACTTTCGCAATTCTTGGCACACCCGAGCTTCCGAAAACACGCAACCGTTCAATTTCAAGTTGGATATGTTGGCATATCACGGTACTGGTGAAACTTTTCGTTTTCTAAACATAGTCACGTTTCTGTGCTTTAAATACAGAGGTGCTAAATAATTTCATTTTTGGACAGCAGTTTATTGCAGCATTTCTCTCACAACTACACAAAAATGATTCCTCACTCACGCGTCACTGTAAAGAACTCGTAAAATGAAAACATATTCACCACCCAAACCTAGTCGCACGGAGGGAAATCCACAGTTCCATGAGCAGAATGTAAATAAATAGTCTTGAAGCAGAGAAACTCCCTCACCGGAGTGAATCCTGAGGGCCGTCGGCTCCATCTGTTCCACCGATGGGAGACAGTCATGGAAAGTTACGATGAAGAGGAGAATTCTGGTGAAAAAAAGCCCCTTGAGTTGCATTTACCTTTTTTTTTTTCCCCCTCCTTCTCTTCAATTCATAATTCTTTACATTTTAGACCCCTTTTTAATACCACTTGAGAACCATTTCAAAACTAAAAGTAAATAACTAATGTATGAATGACAAATGAAAAATCAATAGAAAACATTTCTTATTAGAAGCTTCTCCGGCTCAAATCACCTGAGGTATAACACAAATATGTATTCCAATATTTATTATTCAGCTCAAACACGAACCTGAAAAACATACAAAGGACTTTGTAAAAACTTTTACAGTAACACCTGAACACTTACAACACACATTGGCCACTTACTCACTATATCAAATGACGCAGCTGCCCTCTAAATCATCGGTGTGTCCATTGGCTCAAGAAATTTATAGGAGTAGGAAGAAAATAATTCAAGCACTGTGTTTCCAAATCATCTCACTACACTCGTGCTTCAGTTTGTCAAATTTTACTCAAAAAACCCAAACATTTAAAGTTAAATCAAATGCACCGACGACACTAAAACAACCAAATTTCATCAATCAAGAAAGGTCAGTCGGTCTTTGCTGATAATTGCCAATTAAAACTTGACACAAGGATGTAGTTCAGGACTTACAGTGACAGCGACTTCAATGCAGATTTCACATGAAACAGATTTTAGGGAGAAACTTCGTGTGTCCGCAACTTTTTAGGCATATTTATCCAACCTGATGCTACTCCAGTGTTGCCATGGATCAAAGCAGCCAAATAAAAAAAAAAAAAAAAAAGATATTTTCTTTTTGATAACTGGAAAGAATGACAGGCAAGATGCAAGAGTGGAATGAAAGGATAAAGAGCACCCTTATCAATCCGTTTTGAGTGAGTAAATGTTATCAGAGAATGTAAAACTGCAGGAATTATGTGAACAAAGCAGATTATTCTCTCACTGCGGGGGCCTTTGTTCTGAGCATCCAAACTGCCCGTTTTCCGTTTCAGCAGCTTGTGCGTAACTTCTGGAGTGGAGGTTATTCAGACAGCTAACTTTTTGTTTAGCCATTGTATACTGACTGGTCTTGTCAAAAAACTGTGCATTTATATGGAGAGAAAAAAAAAAAAAAAAAAAAAAAAAAAGGTCTTTTAGGCACAGCTGCCATGCTACACAGTTCAGTTCCATGGCAGTATACGGTTTGCAGTAGTCCTCTAGTTAAGACACATTATGTGGATGTTCAGTCAGAACTCTCAAGTCTGTCCGGAGTCTCGGTAGTGCCTTAAAAATACACGGGTCCAGTTTCAAGTTGGATGCGTTGGAGCATCACAGTCCCAGTGAGGCTTTGAGCAAAGATGCCATATCTTCAGGTATGGTCCCCTCATCACCTAAAGAACAATTCATTTATAAATCAGTAACTCATCTGCTTAGTAGGTTTAAACAAGGCAGGCCCAGAAATATAGACACCCAGCTCCCCGCCACATCAAATTCTTCCCGGTAAAGTTTATCCTGACTACAGAATTATGAAAGGTCTGCTTCTTTCTGTTTGCATGCGATTCACCTCTGGATTTTTTTTTCTCCGCATATTAATTTGACAGCATACGTTTACAAGAGTCTTAAAAAAAAGATTTAGACCTTTAGATTAACCAAAATACTAAGATACTTTCTCTATCAAATATCTGCTATTCAGGGTCTCCTACACTAAACTGTCGTGAGGTTAACAGCCCCCCACCAGGTCTCCTTGTGTCACTTAAACAAAACACTTGCTTGTTTTGGAGAAACGAAGACAGCCAATGAGTAGTGCGTGACATGTTAAGTTAGCTGTTAGTGCTGTCTCCCTTGTCGTGCACTCATTTGCTGATAAAAGTGAGCCCTCTAACTGACAGACATGATGCTGATTCTACAAGTTGAAGAATAAAAAAGACAAAAACCAGATGGAATCTGAAAATCGCGAAGAGAGCCATTATGTTTTGGAAACCACTGTGAAGGTTATTCAAAAAAAAAAAAAAGGTAAATACTAATTCCTTCAATGTATTATTTTTACATAATAGAATGTAAATGCAGACAATAAAGGTTCCAGCACGCGTGTTCAAACAACTCTTACCTCGTTCAGCTGCAGTCATGTCCTGCTCTAGTTTCAGTTTCTTGTGGCTCAGCTGCAGCATGCAGTCCTCTATGCTGTCCTTACTGATGAGCTTAATCACCTGCACAGTCCTGACACACACAGCGAGGCACATTACCAAACCAATGCAACAGACGCACTTTCTACTTCCCTGTAACTGCAATCAAGACCCATTGTATCATACTGATAGGTGCATATTAGCTGACATATTTCCCGCTCGACTGCTGACACAGGAGAGAATTCTGATAATGAGTCCGTGGATATCCCGTCTAACCTTGTCTGGCCCACACGGTGACATCTGTCCTCTGCCTGTTTGTCGTTGTAGGGATTGCAGTCGATGTCGTGCAGGATGACAACGTTTGCTGAGGTAAGGTTGATGCCGAGCCCGCCAGCACGCGTTGATAACAGAAAAACAAATATGTCTGGGTCCGTGTTGTACTCATCAATCAACACAATCCTGAAAGGCAAAGAAAACATTGGAGACGTGAGTGCAAGTTGAGCAACTTTCTTAGTACGACACCTTTTTTTCATCGTGATGCAACATAAAATAAACAGGTGTGCTAAACTCATTGTGTAAGTCAAGGATTTATAAATAAAAAACAACACCACACGCATAAATCCTCAAATTTTTTTTTAAATTAAATTGAAAATAAATAAATCACAATATCTGGTACTAAGACTGGCTACTCAATGTGAGAGATATTCTCAAAGAGAGGGCAATAAAATGAACACTGAAGATATGTAATACATGTTAAAAGTTTGGACACACCCTCCCGTTCACTTTGAATAAAAAGATGTGTTCAAACATATGGCTGAAATTGTAATTGTAAAACTACATCGTGCAAAAAGCTATAACAAGCAGAGGGTAATGCTGCTGTTTGCAGCGGGGATGCTGGCTGGTTCCACACCTTAGGATCAGTCTAAATGAGTGATCATTTAAAACCTAATCAGTCATCCCCATCTTCTTGATAAGATACTGTAAGATTAAATGTTTAATGATTACTTTTTATTGGCTACAATTTACCAATACCTTCGGTGTTTGAATCAGACATAAATCTGACCTTTCAGCTATGGGTGTGGATCCATCCAGCCTGACGTAACGATGCTTAAGATGTCTCAGCAGCACTTCCACAATGTCCAGCATCATGGTGAACTGACTGAATAACACCACTCGGTCTCCCTGTAGATCAAGAGGAAAGTTATAATCTGTGCTAATAAAGGTTGTATGTACTGAACCACAGTTACGCACAGTCACAGCGACCTTGTTCTTTAGTGAGGCCAGCAGCTCTGTGAGGTGGCGGAATTTCCCAGAGTCTAGCAGAAGATCGTTATTGAGCTGGTAGGAGCTGATGGAAGAGTACTGCTGACACAGACGATGCAGCTCAAAGTCTGACATCACCTCCATGTCCTCCTGAATCAGAACAGGGTCCGCATCAAAGTGCGTTGGCTCCTGAGAAGGAAAACGGAAAAAAGAAAGAGAAGAGAGAATCAAGGATGACAACTGACATTAACAAGGGCAGAGTAATACACAAAAGCAGACGTGAAAGAAGGGAGGAGCAACAAACTATTAAAAGATGGAATCATAAATAGTCAAGATTGTAAACACGCTGAAAATAAAGTGCAGTAATTTGTCATCTCCTTTTTATGGCGGACCAAAATTGGCACGATTGCTGCGAAGGCAAAAACGTCCCGCGTTCAGCTCGCAGTTACAGTTCCTCCCAGTGCAAACACAAGAAGGCGGGAAAGGGATTTTAATGTTCGGCACGTTGACCTCCCCAAGAGCCTAAGAAGCATTACGTGTACAACTTTGAACAAGTTTCTTCACGGGAGGTTCAGGCTGAAAAAGGCCAAACCTGAGAGTCCGGAAGCAGCACTGACCTTGAGCATGAGTTTGCTCATGGCTTTGAGCTTTTCTGTGGTGTAGTACTGCCGGTGAAGCAGGGGATGGTTGGCCATTTTCCTCAACTGCATCATCACGTTACACAACTCGCGCTCTGAAGAGAAAAAAAGGAATGTGAGAAATATCAGGGGCAACTCAAGCTAAACGTAATATGGGAAGCAGAGAATTGAGCCATTTAAGTGAGACTCACTCTCTCCATTGGTGGAAGTCTTGAATTTTTTTAAGAGGTTCTGGTAGAGAACCTGCTGTTTCTCACTCATTGAGCAGAACTCTATCTTCTCTTCTTTAGCTGGCAGCTGCTTAAGGACCTGGTAAAAAAGAAACATCAGTTAGTTATTGATGAAACCGTTTAAACTCATTCGAATAACACCCAAGTGTGCTTCCACAGGATTCTGCTCAAGATAACAAATGCTGGGGCGGTCGGTGGCATAGTGGGTTAAGCAGCCGCCCCATGTACAGAGGCTACAGTCCTCGCTGCAGCTGGCCCCGGTTCGAGTCCCGCACCGAGCGGCCCTTTGCTGCGTGTCTTTCCCCTCTCTCTGCCCCCTGCTTCCTGTCTCTTTCAAACTATCCTAACATTAAAAGGCATAAAAAGCCCCAAAAAATACTTAAAAAAGATAACAAATGCTGCACAAATTAAGTTTTCTGTGTGTTTTTCCTCAGGATGCTCTGATTTTACTGATAATTGTGACTAACTCGTTTGTTTCAATGACTTATAGAGCTTGAACACAGCTTGCTGCAAAGAATAAAGTGCGTTACAACAGCAGGCAATGGGAACCAGATCAACTCACCTCACTCTTGACTCTTCGCAGGATGAAAGGTTTCATGATGAGTTTGGCCTGAGAAATACGATCCCTCTCAAAACGGCTTTGTTCCTCGTAGGATTTCTGACAAGGTAAAAATGAAGATTTCGGTGCCGTAACACACAAAACAACTACATACACGTATCATATTGCAGCTGCCTGAGGATGTTCGTATAAGGGCTGTCACCTTTTTCCTCGAAATTGTGTTCTGGATGAATATGAAACAACGAGTGTGTTTAAATTCCCTTAAAATTAATTTTAATTTTTGCATTGTGGCTTCAGCTCCTGAAAAGCCTCTTCCAAACAATATAGATTATTTTATATATTTTTGCCTTAAAATCTTTCCATCTTGTTGGTGACGGCGTTTTTACAAACTGAGGCAGTCAGACGAAGATGAACATCGGAAGTCAATCTGCTTGTGTATCATTGGCTTTGATGATAACATTTATGGCACACAACTTCTGTCAGATCTGCTCATTGTACCGAGAGGTCACCAGGGTGACGTTAGAGTGCCCTCTGCTGAATCCTAAGGCAAAAACATTTAAATGATGCATCTGAATCGTCCGTCTATAAATGGCAGAGAAGGGCAGGCTTGCTTTTGTAAATCATTTGCATTCAGTTCTTTGGTACCATCCAGCTTGGCATCTCATAGAAACTTACCATAGAAAACATTTTAGAGAGCTGTGAAGTGGAGCTGGAGAACAGAGAGGGCATAATGAAGTTCAAGAGAGACATTAGCTCCAGGAGGTTGTTCTGCAAAGGAGTTCCAGTCAGCAGCAGTCGATGCTCTGCCTACAGGGAAAGAAAACAGGAACGTCTGAAACTTGAGTTCTGCAATAATTGAGAGGGAAACGAGTCTGAAGGACGATGGGAAAATTGTGGGGGGCGGATATACACAAGAACAAATAAGTCAACGAACATTAATAGACATGAGGTGGCGATAGCGCAGAGAGTTCATGTTCTTCAACATGTGGCCTTCATCAAACATGGCGTACTTCAGGGGTAGCTTCCGGAAAAGGCTGCGGTCGCTGTCGTTGCCTATGGCCAAGTTATACCTGTAAATCAAACACAAGACAAGCTGGCAGAGTGAGTTTTTTTTTTCGTCCAACAACACATTTAGTTTTCCGGTGGCCTGCTTGATGTACTGGATCAGCAAAATATGACACAGATTAAAGGTGTCCATGTTGGCTTACGTGGTCACAATGACGTTAAACTCAACATCTTTATTGAGGATGTCATATCTGAGGTAGCGTCGCTCTTCCACAGATCCTGCATAGAAGAGGGGTCATATTCTGATTTCATTTCACACTGAGAGCAGATATGCTGTATTTGTCCAACTAATTCAATGATCAGCAGCACAATAATCGAGATGATAAACAATACGAAGCACGGCTTCTTTCAGGGTTTTGCTTCTGAGCTGCTCTTGATAGACACTGCTGAGCATTACTCAAAGAGTAAGGACAGTTTACAGGTGCACATGTCAAAGACGCGAATAGATTCTTCTATACTCTGCTAAAATAGGAAAGTAGAGTCTTACCATAATAGATAAGCACATTGAGACATGGGCACCACAGCTTGAGCTCTCTGACCCAGTTATCTACAATACAGAGGAAGAAAACAGAAAACATTTCTTACATTAAACATGAAGACACAATGGAAATGCACCTAAATGCTTCCTCTGCCTTAGAAGAGATGCATAGCATTACATTAAAGCTCGTCATAGAAAGCAAGCTGGCGGAGAGTGTTGTTTTTGAAGATAATTACCAAGTGTAGAGGAAGGCACAACAATGAGGTGTGGGCCGTCTATTCCATTCTCGTAAAGCTGGGCCAGAAACGCGATAGCCTGGATAGTTTTCCCTAAACCCTAAGAGGCAAGTGAGCAAAAGCGCAAAGGCGGGGAACAGAAACGTTAGGAATCAAACCGTCATAAACAGCCCAATCGATGAAACAAAAACAACATCTGAATGTCAGCTTTAAGAATGCACACAACCAATAGAAAAAGCAAAAACACTGCAGCTACACAGTTGTCATTTTTACAGAGCTTCTACTCTTGAGTCCCTACTTCACGACTCACCAGCGGGATGGAGTATAAATGCACACAAAACCATCTCTGACGCTGACACAGTGACAGTCATCAAGTTCTCAGACTTGATGCAAATAATGCACTCTTTTAAGAACAAGAGCAAAGTCAAAACTGTACAATAAAAGACAAAGGTTTCACCCCCAAACTGCTTATGTCATGTTTGGTGTTTCTTCAGAGGCTGAGAAAAGGTCTTGGTGGACAGCGAGGTTCTCCACAAACCCTCAGGTGTTTGAGAGTTTTAATAAAAGAGGCCTCAACTCTCAGCGGGTTAGCAAGGTCCACAGAATTGGATTAGATTTCGAAAAGCTGATAATCGACTCCTGATACACGTTGGTACTGCATATGTGTCGAACCCCGCTGGCCTTAGCTGGGCGTCTTACCATTTCATCAGCGAGGATGCCACTCAGCTTGTGTTCATGCAGAAGCAACAGCCACTTTAGACCAATCAGTTGATAGGGTTTAAGCTCAAACCTGAAAGTAAGAGCAAGAATTGGATTTCTCAGTATCACACAAAATGCAAGTTTTGCTGCATAAATTACACGTGGGTGTGTGTAAACACTCTATTTCTTAAGGCTCACTTGAAGCATAATCTATTAACTTCCAATATCAATTATTTCTCGAGCTTGTGTCTCGAGTATTTCTGTGGTGGGCACATATTTTTCATGGGACTTCCCCCAAAAAACAAGAGATGCTTGGAGATGCTTCATCTGGCATGGTTCAATTATCATTAGAAATTCTAAATAAGACATCTTCGCACAGGATACATGATGTCTGGAGTGAAAATCTACACAGTCCACATAGAGTATAAGGGAGTAGTTTCCTCAGTGGGAGTCAAAGCTCACATGCTGCATTAGGACATGTTGTCAAAGTGGCTATGTGGATACAAATTCCACTTGCACTTACAAACCTGTAGGAAACTTCCAACTTTCAGTGGAGGCGATCTGACTTTGTGCCTATTCAAATGCATCTTCAGAAACCACGTGACAAGCGGGGAGCAGCAGAGTATATCTTCTTTGTTTATCAAACAAGCTTTTCAATAATCGCAGAATGTGGAGAAATGAATTTTACTCACTGGCTGTTGAGTATGCCAGGCTGTTCCACGGAGCCCGTTCCACTCTCCATTACCTCGGTGACACACTTGACCATTTTTGAAGAAATGGTCTCACATTTGGACATTAGCCCCAGGACAACCTTCCGCTCTTTGAGGACAACATTGCACCCCAACAGTAAGTCTTTTGAAAGTCCGTTTTCCTTATGGAAGACATCCCACTGATGAGGAGGAACCACAAAGTTAAAATCCACAAATTGCAGACAGTTCTCTTATTACCGTTTTTACCCATATGTCAACTGAGACTAAATACATGAAAATTTCCCTTAAGAGGTGAGCCTTTACTGTCCATCCTGCCTCGACGGGTTCTGCGTATCACTTAACTGAATTATGATTCAAAATGTTCTTGAAGGCATATTGAGGAATAACACACACACTGTAGTCTTTTATATAGAAGACTTAGGAGGAGTGTGTTGAACTGATGTGTTCCCTGTGTCCTGTGAAACAGTTGCTGACCGTCACAAGCTATCGCTCTTGGCTGTTACAGCTTTTTCAATTCAAAACTCGCGCAAAACATCCGACTTAACATGAGCAAATAACCTGCGTGAAACCTATGTGAGAGTTCTTGCCTAACATGTTAAGAAACAAACTCATTCTCTCACCAGGCTTGACCAGCTGTCGAAGGGTCTCAGCTCCACAATCTTCTGTGCCTTTTTAACAGAACAGCCGGCGATCAGTGATAGCTCGTCTATAGACGCAGTCTGGAAGAAAGCTAGCATCTCCTTCTTTGCACCCGTCATGCCGTCTTCACCCCCTAGATCGTCATCCGAATCCTCAAACTCGCTCGTGACGGCGTCCTCTTCGTCATAGTTTTCCTCCTCGGAGCTGACAGGTTCGGCCGAGGCCCGCGCCTTCATCTTTCTCTCCGCTGCTAGTTTCTTAGCTTTGCTGGTCTCACTGGAAAATCTGGACAAGGTCTGGGAGACTGAGGAGGAACAGGCTGGCTTGTGGGTGGCAGAGGTAGCTGTCTGCTTTACAAAGGACGATGAAGACACTGGATCTGTCTTTTTTGTAATCCATGAAGAAAGAGTGGAACTGCCACTTCTGACTTTGGAACTTTTGCTTCCATCTGATTCCGATTCATCTTCACTGTCCTTTGTAGCGTCCGTATCATCCGTACTGTTCCCCTCAGTGTCACTAATATTGTTATGGTTTTTAGAATCCTTACGATTTCTCGCCTTTTTGCCCCCTTCATGATATTTGTGGTTCATCTCTTTGTCATTTCTGGCCGACTTGTCCTTGCTCTTTGCTTTCTTTTCATCCGACTCAGCTGAAGAAAAACTAGTATTATCTGATAACAGAAGAAATAAAGGCCAGTGTCAGTAAGGAATCTGTTGGAAACATTGTTAAACATGTTAGAAGTATCAATATAAGGATAGCGCAAGCAGAAAGGTGGCCATATTCAGATGAGAAGTCTGCTCTGCACCTGTGTCTGAGAACATCTGCAGAACCTGAAGAGCATCTTCAACATTCCAGTCATGTTCCTGCAGCACCATCCGCAGCTCCTGCACCACAGACAGCAGATTGGCATCAGAACGGTCACACAACATCCTCCATTTCCACACGCAACTGTAAGGGATGCCTTTGCCTTTTTCCATTTTGCTTTGGAATCAGAACACAAAGCCAGAGCAACTGAAACAATCCGTGTTTTTTGTTTCATAATAATGAGACACCGAGCGTTACACTAAACATCCCCCACAAGTTCAGGGAGTCCCGTTACGATTTGTTCACCCAGTTTACAGATAAAACCAAGAATAAAAACTTTCTTTTCCTAAACGCAATTTTTCAAAATTTAGCAAAGTGTTCTGCACCATTTTCTTTGCTACAATGTGATATCTGATGAAACTTTTCATTCCTTCTTCATAAAGCATAACTTATGTAAAGCAAAACTGTTTTTCAAGCAAGAAAGATTTCAAAGTTGTTTTTTTCAGGCTGCTAGGCAGCAGCTGCTGACTCAGTTAAAACAGCAGAGAGCATTGTAATTTATTTCCTCTGGACCACTTATATCACATTATCTTGTATCATGTGACAACACAAACTAAGACTCAGTCATCATGTTTCACAAACAATAAGCAGAATCAGTTTGGTCAAAGGATAATCCCAATACCAAAGTTATATCCCATTTGACACACTGTCTTCACCTCCTTGTCCTGATCGGGAAACCTTTTTTGAACTTTTCTGACCATGGCTTCTTGCTTCTCCCAGCTCGGTTCTTTCCCTTCATTTTCCTCTTCGGAGACCTTTGAAGTAAACAAACAAACATTTATTTCTAAAAAAAAAAAAAAAGGAAGCAGAAATCTTCGCAACTCAGCTCATGAATGCCCGCTATATCTCATACAATAAAAGTAGCAATGGTCTTACCACTGATGGTCTCCGTTTCTTGCTCTGCTGAATCTCACCCTTGTCCCGAGAACCGCTGGATCCATCCTGCTTTCTCTTCTGGCCTCTACTTGGAGCTAAGTAGAAAAAACATGAGGCGTTCTCAATAAACCGACACACAGTTGATAAAAAAAAATAAGTTTTAGCTCCGTGTTTTAGATGGAGCTAAAAACATTTTAACATTTTCCCATATTCAACACCGTCTTATCTTCATTTTACTCACTGCCTCGTTGACAAAAGAAAAAGAAAGAAAAGGAGGCACAGTAGCAACTTTACTTTCTTGCTAGAATACAACACAGGGAAGTTCGACATGTTCTTAGTGCGCTTCTGACGCAGAGAAACAAGGATTTACCTTCTTCATCACCAAACTGTAAAAGACAGGCAGCCACAGCCCCATCCAATGTGCTTGTACCCCCAATGACCTGAGAACAGAGCAGAGCAAAGGGGCCTTGAGCGGGGCAAAACCAGGAGCTAAAAGTGGGCCGTCTCTATCAAACAGTGACCAGCTGGGTGACGGAGAAATCAAACGTTTACAATAGTAACACATTTAACCTACAGTGAAATCAACTCGCATAGGTTAGACAGAGCCCAACACTGTAAAAGAAATCCAGCAAACTGGCTTACAGCATCCTTGGGAGTGAAACGATCGTGTTCTGTGCTAAAAGGTTTAAATGCCCACCTCCAGTAGCTGAGTCCTTGTCAGCTGGGGAAACATCACCAGCAGTCTGTTCATTTTGTCATCCAGCTCGTTGTCCTCATCCGTCTCATCTGTGTGATCCGATACCACAGCTCTGGATGCCTTTTGTTGAGGGCTCCTATAACAGAGAAACAACAGCAATTCTGTCAGAAAGTATTAATCAGTATGAATGTGACGACGACTGACAATGACATTTCATCTTGCGCACGTTCGATCATGCCCAAGTGCTCAAAGAGAAGCCACAGGGACTAGAGAAGCTAGATGAGCACATACTTAGATTTCTTGGTTAACGATACTTTGGTCTTTGGTTCAGATAGGCCCTCGTCCTCTTCCAAGTCGATCGAAATGACTTCCTCAAAAACCACTCCTCGTGCATGGGGCTTAGATGGGGCTTTGACAGGTTTCATCTGGGCTGTAAAACACAATTAGGAAAACAAGTTGACAAGTGCACTCCTGTCGGTAATAGAAAGCACACAAGAAGTGGAATGTACAACTAAAGTTGCTTGTAAAGGCATGTCGTCTCATTGACATCGCAAAGGTTTGCGAATACACGGTTTCAAATAAATATCTTGCTGTTTAGCCTTCATGTAAAATTGTACCGTACCCATTGAAGGAGCATGTACATTCAAGGTCTGGCTATCCATCTATCTCAATGTTATTAATAAATGCTATCAGTGGGAATGGCAATGGCCTTCCTCACACACATTTGGAGATATAAAGATGTAAAGGAGATAGAAATGACACAAAATGGACATGCAAGCGAGTCGGACCCAGAAACTTATATGTGTGTCATCTACTCGGTCAAATAGAGACATGAGCCATGAGGTCCCATTATACAACTGACTGTCATTTCTTTTGGCTGGTTTAAAACGAGGAGGACTGGATCGACAATACGTAACATTTTTAAAATTCCTTCACAATACCGTTTGCTTGCTCTTGTGATTTTATATCAATGATTTTTAATACAGCCCAATAAAACATAAGCAACACATAATCTCACTACCAAAATGTTACGGTGTGACGGCTGTGGGGAACAGTTTACTCTGAGCTGCAGCATGGCCCTGCATGTGAATCATACCCATGTCAGTACACTAACGCTGCTGTTAACAATAGCACGTCTGACACATCTGGCTAACAGCGATGGAGGCTAGCTTTGCTACATGATACCTGGCTTGTTCTCCTTCTCAGACTCAGGACTTTCGGACCCGCACTCCTGGTCTTTATCAGCAGTCTTCTTCTCAAAACGAAATCGATCTAAATTGAACAGACTCATTTCAGCAAGTCCCTTTTTATGACTGACAACAGCAGTCCTTTGTCTCGTCCAAGTCGGCAGTATTTTTTTTTTCTGTTGTGTCTCGTCGCATGAAGCCCAACGTCCCTGTTAGCCAACGTGATAATCCAGCTAACGTCAGATGTTAGCGTGAGGGCCAGGAATGCAGTCCTGAAAAGACGAGGATTTCAAGCCTTGTCACTGTTACGTCTGTGACCGCAATAGCTAGAAACCGACAGATAACACAAAATAAACTGATAAAAAAATAAAGCAAGTAATTTTCGACTCCAATTTCTGTTCGTTTTATTATCTCGACAGCAGCCGGTTTCCCGCTATCTGCTGCAGCCCCAGAGGATGCTTTGCCGGCACTGCTAATTGGTCAGAGGAAAGAGTGGGCGGTAACCTTCCCGTGAAGTCAAGATAGTACACTGTGACATACTTCCGTCTCTGCTCACACTACGTTTTTAAACTCGCTGGATTGGACGATGAGTAGTTAGGTACCCCGGTCACATTACTTTCTTCTAACCTCCATCTCACTAAGAGATTTAACATCAATGTAACAACGATACATTTAACTTTGTTCAGCATATTACGCGTCATGGTCACTCTCCCCGTAGATACTAACAAACATATATAGTGTTACGTACATTGTCTCTCCAAGTCCTGTGATAGGAGGGGATTCATCTTGACAGTCTTCTTGCTTTTGAAATCAGTGATGTAAGTAAATTACTTGTCAGTAACCCATGATATAACTACATCATTTGAATATGCATTTTCTTTTTTATAAGATCTCTTTGAGCTTTTGGTATTCCGGGATACCAAATGTTTGTCACATTTTTCGTTTCACAATGCGCCAGATTTTCAGTAGATGATAGGTCTGTTGAGCAGCTGACATCAAAATTTAAAATGAGAATATGGTATTGTGCAAAAAGCTTTTGCCACCCTACATTTGTCAATGTCACTTCCGAGGAGCATGGTATCTTTAGGCACTTTGTTACGAGTAGCCTGTTGCAAAGAGACATTTGATGCAATTTCTTAAGATGGATCTATGAAATGCAGATGATGATACATTTTAAAATCCTGTTCTTAATCATTTACAGATCTCCAGGATACTATGCAAGTTTTATCGATGAATTTTCTGAATTATTGTCTGTTATTTCGACTGATTTTAACCATTTTATCTTGACCGGGGATTTTAACATTCACATGGATAATATGACGGATGGTAATGCCAAATAATTTTCTTCTGTGCTGGACATGTTTGGTTTGTGGCAACATGTAACAGAACCAACCCACCTTCGAGGTCACATTCTGGACCTGGTCATTTCTAAAGGTGTTGATATTTCTTCTGTTGTGGTTATTGATTTGGCCTTGTCTGACCATTTTTGTATTTTATTTGATTTATTGATCACTCAGAATGTTCAAACAACCAGCTTCTCAGTTAAGAAGAGGTACATTAATGAGAAAACAAGTGCTCAGTTTAGGGAGGCCATAGCTATGTTACCAACAATGAGTCGGTTGAAGGACTGCTGGATCATTTCAACTTAAGAATTTACAATGTAATGGAAGCTGTTGCACCGATAAGAATTAGCACTTTAAGCAAACAGAAAACCCCATGGAGAAACACCACTACGGTCAAAAACCTGAAAAGAGAATGCAGGAAAGCTGAACGTAAGTGGAGGAAAACAAAGCTTCAGATTCACTATGAGCTATACAAAGAAAGCCTGCGTAGTTATAACAATGAGTTGTGCAAGGCCAGACAGCTGCATTTATCTGAAATGATTAATAAGAATGTCAACAATTCTCGAGCTCTGTTTGCTATGGTTGAAAAACTCACAAATCCTCCTAAACAGTCAAACCCAGACCTCCTCTCCACTGAGAAATGCAACGAATTTGCCAACTTTTTTAGCCAAAAAATCAAAATGGTTAGACATAACATTCACACAACACAGACAAACAAGAAAACTAATCTGTGTCTAAAACCTAGAAATAATTCTGATGTTATGTCACAATTTAATATTGTTGAAAAAATCCTAGAGGAAACAGTTCGGCATCTGAAATCAACCACTTGCACTCTGGACATAATACCATCCGACTTTTTAAAAACTGTTTTTACCTCAGTAGAAAGTGATCTCCTACGAATAGTTAACAGCTCACTGGCATCAGGCATTTTTCCCAAGTCACTAAAGACAGCTGCCATTAAGCCACTCCTAAAGAAGAGAACTCTAGATGCCTCTATGATGAACAACTACAGACCTGTCTCTAATCTCTCTTTTATATCTAAGATTATTGAGAAAGTTATTTAACCAGCTCAACGACTTTCTGAATGAAAGTGGAAGTCTTGATAACTTTCAATCAGGCTTCAGACGTTATCACAGCACTGAAACAGCTCTGGTCAAAGTGTTAAACGACATTAGGTTGAATACTGATTCTGGTAATGTTTCAGTCCTGGTTCTGTTGTACCTCAGCCCTGCGTTTGATACTGTAGATCACAGAAACCTGTTGCACAGGCTGGAAAACTGGGTTGGACTTTCTGGAGCGGTCCTTAACTGGTTCAGGTCCTACTTAGAAGGCCGGAGTTATTTTGTTACTATTGGCAGCTATGAATCTGAGTGAGTGGCCATGACTTGTGGAGTCCCACATGGGTCAATTCTTGGACCTCTTCTGTTTAACTTGTATATGCTCCCTTTGGGTCAGATATTGCAGAACTTTAACATCAATTATCACAGTTATGCAGACGATACACAACTTTATGTGTCTCTGTCACCGGACGACTGCAGCCCAGCAGATGTACTGTGTCAGTGTCTGGAGGAAATAAACACCTGGATGAGAGAGAATTTTCTACAATTAAATGAAGACAAAACTGAGATCATTCTGTTTGGTAGCAAAGAGAAGAGGGTCTGCGTTGGTAAATATCTTGAGACTGGGGACCTTACAATCACTGACCAAGTTCGTAACCTTGGAGTTTTGATAGGTTCAGATCTGACTTTCAGCAGCCACATCAATTACCATCTCAGAAAAATCAACAGAATTAAAGGTTTCCTCTCCCAAAAAGACCAGGAGAAATTCATCCATGCATTCATCTCCAGTAGACTCGATTACTGTAATGCTCTTTTAACTGGACTTCCCAAAAAGAGCATTAAACATCTGCAGCTCATCCAGAACGCTGCTGCTAGAGTTTTAACCCGGACTAAGAGATCTGAACACATCACACCAGTTTTAAAATCTTTACACTGGCTTCCAGGTTTAGGCCCAAAATACATCTGTGATATATTCAGAGAATATAAACCTAGCAGAGCTCTTAGATCCAAGGACTCAGGTCAGCTGGTCCAGTCCAGAGTCCAGACTAAACACGGAGAAGCAGCATTTAGCTGTTATGCTGCAAACAAGTGGAACAAACTGCCAGTGGAGATTAAACTTTCACCAAATGTAGACATTTTTAAATCCAGGTTAAAAACATTTCTTTTCTCATGTGTCTATGCATGAAATCTGCACAATATCTTTTAATTTATCTGGACTGTTGCTAGTTTTTAAATTCATTTAAATGATCTTATTTGTTTCTCTTTATATTCTTTTATGTATTTTTAATGCTTCTTCCACTCCCCGCTGCAATGCTTTTATTTTATGTAAAGCACTTTGAAATGTTTTGTACATGGAATGTGCTATACAAATAAATTTGATTTGATTTGATTTTGATAAAAAGCATAAAACAATATTTTTGCACCAACTAGGTGATTCCCAAAGAGCTATCAGCAGAAAACGTGGCTAATCCCTACATGGTGTGCAATTTGTCCTTGTGGATTTGAAAAAATCCATCTACAGCAAAAGATAAGTATCTGAAAGCGATGTCCTAATAAAATGGGAAATAATTCAGCAAGACCTGACCCAAGACTGAGTCATGCATCTGGCCATTCATGTGATCCATCTACTGTTCACTGAAGCCTCCTCAGAAATGGTCTCCGTAGAAAGGTGGCTGTCCAGAGGCCATTTTTGAAGAAGGAAAACAGGGAGAAACGACCGAGGTACACCAAATGACACAATAACTGGACTTCAGGTCTTATGGAGTGATGGAACTTCCTCAGAGCCCGTACCTCAACGTTACTGAAGCAGTGTGGGATCATCTTGACAGAAAACGCAACAAAAGGCAGCCGACGTCCAAAGAAGAGCTTTGCAAAAGTCCTTGAAGAAGCCTGGAGACTATTCCTGAAGACTACTGAGAGAAATTTTGCCTACGAGGGTTTAGGTTGGGTCCGAGCCTTATGGAGGTTATATCAAATGATGACTTTCAAGCTCATTAAAAGTTTGCAAACTCTTTTTTTCCATTAAAAACTGTGTTTCCATGTTTGCACATGTTTCAATTCATCACTGCACCTATCATTCTTTTTTTTCTCCTTATTTTAGTAGAGTAAGGACTCAACTGTGTCTCTGTTGTCCACTCAGCGGCACACAGACAACCAGGATAGAATGCCGTCATACATTCTCTTAACAAAAGGGGGCAGCAGATTATTTTAGATGGGATAAAGGATTCAATTTACCCACAAGAGTGTTGCACTGCCCCTCTGTAAATTGTGTTCTATATGGACTTCTCAAGGGTCCGTCTTAAGGGGAATAAAAGTCTTTACAGAAAAGTTAGAAGAAGTAGAATTACACAATGTGTCTGAAGTCCAGTGGATTTGATCTGTGCTGATTTTCTGTCCCATCATAAGTTATGCAGTTTTATGGTAGAAAATATCAGACAAAAACTGTAAGTAAAAGATTAGGCTTGATTTGCTGAAAATCGAGCCAAATCTTAAGTTTAGTCCATGTCCAGCAAGAGATATTGCAAAATGTAATAACTTGAAATCAATGACAGTGTGCCATGTGGGAATGTACCACATGGTACGGTCTCAAGTTTAACATTTACAAGATTTAAGGTCATCTTGTTTTTTTCTCAGTTGCCATTATGGCAGTTGTAAATCTTGTCTTTATTTTGTCTGAATGTTCAAAGTCAATGGCAAATACTGCCACAATGCCATCACAGAAACACACACACACACGCGCACACACACACACACACACAGATAGGCTCACTTACATCTTGACTACTTCAAACTCTTCACAACTACAAAGAAATAAGAAATAGGTTAATCTATTCATTTTGTATGCATAAAATGCTTTGAAATTAATATTATTTGTCAGATCAGGACTGACTGTGTGTTTCCCTGTGCTCTGAATTCTACTCCAATGAACACAAGTCAGATTACATTTATTTACATACTGCTTTAAAACTCTAAACACCATTTACGTGTACATTACGTATCCCCTTGATTGCACAAGTCCATACTGTTGAAGTCAGTTTTCAAATCCAATCGCTTCATCATACGATGTGACTACACCTGTGGATTTTCCTCAGATACACCAAGCATATTATGATGATTAGGTCGGATCCTTTCATCAGAGCATCTCAGCAGCCAATACAGCGCCATCCTGCCGCCTTACTGTCGCCTCAACCATCGTCATGGAGACCATGTAAGTTATAGCATTGCGTGTGTGTGTTTGTGTTCTATCCAGGGAACAATAGGCAGACTGACACTGAGTCTGATAGGGGTCATGACCACTCACAGCAGGAAGCCCAAACTGTGGCTCCTTGCTTCTCCTGTCCTCTAGTCAAGATTTTTTTTTTGTTTGTGTATGTGCACGTGTGTCCGTGCACACGTCTTAGATTTGAACTAGTTTTTAAAAAAAATTTCTCTACCTTTGACTTTGCTAAGCCTGTTTTGTATGCGTTTGTCTGATATGTACTGTTGGCGTCTGTGTTCAGACACACATCTACACACATATATAAATCACAAGAATGTCTCAGAGCTGAAGCAAGTCATTAACATGCAAACACACACACACACACGCACGCACACACACACACATACACACACTGTGTCAATAAATTTACATAAATGCTATGGATGTTTTAATGAATGTTTTGGCTGGAGGTGATATCTGAGATAAAAATATGGAATCATTAACTAAAAATGAAGCAGGTGAAGCAATGTCTTAGAAATCAAACCATCTATGTGATATAAACACGAAATGCACACATGCACATTAGAATGCACATGCACACACAGAATAACAAATTCAGTGACTTGGAGCTAAGCACACATACTGCAAGTGCATTTACTTCTCATGCGTAACATGTAGATACTGTACATCCCGCACATACATTTTGAAAAACTTGCAAATCAAAGTAGGAACTTCCTTGCGTTTTTTAGAAAATATTTGTCCCTCGTGTTAAGTGCACGCAGAACTGCATGCAAGTCCATATATGTGTGCATTTTTTAACTTTGACCCAACTATGGTGTCACAGCGGACTCGTCACAAAGTCTGTCACCACCCAGCCACCATGGCGCCCAACTTGGCCGAGACCCGACGGCGGCAGGGAGCACCTTGTCACCGTGGTAACGAGTCTGGGATGTAACATCCCTCCAACCCCCCTGTCATAAGAAGTGCACAGAGAGACATATACACCATCTCAAAGAAAGGCTCCCTCTGAGGGTAGAGTACTTTTTGTTTTAAAAATTACTACAGCGATTAACCCTCATTGGCATGACCACAAACACCAGGAACAGGAAATTCTCCATAGGATCAAACAGACGGATATACAGTATACAGTGCCTTGCTGATGCATTCAGCCTCTTTGGCATGTTTCCTATTTTGTTGCCTTGACAGTCTGGAATTGAAATAAATGTTTTTTGGTTGTTTGTGTCCTTTGATTGATACAACTTGCCCAGCTCTTTGGAAGTGTGTTTTCTTTCTGAAAGAAGCAAGACATGAGACAAAAAAAGATAAAGATTAAAGAAAACAAACAAACAGTATTCGTCTCCTAAATTCAGTAACTTTGTAGTGCTTTCTTTTGCAGTAATCACAGCTGCAAGTTTCTTGGGGTTTGTCATAATAAGTTTTACATATCTACGAATTTTTGCCTGTTCCTAAAAATATGTTTAGCGATGGTTTCACTGCGTTCTTGAAGTCGAACCACAGCTTTTCAGTCAAATAGAGGCTTTGACTGTGACTATGCCCTTCCAAGACATTTAAATGTTTCACCCAAACCACTGGAACGTTGCTTTAACGGTGTGCTTAGCGCTGCTGTCATGTGTGAAGCTTGGTTCATCTCAATTCGCTGAGACTAAAGAAAGGATTTGCTCAAGAATTTGCCTGTTTTTCCCACCGTTCGTCATTCCCTCAATTCTCACCAGTTTCCAAGGCCCTGCCTATGATGCTGCCACCGCCATGCTCTGCTGTGCGAATGGTATTTTTGGGGTGATCAGAGGTGGTGTTATCTCATCTGACAGAGTACCTTCTTCTGAATGGTTAAGGAGTGTCCCAAATGACCTTTTTCTTCAATTTTGTTTTGTTTTCTGGCAACTCATGTATGAAGCTCGTAAGGTGGTCCAATAAATGGACTGTTTTGCAGCTCCTTTTTGTTAATTCTCTGATTAATACCCTTCTTAACAGGTCCAATCCAACCAAAATCTTTTCCTCTCCAGAACTTTGTCCCCGACTTATTTGGAGAGTTCTTTGATCTTCCTGGTGATGAACTTGGTTGTGCCCCTGACTTAGTGGTGTTTCATAGTGTGAGACCATTCACAAACACGTGTAAAGGGAATGAAATCATGTGAACTTAGTCTGCACACACATGGATTTAAATAAAACTAATTATGTTATGTTAATATTAAAAAGTGAATGCATATGTGCACAAAACCTTTTTTCTTTTTTTGGAGAATTTTTTTTCTTTTATTTATCATATTACTGTACCCATTTAGAAAATTTGATATTACTTACAAAATAATCAAAAACATAATTAGGGTTTACGGCAGTGTCTTTAAAGCTGACATCCTCCACATATATCATTACATTCAGTTTGGGATCATGAGTATGCACCACTTCATTTTACTGGGACCATAAACCTATCTACTGTTACTCCACCAGTGTGGTAGCTGCACTGGCTTTCATTTACCATATTTGTCATTACAGGCCTTTCAGCTGTTTGGGCACATTAACAGTGTTTGAGATGATTGTGAGATGAGATGATGTTGTTATGGTAATGCTATGTGTATTAGCAATACATTTCAGCTTGCGTATTGACAAAGATTTGCACTGCTGTCATATAAAAAACAGTTCATGGACATGTAACTTTAACCTAAAGCCCCCCTGTGACTCTGCTTAAGCCTATTTGTTGTTTGATTGATTCGACCTACAAAAATTTTTTGTTAGATTGCACAAAAAAATGCTTTCAAATCAAACAATACCAAGGCTCTCGACTAAAGATTCATAGCACAGATCAACATGCACTGCTGTACAGAGGAGAGTTGGACATAGAGGAAAGTTGTCACAGTTCTATGCTGCAGGAGATCGTCCAACCTGTTAAAGAGTTCCTGAAAAAAAACCACAGCATGTTATTATTACTATTCCAGTAACAGTCAGTACAGGTTGTACATGTGGTCCAGTAGATTCTAGGAAGGAGGGACACTGTAACAAAAAAAAAGAAAAATTCATAACCCCATTTTTATTATAAATAGCTTCTTGAAATGGACTGACCAGTACACAGTTTTGACCTTTTGGATGTGACAACTCTTATTTCTACTGTGAATCACCACCGGACTCTATTATAACTGACAAAAAGTCAAGCTGACCACAACTGCTGTTCTCAGGGGAGGTAAGTCACTTACTTTCATTATCCACCTTTCACGCATGTAGTACGAGGGTATTTGTTTTGATTTTCAAAGAGATATGAGAATTCATATCTTATTGAAAATGAGGCAATTTATAATATTATGAAAAATAGGAACTCATCTTGAAATTGTTGGCATCAATATATATCACAAAGGTTGGGGCACAAGGGAAATGCTTAGCACTGTGTAGCATCCCCTCTTTTTTTTTTGCATTGTCTTGTTGAAACATGCAAGGCATTCCCTGAAACAGATGTCATCTGGATGGGAGCACATGTTGCTCTAAAACTTGTACAGTATATATACCTTTGATCATTGATGATGCCCTCCCAGATGTGCACATTGCCAGTTCCATAGGTACTAATGCAGCCCCATACCATCAGAGATGCAGATGTTTGAAGTGAGTGCTGATATCAAGCCTGATGCTCCCTTTCCTCTTTAGTCTTCAGGACAGCTGGTCCATTTTTCCAGAGAGAATTTTCCATTTTGATTTATCTGTCCACAGAACAGTTTCTGCCTCAGTCCATTTTGAAATAGCTTTGGCGTCGAGAAGATGGCAACCTTTTTGGTTTATGTTCACATATGACTTCTTCTTTGCATGCTCAAGCTTTAACCTGCATTTTTAAATGGCCTGATGAACTGTGCTCATAGACCGTGATATTTGGAAGTTTTTCCGATCCCACACAGTGATTTCAATCACAGAATCATGTCTGTTTTTAATACAGTGCCACCTAAGGGACTGAAGATCAAAGACGTTCAAAGTTGATTTTTGGCCATGTCCCACAATTTGTAGCTGCTGTTTTTTTATACAAACTCTGCCCTCTTTACTTCTGAGAGTCTCCCTAAGGTGGTCTTTGCCAGTTAACCCACTTCGTTGCAACATGTTGCTCCAGCTCTTTTTAGTACAAATTACTTTTCCAGCCTTTTGTTTCCCTGGTCCTAGCTCTTTTTGAGATGTTTCTACTCTAAAGAGAATGTTGACAAATGAGATTTGCAAAGAATTGCATTCTGTTTTATTCACATTTTACACAACGTCTCCGCATTTTTGGAATCACGAATGCACATAAGACATTTCAATTTCATACATGAAATTCCATATTAACATCGGGATCGTATACTGTATATAATTGAAGATAACACTTAAGAGATCCTCATAAGCAGCATATGATTAAAGTAGCACAAGTTCATTTGGAATGCTTCATGTTCTGTATACGTGCTGCTTGTTTTAAAACACACAAGTCCTCTTTCAAACTTGCGCAGAAAACTTATCGAACACTTGTTGGACTTCTTTTGTGCTGCTTTTGTTTAGTCATCATTCATGTTTCCACTCTCTCTCCACTGGTAAAGAAAAACAGCAGCAGGGGAGAATTCCCATGTTGCTGGAGGTGATGGCACAGAGCAGCAGAGACAACGCACCAATCACTGGTAGACAATGACCGATCCTCCTGGCTGCCTTACAGAACATCAGTCACAAAGCTTTGTTAGCACTGCATTCCTATGTGTTGTCCTCCTATTTCTGCTCTTTAATCAAACAAAGCTAATTGCATCATTATTGTAACTGTGACACTTTCAATTTCTTTCATGCCCTTATATTTTGCTCCTGTAGCTCCCTATTTGTGCTATCATTAGATCGTCCTTGCCTATAATTGCGCCTCACCAGTGTTTAAAATCACAACTGAAAAGAGAAAGCTTGCATTTGCCACAGGTGTCATATCCCTAAAAGTTTGCCTTTTTTAAGACACTGTTTGCAGCGACTGCATAAATCAGTGGCTGCAGTCAACTTAGTTATGTCTGTCACATTATCTCAGTGTTTTAATTAAGCAGAAGGAGACATGCAGAAAGACAGGGACACAATGAGTGATCCCCAGGCTGCCTTACTGAACATTATTCAGACAGAGCTTTGTTAGCTCTGCATGCCTTTGCATTGTCCTCCTGTCTGCAACAGTTTGAATGAAATGATGCCAGTAATGTCTTCGTCATTTAGACATCTAATATTATAATTTATGCATGATCTGTTATTCTACTTTGTAAATGATTAAATGGGCATTACATCTGGATATCCTGGTGTAATTATGTTAGAGATAAATCAACTTCAGCCTTCTCAGAAAAAAAACCCCATAAAAATCAAGGGTTGTCATAATAAATATACTGTTGCCTGCAGATGTTTGCAAGTTATCTTTAATTGTACATTTTAAGGTGTGGGTAGTTTTTGGCTAGATTCAAGGTCAGTCTGATTTATAATTCACTTTCAAGTTTTATATGTAACACCAGCTTGCTTTGCAATTCAGTTAAATAAACTTTTGTGAGGAAGATTCACACAATCAAAACCTGAAATTGTTTTTGCAAATGCATTGTCAAGGCACACTAAAACTTGTAAAAATGCACAAGAGGAAAAAGCCAGCCAGAAAAACTCGTTAAGCAGTTCTTTTTGTTGGCAGAGTAGCTGTGACAACTATGACAGTGTGTGTTTCTGTAAGTGTGTGTGTGTGTGTCCTAGCCTGTCCATTCTGTAAACTGGCGGGGAAGTTGAGACGACTGGGATGGGAATGTCAAAACAAGATCAGCACCCCTGCTGGTGGTCACCAGTCGGGGGTCTGATTCCTCTGGGAGGCTGATGCCTCTAAATGTGTGTGCTTGATGAGGCTTGTGAATGAGTGTGTGCATGCATTTTGGCTTATGTGTGTGCATCATAAATATGTTTGTGTCTGTGTGAATGTTAGGGGCCAGTGTCTGGGCCTTTCTGGGGGGAAGGGAGGTTAGTGTGCTGACAGCCTCAGCTGTGTTGAACTGTGGGAGAAAAAGAGCTGACGCGACGGGAGCTGATGTCTGACATGACCTCTCTCAGCAGGCACGCTGCAGGGAGCTGGGAGCTGCCGCTAACTTTGTGTGCTGTTGTGTCTGTGTCCAAAAGTGGGAGAGAAATTAGGATAGAAAGTGAGCAACAGAAACAGCTAAAAAGAGAAGAAAACTCCAGGCGTATAGTCCCTCTCATGGCAGAGTCACTCTCTGTGAAACACCAGCTAGGTGGACGTGGCTCTGGACTTGTCGTGCTGTGTAACTCTATCTTCTCGAGTCCTTTCCTACCTTGGCTTTCCATTTTCTATCCCTCAATATCATATACCCCTCCTTGACCTTCTCACTCTTTGTTGGTGTCCCTAAGCTCCGTTCTTCCCTCTTTTTCTCCTTTGCTCTGTTTCTGGTGAAGGCACATTCAGCTTGGTAAAGTGATCTGCAGGGTGCCATGCCTCTGCTCATTGTGGCTTCCATTCCTCCCCATTCTGTTTCACCCTGCTTTGCTCTTCACAGTTTTCATGTGTCCTCTCTATTTGCATCATCCCTCTTATCTTTCATTCCTCATTCTCCTCCGCATCTCTTGTCCGATACGCACACACAGAAATACCCAGAGAGACACACACACACCTATGTCCCTTTCTATTCACTGTCTAGGCTTTTTGGGTCCAGTGCTTTGCCATCAGTCTGATAAGTGCCAACAAAGCCCCTACTGTCTAGTGTGACCCTCTATTCTTCCCCCAATCTACTCTCTCCCCTTCTCCCTCCATCCCAGAGCAGCCAAGCATGACTTAAAGAGGAGGGGACATTTATCATGTGCGCACACCCCAACTTATTTTACCTTTACCCCTTTTTTTCTTTTTCATCCTGACTTTTTCCCCATATGTGTTTTGGTTTAATAAGTGGTTTGTGCCTCAGTCACGTGCTCTTATGTTAACTCTC
Source organism: Odontesthes bonariensis (assembly GCF_027942865.1). Classification (NCBI taxonomy): domain Eukaryota; kingdom Metazoa; phylum Chordata; class Actinopteri; order Atheriniformes; family Atherinopsidae; genus Odontesthes; species Odontesthes bonariensis. The sequence continues at coordinate 19,288,268 of NC_134511.1, forward strand.
TGTCATTGTAAATTTCTTTTCTCTCTCCTCTTCTTTTAATTTCATTCATCCTCTGGGGAAACCTAACTCTCTTTGCACACACAATGAATACTGATGATTTTAGTGGGACAATGGAAGAGGTCTGAAAGTTTAGCCAGCCCATTGCACTGCATCAACTCTCCTCTATGATCTGGTCTGCCTCTTTCTTTGCACAGCTATCTATATATGCTTCCAGTCTCCCACACCACGGCTCGAAACTTTAATTCATGTAAATTTCTCTTCCCAAGTATTTTTCCTTATCTAATTTCGCGGAGAGTTCTACTTTTATCAGGATCATGCACAAGACGGAAGTGGCCTTCATGAGCTTCCATCCATCCATTATCTTCCGCTGGTCCGGGGATCGGGTCGCGGGGGCAGCAGCTTGAGCAAAGAGACCCAGACGTCCCTGTCCCCGGCCACTTCCTCCAGCTCTTCTGGGGGGACCCCGAGGCGTTCCCAGGCCAGCCGAGAAACATAGTCTCTCCAACGTGTCCTGGGTCTTCCCCGGGGCCTCCTCCCAGTGGGACGGGCCCGGAACACCTCACCGGGGAGGCGTCCAGCATTCTCACCAGATGCCCGAGCCACCTCATCTGACTCCTCTCGATGCGGAGGAGCAGCGGTTCTACTCCGAGCCCCTCCCGGATGACCGAGCTTCTCACCCTATCTCTAAGGGAGAGCCCAGACACCCTGCGGAGGAAACTCATTTCGGCCGCTTGTATTCGCGATCTCGTTCTTTCGGTCACTACCCACAGCTCGTGACCATTAAGTGAGGGTAGGAACATAGATTGACCGGTAAATCGAGAGCTTCGCCTTCTGGCTCAGCTCCTTCTTCACCACGACGGGCCGGTGCAGAGCCCGCATCACTGCAGACGCCGCACCGATCCGTCTGTCAATCTCCTGCTCCATTCGTCCCTCACTCGTGAACAAGACCCCGAGATACTTGAACTCCTCCACTTGGGGAAGGATCTCATTCCCGACCCGGAGAGAGCATTCCACCCTTTTCCGGCCGAAGACCATGGTCTCAGACTTGGAGGTGCTGATGGTCATCCCAGCCGCTTCACACTCGGCTGCGAACCGCTCCAGTGAGAGCTGAAGGTCACGGCCTGACGACGCCAACAGAACCAAATCGTCCGCAAAAAGCAGAGACCCGATTCTGAGGTCGCCAAACCGGACCCCCTCAACGCCCTGGCTGCACCTAGAAATTCTGTCCATAAAAATTATGAACAGAATCGGTGACAAAGGGAAGCCCTGACGGAGTCCAACCCTCACAGGAAACATGTCCGACTTACTGCCGGCAATACAGATCAAACTCTGACACCGGTCATACAGAGACCGAACAGCCCATATCATATCACTCCATACTCCCGGAGCACCCCCCACAAGAGTCCCCGAGGGACACGGTCGAACGCCTTCCCCAAGTCCACAAAACACATGTAGACCGGTTGGGCGAACTCCCATGCTCCCTCCAGGATCCTGCGGAGGGTATAGAGCTGGTCCACTGTTCCACGGCCAGGACGAAAACCACACTGCACCTCCTGAATCCGAGATTCGACTATCCGGCGGATCCTCCTCTCCAGTACCCCCGAATAGACCTTACCAGGGAGGCTGAGGAGTGTGATCCCCCTATAGTTGGAACACACCCTCCGGTCCCCCTTTTTAAAGAGGGGGACCACCACCCCGATCTGCCAGTCCAGAGGCACTGCCCCCGATTTCCACGCGATCCTGCAGAGGCGTGTCAACCAAGACAGCCCCACAACATCCAGAACCTTGAGGTACTCAGGACGAACCTCATCCACCCCCGGGGCCTTGCCACCGAGGAGTTTTTTGACCACCTCGGCAACCTCAGCCCCAGAAATGGGAGGCCCCAAGTCCGAGCTCCCCAACTCTGCTTCCTCATCGGAAGGCGTGTCGGTAGGATTGAGGAGGCCCTCGAAGTATTCCCCCCACCGACTCACGACGTCCCTAGTTGAAGTCAGCAGAGCCCCGCCCTCACCATACACGGTGTTGACGGTGCACCGCTTCCCCCCCCTGAGCCGCCGGATGGTGGACCAGAATCTCCTCGAGGCCGTCCGGAAGTCGTTCTCCATGGCCTCCCCAAACTCCTCCCAAGCCCGAGTTTTTGCCTCAGCAACCGCCGAGGCTGCGTTCCGCTTGGCCTGTCGGTACCCATCAGCTGCTTCCAGAGTCCCACTGGCCAAAAAGGCCCGATAGGACTCCTTCTTCAGCTTGACGGCTTCCCTCACCACTCGTCCACCAGCGGGTTCGGGGATTGCCGCCACGACAGGCACCGACCACCTTACGGCCACAGCTCCGGTCGGCCGCATCAACAATGGAGGCACGGAACATGGCCCATTCGGGCTCAATGTCCCCCACCTCCCCCGGGACATGGTTGAAGCTCTGCCGGAGGTGGGAGTTGAAACTCCTCCTTACAGGGGATTCCGCCAGCCGTTCCCAACAGACCCTCACAAAACGTTTGGGCCTGCCAGGTCTGACCGGCTTCCTCCCCCACCAGCGGAGCCAACTCACCACCAGGTGGTGATCAGTTGACAGCTCCGCCCCTCTCTTCACCCGAGTGTCCAGGACATACGGCCGCAAGTCCGACGATACAACCACAAAGTCGATCATCGAGCTGCGGCCTAGGGTGTCCTGGTGCCAAGTGCACATATGGACACCCTTATGCCTGAACATGGTGTTCGTTATGGACAGTCCGTGACGAGCACAGAAGTCCAACAACAAAGCACCTTCATGAGCTTGAAGGAGAGAATTGCTTTAGTGCAAAAAAAGTTGAACGAGCCCATCTCTTGCTGCAACACAGTGTGATGTGATCAGAGAGCAAATTCAATGAGCACAATTAAGACAGATGAACACATAAATATGAAGATTGTGAGTAAAATACTACAATTAACAGCAAAAATTAAATGACTGTACCTCTTATATCTCAACACTAATCATAATTACAACAAGTCCTCCAGCCGGAAGAAGCAAATAAGTTGTTCATACTCCTCAATATGGCTCTAAAGCTGTCCTGTACCACCTCTACAAACTGTAGAGGGGAAATTTGACTTATGTCAGAGCAGAGGTCATGTACATACAATCATGTTAATCTTGATTAAGGTTAGAAAAATACGACTTGATTCAGAGACATAGGCTCATAAGCATAACGTAATTAGTTTCTGTGACTTACAATCAAAATTGTAACTCAAATGCTATTTGAAATGTCCACAATGGAAGACGGATTGAAAGCTTGCTGCTATAGTGAAGGGGGACACACGAATAGCAAAAAAGCAGAGCGCATTTTCTTACAGCCTCACCTGAAAGACACTGATAATGTTGCATTTTGGTTGCCAATAAGCTCCGTCAAAGGTAGAGAAAAAAATAAAAAAAATAGCAAAAGTAAGAAACTCCTACTTTATCACGTTTTCATAGCTCGAAAATCACCACTTGAAGTGGATGTGATTTTTGGATTCAAATGAAAAGTTGTTTGTTAGTTTGGGGCTTTGTCAAACACATACAAGTTTTCACCCCACATTGATATAAGTTTTTTAAACTTTAAAAATGATTTCATTGAGCTGCTGTTCTGGCAAATTCACAAGCTTGTCCTGTCAAAAATCTTCTTTGCAGGCAATGTTGACAAGTAAACAAGTGTTTTTTGTTTCTTTTGTTTTTGTCCAGTTTAGTTGAATGTTTCTTCCTATTAAAAGAGTTTTTTATTTTTTTTTGCCCCCTCCACTCTCACACCATACATGCTCGGGACAGGGGACTGAATTGAAGAGAAGTTCAGTGCAATCAGTTGTTTTTCTTAGCCAATCAACTTTTTTTTTTAATTGCCATTACAAAAATGTGGAATTTTATCAATTTGATTGAAATAGAATTGTATCACGATTGGCCTCAGTGAGATTGTTTCGTTTAAGAGCTTTGAGCTGACATTTGTTGTGATTTGGTGCTATATAAATAAAACCAAACTGAATTAAATCTAATTGAATTCGATTGAAAAGGTTTTTCAAACTGACTCCAACTCCACCTCCAGTGTTTCACCTGCAAAGAAAATGATTATTTCCTCAACTGTGTCATAGCCTACTGTTTTATCCATGATTTTTACTATTTTTACTATTTTTTTCATTTTATTTATTTTATTTGTTTTAACTTGTCCAATTATTTTTGTCCTCACATAGTCATTCTTTCTTTTTCTCTCAATCCCTTTACTCCCTTCATTCCTGTCAGTCAGTAAGCCAGTCAGTCTGTCTGCCAACCACTCTGAAAGTCAGAGTAGTACTAATGACTCTCGTTAGCCACTTAACTGCCTACCCTGCTCTCCCTCTTTCTCTAAGTATGAATAGAATAACTCTAATGGCGCTTGTTTGACACTCCACTGCTCTCCCTTATCCTCATATGGCTTTATCACTGGTGATCAGCGTGCTCAGAGATAAGTCTCTGGGTGACCGTTCCATATCCTCTTCCTTGAGCTTTTATCAGTCCTGATCAGTGTATCTAGGGTTCTCTCCCTCCGAGAAGGTCATGTTTTCATTCAGCCCCAATCGGCTTGCTGACCGATAAGACAATTTGTTAGGTTGAAATCAGAGAGGCCTTTTTTGTCACCGGATGGAGGAAGGAACTTTAGGGGAGAAAAGGCAACATTTTTCTGACTTCTACAAATGACTGCACCTGTTTCAGAATAGATAGAAATGTATCAAATGGGTTTGTTACAATCTAGTTAGAAGCAAAATGATATAAGACATACAACAGTGTTTAAAAGATTGAAAAGTACAAACCCAACTCCAATAAAAGGGGAAGTTGTGTAAAATGTAACTTAGCAATAGAATGCAAAGACTGGCAAATCTCCTAAACCAATATTTAATTCAGAGAAAAGCATAGAAAACACATCAAATGTTGAAAGTGAGGTATTTTAATTTCATTCTTGAATTTGATGGCAGCAATTCATCCCAAAAAAGTTGTGACTAGGGCAACAAAAGGCTAGAAAAGCAAGTGGCACTAAAGATCAGCAGCTGGGGGAACCTGGTGCAATAAAAAGCGAAAGAAGACAATCAGCAAAATTCTAGATTTCAAAATTCAAAATTTCAGATCATGTCAAATTGTAAAGATTTGGAATATTTCATCACCTACAACATAGTATTGTCAACAGATTTTATAATCTGGAAACATTGCTCTGTGTGTAAGGAACACAACTGCAAATCAGTATTAAATGCCTCAGATCTTTGGGCCCTTAAAGGCAGGGTAGGGGATCTTTTTCTGGAGCATTTTTTTACATATTGCTTGAAATACTCTTCACACCAAAAATGAAAAGTTTTAGTGGCCTCTAGAACGTACAATCTAGGAAAAACACTATCCAATCATACTGAACGGACCGTTAACGATGATTGGATTCTGATGTGTCTATCAAACTGCAATCTGCTCCTCCCTCCCCCTCCTTCCCCCTGTGCGTGTACCCTTCTTCGTGAACGAATTACGCGTGTCCAGAAGCTTGGCAGGAAGCTAAACTAGAGCCAGCTTGGCTTGCACCTAGCATTATTAAACGTATAGTTAGCATACTAAATATTAAATACTAAATCGATCGATGCTTGCTGTCAGAACAGCGCTCGTGCACCTTCGTGCTCGTGAACAAGCATGGCTTCGGGGGGGAAGTCTGAAGAAGGGTTGGGACTTTTGACCTGTGTATTTTCAAAATGCAGCTTTGCTGGACTCAAAATCCAGGATCTCCTACCCTGCCTTTAAGGGGCACTGCATTAAAAACAGGCATGATTAATGTGCAATAGACTATAGTACATATGGAACTGGAACTTGCACATGTGGTAAGGAATCACCAGTATTGAAAGATATGCATACGCTACCATCCAGATTATGTCTATCATTGCATATTTAAGCCAGACAATGCTAAACCACATACTGCATCTATGATGACAGGATGAGCATGTCTTGACTGTTGGGTAGCTAGGATCCAATATCAAATGAGAATGGAACATTTCTTTCCCAGATGTCCAGCAACAACGTTTATGGACTGTTGTTAAAAAAGTTGGGATGCTATATAGCGGTAAATATGATCGTCCAGTTCGCTGTTCACTGAAACCCTGCTTCTGATAATAGGTTGTCCACAAATACCTTGACTTTAGAATTGTTCCTATATGAAGCAGTTAAAGGGTAGGATTTGAAACAGGACTCGCTATATGAGTGTGTTTGGTTACAGTCAAAAAAAAGATTTCACCAATTAATTCTATGTGCCTTCTGATAGCAAATGTATCACATGGCGAAAGTGTTACTTTTCAACCAGCAACTTGGATGTTCTCATCAGAATTCACTCCCTCACCCAACAGACTTCTCACATTGGCGCTCAATAATCTAATCCCCTTCTCTGCAGACTCACATAAAGCCTCCAATTGTCCAGCCAAGGCTCCCTAATCGACATGTTATTGCCCACAATCACATTTACGGCACAGAGGCAAATCTGCACAGATGTGATTGTGTGGGCTGCTAATCCAATCAGTCCTCCCTCCCTTTTCTTTTACTTGGCATCTTTCATCTTCGAAAACAAGGTGACTGTGTTTTAATTTTCATTCTTGGGTTACTCTCCATCAATTTACCTCACAGTGTGTGGAGGCGTTTATGGAGCGAGACACATGTAGGGGGTGGTTATTGTACAAGCTTTTATTTCTCTCCTGAGGGAACATGAAGTGCAGGCTTTTCGGTTTAGATGTCATTAAAACATGAGCTCTCTGTTATTGTTTATTCACAGATGCAGTGTTCATAAGATCAAACTGGGAAAATTTGTTGAAGTCTGATGGTTTAGTGACTTTGATAACCTATTTTTGGTCAGTGGGGCAGTGTACAATGAATCATTTTCAGATGGCAAATTCACGTCGACTCCATCATAGCACAAGACAGATATTTCTATTTAAAACATATGTCTGTAGATTAACTGATCAGAGAAAATCGCTTGGCCTGTGAGAACACCACTTGAGATTAAAATCTTTCAATGTGTGGTCCACTGCACTTGTTATTTTTTGTGACATGCAGCATTCACACATTAAATCTTCATATAACCAACCACCAAAACATTGCACTGTGTTACTGTCTCCATTCATCAAAGTGGCCCCGCATCTTATTTTGCAAGCTACATTTAAACAAAAAAGTTTAAGAACTCACACTTGATCACTAGACATATAGATCAAAACAAGCTCTGTTTGCATGGATACAATTTTGTCAACAATTGCGTTTAATTGCTAAAAATGCATGCTGCTATAATCAGAACAAAAATGTACCAAAACACAGTGTATAAATACTAAAACACTTATCTTGTTAAAGTACATAAATTGAATTTTCTATCTATAAGTAATCCTATAAGACAGCTGATTAAAGTCAGGTGGCTAATGGAGGAACATCCTGCACAAATCTCTTCACTCTCTTGGGAAGAATGCACCCAACCCTGGCTCTCTAGGTCAGAGTTCCCGACACACACTCACACCCAGCAGGGTGACAAAATAATTAACTCAGGCTATGATTGACAGACAGTTCATCACACTGACACACACACACAAACCCACGCACACACACACAAACTCAGAGTATTTCTTTCCCATAACCAGCAGAAGTGACAAGACAGATTACTTGTGTATTACTTATTTTTGTTCTAAAGTAAAGATGAAAGGAAATAAAATGTATTAAATACGCATTTCAAAGATGAGAAAATGAATCATTGACAAAATATCTGAATCTGACCACACATTCATCTTTCTTGTCAAGTTTTGCAGTCCAAAAGATTTATCCTCCTGGAAACGTTCCCATCAAAGTACGTCATGGACATTTACGGGATTAACAATACCTGCATTGTTGAGGAAAATGGCCATGGGTAATCACTTCAAACTTTATCTTGTATGTGTAAAGCTCCAAATTTCTCATGATGCAAAAAAAGCCCTGGAATGACTTGCAACCCCATCCTTAACTTTGTATGAAAATTTCGTGTGTGTTTGCAGGGCATTTATTGTTACACCTTCACTGTGTCTCGCTGTGTTTTTCTTGATGAACTGTCAACTTGATATCTATCAGATACAGGCTAAAATAAATAATAACCTCTGCATCTTCTAACTCGTACAAAGTCCATTGCAATTGCCTACTGGAGAGGTATTACTTCTAAATCTCACATGCCATTTGACCTTCTACATCGACATTCAGGTTATCAAAAGAAAATGACACTGTGTACATCTAAAGTGGAAAAAGAGCAACTGAAATTGTCTGAAAAGAGGAAAAATAAGAGAGCGGAAAGAGAAGGAGTATCTTGTTCTTGAAGATACTGTAACACAGACAGCTCTGTTTCAGATAGCATGCACCTTTGAAGGGTGCACTTAAAAGTGTGGGTGTATGTGCGGTGGAGAGGAGGCGGTAAAAGTGGGTCTGAGTGGGTGGATAGTGGGTAACCTGTGGAGTGAAATGGTGTGCCTCCCCTTGCCCGCCCTCCATCCCCTTGATTCTGAGAGGCCGTTTTTCTCCATGTCCACAATGGGAGAGGGGTCAGATTGCGCCGGCACATTCACGGGCCCACTTTGTTTTCAAATGGTTTTGTTTAGTTGTGACACTGTAGACACCCAACACCTTCCAAGAATCTGAACTCATCTATGGGGGAGTACAGAGGGCAGGTAAGTAGTGTGCAGGCACATACAGGGGGAGAGCAGAGATGAGGACAGTTTTAGGACAAGGTTAGAATAAGTTTTACTGGGATGTAGATTTCACTATAGCAACCTCTCTTCTCTCATTCTGGTATCTATTTCTTCGTCAATCTTTACCTTTTTAAATGCTTTATCATTACTAAACAATGATTTCTCTTTGCCACCCCCTTTCTCATCTCCTCCCCTGCTCTATACATTAATCCCCACTGCCCTCTCCTCCATTCCTTCCTGTCTCTCTCTTGCCTTGAGGCATATGATGTTTAAACATCTCCACCCTTGAGTGTTTAAGCAACTTAACTCAGCAGGATCTACACTGCACAGCCTTGAGCTGGTTGATCCTCGATGCCAAATATAGGACTAATTCTCGGCTTAGCCCTGACTTTTACGAGGCATTTTCTGCCAGCCATTGACATGTATGACAACTTACATAAATAAGCCTACACATATCCATGTAAGCTTTTTCACAACTCTAAAAGAAGCACTTAAATACGACAGCAGCTTCTAAAAAGTTAGTACACAGTACTGTACTATAAATACCAATTAATAATAGAATGGAAATTATTTGCAAATCTTATCAACCAATAATACATTCACAATAGAGCATAGATAACTTTTACTATTTCATAAAAACTATTTGCTCATCTTGAATTTGATGGCAACACCTAGTCTCGAAAGAGTTCGGACTGGGGTAACAAAAAACCTGAAAACGGTTGGAACTAATTAGGTTAACTGGTAACTGGTCAACAACGTTACCGGGTATAAGAACAGCATATTTGAGATGGATGCTAATTTTGCCATTATTAGAAAAATGTGACAGTAGGAGGTCCAAGAAAGCTGGTTTGTGCGTGAGTCAAAAGACAGACTCAGGTCAAAAATAACTCTGATATGAGACAAAGACTCATCGTTTACATGAACAAAATTAAATGTATTCGATAGATGACTTAAACCTGCCAAATGGGGTTCTTTAATTCTCAATCACAAGTGTCAAGCCTCTGTAACAGAATGTTATGATCGATCATATGGGGCTCTGAGATCCAACAGGACAAGCACAGAAATGAGTCTACCATCAGAGGCTAAGAAGAGATCATTGGTGACTTTCATCAGTGCTTTTTCTGTGCTATGATGCTCTCTGACTCCTGACTGAAGCGCTTCAAACAGATCATTCTTGTGTAAATGATCACAAAGTTGACCTGCAACATATCTTTCATCAACTATGAAAGAGAAATTGGGTATCAGTTTCAGTTCCCACACATTTAAAGACTTTTAATAAAAAAGAAAGATATGCTGTCATGGTCCTGTCATGTTTACCACTTTTTTTAGATGAGCTGCTCCCATCAAATTCAAGATTAGGTAATATTTTCCATGGAATAGTAAAATGCATTTCATTTGTTTATTTCTAATGTTCAATTGTGAATAACATATTGGTTCGAAAGATCCGAAAATCATTGCATAGAATGTTTATTTACATTTTACACAGCATCCCACCATTTTCGGAATTAGGGTTGTATTTTCAAAATGCATTTTTTTTTTAAGTTATTTCAAGTAACTGAAGCTAAAAGAGTTAGGGTTTCCCTCTCTACTTTTGATAATATCTTGAAGACATCTCCAACACACTCCCAACTCGCTTTTTGCACATCTTTACCTACCCATGCTTTACCCATACTCTTGGCTTAGTTATGCTTATACCTGGGTTTCTTACTGCACTAAAGTCTGCATGTTATTCTTCACTTGCAATTGCTTTAGAGAAAAGATTCTTCTAAATGATCCAAAGTAAACGTTGAAAGGTCATAATTCCTTTATCTCTTTCTACTCACACCAAAAAAGAGAGAAAAATTCCGAAAAGATGTATCTTGTGATCCAACATCGTTCCTTCACAGCTCCTGAAAGACATTCTACACTTCCAGCAATGGTTTTGTCTGCATGTTGGTAATCTGTCTGCAGTAGTCTGTTGAGTATTATATGTTATGCTGAGAAATATTAGGTCATATGTACGTCGAGATGCTGTTATAGCCTTCTTGACATGCTTGACAAGGCAGTCATACTTGAGCTAACATGGGGCAATGGAGTCAATTGCTACACATCGGCAAGTGTTCTTTGAAGGACAGGGGATGTGTTCTGTGCCGGACTGGGGTTCGCTCACACACGCGCATGATCCATTCCAAAACCATACACAACACATCCCAAAGGATGGATGGAGCGGCAGCAGGTTACAAACTCAACCTTACAACGCCCTATTCAGCCAGGGGGAAGCTGCATATACCTGCTAGGATATTCACTCTTTGCAACGAGTGTTGAGTGTATGTTTTTGAGCAAATGAAAGGAAGAAAGAAGGTAAGAGGGATGAAAAAAAAAGAGAAAGTGTGTGTCTGAGAGCAAAAGAATAAAGAGGTGGATAGAGAGCAACGAAAGACTATCTGCTGCATTAACCTTCCCCTGTACAACGCCAGTATAGAGTCTTTTCTGCACTCTTCTTTCAGCAGAGAGGACCCAGGGGACAGTAATGCTAAGCCCTGTTCCATTCTTTCACGAGAAACTTTGATTTCCTATTAGGTTCCTCCTGATGGAGTCCGATGGGGAAAGGCAGGGAGCAAAGGAAGGCAGGGTAAACATGAAGCCAAAAGCTCAACAGGAAAGGAGGAGAAGTTAAGAAAAGGGAAGCAAAAAACAAATGCAGCAACTGCATAGGGGAGTGACGACGAATAAGGGAGGGCTGCCACACACCACAAGCGGCAATGGCGGGATGTCAGCTGTGGAACACTGGCTTTCCCTGTCCTAGGTACCAAAAGCATTGTTTACACTCAGCCCACTTAGTATTGACCTTTCCTAGCTGGCAGACACACAGACTGAGAGGTAAAAAGGGACACTAAGAAGCAGACAGGTTGGTATGTGGACAGACAGGTGAGATAAGAGGGAGGCAGAACAACAAGGTAAAACAGCAGAAAAGTTGAAAAGGGTGTGTAGACAGGTGTTGGTGAAAGAATAGGGGAAAGAAAGATTTAGTTTTCCATCAATTGATTGCTGAATTATTTTCATTTGATCATTTTAAGATTCAAAAAAATCTCCCCACTTATTCCCCTAAAGAAGGGGACAAACGTACTGATAGGAAATAAAGAGTAAAACAGAGTGTTGGTTGTTAAACAACATCAGTAACCTCTGAGCAATACCTGAAACTCTAGAATTGCATGGACTCATGTTTTCATTGAACTAATGTTGTCCAAGAACACTGAAAAGGCTCATATCATTACCACAATACACGGGGCACACATATGTGACCTGCATTTTGTGTGATAGCACATGACCTCCCATGAGGGCAATGCTGGAACAAAACCCCTCTGCTATACAGGGAGCGCAAGTTAAACAAATCTCTTTTGTCGCCTCGTTTCTCTTACAGATTTTACATAGCTGACCTCATTATGAGGACAAGAATGACAGAAAAAAGTATCATACATAAAATTGATATATTTCCAAGAACCCTATCTAAGAAATATTTGAACTCTGCTGACAGTAGAAAGAGAGAATTTATTTATCTTGTGTATGACAGTTTTTAAAAACAAAATGCTATTTATTCTTTGACAATGATTACAGCAGGAGTTTACAACAGGTTTTTGACTATAAGAACCACCAAAGATGGACCCTGTTGATAAATTACTCAACAATTACAATAACAACCTTGTGTTTGTATGATAAGTAGCTCTCGTGTCAGTGTGGGAAACAGGGATGAGACAGATATTAAAGCTGTGTAGGCGAGACAGAGAGATATGGAGACAGATACATACAGAGAGACACAAAAGGAAGCAGGAGTGAGGTAGTCGGAGGGAAAATGATTGATTGATGTGGTCAGTGAGGCGTCACTGATCTCCATGGGGGCCTGCACCTCCTGCCCCAATGAAGAGGATCTGGACAAGGCCCTTAATGGTGTGAAAACAGGCGCACTGCAACACTTATCTGGGAGGAGAAAGATAAGCATTGCCATATAAGGATAGCCATATCAACTAAAACAAACAGAAGTTATACTATTCCCATGTGCGGAGAAAAATATATATTTTTTGTTTTTTTGCTTTACATGTTGAAGCCTGCAACGGGGTGTGAGCATATCTTCCAATACTGATAAACTCTTGACAAAACACTCCTTTCACAAGAAAAACTGGCAAATGTCTGTGCATTTTAAAGACTCTTGTGTCTTGCTTAGATAAAACTATGAGTTCAAACGGTTAGTTAACTCACAGTTAGTCAACCTTTGTTTATGTGTTAGCGTTACCCTACAGAGAGGCTTACTAATCCTTGGCAGAGGGCAGGAAATGTCTAAAGGATCTTACGTCTCGCAAAGACCGTCTACTCCTAAAAACACCCCACGGGCAAAACCAACTAACAGAAAACAAACACTCTTGGAGGCTAAAGACGATAAGCCATCTAAAAGAAGTTTTAACATCAGACCTTCTACATGATTTATAGAGCTTTTCAAGAAAATTCATATAAAATTCCATACTTGGGGATTTGGTTTTGGATTTTAAACAATCCTGACGAAATTCTACAAGCAGCATTTGATTACAGCAAACTTGAATGTTGGTATTTGAGCTATTTTTGTGAGGGCTGAGGTTCACAGACCTATAGCTACATTTCCTGTCTGCCGAAAAGGTCCGTGGTAATTCATTTCCATCACTGTGGGAAGTAGCGTGCTGTTGTTTTATCTTGCAGGGGGCTTTTTGTTCCTGAATATACCCCGCAGCTTTTGTTGTGTGCCAGTCTACAAGAAAAGCACGAGGGAAATACCTAATAGCATTGCTCCAATGTTCGAGTGGGTGATGTGTTAAGTTGGGTGATGTTTGAGGGTGCGGATCAAAAACTCTAGAAAGATGTCACCATAACATAATGAAATACTTCTTAGATAAATAAATATTTAAAGTTACTTCACATTGTTAAATTGCCCTCATATCTTTCTTTGACTTTTCTGGTTAGCTCATAACAAATATACCAACTGTGACATGTTGATAAAATCCACCAATGAAACTTTAAGTGTTGGCAATAGAATGACTGAATAATGTCTTCAAGCTCTAAGTTTTCAGCACATTTGTTGTGCTTTATGCATCCCTGTGTAAGTTGTGATCCATATGCAGATTTCTAAAAGAAAATGCATTTCAGTCAGAGAGACTGGATTTTAGGATGGGCAAGACACTATAGGAGGAAAGTGCTCACCACTTCATGTTAGAGCATAATGTATCTGTTTCTAGTTCATGGAAAAAATATCTATGATCTCCTGCAGCTCAAGGGCTCTTGCGCACAGATAGACAACAAAGCCAAGTTCCAATTTCTTGAGTTCCTGCTGTTGCGCCTCATGTATGTTTTGATATATCATAAACAAGAAAAACTGTTCACTCGGGTCCCCTGCTTGTTCGAGCTCCTTTTCATATCTTAAGGTAAATTTTATGCATGACAGAGCCATGAAAAACGAAAAATAAATAAGAAAAATGCTCAATCTGCACAATTAAGGAAAACTCTCCCGTTGGTTTAACTTTATTGACACAATCCCATAAAAACTGCATTTAGCCGGAGGGCATGGTAATGTACATAAAGACTTCTGTGTCCTTCTTCCTTTATCCTGGATATGATTTTTTACATTCTACTTCTTAGTTGGGTATTTTCTCATTATTGGGCTGTGTGGCTGATTAAGGTATACAGTATTTGGCAGGTGGACTGTGCTAGTTCCACTGTAGCCTGGGGTGGAACCTAGAAGGTCTCGTGTGATGGGTCAGACTCTGCAGGTGTCTGTTCGTCATTGTCCCTTTTCTTCTTCACAGTCATTACTGCTTATGATCCTCCCTGTTGCTCTCTGTCCAACCGCATTGTTGGAGGTATAGGGTTGTCTTTCTCCATTGCAGTTTGTGGCCATTAATGCAGACAGACCAGAGACTTCCCCATTTTCAAACTTAGCTTTACTTTAGCGCGCCGCTAGCTATTAATGTTAACAAAATTCACTGCCTTACCATGAGACTTTCAAGATCAGGACGAGGGTTGTAGCTTGAGAGCATCAACTGACCTGTGAGGTTTAGTGCCAGCAAATTTTGTCATACTTTCAGCTATCAAAAAATGTACTGATCTTCATGGGTTTTTTTCTACGTGTACATTTTTTGATAGTTTTAGCATTGGGGTTGCTCAGCAGTTGTTAGGCCATTTCTTGGTGTTGCTCTTCCCCTAAAATGAGATTTTATCACAATGTGGCACATTAATGATGATTCCAGTAAGGATAGCATTAATATTGTAAGAATCCAATAGAATTTGAAGCTTTAGAGCAAAATAAAGTTAACAAATTAAAGTTAAACAGTTAACCATATTTACAACCTCTAAAAAGTTCAGGCAATCTTGAAAATGCTAATAAAAAGAAAACAGAATAATCCCGACAGCAACATTTAGTTTAATTTCATTGCAGACAGTGCAATACTCAAGAAATGTCAAGTTTTGAATGGATGGCTTCATTTTAAGAGTGTCTTTTGTCTTCGGTCCAGAGCGAATGTTGTTAATTTCTTCTGAAAAAGATGTTGAATACTGATTGGTCTGACCCCAGTAGATGTTTACACTGATTTTCTCAGACATTTGTTGACCACCTGGAGATCCCTCTGCCCATTTTTGCTCCTTAGTAACATTCATGAATGCCCTTTTGTACCAATTCATGATTACAATTTCCTGCTTGCATCACCTGATTGAAATACATTTTTGTCTTTTACCTTATTAATAGCCCAACATTGCCCAGTCTTTCTTTCTTTCTTTGTTTCACGCTTTTCTAAACTTGCTTTTTCAGTCCCAACTTTTTCTTAGTTGTGGTATACTTGGTCCCATGGTTCTAGATTTGAAATGAAACAGATTGACTTGACAATACTGGTCATGTAGAATTGAACGATAATGTTTTCTGATATGCCTGTCTTGTTTACTCAATGGGCCAAATGAGTGTAAGTACATGATCTGATGACAAAAAGGAATCCCATAAGGGGTGGATTTTCTATGTGATTGTGTGCATGTGAGATGGTTCAGCTGAGTTTTTGTTCCTGTAAAATGCACTTTCGCCATTCTTTATATAAACTCATGTGTCATTCTTAGTCACCAGATCTCAATTGCTCGCTTTTCAATGGACAGAATTGGCTTTCCACAGTTTCATTGTGATGTGCCTCCATCCAGGATCAGTGGCTGAATGGACAGATTGAAAAGAGAGGGATGAAAACGATAGGACATGTATCTCTAATTGGTAAGATGGTGGAAAAGATGTGTATGTTCGTGAGCATGAACCAAACTATGTGTGTATGTGCGCCCACGAGATAGAAACAGGTGAGGTGAAGGGGTGCACTGTTGGTGTCTGTGCTCCCTGTGTTGCGCAAATGTAGGATGGAGTCTGTAAGCGATACCCTTGTCTATCCCCTACTTGCCCCACTATGAGGGCGCTCCACCCAGGCCAGCTCGGGAGAGAGTGGGGGTCCCCTGGGAACTGGACAGGACAGGGAGGGAGAGGGAGGGAGGGAGGGGGCAGCATGGAGGCCAGGCTTTCAGCCTCTCTGAAAAGAAGCGGAATCAAATACAACAAAATCTCCCTCAATATACAGTATCCCTCACCTGAGTAGGGCAACTAGCTGAAAGGAGAGCTGCAAGGGCAATGGTACAATAGGCCTAGGAAGGACAAGAGACAAGATCAGAGAAGAGAAGAAATATAGTTAACTATGAGCATTCCATCACTTTAAAAATGCATATGATAGTGAGTATATGACAAAGAAGGATGGAGGAGAAGTTTCTCATTTCAAAGCAAGTACTTACTTCTATTTAAACTATTTCTTTTCACATTAGATGTTAATTGTTTATTGTTCAACAAAAAGCTGCTTGTTCAGGTCAGAGGATTAACTGGTGGAACAATACTCCTTATCCCTGTTGCATCTCTCAATGGGGAGACTAAGAATCTCAGTAATTGTGCAAATGACACTCATTGATGTGGTGTTGAATTGAACCCCAGTGTGGACATATCTATATAAAAAAAAAAACATTTTTAAACAGGGCCTTTTAAACCCAGATGTAAAAAAAAGTTGGAAAAGTACTGTTTTTGATGGGATATGAACTTGGATCTGTCTGCAACTGGGTGTAAATGTATTTGCATTTATATTTGCCTTGAGATTAAATGAAATAAGAGAAAAGAATCATTTCCAAGAGCCCACACTTACATCTAATTTCATGACAGTTTCACAGGTCTCCATGAGTTGGATTGCCTAAACATCAGACACTCAAGAGTTGATGATAGCTGTGTGAGGAAAAAAGTCTGTTGTAGCCCAGATGCTGTCATTGTGTGAACTGATGTACCTTTTACCCTTTTGCCTCTTGTTTGAAATCCAACCATTTCCTTTTAGGATCTTGCAGGATGCCTTGCTTACAGAGCTGATCTCTGTTACTTTTCCCACTTTGGGAATGCAGAACTGAGACCAAGAAAAAAAAGAAGAGAAGAAAAACAGTAGATTTCCTTTAACATTTGGTAAAATTTGGCTTCTTCTTTGGCTATAGATGCATGTCAAAATCAGGTTTGTGTATGTACTCACAATTCTGTGTTTCATTGTTATTTAAAAAAAAAAAAAAAATCTACACAAGCCTTCATAAACCTGGGGAAAAGAAAGTACTTTTCTGCTTTTGTGCATACAGGTATTTCTGAAATTAAACTACAAAGATTTATGCATCCAGTCCCTGATCTCACAGAAATGCATAAAATGAGTATGACCTCTAACAACACTCAGATTGCATGGGGTTGGCATTGACTGTTTTAAAATGACACGCTGGTGCCTAGAAAACAGTGCCAATTATGGTTGGAGAAATAGTTTGGGTCTGTTATTTCTGGTCATGAACAAGTCACTGTGACCTCGTGTGTTACCTCACACCTAATAGATCATCAGTTAAAAAAATAATGTATTTCACATATATCGTATGCCATTAGCTTGATTACTCAAGTAATACATATTTATGTATTTGATTTGCATTTCTGTTCAAAGAACAATACCTTTTCTAATCTTTTAAACTGCAAAGCTCTTAATTAAATATAACTTGTGATCATTTGCATGTGTCTGCATGACCCAGTGTGCAGGAGTAGAACACCAAGAAAAACGACGTGTGCAAACTGAAGAAGTACTCATTCATTACTCAATCATTAAAGCAAAACAAGAGAAGTTTGTGAACCTTAAAACTGACGCGTTTTGAAGTACATACATTTTTGTTATGAGCATTACCGCGCCTGGAAATGCCCTTTAGTGTCTGGGTCTTTTTAGGCTCTTATTTCCACTCTATCCTGTGCAGGTTATTGGTGTACTGGCTACTTAGGGTAATAACCTTGACACGACTCACTCATTAGGTAACAATCAGGGTTGTATGACTTCCTGTTTATGCACGTAAACTTTTGTACTGTACACGTGATTATTGCAGATTGCCAGCGCAAGTTACAAAGGATGAAAATGACCGGTTTCAAGTGAACGGGTTGATGTGTGGGTGGAAAAGGCACGCAAACAAACAAACACGTGTCCCCGAGAACATACCTGCACACACAAGCATTGAAACATAATTTCACCTCTCTTCAATCTCAAACACATCTCACTTTCTGAGGTGTGAAAAAAGATGGAGAATCACCTCAAGCCATATCACTTCTGATGTTTCCAGAGGTTTCTTTTCACGTTTCCAGAATCCGTCTGGGTGAAGGTCTTCCCTCTGACTGACTCTGACAAAGCTGCACGCTCTCTGTAACCTGACCTTGCTGGAAGTCATACTGTGTCAAAGGGTGTAAATAGCCATGCGGTTGAACTGCTTCCTACTGGGAGGTATAACTACTACAAAAACACACACATGCACAAGCGCTGCACCTGCAGAGAATTTGCAAGGCTTTTATAAACAAAAGATGTGATGTGATGTGTTTAAAAAAAAAGGTTCAAATGAAATGAATAAGAATGGGAGGGAAATAGTTGTGAAAGACATATAAAGGTGTGCAAAATAGTAGACAGAATCAAGCACAGCAAAAAAAGTAAGACGCTTTAGGAAATTCAAGAAATTTATTGAAACCACAAACGTGTGTTCTCTTGTGGACGCGCATACATAAACACGCACACAAATACATGCACAGATTTATGTTGAATGACGTGGGGAAATATAACTGCCCATGAAAAAAAATCAACAATAATTAACATCATCAAACATGCAAATCTAACACACTCACTCTTTCACACACACACACACACACACACACACACACACACACATGCAGACACACACAAAAAGCCATGTAACTGATTCCACAGGAGCTTTGAGCACTGTGGATAATTGGTAGCACCATTGTGCTGCTCCTCAATGGGCCGGTTACCCAAGAAGCCTCATGTTCGTGTTCATGTACATTTGCTTTGAAGGTGGTGGACACAAAGAGCTGAACCCTGCCCAGAACAAAGCCCTTGGAGACCCTGCTTCACCCATAGATGTCTTTCATGGAGAGAACCTCAGAGATAAATGATCTTCTTCCTTGTTACAGTGTGTACAAACTGTGTGCGACTGTGTCGATGTGTTTATGTGCTGGTATGCTCGAAGAGGATGGGCAACTCGTCATTGCAGAAACCACAGGATGTATTTTGTCAAAATAGTTCAACACCTCTTCTTTTAAAGGGATGTAAAGCCCTAAGCTATCGGGATCCTTTCGAAACGAGGCGGAAAAGTGTGTCTGTGCCATCAATTTCTCTCTATCTGTCACCTCTTTTAAATCATGTCACCACAAGGCGATTCTCTTTACGCTCATTTTTCATAAGACAGGACCAGAAGTCATAATGGTAGCTGTTGCAACGCCCCCGTTGATATTATTAGCCACTGTGGTATTTAACTTATCAACAATGTAATTATAACGAACCAGTCCATGAAAAGAAAGCGGACACCAAAATTGTATTTTACACAATGTGTATGTGTGTGCGGATCTGCTGTGTTGCACACATCCTCAGTGCTGTTTGACTGGGCATCATCCATAGTTAAAAAGTCAGCTTGAGTGGATTGTATCTGTAATAGAGCGAGTTAACTGAGAAAAACAGATGTGAGAATGTGAGCGGCCTGTTCTAAAACACTGAGAAAGATTCTCACACTGCATCGTGTAGTTTCTTGTGTTTGTAAAAGTGCTTTGCTTTTGCACAGCTGGTACTCCTTTGAGAAAAGGACTGTAAATATCGAACGTCTCTTTGGTAATGGAAGTGGCTTTGTGTATTACAGCAAACCATTACTCGTCTCACACATTTTTTTGTACACACAGAAAAATAAAAATAACGATGAATACAATTGTTCCCATTTTACTGGTTCTGGTGGGCACTGGAACTTGTCCTCATCCATGTCCACTGTTGTTTCACCCAATGATTTCACCATGAAAAGATACCCTTTCAATTACAAATGTTACACTTTGTGTAACTGTGTGCCAGCGCTTCCACTGAAACTCATTAACAATTAATAGCACAACATAGTGAGAGCATGCCATGCAACAGGTGCTCCTTGCGTCACAGCTGCATTGTGTGTTTGTGTGATCTCTCTAGGTTACGCTACAGTACTGGATAATACAGGGCTGCAGTGGGTAATGAGAGGAGAGGCCTTAAGGCTAATTTAAGGGTAACATTAAACAAAGGGGTAACTATAGAAACAGTTGGTTGACTTGAATGGAAATGAAGTGATCTCAACATTATCAATCTCCCACTTTCATTTAATTCTTAGTCCCTGTAACAACCCACCACGTTCCAAGTTGCCGTTGTTTCGACCTTTCACTTGTTTTTCTGTCTCTTTCTATCTGCCCATGATATCTTCACTCAGCACCCTCTCCCTCTCCTTCTCTCCCTCTCTCTGGGACAGCAGATGGAAACTATGGCCCAGTTCTGCCTTTTGTTCTGGGTCCCCAGAGAGAACTTTTTTTTTTTTTTTTGGACACCACACAGCTCAGCTCCCCATATCTCATGCAAAATGCAAGTGCCGGCCTTTTCATTAAAGTGGAAGCAGGGGAATGCTCATTTTTCAACAAATGTTGATTGAAATGAGCATGCCTTCAGTGGTTTAAAACATGTTGAATGCACCTTTTAAAAATGCTGCTTATCCCTCCTTTACCTAACATTAAAACTTTGAAAAATATATTTTTTTGGGGGGGATTGTCTCAATTCAGTTTGTTGAAATATGCATTCAATATTGCTCGAGATAAGAAATGTATTAAATCTAAGTAAGGACAGAGCTGACACAAAAAGTTAAACAACTTTTCGTTTAAGAAAAAAAAAGACAATCAAGCTACGGAGAAAGATCAACTGTAGGGGGGAAACTGTTGGGGGGGGGGGGGCAGCGAGGAGCAAATAAAGCTCAACATGACGCCTTACACGTTTCTCTTAGTTCTCTTACAACAGTATCCGCACGCACCGGTGCGTCTCGGGTTCTCCCCAACTCCAGCACCCTGTTGTTATTTTTCATAACGTCCACGCGTAAATAATTAATGTGACAGTGACACCTCAACCTACCCGGGATCCCACCTGTTGAGGATGAACTTTTTTTTTTAGAGCCCTGACTTTCTATAATATAGTTTTAGGTATAACCGTTGTTTACAATAAGTTTGAATATTTGTGGCCATTATTGTGCCACCTCTATTGATCAAATGTAAAGGCGGCTTGCTGACACTTTGAGAAAAAACAAATGAATTAAAGAGCCTTCTAAAATGCAAACTGATACAGATCTTGCCAGTGTCAGGCTCCAAATATCAACTGTGTTATCATGACTTCACCTCCCGCTGATTCTGCAGTGAGCCAGAGAAAAAACACGGTGAACATTTGCTTGTTACCGTCATTTGTCGGTTAAGTTTGGCACTTTGCCTGACACACTTAAATGCTTTTAAAAACAGACACGTGCTCTCTGATTAAATCGAAAACGCCCAGTGCTTCATGTGCAGAGAGCATGAATAACATTCCATCTGCTTTTATTGTGGACATATCAGTGATCACCAAACCAAAAGAGAAGGCGTCGTAGTAATGAACTATCTCTTAAACCCTTGTCTGGGATTGTGGTGATTGTTTTCCAACAGAAAACAACGCGGTTCTGCAGAAGCCCTCTGAATGTTTACGGAAACTGGATCTGCTTTCACCGCAAAACGACCTCGCTGCTGCTCATATTCAGATAGGGCTCTACCTGCATAGATTCTGTTAATAATTTAACACAGCATCCTTATCATATTCCGCTTTATTCTGCTCCATCAAGAGGCGAGCAAAGGGGCACGGGTCGTGATTGGCTGATACCAGAGGGTGGGAGACAGAGCAGTGACGGTATCAAACAGGTTGTTCTCGTTCATAAATTATTCCAACGTATTTTTCTTTTCCGTAGCACGCACCTTTGTCCCCTAAAGTTTTTTTTATTTATTTTTATTTTTATGTTTTAACAAATTGGCTTGAGAACAACAAGAAGAAAGAAAAACAAAGCACCATTTCAGCCTGAGTCATGCACCAGGACTGGTTGCCAGAGCCTGTTTGAACGTGCGTGCGTCCTCGTGCGCGTTTATTTTAATTTAATAGAGAGAGAAAGAAAGAAGTAAAGACGATGAAGTGTAGGCTACGTGTGTGTGTGTGTGTGTGTGTGTGTGTGTGCGTGTGTGTGCGTGTGTGTGTGCAGGCTTTTCTTTAGTTGAGAAAGTGTGTTCAGTCTCGAGCCAGGTCCTCGGGGACACGGTGGGGACCAGCGAGCGCTCACCAGCTGACAGCTCGTGCTCCACTGAGGCCATCCAACACCTCGGCCCACGAGCCAGTTAACAATAGGCTGAAATTAATGCACACTCCCCATTAACAAATCTGGTATTCACCGAACGGGCGACATGGCCTCAGCTCAGGGAGGGGAAGAAAGGACAAACTCCTTCCACGGTGCCATAAACGAGACAAACAGAAAACAACGCAGAGACTTTCCATTTTAACTGTTGCCAGCAAACTACAAAAGAGAGCGTGCTGGGCACGTCTCGTGTCCTTGCTAGGTTTTAATAAATCGGCCCGCACAAGCGTAAATCGAACGCAGAAGTTATTTTTCAGTTCATAACATGGCTGCTCCTCAGGGCTGAGCTGGGCCTTTGGATGTTCTTTCCTCATCCGTTTGCTCCTCTGCCTGTTTCACTCTCGCTTTGTATGATGAATACGACTTGGCGACGTTTCAAATGGAACATTTTCAAAAGATTACGATGCTGTTGATGCCAATTTGGTTAAGCTGCAGCCCGTGCAATGGAATTTCTAAAATTACGCAACAAGTGTTTGGTTATAAGTACACGTTTCTAGCTGCTAAATAGTTACACTCTGCAAAGTTGATTATCTTTAATGAAATATCGTTGATAACTTCACGGTAGGCCGTTATTATTATCATTATAACAATTATTAATCGGAGGAAATAGCACAGCAGTCGCTGTTAAAATGCTCATTGCCTCATTTAAGACCTAAATATGTATGGACAAAAACAGAGACAAAGAAATAACATTTCTTTAGGTTTTTATTCCCAAAATCAAATGAATTAAAAAAAAAGAAAAAAAGAATGGCAAAATTCCCCCAGCAACTTTATCTACTGAGTTATAAAAGCAAAACAAAAGAAAAAATATCAGCAATAAATAGATCTCAGACATCAATTCATCTCAGCCAGTGAAAGAAAAACACACAAGCTCATATGACGATACAAAAGGAGATATTAAAAAAGAAGGCAGCAATGATGGCTACATTATAAAGGCTAATTGTAAGGAGTTGGCAGTACTATGTGATCAAACAAAGCGGAACTATATTGTTTGTGGTTTGGGGAACAAAAATCGCAATTCTGAAGCCTCTGGCCCGTTTATCGTAAAGTGCACATCATGAACTTTTTAAAGTTGCAAAATAACATACAATGTACAAACAAATGATCAATTCAAAACATAAATCACAACAAAGCTCAAATCATAGCTACTTAGAAATGACTTTACATAGGCCTCGTCAAATATAGCTAAGCATTTCTCCAGAGTTTTGTGGAAGACCGCTTTTTGGATGGAGAGACGAGGGAAATGCCCGTGGCAGTGCTTTGCGCGACATGGCAGAGGGGTCTTTCAGCTCTTTCGGTCTCCATGAAAACTACAAATGATTTATTGGCAGAACCTAATTAGTTCTATCTCACAATAATAATAATAATAAAAAAAAAATAACCACGTCAAAAGTTGAGAAAATAGAATTATTGTTTCAAATTTTGAGGGCTTTTTTTTAAAAAGAAAAAAAATATCTTTCCTAAAAATGAAAGGTTGTAAATATGATTGACACGGTTTGTGGGCATCGGGCCTGTTTTGTTGTAGGCTACAGCGAACCTTTTATAAAGTCTACGTCATAGCTATTTCTCTACAGTCATTTAAAAAGAAATGGTGCGGTGATGGTGGCTGGGGAGCTTGAGGTCTGAGAGATCGTCTTCTTCACTCGAGTGAAGCTCCATCACTATTTCATCCGAGTCACTGAAGTGGGAGTGCGGGGAAAACTCCCCGTCGCTTCGGGGCGACTCTTTCCTTCCATTCCCGAACTGCGAAGTACCTGCCCGAGGGGAGGATGGAGGAGATGGTGAACACATCACTTCTTCAACTCTTGGGGAGAACGAGCTCTCTTCAAAGGAAGCACGGAAGGGCATCCCGCCGATGTGAACAGGTAAGCTGCCCCCAGAGAGGGGCGCAGCCGCCGCCGTCCTGCAGGCGGCTGGGGACGGGGAAGCCCTGTCCTTCGCCCCATCAAAACCACCGGCAGGTGAAAGCATTACGTCACGCTTTGGCGAATTGCTGTTATTACCGGAGTTCACATTATTGCTGCTGTTGGAGGAGACCGGACCTTGGAGCAGGTCAGCCAGAGCGTTGATGTAAATCTGCGCCATTTGTAGAGTTTCATACTTTGAGAGCTTCTTGTCGTTGTCGAACGCGGGGATGACGCTGCGCAGCTCGTCAAACGCGTGGTTAAGCCCGTGCATGCGTCTTCTCTCGCGCGCGTTGGCAGCCACCCGCCTCTGCTTCTGGACCCCGTTGACCGGCTTGCTGGACGGGGCTCTAAGTCTCATGGAGGCCTCTTCGTCGAGCCCCGTGATCGCGCCTTTCAGACGGCACAGGTCCCTGACTTTGAGCGAGGAAGAGGAGGGGCTCCTGGCAGATTTTCTGTGGCTGGGAGGGCTGGGGTGGCCTGAAGACCCTGGGGACCCACTCTCTGAAAATGAAGAAATAAATTGAAGAAAATATTTAAAAAGGTGTTCTCATTTGACAAAATGATTAAAAATGCACATTCCATTCGTTGATGATGAAGCTCATAGTAAAGTTGTCTAACCCTAAACTTAAAGAAAAACTGCCAATTTCAGCTTGCAGCACATGTTAAATAACTTTATGAGCGCTACTAATCCCTGTTGCCTGTTGCATCTGGTGTGTCTCGCCAGGTAATAACTTGTTGTCCAAAGCGTGGGTTTAACTTTTCTCACCGTGGTAGGAGCCTGTGCTCGGGCATGGCGAGTGCCGCAGGTAGTCTGGTGAGGTGGCGTGTGCCGCGCAGGTGCCAGAAGCTGGAGCCAGCCAGGCGCGTGGGCCACTGCCTCTGTCCACGAGCGTCAGTCCAGGTTCGTAGCGGGACTCCTCGAACTGCTGCTCCCCTCCCCTCTCCACCTCTCCAGGGCTGCCACAACTCTGCTGCAGTGCGTCGAAGGCAGTCAGCTCCCGCGCGCCTTTGCTCCAGTCTTCCACAGTTAAGATATCCATGTGTCAAAAAAAAAATATATATATATTCTCTAAGAATCTTAGGAAAAGTAAGAATTCTTGGGGGCACGCACTGGTATGTCTCTGTATGACTGTCGCGTGCGGGACTCCTTCTCTGGTGTCTCAAGGCGCGGCGTCGGTTTAAAAAGCGGCACGCGTCTGGAAGCCCCCCTCCTCACGCTGGTCGCGTGTTGGCGTCCAATGAGATGTCTCGGTAAAGCTCAAGAGAAGTGATTATGACTCCCCGAAGCAGGACTGTGTATGATATGGTTACGATTTAGGGAGTGTTTAACGCAAGGGGTAAGGGGAGCCTCCCACAGGACGCACGTGCAAGTGATGACAGTTTTAGGTATAAGGAGCGTGGACAGCTCGAGACGTGCGTGGATGGGACAGAATCCCCACCTGACCTGTCAGTGCATCTGTGTTGCATCTCGGCATGAAAGTGAGGGCAGAAGGAAATAAGGAAACTGGAAAAGTTCAAAAGGGTTAATTGGCCATCCTCAGCTGTTCAGTATCTCACTGGCTGCAGCAGTAACCCTAACTCTGGACATTAAATATGCGGCCATATGGTAAGAAAGAAAAGTAGCTGGTCCTAAACGAAAACATTCCATTCACTCATTGCGTAAGAAACTACAGACTCTGCTTTTGTTTTGGAACTTTGTAGGCTTGAATAATTCAATGTCATCCCTCCACTTTGCACACGATAATGAACAAAGTTTAGTGTGAAGTCTTTGGACCCCCTCACACCCCCCCCCCCCAAAAAAAAAGAAGAAGAAAAAAAAAAGCGGTTCCTGGGGCTCGCGCGCTCATTGTCAATTCATTCATTCAATGATCATCTCCAGTTTCCATTTTTTCTTTTGTGGCGCGTCTAAAACCTTTTGATCCAGCTCTCGGAACGCCCTGTCGGTAAGAAAAGGGCTTCACAGGGAACGGAAATATGAGCAGGGGTCTCGCGCTCAGCAGCTTCTTATTGACACGAGCTGTAAGTGGTGCACAGCACACGCGGGTCTACACTTGAGCGTGCCCGCACAGACGCAGACACAAACGCACAACGCTGCGCATCCTTCGAACAACAGACATTCCCCATTTCCCTTTATGTCACATGAAGAGCAGGGGAAACTGGGAGGGAATTAAGGGAGAAGGTGCAAAGCTGCGGGATAAACAACGTTTGATCCATCAGTGCGCAGATGCACCTGTAATCTGCCCATGAAGGCATCCACTGACATTCAAACTTTAGGCCAAATTAACAAAAATATATCAAGTGTAATTACCATAAAGTCTATTTGGATTAAAATCATACAGGCTTGGTTATACTGTGTAATAAACACAATGGCTAACTGCATGTTCTCACATAACAAAACAAAACCTGTTAACAAGTGACTGTTATAACTCATATAAAAGCACAACTTTGACCCAAGTTAAAGTAGGTCATGAAGCACGGTAACGCAAACTTGTGAGAAAAAAAAGTGTAAATTATGGAAGGAAGAAATCCCGCAATTTCAGGGCTAGACCAACCTCAGTCTTTTCCATTTTTTATTCATGTATTCATCGTGGGGACGTCTTGCGGGCTGGAGGTCTGGCGCCGAGCATTCGCCCCCTCTTCCCACCTACAAGCCCCCCCATCCAACGGGCCGGGCAGGGCTCCTGAAGCTACCGACAGGTTGGATATTGTAGCCGGCGATTATTAAAGTGTCGCAGTCACAATGGAGACTCTATGTTCCATTGGTCACGGCAGAGGGGGAGCTCCTCGAGGGAGAGGGGCGGGCTGCCATTCCAATGCGCGAGAGGAGTCTGCGTGCTGCTCCTTCCCATTCCCATCTCCCTGGAGACCTTGGCGCGTCGGACACGAGACTGGAGTGAGGGGAGGTGGACAGGGATTTTATAATGTGGCAATAATCTTCCACAAATCCGCAAAAAAAAAAAAAAAAAATCCAGATCTGACATCCTGTGTTTTACCCTCTTGTTTTCAGTGTTTGCTTATAGGCTACTAACCCAGAACGATCGTGGGAGAAAAAATCATCCAGGAGTGATTTGGCTGCTGATGTAAGCATAATAATGTCGGCTTTTTGTTTTCACCTGTCACAAACCGACGTCTTAATCTCCCTTGAAAGACAACATTTCACATACATAACATATATTTAGTATATGAGTTATTAAAGCTTAAAGATCGACCTCTTACCATTAGCATCCGTTAGTGCATAAATACTTATTCTGACATGGAGTAGGCTGGACTCTAACTTAATAAAGTATTTCTATGTTGCAGCCCATATATGCTGTCGCCCATATATATAAATATATATATATATATATATATATATATATATATATGTGTGTATGTATGTGTGTGTAGTACTGTCTCAACAATAAACATTTATTGATGGTTTTAAAATAAACTATCACAGCAAGTTATGATAGTATTCAAAACTAAATCCAACTTCAAGCTGATTGCCAATTACTAGTGTTTAGCAAAGCTCAAAGCTCCATAGATGCAATGGGAATTTTTGACTCCCCATTACTCTATATAACACCATGTACAAACTGAGCTCACTCTGTAACTGAGGCAGAGACCAAGGAAACCAATGGGAGCTAAACAGTGCCACTGCCTGGTGGATAAATGTCAGTACAATGTGATGCTCCAGTGAACTTGACAGTGTTTCTCCTCTGTTCAGCAGAGTGCCTGGGGTCTATCCAGCTGTTAACAGCAGTACACTGGGCTTTGAAGTGAGAGCCAACTTAAAGCGAGTGAAACAAAAGCTTAACTCAGGCTTGAACTACAATGTCTTCAACACACTAAATAATCTGAGATCACTCAACACCGTTTGAAATGTTTCTTTTTTTTTTGTTGTTGTGTGGATTTCCCATATAATGTCGACCCAGTTTTCCATCTTTTAGAGCAAATTGTTTTGGTTTCAAGGTTTGAAGTCATATTCTTAAGCATCCATAATTAAATGACCCACCCTCAGCGTGCACCAATTTAACTACTAATCTTATTTCTACACTCAGTGTAAGTCAACAATCTCAAACGTCAGTTCCTTTTAAAAGTTTGAGATGGGTCTCTGAAAAAAAGGCAAATCATTAGTCCTCTTCTGTCCTTTGATAAATGTTTATGAAACTTTAAATTCAAATTAGACAAAATCTATGTCAAATTAAATGCCTTCATCCAAACTTTGGCTATTATTTGGTTATCATGTCTGAATGCAGAAGATGATTGGATTTTTCTAAAGATATCAAGTTTATGAGGAGGAATTCCTGTAACAACTTAAAAAAAAATAATCTTTTTTTTATTATTGCTTTACAGTTTTAACACAAAATAGTGAATAGAAACCAAAGCCCATTGTTGGGCACCACAAATGGTCGATACAATAAGTCTTAGAATTTTAGTTGGGGGCATTTATTTGCTTTTTTTTGGTTGTCTCCAACTTGGTGCTCTTTTGAAGTCTATCCACAGTTTTTCCCATGACGATTACAACCAGCGAATGTGATGACCATGAAAAAACATTCTATTTTGCACCTTTTAAAAGGTTGCGCCATGGATGCAATCCCCCAAAAGAGGTGCCCTGTTCAATCCCATGAGCAGTTCTCTTGGATAATTTCAAGGTAAACTCCTCCAATCATCTTTTCCTGCTTTGTGAAAACCATTGACTTGAATTCTCCTGAGTGCCTGAGCTACAATTTACATTACCTGGGCTAAAAATCCTTGTGCACAAGCAACAGTCTGAAAAAGCAAATAAGTAAGAATCCTGGAAAAGAATACGGACGAGTCATCGACTGAAAGAGTGAAGTGTGTTCGCAAAACACGACACACAATAATATTTTGTTTAAAGTTCCTCAACTCTTTTTAAATGGTGAATTTTCGGGAAATAACTATTCTTTGTGGTGAAGTGTCATCATATCATATTTTCATGTAAAATTGTGAAATCGATGACCTTTAAAAGGTCGTCTCAGCAAAGACACCAAATACCATCCCACTGTAGAAAACCTGTTTATTAGACAAATTATACACAGAAAGCTTTGCCACTTGTAACAGAGGCCCCAGTTTGTTCGGTTTTTGAATAATATGCAACACATACAACAAAATAGGCCTATATTAAATACTGTACATAATAGTGTTTTGAAAATCATCAAGTAAATCCTGTAGTTCTATGTATGAAATTAAAATCTGTTAACGGATAGCAAAACAGCAAGTTTGTAGCATGCTTTCTTTTTAGTGAACTTGCCTTGTTCTGTTATTTAGCCAGCAAAAAATGAAAAATAAAAAACAAAAATAAGAAAGGAAGAAACTCAGGATGACATGTGAAAAGAAAACAGTTCATGTGTTTATGTTTCAAACCAAAGGCAGTCATGGGACTGCCCAACGTAAAGCTAAAGCTCAACATGATAAAGTCTTTTCTGTTTGTTAAACAAAAATAGCATCAACATGTAAAATATACATTTTTATAATGTCTCTTTTATTTATACTAAATAAAACCTTTTAAATGCATGTGTCCTATTTGTCATTCAATAGCCATACTGTAGCCTAATAGAAGAAAAAAAAGTTTTCTAAGAATGCTTGCTGCAAAAAACACTGTGGCTTGACTGAGTTCTCTACACACAACATTTCGCAGTTTTAGTTCTTAAAGATAACAAACTGAAAACTCGCTCTAGACAACTAACATTATCAATTATTAATACAGTGTTAGTGAGGCAAAAAAAAAAAAAAAAAAAAGGTTTGGTTCCATTTCACCAACCCATCCTCTAATCCACAAAATATTTCTTTAATGCTCCTAATGTACCGCTACCATTCCCAACCACAAAATGCACCTTAATGGTCTCATTTGAATTAATTGGCACTTTAAAAAAAAGAAGAAGAAAAAAGAAAGGTATATAAACTGTATCCTTATCATGAGAGTTATGAAATAGAAGTGGATTCTAGGCTCATCTCGTTCAAGGTAGCCGCCGAGTTTCGATGTCTGTTGACTTTCAGCACAACCACTGATTTGCTGCTCCTTCAGCGTTTCCAGTACACAGTAATATTTTGGGTTTTACAGCGAGCTAGTTGACATATAAGGCTTATACTAAAGATGCTGTTGCAATGTCTTCTCCTCGACTCAAAATCAACTGTATTTTACCACTTGATGCTTATAAGAAGGTGAATTAATGAACTTGAAGATTATATGACATTGCAGAATGAACTTTAATCTTTTAAACACTTGGTCAATGGGAGCACTAAAAATAGGCAAAACAGACACAAATCAAATCAGGACGTTTGAATGACTTGGTGATGCAAAACCAGACACTACAGCACTCGTTTAGCAGTTTTTCAAAGTTTGCTGAGAAAAAAAAAAACAATTAGACATCTCAGAACAATGTTATTTCTTTTTTTTTTTGTATTTCCAGACCAAAACACATTCCACGCAATAAAATCTTTTTTTTTTTTTTCTTTTTTTCCCCGGAAACAAAACTCAATAAAAGACATATAATAAGCATAAGCTCCTTGAAGTCTTTCCGCCGGTCTTTTATATTTTCAACTCTTTCGGCTGCTTTTAAAGAGTCCATTGTTACCACGCCTCTACGGGTCTGGTTCGAGGATCTCACCTTGACTTGAAAAGCAGATAGCACAATATAGGTGAAAAAAAAAAAAAAGGTCAGATCTACATACAATCACTTACAGGTCTGTGGGCACTGGTACAGTGCAGAGGGTTTGACAAAGACTTTAATGTGCCTCAAAATGGTGAAAACACTTTTAGGCTGATGCACCAAAATGGCGACTCTACAGTGATGTACTGTTGCACTATCATGGCATTTTTCAGACAGTTTCCAGACCGATGCACCATGGAGGTGTTAGTTGCAAAGTCTTAGATCTGGTCAGGCCTCCGTGTGGCCACCGTCTTGAAGAAGATTCCACATTTATAACATGATTTATTGGAGAAACAACAGCAGAGAAGAAAAAAATGCTATATCCTTCTCCAGTTATACTCGGTAAGAATAATCCTTAGTATTCACTGAAAAGGGGCCTTTTCAAAACACTACAGGGGTGTTTGCTGTACGATGCAGGGCTAAAATCGATCTATATTTCGTATAGTCTGGCTTATGTCTTGATCAAATTACTGCCCCATCATTGCTTATTAGTCAGAGCCCTGGGAGTTGTTTCATGGTTAAAAAGACCACCAATCATCCACCAATGAAAACTCTGGAGCAACAAGAAAATTGTTTCTCCTGGTTCTGGACAAGTTTAAACTAAACCCTCCAAGGGGGGAGTTCAGATTGTAAAAGTCAGATCATTTCAGCATTTTTCTGTTACATGAAATAGTCCTCACATCATAAAACAGAAATTAAACCAAAAAAAGGTCCCTTGTCAGACATTTCAACCAAAATAATCCCCCAAACAATCACAAGAACAACAACAACAAAGCAAAGATTCCAGCCCCCTTCCCACCCACCACCCTTTTCCCTTCTTGCACCTCACCAGCATGGTTTGCAGGTGGATAAGGAATGCCCCAACAGACCTCCACCTCCTATGTTTTCTTTCCGTACAAAATAGACACCCCTGGAAACACCCAAGCTGAAACTGAAACAGAAAGTTTGCTATGTACACAGATCTCTATCCTCTGACTTTTTAGCTTAGCCACAATGTACTTGTTCAACCACTCCATGACATTCTCAAACTATCTCGTTCTACTCTTCCTCCCAAACTAAATATATCCATAGTGACTCCTTATATGGAGGTACCCCTGTCTGGATCATTGCCATATCCAAAGTTGGGTCCTGGACCTGTTGGCTGGTAGGGGATGGAGGACATAGTTTTAATGGGGCTGCGGAAGAAGCCACCATTGGGGGCCCTCTGCCTGAAAGGGCCGACCCCGCCAGTCCGGTGGTCCTGGAGGCCGACCCCGCCACCAAAACCAGCAGAAAATCCAGCAGCAGCTTTGGCAGAGAGGCTACGGCTTAGGGTCTGGATCTGCTCTGGGATGAAAGTAGTGGTGGTGATGTGGGTGTTGCGGAAATCACTGATCTGCTCAAGTGCTTGGCGGGCAGCAGGCAGCGCATCCATGTCAAGGGGTGTTAAATCGACGGAAGAGGTGGAGAACTGCTTGTGGGGGCTTTCATCCTCGGTGCACAAGCTGTTAACCCGGCGGTGTAGGTGCTCCAGGTCGATCTCCTTATCGTCCTACAAGTGGGGAAGGGCAGGGAAGAAGAAAAACAGAGAGGAGGAAGCGACAATGGTAAATGGAGACATTTATGGAACGGGAAGGAATATCGAATGAATATGTAGAAGAAGGATGAGGGATCCATTGCCAGTGTTTAAGAATGGGTGGTGCCGATGAGGAGAAATGGAGAGGGGAACAGCGGGAGATAAGTCGCATATATGAGAATGACCATGAGAGGGATAGAAGTTGGATAAAGAAAGGGAGATAAAAGGAGCAAGGTGTGAGGGTAGTGCATTAAGAAGAATTAGGAAATGAAGAGAATAGTGAAGGAAGCAGAGCACAGAATTTGCATAGAAGAAATTGTTTGAAAAAAATAGGACAGGGAGAAAAATGGGGTATATTTGTTTTCAGCAACCGGGATGTCATCCATCCAGCGAGTTTCAGGATAAAGGAGAAAAAACAAGTGAAGGGTGTTGGACGAGGCAGATGGTAAAATGATGGCAAGGCAAATACAACAAGGCAAACATGGGCAAGTTTTTTTTGCAGAATTAAAGAATATCAAAGTCAAGGTAATTGACATATAGAGTGTGTTAAATGTGAATGAAAGAAAATGATGACATCAATGTTTAATGGTCACAGGGAAAAGGTGGATGTGAAGTGAAGTGGGTGGAGCAGAGTGAAGAGAAGAGGGAAAATGAGGGAGGGATAGAAAATCACACTCACAGAGAGAAACATAAACAAACTTCTACAAATTCTTTAAAGAAATGCCGATAATCTGGAATACTCATAGAAAACACACTGCTGTCATGCTGTGTGCTCTGCTATTCCAGTGCGTTTGATATATCTCGTCAAGCAAGCATAACCATACATGAACTTATAATAAACTTTATGGCAACTTGTAATTTGGAAAACAGCTCCAAATGTTAAACAATGCCTTACTTATCTGATTTATCTTTACAGGTTCTTATCACTAAATTCTTGCATTAGGGCCAGTGATCCCAAAACATTCACTTTGAGATTATCATCTCTTTTTCCAAGTGAATTTGTTTCGGGCCATAATTCATTGTTAAAGCGCCTATGTCAAATTCATCAATTGCATCAAACAATGCAAAATAGTCAATAATGTTTAGCAGTCTTAACAATCCTGGCATTGCAATGTGCATACATCAACTTAATCTTATATAGGTTAAGTTAAATGAAACTTGTGAAAATGTACAAAGAATATGTCTATATTAACATTTGAATAACTTATAATAGCTTATCCACTAAAGGATGGTAACACTGAGTGAAAAGTGGTTCATGCTTAAACTGCATAGGGGAGGATAGACAGTTGTGCGGGGGGCTCAGATTGCGATGCATGAGGTGAGCACATAGTGAGGAGAGGTTTCAGGTGAACTGTGGGAAAATGATAAAAAGTGCCGCTAAGAGTTCCCAAACTTCCAAATTTTCACATTCTCCACTCAACTGTGGCAATACGCTTCTGGGATCTTAGGTAAGGAAAGTTTCCTTTTTGAGGGGAATGGGTGGTCACATAATTTGGTGTTTCAGTATTCATGATGATATTGTTTGGGCAAAGTCAAAAGGGTTCTGTGATGATGGGAGTAACATAATTGGGGGTAAAGACAGATTTACTGACCGTGTCCTTTGGATCTGGGGGTTCTGGAAGGAGCTCTGGCCCTAGTGTATGCAGCTCACGGGCAAAGGGGACCAGAAGTGGTGACCCCAGGTTACCATCTCTAAAAGAGGAGCTGCGGAATGGAGGAGAGTACAAAGGGGGACTAACATTTGTCTATGCCAAACACTTTGAGTGTTTGGAGGAGGAAATATCGTAGATAAGAGGTAGAGTTTGCGTTATTAGAAATTAAGGGAGGTGAAAGAAAGGAGTGAATCACAAATGGTCATACTGCTGTCCGTGACAGGAGACTAATGGGGGACTACAAGGAGTGAGCAAAGTGGACCGAGACGAGAGAAGTGGAAGATTAAAGTGGCAAAACCTGACTGCAATAAAGTGACTAATGTGAAAGTTGTAATGTTTTCCTTCATTGTGAAGCATAACAGAAAAAAAGTGAACACTGAATCAAATTAGAAAACTATAATGACTCCAAATATATCGTGAATGTAAATGTCTAAAATAAACCTCTCTTGTTTACAGCTTAATGCAACGGACTCATTTGGAGAACAAAGTCAAGTTTAGGGCCCTGAATGGTTTCTGGCTTAAAAAAAGATGTAACGTTTTGCGTTTTGAACAACTCAAAAGAAATATATCATTGTAGGATTTTACATTACAATATTACAAACTATTTAACTTCAACTGACTACTGAGAGATGATGCTCCGTTTGACTCTACATGGTAAGACAGCACCCTCTAACGGCAGCAAGCCATTATTGCACAAAGTCATCCAGCAACATGCCAGGTAAACACACTTTTTAAAAAGAGGTACTTTTTCTTTAAACTTTTTATAATGTGGACACCAACAATTGAGGCCTGCTCCCTGATGTCCATAATTTTCTCTGATAAATTAGCATTCATACATCATCTCAAGCTTTCCTGACCAATTATCTTTTTTTTTTAATTATCTTCTATTGTATGTATAACCTTGGTGTAGGAGGTGAGGTGGTGAAGGTGGTCATTCTCATTTTAGGGGCAAGCTCGGAGGGGTTGGTAGGTTCGTAGGAGTGCTGCACGATCAGTGCGCAGGGAATATCACAGCATGCTGGGGGCTGGTAATGGGTGGCCGACGGGGCAGTGGTGTTGGTGGTGTTGGGGGTCTGGTTCTGGGTCTGACTACCCAGGCCAAGAGGGTGTTCGTTGGGGCTGTGCGGACATGGATCAGCAGCTTTCCTGGCAGATGGACCATCTGCTTTCGCCTGGTGTGCGTGTGGAAGTAAAAGGGGTTGAGAGGAGGGAGACAGAAAGAGAGAGGTGATGTGGAGAGAAAGGTGGAGTAATTCATTCGTGTGTGTGTGTGTGTGTGCATGCGAGTGGAGTTAGTAGATTAAAACAGTTCCAAAAAAATAAAAAAGCCAAACCGATGCACAGGCCACAGGCAGACAAACAGCAGACGGGTGGAGACAGAAAGGGGATGACAGACAGACAAGATCGGGCCGATTGAAAGATGGTAGGGTGGAGGAGAGAAGTAAATAGAAGAAACAGATGGGTGGGGGGTGAGTGAGAAGAAAGACACGGCAGTCAGTCAGCACACACTGTCAAGCAGGTCACTCTGTGTTGTGTCCTCAGAAGGACATCCACACAGTCGTTATATACCTGGAAAGGGGAGATGTTTAAATGCCATTTTGAATTGCTCTCTCCCCCTCGCCTGCTACACCCCTCAACACAGAGTACTTATCTACAAAAACAAAACAAAAAAGCAAAATGAGAGCTTTGAGCCACAGTAGACAAAGATCATAATGTAGAGTTAGAATGAGAGGAGCCGACGATTTCCATCCAAACTTTGAAATGTTAGAGGTCAGCTGTTTTGTGTGTGTTGTAAGAATCTGATACATAATAAGAAGTGCCAGCTCTCCACATTCTAAATCTACATGGACTTTATGACATATCAGACACGGTCAAAACCACAGATGTTACCATTATG
Organism: Odontesthes bonariensis; assembly: GCF_027942865.1. Lineage (NCBI taxonomy): Eukaryota > Metazoa > Chordata > Actinopteri > Atheriniformes > Atherinopsidae > Odontesthes > Odontesthes bonariensis. The sequence goes on from NC_134511.1 coordinate 19,324,419, forward strand.
GAAGAGTTCTGACAATGATAATAATATCTAAACTTATTTTCAGTTTTGGGTTCGCGAAGATGTGAATAAATCCACTGACAGAACTCTTTCATGCAAACCTCTAGTTGAGCATATCAAGTGGGTAAAGCAATATAGCCACCCAATTATGAATGAAATGGGCTTCAGACACTCATCTGGAAATCGCTCATCCGGCGCATTAAGAGTACCCTTTATGAATTTTTCATCAGCTATACAGTACTGTCCTTACAAGTAAACCTCCCATTCCCATTATAATGCAGATGCTTCTGAGAACAGTAAAAGTGCAGTAATACAGAGGAAAATGACCAATTAAAAAAACAAACAAACATGTGTAAAATGCCTATGCACAGTACGTATTAAACTAAACTAAAATTCAGGATACATTCATTTTTGTCATAATTCCTTTTATGTAAGAGAAAGACTATTAAATATACCAAATTATCAGGAATGACTTACAGGGAGGCTGTTAACACGCACATCCCTTTTTCGCTGCTTTGCATAATATCCTCATGAAATGTGCTCAAGTGCGATTCAATTCTTGTCCTTAGTCAACTGTGCATGTGTGTGTGTGTGCTTGTGAGTGTGTAAGCCCGATAGAAATACTCATAAGCAAACTGTTTACACCAAGAGGCAGACTCAAAGATAACAATGGCAGCCAATTCACAAACACAGAACCACAGCACAAACACAAACATTGACATGTAGCCCAGAGTCAAAAGCAGTTAACACAGCATTGCAGCATAGAGTATGAATGTCAAGGCATGTTCAGACATATACAGAATGTTATTATGCATGTTTTAGTAAATATAGAAGAAACACACAGACACGAACAAGCTTCACGGCATTAGAGCTCACACAGAGGATTGTGGGTTGTCATGTAAGCAGGGAGCATGTATGGGTACATGTAAGAGGCAAGTGGCGGAGTGGCTTGGTCCATATAATTTAATGGATGAAAGTAGGCATGTAGAATGGTTTGCGCCAGTGATTACTGATTAAAACTGAGTTACATCCATCATAGATTGTGTATGTGTCATTGAGAGTAACGCAGTCTCATTTTTGATTGCGGCTGGTAAGGGAAAGGATGAGCATGAACGGAAAACTGGCCCGAGGCATCATGAGGCATCTTTACAGCAAACTGTGTAAAGAAATAAGATTGCATTAATAGGCTTCATTACATGGAGTATTTGTAAGTATGTGATTATTTTAATGCAAGCTTGACATGATAAATGAAGTGGGCTAAATATAAGGCGGTAATGAGGCATATGCATGCTAGTGAGAGGTCAAACTCTCAAGTGAGTGTTGCTGTAAAAGTGTCCACATTTGGGGAATCATTGTCCTGTTCAAGGAGGATAAATAAATAAATCTCTTTGATCGTTTGGAAGTCATTAACTGTAAGAATATTTATTTCTAAATAATCTAAATATCTTGTTCAAAAAACATCTGATAATCCCAATGATGTAAATGTACTAAATATACACAGTGTACATCCGACTTGTTTCATATGGCTGATATCAAATCCTCTTTACAGAAAGTCTATATACTGTGTGTCTTATGGGACAAAGTAACTTGAAGCAGTTCTCCTGCACACCCAAAACATATTTCTGGTGCCTGTGCATCAATCTTAAATGCATTTTCCAGCCCCATGCTTAAGTTGTGGGCTACCAGCTTTCCTATTCCATGCACAGCTTGTAAAACTGCACAGAGAGCCTCATGCTCCTGGCTCAGCATAATGGTCTCAAGTGGTTCCAGCGTTTGCCGTGACAGTAATATGGATGACACTGAGTTCTTAATTCAAACTGACAGAGAGCTAAGCGTCTAGTAGAGTTAATTACAAGCTTTATGGTTTGCTTCACTTTATTAACTTTAGGAAGTCGGACGACTTTAAACACAACTAGACTTAACTCCACTGGCCATGACCAAGGCCAAATTGCATATGGAGGCAGAGATTTCCCCTGTCGATAAATTGCGGCATATGCAATTTATCTAATTAGTTGCTTTGAAGTTGACTTAAATTTGCCTTCTTCCCTCCACTGAGTCAGGACATGCTGCAGTGGTCCCAGCTTGACTCTCTGCTGCTCTGTTCTTTGAAACTATCTTTGCAGCTGGTTACTCATTTTAAAATATTCTGCACAGATGGTGATTTGAGATCAGAGTATGGCATTCACTACCGTATTCTATGACAGGGCTATTTTTAGCAAAAGGAAGAAATAATATCTCAAGGAAATGAGTAAACTTCCATGAAGTAAGAGCTTATCAAGCTGCCTTTTAAGGCTAAATCTTCTGTGCCATTTTGACTTGACAACACGGGTCATGTTGTAAAGAAAAAGAGTGTATCACACTGAAATCCATAGTGACACACTTTTATGATTACAATAAAAATGAATACCAGAGACATACTAAAAATTATATAACAGCAAAATAGGGGAACTTATGAAGCAAACTTGTGGGCAGTGAAAAATGATTACAGCCGCTGTGTAGCGAGTGAAAATAGAGACTTTGAAAGACAAGTTCATATTCTTGATACTTTCTCACATCCACACGGCTGGCCAGTTACTGCGCAGAATGGCCGTGCTCGTTGGATTGTTGTTTTGTCTGGTGCAGCCTGGCCGATTCAGATGTGGGAAAGGTGTAGGTGTGAGCTTTTTTAGACGCTGATCAATGATCTGACAAGCCCTTGGCTCAGAGGTCACGCTGCACAAACCTTGATATTTACCAAAAGTAATCAATAGGTTGCTCTGATAGGATGGAGGATAAATGTCAGGGGTCAGCCATCAAAAACAATCACAGCTGACTGGGCAGACTTTTTTTTCACCATGGAGGCACGGCATCTTAGACTTAACTTAGCAGTATATTTTTAATGCTCCAGTGATTATTGTAATGACAATGATAATAATGATAAAAAAACACAATGACTTTAGGATCACATCCCTCCACCATTGATGAATAATACAAGATTACTAAAGGAATTGTAATATGGAAAGTGTATCCATATGTTGCTCCTAAATCAATAACAGTGATTTCCCTTCCTTTAACAGCTTGATGCCTTGACGTGAAAAAACCTTGAACAAGAACTACAAAGAGAATTAAAGACTACCACCATTTAAATCCCTGCTGTCCCTCCTATTCACTGATGATGCTCCACTCCTGCGCTCAGTCTGGGGTTGATTCCGCTGGCTGCTCTTCTAGCTAATGAAGATAGCAGGGGGCAGGTGTGTTTATTTTTTGTTGCAGCTGAACCACACTGTGCTTAACATGACTTTGGGTTCAACTGAGGGTTTGGCGTCTTTGTGGCTGCTCAGAGGCAGACATGACTACCGGTCTGAATGACAGATTAAAGCTGCTAACTAGGCAGGGGGTTGGAAGCAGGGGGTATATAGCTGGTATGTGTGAAGGAAAAAAAAAAAAAGTAAACACGGAAACAAGGGCACTTTGCCGGATGCTAGATCTACACTGTATTACAAACTATATTCTTGAAGCCCCATATTCAGATATAAATATAAATAATGGACTTTTGTTTATCATTGGTTGTGGAACCAGTGCCACAAAACTGATGACTGTTTCCAATCAAGTTGCAAAACTTAGGCACTAAATCAACTAAGAAATGGAGCAGAACTCGGCCTGAATTCCATTCGGTAGGATCCCAACATGATGACAGCATGCTTAGTAAATATCTAATATATTCAACTTGATTTATCAATATATGACTATAGTCAACCTGCTGCTGGACATGCACTATTCTCACTGCAGCTTTTATTCAGTTTGACATAATGCCTCTGACATGCATAAACAAGAGCACTGAAATGATTGCAATTGTTTCTACAATACCAGATGTGCCCAAATCCCCTCATAACATGAGCATAGCCTTAAACTTTAAAAGGTTCTGTTTCTAAAAAGAGAAGAATTGGCATGGAAGGGAAATAACATCTAACGTTTGAATGAATCAATGAACAATCAACCTGGAGGACATGTGCTAATGTGCTAATCATCCCCCGCTGCTCTAAGCAGTTGCAGGTTATGCAATGTACTGCAGTAAAGAAAGCTATGAGAAACGTCCAAGTGGTTTGTCACACAGTCCTGAGCACACTAAAGTGATCACAGCTTATGAAACACATCATTCAACTGACAAAGCGCCCATTTTCCAGCAACAACAAACAAATGTAATTTTTGCTGTTTCTGCACTTTATGGCAAAGGGCCACTCAGGTCACATGAGCAACATCACTGAGAGTTTGAATTGAGAAATTATAGCCACGTAGCAGTGCAATAACTTTGTAATTTGTAACCAATGTATAATTAATAAAGTACACGTTTTCATGCTGAAGAGTTTTCCTCTAAATTAATCTCTTGATGACTTGTACCATTGGTCTTTTATTATGAAAGTAACCCGATCTGTCACTAAATCCCCCTGAGTATAGTCACATTTTCCATTTCTCATCTTTTTGTCATTTTTCTAATTAATTCTTCTTGTTCCTTTAAATTATTATGGCATTTGGGATGGGGATGGACTTCTTGTTGTTCTTTCTGGTAGACAGAATTATAAGGAGATGCTCAAATAATCCAAATTAGTGTTACGACTAATTTTCCTTCTCCCTCGGTGATAACATAATACATATCCATAATATAGCATGTTAGACCATTCAGAACACCTCTCCTCTGATTGACAGTGTTATTTCAAAAGGATCAGTGGTTCACTAATAGGTGAGGAAACTGTTCCTCATTAATTCTCTTAACCCATTATCCACAACTTAACCCTTGACCTAACTTTATCAAGTAGCTACCTTAGAAGCGAAGAAGCAATTGTTTGAAGCGAAAGTAATTTATCTGGTGGCAGAAACATTTTCCACAAAAAAACCAAACTAATCTGTGCTGCTTCATGTCCCAGTCTAATTTGTTACCGACGTATAAATGATTAACTCCAAACCAAAAGTGAAAATATTATTTCACACATAATTATATTTCTCTCAGGTCATTGCCGGCATGTTTTGCATTACAAATTTGCTACACTTTGCTACAATTTCACAGTGTTGATCAAAGTTCTTCATATAAACACTTTCTCCCTTTGTGTTTCGGTAAACATAGCAGTGGGCACTGGACGATATGGGGAGGGTAGGTGTGGGAAGAGGACGTGGAAGCTGCTTCAAATCACTGTCAGCCACTGACGAGTGGAGATCAAATTATGGCTCTGACCGATGAGAGACTTTTGAGCCTGTGCATGTGTGATCCATAAACAAAAGAACAACTAAACACGCTGCCATTTGGGTTTTTCTTTGAAGATGCTACCTGTCTCATCTATGGTGTAGCAAACATAAAACCTCCTGCATCACAGAAAGCGGCAGGCTTCCTACCAAAGGAAGATGCTACCAGAGTCATTTTGATTGTCTTAAATGATCTCCCTGCTGAGGTGATCATCAGCATATAGCCTGATTGGATATTTCACATGGTGCTGCTGCTAATTTACAAAGTGGAGTGCTGCCATGGCTTTGGCGGGAAGACGGATATAAACATCCATGGTTAACACTGTGAGCCAGTGTTTCTGACTGCCGGTCGCCTGCAGCCCTGAAGGGCTGCAGGCTACCGGCCTTCAGGCTGTTTTTGTATTCCGCTTTTAATGTTCCAAGTGGGCTCTTTTTAGAAATAAACCCAAATGGATTAGTTTGTTGATTACTCTGTTGATATTTTCATAATGTTAAATTAATCAAGAACTTAACAACAGCATTAATAAAACATTAAAACATGTGAGATTTTGCATGAAACCCAAAGGAGTTGGAATTGTTATGCAATACAGCGTAAAAAAAAAAAAAAAAATCAACACTTGCTAATTTTAATGGAGTAATTATAGAACAATACCACTAAATGATCCAAGCTGAGGATGAGGTTACATAACCTAACCTCTCTCTTTGTTCATGATGCGCATATGTGCGTGATTGATATGATTATTGTATTACACTTAATATTATTGACAGTCTTGTAACCAGCATTAAAAAGGACTAATATACGAGTGAAACATGAATCTCTAAAATACTGCTTAATTCATTTTACAGTCACATTCAGTTTGTGTATGGAAGACAGTCTCTTTGGTTAATCAATTTGATCATTTGATGTCAAGTCTAATAGCACAAACAATTAAAATGGATAACATGACAGGATGCTTTCTAAGATGCCTGTTCGGTTAAGATCCTGATTGTGGGTGAAGGCAAACTGTTGATGCTGCTTCAGTGAAAATTTAGTAATGAGAAGTAATGCTAAATATAAGAGTTATTTTTAACATATTCATACATGGTCACTGTCTAACATTCTTTACAACTATTTCTGATGCAAAGAAATTATGTTATTTTTCTAATTGCCTGAACTATCGCACATTTTCTTCTTGCCACTTTCTGTAACATCATTCTGTCAGTCATTCCATCCCATCGATGCCCCTACCTCTTTGGAGGGGACTCTAGATCCCTTCCGTCGTGACCACCAGCTTTCCACCATAGCGATGAGGCAGGAGAGCACCACACCAGCTGCCAGGACACAGAAAACACCAGCAAAGCTGTGGATATCAAGAGCATTGCCACGCTGTCGTGTCTGAATGGAGCTGTAGAGGTCACAGGGACTGTCCTTGGGCCACCACTTGAGTTTCAGTATGTCCATGTCACCATTCTGCTGGAGTTCCAGGATTCTGGGAAATAGATAATAGAGACAGAGGCATGTAAACGGAAAGCCATGTACAGTGAGCATCTCAATTTCGAACACACAGAATGAAAAGAGCAACAAACTCTGAGCCTGCATATCATATCCTTATTCAGATCAGACATCTTATAAAACTTCAGCTCATTGGGAAGAGAAACACACAGAGCACCTGTAGATGTAGGTGAATACACAGATGAATGAGCAACAGGAAAGCAGCAGCAACCAAGGAAAGGGCAATTAATTGTAATTGACTGTATCTAACTGCCATTTCAATGATTACAGTGTCAAAAAGATTCTTCCCCATTAAAAAGAGCCATGGAAAATAAATTATCCGCACAAATCAATTGCACAAAAGCAAACACTGCAGCTTTTACTGCAGCTGCTCTAACTCATCTTTACCACTTGGGGGCAGTGTTTGCCAGTTAAAATTTGCTGTGATCCATGACAACCATATTGTGCTGTCAAACTCATTATGGCTAACATTAATATGTTTTGCAGCACAGCATGAGCACACTGCCACAATGTCATTATGCAGCCTAGATTTAGTCGTACGATTGATAGCCTCAGAGAGAATACAGCTCAGAGGTTGATGGGGTCCCTCTGTTAGCCTTCAGCTTATCATTTAACTGGGACGTTCGTTTTGGTTTAGAGGAGAGCTGCAGACACACAGAGAGACAAGCTAACAGATATTTAACAGGTGATCTGGCATGGAGGAGAGAGGGGCAAAGAAAAAGAGAAACACTCACAACCAGGGAAAAGGCGTAAACCCACCTCAGACACACGTATACTAACACAGAAAACAAATAGATTCAAATAATCCTGCATAAGGATACTAAATTACCATACTGACTGTAAAGACACAAAAGTGGACACACACTCACACATGTAGTCAAAATATTCTGAACTGCGAAAACATGGCCAACTAAACATGGCCAAAATCCAAACATCGCAGCTTTTATACTTTTATAATGATCTGCAGAACTTCATGTGACCAAGGTTCTCCCGCAATTTCAGTAGTATCAAGACTGACAGTGCCTACCCATTATGTTAAATTCTCCTCAAGTGGAACAAACATGAATCAATCGCAATATGCAAATACACACAGCAGCTAATTCATTCATCCACATTAAATGGGAAAACATGGATCATTCTGATGCGAGTCAACTCAACAGCTTAAGCACGTCACTCTATAACCATGGCGCACTCATCCAGGGACATGCTCCTTCCACTTCCTGGGCTTATGGGTCTGGGGAACAGCATGTTTAGAGACACAGAGAGTTAATCTAATAAGAGATTGTGCCCATTATGTTGGCTCAAGTACATGCAGATTTGCCAAAAGACAAAACTTTCAAATGAATGACGCGCAATATTGAACCCCCCCCCCCAAAAAAAATCAAACTGGTCAACATTGATAAAAATAGAGATAAACAGCAATATTGGCCTAGTTATGGTTGTAACTATACACTCATTAAGAGGAGGCACTGATTTAATATATTTGCGGAGCTCTTGCTTAAGTTTATTTTTGCCCTTGATCTAAAGTTAGACTTTTAAAATGTAATATATGACAGGGTTAATAAGAATCATAAAACCAGGGCAGAGAATAAACATACTTTTCACTTGAGTACAGTGCGATAAAAAAAGCAAAAAAATAGTCTGTATCTTAATGTGGACTTAAAGGAAATTCAAGGTTTCTGCATTTGCTGGTCTGCAAGAACCTGTGTGACACATTTCCTCATCTGCACCTGTCCTCGATAATCCAGTGTCCCTCAGCGGCCGACTGTCAGCAGCTCAGATATGTGTAAGCACGCGGACTGCAGAACATTGACTATGCATGGGCCTGGATCAATCTCCATTCAGGGAAAAAAGTACACACGGAAAGAAGACGAGGAGCAGAACAACAATGTAGAAGCTTGTTTTAAGGAGAGACCACTCAAGAGAATCACCATGATCTACACCGCTACAATGCACCGGAGACTGATCACATCTCCATGCATTAGCAGCTTCAGCACAGCTGGCTCAAAAGACAGTATGAATAAAACCCAGCGAGACCATGATTCCCAGCATAGGACTAAGGATAGTTACGTGGTTTTGACGTGAACCATTTGGGTCTCAAACCAGGAAACCGTGAGACTTCTTACCTTGAACCAGTGACTTGTTATTGTCATCTATTTAAGCACAATTCATGCTTCCTGGTCCTGAAGCAGTAGAGTAATCTGACTGCTACCACCCGTACTCGTTTTCTGATTTTTTTTGGTATGCTTTTCTTTTTGTAGAAATTTTTTCTTTTTGTTTGGTTTATGTCAGATGTAGGGAGATATTACATACAGTTTAACTTTCCCGTCAAGAAACCACAGAACATTATTCCAAAAGGTTTGAGGGCCATAAAATAGGTTGTGGAAAACTCAAAGTCGCCTCAGTGTCGTTGGTCAGCAATGATTCTCACCAAGCCAGTCACCTGTGGCTTTCATTTTTTGGCTGTTGTCTTTCACACAGGGGAATCACGAACACTGACCTTTACGAAGGTGAGGCATCTGGAGTCCCTTAGCGGGTTTGATTTTGTGTTGTTTCAGAAAGTCTGACACATTCGATGGCTCCTCCATTTGTAGGTAATATGTCTCACTGTGGATCTATGGAGTCCTAAAGCTTTTAGAAATAAGTTTGTAACTCTATACAGACTGACTTTACAGACCGTCTTCATCCTCTATTTTGAAATTTTGATGCCGCAAAAGGTGGACGACCGATGACACCTCCTAGCCAACTGAAAATACTTCTTTATAAGCCGTTTTAATATATTTACAGGATTAAACAGAAGACTAGCAGAAATACAGCACATAGCAAAACTCACACTTGCAACGTTGTCTTTCTCGCATCGAGCCAACTTCTCATCCTGGTAAAAGTTAAGATTGGCGGGTACTCGCCGACACCCATATAAATCAGTTGTTTAGGCAACACACAATGAAACAGGAATACAATATACATTAATTATATAATTTACGTAATTACTGGACAAAAAATGTTGTAAAATATCCAAATATTGGGTGTCAAATGGACATCGTGCGGACACGACTATCTAAAACCAAATAAATCATCAAAAATCTTTAGAAGATGGAAATTTCTTACATAATTACAAGAAAAATGTATTTCAATTACGTTTTTAAAATTTTGAAAAAACTGTTGTTGAAATTATACTCTATTGAATATTTTTCTCAGTGAACAGTTGTAAAAGTATTTTTATGCGCTTTTAAAATATACTTAAAAACTTGTGTACACGAGGCCAAGAACATCCCGGTCCACATAAGATCTAAATCAAAGACGAAATGTGGAATTTTTATCTAGTCATAGTTATTGGTCAGTAGGTCCAGCCTGAGCAGAGGCTGGCTCAAAGCGACGATGGGCAGTGAGGGCGAGTGCGTCTTTAAAGTGGAAGGTAAAACATTTGCATGTGGATGACGGTGTCATCGTAAGTAAAGCATATATGTGAGAGAGTGGTCAATATTTAATGTTTTATCAATTAAGGATTTAAAAACAATATGACAGATAGAAATTGTTCTCAGTAATCTCAGTAACCCCTTCTGGTCAGTTTAAAGCCTTATCAAGCAAAGCATTAACCCGATATACTGATTTCATTCACCAAATGAAAATTGTATTGTTGCTTAATGTCTAGCCTTCCCTGTCATGTGTTTTACAGACATTCAGTTAAATTGGGAACATATACTGATACTCTGGTTTTGTAATGATCCGGACCAGTTATTACTGCAGTTTACAGTGCGGATTTGATTTTATGTTTCTCAGTACATCGGTACGTCAGTCCTATATTTTTTCATTAACAAGATTCGGGGTAGAGCCTTTTATTTAATCAACCATTGTTTTATGAATGAGAGATTTAAGATTTAAAATTCCATTTTGGGATAACTTGAAATTGATTTCAGACCCATTACTTTTAAAGTTTGTTTGAATAATTTCAATGAAAGCTTGAAAACTGATAACAAGAAGGCTTCACCATTGAAATGACACAGACGAACAGGCTTGACAAGAGTGTGACATGCTTAATATACATTTGATCATTTTAGAGAGATGTACATGATCCGATTTGTTTGAACGACCTCAGGCTAGTTTTCTAATAAAAGCATCAAACATGAAACAAGAACCCCGAGTAACACTCAGATGTTCAAATTCACTCACTTTCATGATTTTTTGGGGCAATATTTAAAAAATATCCACTTTAGCAAAAGAACATTGACACCCGTTAGGTATGATTCAGTGCCAAGCAGTTAATTTGCTTAAAACATTTGATCACCCACAGCAGCTTGTTTTTCATCAAATTATCACAGAAAAATCGCTGTTCATGAAAGATAAAGCATTATGTTCCCCCTAAAGAAATACCGTGCTTTCTTACAGTACTGACCTTTTTAACCATCACTCTGGCAACAGCCACCTCACGCGCAAAAAACGAGCCTGTGCTCTGAAAGACAGCTTCAGAGAAAAGTCGAATTACACACAAGCTAGGAGTAAGAGCGATCCTACCTGCAAAGCAGCCAGGACTGTTTTTGTCAAAATATTTAATCATTTCTTGTTTGGAATTCAGCAGTCTTGTAAAGATTCCTTGTCAGAGTTCATGTCTTGTCATGTCTTTCAAAAGTAGAGCCATGCCTCATGTTTAAAGGAGCTTTCTATTATCTGCACTCATGAGTTGACTGTTCTTAGGTGTCAGAAATGTCAGGTCAAAAAGATTTTGTGTGGCACTTAAGGAGTGCTAATAAGCAGAGGCATTTTCTGTACAGATTCTGTAGACGATAAATGCCTTTGAGGCCGGAGTCTAGAAAGATGTTTACTGTTACTACCATTTGAGGGGAATCATCATTATATTCAGGGTTGCCAACTCTCACGCATCTGCCGTGATACTCACTCTTTCAGGCTTAGTGTCACGCTCTCACACTTAACAAAGAAATCTCACGCTAGATCATTTTTTCTTTCTGTGTTGATTTTTTTCACTCTCATTCTATAATTTCCAAATGCTTAAACTCATGATTGGACCACAGCAGATCTAATCCCTCTCTGATTGTTGGTTCGCTGGAAACGGCTTGTCATTACGTCAGTTGGTACGTCAGTGACGTCGGTCTGCCAAAGCGAAATCTGATTGTATGCCACATTCCAACGCCGACGCTGAACGCGTCTTCTCTGTTGTTGGTCTTAAAAAGACCGACACAAGAAATAGGCTTTCACTCAATGGTACCCTCTCTTCCATTATGTGCATAACAATGAACGACCTAGAGCCGTGCTACAAGTATGAGCCCCCGGCTCAGATGGTGAAAGACGCAAAGTCTGCCACAACCTGCTATAACAGTTCCTGCCTGGTGGTGTGTGTCTGTCTGTCTGTCTGGTGGTGTGTGTGTGCCTGGTAGCCTTTTGGAGGGGACTGTACTGTATGAGTTGGAAATTGAAGAGAGACACTTTGGATATGGACATTAAAGGCAAAAAAAAAGAGACCAAGAAAAGGCAAACAAAAAAATGGATCAGCAATCCTGATGAATGGTTATTTTTTGATGGTCACAATTGTTACAGAATGTTAATGTTTATATTAATATTATTAATATTTTGATTTCTGATTTGAGTTTATATATTGATATTTGTAATATATTATATTGTATATATTAAGTTATTTTTAAGAGGGACTGTGTACATTGTCATTTTGTACATTTTCTGTTAAATTCTGAATTGATCTATGACTATGGCATGAAACTCCATTAAAAATCTACATATACCATCTCACCTTTGCCCTGAAATTTGTTGAACCAGCCTAGACTAGTTTCTCTCTGTTAAACAACATTGTCTTTTGAAGGGCAGCTGAGGATGTAGCCCATGAATGAGATATGGATTTAGGATTTGCCATGTCTAACTAGTCACCCTAAAATCGACTAGAATTGAAGAAATTGCATTTAAGAAATGCAAAATTTTCTAGAGGAAGGCCCCACACTCTGCACTATTGCATATTCATAAAATGTATACATGTATCTACATCATATCTACACAGATATATATATATCTGTACTGTGGAACAACATCTGAGATGCGTGTTGCGAACCGACCCGCTGAAATCTCACTCCAAGGTTTTGGAAAAGTTGGCAACCCTGTTATAATTTAAAGTAAAAGGGCTACTTGACATTTCCTTTTTCACAAGCACTGTCACTACAATGAAAACACCAAATGTTGCATAGGAAACTACAAGTGGTTTTAATGAGCTACTGACTTTATTTATAGATGAACAATGAATCAAAAGACTGTCAGGCTTAAAACCCTGCTCTGGCAGTTATGAATTCCCTTAAAAACTCATCCGTGTTCATCAATGAATACATTTCAAAGCTTTTGCACAAAAACAAACAAACAAAAATCTATCATGGTCTTAAGATGGCTTGGCACTGACTCTTCACCTTTTTTGGTCACTAAATGAATGCGTAATATGAAGACGCAAATTGGCCCCCCACACCTCTGCCCACCAGCAGCTGAAACTAGCACAACAGCTAACTTGGCTAGCTCTGGAGATCCTGGCTATTTTGCCTGAGATCTAGTTTGACACGCTCTGAAGCTCATTGCTAAGCAACCTCGCAGCTACTTCGTGGCCGAGCTTGTGGCTCACGAGCTTTTGGTCATGCTGAAGTCAACTAGCTTCTTGACTCACTCTGGGCTTGCTCGGCTGGCTAAGAGCTTTGCTCCTTGCTCTACCTTGCTTCCACTGTCTTCACCTAGCTTCTGCTCATGGCTTGCTGGCATTTTGTTTCTTCAGTTCTTCATGGCACATGCAAATGACCTGTTGAGCCCCAACCAGCAGATAGTTTGATTGGTTCCTGAAAACAATAAAAGTCTATAGGCTGTTTGGACTTAGGATATAGGCAAACTGGTGCTCTGAAGAATCAAATCAAAAATTCTCAGCCATAACACTGATGGCTGATTTTTCACATGATATGTTTTGTAACACACAAAAGCACCTTACAGGCATATTTAAAAGGTTAGTAACTTTTTGCTAGACATGGACTTTAGACCAAAACCTGAAAAAAAGAACTCCATACAGAGACTTTCATCAGAGGAATTATCAGGATGTGGCTATGCTGCATGTGTCTTTGAGAAAGGACAGAGCAGCACAGATTTGAGATTCTCTCAGCCCTCTGTGACGACCCTGTCTTCCCGAAGAGCTCATCACCTATCATTCTGCACTAATTGGCCTATCAGAGTTATGCAAAGGCTGCTTCTGTGATTGACTCTTGAATCAAACCCTAACACTTACATGCACTGACAAGAACATGCCTGTACACACACATATTCATCTCTCTGATGTTAATCTGTCTTTATTTTTCCTACTAACACAACAAATCTTCTGTACAATGATTTCACTCTATAATTGTTGCATACTTGAAGGAAAGAGGACAGAAATGATAAACACGTTGATAATATGATATGATGTTTGATTCTGTCTTTTTCCAAGCAACAGGACGCTCAACTCGTAAAAAAGAATGGAGAAATCGAGTTTTCTTTGTTTTGTCAAACTCTTAACACGAGAATTAAAACTTCTACTTTGGCTGAAAGTTGAGCCGAAGCCTGGTGGCATGCCCCGCCTCTGCGAATCAAACTCAGAACACCGCCAGAGTAACAAAGAATAAGAAGGAAGAAAGCAGGATGAAATAATAAAAATGTATAAGTTTTGTTGCTTTTTTGTTTGGCCGTTTTTGTATTTTTGATGGGGAAGTCTCGATATCAAACCTCCGTCTCCTTGGCAACGAGAAGCCCCAGTGGAGAAACCTACCACAACTTGCCAGGCACATTGAGAGTCCACAGAAATCCATCCACAACCAGCTGACTACCGAGAAAGACCCAGAGACAGCGGACTGAGAGAGACCGCCTTGGAGACCGTTGGCCATCGACCCAGTGTGTTCACAGCTGACTAACTGGGCTCAGTGCAAGCCAAAGTAAGGTATGAAATCTTTTTCTCCTTTTTGGACGGTACAGTGGTGTTGAGTGAATTCACTGTTAAAAATGATAAATGAGTTGTTAGCCTTTAACCATAAATTGTGATTAAAATTAAGACCCAAATTTTAGCAATTCCGGTACATTTCTCCATTTTTTTGCCACTTTCCCAAACCATAAGGTGTTACCTATACCGGCATACATAGTCCATGCATTTCTCCTGTTTGTACTTTAAGGTTTGTGCTTTTGGTTACATCTTTCAATAAATGATTAATATAACAAGTTGTTGTTGAATGCTTCTTGATGTAATTTTGGTCAATTCAAACGAGAACTCTTGAAGTAGCACTGCGAGACTGATTCAACTGATTTTCCTTTTTGTTAGACGGATGGTGTCCCCCGTTATCGAGGATTATTTCATTCAATAGTGAGAATGCTACTCTGACTCCACACATGTAATTACAGCAAGGTTAGAGGGGAGCTTTGTTAACTTGTGCACTAATTCTCTCACAGAACCAAGTATTCATATGCTAAATTTTCCAGAACTATGTGAATAGCTTCGTCCGAATGTGTACGTTCATTTCTTAACACACAAAAGCAGTCACCACGGTTTTCCATTTATCTCTGTCCCATGGCTGACAGGCAGGATGAAAGGCCACTGTAAGCCGCCTGACAAAAACATAGGTTGAGTCAAAGGGTTCCTGCAGTACACCATCTGTCTCGCTCCCTAATTTGGCTGCTGCCGACACACCACAGAAAACCACCTTCCCTCGGAAAAAAAGATCAACACAAAGGCAAAGATTTTTGGAGTAAACACAACACACTGTAGTTAGCATTGAGCAGACTTTAGGAATACACTACAATTCTGCTCATCAGAAAAAATGACAAACTGTAATGAGAGTGATTAAACTATGTGAGTGAGTAGATGTGTGTCACTGTGTCATGTCTGGCCATTGACTTCTCATGAAAGATGTATTATTTTACAATAATAAAATAATGTTTAATGAATTCACAATAAAGCATGGGGCAAAATAATCTGACAGGTACTTCGTTCTTCCTTTCACCACATGCTTTTCCTGCTTTCATCTTAATAAGGAGCTGAATAAATGGATTTGAAAGAGTACCCTGTTGCTTTTCCTAGATCTTAAGACATTTTTTTTCTCTTCCTTCAAGGCCTGTTGTTCTTTTTTTTTTTAACATGGATGCATCACTCAACACATTTCTGGCAAAAGTATCATAAAATACATCAGTTTAATCACCAAAAGTAGCATCTTCTATTCATAGTTTTAGTCAGAGGGCATGCAGTACAGGTATAAGTGTCGCCTTATAGTGTACAGTTATATGTTGGCACCTATCTAAATGTTTCCATGTCAACTGAAAGACATGCTGTATGTGATAGTTTCAGTGCTAATGTCAGCAGCATGCCTGAGAGCAGTGTTTTGATGAAATGTAAACTCAGAACAATAATGTGTGTCTAAATGGCCCATATGGCCTTTTTGTGCATGACAGCTGTCTTGTGTGTGCTATTTTGCACACATGTACACCATGACTATACTGTGTGTGTGATTCCATTTATAACAGCACATGAATATAGTAAGCATGTAAGGGTGTGACATGTTCACGTGTGCGTCTTTTGAGGCTTAAACAGCTGGTGTACAGCAAGTGTGCATTAACATGGTGCGTATAAGAAGCTATCACATTGCTTTAAGATCATCGACTTTCACTGGGGAGCTCTATAATGACTTTAACACTCCCACTGAGTGTTTAAGTAAATGAGCAAGGGTTGCCCATCATATGGGGGGCAACTGTTGTATGCTAGTGTGTGCACGCACACTGTCACTGCCTCGACATTCTCTCAGCAGTGGCAGTTGCCGCTAGTGGACTAGATGTTACCATGGCAACTCTATGGCAGCAGCCTTGATGGTGGGATGATCACACATTATTAGTTGATTCAAAGGGAAAAAAACGGAACACCATAGTAATTTGAATAAAGGACCAGGAGGCGGAAGTGGAGACGAGAGAAAAGAAAAATAAGGCTCAAAAGGAACATGTTTAAGATGAAAGAAGGCTGAGCAAAACAATGCAGATCACACACAGATGGATTTAGAGAAAGGGACCCTGGATCACAATAAAAAGATGTAGGTATAGCCACACATAGTGTGGACACAAATTTAAAAAGAAGACAAGCATTTTCCCTGTGTTATACCACTGTGGTGGGGACTAATCATTGGACAAATACAGCTTACTTGTCAATTGTAGGTATATTTCTTTGTAAGGATGAGTTTGAAAGTAGATGGTAGTAGTGAAAAAATGTAGCTGTTTACGGACCAGACATCACCATTCAAAAGCCAAAGATGATACATTAGAACTGACCATAGTCAATATGGCGTCAACCATTTGTGTGTCGTTTTGATGGTTGAGCTACTAGTTACCCACTTAAAGGAGAATTCCGGCATTTTTACAAACATATCCCAATCTGTTGTAGACCCAGGAAAGTTGGCCAAAGGGAAAAACGCGAGAAATTTTCATGCCCGCTGCGCAAAGTTGTCCGATTGCGCTGATTTCCATGAAAGCGGGCTCTATCGGGCAAGCTTTTAACCTTTCCTGAGGCTCTTAACGTGTATCAAAATACATTTTACCGAATTGGCCGTGGTGTCAGTAGCAATACAATTCAACCCAGGGGCTAACCATACCATTAGCTAGCACAGACATTATACATTTTGAGATTTCAAAAACAGTGCACCTACCTCTCTCAGCTTCCGTGTTCCACAGGCGTGCGCACAAATTAATCGATCGCCGAAGTCATACACTATCGTATTCCAAAATTGTCTTTTTGTCCACCAAAAACGACCCTCGGGAACCGAACTACACATTGCCATGTTTGTTATTGTTTCCTATCGAACAGCTGACTCGTTTTAACACCCATTTTCGCCGTGATGTCATGACGTGTCACATGACTGCTGGAAGGAGCGCACCTTCGCCCATTATTCAGCTGCGGGAAATAAGAACCCTCGGGATTTTATTGGAAGCATGTCCTGGACTTGAACAGTTGAGAAAATGAGAGTGTGTGCCTTTCCGAATTGCGGCAACATAATGAGGAGGTATTTGGCCTTGAGTTTCCATCGCCTTCCCGTCCGCAACCGGCAGACTTTACCTCTGTGGCTTGTTGCGCTTCACCTGGATCCGAACACTCCTCTGAAAACACTTCGCGAGAAAGATCATCGCGTGTATCAATGTGTAGTTCGGTTCCCGAGGGTCGTTTTTGGTGGACAAAAAGACAATTTTGGAATACTATAGTGTATGACTTCGGCGATTAATTTGTGCGCACGCCTGTGGAACACGGAAGCTGAGAGAGGTAGGTGCGCTGTTTTTGAAATCTCAAAATGTATAATGTCTGTGCTAGCTAATGGTATGGTTAGCCCCTGGGTTGAATTGTATTGCTACTGACACCACGGCCAATTCGGTAAAAAGTATTTTGATACACGTTAAGAGCCTCAGGAAAGGTTAAAAGCTTGCCCGATAGAGCCCGCTTTCATGGAAATCAGCGCAATCGGACAACTTTGCGCAGCGAGCATGAAAATTTCTCGCGTTTTTCCCTTTGGCCAACTTTCCTTGGTCTCCAACAGATGGGATATGTTTGTAAAAATGCCGGAATTCTCCTTTAAAGGTGGGGTATGAGATCTTGGAAAAACGGTTCGTGCAAGCTATATTTTTGAAAATACACAACCTTGCCTCTCCCTTCAGCCCACCCCTCGAAACCACGCCTTCAAAACACATGAACGAGTCACGAGTCTGTGAACGCGCAGGGGGCTGGCGGTTGATTGGCATGTCAGAATCCAATAGAAGTAACTCTCATCATTACTTCTACTGGTCAGACATTTCTTCTTGCTACACCCTCTACAATGGACTAAAGTATTAATTTTTTTCCCCAAACATTTTATTTTAGTGGGTGCAATGGGGTCGTGAGGAGGTTTTCAGACAATATGATAAAAAATGCTCCAGAAAACATCTCATACCCCACCTTTAAGTGTGAGCATATGAACAAACACACTATTTTTACTCCTTTAAAGTTACGCATTAAAGTCAATGATGCCTGGCATCAAAACCAGTATGCTGCCTTTTGTGGACATGGAATCCTCTTGTGCTTGTTTTTATCAGTTTTGTAAGGCCCAGTTCTGAGCAAAACATGTATTAAAGTGACTTACCACACAGTGCATCTGAGTGATAAGTTGCTCGTGATGTTATAAATCATAAACCCCTGTTGAGTGAAAATAGACCTTTTGTGCTGAAGTATGGGGAATGTCTTTCTTTTTTAAATGGATGATGAGACTGTTCCAAACTGAGACTACAAGCTACAAAATGAGTTTTGAAAGCCAGTTATCTCAGCACCTGGCAAAGTGATTGTTGAGTCACTGGTATCGATTAGCTCAGCTTTCAACCTCTTCCAGATATATTAGGCCTATTTTCTGCTATGGGACAATAAAAATCTCACTTACTGGCCTTTAAATGCACTATAACTCCATATATTGTGTTGATTCTGCAGTCTTCCCCAGGCTCATCCATAAAGCCCATATAAATGCAGGTGAAATCTGAAACTCTTCTTTACTACAGCTATAATCAGCTAAAATGCTGAGTGGTTTTGGGGTAGATGATCAAGCATAATGAAAAACAGTTCAGTAAATTTCAGAACTGGCAAGATGGACTGAACCGTTTCTGTATCCAGTGTCAAGGTATTGCACATCGCGTTGGAGTGAAATGTGTGTACAAAGTAGAGATATTCTTCTCCAACTAGTAAACACAATTTAAATTGGAGACAGGGATATGTAGAGTTTTATTTTGAAATGAGACGTGGAGAGAGGACGTAAGGACAGAGGTAGAAACAAGGGGGTTGGAGAATAAGTGAGAATGAAGAAGTGAGTGGGGAAAAAAAAAAACTCCTGGCAGTGTCTTGAGGGTGAATGGATGGCAACAAACAACAATAAACTTATATAAAGGTGGAAAGGAAGACCAAAGGTGAGAGACGAGGTGAGGCAGGATAAAAGAAGAGAGTTGGAAAGGATGTAGAAAGAAGGAGAGACAATGGGTATGATTAGTGAAAAGAGAAAAAGATGTCAAATAAAATGAGCAGAGAAGAGGTAGAGAAGAAGAGTGCGGGACAGACCTGTTATGGGGAAATAGGTTTGTTGCGCTGAGAAGAGCTCTGACTGTCAGCTCCCTAAATGAGAACAATACTGCGTTGACAGCTCACTTACTAGCTTAACACTAGGCTGGCAGCATCAGAAGTCTCTAGCTGCATCACTCGAGTTACCCCCTCAGAAAAAACAAGATGGAGGATATAACGTTCACATGATTAACTATTAAAAAGTAATTCTGATGAGAGCTGGCTCAGAAATGTTGCTGTCAGAGTACAAGTGTGTGTCTTGACTGGATGTGCACTGAAATTAACCATGAGACACAGACTATAGTAAGTTTTTCAAGGTGAAAACTCAGCTGTCAGTATTTCAGTTTCTCTGGATAGGTAAAAGTGAGATACTGATTAGGGAGGTCAGCCTTCACCCCCGGAAACAACTCTAAAGTATTCTTAAATGCTGTAATCACGCCAGCATAAAGGTCAGCTGAGCCTTGTTGTTGACCTGCCTGTAGAGGCTGGGGGACTCAATAAAGCATCAGATTACTATCATTACATTACAACATGTCAAGGAGCGAGGCAAGCTTGTCAAAAATATATCAGAAGGAGGCCTGGGAAGAACTAAACACTGATCTGTGATGCATTTGTTTTTGCTTTCTTGTCCAAATCACTTAATCACTTTTGCAAGTTAATTAGGAACAGATACACTCAGTAGCATCAACCTTATCAGCAAAGTGCACACACACCACTTTATTTGCTTTGTTTAAGTCAAGGAAAGAGAAAAGAAAGGTGATAAAAAAGGAGACTGAAGCACAGTGACCTGCAGCCACACATCGATCCTCCACTGTCTTTGATAAGTCTGTTCATTCAACCACAGAATTCTCGTGTCAGTCATCTCAGACAGAAGAAATATAGTTCCAGCATTGATGGTGCATGCTTGAGTTTGATTTATTTCGGGGTGTCAAACTTGAATAGAAAACCAAAGAGGCCTTGCCATTGATCTTTCCAATTCTAACTGCAGTCTGGACATTGAGGGGATTTGCTGAATTCTTAAGATGGATTAAAGCATATTTAATCAAAACAGCCAGAACATTTAAGTGTCCTCGACAAATTTCAAAGAAGACTGATGAACTGTGTCATACGTCCTAATAATCTCAGAATTGTATTTTTATGGCACACGATTGGTAAAACTCCTAAATGTCGTGGCTGACCCAATCTTCTGAGAGTCATGACACGGTTAACAAGTCATCACCATGATGACAAATATTTACTGATCATAGGTTTAAACTACATAAGCAAGTAATATATCGCCTCATTTCCAGAAGGCCCAGAACTAACGATGAGACATTTCTGTTAAATTTCCAGCCAGATCACTTTTTTATTCCTATCTTTTAAAGATCCAAAAAAAAAAAAAAAGAAAAAAAACATGGGCAAAAGTTTGTACATCCTCTACCGTCACTTCTTTCTAGCACTCCTTGGTAAGTATCACAGCGTAAAAATGCTTTTTGATGCCAGAAGTCTTTCAGCTCACATCTGTTTTTTTTTCTTCCAGCCCGTAGCTCAGTTAGAATCTTTTGGCCTTTTTATGTGCATTGATCTTTTGAGGTTTATCCATCAATTTTGATGACATTCAGTTTGGGGGATTGCAAGGGTCATGACAAAATCATTAGCATGCATCTCTTGAGGTATCCCATAATACAATTTGAGATGTCTTATTCTGTTGTCAAAGACATCCTACTTTTATCTTCCTCTTTTCCTTTGAAGACGGTTCGACATCTGTTTCCGAAATTTAGTTTATCTGAGTTTAACTGCGTTCTTCCCACTAGTGGCACGGAGTCACTAAAATGTCTCCGTGCCACTGCCAGCAAACACAATTTATTGATCTATTCATCCATGTGCAGTTGGAGAAGGGTTTTTTAAACACAGTTACAAACAAAGTTGATTTCACTGCAGCCAGAAAGTTCTATTTCAACTTAATCAGCTTACAGGACTTGTTTTTAAAAAGCATCAGGCTTTTTTGGATGTTTTTTTTTTTTTTTTCCCACACTCGAACAGTGAATTTTGTAGTGAGGATGGAGGAGAGGTTTTCTTCTGATGATTTTTCCATGGCAGTCATATTTGTGAAGATGTAGCTGCACAGTAAAACCGTTAACAGAGTCTGATAAATCTTTCTGAGTTATTTTGCACAGTCTGCTGCTACTTAGAATGACATTTGAGAATTGAGAATATTTATTAAGCTTTGAGATTTATATCACCTGGAATTTCCTAACAATAGTGAACAGCCGAAGCCCTAATAATGATTCATTTGCAGGGTATAGATTTTCACATAATATTCTAATCTTGAAGAGAATGTTTTAAACTCTAACTTTAGGATTTGGGTCATTGATTCATCATCTACTCACTTAAGTATTAACTAGTGCAGTGAAGTCCACTAAAGAAATCTGATCTGTGTAAGGAGTCTTACATTGCATGACTCTTCCCTTGACACTGTTGTTTAATGTGGCTTAAAGTGAGAAATGTTTTTTCAGATCCACAAATACAGACCAGCAGGTGTGTTGGGAAAGCTTTGTCAAACACAAATAGCGTGGGTGACCTCAGAAATCAAAGATAATTCAAACATGGAAGCTTCACAAAGGCAACATAAAGGGGGTAAACCTTAAAGTACTTATGAAACGAATTTTAATTGTTGGAATTTCACAGTTTTTGCTGCTGATTCTAAAGGTTCCAAGCCTTGCGATTAAAATTAGATGTTGTCTGGATAATAATTCATCCGGGAAGTCATGTTAAAACGGGCTAAAAAGGAGCCACATTTTGTCTTTTTGTGCGAATTCTTTTTTTAATGCGTGACGTCATAGGGTTGACACAGCAGTTCTAGTAGTCTAACTGTGATGGCGGCATCTATGGCTAAGACATCACAGCACGGCAGAAAATATTGTGTTGCTGGAGGGCCAAATGGTGTTAGTTGCAAAAATAGCAGCTTCACTGAAGGCATCTCTCTGCACATGTTTCCCAAACTAAAAAATACTGGAACTGAGGCTGACAAGGAGAAGGCAAAGACGAGAGCACGGTGGATACAGTTTGTACGGAGGCATCGTCGTGATTTTGAAGTGTCCTCAACATCCGTGTTGTGAGATCGCGGGAATGGTTGGGAATAGGAGACGTCTTTTAGCTGAAGCTGTTCCAACTATTGACATCGCTGGACCTGGTGTGCCGACGGAGACTGTCCCTGCTCGAACTACTGCTAGGGCGCGAAGACAGGTGAGTCTGAAATTTTCAGATCGGACATTACTGGACTTGTTTTTTTTATATATAATAATGTTCGCTTACTGTTCGCTTCTGAGAGGCAAGTGTCGACCACTGCTATTGGCTGAGAGCACGGTGGATCGTATCACTGCGTGCTGCCGCCTGCCGATAGCTGCACCTGAATTGCTGCTCGGAAGCAGGGGACTGCTCGCTTTGCTCTTCGGTCTGCACACATATCCAGCTAGAATTGCTGTCTGGTCTCTCCGGTGATTGCGCCGGCTACGACATCCGAGGCTCTGTGGATCAGTGCTACCGATGGCTGCTGTCAGTCGTGCCGAGGCCGGGTGCCCATCTCCCTGCTGCCGACCCGTGAAGATCCGCAGATGGGGCCGCGCACTGGAGGATCTCCGACCCGTTAATCCACGCCATTGTTTATTAAGCTTACATTAAAACCATGTTATTATCACATTCGTTTTTTTTTAAGTGGCTGGATTTCAAAGTGCCCCTTCGTTAGGTTTCAACGTGTCAAAGACAGCGCAGCAGAATGCCATATCTGCGAAACCGGCATGTTCAAATCT
Organism: Odontesthes bonariensis; assembly: GCF_027942865.1. Taxonomy (NCBI): domain Eukaryota; kingdom Metazoa; phylum Chordata; class Actinopteri; order Atheriniformes; family Atherinopsidae; genus Odontesthes; species Odontesthes bonariensis. The sequence continues at coordinate 19,348,012 of NC_134511.1, forward strand.
TTTCCAGTTTACCACAGCAAACATACACTAATGTGTCATTTGATTGATAACATCTTAATAATAATCAGCGTGTAGTAGGAGCGATGGCTGTTTTGTGCCGCCAATCCTGTGCCGAAAATGGTAACTTTCTTTCATTTCCATTACCCATACGGGAGGTGCAGAGAGCCTCTACAATATAGATATTAAATCGATTTGTGTGGCTTAAATTCAACGAAAGTTTTTCCACATAATGTTAGAGGTGTGTTCTTTCGACCTGCTGATGTTTGTATCAGAATTTTGGTTCCTTTATGAGATATAGGTCCATCAAATGTATGTTATTTTCGCAGCCAGCCATACTAGCAAATAAGGGAGTCAACCCTATGACGTCACGGTCATGTGGCCAATTTCGCACCAAAGGCCACATAATTCACACTTTTAAATGGCCGTTTTAACACGTTATGCCCGGAAAATTTAGTTCAAGTTCGATTGATGGTTTTAGAAAAAGACAAAAATTTCATTTGAATGATAGATGAACATTCGTTTCAGTTCATCTTTAAAACACGAGACTATCTTACCGTGAAACACTTGCCCGCTCAATTAAAAGTGTCATAATAATCAAGCCGGAGTAGCTCATGGAGAAGTTATTTACTCTGGGGTCTTTGGTCCCTCAAGTAAAGTTTGTAAAGCTTAATTATTCCAATTAATACACACAGGGTACAATGTCATACACTTTGTCAACAAAGTTTTCAATTAAACATCATTAAGCCACAATGTGTTGGTGAATTAGAATAGATTATCAAGCTGAACTAAGATAAACACTGAAGTAAAACAGCCATTAACCATCATTAACACATTCAGACAGCAAGAGAGAGGCAGAATTAGAATTATGGAGGGAGGGAGAGCGAGAGAGAGAGAGAGAGAGAGACATCATCGTCATTAATAAAGATTTATTGAATAAAGTGTGTGGGCTGAGTTTGACCGTGATGAATTGGTAGAAGAAAGACAGTTTCACTGGGAGAGAGCTCAGACAAAGACAGAGAGGAAGAGTAGATTGACACGAGACATTATGAAAATATTTGAAGACATACACATACATACAAATATATACTGTTGGAACAATGTCATTGTTCCATTCCCAGTCATAAACACACATGTGCACACGTGGGAAAAAAAAACAAAAAAAAAACAGAATTTATCTCCCTGGATAGTGATTTTCATGAACTTAAAAAAACTGATGCCTTCAAGGCCTCTAGCTTCACTTGTGCTCACGCTGTGTTTTCATAATAGGAAGGGAGGGATGGGGAATCAAATTACTTGCATTCTGATTTTATCTTCTTTGGCAGAGGCCTTGATAAAGTCAAATATGTCTGAGCTGAGGGTATAAAGGTGATACAAAGAAGCTGAACAATAACAAGCAGATCTAAAACTAAATTAATCTAAGGGTCTGCAGTGATTTTACCCACAGTCATTTGTGCTCTTTGGCAAACGTCTTTTTTCACACTCTGCTATTGTTGTTTGGCTCATAACAAAAATGTGGCTCTGGAGGTATAAGAACATAAGAATAGCTTATACAATAAATAAATCAATAAGAAAGTGAAAGACATAGGGGGAGTCGAGGATAAAATACCCTGACAAAAAAAAAAAAAGTCAATTCTCAAGTCGATATCTTGCTTGCTTGATGGGGCAACAAAAAGCAAACAGCAAGTAAAGCTAAAAGTCACTTTTCTCACAGGGGATTTATATGAAACATTTCTTTGTAAAAGATGCTGCTTTTTCTAAGACGTCAATTTTTTTTTTTAATCGAGAATAATGTTCCATTATGCTGCTCTTTGCAGTGACATTCACAACAGTGTTGTACAAACTGTGAGCCTCCAAGTTCCATTCCGATGGACAGAGTGAATCATTTTTACTGTGCACCCGAGTACAACTGCTTCTGCCTCTTATCACAAACTTTAACATGCAAAGCATGTGTTCTTGACATATTGATCCCCATGTATATTGCATATATTCTTGATTTCTTTTTATCAGTTTCCTGCTGCTTATCTTAACAACAAACCAACGACTGTTAAACATTCGGAGAATATATATTGGGAAAAGCGTATCCGATATTTTCCCAATCAGAAGCACAAACTTCAAATTCCACGGCTGGCAGCACTGACAGTAAACAAAAGTAAAGCAGAAATGTTTTCCATTAGGATAGCTTGAATTTCAACGTTGACTGCAAAAAGGAGAGGAGAGGCGGAATCAAGACATAGGCACTCATATACTATCAAATTATGTTTCTCTTCTCTTTTATAACTGTCCAAATGTCAATGGAAGACCATAAATCAACTAAAAAAGCTTTTGAAGTTGTCTCTTACCTTACTTGTTGCTCTCTGCTTTAAATAATATTTATTTTCATTTAGGTGATGTCCCTAAGGTTTCTGTTGTTGTCCATATTCTACACAAAATTGTCTTATAGTGTAGCGGGAATGACTATAGTTATTTGTTCTTAACAGCTCTTTTCTTCTTTCCACAAATTCCTGCCATATTCATGAAGATGTTTATTTAATTCTGTGAACTAATGTTGGAAACATTAATCTTGGTAACCTCTGAAGATTTGCCTGCCTTCAAAACTTGAGAGCCCTGCCTTTACCTGTTTTGAAGACTCTTGTTGGCAAACGGAAGACGGCGAGGAGGGGAGAGGGAGGGAGAGAGGTTATTGTTTGGAGGGGCGGACGAGTTTGGTATGGATCATTTTCAAGTGTACGAACACCGAGCAAATGTACGAAAACTGGGACAAAAATTTGACCAAACAAGTCGTCGAAAACCGAATCGTACGAAAACTAGGGTATGCGAAAACCGAGGTTTGACTGCACTTTAATGCCAAAAAAATTGCAGCATTTTTGATTCTACAAGTTTAGGAGGTTCCGGGCATACTAATTGATTTTGGCTTGAATCCTTGAGAACTTAAATTTTATTAGGAATCCATTGTGTTATGAAAATAGTTTCAAACTATTTGAAACTAAACGGTACAGTCATTTTTAAATCTGTCAACTCATAAAACCTACATTGGATGAATGTGATGCTTGGAATCTGTGTCGCTCTATCCAGTTTCAGTCAACTGCAGTTCATGATGTGTCCTCATTGTACTGTCTGTCCTCATCAAACATGATGTTGTAGACAAGCTCATTAAATGCCTTTCGCACGGTGTGTCTTCCAGTGAACTTAGAAGATGGTTATAACTGAACAGTGTGCAGCTGCCTCAAGGCAAATGTGTCTGATTTGGGACCTCACATATGATGTCACAATGGACTAGTTTATTTAAATGTATTAGATTGACAGCTCTTAACTGGTTTCACCAGTGGCTCCACTCCCATCTTTTGAAAAGCTTAAGGCCAGCTGTGAGAGAGAATTAACAGTACATGACAAGGTGTTATGCCCCAAACCCTATTCTGCAGTCAGCCACTGTTTACAGCCCCACAGCTGAAATTAAAATCAAAGACCAAAGGCAGCCATTAAAAACATTTATATGTGCCCTTGACTGATGTGATTTACCTTATTTCTAGCAAATACATTTTCAAAGAAAAACTTCACAATACGATCAGTTATATTTTACCTCAAAGTTTGCAATAACCCAACTTTCAGAAGTCATTAGAAGTTTTTTAACTGTTGCTGACAATTTTAGTGTCACAAGTGTCGCTGATATAAAAGCTTTCCGGTCCACTGAAAGCATCACAAACAGACTGTTAATGAGTCATATTCAGTTTACTGATTTTTCACTAGAACTCTGAGCACTTTTATAAACACTTTTAGTCAAGTACTATTTTCATATTAAGTTGACTTTATTGATACCCGAAGGTAGATTGGTCCTCAGCACACACACAGGGTCACACACTCAGAGACAGATGCCAGCCTGGAGCGGTGGGCAGCCATGAAAGCGCCCGGGGAGCATGGGGGTATGGTGCCTTGCTCAAGGGCACCTTAGCCATGACAAGGAGGTGGACTGACACCCCTCCAGCTATCAGTTCCACCAAGCGAGAGTGGGAATCAAACCGCCAACCTTCCGGTTATTGGACGACCGACTCTAACCACTGAGCCACAGCTGCCCCCGTTAGTGACAACCCCCCTTGCTGCGGTTGGACTTCAAGTGATGGTCTGGATAGGATATGAATTAAATACATGAGTGAGCTATGGGTGCAGAAGAATGGATGAATTACTCGATTTAAGGTTAAAATGAAGGCTGTAGCAGAGATATTTGGAGTGGAGAGAAAGAAACTAACACATAATACTACTAATAATAATAACACATTTGCGCCTCCTCTGTCAAATTTGATAACTGGATCAGAACAAAATGATACCCTGTGAAGTTTTAAAAAGCCCTTTCCAGTTTTTGCACCAGTTTCTGCTAAAATAGCACTTTATGTCAGGTTTTACCTATCCAAATAAGGCCCCGAGATATTTCTAATCTCTTCTAGTTTCATACAAACTGTGTCAGGATATTACAGTCTTAGAATCTAATATAGTTTCTATAGAGTAAAGCAAACCTCTGGTACATGCTCACCACTGCAATCCAATTCATGGTCTCGGAGGTGTGATTTATCTATGTCTGTGACAGACTTTTGTCACTGCAGTAATCGTCATTTGACCCCTCAAGCATGCCACACAACACGCTCTGCCACGGTCCCAGCAGAAATACAGCCTACCGTGGCTCTATTGTGGAAGCATTCAGCTATCAGCCCTCAGGCAACCGATGAACGCTTGCCTGCGGACAGGTAATAAAACAACAATAAATCTTTGAAACCATGGCCCAAATTCAAACATGGCACCCTCTGCTCACACATGTGCCTCAACAAAAGAAGTAGGTTTTTAACAAAAGCAAAGCTGCATGATGCTGATATCATAACAATGTCATTCATGCTATAGTCAAAGCATGTATTAATTTCCTCTGAGTTGGGCATTCAAGCCAACAATTAGCATCCACTTTTACTGAATTTGCTGCACTCATGGTACTCCGAAAGATTTAAATGCTGGCTTCCAGACCATAATCACACTCACAGAGGCAGCTCATCAATTTTGCAGTTGAAATTTTAAACGTAACTATGTTCTGCATGCATCATAAAATGTCTGGCCCGCAACACCCTCAAGGTGTCCATCTGCAATGGATTAGATCTTCCGTTTCATATTTTCATATCAGGGCCTGCAGACAAGCAGACACAAAAATAATGTATGCCTGTACCAGGGTTTTTTTTTTCTCTTTTTAATCTTGCCCCTTCAGCACTTCAAAACAACTTGTCAGTAGCTGTCAGTTTAAATTAGTGGACAAGCCCTTTATTGTTCTGTTTTCTGACTCTGGTAAATCTGCAGGCTGTCTCCATCCATCACAGAACAGTGGCACACACACAAACAAAAGCATGTACACACTTGCACATTATTTGTTCCACAATCCTGACAAATGCTGGCAGATTCGAACAGAATAGAAACACAGACGCCAAGTGGTATTGCACTTGAACTCAGGCAATGGCTTCTTCATAACAAACAAAGTGGTTTAAAACGATGAAGTTGTTGGAGGCTGTCTATTTCTGCTCTCTTTCTCTTCATAGTGTCAAAGCAAATAAATTCTTTTTCATCTCTCATTTTACCTCCAGGGGCCTGCAGATAGTAAACACTCCTCAAGTATGCAGAACACACACACATAGACACGCACATATAAAGTAAATACTCCTCAGAAGTTGCTGTCTCTCCTCAGTTACACCAGTCAATCACTCACTATTCATATCTATATCGATCACTGTTATGCTCTCTGCTTTTAGGTATTTTTTTTATATCATACCCTACAGTTTTTTTATCCTTTCAAATTTTGCTATTAGAATTAACGAACTGACATTTCCTTTGGCATCAATATTTCTTGCAAAAGGGACACAAATTATATTTATTTGAAACTGCACAGGAACTAAATTCCCTCTTGCAAAGAATCAGTAATTGAGTCCACATAATATAGCATGTGGTGGATTTGTTTTCTTTTTTAAATGAGAAACTGCTGTGTTTTATTTCTAAGTGACTTCTGTGTGGATATCAAATCAATATCACAGTGTATTCCCTATGCTATACATTCAGTAATTACCTGCGACATCAATACAATGAGCTCTACTGAAATGCATGTTTTTTTGTGTTGTGGTAGTACAGAGTGGGAAATATGGATTGCCAGCAGAGTTGAACATTTCTAGGTTCACCAGGAGGACTGAGAGGTCAAAATTTTTTGCTTTATGCAAATGATATTGTCTTTCCTGCACCATCACTCGAGAGCATCTAGCATGTGCATACATGAGCAATTCTGTTGGAATATGGATCAGCACCGCCAAATCACCTCGAAGGGAATCTTTCCCAGGTGGAGGAAGTTTAGATATCTTGAGGTCTCTTTCAGAAGTGATGGTAAAAGGGGCCATGAGATCAACTTTAGTGAAGAGTGAGCTGAACCCTAAGAATGTGCTTTGAATTAAGCAGTCTATCTACATCATTGCCTCCACCTGTGGTTTTGGGTAATTAAGATCACAGTCCTAAACTGAAGCTACTGATTTTTTTTGCAGATGGCAGGGGGTACTCTCAGAAATGTGAAAATAGTGGATAGTGCTGTGGATTAGCCACTAAAGAGCATAGTTTTGTGATGCTTACTTGTTGTTTCAGTGAGAGGTTTTTTCAGCTCTGCTACATATGTGAGTGAGTGTGTGTGTGTATGTATGTTGAAAATAAACCGTCACCCTAGTATCTCTTTTTTATTAGTTTTTCTGTGGAAATAAATGCTGGTAGATGTGTAGGTCAGAAGGTGATGGTGTGTTTTTTGTGAGTTGATGTTTACTTGTCAATAACTGTCAAACCTCCTATTTGCAGCCAGTATCTTTACTGCAAACACATTTGTTTTCAAAAAGACAAAAAAAAGAAAAGGCTCAAGGTAAACTTGCAATTCCTCCACATTGAGCCATTCAAAGTGGTTGCTGCAGCAGATAAGAGTTGTCCCGGTAGAGGTTTACCATGTACTGCTAGCTGGAAGGATGCCTCCAGGCGGACCCAGGACTTGCTGGAAGGATTATATCTCCAAGCTGACCTGGAGCAGCTGGAGTCAGCTTCACCCCATTCCCCTGAGACTATAAATAGTCTACATCATTAAGAGAAGTGATGGGTGGATGAATTACAGTAGAGAATAAATTGTCGCTGACAGTACAGCACTGATACATGGAGAACGTCTTTCTAAGTACTTCATCGCAGTCAATTTGAACATTTACACAAAAGATACAAACCCTGGGAGTGCATCATATCTGACAAAATGCTGTGATGCAATCACAAGCATTCCACAGATCTTGCATCGGGAATGTATTTTTCTAAGATAAAGATAGAAAAGCCTGGGGCTATAGTTATTTTTTTTGTCTGTCATGTCATGACATGAAATATTGTATCTGTAATCTCAGACACAAATACATGTTCTGACATCAGAGTAGGGGTGGGCCACCTCAGCAGATGTTGGGGGCTTAAGTAATGCTTTCCTCTGGCTCCAGTAGATTTTTGCCATCTAAGACAGTTCACTCTAGTGTGCACTGTGTATTACTGTTTATGGTTTCCCCTTTAAGTAGATGAGATTTATACTGTTCAGTATAGCAGTCTATTGATGAGAACAATATTGTGCCCATCTCATTTCTGTTGATGCCTTAGCCTCTCTGATATGATGCCCTTAATAACTCCAAGGCTAGTTCCACATCATTTCCCTTCAGCAATATATGAAGGCTCAGTGATAGCAGTCTGCACTTTCTGTTGCCTATAGAAACGATGACTGACTTCTTGATAATGTAATATGCTAAAGTATTTGCTATTGTTAAAGCTAAAAAACAAAGTTCAACTTGAATTCCTTTCTGTCAGAAGTAAAGTCAACTATAGAAATTATATGGACTATATTATGAAAAAAGTCATCTTTCTTCTGCTTCATCAATTTTGATATATAGTAACTACCAACTTATCTATAGTAATGTCTGCTATGTAATGACATAAAATAACCGTTTCATTTTATTTGGGACTGCTTAGGTGTGCAATTTTATCTTCAAGTGAATCTTTTCAATCTGCAGCCAGATTAGACATCACTGCCAAGCAAAAGCCATGGAGCGAGCTTTACATGCAAACTGCTATGTTGTCAGCTGTACCAATGATTTAATCGACCCCAAGTTTCAGAGGATATAAAGCCCCAAGAAAATAGGTTTTTATTTTTAAGGGCAATGTTCCACCACCAGATACCAAAAACTGGTATGCAAACTGTCTGGATCAGATTTATGTAGACTCGTCTAAGAGGGATCATTACCAACTGTCCTTGGCCGAACTGCATACGAGGGATATGTATAGGTTTATAAAAAATTGCCGACGTTAGCTTGTTAGCATTCTTGTTCAACATTTGTCAAACGTTCTGCAATGTAATTTGGCCGTCTTGTACTTTATGCAGAATGTGGGGAACTTTGGTGTGTGCGTGTGTGTAGCAATCAGTTTTAAAAGGCAAGCTGGAGAATAAATTAAGGGGGAAACAAAGGAAGTCCAGGTGTTTTGACCAGGATTGACAAGGGCATTTTGATCAAAGTATGTCACAGTCGTTAAAAGTTTGTTAGTTTGTATAAATGTATATATTTTTCTAATTAAAAAGGGCATAAAATCTCTGCTTTGAGTTTGCAAAAACATGTACAGTGCCTTGCAAGTATTCACCCCCCTTGACTTTTAACCTATTTTGTTACAGTACAACCTGTAATTTAAATATTTTTTTAATCTTATCCTATGTAATGGATCTGCACAAAATAGTCTGAGTTGGTGAACTTGGTGAAGGTTGTTGAGAAGTACAAGTCAGGGTTGGGTTATGAAAAAATATCCAAATCTTTGATCCCCTGGAGCACCATTAAATCCATCATCTTCAAATGGAAAGAATATGATACCACAACAAACCTGCTAACAGAGGGCCGCCCACCAAAACTTACAGACTGGGCATCAAGGAGGGCATTAATCAGAGAGGCAGCACAGACACCAGAGGTAACCCTGAAGGAGTTGCAGAGTTCCACAGCAGAGACTGGAGTATCTGTCCATCGGACCACAATAAGCCGTACACTCCATAGAGCTGGGCTTTATGGATGAGTGGCCAAAAAAAAAAGCCATTACTTAGTGTCAAAAATAAGAAGGCATATTTTGAGATGCCAAAAGGCATGTGGGCGACTCCCCAAACGTATGGAGAAAGGTACTCTGGTCAGATGAGACTAAAACTTTTCGGCCACCAAGGAAAACGCTATGTCTGGCTCAAACCCAACACATCCCATCTACCCAAGAACACCATCCCCACAGTGAAACATGGTGGTGGCAGCATCATGCTGTGGGGATGTTTTTCAGCAGCAGGGACTGGGAAACTGTTCTGAGTCAAGGGAAAGATGGATGGTGCTAAATACAGGGATATTCTTGAGCAAAACCTGTGTCAGTCTGCCTGTGATTTGAGACTGGGACAGAGGTTCACCTTCCAGCAGGACAATGACCCGAAGCATACTGCTAAAGCAACACTCGAGTGGTTTAAAGGGAAACATTTGAATGTGTTGGACCTAGCCAAACTTTGGTCTGGTCAAAGTCCAGACCTGAATCCAATTGAGAATCTTTGGTTAGACTTGAAGATTGCTGTTTACAAACGAAAACCATCCAACATGAAGGAGCTGGAGAAGATTTGCCTTGAGGAATGGGCAAAAATTCCAAGTGGCAAGAAGTGGCAAGCTCATAGCGACTTATCCAAAGCGACTTACAGCTGTAGTTGCCGCAGAAGATGGCTCTACAAAGTACTGGCTTTTGGAGGGGGGTGAACAGTTATGCACGCTGAATTTTATGTTATTTTGTCCTATTTGTTGTTTGCTTCACAATAAAGAAGTTGTAGGCATGTTCTGTAAATGAAATGGTACAAACTCTCAAACAATCCAGTTTAATCCAGTTTGGGTTGTGAGGCTACAAAACAAGGAAAATGCCAAGGTGGGTAAATACTTTTGCAGGCCACTGTATGAATGTGAATGTAATCTAAAATATACCATAAATTTTGAGATTTTGAGCCGACTATCTTACTGTTACTGTACAGCAGAGGTCTTCAGCAGGGGGGCCACGACCCCCAGGGGGTCCGCGGAGGTACTGCAGGGGGGGTCGCGAAATCTTTGGTTGATTAGACGATTTTTTAGATTAAAAAATTTTTTTTTTTTTTTTTTTTTAAAAAAGTTTTTTCTCACAAATTGTGTGCCATCCACAGATGGTTTGAGGATTCATTGTCCCATCTACATGCATGTTTAAAGTTAAAATCTGTGGATTATTTGAATAGCTCAGTGTTGTAAGCAAGATGTTTGTTTATAAAAGGCAGTGGCACGGCCACCCTGTACCTTGCACTTGTTTAAAATAAAAACATGAATATATTAACCTGTGTATTATTTGAATAGCTTAGTATTGAATGTACAATAACAGAGTAGCTATGTTTATACACGGCACTAGGCCCCGTTAAATATAAAACACAATTGTATGCCATATAAATAGTAGGGGGGTCCCTGCTCCAACTCTCCATCAGTTTGGGGGTCCCTGGCCTGAAAAACGTTGAAGACCCCTGCTGTACAGGAAAAAATTACCATACTACTCAAAAAGCACCCGTTTGATTTTCTAATGAAAAGAAATCCAATTGAAAGACTCATCAACCAGTCTTCAAATCTGTTGAAACCAGACCTTAAAACAAAACTACAGCAAAACATCTGAAACATTTCTCTTCATTTCAGACTACTAACATGACTCCTGTTGAACCTCCACGTTGAGCTTCATTAATCTGTGTGACAGAGAATGTCGGAATGACAGATCTAAAAATCACAGCAAAGAAAAACAAAACAATCGTACATCTGTGACCATCTTTGCTCCTGAAAATTTCTCTCTGTGTTTCTGTCTGAACCATGGGGACCAATGAGAGCAAACTGTTTGAAACTGTCTTCCCAAGAGTGTGACACTGCTTGAGAGAAAATAGAAAAGAATTAGAAACATGGCCTGCCAATTAATTGCTTGTTTATTCAAATAAAAGCAATAATAGGCAGTATTCTGAAGTGCTATGCTTTATCAGATATGGAGGTGTTCAGAGACAGGTTTCCAGGTTTCTCATACTCACATAATATGGCCCAGTGGCACCCAGTTGTGTGTTTTACGACACTAATGCACACATTCAAAAACAACAATGGCTATTCTACAGAATAGTCTTTCCGCCAGCTAAATGAAGACATCAGACATTTTGTCTCATGCCTCATCGTGAAATGAACTCATGCTCGATCTCATATAAAGTCAGCACGACTCTGCAGGATGAGAGCCACCCACATGTCACAGAAGGCAAAACTTTTTCATTCAGCATTGAGTTAAGGGGAGAATGGTTGATCTCTGGTTCAAATTGAAAATCTGTTGCGAATCAACATTGCACTATGGAACAATATCAAAGTTTAATCAACACTGTCTCAGTATGCTGCGCAGGCAGCTGTTTTTTTCACAAAAGACAACTGGGCGAGACCAATTATGGCATGGGTCTTATACACTGGAAATTAACAGTCATCATTTTTAGATGACAGTTGAATATTGATAAAATGCTTTCAATTTGGTTTCGTTGTCAGACATTAACGTGAATCAAATATTCATGACAGATGACGTCTCAGTATTGATTCAGTTACATTTTGCTATCTTTTGTGGTCTTCACAGAAACACTTCACAGCTCAATCAACTAAGCTGGCAGTCCGGTGAAGTAGTTTATGTTGCAGCATGGTATTAAATATTAATGTAAACAAAAAGACAAACAAGTTTCTCTCAAGATTATAGGGGCATGGAGCAGTTGCTGGGAGGATCTTTCCGTGAGCGACTTTTGTGTAGAAGCTGCAGAAATTACAATGCCCCCTTGTTTCCATAAGGGACTAAATAGACAATGAATAAATGAATAAAATCAGTTATAGTCTTGATCCATGAGATAGCACAGATCATACTACCAAAATAAGATAAACAACTGGGATCAGCTTGGATACTTTTACGACTGAATTCAATCTAGTTTTATCTATATTGTCCCAAATCGCAACATAAGTCATCTCAGGTCACTCTACATAGTGAGGTCAAGACCTTCCTATATAAATATAGAGAAAGCCAACAATTCCCTTTGAGCAAATACTTGGCGGCAGTCTCTTGTTCACTTATATGTGAGGCCAAGCTGTCACATTTGCTTAGCCTCAGTGTGAAGCATGGCTGCACACAAGCTGCTAAAGTGCGATTTCACTTTTTTCCCTGGAAGATAGATATTCCTTTCAATCAGCTATATTCAATCAGCATATTCTTCAAGCAGTGCATAGGGGCAGACTTGATAGGGGTGGCCACTTTACTTGACATTAATCTCGAGCAGTAGCAATAACTCAGAGAAACTCTCCAGATATGGATACGGACATGGATACATACCTAACTTGTCGGGGTGTTTCTAAACCTAAAATAGAGACGAGATGACTGCGCAGAAGCGTCAGAGATAAAACATTGCTACCAATGTGCATGTGAAACATATTCTTTCTTATAACAAATAAAATGCAGGCAGAGATGACTCTGACTGTTGTTCACCGTTATGAGTCTTACCTTTGGGAGAAAATGTCCCTGTAGGGGCTTCCGTGCTGCATAGCAATACCATATCCACGGTCTGGTGCGTTGTTGCTTACAGTGTAGAAGGAGCAATCTTCATCATTATTTGCAACGTACTCCAGCACTGCCGCATCCCATATAAAGCCAAACCGGCCATATTTCACCTAAGAGGAAAGAAAAAGACGCTTTTAACATACAGATAACACAGAGATGACATTTTTCTCAGTAACGGGAATATTGGGATCGTTTTCAAAGAGATCCCTGGTGAACTTCCAGTTTGATAAAACAAAACTATTTAGAGCTTTGTATTCGCTGAGCCATTGTTGAGCATAATAAATTGATAAATTCTAGGAGGACAAGTTCACCCAAGAGCACAGAGATAATAATATATATTTACATATATGTATATATTAGTACAGCTAATCAACACCTTTAGTCAATAAAGTAATGTTGCACCAAGATTACACTGGTCATCTGCGGTGGAACTGCAAAATTGACAGCATAGCTATTTTACAGTCTTTATGTTTATGCAAGTCTTTATGACTTTATGTTAAGTCTGCATCTTTATGCAGTCTTCATGGTTTTTTTTGGCTCATTTTGCAACCTGTGTAGTGGAGTGTTGGATATGTTTTACATTTTCATTAAGGCTGCATGTCCCTTTTGTCTTTGTGTATTAGACTCTGAGATGTAGAACAAAAAAGAGTTAAGGTGAGAATCACAGCTCGAACGAACATACGCACACACACATACAGTTTTTTTCATTATTTTTTCAACACATTATTTTAGACTTGGTGTGTCATTAACTTTAATGGAGCTTTATGAAATTTTTAAACCCGCTGTCTTTTGTGTGTATGTAGGTATGGATATTCATTTATATATCCATACCTACTTACACACACACACACACACACACACACACACACACACACACACACACAAACACACATACAAGTGTGGGGGTGAGACTTGGCCTATGTATGATGACTAATGTCTGAGAGCTGACAAGACCTTCTGATTGGGTAATTTCACAGCCTGCAGTCTGCTGCAGCGTGTGTTTGGGGGATGTGTGTATAAGTGCGTGTTCAATAATTCACTGGAGGGTTTCAAAATGGCTCATTCTTGCTCCTTACGACCTTAAAAACCGAGGAAAGAACACCACTTTTAGTTTGAAGAATAATTTTATTATTTCTGTTCAGTTTAAAAGAATACTGCCCTTGTATTACAGTGATTAGTTGAGGCTAATAGAGGTCAATTACACTAAAATAAACAAAGCTCGATAAATCTCATTAAGATTGTTATTATCTGCGTGTGGATATCTTAATTCTAAGTATAATATCAATACTTTAAATCTCATATAAATAAATGAGGGCTGATTGGTAAATCAATCTGTATACATACCATAGGTTGATGTTAGCATTAGGAAAGATTAATAACAGATCTAGTTATTACAAAATTCTGTGCTTCGTCAAAGACTCTGACGAAGCATCAAACTGTTGTAACAATTTTCAGGGTCTAGATCACCGGTCTTCAATGTTGTTGACATAATTAATTGACCACAAAGTCTCTTCGTTAAAGGGATAATCCGGAGTAAAATGCACTTTAGGTCAATTTACGGGATGTTGGGAGTATATACGTTGAGTTGACCTCAAAATCATTTAATTCTGATGTGTTTTGAGAATTTTGATTTGACCGTTTTCAGCCAAAAGTCGTTAGCCTGGAGGAGAGTGGGGCATATGGTATCGCCGCTACGAAACGCTATTTTTACACCTCTTCTACAGCTCCAAACAACATAACACTTACGTGGTAGTGAGTAGAGGGTCCCTAAATCCAAACAGAAGTGTCCCGAGGTCTTCATGTGGTCGGATAGAGAGTCCAGAATGAATTTAATCAAGCCAGTATCTTTCCGGAAATGTTGCTCCTGCAGCTGGCATCTTCAGCGTAAAGTCCGTATAGTAGAGAGCCGAGTGTGGAGTAACACGCTCTGGAAATTCACAATTTCGTTGCGTTTTTTTTTTACAAACATAGTCCAGTATTTCTTTCGAAAGTGAAATGAAGTTGTATGCAACAGCAAAGCCTAGCTTACTAACAGGTTGGAATTTTATAAAATGTCACGTGACCTTACGTCTCGCGTGACCTAGCCTCCTGTTTACGGAAGACGTCTTTTGCGTGACTGGAGTGACCATCACAGAAGAAGGAGAGGTGTGTGAGCAGATTGTTGAACAAACAGCGGAGCAAACTTTTGGAGTTATGGTGCGTGTTTGTTCCTATCCTGGCTTTCGAAAGGAATACTGGACTATGTTTGTAAAAAAAAACCGCAACGAAATTGTGAATTTCCAGAGCGTGTTACTCCACACTCGGCTCTCTACTATACGGACTTTACGCTGAAGATGCCAGCTGCAGCAGGAGCATTTCCGGAAAGATACTGGCTTGATTAAATTCATTCTGGACTCTCTATCCGACCACATGAAGACCTCGGGACACTTCTGTTTGGATTTAGGGACCCTCTACTCACTACCACGTAAGTATTATGTTGTTTGGAGCTGTAGAAGAGGTGTAAAAATAGCGTTTTGTAGCGGCGATACCATATGCCCCACTCTCCTCCAGGCTAACGACTTTTGGCTGAAAACGGTCAAATCAAAATTCTCAAAACACATCAGAATTAAATGATTTTGATGTCAACTCAACGTATGTACTCCCAACATCCCGTAAATTGACCTAAAGTGCATTTTACTCCGGATTATCCCTTTAAATTTTTTTAATTTTATTTCATGTATCGTAAAGATGTAATGATACACTAACTGTTGACTACCCTCAAGTTCAATCCCCCCCCCCCCGCGCTTCTTTTTATTGCATAGTGCATGTTGCTATTTAGGTCTATCTTTAAAAAGCACAACATCCACTGTTACACGACCCCGCTGTTACATCTGAGGACACTTCACTGAGGAGGATGTTAAGCTGTCTTAATAACCAGATCTAAATCTGGTGGACAAGAAATTCATTTCAACAAAATTAAATTGAGGCAGAAATAAATCATATCTGATCCATCCCACTCCATTAAAAGCCTTAACAATGCTCATCGTGAGCATGATGTCGTGAGAAATCTTGACGCTTTCCTGAAATCTTCCTTGAATTTTAATATTAAATATTATTTTTTGACTCGCTCAGAACTCTGTGCAATCTTATTTGACTAAAACGAGTGAAAGCATGTCACTCCTGTTGTGGCTCATTTGCCGTGGTGAGAGACAGCATAGCTCTTAGCTTTGAAGTACATTACCCTTGTTTCCACTACTAGGTCATTTTTGTCACAGATTGTCAATGCAGCTTAGCCTGGCGACGCCATCCCATGTACTTCCGCCCAAAGATTTTGGCTCCGCACATAGTCTGGCCAAATCCCCCTACCTCGGTTCGCTCAGTGTTTTGCCAATCAGCAAACAGTTGCGAGTGGTGACGCAGAACTCACGCGCGGAGTCCATTGTAGTCCATATAATTGTAGTTTAACCACAGCGGAAATAAACATGGCGACGGAAGAACGCTAGAAGCTATCCATGAAGTTGTCTCAACTCTGGAGATCATTACACAATTAAAACGAGAGCAAGAGGAATGCCTCGTCAATTTTGTTAGTGGCAAGGATGTCGTAGCTCTCCTTCCAACTGGCTTTGGGAAAAGTTTGATTTATCAAATGGTACCGGTATAATGAAAGCGGATGTGGGAAGCGTGATTCGCAAGCTAGAGCCTCGCGAGAGTAAGCATGAACCTCGGCGCATAACCAACGTCCTTTCTAAACATTACTGATTGGTTAAGGCAACTCCAATGAATTTAAGTTGCTGAGTAAGGTCCCACCCTCCATGGAAACAGATTCCTATTGGGTTTTTCCAGACTGTTTGACGGAGTCAACAGTCGGCTTTCGCCCAGGCTAAATGCAGCTCAATGCAGACCTCAAAACCAAAGGTGACCAGCCTCTTTTAGTCAGCACTCCCAGGTCTTCAACTGCATAATAAATCTTGCCCAGTCATTGTTAATTTCAAATCGGATTTACTCATCCTTTTTCTCTTGCCTTTTGTTCTGTATGAAGCTGCCTGTGTCAAATTCACAAGTACACTTTCAATTTCTTTTACTGACCGGTGGTTGAGTGATGGCAACTTTTACATATTTTATGTTGTTTTAATTCTATTGTATCGTATATATTCATGTTATGTTTTAAATATTTATATGATTCTATATGCTCTTTTTATAACTGGCTTTGATTATCTTTTATTGGCCAAAATAGAGAGTGCAACTTCTGTTGCTTTTAAACAGGCTTTATAAATAAAGGTTACCCGACTTGACATGAATATATCTGTTTAATGTGTTTGAGCAAAGCTTTAAATATATTAAATCTGAAATGAAAATTATAGTTATGTCAACACAGAATACAATCACTGGAGAAAAGAATGATTTCTATGAAGACGATGATGCTGGAACCCTGTGAAATGCCTTCACCTGCAATTGCATTTCATATACAGAGATGGCATACTGTATGTAAAAAGAGAGCACTGGATTTTATGCATCAGAACAAGTACTCTACATGCACAGCATCATTTTAATATAGACTCAACTTTTTAATTACTAAAGATAACAATCACAGTCGGGGTGGTACCATAACTGTGTGGTGGTGAATGTTACAGTACTTTCCTCTGCATTTTTTTCTATCTCGTAAATCTTTTACACACTACTCCCACTCTATATCTGACATTCTCAAGTCACACGATTCTGGTGTGTGGGCTCCCAACAATGAAAGGAAAGGATAGCAGAGCAGTGTTGAGGAAAGAGGAAAGATCTATGACCACAAAAAAGAAAAAAAAAGGACAAAGAAGATGAATGACCTCTCCACTGATAAAGATTGGGTGAGATTATCTTCAAATGCAGCTTTAGACTCAACTACTTTCTATAATTAACTAACGAGAGCACAAGTTTCTGGGCCACATTCCAATTAAGCTGTTAATTATTTCCATTGATTCTATGCACCTTTGACACCCTGGGACAGACTCTCAATGTTTCAACGTAGATTAATGTCCCTACCCACATGTAACACATGAGAGGAAGAACAGAATAAACGTAAGATGCTATCTATTTCTTTCACAATAGAGGAAGGAAATAACATCTTTGGAATTTAAATTATTAACAAAAACTAAGGAATAGCGAAGCAAAAATGTACGTGAAAAGTAAATTGATCAATTATTACAGTGATAATGTCTTTTTGTATACATGTGTACATAAAATTCATAAGAAACTAAATACACGCCTCATAATACTTTCTAAGAACATAAATACTGGAACTGAAAATGTTAGTATCACTATTTTCCACCAAAACATTTACTTTTAAAATACTATACTATACTAGCTCCACTTTTGGGGACTGCAGCATTTACAAACTTGTTATTCAGTCACATCACTCATCTGGTGTACGACTGAAATAGTCCACAGTGATTTGAGGCACATGTGTATCAGCATAAACCAAATGCACTTACCCCCCTAACCTTAACCTCGCTGTCAGAGTGTACCCCCACTCTCTAGTGTGAAATCATGCGAGTTAAATGCCCACCATCAAACCCAGCAACCTCTTTGAGGCTGGCAGGCTGCAGTTCACTGATGTAGTGCTTCAATTATTGAAAAGAAGAGGAAGAGGGAAAAAATATACATAGCCTCTGAACATCATTTAGCCAGCCGTTCTTTTTGTTGCCACAACATTGTTCAAAAAAAAGAATCTAATGCATACATTTTTTAGGAGACAATGTTGATACTGTGGGTGTCAAGGGGAAGTCAAAATGTCCGCGCATGAATCCTGAATGCAACTGCATACGGTATACAGAAACATGCAGAGGGTTAAGAGAGGAATAGTTTGAACATGTCAAAATAGTTTCAGAAACCAGGCTGCAGAGAATATCACCAGACTGCAAACACCCCAGAGAGTGTTCTGGTGGTTCGGTGTCAGAAATATCACAATAGCACAAAGCTGTGAGAGAACCAAAGCTTGGGATATTTGAAGATCTCCGTATTTGTAAAGGTGTTCTTTGTTCAGATACTGAATTAGGGACTCCAAGTTTAAAAGCTACATTAAAGCGGCAGTCGGCAACTTTTTTTTTAGTCATATTAGCTTGAACTGTCATGGGATTCTGGAAGTAGAATATTAAATAGGCTGTTTAGGAAAAATAACGAAATCTGTAGCTCCCTCTGAAGCCTGTAATCATGCTTACAAAAACCGAGCGCTCCCGGCTGTTTTTAACCAATCAAGTTAGGGTGGAGGAATCCTACCTGTCAATCACAGCTTGTGCACACGCTGCTGAGCGTGAGTCTGCCCCAGCTTGTGTGCGCTCACACTGGTGTGAACTCACGTGCACAACCTCGTCCACAGAGGGGGAGGGGTTTGGGGGGGCGATTCGGAGCTTGTTAGAGGTTGGGGGAGGGACCTGAAAGTTGTGTCAGTTCGAATTTTCCGACTTTAGACTCGCAATTTTGAAAACTTGCCGACTGCAGCTTTAAGTTTTCATATACAAATATTAATGTTATTACACTCAACCTACACATTACATAATATACATGACATTATTCACTGCGTTTAGGGGGTTGACCTGCCAACTTATAATTTTCTATTTGCAATGCCCTCAATCTATTTTCATTACAAAGAGTATTGGATACACTTTTCATTTCATATGTTCGTGGTATCTTGTTATTTTCATTATAATATCACAAAAGGAGGCCATGCAATATATACCGAATTGGTTATGAGACTTTTCATGAAGTCAGCCAATAAGTTTTTGTGCTTTTGTGTCACCAGATATTAGCCAATTTCCTTTTTCTTCAGCTGAATAGCTGGCTGTGTTATGTTGTTCATGTTGTAGCTGATAGGAACTTTAAAACTTGAAAAAATTATCACATGCATGAAAAAGATTAAATGCATCTTTAGTAGAATAAGGGTGAGGTTCACAATGACCAAACAGCCAAACAAAACAAACAAACAAAAAACTAATCTGTTACCTTTCATGGTTTCATATATTTAACCTTTTACTTTTCGTGTCATATCATGTATTAGTCAATACAAAACCTATGGTGCAGGGCATCTCCATGACACTGAACCGCCTCTTTATGAACTCTTTATGAACCCTGAGGATGTTCTGTGATATGCTTTTAATAATAAAAGAAAATGAAAAAATACCTTGATGGAGATTGTATTACTTTAGCAGAGTCATACAAGCTCCATATCAAAAGTTCATATGCACCTAATGATAAACTTGGGCCAATACCTAATTGTTTATGAATAAATGATCAATGAGTGAAGAAACTAAATCCTAAAATTAAAATTTACTTTGTATTTGCACCAATGCTAAAGTAAAATAAACATGTTTGTGTTGTCTTTTCTTCAGTGAACTCTTCATATTATTCTGTCTAAGGTCTTGATCTTGGTCGTCTTTCGAAGGAAGATTCAATTATTACACTTTTCCATGTAAGCGACACTTGTTTAATACTAACAACTGCATGTACAATCCAAGCCCAGTTCCAGAAGAAATATGGGAAGTTGTGTAGAAGGTAAACAGAAACATAATGCAATGATTTGCTAATCTCATAAACTAATATGTTAGTCACACAACAAGCAATGTTGGAGGTTTCTCTACCATTTCATGAAAAATATCTCAACTTGAATTTGATAGCAGCAACACATCTCAGAGAAGCTGGACTGGGGCGACAAAAGCCTGGAAAAATAAGTGGTACAAGACAAAAAAAAAAAAAAAAACTGGAGAAACAAATTAGTACTAATTGTGAACAAAGTTCCCCACGCTATCCACAACACTACACCGTGGTAAACATGGCCCTGTCTCACCTTTTTTTCAAATGTTACTGCTGTCAAATTCAAGATGAGCTAACATTTTAGCTTCATAATTGTAAAGCCTTTTTCTAAAATATACATATATATATATATTTATATATATAATCTAATTTGATCATTGTAAAATGTATCACTTTGACTAGTCAAAATCTTTTCTATCTTCTGTTGTCAACAAATGATTGATTTATGAGATTTGCAAACCAGTTAATTGTTCTTCTGTTTACTTACTTTATACATAGCGTCCCAATTCTACGTATCGCAGACACACTCCTCGCACACAAATTTGACCTCTGTTCCGTGTCAAGGGTTGTGACTTGAAGTACCGATGCAATTAAAGCATACTTTACTTTTCATCAGACACACAGACAAGGGCAACAATTAAAGTTACCCAGATATAGAGAAAAACCTCCGCACACAGCAAAAAAGGACCACACAATCACACACTGTCAAACGTCAAGCGTTGAATCCTAATCATTGCATTGGGCCATTGTCTCCTCTCTTGTTAGTGTGACATGGACAACCCAGTAAGATCTATAATCACTAAATTATAGTCACCTCCGTCTCTCTCTCCTCCTTCTCTGTTGTTTTTTTTTTTTTGGTGTAACTCACGCCACTTTTTAATTTGCATGACCCTGGAGTGGAAAGAAAATTAAACTAATGCTCTTTCTCTTTCAGTGCTTGTGGTGTATGTCTTTTTTTTAACAAAAAAAAAAAAATGAAATCAATTTTAAAGGATTTTGGTGACAGTGGAGCTCAGTTAATGAAACCATAATACCACTTATCCATGAGCTTTAGTAATTTATGCTTCACTCTTAATATGTGTTTTTTATCCAGGACAGCATCAGGCAAAGGGAAGCAGGGAGAGGTTCAGTCAAAACAAGGTAGCAAAACACCACCTGGGTTGGGAATAGAACATGTTCAACAACAACAATTTACATAGGCGCAGTCTCACAAACAATAGTGCTTTAAAAAAAAGAATCAGATGACATAATATTCTGTAAAAACAACACTTCAAATGAGGGGCAGTTCCAGTGAATAATCCAAACCTTATATAATGAAGGTACAAACAACATCTGTATTACATTGTCCGAGGGAATCTGTTCAAATATTGCTATGTGCTGCTCCGCAGGTCGTACTCCTTTTTGTCCTGCTAGTGATTGTTGTGTCTACTTGTTGGGTATTACCTGGACCCTTCTTGCCAAAGAATGGCCAATGTGGAGCTGCACCTCTGTGCTTTTAGCCATATGCTGGCCAATAAAGCCTAAGTCTGTGTAGGCTTTTAGAATTTTTGGTTGTGTTAGTTTAGTTGACTTCTTTGTCATCCATCCATCCATCCATCCATCCATCCATCCATCCATCCATTATCTTCCGCTGGTCCGGGGATCGGGTCGCGGGGGCAGCAGCTTGAGCAAAGAGACCCAGACGTCCCTGTCCCCGGCCACTTCCTCCAGCTCTTCCGGGGGGACCCCGAGGCGTTCCCAGGCCAGCCGAGAGACATAGTCTCTCCAACGTGTCCTGGGTCTTCCCCGGGGCCTCCTCCCAGTGGGACGGGCCCGGAACACCTCACCGGGGAGGCGTCCAGGAGGCATTCTCACCAGATGCCCGAGCCACCTCATCTGACTCCTCTCGATGCGGAGGAGCAGCGGTTCTACTCCGAGCCCCTCCCGGATGACCGAGCTTCTCACCCTATCTCTAAGGGAGAGCCCAGACACCCTGCGGAGGAAACTCATTTCGGCCGCTTGTATTTGCGATCTCGTTCTTTCGGTCACTACCCACAGCTCGTGACCATAGGTGAGGGTAGGAACATAGATTGACCGGTAAATCGAGAGCTTCGCCTTCTGGCTCAGCTCCTTCTTCATCACGACGGGCCGGTGCAGAGCCCGCATCACTGCAGACGCCGCACCGATCCGTCTGTCAATCTCCTGTTCCATTCGTCCCTCACTCGTGAACAAGACCCCGAGATACTTGAACTCCTCCACTTGGGGAAGGATCTCGTTCCCGACCCGGAGAGAGCATTCCACCCTTTTCCCGACTTCTTTGTCAATCCAGGGTAAAGGTCAGGGCAAACGTCATTAATGTTCCATTCTTCTTTACATATTGTTTACAAGATTGGCCTCGTACAGGAGAGCTGGGAATTATTTTCTCCTGTTTATGTTTGAAGCTGGAGAGTTTAGTTGCATGTTGTGAGTTAATTGTGCTTTCTCATTTATTCAGATGTGTTTTTAGCAAGACAAAGGAGATGAATGTAGATCTAGGAGTAGAAATAAGGAGCACTATTTCCATCTTGGGAGAAGAGATGTGGGTCGTGGAGAATTACATATACCTGGAATGGAAATAAAACACTGTTTAAAAGAAAAGACAGGGCCGATATCTTAAATACGTTTATGGTGGAGAGGGCAATTTTAATTGCAATAATCTATAGGGGTAGAGGTATCAGAGCCAATGACTCAAAGAAACTGAATCAACTGATTTAGAAATAATACAACACTAAAATTAAAGTGGTAGCTCTGCGCTGAGGACTGCTCTGGAGTCCCGAGAGCTTGTTGTAAAAACATTAAATGGATGGAAACATTAAATAATTAGCAAAGTGGTTAACATGGAACTGAATGTATATATTGTTTTTTTTTTATTTTCCATTCCTGTTTTCGATATCTTGGGGGAAAATACAAATAAAATGCCTAAAGTGTCTCCTGATATTCTCCGTTTGGAAATATGTTGCTTCACCCGACCAGCCTGGACATAACAGCACCGGGAGTCTGGTGGGACGAACACCTAAAAGCAGAGCTCAAATCATGGAAAAAATTCTAAATTTGGAAGTCTGAATTGAATCAGTGATAGTTTCAATGCCCTGGAAGAGAAAAGCCTTACTACCTCCACATGTTTTAAGCAATTAAGTGACTACAAAGCTTTAACAAACAAAACACCTTAGTTCAAATTGAATTCACCGTGAGTGAGGATAATCCATGGGAGATGTGAAAGCACTATTAGAAGCTTAAACATGAACATCTTTGAAGTCCTTTCAAAATCTAGAGCCACAAGTCCCAATCTAATATTGATCTAAAGTCTTCCCTGGAGAGTTGTAAAGACAGGTTTCTTAGTTTAAATGGAAACAAAATAGAAATGACATAATGGAAAAAAAAAGAAAAATGGTGTTTCATCTTCTCATATTTTCTTTGATCAGCAAATACTTTGAATCAACCGAGTTGTTCAAAGGAAATTATATATAATTTTATCTTGATTAGATGAATACAGCAAAAAAAGCATGAATAAACAAAGAACAAAGCAGAAACTTCAAGGACTTCTAAAAAAGCCACTTACAGATAATCATACTCCTCGGTGTGAGTTCATATCCAGACTTGAAAACTTTTTCCAGATGATGCTTTCCAATTACAATACAGAACTTGGCCAATGGGCAGTTTTCAAAAGGGTCTCTCTATTTCATCCAAAGTTCAAACACTTTGCACTCAGACTCTAGACATGCTCAAACTTCAAAATGGCTGAACCTACTTCAGGGTCCACTTTCTATCCTTGTGTATGTCTTTTTTTTTCCACATCTCTCTCTCACATCCCCTCTCATAAAGAGGACTAGAAGATCTTTCATGTTGCTTCAAGTCTGAACTGAACTAGATACTATATACTATGTACTATAATCTTCTTTCTTCTTCATCCATAAATTAGATCAAGGATTACAAACATGTCTAAA
The DNA here is from genome assembly GCF_027942865.1 of Odontesthes bonariensis. NCBI lineage: Eukaryota > Metazoa > Chordata > Actinopteri > Atheriniformes > Atherinopsidae > Odontesthes > Odontesthes bonariensis. The sequence goes on from NC_134511.1 coordinate 19,372,194, forward strand.
GTGGCACAGAGCAACTTGTCCCCAAGTGTATAGTTAGTTTCTTGAATGCTCACTATTTAGCTTTTGAGCATTGTGAAATTTTACACATGGGAGGCTCTGTGCTTTGTTTCCATTCAATGGGAACAAACTAATAAAGTTGCTTAAAAAAACTGTTGAAAATTCAGATGAAGTCTCACAGCTTTAAAAAACAGTAAATTTCCCCAGTTCTATTTATGCACTATCATGTATTGGCAGCTTTGTAATCCGCATGGATTTGTGAGGGCGGCACATCCTTACTCTCAAAGTAGACAACACTGCATATTTATCGCTTTTTGTGTCAGCTTGATATTACAGAAATATGTGAAAAAAGCTCTACCTCTTTAACAATACATGGCTGGCGCCACAGAGACAATGCCAGTGTAACGTCAATGAGCAGCTTTATCAGAGCAGACAAACAAATTCCCTCGTTGTGGTGGACACATGGGGATAGTGGTGCTGTGGCACATACAACTGGTTTGATTCCTGACTGAATACGTCATTCGGTTGCCTTATATCTAAGAATTGTTAATTCAATTTTCAGTTGCTGTTTGATTTGGTTAACAAAAAATAAAAATGGGATGCAACCCATAAAAAAAGGAACAGAATGAATCCTCTTTCTTTTCACAGAGGTGGTGGTGTCGTTATCCCAATCTGGTGCGGTATCCTTCAGTCTGACAGCCAAGTCAGTGCAGTCAGTGGAAAAGCTTTTTTTGCCTGTTGATTCCACCCAGTAATCTATTGTTCAAAAGATGTGCTTACTTCCTTTTTTTGATGTATCTAGAACATACTATAAATGTGAGGTTTTTTTTTATTTTGTTTTTCAATCACAAAATATGGAAGTGACATAAAAGAAAAAATTTAGAACTCGTGTTATGGCATGTGGTACTTATCTGTGATGACAGGAAAAAGTTTATGGTCCCTTTTTTGAGTCTGACGAAGAGCAAGCGAACTTAGCAATGTTGATATGTAACGAAACGCGGGGGTTTATTGCATAATGTACACATAAAAGGAAAGGTTATGGGCCAGTAATACAAAGAAAAAACAAATGCATAAAATAAATATGAGCACATTTCATGCAGATTTTAATAAACGTCAGTAGACTGAGTGGAATGTAGTCTTATCAGTGCAGCTTCCCTCTTGAATTAGCTTCATTGGTACATTTTTTTAACATTACTTACGTTAAAAAAAAATGGTTATTTACTTTCAAATTCCCCAACTCTACTTACGATGTAGCCACAGCTTTCAACTATCTCCTCACAGACAACTCTCCCTGCACACTTCTGCATGTTTTCTTGCATCACTCTCCCTTGACTTGTTTGATTTCGAGATATGAGACACACACACAAACAGAAAAAAAGAAGAAGAAAAAATAGACAAGCTCAAAATCCAGCATTCATATGTCTCATGCAATAACTACCAAAGATCTAAAGCTTCTCATAGTTTCAAAACATTATGGAAAGCGGATCTCCCTCTCACTGATCCCACACCAATATATGCTCCTCATGCATGTCTATGTGGAATGAAATGTGACAAATTCACTTTTAGTTACAAACTTGCATGCCTTCGTCACTTCACTCCAGAATGATTAAACTTGTGCCTGTAAATTCTAAAGCTCAACGGCTCAAAGTTTCAATATTTAGAGAGGAGAAAGAACTGACCTTCCATTTAGGAAATGCTGTTTGCTTTACTTCTCGTTTTATGAATGCAAAGTGTGATGACTGAGACACCAGATGATGGTGTTTTGTTCGTCTGTAGAGAGTGTAAGAAAAGTGAGAGGCTGATAACTGTGAAATATTAGAGAAAAAGCTGTCCAATTCAGGTTCTAAAAGATCAGCAAAGGATTTTGTCAATCCTTAAGCCAGCTAGTTCTGTCTCTTGACTCCTGTGCTCTCTCTCAGTACTTGTATCCAACGTGCTTTGTGTTGCCTTTGTTTGGGCTTTATTTGACAAATCAGAGAGCATTACAATGAGCTCCCTTGCCAAATTTTTCTCTCTCTCTGCACTTGCTGGCTGCATGTAGATATGTGAAGATCTGAATAAAGATAAGATTAGGTGCAGGGAAATCAATCAAGGCAAAGAACAGAGAGACAGCACCTCTCCCTCTATGCGTCACGATGCATCAATATACATGAGGAAAGCTATTTTAAGACAGGTTCTCTAGCAATGTATGAAGTGAAAACTGTTTAAAAAAGTTTATGTTCCCACATATGCAAAAAGTCCTAAAACCAGTGTAAGCAATAAAGACTTAAACAGTATAGGAAGGTTTTCACCGATTTGTTTGCCTTTTCATGAGTTTATCTGTTTCAGCGAGATTATGCAAAATGATCCAAGACAGATTTCAGGAACCTTGGCGCTTTGGTGAAGCACAAGCAAAAGAGGAAACCATTCAATTATGGTTTGTTATTTAAAACCGCCTCTGCAGAGGCTCCCACTTCCCTTGTGATCAACCAAGAATCATTTCCCTTCCCAAAAAAAGCACAACACATAAAGACAATCAGTCTCAGACGATGAAAGCCGGGCACGCAGGTGGCATCAATTCCTCATGAGGCGTTCTGTCCGACTGCTTGCTCTAGTGGCAACAGTCGCTTCCATCCCCGGAGACACAATATGACAACTTCTTCACTCCCTCTCCTCTCTTTGTTTTCTCAGTTGTTTAATTACCATCGGCTGTCATTAGTTGTCTTTGTTTTCTTCAGGAAGAGGGACTGGGAAAAAAAAGAAATTAATCGCCTATTGCCATACTCTATGCAAATCTTTACTCAGACCCCGTTAAGCCGATGAGAGATGTGATAGTGGAAGAGAGAAGTAATTGGAGACAGATGTTGGAGAGACGGATCATCCGAGACGGATCAGTGAGCCAAAACTAAGATGCCACCCTTAATAGGATCTGGCAGAAAAAATTATTATTTCTCCCTTTCGTTTTTCATCTTATCCCTGCTCAACTGTATTTTTCATAATGGTGTCTGATGTTAAAATTTGCTTCTCTTTGGAAAGTGTGAATCATTCCTTTTTCATGCTGTTCTGTGCACTTTTTTTGGACTTGATGCGACTTGATGAGACACCTTTGAAGAGTGGTGTGACAGTCGTCTCATTTTTATGTCAAAATAACCAAAGAGATGACATTCGACCGGAGAAAGGTTAGATTGCATGATCCTGTCATAATCACTGACAACGTTATCACACAGGTGTGTAACGTTGGTATTTGGGCATACAGCTGAACTGTATGAAATGGTGTGCCTATGAAAAATGTGTGGTAAGTTAACTCAGACGATGCACTTCCAACACAAACTTAGGCTGTTTGGTCTAAGCACAAATTATGATCACTCTTGCACTAGAAATTATAATAAAAAAAGGTGACTATGGCTATGAAGGTGGAGGGTAAAATGGACAATCCTTTTACTTCAGAGCAATTTTAAAAGTACTGAGTTCAAACCAGCGCACACAATCCTAAGTGAGCTCTCACAAATCCTCCTCTCTGAGGTGGGTTCTCCAGTCAGATGTCACAGAGCCTATAAGTGTAGGATCAACTGCCTCAAGCCCTCATTCATTCCTAAATCCATCACACCACTCAATAAGAAGACTTGTTGATTTAGCTATGCATTTCATAAACTCCCTATCTCTTGCACTTGGGCACATTTTGCACTTTTGTTCTTAGATTTTAAAGCCAGGTTTCCTTTTTTTTATCTCAAGTGTTTTGTGTTTAATGTTTTTTCTTATCTTTTTCATGTGTTTTTAGGGTAGATGCAATATGGATCTCACTTTATCTTCTCTCTGCGTTACATATAATACGCCCCCTGTGGAGCGTCTGCTGTTAGCAATGTTCTGTCACAAAGCTACTGTGCACTGTGGCTCAAGAAAAATTTCCCCATGGAGGGAAAGTATATTTGATTTTGAATTGATATTTGACAAACAGATTATATGAATATGAGGCCAGTAGACAGAGGGATTAATCCACTTCCTATGCTAATGTGCTCTGTTGCCTGGCAGCACAGCACACAACAGTGGAACCTAAACATAGACCATATATACAAGATGCACATCAGAGATACCTTGCTGCTAAGACCAGAATGTCTAGAAATACCAAGCTTAAAGTGATGGTTCGGAGTAGATTCACCCTAGGGTCATTTGAACCATGACATCCAGCCAAGTAGCCCACCCGAAGTTTTTCCGATATTGGCTGAACATCAGCCGAGTTACTGAGTTATCCCGAATAGCTTAGTACAAGCGCTAATGGACCCTGGCAGTATCTCCAAAATTACCACACTAAAATCACATGCCATGACACCAAACTTCTAGCCTGGGCGAAAGCCGACTGTTGACTCCGTCAAACAGTCTGGAAAAACCCAAGAGGAATCCGTTTCCATGGAAGGTGGGACCTTACTCAGCAACTTAAATTCATTGGAGTTCCCTTAGCCAATCAGTAATGTTTAGAAAGGACGTAGGTTATGCGCCGAGGTTCATGCTTACTCTCGCGAGGCTCTAGCTCGCGAATCACGCTTCCCACATCCGCTTTCATTATACCGGTACCATTATGATAAATCAAACTTTTCCCAAAGCCAGTTGGAAGGAGAGCTACAACATCCTTGCCACTAACAAAATTGACGAGGCATTCCTCTTGCTCTTGTTTTAATTGTGTAATGCTCTCCAGAGTTGAGACAACTTCATGGATAGCTTCTGGCGTTCTTCCGTCGCCATGTTTATTTCCGCTGCGGTTGAACTACAATTATATGGACTACAATGGACTCCGCGCGTGAGTTCTGCGTCACCACTCGCAACTGTTTGCTGATTGGCAAAACACTGAGCGAACCGAGGTAGGGGGATTTGGCCAGACTATGTGCGGAGCCAAAATCTTTGGGCGGAAGTACGTAGGATGGCGTCGCCAGGCTACCAAACTTCTACAGTAGTACAAATATGGTCTGTACTCACAAAATGATGCATTTGGAAGTTTGTACATAGTCCAGGAGTTTATTATTATCAACACAAGCCTAATAGCTTCTCTGCTGCTAAAGCTGCGTCAACGTCACTTCCTTGATCTGGGAGCTTCAATGTAAGATGAGGGTTGATCTACTACTGTAGACAACAAAGTATATGCTATATTCTACATGAATTTTATGTTGTAGAGTTGTGAATTTATTTTATCAATGGAGAAATTGAGCAGCCTTGCTTTGTTGTTCTACTCCACAGAATAGCAATATTAATATTCCAGCATGACCCTTCCTACATGACACAAGCCTATCTGTTGTATCTGATTATTCCAACCCAAGCAGATATCAGAGGGTGCATTTCAGTAAAAATGGAAATAAGTAACTTCTAGTTCAAAGCCTGAAAATATATACAAGTTAGAAAGACACAATTAATTGAAAAAGGGGGATTAGAAAGGAATCCACAGTTGGACGGTAGTCTCATGGATCTGTGGTGTGCAGCTAGCATTAGCTGCTCAGAGGAGGACACCTGAAGCAAAGAAGCCACGTGGATGCGGCACAGCAAAGTTGTCCAAGACATCTGAAGGAATGTGACAGTGGACACTAACAGACTGCACTGATTCAATCCGACATCAAAGTGAGCTGCAAAGTTAGGAGCAGTATGACTTTGTTACAGTGGTGTTTATACACACACACACACACACACACATAGAGGTCTTCATACATAATACATAATGAAACTGCCTACAGTTGGAAGCCTATAATTCAGAAATATGCCCTGGCTGCCTTGAGGGTGAATTTAAATGTGGCACAATGAAGAATTTGGTATTTTCTTTAATAAGTGAAGAAAGTGTTATTACTGACACAATGATGCATACTTTTTAAAAATTTATTTTTACCTTTTAAATGAGAAACTAGAACTCTAGAACTGTTTTTTACATGATGGTTTCCCTCATTCTTTCTAATTTCTTAACCTCTTACACTGAGCGTTGTTCAGAGTACACAATCACTTAGTGCATTAGAGAAAGGGTGAGATGGCGTGGTAAATGGTAACGTTTTACACTTGTAGTTTACACTACAAGCCACACTCACCTATTCACACACACACTCATGCAACACACCTTAGTCTCTATAATGATACAGGGTGCACAATGCTTTTTCCTATATCACATGCATTCACACACCAATGGACAAATCATTGACATCGACAACCACTGACCTTCCGATTGGCAGACAACTGCTCTTCCTCCTGAGCTTTAGTGTTATAGGGTGGTTGGTTTTTGCATTCTGCTGGTGTTCAGCACCTTGCGTTTGTTTATGTATGCAAAGTGCTATTCAAATATAATCTGATTGACTGATTAATTGATTGCCTTATAAAGATTCTGAGAGACCGCCTAACTGAAAAAGACCATCAGATCTCTGAAAAACCTCTGTAGACAAGATAATGTTAAAAAAAAGTTGGTTTGTTTTGCTGCTGTAAGAGAATCAAAAGCACACAGAAACCAACAGGTGAACAGGCCTGTTTATTTGTCGTCAAATGCTCATAAGGACGTCGAAGAGAACGAAAAAGACCTTTGTGGATCAGCCTGAAAGAGGTTGCTGGTTTAACACTCATCCTGGACAAAGCTTTCAACTGTCAATGTACCATTCTACTTCGCTCCAACGCACGATTCCTTACTGTCCAACTGGTTCTAATGGTCAGACAGTGAACACCTTTAGACCGTAGCTCGATTAATAGCTCGACTCATCTGTGGATGTAACCGTAGAGCCCTTATATACCTTACTAATTAAAAAAAACAAACATGTGCTGCACAAGTGGACAAATGTATGTATTGCATACTTTATGGTTAGACTGGGCTGGAAGACAAGATTAAGTAGTGGCATACCAAACACAACTAATTTTGCATTTGATTTTCTCTCTGTCTTTTATCAACAAATCACCAAGAGCGACATTTACACAGATGAGTAAAGAGAAGTTATGACAACAAAAATATTACCATAGAAAGAGGATGAAGGAAAGAGAGATGACATGTGTCACTGATGTGAGCCAGATGTGAGAACAAGTTTAATTGGAAAAACACAAAACATGAGGAGACTTAGCCGGGCTTTAGGGCTTCCACTAGGAGTCATAAACATATCAAGAAACTCTTCACTTATGCTGAGAACATTCAGTATTATTAGTGTCAAAATTTACCTTCAAAACATTAGACACAAGGCTATGAAAATGCTCACAATCTCTAAATAGACATGCAGAGCCACTTATTTACATGCAGATGTGACTGCTGTCAGGTTGAAAAATAGTAGTGAATTGAGCCTGGAGAGTTTTCCATGATCCCCTATTGCTGAGCTTCCAATTCATCTGTGACAGCATAAGCATGTCTCAGACTTTTCCGTCTTATGGCTCTCTCAGGCCAGGATTTTATCATCCCCTATGTCTGTTTTCTGTTTTTCTTTTATGCTATGCTTTACTATAGCTGAATTACAATTGCAAAAAACATACAACTCTCATTCATGAGTTTTAAAATTCAATATGAGGGAGAAATGCAATCAGAAAGCAACACGATTCTGAACCAGACAAAGTAAGTCGTACATTTATTTCCCATCCATCCACCTATCAATGAACTGGTCTTATCCCTGCAGGTTTGCGTCAGTGGACGCACTAAATGTGTGAACTGTGCCTGCCACCTTGCTGCTTTCAATGCAGAGGATCAGTGACTGACCTGAAGGTCATCCCAGATTACTATGCTTCTCACCCTGTCAAGACCAATGAGACCAGACAGCAAAAGAGTGAACTCTATTTGGCAAATGTCTGAAAGTAAGTGAGAAAATTGAATGTCTGTCTTCGTCCCTCTCATAGGCTTCTTTGGATACATGCACTATAGCCCTACGTTTTTGCAGTCTTGTTCTGGAGGCGCTGCATATGGGAATACAAATGTCTGCATGAATTGCTTCGGACTTCTTGGGAACATTACCCAGTCAGCTACCTGGTAATAACTCCAGAAAGTCACAGAATGAGATGATGTATGAAAACAACATGGAACTCTTCAAAGCATTTACAGCGAGCAAGTGTGTGGGATGGCAACACTTGTTGCCTCACACTCTTTTTTTGTCTACCTGAAATTTTACTCCCCACTCACCTATTGATACAGCAGTTTCATCTAAATACTTGGAGTCATAGGCGGCGAGTGAGCCCGTCATTTGGCAAGGCACCGAAATCGACGTTTGTTTTTTTCAACCAAAAATAGCGTAAAAATTTGTTATTTGGCATAATTAAGAACAACAACACATGGATTGTGTTTCAAAATCAAAAAGGAGAACATGACGGTGACGATGTGGAATTAATTTCCAAGACTAACAAGTGTCCCGACTGTCTGTCTAGCATTTAAGGATTTTTTTCCCCTAACTTTTTTCTTTTTCCAAAACACAAGCACATACATTACACACACCCACAAGGCGAGCCACAGCCACTCATCACTCATTTAGTAGGCTATATAGACCTGGCCCAGTGCAAATTAAGCGTTCAAATGAACTTCTTTGTTTTTCCTTTGCCTTGAAAAAAGTTTGTATATCCATTTCATGCTTTTTCCAAAATAGCAGCGCGGTTCAAAAATGTTTACAATGCCAGCCCATTACTCATATCACCTTGGGCCAGGTCGGTGACGACATTGTTCTAATATCACCTGACCTGATTTTCACCAGGAGGCTGCAGCGACAACACTCACACACACAATATAATAGCCTATATAACTTGCGCAGATTATATATTATATATAATTTGCAAAATTCCCAGCATAACATTTAGGAAGGCACAACCTACCCTAGCCATCATTACCCATCGCCCATGCTGGAGTACTGATATCAACACAAAACAGTCATTGATAAAAGCCTCATTTGTAATAACACAATTGTAATAACGTGCTGTAACTTTTTGCATCACGCTTTGCCTCAGTTGCACTCTTCCCAGGAGCCACTCGGGAGTATTTCCTCCAACTGCGAGGTGTTTGTGTGAGTAGCAACTGTGATGAAAGTCTGAGCCAAATTCTCTGCATATTCTCCGGTGTTTATGTGTGAAAGTGTTTTCTTTTTTTTTTCCCACAGTCAACTGCATTACAACTGTTGAAGCACCCATATCTTTCTGATTAAAATGTGCGTTAAAGGCAGCTGCTAAAGATGTGTTAAATTCTCCTGAAAAAAAACTCAACCCAGACAAATGAAATAATCCATGTTTTTTGGTGATTTGTAAGGCAAAGGATATCTTTTGCAAATATCAACCATGGCCTTATACTGGGACTGCTGATGCTGACAACAAATGCATCACAAACAGTTGCAAACAGTGGCAAAGTCTAAAGGAAGCTAATAGCACAGCATAGAACTGTTGTGCTACCTACGGTCACACTGCAAGCTTAGTTTAAAGATTCTCTCTGCTCTTTGTCAGTTTAACAGCTGCCAAAGCAGTTCTGAGGATATAAAAGGCTGATCAAATGTTTGTGCTCTATCCCCCGCTGTGCCTCGGCCAGCCCTCCAGAATTAACTTCATCAAAAATTGTTTCAGTGGTCAGAACTGGTGCCAAATGGTCTAAGAACAGGCGTCAATAACCCTCCACCTCAACAAGGTGAAATTGCTGAGGATAACACCGGCATGCACTGCAGACCCGATTCCATGTGAGATTCAGATTGAATTTCAACTCAAGTTTCAATCTATCATTTCACATTTACATGAAAAAGTCTCTCATTAGATAATACAGAAGTAGGGCAGGCAGATGTGTAGGAGTCTTAATTAGAAACCATAGGAAAGGAATAGTTATGAGGGCAAGAAGAGAAAATGATGACTTAGATGCTTTTCCAGCAACTTTAAGTGAAGTCGCTGTTTCACCTGCTCCATAAGGTAAATTATGTCTTTTTTTTCCTCGACATATGCTATTTATCCCATGCTAATCTGGATTTGAGGAAAGAATTTCTCCAGTTTAACCCAAAAACACTGTGTGTCAAAAGATCTGACGGAGAAAGGAGCCACACTCTCAGTTTGCAGTGCAGCTAATATTATACAACAGTGATATTAATTTGAGGGGGCCACAGCAACACTTACACCAAATAAATGAAAAAACAGCTGATGTTTGTAAAATCTGGTCCAACTACTGTGATGTTAACATGATGTTAACACTGAGCCCTAAAAGGCCAGAACCCCAGCTTTTTTAAACAGAAGGAGAGGGAATAATTTTGTGACTTGGCTTATTCTGTCAATACAAACAGTCGTCCAAGGGAAATAGAGACATCCGACACTAGATTAGCAAGAATTAAGTTATAAGTATTGTTCACAGAAACCTAATCCACAGTTCAACCCAAAGCTAAAGCAACTGTTTACAGTGTAACTGTAAATCTCGGTTTTCTGCCCCTCACAGGCTGTTGTCATACTTGATCTTTCAACTTCGATGGCTTCTATTGTTAGAATGGGAATTAGTTTTTTTATTTTAAAGTCTGTACTTGGATTACACATCTCTCTCTGTGCCTATATGACCACACACAGACTGGGAGGAAAGGGAGTGCAGTGTGGGAATGAACTCTGCTCCAACTACATGGCAGGTCGTTTCATGTGTGTCACAGGAAATTAGTCTTCCTCTCCAAGTAGAGGTCAAGACACTGAAGTGCATCACAAAATACGAAACTTTAGGTGCATGTGTGACAGTGTTACTGCACCTGTATACCCATGTAAGTTTACAATTCTTTTGGTCAGTGTAGGGAGTCAAATACATTCAAGATGCACACATTGTTACAGGACTTATTATCGTGACAATTTCTTAAGGTCTGCTAGATTAACAGCTCACCAGAACTTACTGTTAACAAAAAAAAACAAAAAACAGCAGTCGACAGGATTTTAAGGAATATTTATTAGGAGTCTAACGGTGGTTAAGCTTGAGGCAAATTAACTTGTGTAACAATATCCTCAGATGACATTAGAGATTTATAGACATTAAAAAAAAGGGTCTTTTTCTTCCTTCTCGATCCTGCAACATTTGCTGATCTCATCAAATCCAGAGGCTTCCCAAATGCTGACCTGGCAGGTATTACCCTAGATACTTTGATGTTTGAATATAAAAAATTTGCTCCTTGTGATCAATGAAAATGTTACTTTTCAAAAAGGACGTTGTGAATGCACCAGATGGTCATGAAAGATGACTGGGCTGGTAGGCCGCAGGAAGAGGTCAAACTCTTGAAATGGATACACTGCTGTAACAAGACTTTCAGCTGAAAGCTAACTTTCTCTTTTGGAACAAGTGAAATATATAAGTATATATAATTATCTTCACAACACGCTTGAATCGGATTCTCTAAAGTCAGCTCTAATACTTGACTTGAAGGGAAAGAGACTTTCACATAATCCACCTAAAGCACTGGGTTTCATAGCCTGAGCTTTCATTTTGATAAATAATTCAAGTTTGTGGCAATTTGAGTATTTGTTGGTGCTTTTTTTTTTCTTTGATTTTTTTTTAACACCAGTAGGTCAGTTGGATTAATGATTATGATCTAGGTTCATTCATTTCAAGTACTGTGTTTTTATACCACATGTTTTACCCTACATGTCCCCTATGCATTATCACTTGGTCCTACAGTGACACAGTCATTTTGCAGTCAAAAAGTCTATGATACAATCTATTATACAAATGTTTAGTTTCACATCAAAGTAGGCATTACTTGTATATTACTACAGGAACTACATTTGGAGCATCCTTCAACTCTTAGTTTTCCTGCACTACCACTCTCTCCCTTTAACAGTATGTCTTCCATCGTCTTTCTCCAACATATCTCTCCGTTTGGCTTCACTCCAAATCCTGCTTCCCTGTCCTCCCAGTTCTCTGGATTGTGATGCATGTGTGTCAGTGTTCTCCAAAGGTCCATTAGTTGCTGGCACTGGGCTCTCTTGTTTCCCATAGAAATAGATAAAGACACAGAGCGTGGCTGCCCAGCAAATTGCATGAAAATGAGAGTACAGTGGACAGATGGAAACAAGGGAGACAGAAAGAGAGAAAAGGGGCTGATCGATGTGAAAACACCTTGATTTTGGCCCTAGAGCACAGTGTCGGTAAAGAGAATGTAGGGAAGAAGTAACAAAGAGGTAAGCAATAAAAACCAAGGTACAGACACAAAATATAGAAGAGTGGAAGAACGAAGATAAAAAAAAATCTTTCAGCATGCAATGAAAATAGTAAGATTGTGAGATAGAATGCTGAGATGCTAGAAAATATGTAGCTAAAAGATTCCAAAGAGGTGTGTGTGTTTGTTGGGGGGGGGGGGGGGGGGGGGGGGTGTTGGTGGCGGGCAGTGGTGAGGTGTGGATACAGAGAGTGGTCAATTGTAACAAGATATCCCACGACCAAATCCATTTATATTGTGCATTCTTTTTTTATTTTTCAAATCCATCCACTGCCTACTTTGTCCCCCTGATTTATCTACAGTCCAGTAATGGAACTTGCTGTTTCCACCTCCATACTGAGCGCACAGGAGTTAGAGTCTTTCAAACTTTATTTTTCTATTGTTTTCCTCTCTTTGACTTGGAAAGTACAATGTTATCTAATAGTTAGCTTTAGGTTGCACAGTAGTCTAGACACCATGCTTCCTTCATCGGGGAATTTGGCTCTTTGATTGATAAAGTTCTCTGACTTTAGCAACGTTGCTCTTTGTGTTTCTAACGGCCTAATTGCTTTTGTGCCCCCTCAACATTTCTCTCAACTGCTCCCTGTGTGTATTTTAAGCTCCTGCAGACCTATGAATTTTGTATTAATGCTATCTTTTTATCTGGGAACTCAGACACAGAAAAAGGCAAATTAATTAAAAAAAACCTTTACCCCCTTATTTTAAAAAGAAATGGCTAAAATGTTTTCATTAAAAAGCCAACAGCAGAAGTTGTCTATCTTGTAAGATCAAATTCTGCTACGTATTGATCTGAGTATTTTTTTTGTCTGCTTAATTTCACCGCACAAGGATGTGTCTGCGCAATTATTTTCACAGCAATTCACAGCCATCTTTGGATCATTAAGGTGAACTGCCTTGTTAAGCATGTGGGGGATGTCATGAAGGCCATAAAACTCATTATTGGAGATGTTTTATTAGAGACAGGATGTCAGACTAATCAAAAACAGACTAATGATTTTCTGTGAAAAGAATGATGCAGACAGAATGAACCTTTGAACAGGTGACACTGTAAAATGACACAACCTACTGGAACAAAATGATGTCAGCCAAATTACATAGTACATTTTTTCTTTAGATTATTTTGTGAAATTCATTCAAAAATATAGCAAAGAAACTAAATGGATTGTATTTATATAAAAACATTACTCTAGAGTTTAATGACCACTCAACCCTTAAAACATAGAAGCTACACACACACAAACTTGTTTTTCTTTTCTGGTGTTTCACCATTGGCAAAATGCTTAACACCTTACCCTGACCATCACAGCTGAATGCCTAACCCCAATTCTTACCCCAAACCATACCCTAAATCTTACATTAGCCATAGAACCAACCTAAACTATTCCTCTAAACACGTGGGGTCCACCGTTTTGTCCCCCACAAAACATGTTGGACACCAAAAGTATAGTGGGCTTCTCATTTTTGGAGCTTATGAACATGGATACTCAATACTCAAGGCTTTTAATTGTCTACACATGCAGTCTCCAGCAAAATTATTCAACCCCCAGTGTGTGGAAAATCACATGCACTGGGGGTGATTATTTTTGACTGTATAGAGCATATCTGAACATACTGCAGGAGCCAGAGATTGAATCACCAGGGGACGACCTAAGCACCATAGCTGCAAGTACCTCAAGTACTTCAGAACAAACCCTAAGAAAAGCCTTACAGTAAAATGCATGCAAAACATGATCAGACATATTTTTAGTGCTACAGTATGACAAGAATTAAGTCTGAGCGGCATCACACTGCCACCAAGAATTAGCCCTGTGCTCACACTCCTAAGTCTGATTTGAGCATGCACACCAGCAGCTTGACACGTGCATCTGAGGCATCGCTTGAACCACGCTGCAGTCGCATGCCATATAGTATCTCGCCTTGTTGCCCCTTTTCCATTTCCTGTTTTTAAAACAGAGGGTAACCATCAGGAAAGTGGTTCTCAGCAAATACACACAGCCATCAAAAGTGTTGTTTATCATGATGACCTCATACCTGGAATTGTTCAACATAGTTTCAGTGTGTGGGTAAATACTAGAAATTTATTAGCTTGTGTGCTATGATGATAATTTTATCTTTTGGCAATTGCATGTTATCAAATGTGCTATATAGGTACGGTAATTATAGTAAAATCCAATGTGGGTGATTATCCTGTCAGCATGTTAACATAATTAAATGTGTGGGCTTTCCTCACTGCTGTCTTATTACAGCAGTTCAACTATCCAGTCTTCAACTCTGTGTCAATTAGTGCCAACAGCTGGATAACATTCAGTGTGTTTTCTGCTGGGGAATAATGCTGGAATCTCCCAGAACTTAATTTCTTACTTGGTTTCTTACTTGAATTATGGTGAGGATGTCTGTCGTATGTATTTTTTGATGAATGTGGTTATGGATCCAATGCAAACCTCTGACAAAACCCAACAAAGAGGAAGCTTATAGACAGAGGAGGTACTGGCCCACCACCTTTTAGTTTAATGTTACAGTAGGTTAAACACAGTTTAATATCATGAACATGTTTAAGCACAAATTGGCTCCTAAACATATATAATCTAACCTAATTTACTGTGAATTTTTGTACGATCAATAGGTTCCTTCTAGTTGATAATGAGATGTACAAGTGAGGAAAGAATGCAAGACCCTATGTTAGAGATTCATTCTTCCATCAATTGTCAATAGGCATTTTATCAACTCTTGTCAGTACATTACAGTGCAAACACAGTAGCGGATAATCTTTCTCACTCAAAGATAATAACTAAAGTCGATTTAGAGTAACCGACTAACCTAAAATGTGTGCATTTGGGTTGTTAAAGGAAACCGTAGCCCCTGGAGAAAGTCCACATAGGCACAAAGAGAACTTATAAACTCTAATGCTCTAGTGGTAATTACTGTAACACCTTGTCATCTGTGTATCTTAAAATGCACAATATATGTTCTTATTAACTTTTTTTTTTTTTACTTTATTCTAAAAACTAAAAAAATATATAATTTATACCAAAATGATTCATACTCGCCCAGTAAAGAGGCAGCTTTTCAGCAAAGCTTTTGTTTGCCGTCGCTGCAAGCAGATGTTATAACCAATAAGATTATTTTTCCAAATCTCTAATGGAATTCTGAAAAAATTCAAGACAATGATCTCCAGGTCTTGCGGGTTGGAAGGCTTCTTTTAATCTTTCGTTCCTGCCACTGATTGCTAATGAGATTTATATTTGGCTTCTGGCTGGTTTTAATGCTAATATTGTTTTGTGTTAATTTGTTGACCAGTGTGACTGTATGGTTCAGATTTTTGTTTTGACACAAGCTATGGTGCAACTGGAGCCCGAATACTGAAAAAATCCTCTTAGAGTAGATTTTTGCTCATGATACTGTATATTTTGACAAGGTTGCTGAAAGCAAAGGTTCACATTCCTATAGTCCTACAGTTATTTGACAAAATAATTTTGTTGGATTTGATTGTTTTTCCTCTCTGTGTCCAAACAACTCCATTTTCATTGCATCCAATCATAATAGTTAAAAAAAAAATAATAATAATATTTATTTTTTTTTCCAGTTGAGCTTTCAGAAAAGACCTGGCAAGTTTTTTGTGTTTGTCATGGAGAAGTGAGTCATCCTTGGTTGGTGTCCAGGGAGACCAGCCTTGTGCATTGTCTGCTGTGGTGTCTGCCTCGAAATATGGGCCAGAATCCCAGTGGAGGCAAACATAAAGCTTGTTAGCAGTAATTAAAACTGTTTGATTGCCATTATTGAGACTAAAGGCTTTGGCAATGATTGTACGATGGGTTATGGAAACTTGACTTTTTTGTAGTAAAAAAATGTAAGAATGAATAAATAAATAAATGAATGAGTGAGTGAGTGAGTGAGTAAATAAGTAAATAAACAGATGCAAGTTCACAAACACAGAGCCTGTAAAAGTAGCTCTTGTAATACAATGCTTGGAAACATTTTTCTACACTGGTTTGGATTCTGTGCTGCAGGAATGAGAGTGAAATCACTGGCAGATAAAATGGACAAGTTTGGAGCACTGATGAGCAAACAGCAAGGATATGTAGAATACAGTATTATGTATTTCACCAAGATTTGGCATGACAGGAACACATTCTAGACTCCGACATCTCTTTATAAAGCTATAAGACTGCACAGGCAGACGGAGCCTGGAGACAGAGTGGGAAGAGTATAGGATGAGGGATCACAGTGCTTTTAAACAACAGATTGTGTAATGCTGGACAAGTTTCTGAGAAGAACAGTTCAACACCTTCATCTTGGAAGTTGAACTGCTGTGATTTTCTCTCCGTGTTGTCTACCAAGAGGGAATCTTTGTTACCTGCTGATGCCGTATGTGACATCATCAGCTCAGTTGTTGCCAGGCTACAAACATTACACCCCAGTGCATTCATTGCAATCTCTTGAGATGTCAACTTCTCTCTCTCTCTCTCTCTCTCTCTCTCTCTCTCTCTCTCTCTCTCCCTCTATGCTGCACTTAACTTTTTGAACAGTTTGTCATCCGTTTTATATATTCATTTATTTCCCTTAGGAGATTAGTGTCTGTTAGTACGATTTCAATTGTAGCACACCAGCAGCACAAAAATCCTTGGATGCCATTGTGCTGACTTTTTTTTAACTTCCTTTTTAGCAGCTGAACTCATTAACAGAAGATGCAGGTGTCGTGCAGGATAAAAAGAAATAAGAGAAAAACAAAAGCAACACTGAAGGTAAGATGAAGGTGTAGATGGCTTCAGCATCTGCTGGCAGAGAAATAGATAAAAAAAAAAGATATTTGGTTCCATGACTAGATAGAATGTAAACGGAAAGTCACAAAAAGTTAATGTAATATTTTACTTCTCTTCTTTTTCACGTTACTAAGATAAATGCCATCTCCTCCTCTTACTTCCCCCTTCCACTTCCTCTGTTCCCTTCATTCTAGTCCGATTTGTCACTTTTCAAGCAAACATGCAAGTCAGCATAATCGATAAGGATGACTTCTATGTATTTCTCCCTCTATTTTCTCATGTAGCATCAATCATTCTCTTATTTCAAATGGTTGTTTCAATCCTCGCCACCTTCTTTCTTCAATATGTAGAGTAATTCTCCTCCAGTTCCTCTTTCCGAATTCTTCTTTTCATCTGCTTTCTGTAAATCTGAGTCACAGCACAGAAACACTGTCATCACATAGGCAGACAATTTTAACAGCAGGAAAATATGTTTGCTGTTTGAGCTTGTTGTGTTGAATCCTAATGAGCTATCAGACTCTGCAGGAAAAGAGCTCTCTCTTTTTTCCTCTCAGGGTGATTTGCACTACTTTGCACAAGAACATATCAAATTAAAGAACCCAGAAACAAAAATGGCCTTTTCTGGCCTTAGCAGAGGCTGGGTTATTACAGAGGATATTGCAGCAGTCAAACCAAAGCACGGTGACAGATATACCAGCTTGTGCCTCTGCAGAGATTTCATTCAAATCCAGTAAAATACATTACAAACATACAAATATGCCAATCCTTTTTCAAAAATACAATGAAAGGGATTTGCTCCGACACTGTGTCATCACACTGGCTCAGACAAAATAATACCACAACTTACTTTTAAATCACTAGCAGCCTCAGTAGGAAAGAATACTGAGAGCATGTGAGGATGAAAGCAAGGAAACTGAAGGGATGAAAAGTAGAAGAACAGACAGGATAGTGCATATTAGCAGGCTTACTGTAAGAGATACAAGCCACCTAGCGATAGGCAACCTTGAGACCTGAAAGCATCGTTCATAAAAAGCCGATCTCACTCTTTCAATGCCAGACTGGGAGGAATCATAAACACAGAGATCTGTTACCCGAGCTCGGCGGGGCCACCCTGTGTGGTAACCTTGGCAACTCCCTGACCAATGGCTGGTTGGCAGGAGGTCCTCTAAGAACAATGACACTGACATATAAAACATACACACTCAGAGAACACTGCTGCCTACGGATCTATTGCTGACAGTGATTTGAAGAGGTAAACAATGTTTGAGTGGCCTCTGTGAACTGAGAGTACACCAACACACGCATACACCTACGCACACATACTGTGAGGCATCTGGGTGAGGTTCACTCTTGAGCTCTGTTTAGACAGCACTTCCCATTCACCCTGCTTTATGCTTCTTCACTGATTAATGAAGAGTGGTGGCGCCTAAGTGTTCATTATTTATGAAGTTTTTTTTCTGACACAATTAGATATTTTAGGTTGCTGATGATAAGGCACATATAATTGTGATTAAGCTTTATATTGATATAATATCTCAAGTGACCTTCTTAGAGCATCTTAACAATGTTATACACCACTTGAAGTTTCCCTCATCAGTCCGAACCACTCTTGGGCCCAATCCCAATTCTATTTTCTACCCCTTCGCCTACCCCTCGCCCCTTCAAACGTAGGGGTAGGCGAAGGGCTAGGAATGTCACCCCTTCGAATTGGGACAGCACTTCACACTCACGAACGTAATAAGTCCGCGCCGTCAGTTGTTACGTAACCAAAAGCGACAGCTTTAGCCAGAAGTAAACAAACATGACCGGTGCTGTGGTGTTCGTGCTGTCCTGGGCTATTCGGATATTTTTAGAAATATCTGCGTCGAATCGACGGAGTGCCATCAGGCGAAGGCGTCTTCGACATCTGGGAGCATTGCTGGATCTTGTTACGGTATGTAGAATAAGAAATTAATGCAAATAACGCTTGTGAGTGAGCAGCTGGTAGCTTCCAGAGCCGGCGTGTGAAAATGATTGTGTGTGTGTGTGTGTTTGAAAGTGCTTCTAACTGTACATTTGTGATATCGTGTAATATAGAAACAATTTGCTTGTCTCGTTGGATTTGCTGATTTATTGATTGGAGTAGTATCCTAACCTGGCTAACCTAGCTGAAAGCATAAGCTAACGTTTAGCCTTTGTTACTCGCCTCGTTCCGTTTGGGATAAACAATGCGTTTTTGAAGCGGTTTTCTTTGTAACTGGTTCAGATTTGATGACTTAAATAAATGCACTGCCTTGTGTGCTATCAATGTGTTGGTTTGGGAGGATAAAAGCCTGATCTTTCCATGTTTTTCTTTCCAGGAGACGGGTCATCCTACAAATTATTGCCGATTGGACCACAACACGTACCCCATTTTTTTGGTTATCCCTTGTATAATAAATCTCTTCATACCAATATCCGTTCCAGTCGTTCATATGATGTTGATGTGATAATCATGCTCACAAACCTTTTGTCCTTAATTTCTTTTATTAGGCTCACATTACAGACTGGTAAGGCAGCTTATTTTCAGAAATAACAGCTTAAAGTGTGTGGTGCAAATATGGACAATAAACAGTATGAATATAAACAGTATGAATATAAACGGGCAACAGTGCAATCATCAAGAACGAGATGACCGGAGCAGGAACAGCGGAGGGGCATGGCACATCGGAGGTGCTGGGCTCAGTGATGTTCTGGGGGAACAAGACACGATATGACATTATAGCATGCACTTTCATCCATTGTAAAAAATTAAAAAAAGGTGTTTCAGAATGCGGTAGTGGTGGCTGTGTGTACAATAGGTGCATGGCGCATCAACTCACCGTAAAGTTTGTCTATCATGCGCTCAAACCGAGCTAAAAAGCGCTCCGTTTTCTGCTCGTGGCGCTTCTGCTCCTTCAGGCTCTCCTGTATCAGGTAATCCATTACGGGATTGGACTTCCTACTTCTTTTTGGGGATGGGGATGACTTTAGAAACAGATCTTCGTTTTCGGCGCTAAACCTGATCAGGCTCTTTGTTTGTGCTTGAGTCCCTGTGAATCAGTCACGTATATGAATACTTATGATAATAGGTAGCGAAATGACGCTCAAAAGGAACTTCTCTATGGTTAACCAACTACATTGCTTGTAAATACTCGTGTTACAATTTAAAAAACGACAACTCTTTCGCAGCACCTTCACATGCATTGACCGATTACTCCATGTAAAATAGCGACTTTTCCCATGTGCGTTTATAGCAGAAAACAACTACACATTGCCACCACTTTAAACTCACACAATACACCAGTTATCACAACCTAAAACGGTTAAGGCCCAATCCCAATTCACCCCTTGGCCCTACCCCTTACCCCTTCCCCTCCGTTTTGCGCTGTCACGTGAAGGGGTAGTGTTGTCCCAATACTCTTCCAAAGCCGTTCCCCTTAGCCCTACCCCTCCGTTGTAGCCCTTGAAACGGAGGGCTTCGGCCAGGCAGACTCCGTTTGAAGGGGTATGATATATTTCCCAGAGTACAACGCGACTACCGGGAGATTGCGAGTCTTTTTAAAAATGGCAGAAGCAAGAGCCCCACACAAATGTAAGTTCTTCTATCTTTTTGCCATAATTTAACTGTTTTAATCGTTTTAGGTTGTGATAACTGGTGTATTGTGTGAGTTTAACATGGTGGCAATGTGTAGTTGTTTTCTGTTATAAACGCACATGGGAAAAGTCGCTGTTTTACATGGAGTAATCGGTCAATGCATGTGAAGGTGCTGCGAAAGAGTTGTTTTTTTTAATTGTAACATGAGTATTTACAAGCAATGTTGTTGGTTAACCATAGAGAAGTTCGTTTTGAGTGACATGAGCGTCATTTCGCTACCTATTATCACAAGTATTCATATACGTGACTGATTCACAGGGACTCAAGCACAAAGAGTCTGATCAGGTTTAGCGCCGAAAACGAAGATCTGTTTCTAAAGTCATCCCCATCCCCAAAAAGAAGTAGGAAGTCCAATCCCATAATAGATTACCTGATACAGGAGAGCCTGAAGGAGCAGAAGCGCCACGAGCAGAAAACGGAGCGCTTTTTAGCTCGGTTTGAGCGCATGATAGACAAACTTTACGGTGAGTTAATGCACCATGCACCTATTGTACACACAGCCACCACTACCGCATTCTGAAACACCTTTTTTTAATTTTTTACAATGGATGAAAGTACATGCTATAATGTCATGTCTTGTTCCCCCAGAACATCACTGAGCCCATGCAGCACCTCCGATGCGCCAAGCACCTTCACTGTTCCTGCTCCGGTCATCTCGTTCTTGATGATTGCACTGTTGCCCGTTTATATTCATACTGTTTATATTCATACTGTTTATTGTCCATATTTGCAGCAGACACTTTAAGCTGTTATTTCTGAAAACAAGCTGCCTTACCAGTCTGTAATTTGAGCCTAATAAAAGAAATTAAGGACAAAAGGTTTGTGAGTATGATTATCACATCAACATCATATTAACGACTGGAACGGATATTGGTATGAAGAGATTTATTATACAAGGGATAACAAAAAAATTGGGGTACATGTTGTGGTCCAATGGGCAATAATTTGTAGGACGACCCGTCTGCTGGAAAGAAAAACATGGAAAGATCAGGCTTTTATCCTCCCAAACCAACACATTGATAGCACACACAATGCAGTGCATGTATTTATGTCATCAAATCTGAACCTGGTACAAAGAAAACCGCTTCAAAAACGCATGAGCTGCATGTTTATCCCAAACGGAAAGAGGCGAGTAACAAAGGCTAAACGTTAGCTTATGCTTTCAGCTAGGTTAGCCAGGTTAGGATACTACTCCAATCAATAAATCAGCAAATCTAACGAGACAAGCAAATTGTGTCTATATTACACGATATCACAAATGTACAGTTAGAAGCACTTTCAAACACACACACACACATTATCATATTCACACGTCGGCTCTGGAAGCTACCAGCTGCTCACTCACACACGTTATTTGCATTAATTTCTCATTCTACATACCGTAACAAGATCCAGCAATGCTCCTACATGTCGAAGACGCCTTCGCCTGATGGCACTCCGTCGATTCGACGCAGATATTTCTAAAAATATCCGAATAGCCCAGGACAGCGCGAACACCACAGCACCGGTCATGTTTGTTTACTTCTGGCTAAAGCTGTCGCTTTTGGTTACGTAACAACTGACGGCGCGGACTTATTACGTTCGTGAGTGTGAAGTGCTGTCCCAATTCGAAGGGGTGACATTCTTAGCCCTTCGCCTACCCCTACGTTTGAAGGGGCGAGGGGTAGGGGCGAGGGGTAGGCGAAGGGGTAGAAAATAGAATTGGGATTGGGCCTAAAACAGTTATATTATGGCAAAAAAATAGAAGAACTTACATTTGTGTGGTGAATTTTTAAAAAGACTCGCGATCTCCCGTTAGTCGCGTTGTACTCTGGGAAATATATCATACCCCTTCAAACGGAGTCTGCCTGGCCGAAGCCCTCCGTTTCAAGGGCTACAACGGAGGGATAGGGCTAAGGGGAACGGCTTTGGAAGATTATTGGGACAACACTACCCCTTCACGTGAACGCGCAAAACGGAGGGGAAGGGGTAAGGGGTAGGGCCAAGGGGTGAATTGGGATTGGGCCTGAGACTAACTTGGCAAACAGTGTGTCGAGTGTTTAACTGAAAATATGAGAACAAAGCATACTTGGGGAAAGTGCACCCCAGTGCAATAGGGAGATTTTCTATTTTCTGTATCTGTAAAATATAGAGTTAAGATCACCATATCTCCAGTCTGCACTTTCTTGCTGGGTCTTTTCGATTAATTCACAATTCTTCCATTTCCCTTGACTCCATCAAGGTCCCTGTGTACTTATTCTTTTTCATCTCCTTACCCCTCTTTTTTAGCCCATCTTCACCTATCTACAGTCAAACCCATAATTTCTACTCTTCTTTTAGCTCCTCTCTCCTCCCATTCCTCTCCTTCTCCACCTTCCTAAAACTCCCAATTTCCCTCTTCCCACTCCCAGAGCACCCGTTTACCAGCCATATCATCTTCCCCTCTTCCCATCATCTCTCCTCTGCTTTGTCTCAATCGTCCTCTGGAGTGCTGTGATAGCCTCATCCTGGGATGAAGGATCTAAACAGGACTTGGTTGATTTACCACCGCTCTATCTGCCATCGCAATCAGCATAATCTTTAACATCATCACTTAAGTCAATATGGTAAATTGGTAAAGGCTTATTGGCTTACACTATACAGCTCCTTACTGCCAGCATGCAGATATATAGCAGAGGTGAAGAAATTATGATAATTTTTAGTGTCTGGAGTCATTATGTTAAATGACAAGATGGTAATAAGAAGACACTAAGTGACAGGGGAAATTACACATTGAAGCTACAAATGCAAGAAGTGAAATTTTCCAGTTTAACATTCTCACTGAGACTGCATAACATTATACGTAGGACAAATGCATATGAAGAGTATTATCAGTGGAATACTGTCAGATGTGGCCACATACAGTAAAAATAGAAGATATTTTACATTTAAGAATATGAAAGGATATTCAAAAGGAATACATTCCTTCAGAAATAAACATTTTTTAAATGCTTATATAAAAAAAAAAGGTTATTTTGAGGTAAGACTGGATTTATATGCATAAAGCATTTCATTCAACAGTGAAAGATAATTGCTTTATATTCAGTCTCTGTTGTGATACATGCCCTGTGCCATACTTTCCTACTGTCTTACCTCGCATTGTTAATGTACAGGTTTCAGAAAAGCTTATTTTTTCTTTTTTTTTTTTTCCCAGAAGCTACTATAAAGGGGACATAAACTTGCATAAAAAAAGATGCATTTTCTAAGGTGGAACCTGCCCATTGTGAAGCAGAAAGCCATAGACAGAAAATCACTCAAACTGGCGATCCACTCAAGACCAAAATCATTCAGCACTCATCAGAGACTCTTAAAGCCTGACGAAGAGTAGCTGTCATATATTCATGCAGGAACACTTACATCAACTGAGTCGGGTGTGTATGCTAGTGTGTGCGTAAGCACCAGGATGTATGTGAAAAAGCATGCAAATTTGAAGGTTATAGTGGTTTGTGTGCATCAAGAACAATGAGTATGCAACACAAGTATGAGCGTGCTACAGTATGAAACCTTAAAAGCCACTCAGGGAGAAATGTTCGCATTTCACACCCCTTTATATGCATCAGTTGATAGCATTCGAGGTGACGAAAAATCATCATACCATATGAAAGGTAATGGTATGGAAACATAAGTAAAACATAAAATTGTATGCATCCATTAAAGCTAAGGATGTTGTACTTTAAAGAAAAAGAAAAAAAATACATAGTATTCGGTTGTACATATAATTAAGCTGTGGCGATTTCTATCTCTTTCCCTCATGTTATTAACAATTTTCATTTTTTTTGTTATTTTTCAGTCCTGTTGTGATTGATAAGAAAGGTAATAAGCTTATTTGTAATTTCAGTAAGTACTACAAAACTCTGCACTCAAGCTGAAATTCTTCACGAAACACACACAAAAAAAAAGGCCTTTTTCTTTCTTGAGATGATGCAAGAATAAGCTCGAAAGACCTCAAATGAGTTATGTGCTGACCTAAACGAAGGTGTCACCAAGTCAAACAGTGACATGAACAATGAACCAGTCTTTGATATCATATGTGACACAAAGTTAATGAGATCTCAAGTCTGAGGGGCAACACCTCTTACTTTATCGAACGCTTTAATCATTGACTGAAATGGAGGAGACACATAAATAACCCTATGACTGGCCCAGCAGCACTTGCCCAGGTCTGCGCGTGTTTGTGCATCAAAGCATTAAAACTGTACATGTGTAATGCGTTCATGTTTGCATATCTTGCATTGTGTGCACATTTGTGTGTTTCTGCAGGTACTGTACATGCACATATTTGTGTGCGAGTGACACCACAGACAGCTCAAACACTGACTGTGTGACATAATAATAATAATAACAGTATTCTGCTGCAAGGGATCGAAACTGAAGAGCGAAAATCCATCGAGTGCAGGAGAGAATGGTGACAATAAGGAGTCAGAGCTTTATTGTGAAAGAGAGAAAAAAGAAGCCCGCAAGAAAGACAGACGTGACGGAAAGAAGAAGAGACAAAGCATGACACTTCTTAACTTCACCTGAGCAAAAAATCAAAAAGGCACTGGATGAGGAAGACAAACACAACTAAAAAAAAAAAAAAAAAAAGAAGCAAGACAGACAAAAATAAAGACGTCTGAAAGGGACTGGCGCACGGGGCCTGATAATAACATCACGGCCTTGCAAATAGCCTTAAGCTTTGAAACCCAATTGCGGTTACTGTTCACTGCCTTCCAATTATATTTTTCAGTAAAACAAGAAATCTTAGCAGGTTGAAAGGCATAATGTTGAGAAAATAGTAGCTGTATACATTAAGCAGGCCCAGGAGAAAAATGTTCCAAGGTGAAGTTAAGAAAAATCAAAGCTGAGTATATGATTAAGAGGTTTTATTCAGTATTTAACAAGTAAAAGAAAATAAAACTGAAACAATGTTGTGTTTTTGTAGATTATCACTGAAGGTTTATGTTCATAATGGCAACAGTGCCACTGCCAATGCTGCTGCCACAGAGAGGAAACATCACCCTGTGTCACTGCAGTTAGCAGAGGGAGAAAAGCATTAGTGAACCACTAGAGTGCACCCTGTAGCCTTTAACACAATGCAGATGCATAAGTGACACCCGGAGAGACAAAGGGAGGAGCGGATAGAGAAAATGTAAGAAAAGACTGAAGTGGAAAAGGTGGGGATGAGGTGGGGGGCCAAATGGAAAAAAATACTGTAAGAATTGTGTCAGAGAGAAGCACAGAAGCAGATATCTGTAAATTGTCAGTGGTGTAGTGGAAGGAAAAAAAGGAAACATGCAGTATGGGGAATGAAGAAAACAGAAGAGAATATAAAATCAGAGAAGACATATTCAGAGGAGGAATGTCTGCCACTTCACTGCTGCTGTGCAGTGCTTGCTGCCACTCTAGAAGTGTCACCTCTGTCATACTGAATGTATCCATGAAACCAAGTTCCTCTGTCCAACCCTTTATCTATTGTCTGTCCTACATCCTTCCCCTCTTGTTGCTTACTTGTAGAGTTTTCTGTCAATGTTGCTGACTAAAACACCGTCCAACCCGAAGGACTGTTCGTGAAAATATACATGAGACAATTTTGTGCATTCTACTTGCAGATTTCCACAACAGTGTGATGTCTGGCAGTGTTTCCAGCCACACACTCACTAAACAAACCAATTCTGATATAGCTTAAGTGTTCTCCTGTGCTTTACTATAGTAAGGAAACTGCAGTCATAGTCAGGATTTCATACTCGACAAAACAAAGGAACTGATCCTGTTAACTTACAAGATGGGGCTGAGCTCAGAGCTGGTGATCAGGACAAAGTGTATCTAATGTTAGCAGCTCATTATCAGATCTTACACAATCAAATGTTGAGGGTGAGCAGTTGCAAAAAAACTAATAAAGTTGGTGATGCCAGCGAGGACCAGATTTGGGCATAATAAAAGATCTGAATTCAAGAGCTGCCTAACATTTAGCAGATCTTGAATTCAGCTGCGAGTTTCACTTACTCCTGTAAGGTCCATCTTCTTTCTTCATTCTTCTTTCTTTATCTCTTGTCCAATAGAGTTGAACGTTTTTAGCCAAACAAAATAAAACCTAACCAGGCAACAATGGTCTTAAACGAAGGTAATAAGGCAAGAATACCTCACAAGATGGTGCTAATGTCCCAGCGCACAACATGTGACGTAGCTTCACATTCTCTATAGCAATGATAAATATAGTTTACTTTTACAAACCTATAGCCCAGTTTAGATTTAGATATATACCCTAACCCTCGAGATAAATATTCTTTAAATTATGAAAAATTATTCATGGTTCTGGAGACATTACAAATTAGGTATAAATGATCAACAAACACCAGCGCTAACCAGAAATATTGCTATATAGTTGCATCCTTATATGTTTTTTATGTTATGCTGCACTTATATGCACTTTGATCACTCCTCGCCGCATATGCAATGATGGGTCAAGTTCAAGTTTAATATATTCATGAGGTGGAAGGGATACAATGAGGCTGAAATGCGGTGCAGTAAGAAAGTTGGCTGAGCGTAAATGAGATACAGCAGTCAGGTATTTATGATACTAAGTACCTCCAAGGGAATTAAGGATGTCGCTTACATGGATTTGTCTCATCAACAAGAATAACCCCACAGATAAGTGAAGGCATATGATTTGACATTTTGGTTTTGATGACTGCAGGTGTTAAAACGTACATTACTCAAACAAACCCCATGTGCAAGTGTGAGAACATGCCAATATTTCCAAGCCACCCATTTAAAGGGGAAGTTCGTTTTTTTTTTTTTAAACCTGGACCTTATTTCTGGTATAAAATACGTTCAGTTACTCACCGATAACAGTTTGATGAAAGTCGGCGTTCTTCTGATGATATTTAGATTACTCGAGATCCGTGTGTATCCATATAACGGGAGAGAACGGGGCACTGACAATACAGCCTCTAAATAAGGCATTATCTGTCTTTATTTCACCAATACTTTAAGACGAATAAATGAATGAATGCGTTCTATTGCACTGTTAGCTCAGAGCTGACATGTTGTTGTTGTTGTGGTTGTTATTGTTGTTATTTAATCTATAATATAGGCTTCACCATAACTGGAATTCTAACTCACTCTGATCGCTATCAAGTACAGAAGAATTGTTGCGAAAGCTCAAGAGGATTCAAAACTGTAAAACCTGAAATGAATTAAATTATGAATAATGAATGTGACAATCTCAGAGACAACTCTTCAAGTTGATTTAACAATACAATCAAATTCTATACGTTCACATATATTACAAGATCAAATGCCAGCAGATCATGCCTTGAATATGAATGCCTTGCACAGAGTCATGAATAACTGCACTGGCACTGTCCCCATTCTGCACATCCCATTTATTCGAAACCTATTACACGAGTCCTTCAACTACAATATTTGTTTTAATAACCGCTGTGATTCTACATGTGTCATAGGTCCTATACTTGAAACAGATGAGCAATTAAAAAGGGTAAGGCCTACCTTTCGAATGCCTTCCTTTGACTCCTCCATGTTATTATCTCCTCCTCCGGTGCGATTAATCATCCGCCACATCTGGGAATACATGGGATCTCTCTCAAAGGGGTTCATAGCCTTGGAGCGCACCTGATCATATACAGCAGAGTCCAAGACTGTCCCATATGGCAACTCTGTCTGCTTGGACAAGTCCTGCAGAGACCTATAAGGACAGAAGTGGTCAAAATTGTTAGAGATTTCATTATCTCAGGCATTTATTAACTAAAAGCACCATATGCTTGTTTCAGCTTAACATCGAGCAGATATGCGTGGTGTGACACACACATAATCTTTTAGCTGTTCTTTGGTGGCTGTAGTTAATGGCCAGCGGTATTCATGATAGATGCTGCAATCTCTAATTGAGAGATTGGGAGGAGATGACAGTTTCTAATGACAGCTTGTTTTTTTCCCCAAGTACAGGCAACATACTGTTTGTTATTACAGTCCATAGTAACATTGAATGGCAAATTAAAGACATAACTATCCCGAGTCCACCCTAACTGTAACTTTTCGTTTTCGTTTTTTAAATCAGAAAATGGAAAGAACTAGACTTAAATAAATAAACAAAAAAACAATATTTTAGTACACCAGGAGAGTTTGTATATAATGCAACAAATGCACTGCAGTGACCAGGCTGTGCAAGCTGAAGAAATGCATCAGTGGAAAAGTACAGGCCTAAAAAGAATTTCAGGATGAGCAAAATTCTTCTATGTACATAAACAATTAAGTCTTTGGTAACCCTTTTTGGTAAGAGGGTGGCTTTTGGTGGCTAACACCATCACCTCCCCACGAATGAATGACTTCTACGTGCTCTTCAGCAAAACAGGGGGAGTCATAATGTAACTGACATTGGGCAAAATGAGGAAAAAAATGAGAATTGGTCCCTACACGCGTGAGATAAAATGAGAGAGGAAAACTTTAGACAGTAGCACGCTTTTCACAGTACTTAAAAAGTTGGCCTGGTCAACAACTTTGTTATCGTTACCTATTACCAGGAGAAAATAACAAAGAACTAAAATTCAGAAAAACTACACTCTGCCTTGAACTTCCTTCTTTGGTTCTCTTTCGCTCCACTCTTCACCCATAAATTACCCACCCTGGGGGAATATACAAGCTATTGTTAATTATAATGCAACAGTGCATGGGCTGCCTTTCAAAGAGTTTGGCTGCTGAGAAATGTAATGGAGAACCATTACATGATCTAATTACTGTTTGTTTGTTTGTTAAATGTGTGCCTACATGCCACCCATGGATTTGAGATACTCTCATCTGGGAAACAAAGCATGCAAACAAAAACACTCAACATGTTCCCCTTAATGAAGAACAGTCAGTGTACAGTATTATATGTCATTAATTCAGTTGTAATAGAGTATACCCACAAAGCAGATTTGACAATGAGCAAAAATATGAACAGATATTGCTTGCATTATAACAAGGTTGTTTGTTTCCTTGGACAAAAATACATACACACAGACATACATATTGTACAGTATGAGATAACATATAGAGATGGACAGCCCTTGTTGTCCCTGTTCTCTTAAGCCCTCCTCAATTATCTCTGACCCATTCTAAAAAAAAAAGAAGTCCTTTGAAGATTTTAACGAACTCTGCCGTGAACATGAATCTTTTATTGCTGTCAATTAATCTTTGGCCTTAATAATCTCCCTTCCCCACTGCTTTCCCTTGAGAGTATACTGGCTTATTAGCGCACATTTTGACCAGGATTCCCCCTTTGTGAATTGGTTTCAAATGGTAGGGACTCTAGGCTTGTTCTTTAATGGTGCACTGCAGGGGAAACAGACAGAGGATGAGAGAAACACGTATAACGCCTGAATAAGATTAGATATCAGTTATGAGTTATGTGGGGACTCAAAAAAAAAAAAAACATGAATCGGGTTTATGTTGGCTTAACTAACTACTCAGATAGTTTGAATGTGTCATGGTTGCGTTAAGGGAGGACCCAGGTGCAGACACGGACGAGTACAAAGCTGGAGTACTGAAAAACTAAACTGAACATAAAACTAAGAAAATAACAAAACAGACTGAAATACTTGTGGACAGGACTGACGAGGAAAACCAGGGACCAGGGATAGTGAGACCATAAAGACGAGGAATATACAGACGTGGATTTCAGATTGGTAAGGTAAGACAAGGCAAGACAAGACAAGACTAAGGATCCGGTGAGGAGTGGTGGAACTAGAAGGACATATATACTAGGGAGGTGATTACTGGAGTAGGAACTGGTGGCTGATTGGTAACAGGTTGCAGGTGAGAGTGAAGAGAGCAGAGGGCAGGAGATGGACTTGAGAGAGAGAGAGAGATGGCAAAACACAGGGGGCGAGGGAGAGCACACTAACCTGAAAATGAATCTAACACAAATAATACACAAGGAGTAATAAAACATAACTGAATACTGATAAACAGAACTAAGGTGAAACAAAGGCTGATCTAATACAGAAAACATAAAGAGCACTGAATAAAAATAACACCAATAACCAAGTCCAAAAACATAACCAAAAAACCCAGATCATGACAGAATGTGATTAATAATAAAACAAAGAGATCCAAAGAGTTTGTAAACGATTAAGATAAGTGTCCAGCATGTCACGTATAGGCTCTGGTTTAATTTCCCTTTTTTTGGATATTTCTTAAGCGAAAATTCTATCAATGTACTGACATTTGACAAGGAGAGTAAAACAGATTAATGTTTTTGGTCAGTGATGGTGAAGAGAGAAAGAGATTGAAAAAGTACAACCCCTTAAAATTACCCTTTAAAAATTCTACAAAGAAGAATGCTGCATATGTTGCCCATCATAATGGACAACACTTCCCAGTCTCGAGACAACAATGTGATCAAACAACTGAGTGTGTTCAGTCAGAGGCTTCCTCAGCTCCACATCAAAAACTCTACACAGTGACCCGTTTTATGTTATCAATTTTTTTATGCTGTAAAAAATTGTACCTGCGTGGGATAGATTCAGTATTATTCTATTCAATAAACTGGAATGATTTACATTGATAAGGGAGGAAGCCATCTTAGAAATAAAAATAAAAATTAAAAGATTGTCCACAATGAAAAACAAGGTAAAAAGAAAAGGGAGCCCGAAAGGTGTCAACAATAAGTAATTTTATCTAAACACATACATTTCTGGATTTCAATAAAACAGTAACTGATTGTTTCATGATTATTTATTACTTTGTGTGTGGAGTACTATGGAACTATGTGTATGCAGGAATTATACATTTAATTGTCTTTTTGTGAGTGTTTTATGTGAATTTAATTTCTGTGTATATGCGCGTGTGCACACGCTTCCTCTGTGTATGCTAGCTCATTTTGCAAGCAATTATATTCCCCCGAGCAGCTCAATGAGCAAGCAAATGAAGTGAACAGCAGCTGAATGTATTTTGTGACAAATAGTCAGTGTGGATGTGTGTGTGTGTGTGTGTGGGTGGGTGTGGGTGTCTGTGCGTGGGTGTGTGTGTGTGTGTGTGTGTGTGTGTGTGTGCGTGTGGGTGGGTGTGTGTGTCTGTGCGTGGGTGTGTGTGTGTGTCTGTGAGTGGGTGTGTTCCTATGACTGAGTAAACGAGAGACGAAGAAAGTGAATAAGAAACGAGCAAGAGTCCCTTTTAATTACATGTTAATCAGTGTTTGCCTGTGAAAAATCCATTGGCAGCCACATATTTGTTTTTATTTGTTACAAAATAGAAAAATATCAGGCTGATTTTATAGGGAAATTAGGCTACGTGCCCACGACAACGCTCTGAAGCATAAACGCAGATGTCCGTTTTTTTCCTCCACAATTTATCTGCGTTCTCACGAGCGCTTGGGGGTGGATATCTGTCTATCCATGGGAACAGGGAAAACGTATAAAACTCGCAGTTTGCCGATGTAGTATGCACGCCCTGGACGTAGGTGGCAGTAGCAACAATACCTTTGGTATTGTTATATGAGTTATATTGTTATATATTAATAAATATGAGAAATGCCTGTTTTGTGGCTACTTCCTCCGCGTCAGTTGGAAGAAAGTGGCGAAGCGCGGCGGCAACAACAGTACGCCTTCAAACTTTGTTTGGACAGATGATGAGGTCCAGTTGCTCCTGAACACGACACTGAACTACAAAGCCAGGAAGGCAGTGGATAATATGGATTGGGAGAGTGTCCAAAATAAATATAGTGAGATATGGGAGTCGTTCATGGAGAACTACCCACTTAACGTGTGCAAAAAACGCACTTCTGCGTTTTGAACTGTTCCTACGGCGACGAGAGGTTGGATCGTTTTCAAGATCTCCACTCTGGAGGGCGTTTGCGTTTTCTTCGTTTTGAACTCCTAAAAACGCCGTCGCCGTGTGCAAGATAGGCACATCTGTCGAAATGTTCTGCGTTTATCTGTCGTTATCGTTGTCGTGGGCACGTAGCCTTAGTCTGTAAAGTAAGTCGAGCCAACTACTGTACTATTGGTAATATACTATAATAACAACATAACTGTGAACAAAAAGGAATCTGCAGTGTATGTGGACTGAAACAGCTGAACATGCTCTTAAAGTTAGCTACTGTAGTGTAGTTTCCAAGCTGCAACTTAACATTCCTCCATCAAGGCAGATCTGAGACAGACTATTCAGTTTGTTTGTCAGTCTGTCAGCAAGATTACACACAAAGACTACCAGGCTGAATTTCTTCAAACGTATTGAAGAGGAAGAACATGGGTAGAGGAAGAAACCATTTAAACTTTGGTGCTGATTCACATCACTTTCTTTAACATTGTGAACAAGAGCATTAACCTTGGAAGAAGAATATAGCCTGAAAATATCCTGTTCCTCTGTTTGCATCCTGTCCTTTGAGAGAATCTATTTTTTTCAATTTTGTATGTCAACACTGGGTAACATTGGGTAAACTCTTAGAATGAGGTACCATCTAAACCCCATACAATGAAATTACAATTAATTTAATGATTATTTCTTTTGTTGATGATCATTGCTAGACAATATTATCACACGTTGTTCCAGATTTACAAGAAATTGTACAGTTCTTTTAATCACTGGAAATATTAAGCTTTGCAACGGGTTTAAAGGATAAGACCGGTTTTTTGACATTGGGCCCTTGATTTCACATTATAACATGATGTTCTACTCACCCCTGCTTGTTGTTGGTCATTTGGAGCTGTTCCGAAGATATTCGAGAGGCGTCTGGCTGCTCTCTTGAGATATTCGGCCATGAAACGGTTTCCTATGGGCAAGTTTATACAGGCATAAACTATGCTGTTTATAATTTATTAATTACTCTACACTAGCACTGATAACGTGGAGGTGCGTCGCTTACTTAAAAAAATCCGGGTTACTGTAATTTTGAATTTTTGTCGTAAAGTGGGTGTTACTGACGTCATCGTCGTGCTACTGCCACAGACAGCCCACAGACCTGCTGCCTATTTATTCATTCGGCTAAAATTCAAAATTAGTAACCCGGATTTTTTTAAGTAAGCGACGCACCTCCACGTTATCAGTGCTAGTGTACAGTAATTAATAAATTATAAACAGCATAGTTTGTGCCTGTATAAACTTGCCCATAGGAAACCGTTTCATGGCCGAATATCTCAAGAGAGCAGCCAGACGCCTCGGGAATATCTTCGGAACAGCTCCAAATGACCAACAACAAGCAGGGGTGAGTAGAACATCATGTTATAATGTGAAATCAAGGGCCCAATGTCAAAAAACCGGTCTTATCCTTTAAGGACAATTATCTTTATCACAACGGATGATGACTTCACAGCAGTGGCGTGCACAGGGTGGGCAGGGGGTAACTTGCCCCCTCTTGTGGCCCAATTGTTGAAAAACGCATGCTAAAGTGCCCTCTCAGGAGCCAAAACGTGTGTTAAAGTGCCCTCTCGGGAGCCAAAAAGCGTGCTAACGTGCCCTCTTCGGAGCCAAAACGCATGCTAAAGTGGGCCCTTGGGAGCTAAAACGTGTGCTAAACTGCCCTCTCGGGAGCCAAAAAGCGTGTTAAAGTGCCCTCTTTGGAGCCAAAACACATGCTAAAGGGGGCCCTTGGGAGCCAAAACGTGTGCTAAACTGCCCTCAAGTGTCCTCAAGTGTCCTCTCGGGAGCCAAAACGCGTGCCAAAGTGCCCTCAAGTGTCCTCAAGTGTCCTCTTGGGAGCCAAAACGCGTGCTAAAGTTCCCTCAGGTGCCCTCTTTGGGAGCCAAAACGCATGCTAAAGTTCCCTCAGGTGCACTCTTTGGGAGCCAAAACGCATACTAAAGTTCCCTCAGGTGCCCTCTTTGGGAGCCAAAACGCATACTAAAGTTCCCTCTTTGGGAGCCAAAACGCATGCTAAAGTTCCCTCAGGTGCACTCTTTGGGAGCCAAAACGCATACTAAAGTTCCCTCAGGTGCCCTCTTTTGGAGCCAAAACGCATGCTGAAGTACCCTCAGGTGCCCTCTTTGGGAGCCAAAACGCATACTAAAGTTCCCTCAGGTGCCCTCTTTTGGAGCCAAAACGCATGCTGAAGTTCCCTCAGGTGCCCTCTTTGGGAGCCAAAACGCGTGCTAAAGTACCCTCAGGTGCCCTCTTTGGGAGCCAAAACGAATGCTAAAGTTCCCTCTTGGGAGCCAAAACGTGTGCTCAAGTGCCCTTTTGGGAGTTAAAACTCGCTAAAATGTCCTATTGGGAGGCAAAAATGCGTGCTAAAGTGCCCTCCTGGTTGGCAAAATATACTAAATTGCCCTCTTGGGTGGAAAAAACACTCCAATGCCCTTCTAAGTTCTATTATTCGGTAGAGATGCCAATTGGATGTTTTTATCACATTTTATCACAGAGCCCTCTTGGGTGAAGAAAATACATTAAACTCCAGAAGGCTTTTAGGACCAAGAAATACTATGACACAATACGGTTGCAATGACTTTTGTGTTGGGCCCTTTGTTGGTCTATATTGAGCCAGAACTATATCTCACAGAACCAGTTTGGATTATCTGGTGCTAATATGGTGTTAAAATGCACTAGAATACAGGAAATGGCATCTACTTAATTGTACAGTGGTGAGGATGAGCCGCTGCCATTTGACCAGAGTGAACACATCATTTGACCTTAGAGTGGTCACCTGCAAAGCTAAAGCTAAGACAAACATTCATAAAAATGCCCGACTCGACTTCATTGAAAATCTAGATCAACAATTGACATTTCCTGGAAGACTTTTTAGCCTTCAACAATCCTCCCGGTTTTCCCAATTCTTCCACTCATTCTCTTAACAGGGGCCATCTGTTCCTTCACTTTTTCACTCTGTCTGGTCATCACGATCAAAATATTTACAGCCTCACGCTTTTCTCTTCCCGTCTGTCTTTTTCTTAAACTTCAGACCTTAATCTCGTTCTTCCATTTTTCTGCTTTGTCTCTTCATATCCGTATTCAAATGCTTATTCCTCTTCGTCTCTCTCATTGTGCATTGCTCTTTTGCACCTTCTCTTTGCTCCTCTCCGCTGTCATCCTTGACTGTTTTCCTAAAGGATTCACTGTGAAATTGAGGGAAAACATCCAAGCGTGAAATAGTCCAGAGAGGGTTCTTGACGCTTACTTGTTATTTCATTTTCAGGAGGAAACAAGGGCATTAATACTTAAAAAGCCTGCCTGTCCTGTTGGGAGACACTAAAAAGAGCAATACCTCCATCCTTCCCCGGCCTTCCCTTCCTTTATCACCAGTTTATTTCCTTCCTTGCTTTTTTCTATACCACCTCAGTCACTCTCTAAGTCCCACAAATGTAATATGAAAATAGACTATCAACAGAAAAAAAGTGCATTCTAATCACAACATCTAATCATAGATTACACACTCTTCACACAGTCCACTAGGTTTTGTTATGCTTTCAGATTACTTTCGGTATATTTCTGGAATGATCCGTCTCACCACTTAGTCCAAACCCATTTGAAGAGGCTGATGTTCATGTAGTTGATGCTATTAAGGACGTAACTATGGCACTGATAACTGCAAGCGAGCAAACACATTAAGGATAATCCACTGGACTGCACGACAAAACATCTCCTTACTATTCTCCCTTTCTCACTTTACCTGCAGAGATGCAGCTCACGTCGCCATACATGATGACACTTAAGACTTAAAGGCGGCAGAAAAGCAGAATGAATGAGAAAGTGACAGAAACAAATTGAGAGACATCAAGTGATGAGTTTTGGAGAAATAAATGTTGTTTATTCCAAAGCCAAGCACAATTAACTGTGGCACTGCCGGGCATAACGGATGCTTCAGCATGCTGATTAGTCCAATGAGAGATGAGCATTTCCTAGTGCCACCAGGAAGTAAGCAGGCAAACATATTATCGCAAGAATAGATAAACAGAGGGAACAGAGCTTGGGGAAATAATGTGTGTGTTAAAGCACAGCTAAGAGAGTACAAAGCTTTGCCAGCTGCCTTGATACCTAAAAGGAGCATAAAAAAACACTCTTTCCCCTATGTTTTGCCTAAATCCCTCTTTTCCTGTTCCTTGCAGCTTATTATCTTCAGTATCGTCATCCGTGTAACACACAACACAGACGCTTGCACTCACAGATGCAAACACACAATCTTGAGACATACAGGAAATTACTATCTTACGATGAGGTGACGAAGGGATTGAGACAGAGTAAAGGGGGAGTTGAGAAGCGATTGTATGTTCGTGTGTGTGCGCACATGCAGGCACATGTGTGTCGCCTCTCATGCATTACACCTGTCTGGTGGAATGGATTTCCACTCTGAGACACAATCAAGCACACAGAGGGACTCTGCAGTGTGTCTCTTTGTGTTCAAAACAATTGGTCATGTACACACAACTACCCACAATCTCTGATGTGAACAGGTGTGGAGTAGGGCAGGTGTGGGTGCCTGTGTGTGCGTGCACACGCATGCACACATAATTGCATTATGATGTCTTATCTATCTATGGTGTCTAGATGTAGAGATTATCTTTGTACTATGGAGAATACTAGATCTTGTTCATCCGACTGTTAATACCTCAATAGACAGAGGACGACACATTTTCTTTTTTCAGAAATCAAAGAAATGAATGTGTTTGATACTTACTGGATGGAGTTCTCTATGCGTGAGATAGTGAGGAAAGCAGCGAGATTGGCAGTGTATGAAGATATGACAATCAGAGCAAACATCCACCAAACACCCATCATCATCCTTGTTGCCAGGGTGGTGTAGGGAACTTCTCCACCTAGAAAGAAAGGAAGAAAGAAAGAGATACACAGTTCTGAAAAAGTTGGCCATAGCAGAAAAATGTACAACATTATCAAGTAATAGCACATATTTGCTTCAGAGGGTTAAGCTGTTGAGATAGCAGATAGTATCCGGCAGGGGCGAGGCTAGGGTATTTTTAGTGGTGCCAAGGCACCACCGTGAGATAGCTCGGCACCCCCTGGCTCAGCACATTTTTAAAATACTATACTATGCAAAAACACATTTTTTTTGCTCAAGAATGCATTATTTTAGTGACCATTTTATTTATTTTCTAGCATTTGTTTTTGTTTTAACTCTTTACTCCCAAAATAAATGTTTAGTTATCTTGTTATCTTGTTATCTGTCAAGCCACAGTCTTTTGAAATGAAGAGGTCAAAATTTAATGTTGTAGGGGAAAACACTACTCAAAGCAAAATAAATGTACTAGTTCGCCTCAATTAGTGAGAAATAATGTGCCTCTGTGAGCACTGGGGGCTGGGCACCCCTAAAGACCAGATCCTAAAATCGCCCCTGGTATCAGGAAAGATTGTGTGTGGATTAACAATTTTTGATCTTCACATGGTAGAATAAAGTCCAAGGAATAAAATGAAAAAATAAAAGAAAGAACACATCCTTTAGTTAGCCAATATAGCATGTCATTGGAACTCTTCGGAAATATAAACACACCTAAAATAACAGCACAAAAAACTGTTTGCACACAGCTTTAAAAAATGCGCTCTGCTCCCGGGAATAAATAATCTTGTACAAGTGTAATACATTTAAACAAAATGCTTAGTTGTCTGAAACATTTTACATTCAAAAGTGGCTTTTCTGTCGAGTAATATAAAATCTCTTTATCTCCAAAAACGGCTTTTTAAAAGATCTATTGCACTATATCAAATAGAAATAATAACGTTAGTAACGGCTTTAGCTTAATGTGCATGGAAGAAAAGATTGTTATTACTACTCTGGGCCCAGGAAAAAAATAATTAATTTATTTGTGTACCAACAAGAAAAGGAACAGAACGCATTTTATTTTTAAGCCTTTCTGTCTTTATAGATTACGGGCTACCCTTTCTGTTGGGACAAATACGCCTTTATTCACATCTTGGTATGGATTTCAAAATATGTAAACACCACCACACACAGTGATGATCGACTTGCAGCCTGTGAGGTTTTCCTCACTGTCTTTAATGAGAAGAAGAAAAAAAAAAATGAACCTCATTCATCCTTGAGGCAGGGAATCACCGTTAACGTCAACTCAGACCAAGCAACACTCCTCGCTTCCACCTCCTCTTACCCAGAGTCAATAACATATGTGACACCCACATAATTTCATGTTCCCATTATCTTACCCTTTTCCTTTCTCCAACATATTCGCACCTTTTCCATCTTTATCTTTTGCATGGTTTATTGCATTGGATTTAATTTGAATGTATTATCTTCTTGCCTCTCTATGGAATTTTTCTATAGCTTTCTCATGCAATATGTTTGCTGTTGACAGAAGGTTTTACCAGTAGCCCGAAGGAGTTATAATGTGCCATATTGTATGCTGTTCACAAAATCATTGGTGCCTGAATGATGTGGCACCTTGAGCTCTTTTGTTAATTTCTGAAATTTGCCAAACTTTTATGTTCCTTTGAATTCCCCTACAGAGAATGAGGAAAAACACTGGCTGGTCACCTATTGCTCTGTACCAGGTTGTCGGAACATGCTAGCGATAAAATATGATAATCATGAAACTCATTTTTCTATCAAACGTTCTAACAGTCATGAAAAATAATTATAAAAAAAATACAGCTTTGCCAGTGGGGAGAAGAGTTGAATATCTTCTTTGGATACATGCAACAAGCAAACATCAATGCTTTCCTCTCATAATGTGCTCTGCCCTCCATGGATGTTGGCAGAGCACAACATCCATGGAGGGCAGAGTAAGTTGCATGAGAAAAAACTATTGTGTAGATTCAGAGCAATTTTCAAGTTGATTAATTGCATGTTAAAATTTGAAGACGATCAGCAAGTTTCTTTGATTAGTTTTATATTATAAAACAATATCCCTTGAAAAATGTTGGATCAAATCACAAAAAAACACTTTCATAGTTTGAAGATTTTAAGTATTCTTCGGAAATGCAGAAAATAATAGATAATAGTGAACATAGAATTAATATTGCTATTTTATTAATAAAGTGTATTGTTTATTCAAGTCTATTTTGACACTATTCTATTAGGACTAGTCTATTCTGGAGCTAAATCAAACCGACTGGTTGAGAAAGCTCAGAGAAGTCAAACACAGACTTTAGAGGTGCCAGATTCTCAAAAGCTTCTCTGGACTTTTTTACTAAAACTAACTGATGTGTCTGTCTCTAGCTCATAAGGAAATGATAATGTGAGGAAATTAATTTATCATTAATCCTTTTTTTTGCTGTATGATATAATAAAACAATGTGATTAAACTTTAGAGGTCGTACTTTATAGTGGTGTACAACTTGAGGTCTACGATAATTTGATAACAGGAACAGGCTTTCAAATGAAAAAAAAAAAACAACAGAAAACCATCATGTTTTCAGCTATGCTTCAAAACACAAGTGATATATTATCATGTCCCAACATATATGTCACACATCCTTTTAAGCCACTGCAAAGTGAGTACTTTCAGTGTATAGCCCTCATACTAAAAAATGTATATGACTGCACATAGGGCATTCTTCATGCTGTGTACTATCAAATCCATCTTTAATGCAGGACAGAACACTCAGATGCTACCATTCAGAAAGAGTACAGCAGTCAGCAATCCCCAAGTCAGTGAATCATTACCTCCTCCAAGAGGTTATACTGTTGGCTCAGTCTGACTGTTCACAGGATTAGTAAAAAAAAAAGAATATTGGCAAATTTGCACTAAAGTTTTATAAGATGTGACATGGCCCAGTTTGAACATAATAAACATTTAATGACGATTCAGAACCAGATTAGATCCCTAATTTTCAAGATTTTATAGAATTCAGTAGTATGCTAGATGTCCATAATTAACAATCCCTCTAAATAAATAATGTGAAGCCAACACAATGTTGCAATCTACAGCAGAAAAATGCTGTCAGTGTGGAGATGAAGCTGACTGCCTCGCAAGTAGTAATGATTCCAAAGAAATGAGGAAGAAAAGGTTTCAAAAACAACTGTGGTTGATGTTGTTTTTTTTTGTTTGTTTTGTTTTTCTTAGAAGATGTCTTCTTAGTCTTAGGGGCTCCCTTTAAAGAATAGCCGCGACTCGCAAAATAATCCTTTATGCTACTCCTCTCTGTAGGGTTTAGTGAGGCATTCTTCAAGATACAATTCCAATCTACTTTTAGTGGAAATCATGAAAAAAAAAAAGTTAAGAGCGAGTACGAGCCTCTGCATTTGTGTATGTTTACGGATTCTAGAGGAGTCTTAGCTAACACAAAGCTTGGCAGCATCAAAAGCGCCCTGCTGAGTCTCCTCAATATAGCTCGCCATTCTTGCCGCTGTGTTCCATGTTCTCCTACTTCTGCTTTGCTCTCCAGTGGCTGTGGGTAAATAGTGTTTCTCTATTTCTTCTTTACGATAGGCAGTCAAATCTGCAACTCTTCTCACATATCCTACCAAAGATGTTGAAGGATGTTGAGCTCTGAGGTCTGCTGATATGCTGCCAAATATATATTACATGTTTCATTTTTTAACTTTCAGCTACTTTTAGATCACCAGTCACAAGACGCTAATTACTAGGTTACCTCCTGTCCGATGTGATTGAAAGACCAAGTGAACTGCCAGACATCTACATACTGTAATTGATTGGTTAACTAGATAGCTGGCAGCTTGTTCCCTTGGCTGTATGACTGACAGACTGATTGACACTGCAGGGCAAAAGATTTGCTCCCTCATTTAGAAACTCCCGGCTCTGCCATTTCTGATGCATTTCTCATTCTCTTCCAATTCCATCATTCTTGATCTAATTTTGTGATTTCCTAAACAGACTGATAGCTAATTAGCTAGTATTTTTGTCTTTGTTGCAATTTCTTTTTTCCCCCTTTAATTTTGACATTTTATTCCCCCCAGGAGAGGATGTTGCGTAAGTGAGCATGGCTTCATCCTTAATTTTAGTAATACTATAAAACTGATAGTGTTACATAAAACATGAGGGCTGTTCCCAGTAATAGAAGCTGCTGTCTCCTACTCTTGGTAGCTAAGCAGTTTGTAATTAGGATTTTTCCTCTCTCTTCTGAACAACCTTCTCTGATTGTATTAAAGGATTCTCTCACACTCTTTTCAGAAGCATGTCTCTGGTTTTATTCTAATTTCCTGTCTCCCTGTCTTTCGTCTCATTGCCAGTTGAACCAACATCACAGACACGCTTGTCACTGAATTAACTTGCTTCAGTCAAATTAACTTGCCGTCAAAAATTACAGGAGTCATAGTGAGGCAGTTCAAATGATGAAAGAAACTGAATGTGTCAAGATTGCAACTAATAACACATAGTTAAAAATTTGCTTGGTATTCAAGCAGCATAAAGTATGGAAAATAAAAATATATATATCTATTAAAAAACCTGACCTGAACCCATATGAGAAAATTTGTTTTTATAAAAGCTTTATTTATATAGTTCATGTTATTGAGACACGTAGTCATAGTCAAGAGACCTAAAGCATTAAACCACATACACACATTGGCTCATTATGGGCTTGGGTCAAACATAAAGCAAGAACATTGATAGCTCATGTATATGAGAACGGTAGAAATTACCAACATTCCTCAGTCCTGAATGAAACTAATCACAGCTGAAGGTGATTAAACTGAAAACCCCTTGATCTTGTGTATGATGCAGTCAATCTGATGGATGATTAAGAGGCCAAAACATTCAAAAGCTGCAAAAAATAAAACACTCTTTTCAGTTATAAGAGAGTGTTTTTCTGGGGTTTATTGAACTATTCCAATGAGTCATAGTGAGTCACGTATTTCAAAGGATGATATGTCTGAGTATTTCTCTTCTTCTAAAATGATGTTTCATACTTACTGGGCAAGTAGAAGACAATGTTCTAAAATGTATATTTAACTGTATTGCAAAGAACTCAAATTCTTACTATACTACTATATTCAGCTTGTACACGAGTCAATGTCTTAAAATTAGTTGGAAGACAAAGCACCAAAGTCGGTTAAAAAATATTTGTTTTTACCATATTAACATGTATATAAAGTATTTTTTATGTATTACAAGGCATATCATAAGAAAAAAATCAGCCATCAATGTTATGACTGAGGATTTTTGCTTTTAATCCCCAGAACACCGACAACAACCCCTGAAAATGAAGGTCACACAGGCAGTATGTTAACTACTAAGAGAAGTTAGCACAAGCTAGGTAAAGAAGACAGTCGTAAGCCAAGGCTCTTGGTCTGCCATAGGGCCCTGGAGCAGGACGAGAAGAAAGCTGACTTAAGTTTGCTTGTCCACAAGCTCGGCTGGGAACTAGCTGAGAGGTCACTTCACCATGAGCTTAGGAGCTAGCTGAGCTGATAAAACAGGCAAGGATCAGTAGTGCCACTGGAGATAGCCAAGCCAGTTCTCCCAAGAGCTCGAACGACGACGACACAGAAAGAATTCTGCACAATCAAGCAATCCTGGTAAACCTGCATAGTAACAATCTGCAGCACAGGAGTGGAGGGAGAAGTTCACCTGCTAAACACAGAGGTTGCATTTCTCTGTAAGCAGAACTTCCACTTTTTAGTGTAAATTACACAAAGGTGGCCAAGAAGTTGGAGACAAAATGTTGAGTACTTGTTTTATCATTGTGCATGGTCCATTGACAATGTCCTCTTTACTGCTGAATACTGTCACTGTGAGCATTTCCAATCACTTTATTGTGCTGAACTGCTGTGAGCCGTGCTTGAGATATCATCATGCAGTAACTTTAAGATGTCTAAACATATCCCACAAAACAGCTTGAGTAGTAGCATATTTGAACGATCTTTCCCCTCACAACTCTACAAGTTCAGACACTGAGGAGACTCTACACTTTTTTTTTCACATCCAGGAAATCTACCACTATCAAATGCAGCATGCATTTTTCAAAATCTACATTCCTGCTGCCAGCCTTTCTGAGGTCTCATCAGAGTTACAGCATCTCACTATAGATATGGGTGAAAGAGAACTAGGACATTTTATTAAAGATTTTTAAACAAGTTACGGAGAACTGGAAAATACTCAGCTGATATCAGCTCCCAATGGGAATTATTGCAATTATCCCACAAAATGACGTAAGTCATCTCTTAATCATTCTTTAGACCATTTCTTTCATGACATTGAGAAGTGTCCAGCTGAACAATTTTTTTGACTGGATGGTGCAGCAGCAAGCTCACAAACTCAAGAGTGCAATAAAAATCTTGCAAGTTAGTGGATATCGCAAAGTGCTTTTCCGGTCTTCACTTTCCTTCAGTTGCCACACTTTTCTAACTTTGAACTCGTAACACTGTACAAAGGATGAACATGCCATAGTGACACACAAAGAGTGTTTCAAGGCTAGCAAAACACAAATCAGTATTGGTTTTGTAACACTGCATGCACTTGTCAGGGTGCTTATTATAAAAGAGAAATATTTATCTTTAAGTATTATGGTCTGTCCCCTGAGTTGTAGTGACTGATTTCACACAATAAACCTTGTTCATTATCCATCCTATGAATCAATAGAGGCAACCTTTCATGCTTCAGAAGTCTATGCAGATGATTTCTTAAAGCTTCAACCCTTGAAAAAAAAAAAAAAAAAAAAAAATGTCCCGAGAGTCTCTGAAACTCTAATTCAAAGAGAGGAGGCTCTTAAAAACAACAATGTCTCATTAAAGAAAGAACTTGATCATTATGAAAACCAGGCAATGTCCCAAAATGGCACAGACTACAAAAATGATTAACTCACACATAATGACTCTGTGTTGTGTGACTTAGCTTAGGTTGACTGGAAAAAACAGAGAGAAAACAAAAATATGAGGACCATCTTTTTTTTTTTCCACAAGAAAGCTGTTTTACATTATT
This sequence comes from Odontesthes bonariensis, assembly GCF_027942865.1. NCBI lineage: Eukaryota > Metazoa > Chordata > Actinopteri > Atheriniformes > Atherinopsidae > Odontesthes > Odontesthes bonariensis. Next base: position 19,416,466 of record NC_134511.1, read on the forward strand.
GTAAATCAGTTATTATTTAAATCTGTGTCAAAACAGATATACCTAGACAAGCCCCAATATATGCAATTGCAAATTGCAAAATCAATGGTTTACAGCCTCTTCAGGCAACAGAATATGCTTTATTATGACAATGTATTTTGTATGGCCCTGCATATATGACACCATTAGTGATAACTGCATTTCTGGACTTAAGTTCCATCAAAAACATATAGAAATATACAATACCTGTATCTATTGCCACATGAATTACGGATTGTAAATCATAAATGATAACGAATAATAAGAGCAAAAATAAGAGTAAAAATCTGTGGTTATATTTTATTTACTACGGTTTTCCTCCTGAATTCTACAAATTCAGAGGCTTTAGATGACAAACAAATTCAAAGGGCAAGACCAAATGAACACATGTCTGCAGACTGTGATTCATTAGTTTGAGTGAAGGTCAGAAATGGATAACAAATTAAAAAGTTTGGAAGTGTTTTGGATGTCTGCCTGTCTGGTGCCCTAAATTATTCCATAAACCAACTCTTCTGCATCTAACATTGTCACGGTTTCTCTGCCTGCCTCCTTCCTTCACATCTCTCACTACCTTCCTCCCCTGCTCCTTCCCTCTTTTTCAAACCCTTGTTGACATTCTGCAGTCAAGGCAGTTCCAAATTAGTGTAGCTTTGAAGCCAGTCGAGCAGTGGGCACCTCCAGGAGGGTTTCATATATGCGTGACTTTCTTGTAAAGCTTCAAATCTCACCACTGAGCAAGCACCTCGTCTGCCTCAGATTATATCCGATGTCGTCTGATGACTTACAGGAATCTTTTTTTTTTTACCATCAATTTCTCCCCCAGCTCCTCAATCACTCTTGACTGCCGGTGTCCCAGTGATTATAAACAACTTGGGAGAGAAATATTACAGAGCTGCAGCCAGGGTGAAGAGGGAAAACGTGAGAGGATAGAAAAAGGGAGGGGGATGAGGACAAAGGTCATGCATCCCTCCTCCAAAAGCTCTCCATCCCTCTGCTTTTCAATCTTTTCATAGTACATGTGCCACATATAATACCACTGGCTATCAGCCAAAGCTGAGAGGGATTTTCCATGTGGTTAGCAATTTTTTCAAGCCATCAAGCGCCACCATTAAAAGGATTCGACAGGCCAATGATGTTAAGGATTTGGGCTGAGAGGCATGAAGTTTCTGATTCAGAGATGTGCCCAATGGTATCTTCTGCGCCAGCATGCACTCTCGTTTCCTTATGAGATAGAACTATGACAAACAACTATGGTTACTGCGTAGGATTGGATGAAAGGAGGAATTATCCAGATAACAAGCACAAACTCCAATCAGCAACATGGCCACCAAATTTATGTTAACATTTGACTCCACATTGCAACTGACAAAGTAAGCAGCACTTTTAAGGTCTTGTGTGCGCACATGCAATAAGAATGATTCACATTTCGTTTTGTTTAATTTTTTTCTTTCATTTCACAAGGGCGTTAAATATATTCCGAACATTTCACCTGACATGCTATGGTTTGAAGACGATTCTCGTGTGTGGTCGCTGAATATGTTACAACCAGACACACAACAGAGAGCACTTTAATTTCTTTGCTGCACATTGTCCTCATGGGTGACTGTGTGCTTCACATGTAGAAGCAATGAGAATGCAGCCTGTTTTTCTTCACCTTTTTACTGAGGACTGAATTTAATTGGAAAAGCCAAGTTTATAAATTAATGTTACTGGCAGTCTGCTTAAGGTCTCCCTCACCTTTGGTTTCTCTTGTTAGCTCTGAAGTTTTGCTCGTAATAATTCTATTTCTGTAAATGAACTGCAGTGGGAAGCTAGTGCACCATATGGTGCCCGTAGATGTACTCATGTTTCTCACCATCCAAATGTTTGGAGCCATGGCACAACCGGTTAGCTTAATTTACAAATATAAATCTCATTTTCAAGTGCCTGCTTTCACACATCAAGGAAGGTCTCCTATAACAATTAGTCTTACTTTTCAGAGACATAGTTGGTATTGGGTGGGGTTTGTGCTGTACAGCTTCAGGTTTGAGTTTCTTCTAAACTCATAATATAGCATCACCCTTCAAACGATTTTGTTCAACCTGGTTTAACCAATGCCAAAATGTAGTTAAAATTAACCATGGTTCTAATATGATACCGCTGAACTTTTTAATAGTAAATCAGGAGAGCAAACATCACAAACAAAATAATGGAAATAGTGAATCAAAGAATGAAAGTACAAAGAAAAGCCCCCAGAACTTGACGCAACTCTGTAAGAAAAGCAGGAAAGTGCCACATATCCGGATTTATGTGAGAACTGACATTAGTTTTTTTACTGCTTTTATGTGCACTGTAGCTTAATCTCCCCCATCAGAGTAGTTAGGACGTACTGTATTTCCTTTAGGTTAGGCGAGCATTACGCTAAGTACCAGATCATTTTGGTAGAAATGCAGCTTTTGTCACAACTTCCACCCTTTAATACCCGTCTTTTATGGTGTAATCATTTATGTAAAGCACTTTGAACTGTTTGTACATGAAATGTGCTATACAAATAAATTTGATTTGATTTGATTTGATAATCCAGATGAGCAGGGAAGTCGGAATTTCCAACAGTCAAGTCTACAATGTTGGATTTCTGACTTCAAGGAACAAACTCTCAAAATTCAACACGCCAGTCTGCACAAAGAAAAAGTGACAAATACTGCATTCATTTTACTGTATACTTGCAATTCTGACATCACAGCTGGTGTTTTGTTGTATTTCTGGTCACGTCCAGCTGTGATATGGCATGATGCTCCGGGGCAACAGTAAACCATAGCAAGTTACTGGATAAACACATCTTAACTAATAGTTGGCCATGCATCAAGATTATGAAGTTGGACACAGTTACAGCACAGGGGAGTTTCTCAGTTTCATACTTGTAAATATCAGCCAGCAGGACTGGCATGCATATTGTCCTTGGTATTGTCAGAAAGCTTGAAATTGTATATCAACTGGTCCACATGTTTTAATCTACATTTTATGCACGTGAATTAAAGAAAATTACATGGACATAAATTACATGGGCATAGCAGCCCTGTAGAACTCTTCCAGGCCTTTTTAATCCACAATTTTAGTTCATTTTATTTCACACTGACTCAACTCATCAGAATCTCAGCACAAACACCTACTTGCTCTGTGACTTTGTGTGTTCGCCCTTCAGAGTCACCAATTTGCTGCTTCATCACCTGTAAACATTCATTAAAACTGGCTGCTTTTTGGACAGTTTCTTGCTCCCTGAAATGTATGAGGTAGGAGCAGCCAGTGAAGTTCCAGGCTGCAACAGGCCATGTGTGGAGACTGGTGATAAACTAGAGCTATTTTCTGTGTCTGAGTGCATCTGTACCTGTATGTGCTTCAGTGTGGTAACTTTCTATTGCCCTCCCAGAATAGCTGGGCCTTGAATATATTTGTGTGTGTGTGTGTGTGTGTGTCCCCCAAATGCAGAAATTGCTTGACATTGGACTTATTAAAGAAACGCTGGTTTCTCCTCTTCTCTCCCCCTTTCCACAAGCTTCATCAGCACTTTTGCCTCTTTTTCACAGTTGAGAGGAACATAAAAATGACGGAGTCAGCAGAAATTTGTTTGAGCTTATTTACAGGCTATGTCTCTCTCCTCCACTCCTATAAATGGATCAATACAATCTATGTATAATATAAGGCCAACATCCACCAAGAAAAAGCCAAGGCTGCTCATGCATGCTTGTGTCCATGTGCATGTGTCCTTAAGGGCAAAACGGGGAGAAAAACTCAAACATAAGCACATAACCAATCTATAAAGATGATTGTTGTTAAAAAGTGGTGACAAATTAGTTTGTCTCAAACTATTTTTTACATCTCACCCTTTAAATCACAACTGGACTGAGACATTCATGTTTTTACAGATCCACTTTTCCCCATCCTACTGATGTTGAATTGCAAAGAAAGTCTTAAAAATCATGACAAAAAAACTATCCAAAGGGTAATGAGTGCTTGAAATCTCCAATAACTATTAACTTTCCAGGAGCAGTTAGTTTGGCTTCTTTTGTACACCCCCCCTTTCTCACATCAAACTTGCAGTTACACATATGAACATCCACAAACATGCATGTAAATTGTGCCCATGTTACATTCCAATACCGTGGGCTCATTATAGGTGATTGCATTCAGTATGTGTCTTGTTCAATCAAACCATTAAGACCGTGTCTGCCTCTCTGAGTGCAACTCCTGACAGATGACTCTCTCAGCACATTTCCCTCGACTGAGACAAGGTGCGTGAATGTGCGTGTGTGTGTGTGTGTTCCTGCGTGCGTGTTTTCTTGTGTACGCACATGCAAGTCTGTGAGTACGTGTACACCTCTAAGACTTTTCACTTGAAAGGGATGGTGTTTGAATCGCTCATATTCAATTTTAACACTGTCAGTCTCCATATTTCACACCTCTCAACCCAAAACACCTTCTTCTCCCAGTCACTCCTCCCCAACATCTTGTTTTATTCTTTCCTCACATTTTTCTCAAGGACAGTACGTCCACATTCACTGTGGCAGTTCACAGTTCTGCATTGATTGCCTCTAAAATCATTTGCATACAACCGAATTGCTGTACTCGCCTTGTTTGTCTGGTAGTTTAGGTTATTTATGTGTATTGTGTTTTACTGCAGGTGAGGGGACTATTTCAAAACATATGTATTTGCCGTGATCTAACCTCCGCCATGGAATATTTTCGGTCAGAATATTAATTCAAACATCGATTAAAGCAACATTGTGGAATTTTTGATCAAGTCCCACTTTGTCTGTACAGAGCTCTGAGGGTTCATTTAGTCAGAGATACAGAAAGTGGAAAACGTCTTAGAAACTTTGACTTGCAAACATTGGTTTGTGTCTGTTAGCACAATTTCATATTTACTCCTTTGCTATTTAAAACTACAATGAAAAATTTACCAACTTAAATGCATTGTGTCAGTTGGTAACAAGCAAATTAAGTAAATCCCAAAGGACAAAGACTATACTTCTATTTGGTTGAATCTACAAGAGCACAGTGCAAACACCAAACAAGAAAACTTATTTCAATGAATCTGAAATTTATCAGATTTATGTTAATTGTAGCTCAAAATCCTTTCACTCTGTAATTGGTAAGGGTTTGGAGAAGATTGTGGTTTGGTTTAAATGTAGCCTTTAACAAACATGCTCCTGACAAATTGTCTGTATGTAACAAGTTGGGTATGGGACAGGGGCATTTGAATACAGTAAAATTAAGATCATAAGTATATCTGATTTACTGAAACTTAAAGGACCAACATATCACTATAGCCACTATGTTGGAACATCAGTGAGTCACTGTCATTCATTCATGTTCGGCACTATATCTAGAACAATATCCTGAAAACAAGCGTCAAAAATGATTAAGTTTGTCACCATGTTTTTTGACACCATATCCCTCTATGTTAAGGGCCTTACTGTAACTAACTGTGTTTGGTTCCACTGTCGTTATTACACCATGTCGCTTTTTTAGAACCAAGACTCAGTTAAAAAGCATGAAAAGCATTTAATGCTCAGAGTGGCTGATAGTCTTCTTCATTTCTTTTCAAGCTTGAGTGCATACTGTATATGCATGTTGGCACTTTTGGCTAATCAAAGAAATGTCCAATCACTAGAATATAGAGATAAATGTAAAAAAAAACAAAAGAGAAAAAAAAGTAAAAAAAAAAAAAAGTCAAGGTCTCTGAATAGAATCGAAAAAAATAATAGAAAAGTGCTCTCTACATTGTTTTCCTCAACAAAAAAGCTGGGAAGTGCACATTTATATGCATTCACTGTGATGCAAATTGTCGCATACAGCACACGAAACCTGCAGTCACATCTAATAGATCATTTGTTCTCCTTCCATGAATAAGTGCTGTTCACAACATTTCTGCACTCTCACCTTTTAAAATTTGAAAGCTTTTTTTCCCCTCCTTTTTTCCTTTGCTGAAAATGTACTGTTATTACATGACATATTCATGCTCTGCACAAATAAAAAATGCAAACACCAAAGTAGCCATAAACATGTTGTTTAAAAACAGTACGTTTTAAAGAAGAGCCTTTTTAAGAGAACCTAAATAAAGGAAAAACACTCTTGCTAAATATGCATCTACTCGCACAGCATGTTGTTCGACCATTTTAGTAATCAAGCATCATTATATGTGTTCTGACCGGGCCACATTCAAAACCAGGGTGAAAAGCTTGCCACCTGAGATTTTCGATATAACTGAGAATAAATATAGCAGCAAGTTGAAACTGGAGTGTTTTTCTCAGCTTTGTAAAATGAGTGATTCATATCAAAGTGCTAAATGTGCAGTGATTGTAAAAAAAAACAACAAAAAACATAGCAGATGGAAGCTGCTGAAATGTTCACTTTTCTACATGTTTAAGGTTGGTGAAAACCTGGAATCCTAAATGATAGGGTTTGAGTGCAGTGTAGCTGTTATCGACTCAAAAGAAAACAACAACAACAAAAAAAACAATCCTTTTCTGCTGCTTGAGGGAAAACTCTGTAATTCATCATAGACATCATAGAAGTATTTCTCATAATAACATATTGTTTTGCATGTAGGGCCTTCAGTTTAAAAATGAAGGTAAACGCAATGAGAAATCAAGTTTGAACAGCAGCAGTCAGTCAGATTCATCTAAACAACTGATTAGAAGTCAAATTAGCCCGCTGCCGCTGTGTGTGCCTGTCTGTTAACGTGATTGCAGCTTTTCACACTTGCGGTGTATTGAAAGTGTTTCGAGGTTAGACCTAGTCAGAAATGCTGTCGAAAAATGTTACGGATAAGAGGATTAATTCAGACCTGACTTCAACCCGGTCAGCTGGCATCTGATTAAAGCAATAAATGTCTGAAAGGAGCTAAAGACAGCTTTCATACTTTACAACCTCAAACGACTAACTCAATCAGGAGACAGTTAATCCCTATTTGCATTTCAAGATGTCATTATGACCTGTTCGTCCCTGATCAAATGAAGTATACCAATATGACTGGGCTTCTTTTTGTCAACAACATTGTATTTCCCACCAGCTCTCATAGTGGTGTGGCCATAGAGAAAATATTTCATACCTCTGCCTCATAAGAGACTACAATGACTAACTGAGCACTTAACAGGTGTCTAAAAAAGTGCAGAGCTCCCAGCGATGTCACCATTATATCTCTTGTGACTGAGCCATCCACTGTTGTTTTTAGTATTTTTTAAGAGGGGTTCTGCAGATGGGGCTGCAAAATGGTGTGGGTGGTTACCACTGTCGCCTCACATCAATTAGTTTACTGGCCTGAATCCCAGCTGGGGGCTTTCTGTGGGAGAGTTTCAGATCTCCCTGTGCATGCAATGGGCTCTCTCTGAGTACTCCAGCTTCTTCCAACAGTTCAAAAACATACTGGTTAGGTTAACTGCTGATTCTCAAGTGACCCTAGGAGTGTTTGTCTCTTTGTTGGCCCTGGGGTGGACTGGTGTCCTGAAATGGATATTAAATGGGCAGATGGATGGTTTTGGACATTTGCAGGAGGTGGCTGTCATGAAGAGGCCAAATACAATATTTGATCACATTCGTCTTATAACTATCTAGATTAAATTAGGTATAATGAGTGAAATCTGGACTCAGTTTGTTGCCATTCACTTTGGTGATGCCTAAAATAAACCTTTTTTTTGTCTGTTGCCTTTTAAACAAATACTCTCTAAACTGCATTGATTGCAAGTTTGTAACTGTTAATAGGATTCCCGTTCCCCATTATTTTTTTGAAAAATTTCTTGTATATATTATAACCATTTTTTTTTTCACTTTTGAGCACAAGTTTCTTTCTATTAGATTCCCTTGAACACCTGCACATTAATTAAAATTCTGAGAATATATGACTAGAAGCACAGTATCTATCAAGAAGTAATTACATGTATTGTTTATTCCAGTTGCATTCTGCTCAAAGCTTGACCTTTACAACACTCACTTGGTGTGTTTATCTGAGGCAGTTAACAACAGAGTGTCCAAAATGAAATATACTTGTTCTACAATTACGCCACCCTCCTCATTACTGTCCCTGGTATCTGCGGCTTCTCTGTCTCCTCGGAGCAAGAATCTGGGAAGAAGAAGAGCAGCTGCTTCCAGTGGGCTTTGAAGCTGCCTTGACAGACGCATATTTAGTGGGAGGTGCACATCTTCAGTAAACATCGTGACAATCTTCGCTGTGAAACAAAGTCAAGGACGAGTTTTACATGTTTTTTCTTAAGACATTTGTTCAGGCTGCAAATATATGCAGTGCGTCTCCATGTCAATCTGTTCCCGTCTGTCTTTAGATTATCCACCTGAATGGAGCATTCAGAGGAACATCAGGAGACATTTTGTCCCTGCAGCCTAATTGGTGTGATTAACATTTAAGGTAGAGACAAAGAAAGAGACAAAAAGAGAGAGATGGCGCATGGAAGTGAACTTGACATACAGAGTTGCTGGGTAGTAGATATGAAACTGATGTTTTAGCTGGTGGATCATACCAAAACTTTACCAAATCTATTAGCCGAAAGACCTAAACAAAAACATATAACAAAAAAAAAAATATATATATATATATATATGGAAGAAAGTGCTGGGACAATTATTCTACTCTGGACTAAAAAGAAATTTTAATGCATAATGGTTATAGCAACATGATGAATTAAGATGACAAAATGATACAAAGGTGTTGCTTTTACCACCACAACACAGATGTGATTGGAGATGGCGCTGGCACAGCTGGCCGCCTGCAGAAGCAGCTCCCGTCGTGTTTGTTAATCTTTGTTCTTTTTTTTTTTTTGTTAACTTAGTTTAATTCTAGTAGAAATAACACAAACAATCAGCAAAGCTTTACACAATGGCTGGACGAGGTTTGGTCGCTGTTCTTCGCGTTCTTTTGTTACTTTTTCTACTCTTTGTAACGGAGAACCTGGCCGAACGGAGCAGCGGCATTGTGTACACGCGTGAACAGCTGATTGCGCTGTGTGGGCCTGTGCTGTTGCCCGGAGACAGGCCTGTGATCCCAGAGGAGATACGGAGGAGACGCCGGGGTTGCAGGTCTGGAGTTAAACGGAGGGTGAAGAGGAGACGGCACAAACCAGCGGTACCAGCGGTTATTGTGGGGAACGTGAGGTCTTTGGGAAATAAGACGGACGAGCTCACGGCGCTGGTGAGGACCCAGAGGGAGTACAGGGAGTGCAGCATCTTCTGCTTCACGGAAACTTGGCTGCACTCGCTCATTCCGGACTACAGCGTGGAGGTACCTGGATTTTCTTTAGTGCGGGGGGACAGAGACTTTTCCAAGAGTCAGAAGAAGAAGGGTGGCGGGATTGCACTTTATGTGAGTGAGAGGTGGTGTAACCCTGGTCAAGTGAACGTGAAGGAACTGATCTGTACCCCGGACATTGAACTTCTGGCTGTGGGAATGCGTCCGTATTATTTACCGAGGGAGTTTACGTCCGCCATCATTATTTCTGTTTACATCCCCTCATCAGCTGATGCAGCGGCAGCCTGTGACGTCATCAGCTCAACCGCTGCCAAACTCCAGACTCAACACCCGGACGCTTTCATGATCATCACAGGGGACTTTAACCATGCCTCACTAGAAAAAACTCTAAACAACTTCCAGCAGTATGTTGACTGTCCCACCAGGGAAAACAAAACGCTTGATCTCCTGTATGCTAATGCCAAGGATGCATACTGCGCCACAGCCCTTCCCCCCCTCGGCAGGTCTGACCACAACTTGGTCAGGATGACTCCCAGGTATGTCCCTCTTGTGAGTAGGCAGCCTGTGCGCACCAGGACAGTGAGGAGGTGTACACAGGAGGCGGCTGAGGCACTGCAGGACTGCTTTGGGTCAACAGACTGGGATGCACTCTGTGAGCCTCATGGGGAGGACATAGACAATATGACTGACTGCATCACAGACTACATCAGATTCTGTGAGGACACCGTCACGCCAGCCCGGACCGTGCGATGCTTCTCCAACAATAAACCCTGGATTACCAGTGAGCTGAAGGCACTTCTAAACCGAAAGAAGATGGCTTTCAGGTCTGGAGACAGAGAGGAGCAGAGGAGAGTGCAGCGTGAACTCAAAGAGACACTGAGGACATGCAGGGACAACTACAGGAGGAAGCTTGAGTCCAAACTCGAGCAGAACTGTGTGAGAGATGTGTGGACTGGAATGAAACACATAACTGGGATGAAGGGGAAGGACACGCAGACATCAGGGAGCCTGGACAGGGCAAACCAGTTTAACCAGTTTTTTAACAGGTTTAGCTCATCTCCTGCCACCCCCCTCTCACCCCCATCCCCCCACACATCCACACTGTCCCAAGTTGCTCAACACACCTACCGACATTCTCCCGCACGACACCTCTCCATCTGCCCCTCTCCCCCCTCCCCCTCCTCCTCCTCCTCCCCCCTCACCACCTCCTCCTCCTCCACCCCCCCCCCCCCCCCCCCACACACACCTCCTCCCCCTCCTCCACTGCGGACAACAACACCAGCCCCCAGCTAACGGTGACTACAGGCCAGGTTAAGAGGCAGCTGGATAGACTACATCAGGGGAAGGCTGCAGGCCCTGACGGCATCACACCATGGATCCTGAGGACCTGTGCCAGCCAGCTGTCTCCTGTACTCGTACATCTGTACAACCTGAGCTTGAGTCAGGAGAGAGTCCCGTTGCTGTGGAAGACGTCACACATGGTTCCTGTCCCCAAGAAGTCGAGGCCATCCGACCCAGTGGACTACAGACCGGTCGCTCTCACATCTCATGTGATGAAGGTCATGGAGAGACTGGTCCTAGCCCAGCTGAGGCCTCAGGTGAGGACGTTTCTAGACCCCCTACAATTTGCCTATCAGCCCCACTTGGGAGTTGATGATGCTGTCATCTTCCTGCTGCAACGAGCCCACATGCACCTGGATGGTGGAGGAGACACTGTGAGAATCACATTCTTTGATTTCTCGAGTGCCTTCAACACCATCCAGCCCCTGCTACTGGGTGAGAAGCTGCGGGGGATGGGTGTCCACAGCTCAGTGATCTCCTGGGTTACTGACTACCTGACAGGCAGGCCACAGTCTGTCCGTCTGGGCAGTGTCCTGTCTGATGTGGTGGTCAGTGACGTAGGAGCTCCACAGGGAAACGTGCTTTCTCCTTTTCTCTTTACCTTATACACCACTTATCTCCAGTACAACTCTGAGTCATGTCACCTACAGAAGTTTTCTGATGACTCAGCTGTTGTCGGGTGTATAAGAGATGGAGAGGAGGGGGAGTACAGGACACTGGTGGACAACTTTGTGGAGTGGTCTGAACAGAATCACCTGAGGCTGAACGTCAGCAAGACCAGAGAGATGGTGATCGACTTCAGGAGGAAGAAGAAGACGCCTTCACAGTCACTGAAGATCAAGGGGGAGGTGGTGGAGGAGGTGGATGACTACAAATACCTAGGAGTGGTGATCGGCAACAGACTGGACTGGGCATCCAACACTGACGCTGTGTGCAAGAAGGGGATGAGCAGACTTTATTTCCTAAGGAAGCTGAGATCCTTCAATGTGTGCAGCAAGATGTTGGAGACCTTCTACCACAGTGTTGTTGCCGGTGCCATTTTCTTTGCTGCTGTGTGTTGGGGAAGCAGCATCAGAGCCAGCGACTCTAACAGGCTGGACAAAATCATCAGGAAAGCTGGCTCTGTACTGGGACAAAAATTAGAGTCACTGGAAACTGTGGTGGAGAGGAGGACACGGAAGAAGCTGTTATCTATCATGGATAACATACAGCACCCTCTCCACCACACAGTGGACAGACAGCGGAGCACCTTCGCACACAGACTGCTTCAGCTCCGCTGTCGAAGGGACAGATACAGGAAATCTTTCCTGCCACATGCCATCACCTTGTACAATATTAGTTAAGTGTCATTATGGTATCTCCATACCATAACTGCATAACCGCACAACTTCATTGTTGCACTTTGATGTACATATATTTTTATTTTATTTATTTTATTTTTTATTTTATTTTATTTTATTTTATTTCTATTCTTATTTTTATTTTTACTGTCTGTACGCTGCTACTGCAAAATAATTTCCCAGCTGGGATGAATAAAGTAGTTCTATTCTATTCTCATACTGACGAATGCACTAAAGTCCCACCCGACTGCAGTTCCTCTTCATCCTCAAAAGCTTTACAGCACTGTTCAAAAGACTTTGGAGATCCTCAAATCATTGAACTGCTATAAGCAAACAATAATTTGTCCTGTATCTTTTGTCTTGCGGACATTATTGGGGCGATCAAACAAAAAAATAAATAAAACTAAGCACAGACAAGGTGAAAGAGTGATTGCTACATTTTTCTACATTTCTTTTAGGACAATCTAAATTGATGCTGACGTAACATCCAGCAAGAAAACACCCTTGGGGAAGGGGAAACAAATCAAAGTTTTGATTATGTTTATATCCTGCTGCCTTCCAGGTTCAACTTTTATCTTGCTCTCGTTGGCGGTAAGACACTGCGGCTCTCGGGGTTTGTCCCGAAGCTGCTTGAACTAGCATCAAAACACAAGATTTTGTGGCAATAATGACAATTGTTCAAGAAAAATGCAGGAATGGTCCCGCCGCAGGTGAGGTGGTGCCTTTAACAGAGCAAACTCAACCAGCTTCTGTGATAGTCAGAAACATAGACTCTTTGCCATATAACAAGCTTATGATATTAGCTTGTAGGGTCCTACAGTTATATTTATAGATTATGATGGACAGATGATGTGTAACCATATTGTGAGGAATACTCATTGTTACTCATGCCAGCTGTGCTAATTTCCTGATCACCTTTTGTTTTACTTAGCCAAAATAGATTGATCTATGCGGTAATCTGGTAAGAGACACAAAGGAGACACTGAATCACATCTCCGAGGAGCTTTTTTTTTTTCTTTCATACAAACTAAGCAAGATAAATGAAAATTAATGTATGATAGACTAGATTACTGATCCTACTATCCTACCTCTGGTCATATTCCTGCACATTGTAAACCGTGTTTATGGTCAGAGTTAAAAAGGTACTACTTAGAGGAACCTTGTGTGCAGTTTTACAGTGGCTGGGTCAATCCGTAAGTTCACAAGGATGACCAAATTCAGATCCCTTTGCTAAACCTGATACCTATTAGGAACATTTCTTAAGAACGAACATCCTGGTCTTTTTTCTTTCTTTTTACTTGTGTTGGGTAGATTTAGGGTTTTCAATATTATACAATTAAGACACAAGTTGCTGTTTTTTTTTCTCGCTCAAAAAGGAAGAAAAAAACATAGTATGTTGACCTCCTCAGACATGAGCAGTAAGAAAGTAGTGGACCGAGGGGGGCTCAGTGTGACCACAGGGAGTGGGGAGAAAAAGAGGGAGGGAAAGGGAGCAACTGAAACAGAAAGAGAACAAAAGATCACCAAGTGGAAGAGAGAGCAGCAGAGAGACATGTGTTTAATGCAACTACTGAGACATGGTCTCTTTTCACAGCGGTACATCTCTGCAGCCAGAGAAAGACAGTGAGGGGGGAAAAAATAAGAAGAATAGAAGGAGAGATGGAGAGATAGAAGGACAAAGTTAAAGTCCACTTCACAGCTGCACAACAGTTGTTAGAGAGGAATAATAGATTAGTGGGAACCATAAAGAGAAGGAGTAGAAAAGAAAAGGAGAGCAGGAAATGATGATAACGTTAGCTTCCCAGCAGTGTAGCACAGCAGAGACTGAGATAATGATGGAGGGAGAGACATATCCAGGAAGCCAGAGAAGGAATGAGGAGAGAATGCAACTCACACAGAGAAAACTCCACAGCACGTGGAGAGAACTGAAGAATGTAGGGAGTTGGATATATATATACATGTATATCATGTGTGTATGTATGTTTATACACACAGACATATATATATATATATATATATATATATGCTCTGTCTCCTCAATCAAACAGACAGATAGATGCACAGCAGGAGAGAGGAAAAAGGAGGTGCGCAGAGTGAAAAGAGAGAGGGGTTTGGAGCAGCAGATGGAAAGATGAAAGCTCTGATTATGGCCCATGGCCTTGACTACATGTGTGTTTGTTTGTGTATCTGTGGAAAAACAGAGAAAACAAGTAATGCAATATGTGTTGTATGTGAGACTATGAATGTAATTCCCAAAATGGTGAACTTGAGAGAAAGCAGTATTCATGCTGAGACTTCAGCTGTATGCATATAAAAATAATAAACAAACACTCATTTTCACACACACGCACCTTCTCACACACATGCGCACACACACACACACACACACACACACACAAACACAGACACAGAATGTTCATACAACCACAAAAACACAGTCTGTTTCTCCACAGTGTCTTTTTCCTCCCCCACTGGTATGGACTTTGATTATGGGAGAACAGCAGAACGTATGAAGCGCTAAGGGACAAAGATTAGTGAGAGAAAATTATTCAACGTGACAACAGAATTTAGCTTTTGACTGTTTTGCTTTAGCTCAGATTCAGCTGGCAAAACTAAGGAGTTGGGACAGAACAGAGAGAGAGAGAGAGAGAGAGAGAGAGAGAGAGAGAGAGAGAGAGAGAGAGAGAGAGGGGAGGGAAAGTGGGAAAGGCAGAGGAGGACAGGAAGGTATCAAATCAGGATATCCGATGGATGAACATAGACTCCCACCTGAAAATAGTCTTTTTCAGCATAGTTTAACTTTTTTTGTCAACAAGATATCCAATTTGTGTGGAAGCTTTTGTTCACCATTTCCCCATTTCAAGTTTGTGGACAGTTTGTCTGGACTAGTCCCTTCCGTTTTCTTGATTTTCTTTGGACCAAAAGTAAATAGCTGACAAGTCTTACACCCCCACCAAGGGTCATGTTCTATCTTGATACATTATTTCCTCACCAAAATTGATTTGGCTCTTCTTTTTCCCATGCAACACCTCTTTACCAAGTATTCAGCTTGGTATTCTTGATGGCACACAGAAACAGCATTGATCTTTGGCTCACCTTGGTGGATGAAAGAGGAGCAGGGCTGTACGCTTAGCTTTTTCACTAGGAGCACAGGTGCTCCTAAATGAAAAAATTTACGAGCATAGATAAAAATTTAGGAGCAAAAAATTCTTGATGCAATTTTATTATTAACAAAGACACATACTGTACAAGGAGTACCTTTTCCACACACAAACACACATTTTATATGATTCTATGTATTTAGTTCATTGTTTTTACTTCTTTTTCTATCATTAGTTACACCTCACACACACACAACATCTCGGTCCCACTTTTATTAAAGAGCTGCCCTCTCTCCCTTTTGCCTAAAAAAAGTAAATGTTATTGCCATTTGTGGAATGTGGTTGCATTTACTTCCAACTGGGGTTGTGGTCTCTGAAATGTTGCTGCGTTGGTGTGCAGAGCCACAATATAGAAAAGACTCCTCCAAATAATATTTTGATCCCATTTTTGGTTTTTAAATAATAATAATAATAACAGTAAAGTAATCAGTAGCAGCATTCAAATGACTGTAAGGGCAGAGAAGTGCAACGTTTTCTCTTTGAAATGTAGAAAATGTCAGTGTAGAATAGAGTGTAATGGAAATACTTTAGTTTTCCACGTCATTAAAAAAGAAAATGCACATGAAAATGAAGTTTTGCCCTGGGTAGCATTACTATTACGCACATTAAAAGAAAACTGAGTAAAGAGGACATTTGCAATCACTTTCCATCCCTGCCAGTGTTGTGTTGTCTGCTACCAGAAATAACTCAACTGTCTGTCCCCCTTTGACAACCCAGTGCACCTAATCTCTACACCAGTGTGACAGATCCAAATGACAGAGGAGGCAATAAAAGTTGGGCTTCATAGGTATCCTGGTTAGTACAGCAGGTAGAGAGCAGCACGACATGGCTTCACCTTCAGCTCTGCCTGGTGACAGAGCACTAACTGCTACACACCTTCAGCACAAAAAAACTCACTTTTCTCTCAGTTGGCGGACGTTTCTCCCCACACAAACGCGTCGGACTAACAACCGCACAGATCCTTCCAGCATTAAAGTCTTACAGCTGTGTTAGTTAATAGAAACGAGCAGAATCCCCCTCCCCACCCAAACCCGAGCCAACACCGAAACTCGTCTTCCCTGTGTGAAGGTTGTCCTCCGGAAGCGGCTAACGTGTCGCTAGCTAAAACAAAGAGCTCCGCTGAACTCGAAGAAAAGCGAATTTGAAACAGACCAGAGACAGAGATCAGAGGGTCTACATTTCCCTGCTCGGTAACATTTAATGATAAAAAAAGGAAATATCAAGTAGACTCTTGTCGATCTGTACAGATGTGGGAATGGTTTTCTCTATATGGTATATTTATTTTAGGAGCAAAATGCGAATGAAAGGGTTGAAATACATACTCGCACATTTGCGACCGTTTTTTTTTTCCCCCCTCGCACAATCAAATTTTAGGCGCAATATGCGAGCAAACGCTCGCACTGTACAGCCCTGAGGAGAATTGTGGGTTTTAAGATGTACAATCACATGTGCTCTCTGGCCGTGGAGCACACTGAAGACACCCTCAACTCTTGGAAACTGTTCTCTCACAAAGTCTTTCTTTCCGGAGCTGCTTCATATTCACTCCACTGCCTTTACATGGTAAAGAACTGCTGTGAGCAGTTTGTAACGTGCAATTGTCGTGAGATACAATCAACTTACTTCAACAGTCAGATTTAGATCATTTTCATGCAAATTAACACTTAATGCCATCAGTGAACAAATAACAGTAAATACCTGTAATTTATTAGTAATAGATCCTGAGAAAAGACCACCCACCCACACTGATTTACTGAAGTCATGAGTGAATTTATCCACCACTATACAGGCTTCAAGCCACAGAACAACAAAGAGAAATGTTACGGCAATATGATCAGTAATATTATTGATGACATAACATAAAAAATAATAAACTAGATAAAAAACAAAGTAGTGGTATTTTAGTGTCCTGTTTGTGCGCTGTAAAATAACTATGTGGAATTCTTTGTATTGTTTTATTTCTTGGCTTCCTGGTGTGTCATCTGCCTATCTTTCTCCTCAGATTTGTTTTTTCTAGTGGCACACTGTGGTTTTCTTCAGATAAAATGGATCACAATTAGTTGTACGATTACTGCATTGACTTGGAATTGTATTCTGTCTCCACTAACTGCATTACTCTTTGTTCAATCTACTTTACAAATTGTAATTAGATCCTCATCATTTCCAGCGCTAAATAGCACTTTTTATTTTGGTGTTATGGGTCAGTGTGTCCATCTTCCAATGTTTTTTTTTTTTTTTTACTATTTTTTTTTTTTTTTTACTATTTTTGAAGCAGATCATATACAATAACCTAAAACAGTGAATATAGCTTCCGTATAAGCATTTCTGCTCAACTTGTTGAAACTCGGGGTAAGTAGTTGGAACATATCTTCTGAGCATGCACCCTAAAAGTCCTTCATACTGCTCAAGGCTTTCTTGTTTTCCTTCTTCCTGACTTCTTGCAACTAATTTGCCTCCTACTCTCCCTCATTTCAAATCCAAAACCTGGTATGCAGAACTGCATATGAGTGCACATCTTCAAGGCCATGGTCTGTCCAGGCCCTGCATATTAGCTGGTCAATGTATTGCACTCTGCTAATGTTGCCTGCTTTTCTTCCTTGTGACCTGGTGTGACAGTAATATGACCTGGTAATCATTCATGCCAGCCTTGACACTCCATCTCCCTCACTCTGATAAATATTGGAATGACCTCCCAGCTCAGCAAGGGACAAAAAAGAAACAGAACTGAAGATGAAAATTAATATCCTCAGGAATCTCTCTCCTATATCCTCTCCTGTGCATTGAATACTTACTTCATGCTATCCATAGTTGTCTTTCTTGTGTGATCATCTGCTATATATTGCTGATTTTACAGGAACTTGCACTGCCTTTGGAGACTAAAATTTCATTTGAATATGGACTGATGGAGCATTCTTTCAGGAACGCAACCAAGACAAGGATTATGTTTCATCCAGAGCTGATGTCCTCCCCTCCAATCAGCCACATCCACTGCATACTTTTACATAATGCCAGATGGTATTCAGAAAAGCACCTACCTGTCAGGAAAATCTGCATTTTCTATATCTTATTCATCATGTGAATTCATCAGAGTTTATTGCTCTTGAAAGTTTGAAGAGCTTTTTGTCACGGTAGCTGATGTGGTGTCTGACCTTGTGCCGGCTGAGTGTGTTGTATATTCAACTTTTAAACCCTTTACCTGATGGCCTGCTGTGAAGTTAGAGTTGTACGAATTAACTCATTTTCCTTTTTCTTTTTCAAAGACTTTGAGTCAACCACACAGCATCCTGCCAATATTAATGTTGAGTCACAATTACTAAGCTGTAGTTAATATACAAGTAAGCCTTTTTTTCCTCACACTTGCTGAAAATCTTCAAACTATGTCTTCCAAACATTGATTACATTTTTTTCTGTCAATGATTTTCTTTGATTATGTGGGGGTTTTTTTCCGGGAGATTTGGTAGTATTGTTCATAAAACAAAAATCCCATTTTTTCCACAAGGCCTTTGAACTAGCAGTTAAGAAAGGCAAAGAAGTAACCAGATGATTTGGTGAGGTTGCAATCCCTCTTGTGCCTTTCTTTTATTCCGCCTTCATCTCACTCTCTGTGAGACCAATTAGAAATAGTTTATGGAGTACAGACATTTTCCTCACCACAACTTCAATATACACGTGCTCGGATAAGAGACCTTTGGGAGAGGTAGTACACAAACAAGTCACTTCGCTGGTGCCCTGGTGACTCTGACAAGCAGGTGAAAAGAACAGAATTTGAAAAAGGCACACATGAGGAGAAAAGGGAAGAAGGAGGAATAAATGGAGGAAGGCAGACACAAGGACAAGGGCAAAGGGACTCAAAAAAAGATGAAAAGCAGAAAAAGTGAAGTAAAAAATGAAAGGGAGAAAGGAAAACGGTAGAAAGAAATAGTGTAATCCCTCTGCACCTTCGTCTTTCTCTTTCTGCCTGAAAGCGATCAAGCCAACAGCAAAATTCTGGTGTCATGTTTGACTATCCGCCTTTATCACTTATCTTCAGCTCCCTCTTGCTCTGGCTGTCTTTGGGTCTCATTCAATTTTCCCTACAGGTATCAGGGTTAAGCACAAAGGTCTGAGATGCTTTAAAGTTGTTGTGAGAGAATTCCTGAATGTACATGTGAAAATTAAAGTACACCCTAATTCAACTCCACATTTTTTTTATATCAGACTATAATTAAAAGAAAAGTAAGAATAAAAACTATTTGGTCCTTACTAGGTCTTACAATTAGGCACATGTAACCTCAGATGAACAACACATCGCATGGCGTGGCATACATTGTGTCATAATTTATTCAACAAAAGTAAAGACAAAATGATTTAGAATATATTAGCTTGAAGAACCAACTTCATTGGCAATAACTTCAGGTGATCATTTTCTGTATGAAAAGTCTGGCCCTCTCTTCTTCACAACATTGCCTCTGTTAATTTAGGTTTGCAAGTATTCATTCAGGCACAGCTCTGTTAAGGTCCCAAAACAACATTTCAATCTTTTTGAGGTCTGATCTTTAACTCGGCCATTATAACATTTGCATCTTTTTTTTAGCAATTCTGCTGTAGTTGTTGCTGGTGTACTTGGAATCACTGTCCTTTTGCATGACCCAATTTCAGCAAAACTTAATCTGTCCAATAGATGGCCTTACTTTTGACTCTACAGTACTTTGGTACACAGAGGAATTCAAGGTAATCTCAAGTCGTCCAGGTCCTGTGGCAGCAAAAAAAAAAGCCCAAATCACCATCCCTAAACCACTGTGCTCAACAGTTGGGATGAGGTGTTTTTGTGTTGAAATGCTGTGTTTGTTTGTTTTTGCCAAATGTGTAGGGATGTTAACTGATGACCGTATGACCGATGGTTGACCGAATCAACGTCGTCCTGTTAGAATTTTTCTGTCGTCGGTTTAAAAAACAAACAAACAAAAAAAAAAACTCACTATATCTTTAGAAATGTTATGTGAGCATGAGCCATCCCACGATGGAAGAACAACCGCAGCAGAGCTCACGTAGCGCCCTCCTCAGAGGTCCTCTCTTACACCGTCAGGATACATTTGCATTGGTATCCTGACGGCAATATTGTGACAACCTTCACTGCCAGCTTGTTAGTGGCTGCGTGTGGACTACGACATAATGATAATTGTAACACTGTAATGGCAAAAGACACAAGACTAACTTAGCCTACTTGTTGTGATATATTCATCTGTACTTAAATGGCATGACGACAGGAACTTATTGCAAAGGATTTTGTGCAGCATAGGCTACGCCACAGAGGCTGTTGGCATTTGGTAATTTTTTTTTTAACGAAGTCATTGGTTAACCTACTTTCCTGTAACACCGCCAAATGCACCGTTCTCTGTTTGTGACTTTGTAACGTGGACTTTTAACAGCCCGAGTTCGGTGCCACGTTTGATTCGTGTTTAAAAAGTACCGTGACTGGAAGGGCGCCGTTGCGCGTACTGTGTGGCTGTGTGTGTCTGCGCAGGCACAGCAATTATTTTCCTACCCAAAACCCTTATTCCTCCACAAGTACGCCTAGAACTAGTGGTCAATGATTGGGGAAAATGTATAATACCAAGGGCACGAACTAACATTGATTGTGTGATGGGAGCTTAACCATTCTAAAATGGGGGCATAACTTGTTCCACGGGGCAGAGAAAGACGCGCGACGGGACACAGATATCATAAATGGCACTTATAGAATTTTCGTTGACCGACTTTAATCGACTAATGAGGCTCAGTGGTCGGTCAAGACTTTTTTTAAATTTCGACATCCCTACAAATGTGGTGCTGTGCATTATGACCAAGCATCTCTACTTTGGTTGTGTCTATTCAAAAGACAATGTTGTGGTTTGTTTCAGAGGCAACTTTGCAATCATGCTACTATGTCCGTTATACAGCGAAGTGGCAACCATTCCAAACAAGTCGTACTTTTTTCTAATCCTACTGTCATAAACTTTACCACATATGCTCAATGGGACTAGTAGAGACTGACCTGTAGTGCCTTGTTTTTTTTTTGTGATTTCTCAAACCACTGTGCACTCTAACCTTGGTGTGACCTTGCTGGGATCTCCACTCTTGAGATGATTGGTAACTGTTTTGAATGAGGTGAGGTGAGGTGACTTTATTTATACCCGAAGGTAGATTTGGTTGTGTAAGCTTTTGCTACTTTTACCTGCAGACAGACAACACAGTACTGACATCAGTAACAATAAAAGCTTGCACAAACAACACAATACTAATGACAGTGACAAAGGACAATAACAAAGCAAAACAAGGACAACAAAAACAGAACATGACAAGCAGACAAGTGCTCCAAACAAGGATATAGAAAAGAGTAATAAATAGACAAATAAATATATAAATAGATCTATAAAAACACGGCTAAAACCCTAAAAGTAGGACTGTTCAGTGTTTTAATAGCAGAGGGGATAAAACTGCATCTATACCTCTTGGTTTTGCAGGCAGGCATTAGGAACCTACGACCTGAGGGGAGAGGCTGGAATTCACCATATAGTGGGTGGGATGCATCATTTAAAATGGACCCACTAGTCTCTGTAACTGCCTATTGTGAAGAGATTCCATGTTGAGCTGTGATTCTCCAATTAATTTACTAGCCCACTTCACAATCTGATTCAGGGAGTTTTAATTTTTTAGGGGTAGGTTGCTGAACCAGGACACAAGGCTAAAAGAAAGTAAAGACTCTATAAAACATCTGTAAAACATGGTTAGCAGTTTTTTGTCAATATGGAAGGATGACAGCTTCCTTAGGCAGTGTAGGCGCTGGTTTGCCTTTTTATATACAGATTCACAGTGTGCCACAAAGGTGAGTCTACTGTCGATAATGGTCCCAAGATATTTATAATTGTCTACGCATTCCACTGCCTGACCTTTTATGGTAATTGGTTCCTTATCAGTGATGTGTCTCTGGAAGTCAACATGCATGTTTTTTGTTTTTGAGATGTTCAGTTGTAGAAAGAACTGCTCACACCAATCTACAAACTCCTGGACAATTGGACCATGACCTGTCTCATTGTCCTTTAGCAGACTGACAATAACAGAGTCATCTGCATACTTAAGAATATATCGGTCCTCCCTGCTACTGCGACACATGTTGGTGTAAAGAATAAACAAAAGAGGGGACAGAACACAACCTTGAGGGGAGCCAGTGGAGGTAAAAGTCTGGTCAGACAGCACTCCATTGACCCGCACTCTTTGTGTCCTGTCAGTTAAAAAATGTAGCACCCAGCCCAGAAGGTTCCTGCTCAGGTGAAATTGCTCCAAAAGTCTTTCTATTAAAACATGGGGCTGAATAGTATTAAATGCAGAGGAGAAGTCAATAAATAATAGTTGGGCATGTGCTCTCTTGCCTTCTAAATGTTTTAAAAGCATTCATTAAGGATACAGTTGCATCCTCAACACCCCTGTATGGCCGATATGCAAACTGGAATGGGTCAAGATCAGCCTGGGTCTTCATTAAAATAAAATTCCTTACCAATTTTTCAAATGTTTTCATGACCAGCGAGGTCAGAGCAATAGGCATAAAATCATTGTGGACTTTGGGACACCTTATCTTAGGAACAGGAACAATTATTGCATCTTTCCAACATTTTGGGACATGTTGGTTTTGTAAAGACTTATTAAAAATATAGTGAAAAACTGTACACAATTCCTTAGAACAGCACTTAAGCAATCTACCACAGATATTATGATTCAAAATCTTCTAAAATGATAGTGTTTACATTCTTTGAGTTACTAATACCTGCAATAGATTTCATACTTGACCAGGCTGAACCCAAATTGTTAGCAACCATTTTATTTTCCAACATTGTTTTGTAGTTACTTTTAGCTCTAAGGATTTCGACTTTCAAGTCCTTGGTGGCTGTATACAGTTCTGAAGGAGTCCCATGTTTGAAAACATGTTTTTTAGCCTTTATACAGGCTTTCACAGGCTGATTTTGTGACCCATGGCTTGTTATTTGCATATATTTTCACCCTTTTGCAAGGAATAATCATGTCTCTGCAAAATGCTACATAAGAGCATGTTACATCCACTAATTGATCCAGGTCTTCACCACAAGCTTCTGTAAACATATCCCAATCAGTACAGTCATAGCACGCCTTTAGACACTGCACAAAATCTTCATTCCAGTCTTTTATTTCCTTTGTATAGACTTTTTCCCTCTTTAGGACGGTTCTATATGTGGGCATGAGATACACAAGGTTGTGGTCTCCACGGCCCAAAGGGGCTAGTGGGACTGACTTGTATGCCTCCTTCTATGATCCGTAACATTGGTCAAGAGTATTTTCCCGTCTGGTGGGGCAAGTTACGTATTGATAAAAGTTCGGAATAGTCTTCTTAAGAGAGACGTGATTAAAATCGCCCAATATAAAGGACGGAGATTCAGGGGATATTGATTGTAGCTTTTGAACAACGTCATACACGGGTTTTTCCTTGTCACAGGACTGTATATTTGAGTATCAACACATCTTACAGTTAGTCAAGATGATAACGCCATTGTCAGCATCAGTGCCCCACCTGTGATTTCACTTCTAGAAATCCATTCTGTTAATTGTCCCCACAACAATTAACGGGATTAAAGGATGCTTCTTATTAAAGTGCTACCCGAGATATACAAAGCACAAACGCACTCTTCAAGAATTGGATCCTTTCTCCCCTGCTGTTTTTTTTTCTGTCTAATGATGTCACGACAAAAATGTTAATTACAGCTAAAATGAAAGATGATTGTGAATATCAAATAGCAATTAGCATGTATCATCGTCACCATCATTACTACCATTAGCTGCCGCAAAAGATGGAGGATTATTTACCAAACGTTGAAATGCTCATCAGTTGCTTATTCAGGGCATGATATGTTTCAGAGCAAGCGTTAGAAACAAAATCATTCCTCCTCAAATTTGCATAATTAATGTAGCTTGAAAACTTAACTATTGCATGGCCTAGAGCATGACAACAAGTGCACTGTGTGCTTAATGAAAACTAGCACTTATTTAGACACAGACACAAGAATGAGCATAAAGGTAAGAACATTCTAAATGTTTCTCAAACATGCTGAGGAAAGGATACTAGATAAAACCCATGGTAAAACATTACACATTTAAATGTCTCCCCCACAGCCCCATACCCAAACAAGCATTGAAAACAGATCTCTGATTTTTAAATCCTTCTCCAGTTGTAAATTGTCTGATCAGGACACCTAAAAAACAGCGTGATGGATTCTGGAAAATCTTTGGTCATATTCGTGAGAGGCCATTATCCTCCTCTCAATCTTGAGGAACCAAATATCTCCTTTATCTAGCTCTGACCTGATTATTGTGTTAAAACTTAAAAGATCTATTCACACTTATAACACCCAGAGGACACAATTTCGACTCTGGATTACCTTGGTAATCCCTGTGTTTTCCCCAATGCTCCATAACCCCTTCCGTTATTTGTCAGTTTTATTACCTCTGAGGTGGAACTTGCTTACAGAATATCCCATTGCAAAAATCCATCCCTCATGAGCAAAACAGATAGCTAGTCAGAAGATTATGGTTGTATGGTGCAGTAAAATGTATTCACTATAAAGAAAAATATTAATCCTACTGCTAATCTCATCATTTTATAACTCGATTTCACACTGTCACACAGGAAGTCACGTGACAAGTAAACTTAAACACTTCCTAGGAATTACAAGTTCACAATGAACTATTATTGTGATGTTATCTGTATCAATTAGGATAATAAAATAAACCCGAAGATAAATGTTGCACAAGTGAGGATTATTATAGATCTCCCATTTCTCACTTACCTTGTTGTACAAAGGAGCCATACACAAACCACATGGAATTGTACAGCGTGGTTGACGACACAGATCCCATCGGTAGCCGTGGTGGGTTGAGCCAGTTGAGCAAGTACACCAGGATGCCAACGAGAAGCACAGTGCCTGCAATGCACGCCCACAGCGACAAGTCGAAAGGTGCCAGACAGGCAAACATGTCCACAGTCCGCTCGGCCTTGCGCAGCAGAACGCCCACTGAATAATCCATGTAGCGTGTGGTGAAGTCTACAACGCTCTCCCGCTCAGGCGTGATGGTCAAAGCAGAGAGTCCCACATCAGCTCGCTACAACAGGCAGAGAAAAACAAAAAAGTTTGAGAAAAGTCTTTTGTAAACAGAGATGGGTTAAGCCCTGCTATATTATCTACAACAATGCTTTAAATATTCAGAAAATAAATAAACTATGACGACCAGATAAACAAAATTTTTGCTTTCTCACAACAGTTTCTCATAAAGTTTTTTGTGGCTGATGAATATCAATTTTTTCAAAGTGAATGTTTTGATTAAGTGTCACATGTGAACAACTTTAAATATGTGTATACACTTTTGATATATTAAGCAGTGGAAATTAAGAAAGCGAGACTAATTTCAATTGTTTTGTTGGCTCTCCAAGTGCCAACAAAATATTCCTACTTAAATAGACACTCATTTTCAAAAATGTAAAATCTGTGATTGAAGGTAAAAGATCAAACTGAGGTTGGAAAGAAGACAAATAACCAAAAGTAAGCTGGAGGAAGAGAATACTACTGTTTCTGTGATATACCTGAGTATACTAATTCTTCCTTTTAAGTTCACTTGGATGGCAGACTAACCGTCCTTTCATATGTAACCTTTGAATCATCCATTCATGAATCCACTGATCCTCTTTTGTGCTGATATTCCTCAACAAGCACTTACACACTTTCTCATCACTTGCAACTAAGAATTTTAGGAGGAAACAAAACACTACTTTAATTATTTATGTGTGAAGAATAAGTAAAAAAAAAATATATATATATGTCAGTGAGTATGTCAGCAAAGAAAAATAGGCTGAGCTCAGCTTAAATGCAGGAACAATGATGGCTAATTAAAATGTTGTCAGTCCCCGGTGCTTTGCTCGCAGCTGAAGCCCATAACAGGGATTTAAGGTGCAGATGTGGGGATGTGCTTGTGTTTGAAATCTATAGTCATGACAGAGAGGGTGCATTTTACAAATGTTCCATAATGAGATTTTGTCAGTTGCTGAAAACTATTTTAACAAGATAAGCGAATTGGTAGGCAAATGCTGAGCTCCCACAGCGACTGCACATACAGAAATGGTACACTCGTAAAAAAAATACTTTCTCATCACACACACACACAGACTTATGCCCAGGGCCTGCTTTTGTGCTGCCATGATTAGTGCCTGTGTGCTGTCTTTCAGACCAGCCTTTTCTGGCCACTGATGGGACTTCTTGATTTCAGCTACTTCTTCAGTCAGTTGGTGGTCCATGCTGCTTCAAGGCTTATTGTTCCGCCATGGTTCGTTTTTTGCCCTCTCTCTTGCTTGGTTTAAGCTGCTTGAGACATTCACTTTGTAGTTCATCACTGGGGGCCAGCTTCCCAAAGCATTCCTGGATCATTTTTGTTTCATCTTGGATAGTGGATCTGACACTCACCAGCCCCCAGTCTCCCTCACTGTGTCGCTTAGTGTACAGTCTCAGGGTGCTGGATTTTGAGTGAAACCCTCCATGCATAGTGAGATTTCTTGTCTTGATATTAGTGGCTTCAATCTCCTCTTTTGGCCAGGTTATTACATCAGCGGGATAACTAATAACTAGCAGGGCATACATGTTGATGGCTCTGACTTTTTCCTTCCCAAACAGCGGACTCTTAAGCACCTGCCTTACTCTTTGTAGGTACTCGATTGTGGCTTACTTCCTTGTGGCTTCTTCATGGTTGCCTTTTGCCTGTGGGACCCTGAGGTATTTGTAGATGTCCCTTCAGTTGGTATGTTGCCATCTGCTAGTTCAGTCCCTTCAGTCGTGATCTTGTGCTCTTTTTGATATAATTTGGCAGCAACCATATCATCCGAATGACATCAAAATCCTTGCTACTTATCCTTGTGAGGTAGATGAGTGGGTCAGTGTCTTGCTCAGCTTGATGTCACCCATGAGAGAAGGTGGCCTGATGACTACTCCCTTTCATAATCTGATTCTATAGCCACTCTTGCATCTTCTTGATGGATGCAACACTTGATGGAAACTTGTGCAGTTGTCTTTGAATTGTCCTTTACCTTCCAAAGTTCAATTGAGTTGTTGTAAAATTCAAAGCATTAAAGTATACATATGTGTGGCATAGGCTTTTCTTTCTAGTCAATCTAGGAGGTGCACAGATTTGTGTGTCTGATATTACATTCTTGGTGATGTCTCTTTTGAACATCCCCACTCATGTATTGGACCGCATGATGATATATAGCAGAAAGCGTCACTTACACTACATATAAAGAATATGAGGAAAAGCCTGGCTGGAGGCTTGTTGGTTGAGAAGGCACAACGGTATACATGCAAGTGTGTGTTTGGATGTGTGAGCAAAAAAAACCTGCCACGCTGACATATGTTGTCAGTAAATTTGGAAACTTATGGAGAGCACTCAGGGTAATTATTATCTGATTTGGGTTTTTGGAGAGATAAACCCTGTTGCTGACTGATGGGGAACACAAAATTATTTGCATGTTCAGTTTATTTACACCTTGAGCTTGTCTGTGTGCACATAAAATATGCATTGTGCTAAAAGCGTTTCTTTATAATTTTGTGAGCTGTTGGGGGTGGGTGCAAATTCTGAACACAAAGAAGTATTCAAGGTCCAGGGTAGGAGAAAACTCCTTTAATAATTGCTCAAGTCTGACACACAGCCAAAAGAAAATAATGAACTGAGGGGTGCAGAAAACTTCAGAAGAAAAGAACTTCTGATGACTGAAAAAAAGAAAAAAACAATTATGACCTATGGTTAACAAACAAAATAGGGCAGCAGTTTGAAAGAATTCTAGGAAGACATCAAAGGGCCAAAGGAAAGATGCATATATGAACACATTTATACATGTATATGTGGTAAGACATGCTTATTACAGACCACCTTTGTATCTATGGCAAGTCAATTGGGCTTTGAGGTGCTAAATATGTAAATATGCTTTTACCACTACAGGTTCAAAGGAAATTTTGTGTCATGGCAGTTTTTTATGTGAAATCTATTTGGCATTTGTCAAAGGCATTACATGATAAGCATGGTTTGTTTGTCTCTGACTGTTTGTTAGCAGGAAAAAATAAAAAAGTAAAGGTCAAATCACGAGTTAGGATATGGGACAGTGACTAACTTTTGCTGTTGAACCAGGTATTTTAGGTGCAAGTGTGCAATATTTTGGGAGGATTTGGGGAACACAAGAATAATTTCATTCATAAAACTCATTAAAACCCAAAATCTAATAACAAATCAATAAGAATTTTAACAAAATAAAGGCCTTCTAAAATCACAAGCTATCCAATGTTGGTTTCACATCTAAAGAATCAAATTTTCTTCAGCATGTGTACACCCTCTAACATAAGCCTGTTAAAATCATTCCCACTGCCAGTAGTAACGTGTTTACTCTCAATGCCTTGAGGGCTACTGTGTACTCACAGAACAACCTCTATGCCTTTAAAGCCTCTAAGGCATGGCACTGCACTGGTTCTTGCAGGCAGTGTTGGATGACAATTTCTGACAGTCATGACTTTCTGAGATTAATAGGCTAGTTATATATTTTTTTACGCTATAGTATTTTTTTAAGCAATGAGTTGACTGAATGATTTCATAACAAAGAGCATGATGCACTAAAAGCAATAAATAGCAAAGAAGCACAAATAAAAAGCACTGCTCTACCAGCTGCACTGGATATACTATTGTACTTATTTAACTAATCTTTGTCCATTTAGACTTCGGCATGTCCGCTGCAGACCATAGCTACAGTATGGCACTGACAACAAGCACGAACATAACCAAGAGGCCACAGCTCAGATTATGCAGTTTATTTCCTACTTGGTAACAGCAGCAAAACTGTAAAACAAGTAGAAGCAAAAATCAACATGTGCATCTGGATGTTGGTTTCCCATAAATTTCAATCAGAGTTGGATACAATTTAAATGCATCACTAGTGCAAAGTCATCAGATATGGACCTGAATGGTATTTACTTTAAGCACTTTGTTGTTGCACACAAAAGCCACACATTAGAGTGAGTTATCCATGGTTTTAAACAGTAAGAAAAGGGATTAACATTTTCTTCTTGCAACAGTTGTGTCACTAGCTTTTAGGATAAACAGTGAGCATAGGAACCAGCACAGGAACTCAATATTCAATATTGTTGAATAAGTTTAGTGTCTCCTTGGTTACTACCTCTAAAATAATAAAAAAGACAAAAGGAAAACTGTTTTGCTATCAAAAATCTGGGCAATCCAGTTTGGAGCAGTTTGTTACACAACATTTTACTTAGCAGATAAAATTGATACATTTTTAAGGTATTTTAGCAGACCTGTGGCTAACAATGTCTCTGAAAATTACAGGATTTAATTTGAAACCAAGCCCATTTACTGCCTTGGAAAGGAATTTTCCTCTTTGAGGAGCTCATGGCTTCATAACTCTTTCCACTGAGGCAATTCAAGTGTCTTCAAATAATTAGTGCATCAGACATTAGAAAATATTTCAGGTTAGTCAAATAATTCAAAAGCTGTTTTCATCAATATGAAGTATCCCATAATATTTGAGGCAAGTTCTCTATTCCATTTCATGACCTCATGCTTTAATTAAAGATGGCACTCTCATTCAAATATTTGCTCTTGATGATTGCCAGAAAAAAGGTATGACTGAACCTGAGAGAGGTTTGTCCTACTAAGCAAGTGATATCTGTGACATGTGTTCGCCTGCATGAATGCTGCTTCTACTTGTGTATTGGTGGTGTGTGGATAAACAAGTGGCAAAAACTCATTATTTTCACAAGTTATAAGTTATGCAATACTCCTTGTTATACATATTGCGTGTGTATGTTTGTGTACACCCATTAGTGTTTGAGTGTACCTGTTATTATGCTGTGATGAAATATGATATTATGACCTTCTCTCACCTTAAAGACTTTTTTTTTCAAAGTCTTTTTTTCTACATTATCCTGTCCAGCATCATGGTAGAATAATTGTAATCTGAATACCGTGTTATGCCAAACACATTTTCTTTGCCAAGGGAAGCTTAAGCTCCCCTTAATTCCCAAGTACTTATTAATTTATTTTTGTTTCAATATTTTACATATAATAGTGCCGAACCTGACAGGGGGACAGGGGAAATGGGAGAGTAAAGAAAAAGAAAGAGAAAAAAGACAGAGATAGAAAGAAATTATCGGAGAAGACAATAAAAAAAACAAGACAAAACCAGACAAATAGGTGCTATATCTGTGGAAACCAAACAGAAAACATCCTACGGCCTATGTGGGCAAACGAGGCAGAGAACCAGCAAGAGAACCTGCGAGTAGAAAGGCAGAGATACAAAAAAAAAACAAAAAAAAAAAAAAACACACAAGCAGCAACAACACCAGCAGCAAGTACATACAACATACTTGTGGATACGGTTCTCACCTTGAAGACTAATTCACCCATCAGTCCATTCCACTGACCATCTGGCTGCAAGCTGCCATATTTGTGGTCTGGAGCCACATAGATCTCATATTTAAAGCCAAGGTAGTTGGACAGAGCATCCAGGACATCGATGGAAAAGCCCTGGTACTTCTTTGGTTTCCCCAGCACATTCTCTGACACCATTACGAAGGGCTCCTCCTGGAATGTAACAATCAATCAGTCTGTCAATAAGTCAGTTCAGTAACCATTCAATAGTTAATTCTGCATTGAATTCCTCACGACTCAAATGACCAATGCATTATCAGAAACATGTGCTCGGTCATTCTTAACAGCATGTCTGGAAAAAAAAAATCCCATATACCAAACAAAAAAGTAAGTGAGAAAGAAAGAAAAATGAATAACAGAAAGAGGTCATTTTTGCCTATGATTGACATGTTGACAAAAGTATGATGAGAGATACAGCAACATTATTTCTAATATCTCCGCACCTGTTTAAATTCTTAGCACAGCAGTTTTTAAAGCACATCAAGGGAAGATCGAGACAAATCCCCTGCCCTTTTGTTTTGGCTGGGCTCCTAAACTTCCTCACTCAGCATTCTTTTTATTCACTGCGGAAACCAAATTTAATTACTTATTTAAATTCTAACCCATTAAATATTTTCTATTTAAGTATAATGTTAAAAATCAATAATGGCACCATGCAATTCAGCAGATTTGTTTATTTCATACCTCATTTCTGAATACCGTTGGGATGACTTGTTTATCAATATCACCGTGACATGCAAGGGGCAGTTTACGGTTCACGTTAAATGACATCCAACAATGTTGACACTTTTGGGTAATTAAGTGGAAAAAAAGGAGCTCATTTTTAAAAGGAAACAAAAACG
This sequence comes from Odontesthes bonariensis, assembly GCF_027942865.1. Taxonomy (NCBI): domain Eukaryota; kingdom Metazoa; phylum Chordata; class Actinopteri; order Atheriniformes; family Atherinopsidae; genus Odontesthes; species Odontesthes bonariensis. Next base: position 19,447,913 of record NC_134511.1, read on the forward strand.
CAAGAGAAAACCATGAAAAACACAAACCATTTTAACTCTATGTATTTAACACCAGATTGAGTTTTTTTTCCCTCGGCTATCCACCAACCGTTTCTCTCTTCTTTAATAAATCTCTATTGATAAGTGAAACCTTGTAGGCCTATACGTCTTTCAGATTTATGAGGGCTTGAGTATTATTGACTGGACATTGGCTGCATTTAAAGTGCACACACACTCACATACGGACACAGACACATGCACACAGACACAAAATATGCAAGGCATTCACTTGGCAGTTTCTAATCCTTGCTAGCTGTGGCAGCTCAATAAGCTATTAGGCAGTGAGAGGACATGCATGCCAAATCTCTCTCCACAAGTATCCATCAGTTGAGGAAGGAACACCCACTAACATATGCAACCATACATACAGAGTAACCCTGTAAGTACTACTTATTGTCTCTCTGTTTGAGTATTTTAAGTCTTTTCAACCAAAATAATATTGGGAAGGAAACAAGGTCATAAGACCATGATAGTTTAAACACTGCACACTTTGTATGTATATCCACACTGGATGTTATTTTTCAAAATAAGTCATGCCTCTTCGGTATTGAAATCTTAAATATCAAGGTTTTATCATCAATTATTTTGCCAGGATATACAAAAAGAGGAAATATTTTTTAATCCACAAAATATTTAGCAGCCTTTATGAATAATTTAGATTACGTTCAATGAAACCAGGGGAATTCTCTATGTTTACGAAGCGTTGAAAGAGAACAGATTTGACGATTAAGGAAAAAAAGAAGCAACTTCTGCTCATCTGTTTGCTGTTTACCTGGAGTATTCAATATCATTGCCCTCCAACTCCAATGATTCCATGTACACAGGCTCTGTTTGTCAATAGATGCATATAATAATCTGAACTAGCATGGAAGCTCTACATGTGACAAACAAAGCAATGAAAAAAAAGAAAGACTGCACAAGAGAATTTGAGGATGTAGGGATGTTTGAAAACATTTCATGACATCTCATTTGATTATTGTGCACTGTAGGTGAAGGACGAGGGGTGACACAATATATAAAAGCTCCTCATGGTCCTTTAGTGACTCAAAAGCAACCCACGGCTTTAGCTTACCTCACTTTTCTTTTGTGAGAGTGAAGGTTGTTTGAGACGGGTATCTTCTCAGGTTTTTTGTACAATACCTGGCAGTTCTTTCCTTCACTTCCCTATGGACTAAAACATAGACTTTTCCTGAAGCTGACAAGATGAATACACTTGCTGGATGGCTGCTAGTTTTTTTTTTTTTCTTGTTTTTTTTTAGTTGGTGGCTGTTGGAGAAAAATAACCTCACTGGAACAATCCGGACGAGCCATTTTTTTAAAGAAATTAGCCATGCAGCTCTAGAAAAATACTCAATGATTTATGAAATCGGGTTTAAAGAGTTGATCCAGTCTTAACTTTTGAGAAGCACTGAGTCATATAAACATCTGAGCATTTCCCACAGCTCACAGTTTGGTTTGGCTTTAAGCTTCTAGACTTGATCGATCCTCACTCGATGGTTTCCATCCTGATGCTTTGTGACACTAATCTTTGTCTCCCACTTCTTTTCTTTCTCTGTTGTTATTTTTCAGTCTCTTTCCTTTTCCTGCTTCTCACCACCGATAAAATACACTTTCGGTATCCTTCTGCACCTTATTCTCTCCAGCTTCCTCTAAATGAATGTCTAGAAAATCTCATTGTTCTCCCCTGATTTATCAATCCATCAAGGCTACACGTCTTCCAACTTGTTATCCCTGCAATAATATCTCCAAGACCACAATATCCTGTAATCCCTCTCCTCCTGCTCCCCATCTTTGCTTTGGTGTTCTGATATTGTTCCTAAGTCTAACTCTCATCTACAGTGATAATTTTCTTCCTCACTAATTCTTTTGGCAAAGGTTCATCCTGTCTGCTCTTGAGTGGAAGTACTACATGTGGTCTCAGTGCTGCTCGGGTGTTTCTGGAGATATGACTTGGAGGAAGAACAGCAATTTTACACAAAGACTAAGTAATGGCATTTGAAGAGGCCTCTTAAGGGATGCTGGGACTGACAGAATCATTTGGTGACTTGCAACACGTTTCGCACTTCGATATCACTCTGTGGCTTAGTCTTTGGAATTGATGTAAAACATATTTTGAAAAGCCTTTGCAGTCTCTCCAAAAGATTAGATTTTACATTATTGTGAAAATTAAATTCCCCCCGTCTCTCTTACATAAAGATGAAGCATATGAATCCATAAACAATAGACAGACTGAGACTGAAATGTAAAATCTTTAACTTTTTTATTATTGTAGATGGCGGGCCATATTTGTTTTCTTCATCTCTCCTCCAATTGGTGAAACATGTTATGGGGGGGGGGATTCTTGCAAAAAAAAAAAAAAAAAAAAAAAGTTCCTGTGTCGAATAGCTTCCATAGATCCTTTGGTAGGCTCTGAAAATAATTATAGTGACGTAGCTATGTGCAACATCCATTTAACATTCAACACAGTGCCAGCTAATCAATAGCACTGATTTAAAACCAGTAGCCCGGGTAGTGGTATGACAAATTACTGATTAACTAATCAATAACTATTGAACACTCTTAGAAAATAGACTGAATGCATTTTTTAAGTTGATATATGCACGAATTCACACACGTTGCCACCGGTTTCCTTCTGTGTGTTTCCGCACAAGAGCAGCAGTTCTTAATAGTGCTATCTGAGACCACTGTACCTCACAGTCTATAAGTCTATAAGGTCTTTAAGGTATACTAAAGACAGAAACACCCAAGGCAACACATAAAAATCTCTTGCATAAGCCCATTAAGAAAGATTCACATCATGCATGCACGCTGACACACAATCAGCAGGTTCCCTCCAACCATCAACAAATTAATGGAACACATTGGATCTAGGCAGCACCTTGGCCATTTCAGATGGTTTCTATCTATTCCTCTCTTCAGGACCACATCAATCGTCTAATGTAACACGTGTGTACATGTATTTGAAAAGCAAGAACTACGTAAAATAAAGGGTGCTGAAGCAATGCAACACAATACATAGATGTGCACAACAGGACACCTTTTACCATCACTAAAGCTTAAAGATGGGGAAAGCACAGAGAGAGGCGATATTCAGAATCACGAGCCATAAACTTTGTCTTTCCTTGAAGAATGATGAAAATCAAAGACCTCAAAATAAACTAGAGAGGGAAGAGGGATAGCCACAAAGATGTCTAGCATTTTTGTCTGTTTCTCACTTCAAAGACAGGATATGAAAAATGCACAGCAGTGAATCTTTAAAGCACTCATGGGATGTATTCAAATCGATGCTGCAGGCGAGAGAGACAGCTGATGAGCAGGAGATCTCACCGTCATAAAGGCTTCAATTGTCATCTAGCTATCAAATATCTTCATTGGAAACTAATGAAAAAATAATGGTTTGGTATATTTGTAAGCTCTCCTTGCTATGATTTAATCTTTCCTTGATTCCACTCAACATTTTCTCTCATAAATGTTTGTCTGCCACTTTCATTCCATTGTTTAAGCTCTCAATATGACTCTTGCTGCATCTCGACAGAGACAGAGATGAATGGCTGGAAACTAGCTAATCAGATGGACAAATATGCAATGGAGCAAAAGTTTGATGTCTGACTTGATAGCATGGGTAAGACAGTCCATTTTCATTCTTCGGGGTAACCAACAAGTTGCCAAACAGGTGAAATGGATCTTTTTGTATGTGAATAGAATTTAAAAAGAATGTGCATGTGCTCAGATTTACACACTCATTACATACTCACCAGAACAGTGACGACTCGTAGCACAACTCCTCTCATGTTATTTTCCAATTTCCTGTCTGTCAGGGTGCCATTCAATCCATGAACTGGATCCCATGTGGCCAGCTGCAGTGTGCATGCACAAACAGACAGAGAGACGTCCAACAGTTAGATTTGTTGAAATCTTAGACACCAGGTTGGAATTTACCGTAAAACATATCAAAGGTAAAAAAAAATGGCTACAAGCGTAGAGCTGGAAATATAATGGACGGTAACCTTATAATGATGTGTACTGTAACTACCAGCAAAAACTTCTCACTATTCATTATGCAGCATGCACGTGATATGATTGCTGCCCCCAAACCAAGTAAAAAAAGTTTGTAATTTCTAAAGCTTAACATGTGTTTTGAAATTTTTTTAGTTTTTATTCTCAAACACAACCATGTGATTTTTCAACCGCTAACCTACATATTTTCAATACTTAAACCTTAATTAACTGACAAATGACAGTGAAGTTGAAAGGCGATCCGTGGAAGGCTATCGACCATAACCTCCTTTATAGGTACAGGTGTTTTTTGGCATGTTAAAAGTGGCAAAAATGTTATTCTTGTTAAAAAGATTTAAAAAAATTAAGTTTAATTCGTGGACAAAAAATCCATCCAGAAGAAAAGTTAAGTACAAAACCTAAACAACTAGGAGAGTTGGGCATAGAAAAGTACTGATGAACCCGTGTAACTGCATATCTTTCAAGTCGTTCCCTCCATCAACCCCCTCAAATGAAACATTCTCTGGATTGAATTTTTGATCCACCATTATAATTATTCATTAGCAACTTAATCTGAAAAGTCAAATCATTCACATAAACAGAGAGCATTTTTATTTGATGTCGTTCGATTTAGGTAACGTTTTATTGCCTTTCTGAAGTATTTCTGACAGAAAAGAAGCCAAGAGTTGGTGCTGACTATTGTGAGTCAGGAGCAGATTTTCACCAGAACCCTGTAATATTTCAATAATCCATTGATTATGGCCCTTGGTCAAAAATTATATTGTCTTACAAGTGTTGACCAAGGGCCACTGGATAATGGTAAATAAATCAGATGTTTATTTAAATGGGACATATTGTGAAAAATCCATAACTTAGTGTTTTTTTTAAGTCTGCAGCGTATCTAGAGATCTACAATATGTAACAAGAGATCATTCCCTCATTTCTGTTTTTCTCTGTTGGTCGTAATTAGTGTTGCTGAATTAGCTGTTCTGGTTTTGCAGTCCATTACGATGTCAAAATGAGACACTGATGGGTACAGTGCACTGCTGAGCACGATGCCCCCAGCTGGTGAAGACTTCTACACACCAAAACATTGAACACTGAAACAGCTCGTTTGAACGGTACAAAACCAGGGGTATATATCCACATTCTGAGGACATGTGAGACTTACATTAACTTGTTAATAAAGTGTACTGCATAATATGAGTATTTTAAAGGTCACCTGCTCCATTGTAGCTCTCAACATTTCATCTTCACTAGTTTTGTTCCTCTCATTTCTCTGCAGATGCTGGTCTTACTTTATTCCCACCTAAAATTCCTCTCCCACCAGTTTACTGTAGGTTTTGACAACATCTAGAATTCTTATTGGTAAATTGAAAATTACTTCTAGAGAAGCTCTTCCCAAAGTCAGCTTGAGCTTAATTCTCATAAACAATTATTGGCAATACCAGACTTGAAATGTTCGGATTTAATAAAAGTAAGTTGAAAACAAGCTAATACACAGCCAGATTAGGGCAGTCATGATTACTAAGGAATCCAAAGACATTTTTGATTGACAATCTAACTCCACTTAGGGCTTTAATCTTAATCATTCTCATAAATACAGGGAGTCTGGTGAGTTACAGCACATCTTCGCCCATCATCTGCATGAAGAAAGTTAGTGAAAAAACCTGAGAGGGTCTAACTTATTGCTGTTTCTTACAGTGTTGTTCTCCTTATCTTTACACTGTAGTGATTTCAAATAGTAAAATCTAAAAATACATGGATTGTTTATCTGCCTTTAAGAAAGTCACACAGAGAAAGGCAGACAAATTATACTACATGCTATCCTTGTTTTAGCCTGTAGGGGGAGATGTGGAGCATGTCCTTTCCCTATTTCATAACCTGCGGTTACATCGGTATCTCTAATCTATCTGTACACATGTAATGAGAAATACAGGAAAGAAAAAGATAAATGAAAAAAAATAAAACCTCCAGTTCTCTTTTCGCCACAGTCGCCATGTCATCACAGCCCTTAATCGCAACACGGGAATGTGTGAGTACACCCTCCTCTTTACACATGTGCTGCATGTAGCTCATATTTGTGTGTTGACATCGAGCTGACATTTACTTACAAATCTGGGAAAGGGAGCTGATGTGAGCAACGGACTGGACACATGAAAAGGCAACAAAAGAGAGGCACAGAAGGAAATACTACGAGGTATAGGGGACACACAGCAGGCAAACAAGATTGTGATATGTGGTGAGCAGAGATGAGCAGAGACATTATAAAAGGTGAAATTACTACATAGCAGCTGCTCTAAGTACTTGTGGAAATGTGACAGTGTATAATCAATGTAATACATGTGGTGCGACTCCATAAAAAGCCAATAGGACAAGGAAGCTTACAATCATATCACTCACCACATATGGCATTTGGTATGTGGAATGTAACATTGCTTGTCCAATGCCATTTGAGCTGCAATACTTATATTTAAATATCTGTATAGATATCATCAGTCATATCATTGCAATATTTAACAATGATATTTCACGTCTCCTAACATTGTGCAGCCCAGTGTATCTGCGAGAAGTATCTGTTATACATTAATTTAGTTACTAGAGCAAGTGTCTTCTTAGGTAAAAGTGTAAACATGACAAATGCAAATGGATCTGGTGTTTGCCTCTGGATAGTGTGGCCTTTTAAGGTCAAATCCATGGGGGAATTTAATCAACAGTCAAACGGAAATAAGTGAGCCTTAGTAAGAACACCTGCCACTGTAATACTGACCTGCACAGAGCTGTTAAGCCGTTCTCAGCACGCATCAAACTTTATGTGTTAAGGTCATTGTGAATGTACAGGCTTGGATTTAATGGGGATAAAAGAATTCCAAAATCCAAACAATATTTATTTTATTTTATTTGTGGTCCCTGTACTGCGTGTACCGTAATACTTTTATTGTTACTTTACCTTGAAGGAAGGTACTTAATATTGATTCTTCAGGACTGAGTAGTGAAGGACATACTTTTTAAAAGACTGCTTTGATTATTATGTTGGTGTCTATCATTCAATGTGTAAACATCTATTTTAGCTTTTGTTGAGCTGCTGAATACCTCATTCACACTGTGAAATTAACAGAATACCTCGCCACTCAGAGCAGAAATTATATTGCAGAAAAAAAAATGAACTCAATTCTAAATGTCATTATCATCTCTGAATTAAAAAAAAATGGTCTTCCGACAGATTTATCAGACCATTAGTAGTAGTTCACTTCATGATTTAGCAGAAGGTGGTCTTGTAGCAGCTTGGCATAATAAATTCCCAGGTACCCTCTTGGTAAAATAAGCTAATGTCACCAATGTTGCATTTGATATGTTGCTACAAGAATGTAGGTAACTTCTGAGCAAAGATATCTATGAGGATATTTGTGGCATCCAATAATCTTAGAAGCAGTCTATTTTGATTTCCACACCATTTGAACAAAGATAAGGTAGTTTGTTGACTTTGTACTAAGCAGCTGTCTAACTTTACTACAACAACATACAGGGGACTCACCTGTTAGCTTGCTACTCACCAAAGAGAGCTAAGAGGCTCGTAAAAATGCAACCACCATTCACATAGCAGGATTTGAATACATTTGAAGAACTGAGTGTTTGTTTCTAATCAATTTAAACTTGTTTTTTGGAAAAAGTGACAGTTCAATCACACAAATTATGCCTCGGAGATCGGCTGCAGCTCATTGTAGTTGTTGCATGTTATGATTCAGTGACTAAATCACTCATTTCTAGCTCCTGCATTTTTTTTTATTTCTAATACCCAACTTTTGGAGATGAGAGAGATAAAGTAAGACATTATCCAAAGTAATAAACTTCTCTTTGAAGTTCAAGTGCGTTGAACAATCAATGCAAATAGAACAATTCAAAGCTTGGCTTTGGCACATGACTCTTCATTTCATTCATTCATTGACATTCATTGAATGTCATCTTTTATACAATTAGTGAACAATGACCTAACAAATTACTCATATTACTGATAACAATTCTGCCATTAACTATAGTTAGAGGCAAAGCATTCTTTCTTTAAATATATTCATCCGATAACAATATATGTTTTGTTAAACTTCCACATACAGTGCTTATTACAATGAGTTGGTACTGTCTTCAATTTCCTGTCTGCAATTCAAAGAGGAAATTGAAGACAGCCATGGGAAAATAAATCTAACAAAATGTAAGAGCTCTTGTAATATTTTAACCAAACTGAATTTCAATAAACTGTGTACAATATTTTGGCTTTAAATATGACAGAGACAGGTAAAGGCCGCCTTGCATTTTTTGTGTTTGTGGACACATATGAGTAAGGAGCTCCATCAGCAGCCGGGCTAGCATATTGGCCCAATGCTTCTGCTTATCTTAACAGCTCCAGATAAGGGCTCATTCCACTCCCAGACAGAATGAAATAAATGTGCATTTGCACCCTCTGTGCCTCAACCCAGAGAGTGTGAACTCAAGCTTCAAAATACTGACATTAGCAGCTTTCTATTTCGATAACATTATCCCCATTTTCCAGCCTTTACTGCCGCCTGTTAAGTCTCTGTGAATGTATTTCGATGTATCTTTTCTTAACACAGTTTTCATTGCATTGTATTTGGTAATTTGAGATCAGATCCAATGAAAATAAATGATTGAAGAACTCTAAGCAAAAGTACCAGATATGTGACTCCTAAACATATCAAACATGGGAGAAGGGGCGGTCGGTGGCGTAGTGGGTTAAGCAGCCGCCCCATGTACAGAGGCTACAGTCCTCGCTGCAGCTGGCCCCGGTTCAAGTCTCGCACCAAGCGGCCCTTTGCTGCATGTCTCCCCCTTCTCTCTGCCCCCTGCTTCCTGTCTCTCTCCAACTGTCCTATCATTAAAGGCATAAAAAAGACCAAAAAATATATATAGAAAAAAAAAAAAAACATGGGAGAAAAACAGTGAGATGGGGAAAAAAAGGTGGTCTTTCATATACGAGGTAGCAGTGTCATGGGATTTGGCATGTTGTGATAAAAAAAGAGGCAACTCTTTAAGTTAAAAACATGTAAATGCAACACACGCCTGTCTATCAGACAGTTGCTCATTGAAGTTCTAAAATCTACAGAATTTGTTTTCTCGTGTTCTGCTGAATAAATAATTTAAAGCTGCATGACACCATTTAAAATGTTATTCAGTTCATTTCTAGTCTACGTCAACAAAGCCACCATGTTTGTGCTTTGAATATTTCATTTTGATGCCATCAAGTGCTGGATACATGAGAACAAGAAAGCAACATGGAAATACAAGATGATTTGATCATATCATTCACAGTGGCAGGGAGTGTGATTTTACAGACGGGATAGGAGGTGTTTTGATCAACATATCAGCAGTACAACAAAGAAGTTGTAGTAGAGAAATTAGAAAAAGTAATTATAAGTCCCTGTAGACCAAACCCAACCCAAATAAAAAGCGTGAGAATTTACTTTACAATTTAGATTTTGAGGACTGCATTTAAGAAATTCACAGTGTGAGCGTGAAAACATATTTTTGTCCACTGGATGCGCGTAAGCTCATGTAAATGTGTACGTGCAAACACACTTTGTGTGTACTACAGCACCGTTGGGCAATGGCGACCTGATAAACAACCTAAAATACTATAACAGTTAAAAAACGGAGAAACACTGTAGTAACCCTCCTACCCTCATCCTCACCAAACTCATACAGCACACACACACAGAAACACGCACACAGACGTCGGGATGTGTAACTACACACATTTAAAAGTAATTGGACCATCGACCAGTGCTGTGTGGGGGCCAAAAGAGTAATTTTACAGTTACTACAAGACCTTTCACTCTACAGAAATCACCCACCTTTCCACATACACACTTCTAATAAGATGAATACAAACCACATCCTGTATATGAACACAGACAGAGGTTCTTCAGCCTTGATGGTATCTCAGAATCACTAAGGGATGCTTTGATATTCCATACATCTATTGCCTAGTCTCCCAAGGGGACACACATCAAAGTTCACTGTTCAACAAACTGCAGCTTTTACTTTGATTCCTACGCAAAGCAATTCAAAACAGTCAAGGTGACAAAAGAAAGTGTATGAAAGTGTAAGCGCTGACAGCAATTAGCAGCTGCAACAAAGTCAATATGCACACAAAGTACAAATACAAGTTTAAGAAATGTTGTCTTACATTACTGCTGGTGGACAGGAGCCCAGCTCCTCATGAAATTGGAGCAGAGCAATGGTTTCATTAGTTAATTCAACACCTCCTCCCTCGTTACATTGTGAGCTCTACCATAGAAAGGAGTGACTTCATGTAAGCTTTTTAATGCAAAAAACAATACTGAACTGTTGGTGTAGAGTACTTAGTATAGTTTAAATGATCATTCATCACCTTCAGCTCAGAATGTACTGTAGGACTGTTTGCCAAATTCATGAACCATCTGTCCTAACCTTGTTTCACCTGCCCAACACGGGTGTGTTGCTTCCAGCCTCTGTAGCTCTGTAACCCTCTCTAGTGGCTACAAAATGCTCAAATGCTTGCAATTGCGGTAAGGAAACCATAGCCAGGAGCAAACAGACAAGCTGCAGAGCTGTTTCCCTCTCTTCTCCAATGCTTACCCTCCCCAGACATGGACCAACGCGGTTGTCCATAAACTCTCCAAACAACTTGTGTACCAAGCTTTCCCTCTGTCTTAGTCCAGAGGTCCGTTTCACGTAGCAGGTTTAGTGAAAACTCTGAGTTGGTTAACCCTGAAATGAGGGAAACCCTGAGTTTTCCGTTTCACAAAGGGAGGTAACTCAACCCCGAGAAAGAGGGGTAACTCTAGCCTGTTTCACAAAGAGAGGTAACTTAACCTCACGGTCAGTTACTGTAGTAACAGACTCTCTGAACCTAACCTGGTCGGGACCAGGTTTTACTCAAGAAACCTTGAGTTTCTTTCTGTCTCCGCCCTCTTTCAGCCACACACGCCATTTGATTTCCTCATTCATTCATCAGCAGAGCGAGTTCTTCTACTTCTAGAAGTCCATTAGGTACAGTGGGAGGCAACTTTTTTCACGAACATGTCCTTTTGACAACGACCCCGTGGATGAAGGTGCAGCATTATTGCGCAGAGAAATAAATATTCGTCGGAGATGGTTATCAGACCGCGCATAGATTTTTGCATTTACAGACAATTATCTTTTTGAGCGGCACCATCAGAATGTGTTGGGACAAAAGAAAAAAAAGACATAAAAGACAGATAAATATTTGTATGAATAGGCTTAAAAAAGACATATATATGCCTATTATATTTTATAAAGGCACTCGTGTCTTGGGGGTGGACTCCCTCAGCCACTGGCCTTCCGTTAGAGGTGGCGGTGCTGGACCACCACCCGTTTTACGGGCATCTGCCTTCTTTCTGTTGGCTCAGAAGTCTGTGTTAGTTTAAATATGCTTAATTATTTAACAGAACATGATATAGATGGTGACTAAATTGTCCTTCGGAGTGACTGTGAGTGTGTATGGTTGTTTGTCTCGTTTGTCTCTATGTGGCCCTGTGATGGACTGGCGGCCTGTCCAGGGTGTACCCCGCCTCTTCCCCATTGACCGCTGGGATAGGCTCCAGCCCCCCCGCGACCCGACTGACGGATTCAGCGGTGTATAGATAATGGATGGATGGATGGTATAGATGAGAAGACATAGTTTATGTGTGTGAAAACAGCATTATGTTGGGAATAAAATAACTGCACAGTCAAATAGCCACTTAATATTTATTTTACAGTGTAAAACATGATCAAAATGAGGTACCTCCATGCCGAGGTCTCACCTGTTTGAACAATGTTTTTATATTTCATCTTAAACTGCTGCCAAGTGCGCTTCTCCCCTGCGGGATTGCACCTAAATTAAATAAATGAATGGGCTACCATTCAAGCAGTTTCCCTGTAATATTATTGTGATTGCAAAGGACTACATTTAAACTTACACTTTTGCAGCAGCAGCGGTGTTGCACTTATTTCTAAAAACGTACTGAAACTCGCCGTATGAGCGCATTAAGATTTCCAATTCGAGGTTGGTGAAAAACGTAGCCCCTCCTCTTCCCCGTTGCCAAGGTGACTCGTCAAATCGGGGCTCCATTGATGCTGGCTTTTTAAAGTTGTGGTGCACGCGCTAAACTCAAGGTGAACTTACTCAGAGTTGATTAACCTCACTCAAATCAGCGTTTCTGGAACCGAAAACTCAGGGTTTTCTATCTCAGAGTAGATCAACTCAGAGATCAGGAATAGACTCAGAGTTGGTTGAACCTGCTACGTGAAACGGACCCCAGGTTCCTTGAGCACCCTACTGATTGGTAAACGTGTTTTAAGGAAAGGAACTAAACAGTTCGAGACTTTCTTCCACAATATTTTAACTCCGAGAGAGTTAAAATATCACTCACTCTCTCTCCCCATCAGGTAACAGAAAAGCAAAAAGTCCAAGCTGAACTAGTATCGGTGATCTGCACAACCAGTTGCCTGATCTCAACAACATATTTTGTTGCTAATTAACGCTGCAACAAAACAAAAGCTACATGTACTGTAGCTATTCTCTCTCATATTTTACTTAATTAATTTCAAAAGCAGGTGTCCCACCTCAATCAAATTCTTAAATCTATTTCACAGATTATATTACCTATTATTCATCCGTTTTTACTCACTCGCTTTAGTTGATAGTGTTGTCCTCAGTAATTGCAACAATATGAGGAAATTGTAAAAAAATGTCTGCTCCATTATAATCACCGTGTTTTTGATAATGAAACTTCTCTGTGGAAAGAAATAACATATGAAAAAGCCATTTAGGTATAGATAGGCCCAACTGCCTGCGGCCTTAAACGGATAGCATTTTAGAAAAACAATTACAAGAGCACAAGAAATTTCACTGGCACATTAATAACTTGTATCAAGTGTAATGTAAAAGGAAGCATAGTCAATTAGAAATACAGCTATTTCCTGTAAGGCTGGATAATTTCCTCAGTGCACGGACAGACTTTTTGATAGCATTTTATTTAATTTATATAGAGCCAATTTACACAAAGAAAAATCTTCTCAGGGTACATAAGGTAAAACCAGACTATTTAGACCAACTTTGAATTCTTTCTTCTTTATCATGATAACACATTTTCACATTTAGAGAAATGTACCAAACGCGTGTGCAGGAAATAAAAGAAAAGAAAGAGATACTCTGGATTTAAAGAAAAAGAACTGTTTTAAAAAACCATGGGCATACACATTCAGTGTCTGTGTTTAGTTCCCTCTGTTAATCCCAGTCCACTCAGAAATAAGTATGTGTGGATCAGCCTATATTCTTCCCTTCTACAGTCCCACATGCAACTATAGATGGTCACTGCAAAGCATCTTATGAATATCAATTAATAGAAATTGGTTTGCTGCTGTGACTCTTAATAACATCCTAGAGGAAGGTATTTTTCTGACACAGAAATGACCACTCTTCCCTGTTTCTTCGTATGACTTTATGCTCGGGTGGTATCATTCATCAATATGCAGGATTGTGATTGCGTTGTTGCTTTTTTTTTCTTCATATCTTTACAGCAATCAGACTGATTGATTCATACTTGCTCAAAATGACTGCAACAATAAGTGGAATTTTCTGCTCAGGGACACCACTTGTAAAGGGAAGTTTGACACTATTTAATTATTCATTTACTTAAGATTGGTAAATAAATTGACACTCATAGCAAATGTGAACCATGCTGGGTACCTCGAGGCACGCATACCCTACATGAAATATATTGAAAACAAATTTTTGAGTGTAAGTGTAATAGACTGAAAAACACTGACACATCGTTTCTCAATTATTTAATGCTATTTGATGTTATGATGGATTTTTAAAACTGAATAATGGGCAGAACAGATTGCCCTCAATCCTGTCACCTGCCAGCATACTGTTTTTCAGCACATGTTCCTCATACGAACAAAGGCGTTTCTTCAGCTTTACCTCCACGTTTTGATGAAACAGAGTTTATAACTTCACAACTTAAAGGATGTTCATGGAATTACTGTGGTTCATCAGCACAAGCACAAATAATACTGTTAGTCTGAATATTTATGAAGACATTCTCTGTAAGGCAAGGCAAGGCAATTTTATTTGTAGAGCACAATTCGTAGACAAGGCAATTCAAAGTGCTTTAGTGCTTTAACTTAAAGTTGGAGTATTACAGCTTTAAAGGGATAATCCGGAGTAAAATGCACGGGATGTTGGGAGTACATACGTTGAGTTGACATCAAAATCATGTCATTCGGATGTGTTTTGAGAATTTCGATTTGATCGTTTTTAGCCAAAAGTCGTTAGCCTGGAGGTGACAAGGGCACATCATGTCACCGCTACAAAACGCTATTTTTATACCTCTTCTACAGCTCCAAACAACATAACACTTACGTGGTAGTGAGTAGAGGGTCCCTAAAGCCAAACCGAAGTGTCCCGAGGTCTTCATGTGGTCGGATAGAGAGTCCAGAATGAATTTAATCAAGCCAATACCTGCTCTCAATCAGAGCCTCTTCCGTCAACAGGAGGCTATCTCAGCGAGACATCACGTCACGTGACATTTCAAAATTCCAATCTGTTAGTAAGCTAGGCTTTGCTGTTGCATACAACTTCATTTCACTTTCGAAAGAAATACTGGACTATATTTGTAAAAAAAAATGGCAACGAAATTGTGACTTTCCAGAGCGAGTTACTCCACACTCGGCAATCAACTACGGACTCACGTGAGGAGATTTAGAAACATAAGATTCTGACGAAACAGAATAACTGGTATTGTTGGGGAAATCATAATGGCTTTAGCAAAATACAAAATACAAAATGACATAACCTGCATCTCTTTCATAAATTTCCAATACATATATTGACACCAGGCTTCTTTAGATGTGGAATGTACATATGACATGTGGAAAAAAATAGATACATAAAGGATGTAGACATTGTACATAATAAAGAGTCTGTAGAAACTGGACGGTATTCATAAGGATGCCCTGGGCACTCACAATCACATATCATAACACAACATCAACAAAACTCTTTCATGATACCACACATGGTATCATGGTCTTTTTCATATGAGAAATGCACTGAATTGCAAATCTAGAACTTAGTCAACATGAAAGTTCAACATTTGGGCAAGCATGATAAGTGCAATAAGGGAAAAATAGAAGTTATCTACTTCTGAAATCACACACTGTAAAACAATACATTATGGACCTGTGCCCAGTGGAATCATGAGGTTAGGCTCTTGATATGTGGCTATTTAAAGGAGAAGACACAAGCAATTTGAAGTCAGTGGGTCTATATTTGTCACTTTTGTGAAATTAAACATTTAACCGTACCCTATGTGAATATAAACTGTAAGTGCTACTTTGTGTTTTTGTTTTTATTTTGCTACCTGTGACACACAGAAGTAGAGAAATTACGTCGAAAGAGATGACAAAAAATAGAGATGAGTACAGAAAACAAATATAAAAGCATTGTATTTAACATTGAGTTTATTGGTATAAGATAATTTGTTCTGGACGTGCAGACTATATACTGTATTTGGGTTTGCTGGATCACTTACAGTCTTTTATACTCTCTGGCTCCTACATATGCATATACAAACCCACACACATACAACTATAGTCTACACAAACCGATCATTACAGAAGCGACAACAGACTTTTATCTGATCTCCAAGATGAGCTGCAGGCTGTGTTATTGCTTGCTTGAATTGTTGGGAGGATGCGTGGCTGCGTGTGTACACATCAGGGAGGGTTAGCCTGGATGTAATATATATATATATATATATATATATATACACACACATATATTTCAAACTTAGTGTTTAATGTGCTTTTAAACACAAAACTTTAAATGAATTAGTAATTTATGATTAAGATGTATTATCTTTTAAATTAGTGTCTGCCTCTTTATAATTGAATAGCTAAGAATTGCTTAATCAATAATTGCCTTAATGCACAAAAATCACGAACGCAATGAGTTTCTGGAAAATACCGTTAAAATCAATTAACCTCAGTGTTTGTGATATGCTTTGCAATACACTTGTTTGCATAAAACCAAGAGATACAAAAGCATTCAATAGGCTATATAATTGCTGTGTTTATCTCTGTATGTGTTTATATTTATTTCCCTATTCATTTTAGTTTAGAGGAAATAAAGAAAAGAAACACAGTAGGAGAAAGAGCAATAGAAGGACCAAAGGGGAAGTGCTGAACAGAGAAGGACAAGAATCTTTGAAAGTTGCCTAAAAAATTATGCATCCCTCCCTGCATTTCCTCCTCCCATAAGAACTTTAGTATGAGGAGAGGTGTCAGACACTACAGTAATTATGATAAAGAGACTTGTGGAAGTTTGAGAACCTCTGGGGAATACAAGTTTGATCTCATAGAAATTATCAGCAAAGTTCTCCTATAAAATTAATGGGAGAATAACTGAACTTTATTTGTCCTGTCTTTTCAACTTTCTTCTCTCTCCTTCCATCATCCCTGCAGGTCTCCCTGGTGCCTGTGATAAGTGGAGGCAGGTAGATAGACAAATTGCTCAACTCAGCTCTTGTCACTCCCTTTGCAATCATACCCTCAGCTGGGAACAAAATGTTGCAGAGTGGTTATCTCGATATAACATTTTAACCAAAGGCTGGAGGTTAGCATTCTCTTGCATTTCATCTGTTACATTGTACTTTATAAATGTATGGCCAAAGAAGTCTAGTGGCAAAGTTCTTACTGATTCTGGTAATGTTTCAGTCATGGTTCTGATGGATCACAGAATCCTGTTGCACAGGCTGGAAAACTGGGTTGAACTTTCTGGAGCGGTCCTTAACTGGTTCAGGGCCTACTTAGAAGGCCAGAGTTCTCTTTCAACATTTGTTTCGGTATCTCACTATGGGATACGCCCTCAGCGCCTGTCCCCCAGAAGCTCTATTACACTACGCCAGTCCTGACTGGCCCACAAAAGTGACGTCCGCTCCGGGACGAGGAACATCCTCCCAGTATAAATGCTCGGCGTCACGCAGGTGATCTTCAGTCTAACACCTCTTCTCGCTCCCAGAAGCAACTCTCAGACGACTAGTACGGTACTATTGAGCTAGCTTAACTGTTCACAGAACGAGCTAACAACTCGGTCGCCGGACGCTTCTCAATAGCTGTACTTTGTTGCTCTGAGTTTTACAACCGCTGGTCTGTCATCAAACAGCAGCAACTACATACGTAGTCGCGAAGCTAGCACCTGTACACTCACCATGGACAGGGCCAAGCCACCAACTAAAACTTGCACATGTGGCAACCTCATTGCTGGGGCAGATACTCACCCTGTCTGCGCTCCGTGCCTAGGGCTGAAACATGCCCAGGACGGGTTAGCGTCACCAGCTAGCTGCGACCACTGTGCACGGCTCTCTGTTAAATCTCGTCGGCGCAGGCTAGCACGCCAAGCTAGCCTGTCGGAGGTTGATCCGTTGCTGGGGGTATCCAATCCCCCGCCACCGGCTCTCACCGCTACCGATGAGGGAGAGCCCCCTCTGGCTGGAGCCAGTTGGGGCGACCAGCTTGACGCTGTCGCTCCTCTACTTGACATGGAGGAAAATGAGGCCGACCTCCTGGATTTCAGTCATTTTGCAGAATCTGACTCCGAGGTGGAATCCGTTAGTCTCGGGTCTGACGACTACGAGCAGGAAGGCGAATCCTTCTCCATCCCGTCGGCTGCAAAGCCCACGGAGGCGGGGGACACCCGCTGCAGCGGCCCTCCAAACCCGACTGCATCAGACCTGCACGATGTCTGTAGAAGAGCAGCTACAAAGCTGGGCATTGAATGGCCGGAAACCCTCACGGAGACCACCACGTCTCGGTATGAGGGGAAGAGGCTTCCAAAAGCTAAATCTTCCACCAGACAGCTGCTGCCGGTCTTTCCAGAGTGCCTGGAGCAAGCTACCCGGTCGTGGAGTAACCCACTCTCCGCCAAGAACCCCGTTCTGGGAGGGTCGGCGCTAGACTGGACCGGCATGGAGGATAGCGGTTTTTCACGCTTGCCTCCTGTTGAACCTCTGCAGGCATTTCACCTGCACCCGTCTCAGAGATCGACCATGACAGCGGCAGGGCCAACCCTCCCATTCAGGGCCGACTCTTTTCAGTCAGCTTTAAACGAAAAAAGCTACAAGGCGGTGGCAGCATCGGTGAAGGGGTTGAACGCCTCGTCTCTTCTCCTCGCTTATCAAGCAGAACTACAGGAGCAGATGGCGGGAGCACCAGCCGCAGAACTGTGGGATGAGATGTGCGTGGTGACAGACCTCTGCCTGCGTCTCCACAGAAGTGCTGTCCAGGCCGCAGGGAGAGCAATGGCCCTGATGGTCACTCAAGAGAGAGCCAGATGGTTGAATCTGTCTAGCCTGTCTCAGAGAGAGAAGAACCAACTCCTTGACACCCCGGTGGACCCGAAGGGTTTATTCGGCCCCACCGTTGCAGCCATGCAAAAACGCTGTGAGGAGAAAAAGAGAGAAGGTGAAGCGCTAAAACTGTGCCTGCCCAGAGGAGCGCAGCCTCCTCCCCCCGCAGCACCTCGTCAGACGTTCGCTCAGGCGGCTGCTCGACCAGTCTACAAGAAAGCCCTTTGTACCGCCGGTGACATCAGGAACCCAAGCGAACCCTCCTGCCACCGTGAGCGCGAAAAAGAAGAGGCGAGCTACCTAGGGAACTCTCAGAGCGGGAGAGCAGGCACTGCCAGACACCTGCTCTCCCCCAACCGGGAAACGTTCTGTCCCAGTTCGAGTATATAAAGCCACGTTCAGGGCATTTCAAACGGCCTGCAGAGCCAGCGTTGGAGCTCACAGTTCAGAGCCGAACGAAGAGGAGGAAAAGCACCTTCAGCGAGAGCTCAGTGGAGCCACAGCTGTGGTCAGAAAGCACACACCAGTGCACAAGCACACACCAGTGTTTGATAACACAGTTTCCTCCCTTCCCAATAAACTCATTAAAATTGTTTCCAGGCGCGCAACCAGGCCAAGAGCCGAGGGCGCTGCCTCAACAAAAAATGAAAAATGGACAGAACATGGCCGTGCGGCTGCACATGAGGCCAATGGGGGGAGTCTTTGCTCCACCTGTGGCACACCCGGCCGTCCTCTCTGCCACAGAAAAGGCGGACCGTCAGCAGCTAAAGTGGGAAGCTGCGGCTATGCAGCGTCTCACTCAGCTTGCGCAGCACAGCGCTCCTACAAAAACACTTCCCGGCCCACTAGCGGGGAAAACCCAGCTGTGCCGAGCGTGTGGGGCACCAGACTGGGTGCTAAAGACCGTATCCAGGGGATACATGCTCCAGTTTGGGACGGCTCCACCCCGTTTCAAGGGCGTTATACAGTCATACGCCCGGGGAGAACACGCACGCATCTTGCAGGAGGAAATAACCTCTCTGCTGATCAAGCGAGCGATCCAGCTGGTCCCGCAGGAGCAAAGCAGAAATGGCTTTTACTCCAGATATTTTCTCGTCCCGAAAAAAAGAGGGGGGCTGCGACCAATATTAGACCTGCGAGCTCTGAACGCATATCTGAGACGGTATATGTTCAGGATGCTGACACACACAGCTCTAATAAGGTTTATGCGTCGAGGAGACTGGTTTATCTCCGTAGACTTGAAAGACCCATCCCTATATACCCTCGTCACAGAAAATACCTCAGATTTGCATTTCGGGGAAAGACGTACGAGTATCTCGTGCTTCCCTTTGGCCTCGCACTAAGTCCACGCGTGTTTGTGAAATGCACCGAGGCGGCAGTCGCACCTCTGAGGGAGAAAGGAATACGTCTGGCTACGTATATAGACGATTGGCTGGTTGCGGCTCAGTCTCCGGGGGAACTCATGACGCAAGCAGAAATGCTTATATCGCATCTGACGGCTCCGGGTTTCGCAATAAACTGGAAAAAGAGCATCTTGACTCCAGTTCAAACAATCACCTTCATTGGGCTGTCTCTGAACTCTGTCGACTTCAGAGCGTGCCTCTCGGTAGAAAGAGTGAAAGCCTTTCAGGCGTGTCTGGCGCTTTTTCAAAGAGGGGCGTATGTGAAACTCAGGCTGTGTCACAGGCTGCTGGGTCTGATGGCGTCAGCCCTGGCTGTCATCAGATTCGGCCGCTTGCACATGCGACCGTTTCAACGGTGGGTGGCAGCGCTCAATCTGTGTCCAGTACGTCATGCCCACAGAAAGGTGGCGATTTCCTTGACGTGCACAAGCGCTCTGACTCAATGTAAACCCACAGCATTCCTCACCACCGGCGTTGCCATGGGAACCATCCTAACACGGAAGGTCGTTACCACAGACGCATCGTTAACTGGCTGGGGAGCCACACACGAGGGCCTGATGGTAAACGGTGTATGGAACTCACAAATACGGACAGCTCACATAAACTGTCTGGAGCTCATGGCCGTGTTACTGGCTCTGAGACATTTTCTGCCCTTCATCAGAGGACACCATGTCTTAGTCAGAACAGACAATACAACGGTGGTGGCATACATCAACCGGCAGGGGGCCCTGCGCTCACATCATTTACACATGCTGGCACACAGACTGATAGTCTGGACCAGCCCACGCCTGCTGTCACTCACGTGCCAGGGGTGATGAACAGGGGGGCGGATCTTCTATCCAGGGGCAATCCCCGCTACAAGGAGTGGAGACTCTACAGCGAGGTTGTAACCCAGATATGGCAGCAGTACGGCCGAGTGGAGGTCGACCTTTTTGCATCAGAGGAGAACACTCAATGTCCGAGGTTTTTCTCCCTGACCGAGGAGGGTGCTCCGCTTGGGCTGGATGCTCTAGCACACCCATGGCCTCCAGTCCTACTGTATGCTTTTCCACCCCTCGAACTGATTATCCCTACCCTCTCCAGAGTGAGGGAGGGGAAACATTCACTCATTCTGGTGGCTCCCCGCTGGCCGGGGAAACACTGGCTGGCATAGATTTTCCAGTCACTGTACGGCGAGCCGTGGCGGCTCCCTCTTCGCAGAGATCTCTTGACACAGGCACGCGGAGAAATATTTCATCCTCATCCGAGCGCATGGCTCTATGGGTCTGGCCTGTGAGAGGATGAATCTGGCATCCAGTAGACTTCCCCAGAACGTCATTGACACGATCCAGAATGCGAGAGCAGCCTCAATGCGCAGCGCGTATGAGGGAAAGTGGTGCGCATTTGAGGATTGGTGCGCGAATCCCACGTTGAGCGCAATGCAGAGCCCTGTGTCGGCTATTCTGACGTTTCTGCAGGAGTTGCTGGATAAAGGCTTGGCCTTTTCCACCGTCAAAATGTACTTGGCAGCTATTTCAGCATGTCATATAGGCTTTGGGGATAAAACGGTGGGACAACACCCTCTGGTGTGCCGGTTGATGAAAGGTGCAAGACGGCTCCGGCCAGTGTCCAGGAGCCTCACTCCTTCATGGGATTTGCCGGTGGTGCTCGATGCCTTGTCACGTGCCACGCTTCGGATTTATGTGGAGAAAACAGCAGGTTTTCGCAAATTGGAGCAGCTGTTTGTGTCATGGGCATCACCACGTAAAGGTAAGCCTCTAACAAAGCAACGGCTTTCCCATTGGATAGTCGGGGCTATTACTATGGCGTATGAGACCAGGGGTCTTGCACCCCCTGTGGGTCTGTGGGCTCATTCCACTCGTGGCATGGCCTCATCATGGGCACTCTTTCAGGGTATACCAGTGGAGGACATATGTGACGCTGCCAACTGGGCAACCCCTTGCACCTTCACTAGGTTCTATAGACTGGATGTTACGGCGCCCTCTCTGGCTCATACTATTTTAAGTGTGGGCTCCACACTTGGATAATTGCAGGGTGTATATAGTCTTCGAGTAAGCTTATCTGGCAATACGGAGTCGCTATATCCCATAGTGAGATACCGAAACGAATGTTGAAAGAGAACTTTAGGTTAAGGAATTAACCCCGGTTCTCTGAAACATGAGTGAGGTATCTCACCAGATCACCCTCGCCTGGAGCGAGGAAGAGGTGTGCTTACAAGACTGAAGATCAGGACCTTACCAATCACTGACCAAGTTCGTAACCTTGGAGTTTTGATAGGCTCAGATCTGACTTTCAGCAGCCACATCAAAGCTGTCACTAAAGCAGCTTTTTACCATCTCAGAAACATCAACAGAATTAAAGGTTTCCTCTCCCAAAAACACCAGGAGTAACTAATCCATGCATTCATCTCCAGTAGACTCGATTACTGTAATGCTCTTTTAACTGGACTTCCCAAAAAGAGCATTAAACATCTGCAGCTCATCCAGAACGCTGCTGCTAGAGTTTTAACTAAGAGATCTGAACACTTCACACCAGTTTTAAAGTCTTTACACTGGCTTCCAGTCAGTCACAGAATAGATTTTAAAAGCTTACTGATGGTTTACAAATCCCAGAACGGTTTTGGCCCAAAATACATCTGTGATAGTTTCAGAGAATATAAACCCAGCAGAGCTCTTAGATCCAAGGACTCTGGACTGGACGAGCTGACCTGAGTCCAGACTAAACATGGAGAAGCAGCATTTAGCTGTTATGCTGGAAACAAGTGGAACAAACTGCCAGTGGAGATTAAACTTTCACCAAATGTAGACATTTTTTAAACCAGGTTAAAAACATTTCTTTTCTCATGTGTCTATGCACGGTATCTTTTAACTTATCTGGACTGTTGCTTGTTTTTAAATTCATTTGAACTATTTTATTTGTTTCTCTTTATATTCTTTTATGTATTTTTAATGCTTCTTACACTCCCTGCTGCAATGCTTTTATTTTATGTAAAGCACTTTGAATTGTTTTGTACATGAAATGTGCTATACAAATAAATTTGACTTTGACTACAAAAGTGAAAATATATCCATGCCTATGTGACCAGACCCTTCCACTGATAAATGCAGACCAAAGATACATAATGTACAGATGAAGATGTTAAGCGATTCATAGAAGTTAAGCGGGGAATAATCTAAACACCACTGGGCTATGAATAATACATACACATCAATGTATATGTGAGGTAAGAAATCATGCATGTGAATATATTAAAAAATAAAATGGAAAATGTGAGGGAATATTGGAAAAAGGAACATACATTCACTTCTATTCTATTGAGACTGTCCTCTTGCATAAAACATGCCCTTGTGACATTTGTAGGTAGACATGAACTATGATTAAATTAGAAGATCATGGAACCTAGAATGATCATGAGAGCAATTGCGTGTAAGAATGGGGTCAATGACATTCATGTGGTGTCATTTTAACCCATATCGTGATCCTTTTCTAACCCTAAACAGGTAGTTTATTGATTTCTAATTCCAACCAAGTGACGCTAAAGCCTATAGCAAAAAGGCAATGCCAAAGTTTCGTAACATGTTGTGCTTACTCGTAACAATGGCAACCTGTAAAACAATGTCCATCATAGTGATAGTGGTGTTGCAAAAATAATGTATTTTAGCTTAAACTAATGCCGTTTTCCAATTATACGGAAGTAATGTTATTGTCTAAACCCAACCAGGAACTGAGAAAAGTGTTTTAGTAAAATGTTGTTGTGCCACCAATGGAATGTATTTTAGTCTCAATCTCACGTTCACAAAGGGCCAAAATTGAAAGTGCAGCATTTACCTGCTCCATCCAACCATCTCCCATTGGTCCTCATGTAAACTTTTTGGCTTGTTAATCATTACTATAAATTTTGCTCTGATGTGCATTTTAATCCCTGGGTTGATTTACTACAACCACAGTGATGGGAATTAATATTATAAATCCCTAAAACATACTATGCCATCCTTTTTCAACCTTAACAGAATATTTTACATGATTTAAAATTGCACTGAAACAACTAAAACCATACTTCCAGAGCACACATGTAAGCTCAAGCTTTTAGTGGGTTTGTACAGTATGTTTTAAATACAGAGTAATCCTAACATAACCAGCTGTTTATCAGTGGCTTATCATAGGATTCAGTTAGCTGGTTACTCGGTCCATAAAACATGCCTTAGCTTTTACAAGCTTGACTGGTCTGGAAGACAGTTGCGTGCTTAACGTCAAGTTTCTGTACCTCTGAAGCAACGGACATTGATGTCTATGAAGTCACAGTGAGTGTCTCATGTGCAGACAGTTAGGAGCTTTTTCACAGCCAGCCTGGCAGGAGGATACACTTGGCACACTTTCTCTCTCTCTCTCTCTCTCTCTCTCTCTCTCTCTCTCTCTCTCTATAATACACACATTCAGGCATGTCTCCCTTTAGTCTGACTCCTGCTGTTCACAAAGAGCTTGTCTTTGAGCTGAGTATGTCAAAAAGCTGTCGTTTTGTTGCAGCAACAAATCCTTTGACCTACGATGTAACCTGACATTTCTCTAGCAGGAAAAGACAAATAGTACAGATCAACACAAAGGGCAAATATCAGGAGTCTAAAACAGAAATAAATGATTGAATATGGATCGACGATCAAGGGTATCAAATAAAGTAGAGTTTTCACTGCAGTAGATACTTCATAACAGCATGTGTCCTAAGGGGGATTGGGAAGAGGGCCACTTAAAGCCACTTGCAACAGCTTCCTAACTTTCCTTAGACAGCTAAAAGAAGTTGAAGTCAAACTAAAGGGATACAGACCTTTAGATCCACCTTTTCATATGGAAACAGAATGAGAATTAAATTCAGGTCACATAACGCTTTTCTCTTTGTTCTCACCTAGCTGTTCCGTTGCTACAGGTTTCCAGTTCAGGAAAAAAACTGACTCCTCTGAAAATGGAAACTTTTATCAACTCAGAATGTCAAATTTCAATGCGGACAATGTTTGAACATCTTGTCCACATCACCTATAATATAGAAATAGAACATCACTCATGGCAAAACAAATATATCTTCCACATTTCTCACTTCTCTTTTGTATTTCAGCAAAATAAGTGCTATTCATACTTTATTTGAACAGAGAAAGATAAACACATTCATAATTTCCCATGGGAATCATGTAATATAATCACTATACACCGAGTTTCAAAACTGACTACCTACAATTTTGTTTGTTCTCTTACAATCCTTTATTTCTTAAATTCCATAATGCTTTTAACTATAATATGTTGTATTTAGAGAAAGGAACTTTTGAAATCAGTCAGTTGATGTTTAACAGTATAATAAAATAACCTGGAGACAAAGAGGGTTTTAGAGGGGATCCCAGCTGGAGATGGTGAGATGCATTACCTTTATGTGTCCTTCACAGGCTGTATTACAGTAAGAGTGCAACAATTGTTATTCAGTTTTATAATAGTTAGAAAATAACAAATTAAGTGAGCCAACCAGTAACAGAGTTTATGGGGCATGGGGATAAATGAGGTAAATAGCAGCAATAAGCAGGAGAAAAGTTAGCTGAACAGAGCAGCTAAACCTCCAGAGAGTGAGCAGCAATAATGACATTATGAGTGATGAGGAACTTCTCAGGGATCAGAATGGTGTGGTCTCACAGTAGGCTGGTATGTGTATTGAATGTGTACTTATACTTCAGACACACACAGAATCTCTGTGTGCTATGTACTTACAGTAAGAGTATTTTCTGTCTGTATGGTTCATGTGTGTCCGTTGCTATGTAAATATCTTGAACGTGTGTCTATAAATGGTGTGTGGGTGGGTGTATATTCACACACTCGTGCATTTGTGATCCACAGAGGCATGCAGTGCTGGCTGCTGTAATCCGAGGTTTACACGCTGTAATGCTGTAGAAAGCCTGCAGGCCTTGCTGGCAGAGAGAAAGTGAGAGAGAGCAAAAGACACAGAAGGAGGACATAACAGAGAAGACAAGAAAAAATAGCTATGGGATGGGTGGTCACAAGGGACAAGAATAAAACTGATATATGAAAGCTTGAAAGTCTAGATGAAGAAGCGGGGGGTGGACATATAGTATAATGGACACATGCAACATAATGCACTTAAAAAGGAACAAGAAGAGTGCGTTTGAAACAATACATCTTTTGAATGGTGCAATGAATGGTTACAAGCATGACAAACTAGAAACGAATAGAAAAGTAATTCACTGCCGTAATTGGTGAGACATTACTTTCATGAATTGTTACTGGATTACCATGCTTTATTCTTTTCCATGATAATTATATGTCCACCAACACACACAGAGTAAGATCAACCTCAGAGCATTGTGTGTGGTTTCAGTCCGTTATCTTTGTCACGGCTGCCGATCTCTGAGATATGCAAAAGGACCCTTCGGCAGTGGTACCACAACACACTGGTTGTGGAAGTATCTGAATAGTAGGGTGTTTTTGCCTGTTTGTTTTTCAATGGTCTTTTGTCCTTACTAGTATTTGCCTAGGAGACCATGGTCCAAAGCCCGTTTCCACTGTGCAGTCCGGTACGGGTCGGTTCAGAACGGTTCGCTTATTTCAGTGTTTCCACTACCACGAAAGCGTACCGGTCCCATGGTACCCGTTACCATTTTTGTAACCCTTCTGCTTGGGGTACCTAGCACACAGGACCGGTTCCCTTGGGGAGGAGCCTGGAGTGCTGAGGAGGTGCAGGCTCTGCTCTCCGTTGTTGGTGAGGAGGCTGTGCAGCGGGAGCTCGATGGCGCTGTGCAAAACGAAAAAGTTTTCCAGCTGATTGCCGCAAAAATGGCAGAGAGTGGTTTCAACCAGACCGCGAGCCAGTGTCGCATTAAGCTGAAGAAGCTTCGCAGCGATCGACGTAGTGACGCTTCGGCACGCACTCCGCCCACCCTTGAGGGTCCCCTTTGTACAGTGGGAACACAAAGCCCCACGAGTAACTATCGAGCTGTCAATTTTTGTTATCGTGACGTCACAGATTCAGGCATATCAACTATTTGGACAAGCAAGCACTTGGAAAGCATGTTTTGCTTGATGTCAAGTTTATCATGTAAAATGTTTACCAGAGCAATTTATGCTTTAATTAGGATCAAGACAAAGCTTTGGTGAGAGGATGTGATACTATTTACCAGATAAGGATCAGTTTATACTACACTGCTCTTCCAAAAAAAAAAGTCACCACCTGGATTTAACTAAGCAAATAGGTAAGAGCCTCCCATTGGATAATTACTACATTAATTGTTATGTTTTAGCTGCCAACAAGTTATTTAACCGTAACTACGGTGAGTAGCCTCTAATTTCTTAAACATCCACGTCAGAAGACACATCCTGTGGTCGTGGAAAAGTTTTAATCTGTTTCAGAAGCGTCAAATTATTGGCATGCATCAAGCAAAGAAAACATCTAAGGACACTGCTGAAACTACTAAAATTGGGTTAAGAACTGTCCAATGTATTATTAAAAACTGGAAGGATAGTGGGGAACCATCGTCTTCAAAGGAGATATGTAGTCTTGAAAAAATCTTGAAGGATTGTGAACGCCGATCACTTAAACGTTTGGTTAAATCAAGTTGTAAAACACAGTAGAACTCACGATTATGTTTTATAGTGAAAGTACGAGCATTTACACACACATAATGTGAAGGGAGTTCGAGGGATTAGAAAAAAGGCTTCAATTTGCTAGTGAGCATAAAGATTGGACTCTGGAGCAATGGAAGAAGGTCATGTGGTCTGATGAGTCCAGATTGACCCCGTTCCAGAGTGATGGGCGCATCAGGGTAAGAAGAGAGGCAGATGAAGTGATGTACCCATCATGCCTAATGCTATGACCTGGATGGACTGGATAGTGTAGTGGTAAGATTACCACCTTTCATGTGGGTGACCTGGGTTCAAATACCCTGCATTAAAAGGTACTACTTCCAGGAGGGGTCCTTAGGCAAGACCCCCTTAAACCTAACTGCCTACCAGTGTAAGTTGCTTTGGATAAAAATGTCTGCCAAATGCATAAACAAACCTGGGGTTGCTTCAGTTGGTCATGTCCAGGTTCAGCAACACCCAAAGCCAAAATAATGAGGTCAGCTACCTGCATACACTGACTGACCAGGTTATTCCAGCAGTGGATTTTTTTCTTCCTTGACGGGACGGGCATATTCCAAGATGACAATGCCAGGATTCATCGGGCTCAAATTGTGAAAGAGTGGTTCAGGAAGCATGAAGCATCATCTTCACACATGGAATGGCCGCCACAGAGTCCAGACCTCCAGACAATCTCCACTGACGATCTTTGTGATGTGCTTGAGAAGACTTTGCACAGCGGGACAAGACTTTCCCATCATCACAACAAGATCTTGGCAAAAAATGAATGCAGTCCGAGCTACAGGTGGTCCAACGAAATACTAGAGTGTGTGACTTTTTTCTTTTAGACAGGCAGTGTAAGATGCTTCCTTTTCTTAATTTTTTCACAGATGAGATCAATTATTTTAAAGTTTTGTCAATACAAAGTTAAGAATTTCCAACACACAATCTGACATAACAGACATGTTGGCATGAAATGTTTTGCTTTTCTCAGTTTAAGTAGAGGAATCTATTCTAATTACTCAATGGACATAATATATTATGGGAAAGTTTGAAGAACTTTCATACTTTTTTTTTTTACAAAATGAAACTGAAAGCTGAATGAACATCCGCCAAGTGTGGGGATTCCATCATTTTTGCCCTCGGTTGTAAAGTTCAGTGAGTTTAGGTTCTAAATGGATTCATAGAGAATACAGAAAAAAGTGAAAAAGCAGAACGAGAGAATGAGATGAGAGAAGACGCAGGGAAAGGAAATGAAATGAGAAAAGAGGGCGTGACAAGAGGTGGGAGAAGAGGGAGGGAAAGATGGATGGCATATAAAACGAATTTGAATCTTCTGTAATCACTTTAGTATGCGTAACCACAAACACCTAAACACTTACATACACACAGCAGTTTACAAACCCTAAATCCTTCTTGCACATGCTTATTAGGAGAGAAAAGCTACTGTAGGCATATGGTGATTCCCTCTAAGATAATCCATGATATGATTGTTTTCAGGTCTATGATAGACCGAGATATGCTGCGGTGTGACTATATGTGTAACTGTGCTGGTGGAATAAATAGGAGTCAGTAAATAAATAAAGTCACAGAACATGAAGAAAAAAAGCATTATTGGTCTTTTTTTTGTTGAGTTGAACATAAATAAAACCATATTAGAAAGACATTTAGAAAAGTGGTCAATATACTACAATGTTAGACTTCATCGTGTTTTCTCCACTTTTTGTAACTTCCTTGTTGTTCAGAAGAACAAGAATCAACATCAACACAGAAAAGGTCTGTCGTCTGCAATAGGTGAGGTATCAGGTTGTGTATCAGGACATACGAATAAGATGCTTGGCTTCATGATAAACAACACAAGCAGTAAGGGGCTGTACCCCTTATGGAGATGAAGGTTGGAGGCCAATATCAATAGGAGAGAACTCCCAAATAAATACAACAAACTCTCCATACCTGAGGCACCGGAGACTGCCAAACAACAACTCACAGCTCTGGCTACCTGCCTGAGAAGGTACATTAGAGAAAATTAAGCCAGGAGAATAAATAGGATGTTTCCCACTGAACCATCCAAAGTGTACTCTCAGTGGCAGGGTAATATGATGACAATAGACTCACCCAGGGCTGAGACAATACTGAGAGAGCATATAGGAGAGAGAAGCATCACATAACACCAATGCTCCATGGCTAATAGATCTCCAATAACAGGAACCAGTGACCATCACAATAGTAGACGTCCAAGAAAGATTCTCAAGTGTGAAGATTTGGCCTTGACATGATACGCACCTACTGGCTAAAGAAACTAACTGCACTCCATGAACACCTAACAGCACAAATGAACCAGGTGCTAATGATAGGGACTCACACAGACTGGTTGATTCAAAGTTGGACAGTTCTGATTATGAAAGATCCCAAGAAGGGGGCAGTTCCAGTAAACTACCAGATAATGACCTGCCTCTGTACAACATGGAAGCTCTTTTCTGGCATCATAGCTGATAAGATGAAAGGCATATGGCTCAATACATAAGTGGGGCCCAGAGGGAAATTTAAAGCAACACCCGAGGAGCTAAACACCAGCTACTGATCTACAGAACTTTGAAGTGGAGCAACCATCAGCCACATCAAACTGTATGCCAAGACTGAGCGAGACATCAACTCACTAATACACCTCACAAGAATCCACAGTAAGGACATTGGGATGTCATTCAGACAAGATGCCACTAAATGTGGCATAATGACATCAAGGAAAGGCAAGGTGATCACAACTGAAGGGATTGAACTACCAGAGAGTCCCATAACAGACGTTGGGAAAAGCTATACATACGTTGGGGTTACGCAGTCCAAGGGCAACCATGAAGAGGCTGCAAGGAAGTAAGCCACAACCAAGTACTTACAAAGAGTAATGCAGGTCCTGAAGAGTCAGCTGAATGGGAAGAACAAAGTCTGAGCCATCAACACATATGCCCTGCCAGTCATCTCCCACTGGCATAGTAACATGGCCAAAGAAGAAGATAGAAGCCACTGATACAAAACGCTGGTCTGAAAGACGGTATAGATACACTAATCATGGCAGCTCAAAAACAGACCCTGAGCACAGGAACTTTAGAGGCTGGGGTCTACCACACAAGACAGTCCTCAGAGGCCTCAGAGACAGTCTAGCACATAGGAGTGGAGTGTATGATTCAGACAGTTATAGCAACGCCGTAACCAAGTGGAAGGAATAGTGTATAGGAACAACTATGCTGAGTATGGATTGGAAGTTCCAAAGTCAAAGTGGGAGATACCTCCAAAGGTATGGAGAATGGAAGAGCTAAGAGAATCTTCCAGATCCAGACTAATAAACAGGTGATGGCTAACCAACCGGACATTGTGGTGGTCGACAAACTACAGAGGAAGGCAGTAGTAATAGATATAGCAATTCCAGGTGACAGTAAAATGAAAAGGAAGGAACACAAGAAGCTCAAAAAATGCCAATGGCTGAAGGAGGAGGTTGAAAAGATGTTAGAATTCAAGGCAGGCATATAAAAAGGCATAGGCATATGTATGTATGTATGTATGTGTATATATTTACACAGCGGGGAGAATAAGTATTTGACATATCCACATTTCTTTCAGTAAAGGTATTTCTAATAGGTCTATTGACACAAAATTTTCACCACATGTACATATCAACTCAAAAATTCCATTCATGTAAAGACATCTAAACATAAATTAAGTGTGTAAAAAAGCTGTAATTACCAAGAAAGGCTTTTCTGCGTATGAATTAAAGTGGGTTGAATACTTGTTCCCTGTGTCATTTCACTTTATTTCTTATAACTCAACTTGTATACTGTACTTAAATGTTCTGATTTATTTGAATTCAATACTTAGCTTGATGGCAACATCTGGTGCAAATTTTATCTCAATAGCTCACTTAGAAATACCTTTACTGAATTTTTTTTTTGATGTGTCAAATACTTATTCTCGCGCTGTATGTAAATATATATATATATATTTTTTAACAATATGATGAATGAGCCTGTGTAAAAGGAAGCATGGACTTCACTAAGTGCATTATTATGTCTTTTAGAAAGACATGGCTGCAGGAATTACATTCTAACCATTAATGGTTTTCATATGGTTCAGAGAAAGAGTAATAAATCCTTCAGTGGCAAGGACAGAGATGGATGGCTTGTCACTTATTTAGAAATGGCATCACCCTGGTGACATTACATGAAAGAGCATTTCTGCAGCCCACATATCAAACAATTAGCATACCATGGGAGTTTTCACATATCGTCTTGGTTGTTATTCCCTTCTTCTGCTGACTTGGAAACCAAAGGAAACACCACCTACTTACTAAGCCTGAGGTTTTTGATTTAGCATTCTCACCTTATATTCTTGCATTGTGTTTATTTTGATAAAATTCTTGTTTCATGACACAACCATTAGAAAATAAAGTGCTTCCTGATATTCACAGGCATCAGGTGGTGTAGCAACTGACTGGACCTATGACACAGTTTGATCTGAAAAATGTCCTGCAGTTAGTTCTCTTTGATTTCTTTATCTCTTTTAGGAGCACAGGGATAACGTGTTATCCAAGCTTATAGAGGACAGCTAAAGGACTGCTACCTGTGTTTTGAGGCAGGATGTACATTTCTATTTTTTTTTTTTTTTTTTGTTACTCCTTTGTGTAATGACAGGCTACTGCTTTAATGAACACTTAACAAGTAACAAGAAGTGAGATTGCATCTCCCAGATATCATGGACTAAAACATTGCAGGTAGGGAAAAAAAGATTGTTTCCTTACTGAGATTTTCCTCGTAAAGTAGTCTTTGGGAGTTAACTACTGCCTGGGGAAATCTCATTATGGTAAGTGTACACTGTTTGTGATGGAAAAACTTCATACAGAAAATGAGGTCTTTGTAATTATGAGGGGAATAATTGGCTGGTATTTTTAATAGCTTTGGGCCAATATTTACAGATTATTCAGTGGAAGAGTGAAGAGGCCATGACTGGGCTCTAGAGGCAGGATCATACCTAAGAGTTGAAGACGTGCAACTCTTATTAGTTGTAAGAGATGTATGCAGCGAGAGCAGCAATGGTTTAAAGGTGAGTTCGTGTTTAAAACTATGATCATACATATGCTTGATATACACATTAAGAATATGTCTACTAATATAATGTTTTTAAGGACAGGATGAAGCAAAGACTGGGTGTACCTGATATACTGGTGGTAAAGCTCTTTCATTGAGCCCATGATTGCAACAGCCACCTCTTTTGCTGGTGCCAGGATTGATATTTGCCAACAAGCTGGCACCTAATTAGCTTCCAAATCCAAAAGGTTTAAGGGAAATTTGCCATTTTCTCGTTGATTAAAGGTACTTTTAAGTTTTTAGTTGCTACGATCTGTCCAGTTGACAACAGGTTCACTTTCTAGCTTTACCTTTACCACACACTGATTTCTGATCAAAGGCACAGTCAATTTGGACAACTACAGAATATTATCAGCATTTGAACATTATTCATGCTTTTAGCCAGGCATGGGCATATTGCTTTCAGTGTGAAAAATAAAGATGCATTTGATGCAATTAAGCATCCATACTTGGTCTGGCCTGCTTTTGTAACAAAGTATTGGTCCACAAAATTTGTCCCTATTCTTTTCATGTGTCATGATTCAAATCACGTAATTCCTCTTCCTTGTTCTGTAATCCTTGATCAATCTATCCGCCCCTGCGGAGCTTCTGTCCCGCCTCATAGTTTTGGCTGAGGTCCGCCTCCCCCTGTTCACAAAACCATGGTGTGTTTTACACAAGGACACAACCTCTGTGTCAGACACCACTCGACTCCCTCTTTCATTTCTTTGCCACTAATCTTTCAGTCATTCTCTGCCATTTTAGTAGTGCTGTGTTTACAACCAAGTCACAGGCAATTAGCGCTACCCCTTATCTCTCCTTCATATTTTGGCTCCCGTCAGTCTTTTCATCCATCTATCAACCCATACATCCACTTTATATCAATAATTACCCATGGACTGACAACCCATGTCCTTTTCCTTTTCCTCTGCCCCTGCCCATCCATCACCATCTCTCTGTACTTGTCCATCCATACATCCCTCTAACTTTAGCAAAAACATAAGGTCTAAAATGGGACCATATCTAGTTTTTATCCTCCCGACTCATTGTATATATCTTCCTACTTTCCCTTTCTTCCCAGTGTTCTCCACAGAAACCAGCTCACTTTTTCTTTTGATCTCAGTGAACCTTCATTGTTCTATCCACACAGGCATGTCTGTCTGACTTTTGTTGCCTCTCTCTACTCTAAACCAAAGCAATGTTGTATTAATAACTTGACATCTAAGATTGCAGAGATGTTTGTCAATGCCCTCCTTACCTCCATGTCTTCAGTGTACATGTAGGCTGCCTCAGACACAAAGTCATGTAGGTTCAGTGGCAACATAGATTAAAAGAATTACAATAGTATTGTAAAATAAAATCATATTGTAAATATATGGAAGATCATTTAGATTTATTCAGATGTTCACTTTCTGTTATTTTTAAACTCTGAAGTACACTTAACAATTCATAAAATGAATATAGGCACATCTCATACCGCAGAGGTAGAGATATTCAAGAGGGTAGAGGACTGGCATCAGACATATATAATTCTGATTTGCACTCATCTGTAGGTTTTTCTTTTAGACCCTGGATTTATACGGACAACAGCACAGAAAATCTTTCAGGCTTTCTTCCGATCTGTCCATATGATTTTGGCAGCTGTTTTGAGACGTCAACTCCAGAATTCAGAACCTCCCGAAAGTACATTTGTGTGGAGGCACCCATTACAGGAGCAGCAGTTTCTTCAAAATCTATGCGCTTGTGCTCAGTTTCCTTGTGTTACTGCACTCAATCTGTCTTGGCTGAGACATGAGGTACGATTGACAGTGAAGCATCTTGGGAATAAAACTTCTCCTGACTTGTCTTAACAAGCAGAAAGGCAAGACGAGTGGCTGCTGGGCTCGTGTTTGTTGTTACCCAAAACTGTTTAAACAACTTGTGTTTTTATTTGGCACCACAATGAATTTCCCAATGGGCTCTTTGTGACGACAGGTGATGGATAAAAGAAGCTGTCTCCAACTATTTTGCATATTCATAATTGTTTGCTTCACTCATTAATTTCTGTTATTACTCTTCACCCCTCCTTTGTCTTCCTGGGTCTCTCATTTTTCTCACAAACAACACATATTCACATGCACTGTCACTCTTACGCTGATCCAAGGACATCAGTGGCAGTTCGTCACTTTCAATCAGCATCCGGTGTCCACTGTGCTCTAGTCACCCTGAATATAACTTGCTGGTCAGGACATCTGGGTTCACTCACAAATGACACGACCTTCCAGCTAAAACAAATCGCTGACATCAATCAGTCCACAGCAGAAGTCTTCAGATACTCAAATATTTATGAGTTCACAAGAGTAAAGGCTGTTATCACAAGGCTTGTGAATAATATCTATTTGGTGCTCCTGCCTTCGCTGAATGTAAAAACAAAAGCAAAACGCCTACATTTTGGAGAATATGCTTGTCGGCCATCTCAGAGGAAAAGTGCTCTATTAGTCAAGGGGAAAGTTTATGTTACTTAACCAGAGCATGACCTGGGTTCTGTTCTATTCTTTCACAGCTTGCAAAAGTGGCAACTTGTATTTATAAAAGACTAATCAGATGGTGCATGCTTTCACTGGGTCTAATCATTGATATTCCAGTGCTTAGCTAAATTCTTGTTAAACACAACGCCTTATTATCTGTATTACTGCATTAGTCATTGAAGCACCTTTGACAGAGCGAGACAAGCAGTGCATCTGTTCTTCTGTTGTTAGTGCAGGATAAAGGCTTCACACGTCTGTGATATTTAAATCCAACACTAAACACCTCCCACAAAAAAAAGCATATCTCATTAAATGTCAGACAGTTTTTAATGAGAAGCAATTATAGATGATGAGCTCACCCAATATTTTCTGTTAAAATTATCTTTGTATGAAAATGGCTCACATATTTACTTAGTTTACTTAGACAGTCTGTTCGAGGCAAGAGAAAAAATAACCTGTAACATCAAATGAAAAACAAAACTAGGTGAAAGTGTTTTTTTGACTGGCTCTTCACATAGCAAACATCATAGCTAAGTGCTGCAGTGCATGTAGAGGGCTGGTTTAATCCATCCATCCATCCATTATCTATACCGCTGAATCCGTCGATCGGGTCGCGGGCGGGCTGGAGCCTATCCCAGCAGTCAATGGGCGAGAGGCGGGGTACACCCTGGACAGGCCGCCAGTCCATCGCAGGGCCACATAGAGACAAACGAGACAAACAACCATGCATGCTCACACTCACTCCTAAGGACAATTTAGAGATGCCAATCAACCTAACATGCATGATTTTTTGGACAGTGGGAGGAAGCCAGAGTACCCGGAGAGAACCCACGCATACACGGGGAGAACATGCAAACTCCACACAGAAAGGCCCCAGCTGGGTGTTGAACCTGGAACCTTCTTGCTGTGAGGCGACGGTGCTGGGCTGGTTTAAGTGCTTGCATTTCATATTGGTATTTGTTACAATTATACTGTAACTCTGAATGTGCTTGGAATCTTTCTGTCTAACTATTTTCAAAGTGCACTTGAGAGTATACAGGCTGATCAAATTTTGCAAAAACAATCACATGTTCAATCTATTCAAGAAACTTCTCTAAATTTGAAAAAGTTTGTTGATCAAAATGATTCTGGAAAGTCTTCTCCTCTCCTTAAACCCATCCATTCATGTTATACACACGCTCAATCCAATTCAGCGTCATGAGGTGGGCTCATGACAGGTTTTAGTCCATCACAGGGCCACACAGAGACACGCACTCACACTCTTAGGATCAATTAAAAACCACCAAATGACCAAATTTCATGTTTTTAAACAGTGGCAGGAACCCTGGTGAGGCAACAGTGCTAACCACCACAGCACCGTGCAGCCCATAACACCTTAAATACAGAGAAAAAAACATATAATAATAATAAAATGGAAAAAAAACACAAGGAAAGTACAATCACATATGCAAAACAGACACACAGGGCTATGAGAGGAAATAACTTGGAAGGAGAGAAATGGAGAGGAAAGAATATTTAAAGCAGGGTAAATTAATGGCGTTCTTCTCTCCTGTTTACTCTTCCCCACTTGTCTCTTTTCTCTTTTCCTCCTTTTACTGCCTCTCTGCTTCCTCCCACCCCCTCCATCCCTTACCACAATCTTCCTTTGCCTGAAGGTGAGGGAGACATGCCAAATAAAGATTCATCCTAATCTGCTAAGACAGAAAATAGCAGGAAATGGGGATATTTTTTTCCTCCGTTCCACACTTCAGTCTTTTCATGGTTACACCTAGATTTAGTTTTAATCTACCTCTCACTTATTTTTCTTCCTTACTTTCCTCTTTAAATCGCATTTATCATTTTTTTCCATTTTTGGCAAAAAGAGAGGAAGGGGGAAAAGCCTTCTTCTCTTAACCATTTTGAACGTCAAGCCCATACCTCCACCTCCAGCTTCTTCCTCTGTGCCTCATCGTTTATAGCTTATCTTACCTCACCTTTTCCTATCACCTTGCTGTAACATTCAGTTCCAGTGTTGTTTCCCCTTAATCTTCTTTAACAATAGCTTGGCTGGCTATTGGCTTATTTATATTTTCATTGTAAACCACCTGTATGTGTATATTTACTTAATTCATAACTTCAAACGTATTATAAAAATGTGCTCTTAATTTGCATCTTGTTCATCCATAAATGCGTCTCAGAATGAAATACCAAACACTATCAAACAGATAGCTGTAATGTTCAAAATATAAGTAGATGACCAGAGGATAAATGATTTCTGAGTGTGTTGAATCAAAACATTACGGGTCACAGAGAATAAATTTAAATCACTTTTTGACTTTACATTTAGGAGCGGGCAGTTATCTTTTAGCACCATGGACAGCGACGAACTTCTCTTCCAATGAGATTCTGTGTATAACTTTTTTCAGATGACTTTTTTTTTGTCCGAAATAATAAAGCGACAATAATAATGGAAAGTAAAGAAAGCCTTACATGGATTAAATAATAATGCGGGTCTCTGGGTTGAAGGTATTGCATTTTTGCTGCAGCATAACCGTCCAATTTTTTCGATCTATTGTTGGTCATAGCCACAGTTCGTAAATCTGTGATTTGTCATGATAAAGCAAATGATTAACCTTTGTATTTATACAGTGTTCGTAGTGTACTCACATAATTACAACTTTTTTTTTTTTTTTACAGGTTTCTTTAAATAGGGTGCTACCAAGTCAAAGACGTCCCAAAAAACATTATCTTAACATGTGCATGACCACAAATCTGGGCTTCTATGTCAAATGTCTTGCATTTGAGCCACTCTGCCACCATTTCAAATGGTGTATTTTGAGAACCATGGTGATCCCGTTTTCCTGTTGACATTTACAGTTTTGAGTTCAATGTCATGGCAGCTGTCGAGTTAGCCATTGGCATTTGGTAAAGACATTTCTGTCTCCCTCAAGAAATACTTAACATTTCCTTTTCAATGATCATCAGCCATGGTAGCACAGTATCACACTCCATAATAAGATGGAGATAATGGGATGCATGATGCCACATTGTTGAGTTTTAGTTCTTTAAAGGTGTAACATATTAAACCTTTATTTTAGCTGATAATTCAGAAAAAGATGTACAATGCATGTTTGACATGGTTGATTCTGACATTGGGAAGTCTTGATGGAAGAGTGGATTGTGAGCATATATTAACATCTGAACACTGCCCAACAACACGATAGTGGTCTGTAATAGGTAAATCCCAGAAGCAGTGGTTTCATTTATGTCCACGTGTTCAAATGTTGTGTTGTGCAAAAGGAAGACCTGCATCCTCTCAGATAAAGAAGATTAAACAAAAAACCTACAAAGGCATATACCCAGGCCTGAGACTAAAGTGCCCTGTGGCTGAGATACCACACTTCATAAATTTGGCTTCCTTCCTGGCACTACATCGTTTTGATTTAAAGTACCACGTAAATAAAGTACCACCAGCAAATAGATAACAACACACTTTCACTATTATAAATAAAGAGGAAACCATTACCATGACAAATAAAGTTGTAAGGAAAAAAAACACCATTGTGGTTAAATATAAAGTTTTAAAAAATACACAAAACTCTGTGGCAGGTGCAGCAAGAAGCCCTAAGAAGACACTTTGAAAGGAAGTGAGGAAGAAGGGATGAAGTATACAATTCAATTCAATTCAAAAATACTTTATTTATCCCAGAGGGAAATTAAATGTTGATGTAGCTCAATTAAATCAAGGAGTTATTATAGATGCTGATGGCTGTGGGCAGGAAAGATTTCCTGTAGCGGTCTGTTTTGCATCCAAACTGAAGAAGCCTTTGACTGAAGAGACTCTGTTTTCCGATAACAGTCTCATGGAGAGGATGTTCAGGGTTGTCCATAATTCTCTTGATTTTATGCAAAATCCTTCTTTGCATTATTGTCTCCAGAGGTTCCACAGTCGTCCCCAGAACAGAACCAGCCTTCTTTATCAGGTTGTTGAGTCTTTTTAGGTCCCTGGTTCTGATGCTGCTGCCCCAACAGATGACGCAAGAGGAAATGACGCTCTCAACAACAGACTTGTAGAAGATCTGCAACATCTTGTTGCAAACCTTGAAGGACCTTAGCTTCCTCAAGAAGTACAGTCTGCTCTGTCCTTTCTTGTAGATGGCTTCACTGTTGTGTCTCCAGTCCAGTCTGTTGTCCACATGAACACCAAGGTATTTATATTCCTCAACCACCTCCACTTCTTCTCCCATGATGGAAACGGGGTTTGATCTGACCCTGTTTCTCCTGAAATCTAAAATCATCTCCTTTGCCACCATGCCACAAAGCGGTCCACCAGCTCTCTGTACTCAGCTTCTTGTCCATCTCTGATACACCCGACAACTGCAGAGTCATCTGAATATTTCTGTAGATGACAGGAGTCTGACTTGTACTGGAAGTCTGAAGTGTACAGAGTGAAAAGGAATGGTGAGAGTACAGTCCCCTGTGGTGCTCCTGTGCTGCTGATCACCTGGTTAGACACACAATTCTTCAGTCTGACAAACTGTGGTCTGTTTGTCAGGTAGTCATTAATCCAGGTGATTGTTGAGGCCTCCACCTGAGTCTTCTGAAGTTTCAGACGAAGCAGATCAGGCTGGATTGTGTTAAATGCACTGGAGAAATCAAAGAACATGATCCTCACAGTGCTGCCTGCTTTGTCCAGATGACAGTGGGTTTGTTGAAGCAGGTGTATGATAGCGTCTTCAACTCCAACTCCATGGCGATAAGCAAACTGCAGGGGGTCCTGATATGTGCTGGTTTGCTTACACAGGTGGGTCAACAGGAGTCTCTCCAGGACCTTCATGATGTGGGATGTCAGGGCAACAGGTCTGTAGTCATTGATGTCTGAAGGGTGAGTTTTCTTTGGTACCGGAACCAGACAGGATGTCTTCCACAACAGTGGTACCTTCTCTTGGGTCAAGCTAAGGTTGAAAAGGTGTTGCAGAATCCCACAGAGCTGCTCTGCACAGGCCTTCAGGACTCGGGGTCTGACACCATCTGGACCTGCAGCCTTGTTCCGGTTCAGTCTCTCCAACTGCCTCTTCACCTGACTTCTAGAAACAGAAAAGTGGGAGGGGGAGGCAAAGGGGACAGCAGCATCTCCTGATTGGGTTGAAGACAAACTAGTGGAAGCAGAAGAATCCATGACTGAGGTGGAGGTGGAGATGTTACAGGAAAGCTGTGGGTCAGAGGAGGGTGGGGTGTCTCTTTGGCTGGGAACAGGAGGGGAGGATGGTGAGCTTGTTCCTGAACTGAACCTGTTGAAGAATGTGTTCAGCTCATTTGCTCTGTCCAGACTTTCATCCATCCGATCCTCCCTCTGCTTGAGGCCTGTGATCTTCTTCATTCCTGACCACACATCTCTGATATTGTTCCTCTGCAGTTTACTCTCAAGCTTCTTTCTATACACCTCCTTGCTCTCTCTGAACTTGACTTTGAGCTGCTTCTGTATACTCCTCAGTAACTCCCTGTCTCGCTCCCTAAAGGCTCTTTTTTTCTTGTTCAATAGTTCCTTTAGCTCACTGGTGATCCAGGGTTTGTTATTAGGGAAGC
Source organism: Odontesthes bonariensis (assembly GCF_027942865.1). NCBI lineage: Eukaryota > Metazoa > Chordata > Actinopteri > Atheriniformes > Atherinopsidae > Odontesthes > Odontesthes bonariensis. The sequence continues at coordinate 19,488,550 of NC_134511.1, forward strand.
ATCTCACTGTTCTGGTGGGGATGGTGTTGTCCACACAGAAGTTTATATAGTCAGTCACACACTCAGTCATGGCATTAATGTCCTCTCCATGTGGCTTACAAAGAGAAATCCAATCGGTTGCATCAAAACAACCCTGTAAGGCTTCTTCAGCTTCATGTGACCACTTTCTAACAGTCCTTTTTGTGACAGGTAGTCTCTGGACAAGGGGTTTATATGCTGAACAGAGAAAAACAAGGTTGTGATCTGATTTACCCAGGGGAGGTCTTGATTTGGAAATGTATGAATCCTTGACATTTGTGTAAAACAAATCCAATGTCTTGTTTTCTCTGGTAGAGCAGCTGACAAACTGTTGAAAAGTTGGCAGTGTAGCAGAGAGTGAGGCATGATTAAAATCACCAGCTATTGCCACAAAAGAATTGGGGTGTTGTGTCTGTATCTGAGCAACAACGGAACTGATGACATCACATGCAGTGTCGGCAACAGCTGAGGGTGGAATGTAAACAGCCACCAAAACAACACTGGTGAACTCTCTTGGCAAATAATATGGACGAAAACCTACTGCCAATAGTTCAATGTCAGGACTGCAGAGACGACTCTTCACAGTAACATGTCCTGGGTGACACCATCTGTTGTTGACAAGCACTGCCAATCCACCCCCTTTCCTTTTCTTGCTACTCTTTAAATCTCGATCTGCTCGTACAGTCAGGAAGCCCGGCAGAGAGACGCTGGAGTCGGGGATATGATCCTGCAGCCATGTCTCAGTAAAACACATAATGCTACATTCCCGCTATTCTTGCTGAGTCCTTGTCAAGGCTAGAAGTTCATCCAACTTGTTAGCTAACGATCTTACATTTCCCATGATGACGGATGGCAGAGATGGTTTGAACTTCTTCTTTCTTTCTCTCCTCTTTGCTCCTGCTCTGCATCCACGACGCCTCCTTTTCAATTCCAGTGGGATTTCTGACTTCAGTTGTCGAATTATTTCTGCTTTTCCAATGTTAATCAGCTGCTCCCTGTTGTAAACCACCTTGTTGCTATGGTTATGCATCATAACAAAAGAGTAAAATATACAAAAGTATTGGGAAAAATGAATCCAGCTGCACAGCATCCAAGGCAGGAAGGAACAGTTGTCCAAAAAATGCAATTTCTTCCAAGAAATAACAGGAATGAAATTTAGAAAAAAGAAAAATCTCAATGTGAGGTACAGAGCTACTCCAACGTGCTGCCACCCTCAGCAGCGCATTCTAGAACACATACGAGCAAGAAATTGGACAAGAATAAACATCAGATTGTATTTTGCAGCAGGAGAGAGCTCAGAAAAAAAGAAACAGGATGACAGACAAATGAAGTTAGCTTCATTGTTACTATGGGTAAGCATTAACTGATTATCTCTCTTGTTTCGTTGCATTTGATCTGTTTGATCTGATCATACTCTAGACATTTACTTTATTGCTCTGTATCATGACGGAAAATACATTACAACAGCAATGTGTCCATATCAAGAATCTTTATTGTCATTATACAAGATTACAAAATTTTCTTCACTCACGGCTTAAAGGCACACATTAAAGTAAAAAACTGTACACAATAAAATTAAATAAAATAGGATAGAATAAAGTTGGATGTAATGAAATGAGTATGTAATAAATAACAATGTATGAGGACGAGAATAAAGTGCACTGAGTGCGAGTCCCAGTTTGGGGGCTGGAAGTGAGTGGGGACTTATCAGTATCAATTATCAGAGTTTGAAACATAAGTTCTAATCTTATTGGCATCTTCTTCTTTTTTTTTTTCAAAGAATGAAAATGAGCCACCTGAGCACTGTTTCAAACCAACACAGAAATAAGTTTTTCTCAAGGAAAAATGTTTGGCCATTTTTTTTAGCAAATTTCATGCCAAATAAGATAACCTTCATATTATGCATCAGGTGGTCGGCCAAATTCACTACCATTACTCCCACAAGGCGACAAACTACAGAAAGACTTCACTCAGATTTTTGCCATCCAACCCACAGGTTTGTATATGCCTCTGTTATATTTCATGACAAAGGAGATGTAGTGACAACATGTCAGTCTGACTTGGATTTCTTAAATAATCTCTGGTTAACTGGATTTCTTTGTTGCAATGTCCATTATTTGATAGCTAATCCTTTCTACATTCACACTTTTGCACGTAGAGGAATCTCAGAGGAAGAAACCCCATGTTTTACACTGACAGCCATGAAGCCTGACTTTTTGCACATGTGAGTGTTCTAGGAGCTTGTTTGCTTTCACAGTTGACTGCAGTTATTAAGTGTATTTGAGTTTGTGAGCACATTAAGCCATCAAATAAAAAAATAAAAAGTCTTTCCATTATTTAAAACAAATAATGGAGAGAAATGTTTTTCATATGATGACATGACTGTGGGGGCTGCACGGTGGTGTGGTGGTTAGCACCGTCGCCTCACAGCAAGAAGGTTCCAGGTTCAACACCCAGCTGGGGCCTTTCTGTGTGGAGTTTGCATGTTCTCCCCGTGTATGCGTGGGTTCTCTCCGGGCACTCCGGCTTCCTCCCACTGTCCAAAAAATCATGCATGTTGGGTTGATTGGCATCTCTAAATTGTCCTTAGGAGTGAGTGTGAGCGTGTATGGTTGTTTGTCTCGTTTGTCTCTATGTGGCCCTGCGATGGACTGGCGGCCTGTCCAGGGTGTACCCCGCCTCTCGCCCATTGACTGCTGGGATAGGCTCCAGCCCGCCCGCGACCCGATCGACGGATTCAGCGGTATAGATAATGGATGGATGGATGGACACGACTGTGAGAAGCCTTCAGAGGTCCAAAGCCTCCATAAAGACACTTTTATGTATTTTACCACATGTGTCAGATGAGACAAGAGATGGTAATTGAAGGTGACCTCAATCTCATGGTGCAGTTTGTCGGCCACTGAATCTTGTAAAGACGGAAGTGTTTCTGCCTCTCTTCCAAACGAAAAAGAATATGTACTGATGGGGGAAAGAAGACTGAGTATGTGGCTACGTTTAGGAGTGAAATTACTGTGACTCTCTTCTGACTTGTGCTGCAGTCTCAAGCTTATGTATGAGATCTATCATTATTAGGCCACCTATCACTTTTTTGGCTGTCTCTCTTGCTTTCCTGCTTGTTACATTTTATCCTCCCTTCTTCTCACATAGCCTCTTCTTATATCCTCATTTATCTACAACCCTGTTTTATTGCACTTGTTCTTAAGTTTTTTCTTCTCTGAAGTTATTTAATGATGTCACAGATGGCTAACAAAGCTTTTACACTTGACAGACATGTGGCCTATATATAAGAGTTCCATGGAGCTTGACATGCCTGTGGATGTATAGAGAGAGCGGTATTAGCTCTTGTGTGAGGCTAATGGAGCAGATAGCTAATTTTAACACTGTGTAGATGTAATAATTATGACTGATCTTAGGTAGTGGGTATCGTATATCATTGTATGTCATTATACTCGACAACTGTGTGCCACGTGTGCAGTAAGATTGGTATAAATGTCATGACATGGGATAGGGGATTAAAAATAGCATAAAACATAAACAATAAACATAAAATAGCAGTCAGGACAAAGGGAGGGAGCACAGGAAAAAAAGTGGTAGAGAAAAAAGAGGTACTTGGAATATCTTAATTGAGGTGAGATAGGAAAACAAACCAAACCAAAGAAAAAAAAAAAAGCTTGACCGTGTGCCTGTCATTAATGAGGACTCTCAGCGGGGATAATAGGGCTCAAAGAGGAGACAAAACTGAGAGGGAAGATAGAATAGAAAGCTTAAATTAAGTGGTATTCTCAATAGAATTCAGAGTAAATTACAATATTGCTGAAGAAGGCATATGCTGTTGACAGAGTGGTCAGAGGAGCTGTGAATTAAGATATTCATACTATAATGCGGAATTGTCTGATATGAAATAGAAAATACTTTCCTGACCAGTGTCTGCTCGGTAAAAAAAAGTTAAAATTATAGCTGCTACTGAATGCCAGAGACATGTGTTCACAGGTATCTAGCTGCTTGTGGGTTGCAGGTCTATATTTTTACAAACCCTATGATGCGAAGCACTGATGCCACACAAAATTGTCTTGTGGTCTTCCTCTAGTTTCTGCAGTCATTTTTTTGCCATGCCAACAGCACTTTTAGCTGAAAATAGTTCATCTTTTGGAGCATAGCAGAGCTTGTTCGTGTTACTTGTCTCTCACTGATCAATCAAGATCTGAAAGAGGGCAAGACTTGCAGTATCAGCACTTTGAACACTGTCAACTGATCCAGGCTGTCACTGAAGTTGGTAGCCTGGCAACAAAAACCACTTGAAACGAGCTCTCTGAAAATGACATCTCTGGCAATTTCCTTGGATGCAGTTGACACAACTATGTTTAGAGGCAAATTTTTTAAATAGTTAGTTAAACTAATTAGTGTTTCTTTTTTTGCATCAGGGCTTCACCAATGTTTTAATGTTACCAGTGTGTTTAAAGATCTGTGCATCACACTACATGAAATGTTACTTATTGACTCAGTTTACCCCAGTCCTACTAAGAGTTTTGACGTTTTAAATGGAACACTTACATGCACCAACATCAGCTTTATTTTCCTCAACAATGACAATATGAGAATATATCTGACTTATGATTTTATGACTCACAGCTTTATCTACAGGGAGCAATTATCCACCATCACTGCATGATGGTGACTCATATGACTCCCATAACACTCAAATGACCAAGGACTTAAATTCTTAATGTTAAATATGAATACACAAATTAAAATAAATAATCATTTCATGATCATGAATGTAAATTGAGGTTTTCATCAACATCCAACCTATGAAGAAACTATTTTACTTATATAAGATGCTATTGAACATCATGAGATGGTTACCATTATTTTCCAGTCTTATCCAAGGAGTTTTCAATGTATTCTACCCTTTTCACTTAAGTACACATCAAGTCAGGCAAACCTTTGTGTAATTTTTCTTCCCAGTGGTGATGCTGTCAAATGTCGCTTATTCTCAGTAACCGCTTCCCTAACCTGATGTAATGTACACTGCCACACTTTTTATTGTGATACTCCCAGGAGCCACCATTCAGGGAAACTCTACATTAGTTGGAAAGCTTAACTCCGCTAAAAAAGGAAAGTTTCCAGACAGGTCCTGTAAGGGGAATATCAGGGAATTTAATTGAATCCCAATGACCAGCCAATGTTCAGAGTATTCAGAGAGACTGTGGCAGGAATACTGTATAACAAGTGCGTTTAGTCCCTCAGATGTAATTATGTTCACTGATTAGGGAATTGTGCCTTAATGTAATTATAGTGTGCCTTAAAGATTAATTTTGTCTGTGATGGCACGCTGTGTTATGTTAGTGTCTCACCACATTATTCATAATCACAACTCACTTTTATCTGTAAAGAGATCCCCCTGGTATACAGGGCCTTTTTATCCAAATCTTTTTTTTTTGTGCTATTCATTGTGTATGTCTGAGCATCTAATACATAGCAGTAATCTATTTTTACGTGAATGCGTAAGGAATTTTAAAACTGAGTATCTAATGTCCTTAATGAAATGATATATGTCGAAATACAAAAACTATAATATGTAAAACAATAGGCCTACAAATTATTTTCTGGTGTACAAAATTTTAACAACCAGATTTTCCTACAAAAAACTGCAGACAGCCGGTAAAATACAAATACAGACAAACAAACGTTCAGTAAAAAAACGAACCGTGTGCTCCTGACTATGAAGGCCTGTTAAAATCCATTATCTCCGTATCATTGCAACTTGAACATGGCTGTAATTTATCGGGCAACAGTGATGGGAAGCGAGCTGCTGGGCTCATATTGCATCGGTAGTAACTTATACCCAAAATTACAGAAAAAAGAAAGAGCAACCACACATAGGTAAAGAAAGAATGCATGGAAGAAAAAACTGCCTTTTTGCATATTTTGTTTTCCAAACCAACTGACCACGCCAATATTTCCAACAGATCAAATGACGATGAAAATGATACTTTACTGTCAGATGAATCTGAAATTCTGATTCCAAAATAATTCATATTTTCATCTGACATTACTATCATCATCATCATCATCATCACTGTTGGAATTCTTGATGGCTTAGATAGTTGGTTAGTTCAGAAGGGAAAAATATAAATCCTGTACAGAAGAATCCAGAAGTAAAACGAGAAAAGCACCGCAGCAGGATTGTTGGTTCCTACACACAGATAATAGCAATTTGAAATAGAACAAATATAGAACAAATTTGAGAGGAAATCAGTTGAACAGCAGTTGCTGTGGAATTTCCTGAGGAAACCAGAATTTAGCAAAATCCTCTTTAAATTTGACTGGAAGCTTTTAACTATTTACCCTGCTTTTCTTTCTTATTCAAATAAAAAAAAAATTAAAAAAACATAAAACGACTTACCCTGCTGACTCCTCGTCCCCTGTCTTCACCATACATTGTTCCCAGGATTTCAAAGAAGATATTGGGATTAGTGCCGTTGTCGGTGAATTCCAAGAAGCTGGTGAGGCCACTCACTCCGAACTGCAAGGACAACATAAAATGAAATTTGGTCACGGAACTGTGGTCATCAAAGGTAATTTTCACAAGTCCAATTATATCAGTTGTCAACAATGGTGCAATGTGATTTTGCTACAGTGTAATACACCTCATTATAATTTCTCACTGTCTCCATTCCCACAAAAGTAGCTGCACTAAGTGAACCTGGGAGAGTAAAGTGCCCAACCTTTGTGAAAAGGTTACTTCACCCTTTTAAGTACAAGTACTAAACAGTTCAAATATATTCGCATGAACATAGTGAAACGTAGGATTTTGGAAGTGTGCACATGAATGCACATTTGCACTTTTCTCTGTATGGAGGAAAAAAACTGACTTCACAAAAAACTGAGCAGTCTGGTCAGTTTCACTGCACCATTTAGAAAGATGAGTTTACTCAAATGGAAAAAAGAAATGGAATAAAATGTTTATTCGTAACCTGTATATGAATATCCTCTGCCTCCTGCTACTTGACCTGACAAAAGGGACACTGTGGCTGCTTCTGGGAAGGAGAGGTATCATATACGCTGACGTGATTCACGTCGTGTGTCGGGTGTTTGTACATGCATGCCCGCAAAGATGTGCGCTCCTGTTTAATAGTAATCACATAAACACTTCACCGAAATCATTACATTTATGTTACTGCAGTGAACATAGTGTTCACGTGCTCTTACGTGACGTGATAAATAATGTTGTAGACGGTAAAGTTGCATTTTTATTGTTTCTCAGGCTCACAGGTCATCACGGATTAATTTATTCACACAGACGGCGTCAGTTTATGTTTTGGGTGAACAAAAATAAACATACCCGAAAAAAATACTAAAAACATATTCAACAGCATTAACCACAGGTTGTTAGAGCAGCTTTATTAGATGTCGACCTAAATTTTACAATAGTGACATGGTTTCCCTTTCCGACAGGCAGACAGCTCTGTAACACTCATGTATTTGGGTGTATGCGCCTTCACTATAACTTGCGTGTATCAAAATAATAAGCAGAAAATGACGGCATTAGTATGAGATGAGATGACTGCAGATGCACACAAGAGTGCATTTTCTTGCCTCCTTGTAAGCTCGGGAAAGGTGAGCCTATTAATGTTGTAGGCTCATTTTTGGAACAATCCAATTAAAACAATATTTTTTTCTGTTTTAATTGCACCTTTTGTAAAGGGTAAGCCATTAGGCTTAGAGAGAGTGAGTGAAAGGCAGAGGCTCAAAAGTTATTGTTGTTTTTTTTAGACTTGAGAGCCTCTTAATATTGAGATGAAAAAGCGTCAGTCTGCGTTTCACGATAACTGCAAAAATAAATCTGCAAGAGTTAAGCTACAACTTTGAAACAGCCTCATGGACCCTGGCTCTGGATCTTGGGCAATACAGGGCGTCCTCCGCCTTGAAAATGGTCAATAAAATTTTCAAATGAATCCTAAAACTAAACTGCCTGAGTAACTGAGACCCAAAGGTGGTAATGTATAAAGCAAAGACAGCCTAACAACAGCACAAATATAACTTACACTGTAGGCTTTGGGGAACAGTATAACAGCAGTTTCACCTGCTGCATTTTATTCCCCGATTAAAATTTGTCAATGAAGACCAAATAACAACATCAACAGAGCTCCTCATCAGCAGCAAAAAAATTGTATTTATCATCACCATAATGGCCCCACATACCAAAACACTGATTAAACACTCAGGCACGCACAGTAAGTAAAGAACACTGATGATAGACAGTAAAATGGATCTGATGCTGGGCTGCTGAACTCAACTCTATGACTGCTTCGGGCGCCCTAAAACTGCTCTATTGAAACAGTCATCAACGCCTGGTTTAACAGTCCGAGCTGGCTGATGAAAGTGTTTCTAAACCCCAGCCTGAACTCAAGGTGAGACGCAGAGATAGATATGAAAGCCATGGCGCCACATTTATTATTGTGTGACACTAATCCTAAATTAGCATTTCCCTTGGCTTCATTCAGGCTAAGTGCTATCCTTGGAGTAGTTTTTTTTTTCTTTTTCTTTATTGATATCAAAACAGCAGGTTTTGTTCCAATTGAAGCAAACTGTGCAAAAGGTTTTCAAAGGCATGCAGGCGTTTGAATCCATTATGACAAGGGTCATGCAGTCTGCTAACATACATAACTTGGAAACTTTCAGCTGAAATCCTGAACACAAATTTGGCGATACAATAAGCTAAATACAATACGCAAGTAAATCTGCAAATGATTTACTTGCGTATTGTATTCAGCTTTTTTCTTTTCTGGTGCACATTAGAAAGCTAACTAAGAATATCTTACATTCAAATGTTCAAAATTTCTCTTAATAACCTTAGTAAGTCCAATTATTGGATTTGAAAATTTGCAATCTTTTTGACAACTGAGACAATCATGACATTATCATAACATTTCACCCAGAAATGATCAGTGTGAAGGGAATTCTTGTGACTTAGAAGACCCAAACATCTTGAAAAGGGTTTTCTAAAGTCAAATATCAAAAATGTAACGGGTAAAAGTGACCATCTACTAAATGCCGTCCCAATTCTGTACCTTTTCGCTTCCTGATGAAATGCACATCACATACATCAAAAGGTTATTGCATTTCAACATTTGTGTATTCTTCTCTTCTAAATACACATGGAATCAAAGTCACATTGGAGCCCTGAAGGAGACTTGTCACCAGAGATGTAAAGTCTCTTTGTTTTACGACTGCTCTGACAGCTTCTCTAGTACTCAGAAGACTGAGTAAAGGGGACTCTTTGTTTGCATTGTTGACCTGCAGAGCAGAAGCAGCATTCCTTTGACATCAAGCACATATTGTATGTTACCAATTACATTCAAACTATAATAAATACATTTTTATTATATATATTTATTCTACTTGTCATCATTTCTGCACATTCTGCTTCAGTCGTCCGCTCCGCCACTCTCTCACTCACTTAGGGAATTAACTCCTGACTATCAACCATCTGACCCCATTATACCCTCATACTTCCTGACCAGTCCCAGTCACCCCACTTCCTCTTCCACATTCCCAAATCATTCTCTTAAACATTTCCGCCTGCTCCCTGCCACATCATCCGGCTTAGAGCTCCTTTAAAATGAGCCTGGCTTTCACAGAATCAATCTCTCACAATAACTGCACAAGGTATTCTGGGCAAACTACTGTCATTCTTGACCTTCACTTGCTCTTATTTTATGCAAATGTGGTTAATGATAAAAATCAAGTGATGAACGTGTCTGCAGTTTCGGAGATAGAAAACATAGTAGCTTTTCACCAACTGTAAAACCACAGAGTATCATGGTAAGCACCACCCCACCAGACTTATGAAGAAAAAAACGAAATGTTGGCTAAAAACAAAAATCACTTTTTGGTGAATTGGATGTTTCATCACGGGGACTTAAACCATCCACATTATACACGCATGAACTGCATACAATCTAGTTTTAACCTATTCATCTTTTGTTCCAAATAAACAGAGTTTTTTTATGCGATTGTTGAGGTGTTTAGTAGAAAACAATAAGGCAAACGTGATATGAGATTTCTCGTAACATTTGCAAAAACAGTCTATATATAAGTGTGTGACAAGTCAACAGTGAAAATGAATGCCTTGTATTTCTTCCCTTTGAATTTGACTATTAAATGCATATAGAATTTATCGATGTCCAAATGTGACAATGCTTTTCACCAGAATTCAGCTAAAACTGAGGAAAAGCAGAGAACAAATAATTGAATTTACAATTAAGAATGTTACATTTGACCTGTGGATTTCTTAAGACCAAAAATGTCCTACGCTTGCTTGTGTTAAAGTATTCGAATTTCACTCAGGAACTTTGCTTGGTGGGGTAGCCATCCATCTCTGTGTCAGTACGTGTGTGCATCTGTTTGTGTGTTCAGGTGGATGAGTCAGGATCACCAAGTATGCATTATGCTTGCACACTTGGTTGAACACCTTATGGAAAGATTTGAAAGGAAAAAGCATATGCATCTTTTTTTCTTTGCAATTTTATACCTTTTTGATGGTATCCAGCATGCTCTTGCCTCCTTGCCATGGTTTGGAATTCTTTCTGATGCAGCTCAAACTGGCCATGCTGTGCCACTTCCTGTCCTCCAATTTTCTGTGAAAGGTGTTGGCCAGCAGCAATACAGTGTCATAGATGTAGCGGTTGGTGATCTACAAAAAAGAAGAAAAAACAATGTTTTGTGTGAGACTTTTAAAAATCGACTATTACCAGGCACAATTTAAAAACTGTATCTGTCTTTGTGATGGAAAGTATGTACGGTTGCTGTTTCTAACAGCATCAGAATTTGGCCACTCCTCTGGTGTGCTGTAGAATAGAGTAAAGAGTTCAGAAAAGAGTAGAGATGTAAAATTCAACTGTTTCATAATGGTTATATCTAAAAGCACAAATACACATGTTAACACCTCCACGCAGCCATGTGTAAACCACCTTGTGTCCAAAGGCAGCAGCTCAACATCCTGAATAACAACAATAAGAAACCAGAGAAATTGGTTGATTTTGTGGAGAGACACCTTATCACACACTTCAAGTAGGTTATTAGATGTGACTAATAGGAGGCTATTTTTTATTTTTATTTTTTAAAAACTGTGTTTCAGTCACTTTAGTTGTTTTTGTTGGTTATAAAGTTGGGGAAGATGAAACCAAAAGTAGCAGAAAATAGATATAATTTGGAGAAATGAGCCAAGGCTTTTCATGCCGAAATGTTACTAACGTTAAATGCTCTACTTGCCAACGATTCTCTTTGCTTTGATCAAAAAGCTTTGCAGGTTCCCTTTCTGTCTCTATATTCTCGTCTCACCATAAAACATCAGTTGGAGGTATGTTTTCTGTCCCTGTAGTGCATTTTATTGGTAATTTCAGCTTAAAGATGTAATTTATTTTAGTATAAATTGTACATTATTGCACGGTCACATCTAAACATACACAAAAAGAAGCAAAGCTATAAGAATGGCATTAATTCAAATGTATTGATCATTGACACAACCAAGGAGGATAGAGAGGGAGAAGTGAGACAAAGAGAGTTCATTCAGTCTGTAATCGATCCTTGCATGATCTGCCAAGCTTCTTGTCTCCATGTTAATGAGAAGAGAGCAAACAGATTGACTACATTAGCCATTATTCTCTGCACTCTCACACAAAGACAAAAGCAGGTGTGTACTCACTCACAATAACAGAGGAACATGGTAACATCAAAGAAGCTAAAGATCTTAATAATGCTGCATTGCATACATCAAAAAGTGGCTAGCAGTGCTTTTATTGTATTTTGTACACGCACTCACTGTCATTTTGGTTCCAGAATACACCATTCCATTGTGGAAGCAACTCTGATCATATTGAGTGTATTTAGCTTTTTATATTTTTTTTTAATTTTTCACTTAATTTTTTTTTCCCCAATTTAAAAAAAAAAATTTTTTAACATCTATTATGACAAGTTCCCAAACCAAAAGAAAATCTGTTTACAAACTGTAGCACCTTATTGGGCTTTCCAAATGCCAACAACTGCCCAAACATTGACCTAAATTCCCTGATGAGTTGAACAGGAAATGCCTTTTTTGTTAGGCAGGAACAACACAGTAAGATACAAACACAACATCCCATCAAATTGATGGTGATCTCTGGAGATTTCACTCACGTTTTGCTCTCTGCTACACTTCAAGCTTTCCAACAGTTTGTCAACTGCTCTGCCAGAGAAAGTAAAATATTGGATTTAATCTAAGGAAATGCGAGAGATGCATACCACTCCTCTGCCCATTGTCCATTTGTAAAATCTAACAACACACAATAGACTATTTACCCTATATTAATCTGTCACCAGATGGACTTTGAATAAGTGGTCTCAGGAAGGTGAAGAAAATTTGTGGGGATGCTTTGAGTCCACAGACTGGAATGCACTCTGTGATCCACATGGAGATGACATCAATGCCATGACTGAGTGTGGAAGGGACCACATTCATTTCTGTGTGAAGAGTATCATCCCCACAAGGACAGTGAAGTGTGTCCTCAATAACAAGCCTTGAATCCAGGTGATCTCAAAAAGCTGCAGAACATAAAGAAAGCCTTTAGTGAGGAACTTCAGAGGACATTCCCTTGACATTTATCCAGTGATTAACCATTGCTACTAAACGTATTTCTATTCTTAACCCTTCTGAGGTCTATGATCACGCCGGCGTGAGAAGACGTCATTACGGCTCAGACCCCAGAGGGTTAAAACGTGTGTTCATCAAAGATGTATTCTTCTCCACTTCCACAGATTCTGTTTAATTATAGTTATTCAGCATCTTAAGGACGATAACTCTTATCATTCCTCCATCCCAGCCAAGTACAAAAATGGTGACTGATTGTTGTTAATTGAGCTGCAGAACCTCAAGTTAAAGGCCAACCCACTCTCTCTTATGAGACCCAAGAGTCCTTAAAAGGTAAGATGGCTGCTTTATAATGTTTGAGAAAATATCTGAATGCATTACTGAATAATGTCAACCTAATGCTGCACACTATTATAGAAAAAAAAACTATATCACAGCAATTATGCATGAGTATGTGTGTATTTCAATAAGAACAATACTCTCTGCATGCATATCCAGCGGCATGACTATGTGCATCTAGATCTAAGTGCTAAGATGCTGCACTGTAAAAATGATATCATTTCCACTTGAATTTTGATATTTTGTGCCTTGATTTAATATTCAGTAAAAACTACTCTTCATTATGTTGTGAAAGTATAAAAGATGACATGACAGTAGCAGAGGTATTTGTGTTCAGGGACATGATAGTTCCTCCTCATTAGAACTGGGCCAAAGGGATAACTACATCAGGATGTAACTTGAACTGATAGGCTGTCTAATTCTTTATACATAAGATGCAAAATATCTAATCATCTATTCTCAGGTCAACTGAAGCATTCTGGACATTTGCAGTGTACTCTGTGTCTTAACAACGTTAGTGTTAGAATGCCCGAGCGGCCATGGAGGCAATCAGGAGAATTTCAGAGTACGGATCCAGATACGTTTATTTTGTTCAATAATTACCATATACCAACACATACACCAACACCTACATCCACAACTGACATTTACAGACTGACTACTTATATACATTATGGTCCAGCTAATGAGCTGGACTATACCATTTCACCCGGGTAAAATCAGCGACACACACCTACTTAGATCTACAACCATATTTACATAACTCATCACTGGAATATATATACAATCTTAATAACCATCAATACACCCAGAGTAAACATAATAAACACACACATATATTTTACCATAGTTAAATACATATTTATATCATATGAGACCCCCTCTACTTATTTCACCCTTGTCCTCCTCCCTCCCGGATCTAATAAAGTGCGCGTGCCCCCGGGGAATTGTTTTGCCCGAACACCTCAGGAGACAGGACGACGAGCAGAGGTAAGTTTATGCTCATATAAGTATATGCTCAATATAACTCTTATGTGTTGTCTTCATTTATATTTTATATAGTCTTTATTTCCTTCTGCCGCTATCGGCTTGTCAATCAACGTTCGTCTTATTCCACAGGTGAACTACGAGGTGCGTCAGCCCCGTGTCCCTCCCGTGACAGGATTGTTCCTGGAGCGAGTGACGGCGGCGCGTCGTCACATTTCCTCCCCCCCTCTCCCAAGAGTACAGCAACTCAATCCTCATGTACTCTGGAAAGACAGTCTGCCACCAAGTTGGCTTTCCCTGCCCGGTACTTAACTGTGAAGTCATAGGGTTGCAGGGACAGGTACCACCCTGTAAGGCGTGTGTTGGAGTCCTTCATTCTGTTCAACCACTGCAAAGCGCGATGATCAGTCTCCAGGACGAAGTGACGTCCCAGTAAGTAGTACCTCAGCGACTCAATAGCCCACTTCATCGCCAGGCACTCCTTCTCCACTGTAGAATATCTCGTCTCCCGGTCCAGGAGCTTGCGGCTCAAAAACAGCACCGGACAGCTTTCTCCTTCCGTCTCCTGCAAAAGTACTGCTCCAATGCCGACCCCTGACGCATCCGTCTGCAGTACGAAGGGTTGAGAAAAGTCTGGACTGTGGAGAAGAGACTCACTTGTTATAGCTCTCTTGAGATCAGCAAAAGCTCTGGCGCATTGTTCATTCCATCTCACTTTGTTTGGGGCTGAGGCCTTGGTGAGGTCAGTGAGGACAGCTGCCCTCTCTGCAAAGTGGGGGATGAACCTGCTGTACCATCCCACCAGCCCAACAAAGGCACGCACCTTCTTCTTTGTGGTGGGCACCGGATATGAGTGGATGGCGTCCACTTTCCCCACTCGAGGCTTCACCACACCCTGTCCAACAACATGACCCAGATACTCCACCTGCCTCTGAGCGAAAGCACACTTTGCAGGATTGATGGTAAGCCCAGCATTCTTGATCAGGCGGAGGACTCGTCGCAGATGAGCCACATGTTCTTCCCAGGTCTGGCTGAAGATGACGACATCATCCAAGTAGGCAGCTGCAAACTGCGGCACGTCTCTCAACACTTGGTCCATAAGTCGTTGGAACGTTGCCGGTGCCCCCTGGAGACCAAATGGCATCACCTTGAACTGGAACATGCCATAGGGTGTTTTAAATGCTGTCAGCTCCTTGGTCTCAGTTGCCAGTGCAAGCTGCCAGTATCCCTTGCTCAGGTCAAGTGTGGTGATGAACTTGGCCTTCCCAACTCTCTCTAGCAGCTCATCGATGCGCGGCATTGGGTAGGATTCAAACTTTGACACCGCATTGAGGTACCTGAAGTCAATACAAAACCTCAGTGAACCATCTTTCTTCGGGACCAACACGATGGGACTGCACCACTCACTGGTTGAAGTTTCAATGATCCCCAGCTGCAACATCAGCTCAACCTCTTTCTTGAGCTTTGGCACCAACCGTTCAGGGATCCTGTAGCACTTCCGGCGGGGAGTGGCATCCTCTTTCAGGTAGACCTTATGCTGAACCAGTGTTGTGAAGCCTGGTTTTTCTTGGAAAAGCTCTGGATCCAACAATGCTCTTATCTCCCCCTGCTGAGCAGGCTGGAGATGGGATACATCCATTAAACTGGGCTCCGAGATGTTGGTGGGGAACGACTGCTCCCTCTCTTCCTCCCTGTCAGGGACCCGGATGAGGAGGTGCTGCCTGACAGGCTGTTGGCTCGGCAGTGAAGGTATCTGAAACTCCTTCAGCAGGTTCACATGGAAACCCTGATGTTTCTTTATCCTGTCCGGCATGTATAGTTCATAGGTTACCTTTCCCAGGCGCTTGGTGATTTGGTATGGCCCCTGCCATCTGGCTAACAGCTTGCTGTCACTGGTTGGGAGTAATAGCAACACCTGCTGACCCGGCTGAAAAGTCCTGTCCCTGGCCTTCTTGTCATACCAGGTCTTCTGGCTGGCCTGTGCAGTCCGCATGTGCTCTTGTGCTAGAGCTGTCATCTGCTCCAGTCTCTCTCTCATCTTTATCACATAGCTGGCAACATTATCCTGGTCTGGGATTGGATTCTCCCAGTGCTCCTTCAGGAGGTCAAGTGGCCCCCTCACCTGGCGACCGTAGAGAAGCTCGAAAGGTGAGAACCCTGTTGACGCCTGTGGCACCTCCCGATATGCAAATAGCAGGTATGGCAGCCATTGGTCCCAATCCGAGCCTGTGTGGGAAACAAATTTCCGCAGCATGTTTTTGAGAGTCTGATTAAACCTCTCTACCAGTCCGTCCGTTTGGGGGTGGTATGGGGTGGTGTTTATACCCTTCACTCCTAACAACTGATACACTTGTTGCAACAGTTTTGACAGGAAGTTTGTCCCACAGTCTGTCAAAACTTCTCTCGGCACCCCTACTCTCGAAAACAACTGGAGAAGACAGTTTGCCACCTGTCTGGCCTTAATGGATCTGAGGGGAAAGGCTTCTGGATAACGGGTAGCATAATCACAGATTACCAAGATGTACCGATTTCCTGATGAGCTTTTCTCAAGGGGCCCCACTATATCCATGCCTATTCTGTGAAATGGAGTCTCTATGACTGGAAGTGGCTGAAGCTGGGCATGGGCTATTCCCCTAGGCGAAGCTAGCTGACAAGTAGCGCACGAAGCACAAAAGTCTTTTACTTGGGTATACATGCCAGGCCACACAAATCTATTTGCGATCCTTCTGAGGGATTTCTGGAATGCCAGGTGGCCTGCCCACGGAATTGAGTGTCCTAGCACCATGACCTTCTGTGTAAGGCTCTGTGGTAAAGCTAAAGCCTCAACTTTACCCTGACACTGGTAGAGAATTCCATTCTTTATGATGTACCTAGCATCGGCCAAACAGTCTGCCTTGTCCTGTTTCTCACCCTCAACCTCTGAGACCTTGTCAAACCAGGCTTTCAGTGCTCGATCAGCCTGCTGCAATGCTGCTATGTCAGAGGGGATGTGGAAATCTACAGGCTGGCTGGGCTTTGCTGCTTCCTCACGCTGTTCCCTGGCTGTGGCCAAAAATTTTTCCCTCAGTCTCTGAGCTTTGGACTTAGGCTCCTTGACTGGACCTGCCTCCAACTGATCATGGTAAAAAGGTAACTCCTCCAGAGTATTCCTTGCTTTCTGAGCCCTAGTAGTGACCATGTTACAGGCTGTGACTGCCGGTTGGAATCTTTGCTCCTGCTGCTGCTGCTCCTGCTGCTTTGGTGCCTCACCAGTGCTCTCGACATGTCTTTCCTTGGTAACCTGGTGTTCATTTCTTGTCTGTTGTATCAAGTCTAGCAATGTGGGGACATCATTACCAAGGACAACTGGGTAAGGTAGACTGGGGACTAAGGCTACTGACAGGAGGTAGGTCTGACCACCTACAGTAAGATAAATCTCAGCTGTACGGTACTCTTTCTCATCACCATGAACACAACTGATGTTGGATGTGGTCTCATTCCACAGCTCTCTTGGCACTATGTGGGGCCGAACTGCAGACTGGAAACTGCCAGAGTCTAAGAGAGCCTCCTCCCGCTGACCATTAATCAGTGTTGACGTAGTGAGCCCTTCTTCCTGGTGTGAAACTGGATGAGTGGGTCTGGGAACTGAACACAAAAGAGAAGGCTTACTCTGTCTGATTGCGGGGCATGTGTATTGAGTGTGACCTATTGCATTACACTGATAGCAGCGTGTGTCCTGTCTAGTGCTAGAGAAGGATTTCTTGCCAGCTGGTCTACTGGGAGAAAACTGCCTAGCTCTGAACTGAGGTCTGACCTGGGATTGACCACCCTTTTCACCCCCATTGGACTTGCTGCGCCCAGTGAAGTAGCTTTCACGTCCGAATGAGATTCTTTTTCCTCCGCTTCTGGCTGATAAGAAAACCTCTGCCAGTCGGGCAGCGTCTTCTGCAGACCTCGGGTCACGTTCTCGGATCCAGACTTCCAGCTCCGGGTTCACCATCCTCAGAAACTGCTCCAGTATCAGCAACTCCGAAACATCTTTCATTGTGGAGGTGTCTGGCTTAATCCATTTGATAAACAAGTCTTTCAATCGAACATACAATTCCTGTGGGGTTTCACTGTGATTAATGTCCAGGGAGCGAAACCTTCTCCTGTAGGTGTCGGCTGTGATTTCATACTTCCTCAGAATTACTTCTTTGACTTTGTCATAATCCTCTGAATCAGAAATGTCCATGAGAACATATGCACTGCGTGCTTTACCTGTGAGCAGAGGGACTAGTTGAATCGCCCATTCTTCTCTCGGCCACCGGCAGACCGACGCCATTCTTTCAAATGTAATCAAATAATGCTCAATATCATCATCTGGAGAGAGTGGTATCAGCTTTGGCTCTCTGTGGATGTGTGGCGCCCGTGGTGGTGACCTGCTCCTCTGACGTGTTACCCGTTGCTCCTCCGCGTTGTCACCATCATCTGCGTCGTGGCCCTCAGCTCCATTCTCATATCCATCACGTAAATCATGCACTTGTGCTTGTATCAGCTGAAACTGATGCTGCATATTCCTCCATCTCTGCTCTTCGCGGATCGACTCTTTTTCCCTCTGTTCATCTCTGGAAGCTTGGGAGCGCACCAGAGATTTCACCAGATTTGTCAACTCTTCCATTGTGTCAGGATTACTAGCTCCTGCCCCTTGCTGGTCAGCTGAACCACCTGGTTCACCATCATCTGGCCCCATCTGTTGCTCTGCCTTTTTTGGTCTCGTCATTGTATTTCTCCTTGGTATGCTTTCCAGCTTTACTTCTGACACCACTTGTTAGAATGCCCGAGCGGCCATGGAGGCAATCAGGAGAATTTCAGAGTACGGATCCAGATACGTTTATTTTGTTCAATAATTACCATATACCAACACATACACCAACACCTACATCCACAACTGACATTTACAGACTGACTACTTATATACATTATGGTCCAGCTAATGAGCTGGACTATACCATTTCACCCGGGTAAAATCAGCGACACACACCTACTTAGATCTACAACCATATTTACATAACTCATCACTGGAATATATATACAATCTTAATAACCATCAATACACCCAGAGTAAACATAATAAACACACACATATATTTTACCATAGTTAAATACATATTTATATCATATGAGACCCCCTCTACTTATTTCACCCTTGTCCTCCTCCCTCCCGGATCTAATAAAGTGCGCGTGCCCCCGGGGAATTGTTTTGCCCGAACACCTCAGGAGACAGGACGACGAGCAGAGGTAAGTTTATGCTCATATAAGTATATGCTCAATATAACTCTTATGTGTTGTCTTCATTTATATTTTATATAGTCTTTATTTCCTTCTGCCGCTATCGGCTTGTCAATCAACGTTCGTCTTATTCCACAGGTGAACTACGAGGTGCGTCAGCCCCGTGTCCCTCCCGTGACAGGATTGTTCCTGGAGCGAGTGACGGCGGCGCGTCGTCACAGTTAGCCTACTGTTTGCTTTCTGTTGCTTGTTATATTGTTATATATAAATATGCATGCAACATATGTATAATAATAGTAATATTTAAAAGTAATAGTTTTGCGACAGTCAAAGAAAAAAGAAAGAGTATATCTTACCTACCTTTTTCTCACTGCATTACCAAATATCTTTGCTGTCAGGCTTTTTTTTTTTCCAGGTGTCACACCCATGGACTCACGTTTTTTAGTTTCATGTTTTAGGTTATGTTTCTGTGTCAGTTCATGTCTTAGTTTTCTCTGCACCCTGTTAATTACTTCACTCACTGCACCTGTTTATTCCCCTCAGCTGCACTCACTCCCCAATCACTCCCAGCCCTCTATTTAGTTTCCTGCCTCCCCTGTCAGTTTGTCAGATCTTTACCTCTGTTAGTGTTCATGACCTGTCTGTCCCAACCTACCTGGCTAAAGCTAAGTATTTATTTATTCCATTCCATGCCATGCCATGAAAGTTCTTTGTTTGTTTTGTCCAGAGTTACGTTTTTTTGAATCCGGCTTTGCCGCGCCTTTAGTTTGAACTTTGTTTGTTTTGTTGTTAATAAATCCACCCTTTTTGAAAGTCCGCATCCGTGTCCTCCCTCCTGAACAATCCTGACACCAGGTTTTCAATTGCTGTCTTCATCTATGATTTTGTCATTCTACAGTTGTATCTATTCTTTTTCTCTGAAAATTAAAGTGTATATCTGCTGTTCTGTGAGGATCAACATGAATTCAGCACTCCAATCGAGAATTACATGTGCGTGTGTGTGTTTTCGTATGTGTGTGAGTGCTTGCGTGGTCAGTCTGAGTTGATGTGCTTCAGTGCAGTGTGAAATTGGGCTTCTGGGCCACTCTCTGACCGCTGAGCTGATCTGCAACCTCAATCGCTCTTTCCCTCTCTGTCACTCTTTTTCATCCCTCATTTCCTCATTCTCTTTCAAATTCAACCATTCATTCACCCACACACACTTGCATACAGCACACACACGGAATTACATACACAATAAAAATGTACATGTATACGACATGTTTCAACTATGTATACACATGTGGTTCTGGAGTTTTTCAGATGCACTAAAACAGATAGACCTTGATTGAAACAGACAACACTAATGCACAATTGCACAGCTTTTTCTCAGCCTTCCACAGTAAAATTAACTCAAATGACTTCTCTTTACCCCACAAATAATAACTGCATTGGAAGTGCTTCATTGTTGATTATTATAAATGGGAAGATCTTGATTCATATTAGCACACGAGTCTAAACTGTCTAAACATCTTTATTAATTTCATAAAGAAAAAAAAACACAAACATGAAAAATGCTAGGTCTAGCCATATATTCTGACTTACGTCTGCTAACTTATACATCTTAGAGCTTGGCAGAAAGATATATCACATAAACATTGGGACTGCTTTTCTGTTGTCAGTGTATTTCCATCTTTCATCAAATATGTTCCTCCGGGGTATTGGGCATCCACATAAATCAACAGCACATTAACTAAAATTCATATTTTAGTCTTGACACATAAATACGACTGCTTCCTTTTCTCCAGTCTATTTGATGGCAGTGGGATGACTCACATACGCACAAGAATACTTCTGGCCCTCAAGACATTTAGCAAAAAAAAAAAGAAAGCATGGGCCAACTTCTGAAATTGATTAATGTTAGTGGTAAAAAGCCTAACTGAAACATGCAGTGACGTGATCACCTGATTAAATAGGAAGTTCTTGGATCAGGACATATACTGGAATGTCAAAAAAAAAAAAAAAAAAAAAAAAAGGGAGACATTTTAAAAGAAGGCTTAAAAGATGCAAGAAAAGCTTTTAAATGTATGTTGATGCTTGGAATAATAATGGTGTGAACTGCATTTTATTTATAAAAGCGAAATGCTTTGGTATGATTCATTTCAAAATGCAGATCGAGATACTGGGCTGCAGTTTCAGCGCATTTATAACATAACAGCAATGGGGAAAACTTATCAATAATGTCTCTGACAGAGATTCACTCCGTTACTCTACAATGTCAGTGGCAACTACACAATATTTTACAAACTACACAAGTATACTCGTTTAGTTTATTTCACTTCAATGTCCCTGCATTCAACTGCAGTTTATAATGTCTGCTTTTGCAGATATTTTCAAAGATTTGCTCATTACTTTACTTTCTGTTCATTCTGGGTGGTAGATTAAAATTAAAATGAGTGCTTCTGCTATTTTCTGATGAATCAAAACTAAAATATTCACAAGGGCAAAAATGAAGACAACTGTTAGGAAATCTTGTTTTCTTTTCTTTTTTGTTTTGTTTTTAGAAGCATTAAATATCAGAAACTAAAACCTTTCTTTTGTCAGTACATAACTTCCGTAATTTGTAGAAACTCCTTTCTTCCCTGTGGTCGGTCTATCCAATTATTCTTCCCAAATTGTGTCAGACAGGATGACAAGCATCTGTGAACTGCCATCAATGCCAGGTTGCTAAGAAGTGAGCAGGTTTCTTCAAATTCCACCACAGTATGATGTTGTCACATCATTATTGATATCTTTTGCCTCATCAGACCAAATAATCTTTTCTCTTGTGCTCTCGGGTCTTTTAAACGCTATTTGATAAATGATCTGTCTTGTCTCTTGCTTCAGTTAGTGGCTCTGGTCTATCGACTCTAAAGACCTAATAGATGGAGTGCTGCTGAAATGGTTCTCCCTCTGGCACATTTCCTCATCTATGCAGAAGTCCGCTAAAGCTTTGTAACAGTGACTGTAAGGGTCTTATCCATCTCCATGGCCAACTTGCTATGCACACTATGCATTTGGGGACACTCTTTAGCTTTGAAAATTGTTTTACACCCTTGCGCTGATCTATGCCTTCTCGCGTTTTACTGTTTAAATCTACAGAGTTTTTGAACTTCATGGCTCAATATGTGTCTTAACATCAATTATAAACTTGGACTTTTTTCTAAATGTGTTTGACATTAAGCATTTATTCAATCTTTTCAGTTTACAGGTGAAGCCCAAAATTCTTGACTCACTTCGTGGATATTTAAGACAAATTAAACACAATGGCAAACAGTTGTTTGTAATGACATCACATTTCAAAGGTATACGCAATTAAGAGACCACTGAGTCATGAGTGGTGTGGTGTCACCCGTTATTACTGGCAAAGTTTACCTGCAATGGAAATGGAAATTGATCATGAATATTCCCAGTGGATGTCTACATTGGTCTAAAAAAAACTAAAATCAATTTTTCTGCTCATCCCTTCCGTTTACTAAATGTAAGGGGACAAAATGTCAAGAACCAAGCCACTCCCCTTTATTATTTCGATATCACTGATTTTGGATATCACTGATTTTTATCGAGTGAGATGATTCATGATAGCTATGGCTCAGAAGGAGGACCAGTCATTCACCAATATGAAAAAGTTAATGGTCTGATCATCATCTACAATGTTTAAAGTACAAGTATTTTTTTTATCACCGATCACCATCATGCTTTACAAATCGCCAAACCAACTCACCTCCAGCTGCTGGGCTCTGGGGTTTTTAGGGTCGCAGACGGAAGTGTTAATCCTGTGGTTGTGTTTGACACAGCGTTGAGTTGTGTTCTGGGGCATCGGGAACATCTGGCGTATCACTGTCAGCCGCCCGATTGACTTCATGACTAACTCTTGCAAGTCATAGTCTGTGATCTCCTGAAAGGGTGTAAAGAGGGAAAGAAAGGTGGTGGGAAGAAGAGCAGAGAGGATAGGAGTTCGGGAAAAGTGGGGTATAAATGAACAACGTTAGTCAAACTAGAAAGGAAAATATCCAGACCACAAGAAAAAAACAAAATACAAAGGAAAGTAACAAGAACCACAAAAAGATATATTGATATTGCACCATAAAATTCCCAAATAATTATATTTCATGAACAAATGAAAAATATACTTTCAGCTTTAAGCCGTGTACTATACTACACTTTACATTTTCAGCTAACAACACACAAAGGAGCTAACGGCTGTCTACATCATGTGCAAATATAGTTCATCTGGATGGCGGGGGAGTGGATGGTAAAGATAATGCACGTTTGTGTTTGAGTATGTGCATGCAATTGTTATGTGCACACGTATTTGCACGCACTCTACACGTCCTTGAAAAAACTCTAGGGGAGGAATCGTTGCTAATTTTAGCCCTAGGACACAATCTCTTCCTCCTGCTCTCCATTCATGGATCTCCATCCATTCTCCGAGCACAGGGTCATATGGTGACGAGATGAGAACTGACATTTATCGTCCCCGGTGGAGGTAACACTGCCACCAACCGAGACAGCCTTTGCCTTCTTTGTATTTGTGTGCAGTGATTGTATGTGTATGTGTGTGCTTGGGTGTCTTGTGTGCACCTGTCAGCTTGTGTGTAAATCTGTGTGTATGTGTCTTTATTAGATTGTTTTTAAGCCCTCTGATCATGAAAGAAACCTTTTGCTACCGTTTTATTTGCACATGGCAGACCACTTGACAGGATGGATATGACTCTGGATTCCAGACCATGCACATACATAAACAAGCCATCACACACCCTTCCCATTAGTGAGGGGTAATATTATAGGTATCACACCTCATTGACTAATCTCAGTGGATTTTAATTGAATGCAATTAACATTCATTAAGACCTGTGAGTCAAAATGGGATGATCAACGATGATGAGCAATAATTTTCCACAGACATTATTGGCATAGCTGGTGTGAGCTGTAGTAATTAGACTGATCTATACAGTTTGCTATGCACACATTTACATATTCTTCTGAAAACAAACTGTTGTTATTGATTGTTCATTGAGTTGATAACTATTTTGTGTTTCTACACATCCTCTGCTCTGAAACAGTAGTAAGACACAGAGTAAAATGAGTACTCTGGATCTAGAGTGGACTTTAATTATTTATAAAAGTTTAAAACACAATAAAATGGTATTTGTGCTTTGAAGAAAACTGAAATAACACGTTTAACCTTGAGCTCTTTGTGCTCTGAAATATTTACTTTCTAAACAGTCCAAGTAAGAAACCTCTTTGCAGTCTTTTGGCATTAAAATGTGGTGAAAATCTTAAGCAGTTGTCTTTGTAAAAACCCTGACGGAGACTAAATAACAAAGCCAACAAAAAAAGATGCAGAAGATGCAGGACCAAAAGAAAATGCTGAAAGCTGCTGAAAAAGACTGATCTGTGTGCCAAAGGAGAATCAGGATTCACTGCAGGCAGTCAAGGGCATGCAAAGAAAGATCAGCAGGCAAAAATTATCCAGAGTGCTTCACTCAAAGGATCAAACTCAACAAATACAGATGCACCACCGCACAGGAATACAAAAGACCAACACTCGTAAACACAAACTTAACAGGAAACTATCATTTTGAGGTTTGTCCTCTAAACGGGCATCTACCATCGTCAGGTTCTATTTGCCTTTTTGTCCTTTTCCTGGGGACAAACTGAACAGTCATCACCCAGTATGACTTTCAGTGCCCTAAAAGTTGTAAGCCATTTAACTGCTAAGACAAAATGAATGTGACATGTAGATATATTCACAATGGAAAGAGAAAACACAGTAGATGACACACACTCACATGTACAGGTCAAAAACTAACCCCTAACCCTACCACGTCATCTCAGCCTTCTCAACATTTGAACAACGGTAGCATAATATCATTTATTCATTCTAATCCTTCCAAATTCTTTTTCAAACTCCACAGTCCATCACAAAAGCAGTCAGTCCTGGGGATACTTGAGTTGACCTCAACTTTGGGCAATCCAAACTGAAAAGTGAAACTCAGAGTAGGTTGTAACCCCGAAGGTGCCCTGCAGCTCAAATCTGGAGTGAAAAGTGAGTTGTTTACTCTATAACCTGGAAGTTGTGGTTTGTAGGTAATGTCCACCTATCACTTCCATCACCTTCCTTCCACTGCCAGCGAGCAGCAAATCCATGTCTTTTGTGCTCCACTTGAACGTAAGAGTCAAAAGCAGAAACGTACTATCCATTCTCAATTCCTCTTGACATATTTTTACTCAATCCCTATAGTTTGTCCCCTTCTATTTCTCCCTTCAACCTCCCCTTATCCCTACACTTTCCAGAGAGAAAATCCCTGGTTATTATTTTCTTCTTCATAACTGACTTTCTGCTTGGTCTACTACTCTCTTATACTCAACTTATAAGCTCATTTAGTCTTGGTCACAACTCTTCTTGCCATTTTCAGTACATTGCCACAACGGTGCTAAAACTTGATTCCTGGCTTCGACGGTACTCTGTTAACCTTACTATTCAGCAAAAAAAAGAAAAAAAGAAGAAAAAAACAACCATAGAATAAAAAAGGCATGAGTAAGAGATAAGCGAGGACATTGGGAGTTATACAGAGAGAATCAACATCCACATTTGTGATTAGTTTGTTTGTGATTATGTGTTTATGTTGTAACATTTAGGAGACATGTATGTTCCACATGAGAAAAATGCCACTGGGAAGTCTGCCTGACATGATTCACCATGGTGAATTTCATCACACCAATTCAGTAATGTTAGGACATTTATCATTAGACACAAGGAAGGCTCCCATTTTTGCTACCCACTGGTATCACCTAATACTGCAGAAGGTAAACTTTGGCTTCAGTTTTCAACTTAATGTGTAAACACAGTAATGGTATAGTTTTTCATCAAGATGCAGTGGATATATTTGTTACAATAAATTTACCTCCAATGTCTTTTAGAAAGAATAGATTAGACTAGAATAGAATAGAATAGAAAATACTTTATTCATCTTTATATTTATTATCAATAAACAAATGAAAGAGACTTGACCAGCTATGTGAAAGGTTACATTTGCCAACATATTTCCCAGCCCTGCAAAGGACCAACAGGAAAACAATAGTGTGTGTTATAGTAAACTAATACAGATGTCAGCATCATTTTTACCAATTATTTTAACAAAAAAAATAAAAAATTCTAACCAGCATCCTCCAATTATGTGCAATAAAGAAAATAACCTTTCATTCCATACACCCTAACCCATTTGGAGCACATAAGAAGGTATCAGCCAGCCATCTGTGATAAAGTGCACAGTTACACACCACATGAATCCAGGTCTGTCTGTGGTTCAATAAAATGTCTCTGTAATGGGACGTTTTATATCGGCTCCAAAGCGTACAACATATAGCAAAAGCCCTGGTTCTGAGACTAAATACGAACACATGTCCTTGACAATAAAAATCGAGTTTGTAATTTGCGTTGCCCTTTCCAAGTTCTGTAAAAGCTTTGAGTGATTCCACCCAACAGAGCTCTGGTTGGCAACAACTACTGACGGATGATTTTCATTCTTCCCTGACTGGAAACGTGTTATGTGGTTTCTCGTGTTTGTCATGTTTCCAAAAGCCAAAGTGCTTCCGTATGCTGGCTTTTAATGCAAACGGTGCCAGTCAGATTGTGTCACTTACACTTTTCAAAGTTCCTTCTGCTATCAGTCAACATTATCTTATCAATAGATATAGAAAATGATACATTTTTAAATTTACCATCTGCATGTTGATGCACCTATGATTTGATCATTTTCCCCGCATTTTTCCTCTTTGTATTTGTGATGGGACGTTATTAATAAACAACTGTGTCTCTGTGAGATCCTAAAAGTCAAATGCTTGCTACCTTAATGGGCACTTAACAACTTTGGCAGAGACAAAAATATCATACAAGTACTGATGAGATTACCTGCCAACAATGCAAGAATGGGTACATGGATGTAACCTTTCTAAATCAAATAGAAAAAAACTATTCAGTGATGGTGTGAGTTGTAAATGTGTGTTGGGTTAAAATATATAGTTTGACGAAAAAAAACAAAAAACCTCAACAGCTCAGGCCTAAAAAAAAAAAAGTTTGGTTCCTGTTGGTTGTCAGTTGATGTCATGGGTAGGTAGGGAATTTATTTTATTTTATTTTTATTTTTTTTTTTCCCAGTGGCAGCGAGTGATAGGTAGATTTTTATTTTTTATTTTTTATTACAGCAGCAATGGATACTCCCAGCATGTTACACACACACATTTTTATATGAACAACATATGTAGTCGATACAACCTGGACCATTGGCATTGAAGACATCTCAAGCAATATTTCATAAATAAATGTAATAGTTTAGTTAAAGTGTCACTCTGGTGTTCTGCGACTCATAGCCCTGTTGTCCAACATTACTGCCTGCTTCTACTATTCTGCCTAACACAAAACAATTGAAATATTTTTTTATATATTATGTAGCCTATATATAGGCGTTGCCTATACCCACCACCAGTGACAGTGTGCGCAACAATATATTCGTAAAAATTATGATGATAGTATGATATGAAAAATATCTTATTTTTTGCAAAACATTATGGGCGTGAAAATGAAACTTAGAAAATCGGCTCGGCGCATGCGCAAAAGCACAAAGTAGCAATTCTCGACAAGTAGGAGAAATCGACTGAACACCGGCTGCCGACACAAATGAACAAGTGCACTGCTTGACTTCTTCAAGGACATTTTCGAAAGATTTCCTACCCAATCTTACAATTTTGTTTGTCACGCTATTGCATGGAGAAACAATGGAGACCACGCATATATCCATCTTTCTCCCACAACCATATAACATGCGCTCATCCTTGTACAGGATGAAGAGGTGCTGTACAAAAACGTAATTATAGTTTGCATTAAAAAAAAAATGCATTTGTGTTCTTTTTTTTTTTTTTTTTCTTTCCCCAAGCTCATAAAATAATTTGGGTCGCACGTAAATTGACAGGGTCGGTCGGAAACCGGAACCAAAAAAAATTTTTTTTTAGGCCCCAACAGTTTCTTACAATTTCCCCAACAGTTCACTGTAAGACTTTTAGGGTAATTTTGTGTTTCTGTCAGTTGGAGAGGAGAGGTAGAGCAAAGGTTGTTATTGCAAGATGATGGAGAAACTGTGAGGTAACATAAAGGTAAGAAAAAATGTTATAAACAACCCAATAGGGAAGAACATGAAAGCAGATGTGGATTTGAAAGGTGTCACACATAAGAAGCAGTTTCAACAGTTGCAGCAAAGCCTCTCAGCAACAAAAGTAGCCGTACAGTACAAGTCTGCGACCAGGCTGAATACAAAACGTGCACAACTATTAAAGCGTACGAGTACTCTGCACAGAAGATCCGAATAATTAGAGGAGTTCAGGCTAAAGATACAGATTTACATCTTCATTGTAATGAATGACCAACATACGTATTGTATAGTTATAATGAGCTTTCATTAACCTTTAATTAACCAATTACATACAATGCATGAAAATCCCAAGAATTTTAGTGTCATGGTGTTTATAGAATATTACGCCATGATGTGCTGAACTGAAATAATTTTTCATTTTATGTCATTATGATGCATTTGTTTCTTGATAAGAGAACAATGCAGAAAAAATGAACAAAAAGATAACGTCTTGAAAAACAAAGTGTGCATGACAACAGGGAAGATAGAGAATAATGGTGGGACAGAAAATGAAAATCTGCAAAGAGATTCAAAATGAACAAAGTCAAAAGTGGAATTAAGCTCAAAACTTAAGAGAATGACAGGGAGCAAGAAAAGCCGTGAGCATCTCTTATCATTTCTTGTCCTCATACTCATCATTCTCTGATCCTTAAAAGAGCGAAGGAGATGGGTGAAGGAAGGATGATCAATTATGTGCTGTGAACTCCCTCTCAGGGGTGCTGTCTGACTGTTGGCTGTAGATAAAGCTGAGTTATAACAACCACACAGTATCCTCTCATCCATATTAATCCATAGGAATAGAGACCACTTACAAAATGCAGATATTCATTCTCCAAAGAACTAGTAGAGAGGGACATGTAATATGACAAAATACCATAACCACTGATCTACTGTATCTTCAACACTCCCAGCACATTGAATTTGCATCCACATGGATGCTACTTTGACACTCGCCACTTACTTAAACGTTTTTGCAACCCAGGCACAGGCCCTCAATAAGGCAACAGCACTTTCCTACAGTCGTCGTCTCGTCCCGCAGGACCTCAGTGTTCCTGACAAAAAGTTGTTTCGGCAGGGCTTAAAGAACATGAGTGTGAGGAGTTCACTTGACTTAAGAGTCCCCAGATACGAAAGGGTCAACCCAAATTCACAAAAATCGGACCAATCAAAGCTTTTTAGCAGCACAAGGGGCACCTACTCAATATAAGGTGGCCAGTCAGAGCGTTATGACTGATTGGTCTCTCTGTAATCAGTCTTTTCAAAGAGGTGTCTTTTTCAGAACAATATGAAACAAGAAAATATCACCAATGCAATGCATCTAAACCAAATAAGCACTACATGGACAACCATCTGTTTATTGCTTTATTGCTTTATTGCTAAAATATTGAGTCAAATGTTAAAATGGATTTGAGGAAAAAAGACCTGATAATTGTTCTGGAATTAAAATAGATGAGGAAAAAGTAAAAAGTTGAACTTTTTTTTAAAGTATTTTTATGCCTTTAATGATAGGACAGTGTGAGAGAGACAGGTAGCAGGGGGCAGAGAGATGGGGAAGACACGCAGCAAAGGGCCGCTCGGTGCGGGAGTCGAACCGGGTCCCGCTGCATCAAGGACTAAGCCTCTGTACATGGGGCGGCTGCTTAACCCACTACGCCACCGACCGCCCCAAAGTTGAACATTTTGAGATCTCCATATAATTTCTTGCTGAATTATACAACCCTACATATTTTACAGTGTGGAATTATGGGGTTAAAATCTTTCACAACAGCTATCTCAGTAGTTTAAATATAAATATAAAAATAAAAGTCTCATGTTCTGAAGTGTATTTACTTGGCTTATTGTGGAACCGTGCACCTAATGTTCAAACCAAAAATCAAAGTTCCAGAGGATGAACGAAAGTTTTTTCTCTTTGTTTGACTTTATTTGTTTTGTCGTTTCTTCAATATGCAGAAGGGCAAATGTAATTTTAGGTCTACTTTAAAGTTGCTGTAAAAGCTAAAATTATATTTACTACTCAATTATGTCCAAAGTTTACAATGTGTATTTCATTTTAGGTTTTGAAAAGAAAAAAGCTATTTTCGAAGGCTACAAAGGGTGAATGATTTTTCTCAATTTTAGTGAGCAACTTTACGTGATGAGAATAAATGCATTTTGCTTTCACTGCAGCCTGTTCAATCAACGAATGGTGAATTTGTTCCTATTGTTAAACCTTTCATACTTATTGTATTGCATGTGATAACTGAATAAAAATAACTGAATAAAAAATAAAAAGATTATACAGTACACTCAGTTAAACATTACAAAATATCTGTTGTGCCTATCAGCAACCAGTGCTCAGTCTGTATGAAACAGAAGAAAAACAGAAAAAGAATACAAAACACCTTTACAATTTATTGCCAATCTTGTGTTACGGGCTACATGCTGTTAGATATACAGTACATGTAAAGTCCGTACAGTGGCATGTTAAATGTGGTGGGCTATACCAGATGCAAAGCATGGTAAATTTACCTTTTTGACAAGTAAAGACAGAGGTCTTTGGGGGCTGTTTATGTGTCAAAATACTCCATGTGTGAGGCCACTGACCAATCATCAGTTGGTGCTTCTAACAGATTTATTCACATTTTTCCTCTGATAAATCTGCCATATTCTTTGAAGCACAGGGCTATGGGATTACCTTTTTCTTCTTGTTTACAAGAATTAGCATTTAAGAAAACGCTTAAACAATACAGAGAATTTTTCTGAGGTACATATAGATAATTGTGACGATGTAACTGCAACCTCTCGTCTATCTTACAAATAGAAGAAAACAATCATAGCTAGGCTGACATGATGATTTGTTCTCCCTGCAGCATTAATGGACATAATGCACATGCGTCTCAATTATTATGATACAATATTCATTCGTGGACAGGGCCATATAGAGACAAATGAGACAGACAACCATGCATGCTCACTCCTAGGGAGTTTTTGGACAGTGGGAGGAAGCCGGAGTACCCGGAGAGAACCCACGCATACACAGGGAGAACATGCAAACTCCACACAGAAAGGCCCCAGCTGGGAATTGAACCTAGAACCCTTTGCTGAGAGGCAATGGTGCTAACCACCATATAACATAACATATCATATTATATATTATTATTAATGTTTATATCATAATTATATATGTAGAGGCTATGACCTCAATATGAAGCTGAGAAAGAGAAACAACAGTACAGTAAAGCAACTGAGTATCTTTTTCTTTTACCAAATTAGGTTCCCATTCCTACAGTAAATGTTGGTTTTTCCTCTTCCCACAACACATCTGTTTGTGTATATGAGTGTGCATGTGTGTATGTGTCTGTAAGGGATTTTGGCGTAGAGCCCCTGTTGTGCTCTGTCAGTTCACTGTAATGCCCAAAGCTAACAAGAAACAGTGCATGAGCTAGCAGTGCAAAACCACAAAGAGAGACACTTTCACACATATCCGCACCCACATATGTAGCTCATCATGCTTATGAATCAAGATCAAACACCTATTCCAGCTAATATGAAGGATTGATAATGTATCTCTGATGACCAAAAGTCACTCTGATATGCGATTGTGAAGTTGGATCAGAAAAGCTCACAGAACAAAAACTATACATTTTGTGGAGCAAGAGAAACCTTGATATTATACTTTTTTTGATTTTGCTCTCGCACTCTCGCACCAGAATGTGCTTAACCATATTAGCCCACAGCGAAAAACATCTGAGTTACACAATAAAGGCTTCCAACTTGTAAAACTGAAACATTTTTCAAAGGCTCTGAAATCCTTACATGCCTGTGTTTTCCTTTTCAGATAGTAACGTGGTTATTTTTTTTGTATTATGTGAAAGTGTTCAAAAATGCTTAAAGAAGGTAGAAGGGCATTTAAGGAGAGTGAGTTGTCCAACCTTTTCACTTGATTAGGGTTAGACCGACTAAAGACATGGTTAGGGTTTAGATTCACCGAATGAAAACGTATCTGGACGAATGAAATCTGTTCACCATGGGAAATGAACCGTGCTCTGGATGAAGACATGTGATTCCTGTCACAATGCTCTGATCTGATGTGCAAAGACCCAACAG
The DNA here is from genome assembly GCF_027942865.1 of Odontesthes bonariensis. Taxonomy (NCBI): domain Eukaryota; kingdom Metazoa; phylum Chordata; class Actinopteri; order Atheriniformes; family Atherinopsidae; genus Odontesthes; species Odontesthes bonariensis. The sequence goes on from NC_134511.1 coordinate 19,521,073, forward strand.
ATACCACGGTAGAAGTCATCTTTGAGTTTGTGCTTTATGTTTTACCCTCCATATTCATGGAATGCTGATCATGATTAATGAATTTGTTGTGTCTCCAAAAATAACTTACCGGTACACTTGACTGCGAATGATGAAAACTGTTTCAATTGTACACGGTATTTTATAATGGTGAAAGCCCTTTGACATTTTATACCACAGTGATTGTTGGTTTTTCTGTTTAAACTGCCTGAAAAACCTAACTGGAGCTTTTTAGTCCAGTGGGAGGTATATGACCTTATTAAGCGTATTAACCTTGCCTGTTTGTCCCTTTCACTCAAAATTAGCATCCTCCTTGGCCTTTCCCTTGTGTCCTGTACGTTATGGGTTGACACCACCACTCCAGCTTTTCTCCAGAACAGCCTTAAGGTTGCCCCATGTCTAGTGAGGTGTAATTTTTTTCCCCACAATTGATGTCAACCTTCAGACTAATTTAACTGATTTTTTCATTTCATTCAGTGTCTTTTCAGCCACACCATTGTCTGAGAAACTTCCTAATAACATGACATATTGTTGCATTAACATTGCCTGATTGCCTTGAAGCCACTGAAATAGTCATGGTCTTTGTGAATGTCAGCTTTATGCTCTCCGACAGCTCTTTTGTCCTTGGTATTATAAAAAGAGAGTATAAAAAAAAAATATGCAACAACCTGGAAACATTCAATACCTTTTTAAAGCATGAACACCATAATCTACCTGTTGTGGAAACACAAAAGAGTTTCAGGTATCTAATTTGGATCTATTCAAATGTACCAATGCTGTAATTGTTGTAATTGTAATTGTCATCATTTTGTGTTAATGTTGTATTGATTAATAAACATTTACATCTAAAAATACTAAATTCTGTGCACGAAAAGGGAGTCAATAATTCAGACTCGTCCTATATAAAATCTGCACTGCTAGAGGTATTCTGCAACGGGCGCCCACCAAAACACTAAACTGTTATCGAGTTTTGTTTGTTTATAGATTAACCAGCATAAGACAAATTGATTAAATCATTTTGGTGAAGTCATCCACCCCCCTAAGAAAAAAAAAACTGAGACAATGAGGAGATAAGAAGGGTTCTACATCATCAAGTCATAAATATTCCCAGGAAAATTACAGAAGACACAACCGGTTGAGGATCAATAAATCATTCCCAATGCACCCACCTCATTAATCAGGATCCAGTGACAATCAAAGGCCACCAGGTTAGTCTCCACCACCTGCAAGACAAACAAACGAAAAAAAAAAACATCACAACTGGACCTTGAATGGGGGAAAAAGGACATTAAATTGGATCATACAGTATATGTAAGCTTTGAATATATGAAAAGGTTAAGAGAGGGGGAAAACAGTTAGGAGACAAGAAAGATGTTTTCTATATTTAAAGAAATATTCTGGTTGCATTAAACAGACATTTTGTGGCTTGGATGATGTGATTCATGGCATCTTAAGTGTGCATATGACAGAAAAAGAATATCACGGGAATTTACAAAGGCTGGAACTCTGTAGGAAGCTTGCCAAATTTGATGTGAAGGAATCTTGCATCAAAGGTATTCAAGGTATCGATCAGAGAGCTTTTCAAACAAATGCAAATATAGAAAAGCTTGCTCATGTGTGACAGAATACTAACGAGAAATCACACGAACACACACTCTTACATGTGGACTTTAGAAGATATTCTCAATTAGTCAAACTTCTGAGGGCACCTCAGTCTCTGTGCTGAAGCTGTTTCTCTCCCCCACACACACATAATTTTGGTTTAAGAGATCCATTTTTAATATTTTTTGGGGCTTTTTATACCTTTAATGATAGGACAGTTGGAGAGAGACAGGAAGCAGGGGGCAGAGAGGGGGAAGACATGCAGCAAAGGGCTTGTAGTTGCCTCTTCTCTTTTTTTTCTATTACTTTTTGCTTGGTGGAATATTCCCATCATTATCAGTGAACTCTGTCAGTGACCAACACCTCTTCTCAATCTATCTGACAAGCAAGATGATATCTTTTCTTGTCATGCCCTGTTTGACATACATTTTCTCCTAATATCCAGTTTCCCAACATGAATCTATAAGTTAAACATGCCACACCACATGTCACACCACTCTCTTACACAGTGGGGTAATAATTGATTTTTATCCATCAGTGGAAATGCAATTACTTGACTAATTATTTGACTACTATACCTAATTCTGTAAAACTCAGTTTGCTTAAATGTAAAACAACAAGAAATATAAGAAAGTAAAAAAAAAGCACCACTTTAACATTTATTGAAATCTTATTGAAAAGAATATATTTCTACATAATTAGTGTCAGAGTGCCATTATGAACTTACAAATATAGACGTAATTTTGGGGGAAAAAAAGTCGTTTTGGAATAATACACAGGATCTGTTTTTTTTTCTTCTATTAAACAAGCTATGTAATATTTTCTCTGTTAACAACAGTCTCACACAAGAATGTGTAATAACTACACTGGTCCACATCATAATATGCTCAAAGCCTCACAAACTGTACATTAATTGCAATTGTATGTTACATGTTTTCCCATGAGAGTACATTGCTGTAAAAGCCTGTCATCTTTCAGTTTTTCTATCATTCACTTACATTTTAACTAGAATAAAGGTTCAGTATCATCACCTTCTTTGGACTTTCTTTTGTCAAAAATGGCTTGTTTCTGCTTCTTGCTTCATTCATCTCTCATCGTCTTACTTCATATTCCACCCCTTAGTTTTTCTTCTCTTGTCGTTGCTCCTGACACACCTCCCATACCCAATCATTTGGCTTTAATTGCTCACTTCTCAACCTCCAATAGCTCTTGCTCCTTTTGTTCTCTTGCTCTCTGGCCTCTCCCCCTCCAATCCGAGTGAAAAAATTCAGTGGCACTCATATATCATTAGGCATATTTGCCTAGGTGACTATAGTACAGTGTGTAATGAGACACTCTTGAGATATAAACAAAAAGAAACAGCATGAGAGTGAGTGAGTGCACGAGTGGCAAAGCCCGTTTAAAGGTAGTTTAATCTCCCACAGAGTCTACATAAAACGTCACCATTATAACACTGAGGGCTGCCATATAACCCTCTCTACAGAAAACGCTTCCTCCTTTTCATTGTGTGTTCAGGTTTCTGCTGCCCAATCCTTCTTCGTACTTTTGTTTTTCTATGGGGAGGTGAAAAAAAAAAAAGGCCACATGGCAAGACACAGAAGGTCATTCATCCTTTTTCATACTTGCATGCCGTTTCTATTTCTGTCTACTGAAGCACTGCAACAGCAACCACTGAGGAAGGGATGTTTGTCTTTCTATGTGACTGTTCTTTTCTATGGCTTCTTCTCTTGGTGCCCATCATGATCTTAGATTATTTATGGTAGATTGGGTACAGGGAACAGTTTTTGAAACTTTTTAAAAGCTTATGAATTGCAACTTCAAAACTGTAAGGCCAACATTACAATTCACTGGCTCTCGTTGTGCGAGACATCAAATACAATAAGACTCTTCATCCTTAAAACCAGACCACAGTGAGTACTACAAAGTCCCAGCAAAAACTGAACTTTTACTTTATTAAATCGCAACTATAAATGAGAGACTCCGTTTTAACAATGAATCAGTGATGTGATTGAAAATGTGGTATAAATTCTCAACTGCGGGTCTAGTTAATTTGATGCAGCAGAACTGAAGCACAACAAAGGCTACATCTATTCTAGGGGAACAAGGGGGTCACTTCAGCGAACATGTCACGCTTAGTAACCTTTAAAAATTGTACCAGATGCTTATTACAACTTGTGTGGGCTTGTCCTCTCACAGGGGCCTGCAGGGTGGAAGGGGTTAATTTGTGAATGCGAAACGTTGAGCAAATTAACAGAAATGTGTGTATGCAAATTTTGCTTGTTTATTATATGCAGGCACCACTGGGTGCAGAGGATTTCACTTTTCTCATTATGACCATCAGTCGGCATCCGCCTGGACAGATGTTTTAAACTAATTAGCGAAAGAGCAGATTTGTAGCAGCAGACATGACTCCTTAGGGGTTCAAACTGTTCAATAAACTCTGTCTCTCTCATCCATGCACATACACATGCAGACACCAGCACATCTTCAACAGATACTGCTGCTGAACTAGTCTCGTTAACAACTCATTGCCAATATAGGAGGTAGGCAGAAGTCCCCCGGGCATCATTCTCTTCAGGCCACAAGAGATCCTTCTGACATCTCTGACCAGCTCAACAAAAGCTTAATTTCTGACCAGTTCTTACTCTCTGAAGTCAGAAGATTATATAAAAATCAACCCTGCAGTCTGGAACAAATCCAATCACCCAATGTCAATACAAGTAAGACTTTTCTCAAACTCTGAAAGCAGACAGATTGAACTAAGACAGCTCTGCAACATCATGCCACTGTGCACACCAGTCTCTCATGTATTCTATCAAGTGACATTGAGACAGACAAACAACAGTTTGATCCTGCAAGGACATTCTTTCAGCTGTCACTCCTGGAAGAGTCCAAAACAGAGAAAAGTGTTGATTCCGGTAAGCAGTTGCTGTTGTAGCTTGATGATTTGTTTGAAAGTTTGCTGTTCTAAACAAAAGGGGATTTATCAACCTTTACCCCTCTAGCAATGTATTTCAAAGGTGAAATCTATGTGATGGAAAAAAATAAACAAGATTTTGACTCAAATTACTGAGCAAGTTTAAGGGTTTGAAAAATCTTCTTAGAAATATATATATTTAATTAGTCCTACAATGATTTTCAAATAAAAGTTCTTACACCATAAAGTGAAAAATTACAAGCAAGGTGTTAAGATTTTAAGTTTGTAGCTACATTAACCCACATAAAGTGCCTTCCTTCAGACAACTAGAAAGACAACATCCAAAGTACACTCTCACTTTATGCTAATCGGTGCATATTGAGTCAATTACCAGTGAAAATATTTCTGTCCACATCTTCCAACATATATTTTACATTTAAAAGAGTTCATTTTAGTAAAGGCAGTTTGAGTAGATTAAATACCACCTGCCTTATCTTCCCTTCACAATAAGGTACGGTTGGTTTTTCTACTATAATGAAAAGCACCACCATTCTTTTTTTAAGAAAGGTTATTTTTGGAGCGTACTTGTATGGATCATAGCTTTTAAAAAGAAGCAAATTTTACAATTCGTCTTTCAGGTATTCAATTTAACTATCCTTTAAATCTCAACCTTCATAGACATTTATTCTTTACGTAAATATTACACCAGATTTGACTCTTTGTGGGAACTTATTTGACCTAGTATAATACATGAGAATATAATGCATTTTTTACGTCCTCTGTCAAAAATCTTTAGTGAAATGCAAAACTGATTGAATTAGCCTTTTGGAACCTCTCAACTTGTTTCTTGTTCTCGACTACTCAAGAGCTTGGAAGCATCTGTTCTTTACTTTCTTTCCTCATATTTCTATTTGCATCTTCCATACCATCCAACTGAATCAAGTAGAATGATGGTGTTGTATTCATCTTTCATCGCGTCCAAGCAAATCCAAACTGTGATGTGAGGAAAACCTTAATGATACAGGAAAAGGAGACAAAGAGTCCAGTTTCAGAATGGCTCGGTTTTTCATCTTTTTTTCTTTTCTTTTGTTTTTTTCCTTCATATGCTGATGTATGTGACAATTAGTTATTCTATGTGGAATAGTTTAAGAAAATTTATGGAAGAGCAGATATTGCCTAAGCACATAAGGGGGAAACCTGACGAGGGAGAGTGGGCGTTGCTATTGAATAAAGTGCTCAAAATTAAAGATTACTTGCGTCATTTAATTTCATGCACTATTTGTTATCAAATCAAGCAAACAGTCAACATTCCACCCTCCAAACCGACTATATCCTTGTTTTCCCTATAAACATGTTAGCACAAGCTGTGACACACCTAAACACACACACACCAACAGTTACACAAAGGAAAACATCTAGACCCACATGCAGGAACTACTTTCTGCCATTGCATCCCCTCACATTCCTGCTGTTATATTATTTATCCACTGCAGTACTTTGACTTTCTCCTGTCACATTCACAAAATAAAACGCAATGCTCTTGCCCTGCTCTAACAATATCTGCTTTCAGATCACTATAATTATTGTTGCTATGTCTGCCAACGAGGATGCAGGGACAAAGTGTCGGTGTCTTGATGTGGGGGTGTATAATTACAGTTATCTCCTCAAACCTTTCATTCCACCTGAATACTGTAAGATGGATGACAAATGTATATCTGAGATATTGGAGGAAGGAGAGCATGCATGAAATGGAAAAGGAATAAGTTGATGGAAAGGAAATAAGTTGTGCTTCAAGTTTAATGTTTTATCTACTGCAAAACTGTAATAGTCAAGGATATCGTCTTTATCCATTGTGCTTCTGAAAGTTTGAATATGCAATGTGACAACACTTTTTCCACCAATATCTTGTACTGATGACGGGAGACTGGGACCAGTGTGAAATGTCCTCTCCAGCTCATCCTTAAGATTCTAAATGGGTTTTTGAGGTCAATCCATGTATGAAAATAATGTCACATGCTCCTCAACCACCCTTTCACAAATTTGAGGCTGGTGAATTCTGGTATCCTGGGATAATCTTGGATCAGAGACGAAAATATTCCATTGATGGAAAAACGTGGTCATTCAATATTTTCAGGCAGTCAGCTGATCAGCCAACCCTCGATATTAACTCTGACTCCACAGAGTTGTGCAGTACACACGACGGATGCAGCACTTCCTTCTCTGACTTATCAGATAACCTTTTTTTATTGCTCAAGAGTCCAATCTTTTCTGCTCCCCAGCAAATTCAAGCCTTTCCCCCTTATTTCCATAATTAATAAATAGTTATCTTAGGTCTAGAGAGTTGTTTATAAGAAAACCAGGGAAGACATCTCTGGTAGTCTACCCCTTTGGTCCTTTGTTCCCCTTATAAAAGCCCCTAATGACATCATACAACTCTGTTTCACATACCCATTCAGTTAATACTTAGTCTGAGTGTGCCCCAGTTACAAAATATATATAAAAGGCTTTTGTGGTTTAAAAGAAGATTTTAGCTTCACTTCACCATCAAGATTTTACCTAATCAACTTGCTTTTTCTCATTTATTTCCTCCTTCCCTTTCCCTCACTCCTAATGTACTGAGCAGTTAGTGCACATTAAGTGGGCCATTTTCCTCTTGATACATCTTAACTGCTACATGTCACCATCAAATTCTTCTCTCACACTGTGCCATATGTCTTTTTGATTATGTGTGTCTTGATGTCAAGTATAAGTGTGTTTGTACATACTTGCGTGTTAAGGAGATGACAGGCAGAGGGGGGTGACATTGCTTTGCTCTACGGTTTAAAATACCTGGCAGAAGAGCACCGAGCTCACACTCACAAAAGGTATAAATAAGGCATTTTAAAAGGCACACATTCGGCAACAACAGCAGCTGTTAAGACTGCTAATGTGAAGTCTCTTGTTTGTTCTTCTTTTACCATGTAATATGAATAAGTACAAATGGATGTCCCACACTGAACAAAATAGCGTGCATCGTCACGTCAGCAGATTAGTTGATAACTTCATGTCACGCAGAGAGAAAAACTCACCCAACATGCATGTAATAACACATCTGGGAAAAGATAGCCACAAATGAAGAAATAGACACTTACGTTGGATCCTTTTGTCAGAAGATAATATCAGCAACCATGATTTATTTGTCTTGTGTTCATGAAGCACGGACACATTGAGTCTTACAAAAGCAAAAGCTCACAACCCAGAATAAACCATAAATACTGCATTTTGTTGTAAAGATATCAGTGTGTGAAACTTAGGCAAGCGATATATTCAATCTAATATAAAAAAATAAAAATAAAAAAATGTGGCCACCCAGGCATGTGATCTAGGATAATTGCTCACATTTTGATGAGGCTGCTGTGCGAGCAAGTAAGACTAACTGTGTGATATTAATTAACCAGTTAAAATATATTAAAACTAGCATACAAATATCAAGATGATAAAAAAAGGCAAACCCTATTGTGTCTAGTAGTACCTAATGACCATAAAATTAGATTTTGAAGTGTTTCACATCGTTCAATAACATCAAAAAAAAAAAAAAAACTTACAGAAATGGAAACGTACCATAACAACATATTTTTCTAGAAAATTTGAATTGTGCATTGGTTTCCAAGCGAAAGTTGAATAAAAAAACATAACAATTTGTAATTGTTGTTGAATAACAAAGTTATGCTCTGTAATTTCAACAAGCAGATGCCAGTTGACTTTATATTTCCTCTTTGAGTTTAGGCAGTAATATTAGGGTTGGATTATAAATGACCACAGTTAGGCCTGAAAGCCATTGATTTTACAACACCACTTTGATCAACGGCATTTTATCACTTGTCTTGAAGAGTCATCAACACCATAACACTTTTGCCTCCTCCTTCCCAAATAAAGGCCTGTCAGCATAAACGATTTTGGGTTTTTTTTGGGGCCAACAAGACTGACATAAAAAAAAGAGGCATTTTGACATATTTTTTAAAAAACTGCCTTGCCTCGACACAGCAGAACCCGGTTCTGCCAGGCTCAGGGTCCTTTGTCCTCCACCCTCTCTACCTCTGGCCTCATTTCCTGTTGAGCGACTTTCAAATTAAGGCCACAAAAAGAGTGCCTTTTTTTTTTTACATCCATGGTTAAATGACATGTAGTAGTATGATGCAAAGTAGAATTTTTGCATTTGTCTGATATCAGACAGAATTGTCATTCTGTCCTTGGGGTGGACTGATGAGCCTGGAACCAGGCAAAATGTTCTGGGAAACAGAGATGCTGGATGCACTGGACATTACAATGACTCACATGGGTATCAAAGCTCTGTGTGATTCCTTCCAACAACTAATGACTCCAAATTACAACCAATGCATTGTTTAATTAGTTTGATCCAGTTGTGGTCACACACCAATGATCTACAGCACAAAGTCTAAAAAGGCTGTGCTTATACTTCGAGACACAGAGAGAAGCAGGCAAAAGAGGCAGAGAGAGATTCTGAAGAATATGAATTATGTCTGTGCATGTGTTGGATTCATTGTGTGGGTCTTTTCAGCAAATAAAATATAATAAATAATAAAAATAATATAATAAAAGGACTCTTTGAAAATTCCATCTGATAAAATCTCTCACTCCCATTTCTCTCTTGTGCACACCAACACCAAAAGCGAGCTGTCAGACTCAACAAAAGCCACCAAAACCTTGTCTCGTCAAGGTCTCGCCCTGCTCACCAACCCAACCCACACCATCAGCATTATTGATCAGTCTCTTGCTTTCTGATTAAACATGTAGAAAAAAGAACAGCATTCTTTCACTCGTTTGTCTTTTAAGTTGAGATTTGTCTGCTAGATTCTATCTCTCTCTTTCTTTCTGCCTGGCATATAATGCTGGAACAGCAAAGGTCTTGCATTGCATGTGTTGAGATGGCAAAGGGTAACAGGGCCAACATGCAATACATCTATCATCCTCAAACTTGGCATGTTGGTGCTGGTCTGTGTGTGTAGGCAGAAGCACTCAACATTGAGCGCATGTCGGCATTTCAGTTTATTGATCTGACTACAGATCCGAGCACTGACAAATCCACTGAGAGAATTTATAACACATGCACAACACAACACAACCACCTCCAGAAAATATGACAATATTCAACCTGACATTTAGATATGAACGGATCAATGGCTGGAGCAAACAGAATAAGCTGTCGAGATAGTCTAAAGTACACAGTTGTGTTTACAAAAGTGTACTTGTGTGGGTTGGCTGCATAACTTGCTGATGTTATGTTCTTCATTGATTGACTAGCTGCTTTTTTAAATTAAAAAGGTATTTTACATTTAAGAGTATGCATGTCGTCTACCCATATTAAATATCCTTCAGGATAGAGGGTTTTGATTAAATTCACACACTTTTTTCTTCATATTTCCAATTATTCAATAAGGGAATTGATTGTAATATGTGTAAAATTATTCGAAAAATTGAGATGTGATGTAAATTAAATTTTAAAAAAAGTGTAACACACTTGAGAATTTAATAGTCACTTGTTCATGAGGAATAGATAATTGATCACCCCTCCTATAACCAGTGCATTTACTATTGGGATAACTGTTATTGCTCAGACAATTTTTATAAATTCATAAGCTCATATTAACCAAGCAATGAACACTAAAAACAATTAACCAAATCATTGCACATGATAAATCTAGGCTGCATTAACTTCAAAAGCTGGTGCCATTGATTAATGTGCATATAACCTTAAAAGCCAAAACAATATAAAATCATAGACAGGTTAGAGGCTGCTCTTTTTTTTACAATACCTGCTGCAACAGAAATATACTCAGCATTATCTTAATGACCCCATTTAAAGGAGGTCAAGTCAATGCACAGGAAAGAGGAGAGGAGAACCCAGGCGAATTAAGAGATTAACCCATTTCCTAATATGTAAGAACTTACACCTGCAATTAAAATTCCTCACAACAGCCAAGCCAAATGGAAGTACTGAAGCTTTCTGCTTGATTATTCAAAATGAAACAGATGAAGAAGGATGACAAATAGAGGAAAATAAACTTTTTTTATGTTTATGTATTCATGCACATATCTCTAGGCAGGTAGGCACACTTAAAGTGTGTATTTATGACTGCAGCTCAAGCCATTGAACGTCTGCTTCTCCAAATTGACTAATTTTTGAGCCAATATAAAATCATTCCGCTACCTCTTTTCATCTATCCTGCTGCAGTCAGTAAATGCCACACCTGCTACCAGTCTCCCTCTCTGAACTACAGAGAGGGCACAACATAGGTCACATCGGATATGTATCTAAGTGTCAATCTTTTTTTTTTTTTGTGTCGATCATGAAAGCATACTCATATTGGACATGGAATTACGGAATCCTACTCTAAAAACCCATGGTTTAATCTTACACAAATGCACAGGGTGCAATGAGAGTGTAACTATAAGACATTTTTGTGATTTATTTTCTAAACCAATGATTCAGACAAACCAAGATCAGTTGAATAAGATAAGATGGACAGCATAAATGCTCACTCAAAAAAGATAACCTCGGAAAAATGTACCAGTTCCCTACAAGGAAAAGCTCCAACCATAAGAAATTTAAGAAATCAACAATACCTAATTTAAGAAGCTTTTTATCTGCATTGCTGTCTTAAAAATATCAACAGAAGAACATAAATATCTCCGCAGATAAAGAAAAGAACAGCCTTCTGTTCAGTGATGACATGCCATATGTTAAAAAGTCATTCCCATTCTTATGGTGTTGAAGAATCCTGTGAGCACAGTCTGGAAGAACTTATGCTAATTAACTTTAGCTGTTATGCCTGAATTTCAAATTAAACCAGGAAAAACCAAAGGTGACGCGTTATTAACACACCCATTTCCTGCACACAAAGTCATATTCTTGTACAGACTGAATTAAGAAGCGGTGGTGTAATGACCTCTTAATATGAGATTAAGCCGTTACCAGCGGGGATGGAAGAAGGGGTCATCTTAGGGTCACAGCCTAAAGGGTTAAGGTTTAAATGAGCAATGAAAGGAATAACCAGCTGTATGTGGTGGAAAACAGCAGATGCTATGGTCTTCAATTACACATCTGGTCTGGCCTTTGGAGGCTGAAACATATGCTGAAGTTTTCAGCCAGAGCAGTTGACCCCACAGTGCACTCATGTTTGACAGGTAACAGTGGGAGTTGACTGTAGCTTTGCATGTTGTAATTAATTCAAATTTATTTTAATAAAGACTTTTGTTTTCTTTACAGGATCAAAATGGAAAAAGAGTTCACATTACAGTGTTACAAAACCACCTGAAATTACTGCATAAATACTGCAAGATGATGCACTCTGATGTGAGGTTAAGTAATACATTTCATTTCTACACTTTAAAACAAATTTACCCTCTCAAAGTCATTGTGCTCTGATGATAGTTTTGATACATCTGAGATAAATGTCATGTGCTCACTGCTTTTACCACAACACTACTACATTATAAAGATACGAAGTAGGTTTCAAATGAACCTTTCCAAGAAAAGAAACAATTTAACTTTCCATGGCTCTCTCTATGAAATGAGACATCAGCAGTAGAGAATATGTATCGCCGTAATACGCATTTGCATACATCTTGCATTGCAACAAGGAAAAATTATGAAATTTGGTTTCTCAAAACAAACAGATAGAACCTGATACAAGGTTGTGATGGTTCCTCTTTTTCAATATAGTTTTTTTTATCTATAAAAAAACTCTTCATTCTTTGGATAAATTGGACAGAAACAAAATAAATCAGCAATCAAGACATTTTTCAGTACATTTTTATTTGGTTGATTATTTTAAATGCCGCTAACTTTTTAAATCTCCAGCATGCTCTGAATAACACTAATGTTGCCATGGCTATTTTTCATTTTTAGATAATGATACAAACACAGCTCACTTAAAAAAAGAAAAAAAAAGTGTTAAGAGACCCTGTAAAGACAGGGAGATTTTACTGTCTTAAGAGTTTATTTTCACTTAGTTTTAATTATTTCTTTTAGTACTTTTCTATTGGCAGCTCTGGTGACACAGAATTTGCATTTATATTGAAACTTACTTTTCAACTAATATTATCATTATTTTATCAAGGTATTCATTTTTTGTTTAAAAAAAAACTTTGCTCTCTTTAGTATTTTTCAAGCACCTTCGAAGTTAAGACTGGTTTACAGGACTAAACATACAAAAATTCCTGTCTGCCTCCTTTAACGAGGCCAACTACATTACAAGTCCAGAAAGAGGTCGATCATTTGATACACACACACACACACACACACACATACAGGTACGATCCTGGAGACTTTGTTTATGAAAACAAGACAGCAGTCTTGAAATAATAAGCTTTTTCAAAGATGCACAGGAGAAACTTGCAGGATGGGTGTTACTCTGCCGCAGTGAAATTAACTGATGTTAGCCATTTAAATGCTAATGCAATTTGGCTTTCGCTCAATTTGGTCTAAAATCTTATCAGGGGGCCTGTTTTAGGCTTTTCCTGTGTCGTACACCTACTGAGTGTGGCATGCCTATTAAAGCAAACTAAAATATTTTATCAGTAACTTCAGTTACACTGTTTCTTTACAAAGAAAAAGCTCCAACCATGCTCTAGCTTAGGGCTTGTATGATGTATTATAATACAACACGTGTGTGTGTGTTTGTGAGTATGTATGTATATTCATGTATATATCATACTCTCACACACACACAAACATATATATATACATATATATATATATATATACACATATATACACATATATATATATACATATACATATATATATATACATATACACATATATATATATATATATATACATATATATACATACATATATATATATATATACATACATATATACATATATATACACATATATATATATACATATATATATATATATATACATATATATATATATATATACATATATATACATATACATATATATACATATACATATATATATATACATATATATACATATACATACATATATATATATATACACACACACACATATATATACATATATATATATATATATATATATATATATATATATATATATATATATATATAAATAAGGTTTTCAACAAAACTGACACAAAATGCCTTATGCGGAACTTGAACGGAAAGAAAACAGTGTCACACCCCCCACAAAAGTGCACTAAAGACATATGTCCTCCTCTGCCCTCTTATCAGATCTTTCTATTTTACGTTGTCCTGCTGGGCTTGAGAGAGGGCGAATATTTGACCCTGACCAGACTACAGAGATGAGTGACTCTTTAGATAATAAGGCAAAGTTTAAGTGTTCATAAATGTGTTCAAATAGATCATTCCTTGGGGATATTTAAAAGGGGAAAAAAAGTGTTACATACGCACTAACCACCGGTTTGAGGAAAAACTGTAAATCAAGAACAGAAAAAGACACATGAGATTAGCGATGAGGAAAAACAGAATTTTTTTTTAAAGAAGTATGAAGAGATAATTAAACCACAAGGCAAAATGAAACCGAGCATCCATTGCATGCTGCGTTTTTCATCAGTCGGTAAATCTAAAAACAAAAAATACTTAAACAGTGTGGTGCAACCTTCTCTAAGTAAGATCAAAACACAGTTTGAGCCATATCAGCTGTCATTTGTGACAGACGGCATGAGCAATCAAGAGCAAAATGAGTTAATTCATAAACTGATTAATGTTTGTGCAAAAGCAAACATATCAATCAGACTACAAACTATTGTAATGTGTAGGAGACCTCATTAATCCACAAATATGAATACAAAGATGTATGTGAATACACATAGCAGAACACACAGCACACAGGTGGATTCTGGGTGTTTTTTTTGGATGCAAAAGAGAGATGGCAATTGTTACTATGCTATAGGCTTCAGCTCCAGCTGCAATCAGCAAAATTTAAAGAAATTATACACTATGACACTTGAACTGAATTTACAAGATGTAGTACATAATTATTACCAGACTTAAAATTACCCACAGGTAAGAAAAACCTCTCTGTATGTGAGTGAAATGAATTGAAAAAATACTTTATTTATTACAAAAGGAAATTATAATCATATAAATGATATAATTCTCATACTTGATATATATCTTCTTCTTCTTCTTCTTTCAGCCTTTCCCTTTATCAGGGGTCACCACAGCGAGTCACTCTCGCATCATCATTTTAGCACATGTTTTATGCCGGATGCCCTTCCTGACGCAACCCTCAGCATTTATCCAGGCTTGGGACCAGCACTAGAACGACACTGGCTCGTGCTCCCCAGTGGCTGGGCGCTCACACACACCTAGAAACAATTTCGTGTCACCAATTCACCTAACATGCATTTTGGGGGGTGGGAGGAAGCCGGAGTACCCGGAGAGAACCCACGCATACACGGGGAGAACATACAACCCCCAACACAGAAAGGCCCCAGCCGGGAATCAAACCTGGAACCCTCTTGCTGTGAGGCGACAGTGCTAAAAATAGATTATCAATAAAGGTAACAGACGGTTCAGCCATAAATGTTAAGCTTTTGGGAAGGGAAGTTTTCTTCTTTACTTTCAGCCTCTAGCAATGTACTGTACTGAGAGACTTCTATTGAAACATTCCATACTTTCCATTTGTTCCTGTGTCTTTTACTACAGAAACAGATGATCCGTGATCATTGTCCCATTTGTCACTCTTTGGTACAAACCCTCTCTGCCTTTTTTTTCCCCTCTATTCCCTTTCCAATTCTGATATCATCTTCCACTGTCTCTCTTTTTTTTTCCTCAGCACTCTCTAGTCTCCCTGTCTTTCATTCAGGATATTACCAGTTTTACATCTCCTGCATCTTCAATAACATAAACCCAATCGGGAACCATGTACAAGCATTATAACTGGATGTAACAGTGAAAGTTCCGTGGATAAAGGAAGAATAGAGGGAAGACACTTCAACTGTTCAACCTTCTTATTCAATTATTTTCTAATGTACAGTTATCGTTTCATATAACGGGCGTGTTATCATTTTATAAAATGATATTCAACTGACAGCACACCAACCACTTGGGAAGCCGAGGCTGCATTTGAATTTTGCCTCAGGGGTTCAGACATGATGGGTTGTATATATGATGCCTAACCCACAACCCAGAGTATGGGAGTAATGTCATATGTGAAAGCCATTGATAGCATGTCACTAGAAACACATTTCACATGTAATATGAATAGTATTAAACAGCATGCATAACGGCTATGGTAAAATTTCAGATCAAGTGTCATTCTAGATGTCTACATGCAATTAAAATTAATGGGAAACAAACAATACAAACAGATACAAAATATGTGTAGTGATAACATGGAAGATGACTAAGGTTTATACATATTATGCATACAAAATATCCTATGAGATTGGTGCCAGGGGTCACATGTGGGGTGCAGTTTCTAGCCCAAGGACTCTTTGACACACAGACAAGGGGAGCTGGAGATTGAACTATTAACCTTGCAGTAGGTCAACAACCTGTTCTACGAACTGAGTCACAGCAGCCCCAAGCGATAACCTGATAGAGACATGATAAAGTAATTGAGGTGTAAACATGATGATGTAAGAGTGGTGAGTTACAGCATGCTTCTAGGGCACAGAGTGCAGAAAGAGTGTATAGGTAAGTGTAAGTATGTGGGGGTTCAAGTACATGGCATGGAAACAGAAAAGAGGAAAAAGAAAAAAAAGACTGCAACCTCACACATACACACACCTGTATCATCTCTAAAGTACTTCCTGGCATCCCCATTAGTGGCTGTACCAGCAGCAGTCAATACTGCTAACCTTTGGTGCTCCATACACACAGACAAAGACACACACAAACAAACAACCTTTCAGCCCTGCAGCCACAATCCTTATAATCATTGTGCTTCCTGCTCTGTGTGCACAGATAAAACCTTAATGTCATCACACAACACACACATACAAACACCCTGTTTATTGAGATAAGAACATAATGTCATCTCTGTGTGGTGATAAAGTTCAAGGAGAAAACTAAAGCCCTTGACGTGCCCTTTTAACTGCAATGAAAAATGGGTGAGATAGTGGTGAGTGTGTGTGCAAGGCTTTGTGAATGTGAGTGAACATTGAGAGTGTAAGTGACACAAGCTGACACAATCTCAAAGGGACATAAATTGTTGGTGGACCCTAAATATGAAGTTCAACGTTGAGTAATTTGGTTTGTTTATCATGGTAAAGTCATGCTGAATTCAGGCTACAAAATATCAGCCATGACCTCATCTGACATATGTGTAGGCAGCTGGGCCTAAACTTGTTGTCACAAAATACATAATAGGCAGTTTAATCCAGTTTTTTTTTTTTCAATTTACCATTAATTAAACCTCAAAATGGAGGTCTTGCTAAAAAGTATCACAATGCTGGTTATTGCCTTTGGTGTGTAGTGTGACTAAGTTGTCAATCCTATCATTAACCACTTCCAGCCATTTTAATCCTCCATCTACGTGTCACATAGTCATAAGGGTCAACATTTTCTCGTCATGCTCCATCACCAAGTCCATGTGGAAAAAATTCAAGACAAGTTAATGTACTGAATCAATCGATATTGTTAATTAACACAACACTTTTCACTGTATTGTTTAATATTATACTATATTATATTACAATAAAAATAATAAATGTGTCCTGAGGACACTTATTCCTGTTTTAAGTCTAACTGACAGCCCATATGGTCTTTCCCAAGCACTTATTTCATGGCCATTGGGTCCAAAATGAATCTGAGGAAATTCATTATAGATTGTGGAAAAATTCATGCAGAGCATCTTGATGAGAAAATGCATATTCATGGCTGGCAATGGAGCAAGGCAGAATCACAACATCTGATTCAAGGCTCCATTAGAGAGGGAAGACTGTTAAGTCCAACCCCTTAGGGATTATTATGGCAAATGAATTAAAGGGTATCATACACATTTCCAGGTCTAAATTTTTTTTTCTAGGGCTCAGCTGGCATATTTTTGCATCCTCTATCTAACCTTTATGCTGTCCTCTTGCTGAGCAGTTTTTATGAAAAAAAAAAAAAGGGGGGGGGGGTGTACTACAGGTTCCCCTCCAAGTAGGGCCAACCTCTTGTGATTTGCCAGCTCTTAGAACCTGCCTTTCTACATGCTCCTTCTGTAGTAGTTAGATTTTTCTTCTTTTTGTTTTTCTTTACAAAAAATGTTTATGTGTTATTTTCCCATGAGTGGTAATGACAAAAAGCACAGTAGTGTAGAATGTTGAATAAGGACATTGTTGTTAAGCAGTTTGACATTTTGCACCAATAAGCTGCAACTACTGTGTGAAAAGGGCTAAATAAGTCAAAGAAAATACAAAAACCCATATTGAATTTCAAGATTTCTGGAAAGCCTCATCCTCTGTACTAAAAATGCTATGCTTAAATGTGGGGATTAATTTAAGGATCAAAGAACTTAAGTATCAAGGACATTATTATCCCCGGGGGGCATTTGTTGCACAGCCAGTAGTACATGAATACTGACAAACCTAACGCACAGTTCACAAGTGTGAATGTTTTACCAGTGATTGTGGCTCAGCTTCAGCATCAGCTGCATTAGTAAGGTTGTGGTACATCTGGAGTCATAATGACACGAAGTCTTCCTCTACATTCGAGTACATATGTGTAAACACTTTGATCGTGCAAAATAATGTGCAATGATTAATTTTCTCCCTACAGATTTAGACAACATCAAAGGAAATAACTAATCCCTGCGGATAATGTGACCAAACTTTCTTATATATAATAAGGGTTTTAAACACATTGTCAAAGTACTAAAGCCCTGTTACATTGTGCCCTCCCATTGACAATCATTGCGCAAAATATTGATGAATACTAATTAGGGAGGTATCTGGTAACTTGCATTTTATATACCAAAAAGGGCAAGAGGAAAAGAACAGTGAAACACATGCACAAAGACAAAGAAAAATAAGAGTAGATACGTTGTACTTTTAAAGATACAACAAAGACATGAGGATTTATTCACAAGACAGCCCCCAGCAGAGCCATATTCACTGTAACAACATACCATACCAAATGACTTCCAAATGCCTTTTTCTTAGGACATTGCAGAAGTGGGGGGAGAGGAGCACAGATCTGATGCACTTTACATCCTATATATGAAATTTCACTCTAAGTTTGTTGAACTGTCAGCAAATGACAGATTATGCACACCTGGAAGTATGATGATCAAAGGTATATATACATGTACTGTATATGAGAAATGGTGTCCCAGGTAGGCATTACAAATCATAAAATCATAAAGTGACTGAACCAAGTTAAGGAAACAGCCAATGATTCAAGATGTCTTGAGATGTTCTGAGTACAGTGCTTTCCACATTTTGTAAAATACACAGAATGTTTTAAAGTCTTTGCTCTCTGTCATAGGAGCCAAAAGGTTTCCCTATGTTTTACAAATATGATCATTCTTTGCAAAAACACATACATTAGTTGGTCTGCATCATTCTCTGGTCAAACATGAATACTAGCCTTATATTTCTTCAACATATTTCCTCAATCTTGAGAGAAAGCGTACAAGAACCAGCTTTACTGAGGTAAAACTTTTAAATCGTTTGAACCTATAGTCACAAAATACTTTGTTCCCCATTACTTGTGAAGAATATTATTATTAATGTTTCTTTTCATCAGTCATCACTGGAATAATCTCCAACTTCTCTGGTGTAACGTAAGAAATACCAATTTAACAAAAGATAGTCTAAACATTGAAATGTTCTAAAAATTTTAATACCTTAAAGGACTTATGAAACGAATTTTAATTGTTGAAATTTCACAGTTTTTGCTGCCGATTCTAATGGTTCCAAGCCTTGCGATTAAAATGAGATATTGTCTGGATAATAATTTATCCGGGAAGTCATGTTAAAACGGGCTCAAAAGGAGCCAAATTTTGTCTTTTTGTGCGAATTCATTTTTTTATGTGTGACGTCATAGGGTTGACACAGAAGTTCTAGTAGTCTAACTGTAATGGCAGCGTCTATGGCTAAGACATCAAAGCACGGTGGAAAATATTGTGTTGCTGGAGGGCCAAATGGTGTTAGTTGCAAAAATAGCAGCTTCACTGAAGGCATCTCTCTGCACATGTTTCCCAAACTAAAAAATACTGGAACTGAGGCTGACAAGGAGAAAGCAAAGACAAGAGCACGGTGGATCGTATCACTGCCTGCTGCCGCCTACCGATAGCTGCACCTGTTACGGTGTTTGCTGCTCGGAAGCAGGGGACTGCTCGGTCTGCTCTTCGGTCTACACACATATCCAGCTAGAATTTGGCGCCGTTGTGAGTGGCTGGCCGTCTACCTCTGCTAGCTTTTTTTGTGTTTTGTCATGTTTTTATCGTTTTCATCACTACTGATGCATGATCGCCAGAGTCTCTTGAAAATCAGAGATTCTGTGGACATAATATCGATCACGTCAACGATCAGACAAAGCCACCGCCACCTGTTTTGGCGTCTGTACCCTCTTACCAATGGCATCTACCTGGTTGGTTGCCACGCAACAGCTGTCGCAGAAGACGTGGAAAGAGAGGTGGAGTAATATGCCGGCTGAAAGCCCACCTGGCTTTGCCCTTCACCAACAACGCTCGCTGCTGTCTGGTCTCTCCGGTGATTGCGCCGGCTACGACATCCGAGGCTCCGTGGATCAGTCCTACCGATGGCTGCTGTCAGTCGTGCCGAGGCCGGGTGCCCATCTCCCTGCCGCCGACCCGTGAGGATCCGCAGATGGGGCCGCGCACTGGAGGATCTCCGACCCGTTAATCCACGCCATTGTTTATTAAGCTTACATTAAAACCATGTTATTATCACATACGTTTTTTTTAAGTGGCTGGATTTCAAAGTGCCACTTCGTTAGGTTTCAACGTGTCAAAGACAGCGCAGCAGAATGCCATATCTGCGAAACCGGCATGTTCAAATCTTTTCCAGTTTACCACTATTGTGTCATTTGATTGATAACATCTTAATAATAATCAGCGTGTAGTAGGAGCGATGGCTGTTTTGTGCCCGCCGATCCTGTGCCGAAAATGGTAACTTTCATTTCCATTACCCATACGGGAGGTGCAGAGAGCCTCTACAATATAGATATTAAATCGATTTGTGTGGCTTAAATTCAACGAAAGTTTTTCCACATAATGTTAGAGGTGTGTTCTTTCGACCTGCTGATGTTTGTATCAGAATTTTGGTTCCTTTATGAGATATAGGTCCATCAAATGTATGTTGTTTTCGCAGCCAGCCATACTAGCAAATAAGGGAGTCAACCCTATGACGTCACGGTCACGTGGCCAATTTCGCACCAAAGGCCACATAATTCACACTTTTAAATGGCCGTTTTAACAAGTTATGCCCGGAAAATTTAGTTCAAGTTCGATTGATGGTTTTAGAAAAAGACAAAAATTTCATTTGAATGATAGATGAACATTCGTTTCAGTTCATCTTTATGAACAATTAATTGTTTTCCACCTCTTTGCCTAGCCACTGTCAAGTCTGCGTGAGTGAGTGAGTGAGTGAGTGAGTGAGTGAGTGAGTGAGTGAGTGAGTGTGTGTGTGTGTGACAGAGAGAATGACATACAGAAAATAATTCTGTCAGATAAAAGATAGGGTTGCGTCTGCCCATAGCAATATTTTATTCTATAAGGGAGGGAACAGAGAGCAGCACTGACTGAAATACAAATGGGCAGAAAGGTGCCGTTTTTCCTTTTTACGCAACATCCTATAAAAACTAATGGATGTCATCTATGTTAAAAAAAATGAATAGAATAATATTCAATGCATATGATAAGGCTGTGCATGCACTCAGTTATATTCTATTCAGTTCAAGTTCAGTAAACTGCAAATTACATTTGAAACATTTTCCAAATATCCCACTGTCAAAAAACATTAACATTAACAATACTGTTAGAAAAAAAACACTATATAATAGACCTCATCTTTACAATAGAATGCTCAAGTTTAGCTTTATTGCATCATTAGTTCAAGGTTTTGATATACATATGAATGACTAACTTTGATTCAGGATTATATTGTACAGGTTTCTTTTGATATTTGCTTCATATTTCAGTCACTAAGAATCACAGACATATTCTAACTGTGACAAACCCCCCACAGCAACACTTGTAATGATGTTAATTTTCTTAAATTCATTGTGTTATTGGTATTTTATAAGCAGAGTCCTAAAAGTCCAGGTAAGTCATAACTCATGGAAAGTAATATCTTTAATATGACAATGGTCCTGGGGCAAGAAACATACTGTACTCCTCCGTTTGTGTGCAGTGGGTGGAAGAGGGAGACGTGTATACCAACAAGGAGCTCTGCTGCCAGTGGCTAGTACACTCACATGCACGACACTGAAAAAAGGCAACAGAGCGGGAAAATGTTAAATAATGCAGAAAATTGAATGAGCATGTTGGGTCTCGAAATAATTCCATGTGTTTGTGTGGTGAAATGCATAGTTGTGCATGGAGGAGGACATCTTACAGATAATTCATCTGACTCTGTGCTATATTTTTCCACTTCTGAGTTGCTTTGGTGGCATAAAGCCACGATTTCACAGAAATGCATGAGGAAAGTCTCAATTGAGAAAAAAATGGAGAAGATAAGCAAACAGGCATATTTTATGATATTACGAATCAGCATTTTGGCACTAGACTACAACTTAAAACCAAAAATGAAAACGCGATGATGTGTTTTATATTTCTACCTGTAGAAAGTTAGATTGCTTGGTGATGGTCTAAAAGCCCAACATCTATAAGAGTCCCACAATGTATACTGTACTGTATGTGAGGGCAAAAACTGTAGCGTTGAAAATACAAAGAGCATTCTGTAGACCACCACAACAAAACAATGGTGAAAGATTCATCTCAAAGTATTTCTGAAGCTTCACATATAGTCAGGAGAAAGTATGGCCTCATTAAAAGTATGTCAACAAACATCACGTACTGCTGATCATCTGCTCATGTCATCCTTGTAGTGAAGCATACAAGGATGCAAGCAACATGCTATGGGGGGACTTCTCAGCTGAGGGGAAAATGAAAGTGAGGTAGTTGTTCATGTTTCAACAGCACAACAACCCACATGGACAAGATTGAGTGGCCCAAGGCTAAGTGAGTCTAACTGTCTTTGGATAACCAACAAAACTCTGACTTCAACCTCAGAGAACATCTGCAAAGAAACGTGAAAGTGGCAGATCACAGCTGGTTCCCATCATTTCTGAAAAAGCTGAAGAGAATTTCCTGGGATGAATTTGGATAAACAGTCTATATCCAGATGTGCAAATCCTATAGAGACTCATCCAAGATTACTGAAAGCTTTAACTGTTGCTAAGTGAGAGGGGGGTTCTGAATAACTGACTTCCAGGTCTGAATATTTTGTATATAAGATAATTAAATTTTGGTTTTTAATATATTTGTAAAAAAAAAAGCTCTAAAGATATATAGATTAGATTTATTTAGATCTATAAAATTCTAAGTAGAGATGCACCGGATCCAGGATCCGGGGTCCGGTTCCGGCCGGATAGTGGCGTTTTTGACGAGGTTCGGTTACTGCCGGACCCGGTGCCCCAACCGGACCGGATCCTACAGCACGTAAGCACAACGTGATTACGTCGTTAAATGTTTAAAGAAGATAACCTCCATTGTGCTAGCAGCCGTCGGCGGAAATGGATGCAGTGAGCCGAAAAAGTGCTGTATGGCAGTACTTTGAACTGAAAGAGGGAGATTCAAGTCGCGCGATATGCACGCTTTGCAGTACAAATTTGGCTCGTGGAGGTAAAGACACTAGACACTACTCAACATCTCCGCTGTTAAAACATCTCCGTGCAAAGCATCCAACTGAGTATGAGTTGTGCAAGGCCGAGTCTAACGTCAGTGAGGCTACAGGTACCACAGCAGCACAGTCACAGAGTGGTACTCAGACCACTATTACCAACTTCACGAGCCCTGCACCAAACAACCGTGGGCTTCAGACCACCCAAAAGCCAATGCCATACATGCCGCAATCGGTAAAATGATAGCTGTTGATTTGCAACCATACAACATTGTGGAAGACACTGGGTTCAGATCAAAGTTACTTGTGCAGGAGGCTGTCTCCCGCATATCCGAATCAGATCAAGACTCGCGTGCGAGGCTAGCGCCATCTGACCAGGCTGAGACAGAGGGGGCGACAGGCCGAGCGAAACGACACTGTTCAGGTATCTGGAGCAACTGGGACGATCTGTTCCACAGCAACACAGAGTGTGAGCCAGCCACACTGAGCACCGAAACAGAGGTCAGCGTTTTTTTCAGCGAGCCACTGATTCCTCTAACCGAAGACCCGCTTCAGTGGTGGAAAGGCAATCAGCAGTGCTTTCCACTGCTGTCAAAAATGGCCAAAGTTTATCTCTGCCCACCACCAACCTCTGTACCCAGTGAACGACTTTTCAGCACTGCTGGAGACATCCGTTCTCACACTCGCAACCGGCTGTCGCCGATTAATGCAGAGCGTCTTGTTTTTCTGAAAGGAAACGCTCATTTTCTGTGAAAGCTAGCTATAGAAGTTGTTCATAATATAACCTACAGGAGAGTAGGTTCGAGTCTTTTGTGCCACACTTTGTTTAATGTTCTAATTAAGCCTACAGTTAAGTGCTTGAAATAGAAGTGAAATAGCCTATGTTCCATGACTATAGGCATTCATGATGATTATCAAGATTCCCAGTGTTTTTTTTTTTCTGAGAAAAAAAAAAAAAAATCAGTCTGCAGTTAATAGGCTACTATTAGCCTACATTTTTTTTCATTACATTTACCAGGCCTATTAAAATTTTGTATCCAAGAGTTATACATGTGCTAAATTTGCTATATTTTAGTTTGTAAATGCAGTAGGCCTATGTTTTGTTGGATTCTTTTACTCTTTTCTTTTACTTTTCAAAGAGCACTTTATGGCTTGCTGTTTATGACAGGCCTCATTCTCTTTAGTAATAATATCATTTTTTGCTCTCATTTGTTCTTTGGATTGAACAGAACAATAAGCCTGTACACAAATGACGTTAAGCTGAACATTTCAGCGGTGTGTTCCAAGTGAATATATTCAAATAAAATAGATAATGTTAGAAGTTATTGCGTATTTCATCTGTTAAGGAAAGGAAATTAACTGTAAAGTCACTACATTATAATGTACTAGCTGATGATCCGAGTAGGATCCGGTATCCGGTTCCGGCAGGACCTTAAAAATCAGGATCCGGTGCATCTCTAATTCTAAGGAAACAATCATTTTGACCACTTTCTGGAGAAAGTTCACACTGCAGGTTTCTTGTTTCAGTGACAGTTGGTGGAAGACGAAACTGAGGCCTGCAAAGCATGGTGGAGAGAATCGTTTGTCCATCCCTTCTACAATTGTTAACGTTTTAAAAATTATTCAACTGAAACATGGGAATTACTTATTAGATTTCAAATTATTTTGATACAAAAATTCTTCTTTTTCTTTCATTTGCTGGTCTTCTAACCCAATGGTAAGATAGTATGGTAAGATAAAGTAATGCTTCTTCTAGTGAGAAAAATGGTTGTTTATTAAAAAGGACAGTTTCACAACAAAAACATATCAGAGAAGATTAATTTTAGGTACATCCCTGCAGTGCCTTAATTGTATCTTTGATCACTCTCCACATGTCACTGTCTCTCTCCCTCTGCCAAGTCATTTGGAACAGCTTTCAGTTCACATCTGCATTGGGGCCCAATACATCTGGATAAGAGGTGCTTTCTATGAAAAATCACCTTACAAATAACTGATAGAGAAAAAACAAGGCCCCACTCGTCTTTGTCGGTCTCCAAATTCCTCTCTGCCAGTCGGTGTCTGTCTTTCAACCCTTGCGTTAGTCTCTCTTCTTTCCCTCACTCTTCCTGTGCTCTTGCCAGGAAGAGAAGGGGGCGACATCTGTGATCATCAATCTTATCCACCAATCTTTTCCATCTTTCGACACTTCATCTCAGAAACCCCTCCCGACATGACGTCTGACTAAATTAGATTAAATTACTTTGTCAACCTTTCCACAGGAAAGAGAGAAACTCCAGAAAACTAATTTGTGTAAAACTAACACACTAATATGAAGTCCAGCTCGTCTATATTGTACAACTGCTGGAGCTATTTTATACAATTATTAAAAATCAGATCTCATTAAATGAACTGCTATAAGATAATAACAATACATTGAATCAAGGCCTTATTTCTATTTAGAATTACCGGTCCCATTTATTTCTGTTGTTCAAGGAGTCTTAACCTCATTTAGCACTGTTAGGGAGATTTGGTTATGGAAAATTATCCATAAAGGGATAGTTCGCCTCTTTTGACATGAAGCTGTATGACATCACATATTAGCAATATCATTTATTAAATTTGACTTACTCCCTGCTGCGTCCTGTGAGCCGAGTTCCAGCCTCGTTTTGGCGTTGACGAAGGTAGTCCGGCTAGTTGGCTGGGCCCACAAAAATAAAGCGTTTTGCTTCTCAAAATAATATGCGTTCAAAAAAGTAATACATTTGCATCACAGAATCGTTCATTCAGAAAAAGTCAGACCTCACAATCGATTGGCGCTATTTCCTCTCTATCTTCATATCAATGTGTGCGGCCCCCTGCCGATAGCCGCACCTGTTACGGTGTTTACTGCTCGGTCTGCACTTCGGTCTGCACAGTCTACACAGCCCGTAGTGATACGAAGGTAGAGAGAAAATAGCGCCAAGCGATTGTGAGGTCTGTCTTTTTCTGGATGAACGATTTTGTGATGCAAAACGCTTTATTTTTGTGCCAACAGCCAACTAGCCGGACTACCTTCGTCAACGCCAAAACAAGGCTGGAACCAAAACAGGACGCAGAAGGGGATAAGTCAAATTTAATAAATAATATTGCTAGTATGGGATGTCATACAGCTTCATGTCAAAAGAGGTGAACTAGGGGCGGTCGGTGGCGTAGTGGGTTAAGCAGCCGCCCCATGTACAGAGGCCATAGTCCTCGCTGCAGCTGGCCCCAGTTCGAGTCCCGCACTGAGCAGCCCTTTGCTGCATGTCTCCCCCCTCTCTCTGCCCACTGCTTCCTGTCTATCTCCAACTGTCTTATAATTAAAGGCATAAAAAGCCCAAAAAAATATTTAAAAATAGGCGAACTTTTCCTTTAACAATGCCAAATGAATTAAAAATGTTTCCCAACTTACATTTTCAGAAGTGTATGAGTATAGGAAACATTGCGTGGAGACACAGGCTTAAAACACGACATATTGAATCGGTTAACGACCAATGTCCTTAACTGTAAGCATTTCTTCTGCTTTTCTCCAGCCATCCACCAGATGCCCTCAGTTTCTTCCAGCACACGAGACTCAGTCACCTGTTTTTACCATCACCCTTTGGTGTTCATAGACTTCTATTTCCAACTGATATAACACTATCTTAGTCAGGCGGTGTTATATCCCAATTTTGGACTTGTGTTCTTTCTAGTTTGCTTCCTGTACTTTACACACTCCTATTCACTGTTTACATGTCTGCCTGTTTGCTCTGTCTGCATTTAGGGCCCATGTCCTGCTCCCAGTTCATCTATCTGTGACAAGCTTTTAACACTTAAATAATAACACTACTATAACCAAGAGTGATAATCAAATGATATATGACTCAAGGTGCAAGAGGATGTTCTTGTCTCGTGGCAGGAAATTAAAGTTGACAGTTGAAAAAAACGAATAATTATAAAGAATGCAAAAATGTGTTTTTTCTCTTAAGTTTGCCTTAAAAAGCTCTGTTCATTCATATTCATATGTCATTTAGATTCCCTCGGGATGTTCCAAAAAATCTTAAAAAACATTATCAACAACCCGGTGCATAACTTGAAAAGTCACCACTTCATTGAGGTTCCACGATATACTTAAAAGGCCAAGACTCAGCCGCACACACACTTTCGTTTCCACAAACACGAACAAAAAACTCACTCAAAGTCACACAATACCCCATTTTTCACCCCCTCCCTGTCAGGCCTCCAACCAAATTAGATTGTGATTGCTCTTTCCGAGGTCACTTTTAATTAAACTGAGATGAGAACATGACACATGGGATTAAGCCCCATCCTACCACTACAAATAATGAATTCAAAACTAATGCTAGAGCCTATTGCTTCCAACCATGACCTCCATATCATTTATGTATAAGAGCAAAGGAACTCCTCTAATTGTCTTCTGCAGAGACAAAGAGCATGATGGGGGGTGGGGGTCTGTCTTTGGATGCAAATTTGTGAGTGCAGGAAGGAAGTAGCTAAAACACACATAAGGCAGTGAATTTAATCAAATGAATGCACATTTTTTATTTCAGTTGTTCATCTGGGCATCCTGAATTGACCTGAGGAGAGAGAGGGACACAAGAGATACCGAAAGAGCTGAAAAGCAGAGAGACTATTTTTACATCTTAATACCAGATTCAGAGCTTCACTTAAGTGGAGTTGAGAGGACTAGCTCCCATTATTATCATTGATGTGGTTAATAGAGACACAAGAAGCTTACATCAAAGGCAAAACCCACTATACTTCAGCTCAAGTATGTTAAATCCCTACAGTGAGATAACAGAGTCTGTTTATACTAGTGCATTAAGTTAGATGTAGTTTGACAAAGAAATCAATTCCAAATTGATTCACGCCCAGTAGGAGCTGAACCCACATGGACATCTCTTTTTTAATTTTTTACTTAAAAAAAACATAGGTCCACAAGATTCATCCCTCAACGAATAGCGCTGTGAGGGTATTTTAGATTAAAGACATCTGGTAGGCATGAGGATGGCTTGTGCTGCTGCGGTTATTGGCGTTATCGAAACTCAATGAACTTTAAAAAAAAAAAAAAAAGGGAGGAAAAAAAAACACCTTCCTTACCTCGGTGATAAAAGCCTTGGCAGTTGTTGGGCTCATGAACAGCACGGCTCTGCGAAGTGTATCCCTATAGCGATGCAGTTCCTCCACGCGCATTGTCCTGAACAGACTTGTGATCATCATGTTGATATTGGATTCCACCTTTTGAAGGGACACGTCCATTCCTTGCTGAGAAGTCCGGTCCAGGAAATCCTCAATACCACGGATATCTGGAAGAAGAGTTAGATGCACAGATGTGACTATACGTTTGTCTCTAAAACAACATCAATATTCTCCCAAAAATATTTTACAGGGAAAATAGAGGGAAAATAATGCCCTATAAAAAAGATTTGGCAAGAGAAAAATTCTTAACAGAAACAAATAAAAAGACCATCACTGATGACTTCACACGACATTCTGTTTTGCCGCTGATGCGTTTTCTCACTACATAATGGGCTCAGTTAATATCGTAATTCATCAGCTCGTACTTGCAGTTATTCCCTGCTCTCGCTCCATTCGTGTAGTTCAAATTTCATTCATCATGCTAATATTAGCTATGGCTATTGTTGGCAACGCAGCACATTTATAAAAAAAAAAAAATCTTTCTTAGAAACTTGAATGCACAAATCATTCTGTACACATTCTCTCAGTTATACACATGTACACACACAAAACTATATGGTGAGTAGTCAAGAGATGTTTTATGTCTTGTGGACTGATTGAATTAAAATATAATATTCCCATGGTATTGCATGTTTGTAAAAAAAAAAATTTGCACAATTTCCTAGCATGGGGACTGAATCCACCATGCTTTGGGCTTGTGTTGTGTTAGTGGCAGGGGAAACAAAAGATTCTGAATGCCAGATAAATCAAGGGAGCAGCTTTTCAAACCTTAATACACCTTGAAATCAAATTGAAGAAATAGCAAGAATTTAATATAAATAGCAAGAATTCAAAATATCAAGAAGTAAGTTTTTCTAGCTGACAAAGGTAAAACATTATGTTAGTAACTGTTTTTTTTTCTCCGATGATTAAAACCAGTTTGCAGCTTAATTGGGGATCTGAATCAAAATAATCTGAAAAAAAAACTAGAAAAAATGCTTAATTTTTATCACTTGAGCTTTAATCAGACAGGAATTTGCTGTTGTACTCATTTGTAAATGCTGAGGCCAGTAGTGCATTAGTCACAATGTGCCCCATCTTTGCAGATTGTATCGCAGTGTACTAACGGGACACGGAGAGAAAAAAAGAAACTCATGAGACAGTTAGTTTTGATAAAAGTACCAAACACTATAATTATCTCCATTAAAAGTTATTTAAGTATGTTAACAAAACCAGGATTCTTGTGTTCGTATTTTTATTGCTTGAACTCTTCTACAAGTAATGAGCTACATTACAGTCAAGGTAACCCTAATTAAAGCACTATGGTTGAGAACACTGCTAATGATGTCAGAGGATGTGTGTGTGTGTGTGTGTGTGTGTGTGTGTGTGTGTGTGTGTGTGTGTGTAGCAACAACATGTAAAGCATCTACCTAATGATCTATTTGATATGGAAAATGGATGACACTGTCATCACGGCCAGTTTCACATATGAGCAATTAACTGGATTGATTAGAGTTGTTAAGGGCAAGAGTGCTGCAGTGATAAAGTGATTTCATTAGGGCCAAAATTTGGAGTTTCAACATCATATTAAGAGGAGAGACACTCGCAATTGTGCTGATTCTGAACATGAAATTCTCCGCACACACACACACACACACACACACATATACAGAAGCCACACATACGAACAAAATAAGGAAGGCTCTCACAGCCTTCCTTATTTTGTTCGTATGTGTGGAGGTTTTGTTCGTATTTCTGGAGGTTAAGCCAGGACAGTGGGAGACATTTTTGACAGTTTTTTGTATCTGAGATATCACATCGATGCTTCATGCAAAATTAAGAAGGACATGGCAAGCAAAAATGTGAAACCATACCAACTTGCTGTGGTGAGTAAAATTCCTCTGGGAGCTCAGTTTCCTTCCCCATATGTACACACAGGGCAGTCAGCAGAATTAATTTTCAATATGCATGCAGATGCAGAACTTTGAGGACAGCAGCTAGGAACTTAGTCTGTTTACATGGGTATTTTAAAATGTGTACATAGAATCTCGGTATACATCGATAAATATTTGTTCTTCTAACACAGCAAGACAAGCAAAATTTTACATTCTGTGTCTCTGTTTATGTCATATTGTTGTGACGTTGTTCTTTGTAACTTGTTTGTGCATGAAGACAAGAAAAGGTTGGTGAGCAAGCACAGACAGAGCAGTGGCATCCTTGATGGTCAAACAAAACTTCTCTGATCTGTGTGGGAGCACAGAATTATCAAGCCATTACAATCTAATTACTACAGTTAATGAGAAGGAATAACAATTAGCAGCAATGCTAATTACTATTAACAACTTTATCAGTGGAAATACAATCACTGTCTGTGATTCCACATGAGCGACTTAACATGAATCAGCTGGTTAATGCACAGTCGGGATATAATGCATTATTCTTAAGACTGTAAATCAGTGTATACTGTAGATACTGCCATTTTAAAACAAAGTGCCTGTGCTTTATCTTATCGTGGCTCTGTCCTTCAAGGGAATAAATACAAAATCATTAGTCACCATCAAATAATAACCAATAAACCTTAAGGTAAACAGTGTGCTTTCACATTCACACACTACTTGCTCGGCACTTTCTATGGCCCTAACAGGTTGGTTGTTAAAGCTGCCGTCGGCAACTTTTTTTTAGTCATATTAGCTTGAACTGTCATGGGATTCTGGAAGTAGAATATCAAATAGGCTGTTTAGGAAAAATCCCAAATTCTGTAGCTCCCTCTGAAGCCTGTAATCGTGTTTGCAAAAATCGAGCGCTCCCGGCTGTTTTTAACCAATCACGTTAGGTTTATTATTAATCTATTATCTGACCAGAACAGTCACCAACCACGTCTTCCATGCTGAGAATGAGTCTGCCCCCAGCTTGTGCACACTGGTGTGAACTCACGTGCACAACCTCGTCCACAGAGGGGGAGGGACCTGAAAGTTGTATCAGTTCGAATTTTCCGACATTAGACTCGGAATTTTGAAAACCTGCCGACGGCAGCTTTAAAGCAATACAATGTAACTTCTCAAAAAGCCCATTAAGGAGCTCCCCCTACAGGCTTGGAGGTAATGTACAGTTACACTGTCGTAAATACAACACCCTTTCGCTTTCACGTTTCACGCTTGTTGACGAACCGGCGAGGAGTCAGAAGGTGCAAGCTATGTTGACCGAGAAGGTAAGAGTAATCAAATGTACCTGGGAGCGTGAGAGGGGTCTATTTGTTTTTGCGGTAGGTGTGCCAGAAAGCAAGTCGAAGTACTTCCGCTCAGCTCCCGGGCCGGTCCAGCTAAGTTACATAGCTCAGTTATTCCAACTCAGACCCCCGAAGGGCA
Source organism: Odontesthes bonariensis (assembly GCF_027942865.1). Taxonomy (NCBI): domain Eukaryota; kingdom Metazoa; phylum Chordata; class Actinopteri; order Atheriniformes; family Atherinopsidae; genus Odontesthes; species Odontesthes bonariensis. The sequence goes on from NC_134511.1 coordinate 19,552,971, forward strand.
TAGGAGACAGGCCAATCGTAATATTAAAACTCATTCTAGCAGCACAATTTTTTTCAAGCTGTTATTTTAAGGTAGAAATGTTACATAGTAATACTTTAAACTACAATATCGGATATGGTTCCAATGTGTGTGTGTCTGTCTGACTGTTTGTTCTTCATGGTAAGAAGGTTGTCAAATCAACATTTTTTATTTATTTATTTATTTTTTTTTTAATTGGTCAACAAAGCAGCTAGATGAAAAGCAACAAATAAGGTGAAAGGAAGGAGCACAATACTTTTGATAATTTTTTTTGTGTGTGTGTGTGGCAGCCAACAAGTTCAATTATCTGTAAACTTTGACCACCAATGTGACTGTATGGGGGCCTTGTTGTTGCCTTGTAGATATTTATCTTTCCGTCCACCACTGTGGCTGTTTGCCTCGAGGCAGACTTTTACTTATCTGGCTTTCTTTACCATGATCAATCCGCTCACCAACGTAGCTGACAGTGCAACTTGTTTGTATAAAACTCACTGTGAGTAGTTGATGAGCAAAATCAACCAATTCACCACATATTAAATATGTTTAGACCATTCAAATACTTTGTCTTTAGTTTATAAGGTGAAACAACATTACAATTTCAGTATATATCCTGTTAACTTAACATATCCATCATTATTTAATTTCATTAGCTCCTCATGTAATGGTGCTTATGGAAAGTGCTAATAGTTTTTTTTTTCTTTCCTTCTTTTTTGGCTAAATGCAGCTTAGTCATATGAGAACTAGGCAAGGCAAGGCAAGGCAAGGCATCTTTATTTATATAGCGCATTTCATACCACAGGCAACTCAATGTGCTTTACATAAAGACAAGGCATTTAAAAGAACAGCATAAAGCAGCAATTTAAAGAGAAAAAAAATAGAATAAAAATTAAAAACACAGTTAACCCTGTAAGACCCACTGTTGCAGAATTACAACAATTTTTGCATCCCCCCAAAAAACTTTTTTTTGGGGGGTTTTTTTTGGTTCAACCACATTAACATACTCATTTGGTCCTATTGTTCAGTCTCAGAAAGCTATTGGGTCACACATTTGTATATAAGGCCTGCCCTCAGGTCGAGAAGTCACACAACCTCCAGATTTTTGAGAGAGCATCAACCCCTTCATTTACTGGACTGGATTTATCTGATTGAAGTAAGTAAAATGCTTTAAATATTTTTTTTTGTGTTTATTACAGTGTCTAGAACGTGTCCATATGTATTCATTGTGGAAAATGTGCATTACATTTTATTTAGAGCTTGTTTTGTAAGCGTTGCAATATTACAACGTTGGGTGAATGTGGTAGTCAAAATATCCCTGTTTTGAGAGGAACCTCTTCAGAGGACCTTCCATTTACATTTTTTCTATATAACTTTAAACTACACATGATTTATACATTCTAGCCTTATATTAGATTACATATTATTGTATTAGAAACTAGTGTGCAAAGGTATATATTGCCATATATAATCATTTTCATTTACTTATAATGAATTCTAACCACCTGCAACATTCAGTATTTTCCCCTTATCACAGAAAGCAGGACTTTCTAACAAAGAAATTCTTTTTGTGCATGTCTGCTCTTTGTCTTGGCTATTGATAAGGAAATGTTCCTATATCAATTCATAGACATAGCAGTTGTGGGGGATGATGGGGGAGGGCTTTTCCATTGTTCTGGAGCAGGTGTTGATGCTCGGGAATGTAAGGTGTTGTTGTAAATTGGAGGTTACCTGCATACCTATTAGTATGATAATCAGAGTTTACAATTGGTCAGCTATACACTATTGTGTGACCAGTGAAATGTGTGAATAGGTTATTTCAGTGCAATTTGTAAACACTTCATATTGAAATCAATCTCCCCATCATCCCCTCTTTTTCTGCAGGTTATCTAGAATCTAATAAGCATGTGTGCTGTTTATATTCAATTTTATTTTTTCCATTTCAGAATGCGACCAGCAAGGACAGATCCTCGGTACAGTGTGACGGATGTGATTGAGATGGTCCATAATGGAGAGAGTGATGTGGACATAGAGTTTGACGACACTGATGCGAGTGATGAGGAGTCAGATAACGATGCCTGTGTGGACAAAGAAAACCAGGAACCCACTGACTGCACAGCCAGGACATTGGACATTGAGCCCCAATCAAATGAACACATCAAGCCCCGTGACAGATATCGCTGGCAAAAAAAGGATTTCATCAGTCCCAATACTGATTTTTCTGGTCCAGCTCTCACAGATGATGCAACTGTCCTCCACACACCGCTGCAGTACTTTGAAAAGTTTGTCTCAGAAGACATGATTCAAGCTCTGGCAACCCATACAAATGAGTACAGCGTTCAAAGTAATGGAAGATCTGTGAACACCACAATCAAGGAAATACAGAAAATGTTGGGCATGTACCTGAGGATGGGCTTGGTCCAAATGGCTGGAACCCGTATGTATTGGGAGACAGATACGCGGCACTCCCCAGTTGCTGATGTGATGCCCCGCAACATATTCCAATCTCTTTTGACAACATTACATTTAGTGAACAATTCAACAGTGTCAGAGACTGAAAAGAGGGACAAACTCTGGAAACTCAGACCATGGCTTGAGTCATACAGAGAGAAATGCCTGCAGGTGGTACCCGAAGAGCACAATTCTGTGGATGAGATGATGATTCCTTTCAAGGGGAGGTTCAGCAGCATCAAGCAGTATATGCGAGGCAAGCCACACCCATGGGGATTCAAAGTATGGGTGAGAGCTGGAATCTCTGGCATGATGCTTGACTTTGATGTTTACCAAGGGAGCAACACTGGAATACGAGTCAAATCTGAACTTGTGAATTGTCAGGTGATGTTGTGATGAAGCTTGCCTCCACACTTCCAAAGGGTCAGAACTACAAGATCTACGCAGACAACTACTTCACTTCTGTTCCATTGGTAGGGAAGCTCCTTGAGGATGGAATCCATTATGTGGGAACAGGCAGGCAGGTGCGCCTACCCAACTGCAACCTTGAAGATGACAAGAGCTTGAAGAAGAAGGGTAGAGGAAGCTTTGACTACAGAGTGGAGGGAAAATATATATCATATATATATATATATATATATATATATATATATCATAAATGTATCTGTCAACACTCTTTCCTGGTCATGTTAATCTTGTCTGCCTCAACTGACCTAGTATGTTTTTTTTGCACATTTTTTTGCAACTCATAGAATGTTCTTTGGACAATTATCTTTATTACTCTACTCTACTAAGTTCTTGTTGTTGCAATAAATGACTGTTCAGAACAACATGACTGAGGTTATTTTTCATGTTATACTGTTCTGGGACAAAAGCAAAACCCTGCAAAAGAATCCTTAGTTCTGTATTGTTGTTCAGACAATGAGTGCAAATGCAGGAGATTCTGCTCCCCATTGAGCCCAACGTTGCAATATTACAACGTTTCCGTAAAAACTTAACAAAACATATTTTTTTTAAAAACACATCATTTTCAGCATCAAAGGCCTCCTACAACAACATCTTAATGGTTGAAAAAAAATTTTTTGGTGTTTTTCTATATCTGGGTCTTACAGGGTTAAAAGCAATCAAAGAAGAGGGGAAAAAGAAATATATAAACTCAACCATACGCACACCGAAAGAGAAATGTTTTTAACCTGGATTTAAAAGTGCTTACAGTTGTGGCTGACTTCAGTTCTGCTGGTAGTTTGTTCCAGTTGTGTGCAGCATAACAGCTAAAAGCTGCTTCACCGTGTCTAGTTTGAACTCTGGGCTCCACTATCTGACCTGAGTCAGCAGATCTCAGAGCTCTACTGGGCTTATACTCTGCTAGCATGTCATTCATGTATTCTGGACCTAAACCATTCTGTGATTTGTAGACAAGTAGCAGAACTTTAAAATCTATTCTGTATCTGACCGGGAGCCAATGTAAAGACTTGAGAACTGGGGTGATGTGATGTGATCTCTTTGTTCTGGTTAAAACTCGGGCTGCAGCAACTACATATAGATGCTGCAGGAATCATTAGTGAGCTTAATCTTTTCCCTATTAAAAAAAGAATCTCTCTATAGCTTTGTTAGCAGGCCCTGTTTTAATGAGAATCTAATTGTTTACCATATAAAAAAAAAGAAAAAAAAATTCCAAGGAATGCACTTGCTTTTTAACAACTTTATATTGTTACTGAGTAACTAAAGAAACAAAATTTGGAGGATCCTGAGCTATGAATCCATATTAAACTTTAGTGGCAATGCATAGTTGAGTTAGTCAATAGTTAAGGTAAGTAAGTAATGAAGTTATGTAAGCTGCAAAGAACTGAGAATAATTTTTTTATGGCTTCCAATGAGGCAAAAAATGAGGCAAAAAATTAAATTTAAATGTGGACATAACCTTGTTCAATTTTACACATTTAGTCAAAAGTATCCTTGCGTGCAACATCAAAGTTAGGCTGCTGTTGAGAGGACAAGGCTTTAGCATGTAGCATCCCACCGCTGAACGGATCATTGACTGTGAGCTACTTTCCATCAAGGAGCTTCAGGACAAGATAGCAGATAAAAAAGACAGGCAAAATTGCCACCGACCTCGCTCACCCAGGCAACCATCTGTTTGAGAAACATTCTTCTGGGAGACAGTACCGGTCCATTAACACCATGATCACCCATCACCTCAACAGCTTTTTCCCTCCAAGCGCTGTCACCTCACTCAAACACTCCTCTTGAGTGTACCATAAAAAGACATATTGTGCATTCCGACACTTGACTTTATAGAAATGACTGATTCTGCTGACATGTTAACCTCTGTCACTTGGCTTTTGCAAGATTTTAAAAACTTTATTCATTTATCTTTATTTATTCATCTTTTAAAGAACCAACTCGGGACACCATGTTTTCTCACTGCATATGCACTCTACTAAAACATTTAGAAAAAGTTTAAGTTTGCAAAATTCCTAATTGTTACCACTAACTTAAAACCAAAGAGAGACATGGCTTAACAGAGTAAAACAGAGTTCCCACTGTGCCTATATTCAGGAAAATTTGAAAAAAAAAAAAAAAAAAACATAGAATACCTTCAATATGTCCCGCCACATAATATGCCATTGTTACTTAAACATAGTTGAGGCTTGTATAATAAGGATCTGTGTGTGTGTGTGTGTCCCTTTCCCCCCATTTAGGGAGTATGGCTACCTCTCTGTCATCATCATCCCATTTATTCTCCGAGTCCCTGGCTCAAAGGGAAAGCTAGAATTAATGAAGTGTAGCAGCCAACGCCATGCAGGGATTCCACCTGCATGTATCAACCAGCTCAGTGGCACTGAATGCTTTCCCCTTATCCCTCTCTCTTCCCTTGGATTTTCTTCTAAGACCCCCCTGACTATGGCTTCTCCTAGCTCTTACTTTTATAAAGTACAAAATTTACATTAGTACATTATTCTACTGTGAGAGGCAAACTGTGTGTCATATATAACCTTTACCCCTTCTAGCAATGCGTTTGACCTTTCTCTTGTCCCACTCAAGTAGTTGCAAGTTTAGTTATCAAGCTGGCTCGGACGATTTTTTCAGTCTCTCACAACCTGATTAGAATGAAATACTGTTAGCGAATCATAAAGTAGATCATCAGTCTTAAAAGGGAGCTATGGAGTAAAATGTTTGGGGAAATGCACGTTTTATACCAAAAACATTAGACTAGGAAATAAGATAAGAAATTTTATTAAACAGTTGCTAGTCTCTGTACTAAGAAAGTCCCTGTAGAAGGAGTAAATATTTACATTAACTTTGTACTATGAAGAAATTAAATGGACCAACAGTCCAAAAGAAGTGTTTAACACATAACACATAATGTAAAAACATTAAATATCTGCAAATGAGATTCAGCCAGTGCAGGTCCATGGCTGACTATCATAGCCTCTCTGTTCCCCTGTTCTCCCCTTTTTGCTTCCTCTAGCTAGCAAATTCTTCCTCTCCTTCAAATCCTGATAATACTAAACTTTGGAACTCTACACTTTCACATCATATCTAACTGTACACATACAAGCCTTTTTTCTTTGTATTCCTCTGCTTTGTTTTAACCTTTGTCTTTTCTTGGCGAAGGCATTAAAAACTTTGTTTGAAGCAATTTTGACATTAGAAAGAAGTTCATTCACTCTTCTATCCATCCATCCCAACAGCCTGACAAAGCCCAGAGCTCAAAGAGCTCCCAGGCTTTCCCAATGATTAGTGCTTGCTCTCAGGCTGCAAGGGATGCTTGATTGCCCACTGTATCATTGTAATTTGAACTCTTTGCTGCCATGAAACCTATGCTGATATAAATTAGTTTTGAAGGAAGAATAGGGTAAGTGTGACCTTGCATCCTTCTTCTATTTATGTAAAGCCATGCAAAGCTCTATATGAAAAGTTAGGTTCTAACCAAAGAACTCTGTAGAGAAAAATTGTGAAAAGAAAAAAAAATTATGGTTTACGACCAATATTTTCATTAAAACCTCTGGAGGGAGCTTTTGTTTAAGCAATATTTTGTTTGAATACTTTCTAAAAGAAGAAATTATTGTCATTGTCCTCTATTCAAGATTTATTCTATTGTACTAAATCTTTTTTTATTTTTAGCAGGTATACTTTATCCTGTCAAATCAAGAGATCGCCCACAAGCATTTTTTTTTTTACCATATTGTAAAGAGTAAGTGTATATATATGAACTTTATTTTTTTTTTTTTTAGTATTCTGGTAAATACCTTAAAAGACTATATAATAACTTCACATGACCTCAAACCAATTTACAGTTAGGCATTTAAGGAAAGGGCAAATAATATATCTGTTCCATCAATAACTGTCTTAAGGTACATCCTTCAAATTCTGTTCTGGTTTTAGGTCACATCCTCTTTGCTTTGTCATTCTTCGTGGCCGTTTCCTCTTGCAATTTTTGGCCTTGCCTTGGGCATTTCACTGTTGTGCAGCTTACAGGCAGTGAAAGTAAACAAATACATGGTTTTAGTTTCAATACAGAATGTATCGCATTCCTTGCAAGCCAATGTCTAAAGAATGAATTTTTCAGTCAAAACTGAGGAAGAAAATCTTCAAGAACTCAGACCCGGAGAGTTGAACCGCCTCTTGGGAGTTTATCTCCGTTTGGTAAATTGATTGTTTTGGCCCTTAAACATCAGTCTTTTATGCTGCCTATTGCTTTTTTCCCCCCTATTTGTTTAGATAGAAGTACGTTTCTCCTTCCACCACTCTCTTTGCCTTATTTTTCTTCTCTTTTGCTATATTTGATTATTTCTACCTCAAAGCCCTAGGCTTCACATCCCCAGAGTCCCAATGGACAGCTTAACCAACATTTGTAAAAACAACACTATATAAAGCTCAACATCTTTTAGGTGTGCATCACCTTTTCTAAATCAGCTACACACCATCAAGACCTCCTTTCACCTGAAGTGTTAAAACCGTTTTTTTAAGTGTCTTTTTTTATTTCCTATATATGCTTTTTTCCTGCATTTACTTTGCCCTGAGTTGTTTTTACTATCTGAGTAGTATATGTACTAAACTGCACCAATGAATTTTAGATGGCTGCCCATTTTTAATCAAAATAAAGCACTCTAGTAACCTCTAGCACACACTGGGTGTGGGTGTACTCTACTTTCTCTGTTCCTGTTGCTAGAGTCAGTCTACTGCAGTTCCAGTGAGTGTACCAACATATTCTCATTGCCATCTCATAACCACAGCCCTTGGCATCACACTTCAACAAACTGGGTACCATTTAATTACCACTTTTCATTGTACAGGCTAGTCATCAAATTTAGAAACTTGGTGAACTAGCAGAAACAAAAATCAGCAAAGACCATATCTGATGCCTTGAGGATGGTGGAGGAATACACCAGCAGGATTTTTTCGCCCTAAATCATTATTAAACATTCTTTCACAACTTATCTCATAAAGGAGGGTCTTAAGCTCATGCAGCCAAAACAATCTTCGATAGGGTTATAAGAATATGCAATAACAAGTAGGCATGAGAGTAAATGCATGTAAATTGTAGATACAGATTCCATAAAAGTAAATGTCTTGTTGTAAAAAGAATGTATTTAGGCCTAACCAAGATATTTTCCTAACCCTGAGAGCTTTTGACTTCTTTTAAGTCTAAACAAGTAATGTTATTATGTTAAAGTGTTTTAGTAAAGTGCTTTAATAAAGAACCGCAACCATACTGTATGTTGGTCTTGACGACATGTGTTTGAACTGATTATTAGATTGAATGCACCTTCCAACGCAGATACCTCCTTATCAGGATTTTGTGGTTTCTTGAACACTTGAGAAGGATCTTTTCTTATGTGGATGTGTGCGGTAGTCATATTTTTTTCCTGCTGCTTGTAGGTGCAGTACTTTACACAACGCCGATGTGGGTCATTTTGAGTAGTCTTTTGATTGGAGGACTAGTTGAGAATCCACTACGGTTTGTGTAAAAATGTACTCCTTGAGAGCATAAATCACACGCTAAAAAAAAAAAAAAAAAAAACGTCTCATACTTTTTTACAATGAAGGACTCCTTCACTTTCTCGGTTACATAATTAATGGATCAACCAACAGTGAAATCATGTGTAGACAACAGTTGGCTACTGTCTGAGTGCATAAATTTCAAACAAAATTACCATGTGGCAAACAGAGAGAGAAAGAGAAGCCGGGCTCATTGTCCCCCACCCCAACAACAAAAAAAAAAATCATCCAATTTTAATTTTCATGAGGAAACTCTTGGTTCGGTATTTTTCCCAACATAAATCATATCCATCCAATTTAGTGTCCCTCAGTGCGCCCACTGCCAAAAGACCATAAAGTTCTCAGCAGAACAAGCGTCCATATTCATGACGTTTTTTACCCTTTTCCTTTTTTGTTTGTTTATGTACCATTTCTCCTCCTGGGTCTGCGGAAGTGAGCTTTTTTTTTCTTCCCCTTCTTCTCTTGACTCCTGTGTTAAATTCAGTACACATATTAATAAAAGTTTGGCATGGTTTCCTACCATCATTCCTTTCTCACTGGACTACTGCTCTAAAGCTCTTCTCCAACAGATCCTTACATCAAAGGGTCTTTAAAAACCCAAGCTTGCGTTCCCTTCTGTTTGGCTTTCAGCTTTTTGTGTTTAGTCTCTGATAAAAGTCTCTAAGGTGGTCAGCCTTCGATACATTTAATAATGTCTTTTAGTTAATTATCTACCTCTTTACAGAGGTTTCAGTTTACCTGCCCTCCCTTCTTTGTCTGCATCTCAACATTTCCCTCAGAGGCTTTAGTAAAATAATTTCCAGTTATCAAAGCAATTGGACAACATATTTGTATACAATTGAGAAAAACAAGCAAAAAAAATGATCACATTGACATATAATCTACCTACAGTGACGATCATTAAAGCATGGCGGTGAGAACTCCCAAGTCTATGACAACTCCTCAAGATGAGTCTAATAATGTTCATTCATGGAATTAAATATTCTGACATGTACGGAGGAATTTTGGATTTGAGAACTCCAACAAAATCGATATATAGAAACAAACGTTTGCATCCCCAGTGCACGTTAGATGTCATCAAGACAAAACGTCATCTTTGTTAATAATAAGTGTTAAAGGGGCACTAGGTAGCATTTTCACCTAAAATTATAGCCTTAAGGAGTTTAACAAAGGTTAAACAAGTCAATGGTAAGCGAATGAAGCCTGTCTCGCTCCCAACAGGGGTCTATATGCTGAAAATCCCATATGTAACTTCGGCAGGAGCGACCCGCTTCTGAAGTGTCGTGATGCGTGAGAAGAGTCGTTTGTGTTTACGGCAGTTAGCTAGGTACTGTATGCTAGCTGTAGTTGTAGGCTATGTGTTCGCTTGCGTTGAAGAACCAACACCAAGCGTTTCATATTCTGCCTTTCACAGACTGAATATGAAACGTTCGATGTTGGCACTTCCCATCTTTGTGAAATTTCTCCAAGCGTGATCTTGTTCATCTACCATAGTGATCTGCGTTTTAGATCGCAAAGAGCAGTGTTGGGTAAGTTACTTTAAAAATGTAATCCGTTACAGTTACAAGTTACCTTGTTTAAAATGTAATTGTAGTGTAACTTTTTGGATTACTTTAAAAAAAGTAATGTAACTAATTACTTTTGGATTACTTTTACCTATTTATGGTATAGGATAATCTGTATATTATATGTATGATTCCATCTGTATTTATCACATTTATTTATACCATGATATTTTTCTTTTCATTGTACTGCCATTACTACATTATACATTCTCTGCACATACATGCATTTCCCTGGTAATTGATCTATTCTGCACATATCTATTAACCATCTTTCCTTACACTAGCTGTAAATAACTGCATTTTATCTCTAAATACTGCATGCTATACAATCTGTACTCGTTACACTTGATAAGATGCCAAACTGTATTTCATTAATACATGTGCAATGACAATGAAGTGCTCTACTTTAGTAATAAATAAGCAAAGTAAGACTTTTACATCACATTTTATTTTTCTTTGCACACCCTTGCTTGTGTGTGTGCGCCAGTACTTCCGGTGAAAACTTCCGGTGATTTGACAGCTAGCGCGTCAGGTTAGGGCCAGTGGCCGTAAACAAAGGTTAACTTATAGCCGAGAAGAAAGATGATAATATAACGTAGCTAAAAAGACTAGCTTTCTTCAGTAGCATTGATGCTTAATGCTTACCGATTTAGCAAGCCTAGCAGCCTCGTTGCTAATGCTAGCCGCCGTAACGTTACCAACCATACCCGACGTCAAGGAGTTGGCTGAGCAGGGGCAAGATTATGGGGCTGGCAGAGTTAACTTCATAATGGGTGAGTGCAGGTTTCATTCACTTGTTTTCATTCTTTCACAGGATTGGTTTATCCGATTGCTGGCCGCCGAGCCATTATGTGTCTGGGTTTGTGTAGGTTACTGATCATGATTGTTAGCAGCCGATAGTCAGGTTGTGTGATGTGTGTGTATTTTTTCTATGGGTACATGCCATTGACTGTATGAGCGGTCTGTGCTCGTTTTTTTTATTTTTATTTAATTAGATTGGAGATACTAATTAATACTGAGGGGGGGCTGGTCCCGGGGAAAATTGCCAGGGCCGATTTTTTTTTCCCCAGTCCGACCCTGCCGCTCTGTACTTCTGTCACTGCAATAACCTCGCACAAATTGTAATCCTGTTAAGTAACCCCCATTCTCACTGAATGTAACTGTAATCTGAGTACATCGTTTTTGCTTGTACTGTAACGGATTACAGTTACTTTTATTTTGTATCCTTTTACCGTAACGCCGTTACATGTAATCCGTTACTCCCCAACCCTGGCAAAGAGACAGGTGATGACGGTGCTCTAATTCCTCCTGAGTTCGAGACGTAGCCTAGCTTCAGAAATACACGGACTGACCTGATTAGAATAAGAATAGCGTTTTGATCCGAACAAGAATTGTTATCTACAAATGAAAATGGATTAATTTGTGATTGTAATCGTAATAGTGTAGAGCTAGTCTGCGTTTATTGCGGCGTGTGTTGGTAGTGCCTGCACGCATCTGTCTAAGATGTAACTTTTGTAAGTGTCTGCTAATACAAAGGAATCACTCCACGAATACACCATGATGAGGGAAGAATCCCATTCAAGATCAGCAACAGTCCATCCATCCATCCATTATCTGCCGCTTGTCCGGGGGTCGGGTCGCGGGGGCAGCAGCCTGAGCTGAAAAACCCAGACGTCCCTGTCCCCGGCCACTTCCTCCAGCTACAGGATTATAGCATATTATCTTGAGTTCTCTCTTCAGAAAATCTCTGATTATATTATCTTACGTGGGCAGTCTACACTTGTGAATCAGATGACCTAACTGCACTGACTAAATAACACAACGGCAGCATTCGCCACGATGTTTAGTTAGTGGGTGTGTACAGGTGGGCATTTTTACGACAGTGTAGAATTTCAGTTTGACCAATAGAGATCGCTATACTGCCGCTAAACTACCTTGTATCCCTTTAATAAAAATTAACTAAAATTTCCCCTTACAACAAAAGGAAGAGAGAAACTCTGATTTGGATTCCAGATATGGTCAAACAGTTTTGCAAGCTACAGAATGGGAAGCTGAATACTGAAACATTTCAAATCTTCTGCTTGTTTATTAATTGTATCAGATATAGAAACTTCAATCATGAGACAAAAATCTAGTTACAGTTAAAAGTAAATGTTTGCCATACTACGACTATGCGTGTGGCTCATGGTATAATAGTTTGACAGTGAATTTGAAACACAGGCTACAGACATCACAAAATAAACTAATTAGACTGGTTTTGGATCTCCCCATGAGAACCCACCTTGAGTCATCCCATTTTGATAAGGTGGGGTGGCTGAAGGTGGAGGATAGAGTGGCTTTGATTCAGTTGTGCATGGTTCACAGGATTGTGTATGGAAAGGTTCCAAAGTATTTTAAAAACTATTTTAGTAAAGAAAATGAAGTTCATCACTACTCCACTATGGGATGCACAACAGATTTTGTCCCTCCCATATAGGCCATAAGGTGAACCCCGTTTTCGTTTTGGCTCGCTCCGTGCTCTCCGAACTACATGCCCGTTAGCTGATAAAAATGACCAAGTTATTTTGCACTTATAAAAAAAGTTACGCGTCACAGAATCCTGTACTTTTTTTAAACCGAGACGTTTTCTGAAGAAATATTTTCCTCGGCTAAATGACGATTTTGACGTCACAAGACACCACGTGACCGCGCTAGACCAATCACGTTGCCGATTTACGACAACAAACTGGAAAAATGACAACCTGCCTGGTGCTGTCAAATCTAACCAACAGAAAGGAATCTCGCAAAATATCATTTTAAAGTGAACATAAAATAATAATTATCAACGATAATGCTCATTCATGTATTTCTGAATTGAGCCAAATAAATTCTAAATAGTGCTTTATTTACAGCATGAAGCACAATTATGCAAGTGACCTTTCATGTTGTCATTTTGATCAATTAATGGAATTCCAATAATTATTGATAACCATCCACGTGTTTGTAACGTGGGCTAAATTAATTCAAAACAGTGCTTTATTTATAGTACAAACAACTATTGTGCAAGTGGATGATAAGGTTACCTTTTCATGTTGTCATTTTTTTATTAATGAATGGAAATAATTCTAATTATCAATGATAAGGACCATTCAGGTATTCATTTATTGATTTATTCACTAATAACTATGCAACACATAAAAAAGTCAAAACAAGTAGGGCATACACATCAACTGGCATAAACTTATATACATATATACATAACCATAATAAAAGGAATGATGCAAATGGAATAGAATAGAGGTAAAAAAAAAAAAAAAAAAAGCACACACACACACTATTCCTCACTGTCAGTGCTGGATTTCTTGTCATCCATGTCACTTGAAGATTTCCATCTTCCAGATGCCAACCATGTCCAGTGGGAAATGGAGCGCCAATCTTTTGCTTTACACATGACCTCATTATTTTAGCCTGATAATTTGCCCTTTTGCAGTGCTGGTGGAGGGCATCACTTGTTGGGGGGATAGATAATTCTGGCAATGCCATACAGAAAGCTTTGTACCTAGCCTCATTGTTTTCTGCGGTTGGCTGATCGTACAAATGGCATACATATTTGCAAAGTAATGCAAATGTAGAGTGGTCCAAGTTAAATTCAGTCCCCAGATTTCTGAAAGCCTTCAGGTAGACATCTTTCTCGCATGCCACAGCAAATGTCTTCTTTTTGCCTTGTGGTGTCACACCCAGTGAATGTATGGATCCCAATCAAGGCTGAACACACACTGGCTCCGAGAGCTGATGACACCTTGGTAATGTCCATTATGCGTGTTCTGTTGCCCGTCCCTGTGAAAAAGTACTAGCTGCATGGCAAATCTTTCTGCAGACTCACAGCAATGACTGCTACATCAGTGTCAGGGCTCTTAATAATGACAGTCTTATGTTCATGTGCAGCATGTTGTGCATGCAAAAACACCAGTGTCACATTCTTCGTGGTCACACTGCAGTTCTTCCACAGCATAAACAGACTGCACACCTTCCAGTACAGTCACACAGTGACATTGGTGTTGATGTGCTATGTACAAGCTGAGGTTTCTTCCCACTGCTGTAAGATCAGCATGTGGCCACGCATCGTATAAGAACTCAGCAAGTGCTTCTTTATTTGTTCCTTCTGATTCCTTCCATCCCACCTTGTGCACGTGAAATTCTGTGTTTCCTCATGCTTAACAGAAGATATGTGCATGTAACAAATCTTTCGGTCGAAATTTCGTCTTCTTCGGTACTGCTGGATGATCGCGCTGCTACTGCGGTGCTGTTTCTGTTTACCAGCTCAGCTGACATACCAGCTATTCGATTCGTCCATTCTGTTGACGTCTCAACCGTGGCACCTCTCCCGAGCCAAACTGTTATTACGCCTGCCGAATATGTACATACGCCTTGCTAGGCACTAGTTATTCCTTTAAACGTTGCAAACTAAAAAAGTACTATGTTCTGAGCGGCGAAACTTTTTTTTAAACCTCAACATAACTCAATCTTTTTATGAGCTGAAGCGTGTTTGGTACGGAGAGCGTGGAACAAGCCTGGTGTTATGAAGGAGTTTTCGAGGTTCACCTTACAGCCTAATAGTTAAGACAAACATGGGCAAAGAGTGTTTTTCTTATGTTGGTTATGTACTGTGGAATAGGTTACCTGGCCCACTCAAAGCAATAAGTAATTTAGACAGTTTCAAGCGAAACTTGAAAAAATGGTTTCAACAACAATACTAGACTGAAATTAAATGTCACTATTTATTTTATTTTGTTTGTAATGCTTTATAATTGTAAAATAGTTAAATTGATCAATTTTTAAGTGTATCACAAAGTTTTTGGAGCAACTTTATATGGATATTTTATTGCGGCGTTTTCCAATATGCTAAATTAATAAGTGAGTTTTGAGCAAGTTTCAGGTGGTAAGGGAAAGTGATGAATAAATGATGTCACTCTTACATTTTCAGGATTTCCTCATGCAGTGGAAGAAAATTCTAACAAGCACCTTCCTGATTTCTGTCTGCTTTGATGTTCTACACGATGCCCAAAGAGAGATCAAATGTGCCCTGGGATTTTACCTATGAAGGTGAAACCTTGACACTTTTAACCGTAACTAGATTTTTGTCTCATTATGATTGAAGTTTCTATATCTGATACAATTAATAACGACAAGGATGATAATAATAACAGTAACAACGTTATTATTATTATTATCATTACTATTATTATCATTTTCTCTTAAATTAATAAGATAACATAAGTGAATCTTTTTCCATCTCCTTGTGTTACTACTCCTTACTCTGTTCTTTAAATGCTTTCCTCTGATTTGCTCCGTCAAGTAATTTTCTTTGTCCACCTCTAAGAAAGGGTAAATTCCACGAAGTAGGTTAACATTCTCTGTAACATCAGCAGACACAATGTGGTACATACTCTTCTTTGTGGAAAACCATTATATCAGTATTCAGTTTACTGTGCAACAGGAGTAAAAATGCCCAATCAGTAAATTGGTGCATTACTAAATGAAGCTTGTAAGAAAAATAAATATTAGAATTCAAATTGAAAGTATCTGGCTTTCACAGTATGAGGTTTTGTTTAAGAAAATAAAAAGAGTAACATTTAGCACTACTTTGACTGAACCATATTTAATTCAAAGACTTACTTACAACTTGAACTGAACACTTTTAGCAAAGACCCAGGACACTGCAGCATCTATGAACTGCATTAAGACAACATGACCTGGTACAAACTGTATCCTCTTGAGATGTGCGCCGTTAACTATATTGAATGAACACTTAAAGTAAAAAATATGGTATGTAAGGACACATGGGGTCAGGAGTCAGTGTTTCCCACACATAGACTAATTCGTGGCGGTGCGCCACAGATTAAACATCGGCCGCCACATATTGCGTTTCGTTATTATTATTTTTTTAACGCTATTTAAAAAATACTCGTATTCGTTCAGCTGCATTTCCTTGCTGCTCTCCCTCGCGTCTCTCTCGCATAGCCTACTCACACACACAGCCCCTCCCCTCCGTGCTTCCCTGGAAGCTTGCTAGTCACAGCGTCGCGTTAGATCAGGGGTCCCCAAACTTTTTTGGGTGGGGTCCACATCAACTTTCCTTTCTGTGATGGGGGGCCAAGGTCAGTCTATAACAGGAAATGATATGGACCAAAGTGACAACCAGTATTATTATGGAGATTATAATGATCGTTTGTTGCAGCTGCACTTCGCTTGGCGCCACCTGTTGGTTTGCGAAAAAAAAGTAATAAAAAGTCTTCACGTGTTTATTTGAAGTACCACAGATACACTTTTTATTTATAGAAAATAAAAACACAAGCTAATGTCAGGTAACAATGAGGTGATGTGATTTCGTTATGTGTACGATATGTACATTATGTTCCATTTCCTCTATTCGCCTGGTTACTGTAGATGCCGATAGACTAACCGCGTTCAGGGCATCTTTCTTGTCCGGACAGCATTCAAACACTTCTTAATGAACTCCCCATCACTGAACGACTTTCCACAGCTTGCTATCAGTTTAGCTACCTTGAAGCTGGCCCGAACGGATGACAGGTTCGTCTGTGTTTGGCGTAGCATTGTACTCTACTGGGCAACTTTTACTTTTGACATGTTGAGCTTTTAGCTTATACTCTTTTTTTCAACTTTTTAGCTTAGCCACCTTGTCTCTCCTCACTTGAGCCTGCAAGCTAGCATACTGCCCTCTGTGGCGAGTTTCATAGTGCCGGCGAATGTTGAATTCTTTAAACACCGCCACTGTCTCCTTGCAGATTAGACAAACTGCTTTTTCCTTGCACTGGACAAAAAAATATTCATTCGTCCACTGCCGTCTAAAAACGAATCTATTTTACGTTTCGACATTTTGTTTTCTGCTTTTCTTTTGTTAGCTCGACTCGCCCGTGCGCACTTGACCGTTGATCACAAGCAAAGTCAAGTTGGAATATACCATTGTGTGTGTGTGTGTGTGTGGGGGGGGGGGGGGGGGGGGGGGGGGGGGTTAATATCAGGGGTGCAAACAGAGGTATGGTCAAAAGGGAGTGAGATTATCAAAGCCCACGCCCCCGCAGGAATTATCATATAATTACATTTTGCAACCACCTCTGCCATCCAGGGCTCACCCTATTCACACAAAAATGTTCTTTATATGAAAATACACTGTCCCAGTTCCTTGGAAATTCTTAAAAGTAAAGAATACTGAGACAACGCTGGAAACATTTGGCATGTCCCCTTTTTTTTTCAATTTTTTTGAAAAAGTCTGACATTTTGAATATGACTCAATACACACAAGTTCCAAAATATCACACCATTAACAACCTCAGTTCACTCTCATAGACTTTTATATCACCACAACTTTCTTTAGCACACCGAAAAACAACAGAAAAATAGCCTCAGAGCAGCTAAAAAGACAAGTTTCTCACCGTTGCTCTCTGTATTTCAAATTACGCCGATATCGGAGCTTGCAGCGGCTCTACAGGTGACAGGTGAGTGTTAAGCTGGGCATACACTGTGCGATTTTTTCAATCGCGGTATTCAGCTGCTGCTCATACTGTACGAGTGAATCGCAAGGGTTAAAACGTCACAGCTCACGATTCCTGTTCTCACACTGTACGACCCGATGGTCTGATGCGATCTGGCTGCTCACACTACACGACACGTCGGATTCGGTCGCTGCCATGCTGTTCTGTTGTCTTTTTCTTCTTCTGTTGACATTTTTCTCTTCCGTACCTATGTGCGCGCATGCGTAGTGTGACAGGATGAGGTCAATCGGCTGGTCCAGCTGCTTCAACTGTGCGAGAGCCTCACGAGGGGCGACCAGGATTTCAAACAAGTTTGATTTTCATCCGATCGATCGGGAGGTGGTCGGGAGGGCTTAATCGTTTGTCGTTACCCCATGTATACTAGACGATGCGAGACGCACGATTGAGCCAAAACTCGGCCCGATCTCCAAAATAGTCGCACGAGTGAAAATCTTGTCGACATCGGGCCAAAAATCGCACAGTGTATGCCCAGCTTTAGCCTGTTAGACACAGAGCTAGCATTAGCATGGACGACGGTAAGCGTTAACAAGCCTTTATTTTGATAACTGACTCGTCTTACCGACGTACTTGTCTCCGGACTTCCAATCGGTATGTGCTCTGACTTTCTTTCAGTGTAACTCGGGATTTTTCTCCTTTTTCTGTCCTTTTCACAAGTAGCTGCGCTTCACTTCTCTGGTTAAGGTCAGAAAATAACGTAAAAATCGTGCGCCTGCAGTTCACCTGGCTGTTGAGGCACTCCCCACGTGGGGTCATACGAACTGTGCGGTGCATTCAAATGCAACAGGAACATTAAACTTTACCGATGCAAACATAAAATAAATACTCTCCCGCTTCTTTTATTGGTCTCTATGTCAGTCCAGAGAGATTCGGGGCTGAACTTTGATGAAATTATAATCAGACATTACAACAACACCCCCCCCCCCTAAAAAAAAACAACTCATCGGATCTGCACGATTCACACAAGTCCCCCAGACAGCTGTGAAAAAGGCGGCATCCGCCAAAAGGCGCGCCGTTTGCACCCCTGTAATATGAGCTACAACTGTAAATAATTCGTAAATAAGGTAAATCTTAATTGAAATGCCAACCTTAATAATTGAGTGCTGATATTTTATAATAGGAAAATAAAATTTGAAAAAAAAATAAAAAAAAAAATAGGCCATGTTGAGAGGGATTGTTAAGCGGGCCACTCCAATTGTTTAGGCGGGCCGGATGTGGCCCGCGGGCCGTAGTTTGGGGACCACTGCGTTAGATTAACTCAACCGAAAGAATTCACGAAAGGTTGGTATCACGTGCACCTTTATAAAATCACACATTAAAAAGTCCTATAAAAATATTTTATATTTTGCATACAATGTTGTCCCGTCCCGACCCATAGCAAACAAGCGATTACGCCTTCTTTATAAAGTTAACTAGTCAAAAGTTTGCCGTAAAAAAAAAAAAAAAAAATGTAGTTGGGTTGTCGAGGTCTAAACACTAGCAGCTGTGAATCAAATAAAGTAGTTTTTTTAAACTCTTACACTGAATGTTTACTGCTTCAATCCAGATGAGTATTGAAAAATATTTTCTGCGATTGAAAAAAGAGACGTGCGTGTTGAGGATGAGGAGCAGCCTGAACCGGAGGTATCAGTCTGAAACAGCTGAACAGTCCGACCAGTGTAATTAGCTATGTTATTCATTTGTTTACAATGAAGATGTGAATATCTGCAGATAAGCCGGTGTCACACATCCTTACGTCCCCCATAATTTTCCTTGATGGAGAAATTATCCAGGTTCTTAACTCCCAATGTGACATATATGTCACATTACAGATCTCTGACAGTGGGGGGTGGTATTTTGGAAAAACATTCTGAAATGGGTTCTATGTGGTCTATTTAGTCTGTGTTATAACCCCCTTAATTTTCATTTACACCCAAACTATAGCGGCCCGCTATAGTTTCCTTTTGGCCGCCATAGTTTCCGAATCCCAATCGTTTGAAACACAAGACGTTTGAAACACAGCGATTTCCTCGAAAACCACGCAAGTCTGACACGTCAAATTTCGTCACTACGTTCAGCCCACAAGACTGACCAACCCTGCGAAATCTCACGTGAAAACGTCATGCCGTTCAAATTTTATCCCCGCGAACCTGTTTTTCAATGCGGTAAGTAAAATCTTCCGTGCGGTATTTTTTATGTAATAAACACTTGTATTTTTTGTTTCATGCAATAATAATATGACTATGCAACAGGTGAATTAGTTATTAAACATGTCCTAAAGTGTGCAATGTCAGAGTTTTGAAGTTTAGTGGCAAAAAAGGTTTATGTGTTATTAGTCACTGTCGGGGCGATTGACACACACGTTATAGATCAGTGGGTGCGCGTGCATAAAGGTCAGCTGTAATCATCGTGATTTCGTTGACAAACATTTTTTTTTTTTACCTATTTATATTATGAGAAATAATGTAAAATTTGAGCAATGACGAGTACACTAGTATGTTGTCCGGTATGTTGCATAAAAAAAATAGTAAGCTCAATAGTTTCCGTTTAAAATAAGGTGTTTCATCCGTCCCGCACGTGTATTTCAACCGTCCCGACTAGGTGGAGCGGGGTGAAGTTGGTTTTATATTCGACATTCGTCTATTTTCCGGCTTTGTAATTGTAATAGCATCACGAAAACCGCACCATATAGCCTCAGGATGGTATTAATTTGTACAGAAAACTAAGACTAACATACCACAGGCTTTATCAACTCACCAAAATAAGCAAGTCTGGCGAAAGATCAGAGTAACCGCGCCGAATATACTTCTAAGTGAACTACGGCAGCCAGAGCGCTTAGGGACCATCGCAAAAGTGCAACGCCTTTTTTTGTTCTCACTGGATATTCAACCAATGAACACCAAACCACTTCGGATGGGGTTGTGAACTCACTATAAAGCTTTCATAGCCTTTTAGTTTCCAGAAAAATCATTTTAGGCAGAACATTTACTCAGTGTGCATAATTCCATTTTAGACTTTTATTTTGTAATAGCTCTCTTGTTTTTAAAGATATCAACACCAAAATACTTCTGATGTGTTCATGAACTCATTGTGTATTTCCCACACCCTTTATTATCAAGGACAACCTTTTCAAATTTCTCAAAAAGGCATAAGTACTCACTGTATATGATCCATTCATATTTTTCATGAAGTTGAGTTTTAACCTGTAAATATATTCTATTACAATTGTTATCATTGGGTTTTAATGACAAGATGAGGCTTCCTTATAAGCCCACAAGGTTTTCTGACATCTCCAGCACACATTCCTTTTTTTTAATTTGTTGTGTTTTATGGTGTATTTTTTTTTATATTTGAATGAATGCGTGCAAATCAATCAAATAAAATAACATCTGCACTCGCACAAATTTACGCCGCGTGAATTTAACTCCCCCCCCATAGTTTCCAAAAATTCTGTGGGAAACATTGTTAGGCCAAAATCAGAAAATGTAAGTTTGCTCAAGGAGGATATAGATATGACCGGGAAAACAGTTTGAAAGAGAGTAACAAAAGTAGTCTTTATTGGCAGGAAACCACCCTTTAAAAGTTAAGAAAATAGTTCCATTATGACTGAATTAATATTTCTCAGTGTATCAAATAAAACCCAGTTAAATCAACCTAGCGTTTACCTTTTAACAAGCTAAGTTGTAACCAACAACCTTAACAATTTACAGATTACAAAAATATCTTCAAAGTGCAAATAAAAGAAAAAGAAAAAGAAAAAGGCCCGAGAAAATAAGAAACAAAACAGAGTCCAATAAAGTCAAGGAATGTAGTCAAATGTCCAATTCAGTCAGTGTCCACAGTTTGAGTAAGAGTCTTTAATGTATGGTGGTGTGATTGTCTTGTCTACCTGGGTAGTGTTTGTGTCTTATCTATAAGATGTCTTTGATGCTCTTTCATCCAAATGCAAGATGAGCTGCTCCGCCGTCACACCCGCCGGTGGTCCCGCTCTACGACCCTCTAGCTCGGTTCTGGCTCACCATCATATTTATCTCACACCCAAAAAAAACAACCTGCATAAAGCAGTAGTTTATATTCATTACCAATCTCTTAATCTCTTTTGATACATGTATCTGAATTTACTGTACAGTTTTTTTAATCTTTTAATCTCTCTGTTTGTTGGACTTGACCACACACTGACAGCATATCATATGCAGCTATAAAAATGAATTTTAAACTGCCAACATACACAAAAGTATTTATTATAAAATATGTTTAACTGTTTTTAGCTTTAAACACTGCTCAGTGCACATAAAATATGACTTAATTGAATTACCGTCCCTCAATAACTCAAATGCACGCAGCTGCACGTGTTTCAGCTTACAAAACCAGCCTGAATAGCTATTTAGCATTGGCTAGCATTTAGCAGCAGCTCGATTTTAGCACAGACATTTTCCACTCAAATAAATACAAATTTAAGCACATTCTCAACTTCAGTACACACACATATACCTCCGGTTGGTTTTTAATATTTTTCTAGAACAAATAACGAAACATACTGATTATATATTCATGAAATGAGTGATAAGTTAGCTATTTAAGGCAGCCGCTAGCATAAGATGCTAAGCGCTAATGGTTGCTACTCACCAGAGATCTTTTCTTTGACAAAACACAACAACTCGGAAACGTCCGGCACTCCAAAACCTCCTTACGGTTATAAGTACCTTCCCCGACCAATAACTCGAGACAAAAATAAAGTTTGAGCACTTTTTGTCAAGTTATTTACATTAACGTGCTGTCTCAGCTGTAGTGTCTGTCTTCATTGGCATCAGTGAAGGAAAGAAAAAAATAGCAGGGAACAGAAACTACCGAGCGCGAGCAGCGCTTGAACCTGATGCATACGCACTCTGCTGGTGAAATTAAAGAACTACATGTAAAAAACAGAAATATAATTGGGGATTACACTAAGTGTGTAACTAAAGGGCATTACATATATAAAAGGCAGACAAAAATAAGGGAACTTATATGCTATGGAAGAAAACTGGGGTTTGGCAAAAACCTTTCAACTTCATCAACAAGAACAACAACTCTGAACTCACTCAGGGGCCACTTTTCCAGACCTTATTTAAAAGAAGCTCCTCCTACAAGAACGAACCATGAACACGATCAATAATCAAACTATGCAAGTTATATTTCTCTGCCCACACAAAACAACAAATGCAAATTATCATTCCAGTCGCTCTGACTTAGAAATACTAACAATGTCTTTTGTTCAAAGAATTCAAAAGACTTCTCATTGACAACCTTCAATGGAATAAACAGTGATTGAGGTACTTTAATTTTGTGACTGATATACAACCTAAACATTGCAAAGGACACAGGAGGCTCCCCTGACATGGCGTATTTTGTCTTAGTCATTAGTTTTGGTCTTAGACACATGTAGTCAGACATATTTAGTCTGCGAGGTAAATACATGTTCCATGTGAATTTGACACACTTAAGTCTATAAAGTCTGTACTTCTCACATCATGTGCATTTTGTATACATAGTTTACCATCTCTGTTCATATCTCTTAATATTTTACGAACCTATACCTATGTTGAACAAAGCGCATTTGTTCAAACTATCAGCACTTGTGTACTTTTCTTTTACCCTACCTCAGGCCCTTCTTGTTATTGGCTAAAAGTGTCTCTGTGGTAAAGACAGGAAGACAGGATTGGCAAGGTCACTTAGCAGGTAACTGTCCAGTAAACTGTTTTCAATAAATGTAGAAAAAATGAAAAAAAAATGAAAAAAGACAGAGAAGTAGTGGAAAAATGAGTAGAGGACAGAGTAGAAAAGCAAAATCAAAGGGAATGGATAAACTGTGAGAGGAGAGGAATGGATGAGATGGAGAGGGAACATGTGTTCTCAATGTCCGGGACGCACCAGTAGAGCTGAAAATAAGGATTGGGACAGTTGCACTGTAGCTTCATTTGAGAGGACACACTCCACTGTCTGTTCTCTAAAGAACTCTCCTTGTATAGAGGCAAGGTCTTTTGGGAACACTGCTATCATCTTAAAGGGCCATCTCTGTCTTTTCCATCCTCTTCTTTTTGGCGCATTGGTGCCCCCCCCCCACCACCACCACCACCACAGACACACTCTCACTCTCTCCTTGAACAGGGGGGGAGGTCATTAGGGAACAATGGTGATATCTTTAAAGGGCCTTCTGTGGCTGAGAGAACAGCACTGGCAAAACCCACAGGGTCCAAGAGATGAATCAGTAGTCACAGAGCTCAAAGGGGATAGAAGGATTTAAGTGGGCTTCAAATGTGTTTGAGCCTTCATGGTAATGTCTATGTGTCTATTGTGTGGATATTTTCACAAGTTAACTACAACACACGTGAGCACAATTCATTCATTCAAGTTGAGTTCATTTAAGGTTATCTGGCCATGGACAAAAGGTGTTCATCTCTCAGTCTTGATATGTTAAACGTAAGGTCAGTGTAAAAAAGAAACCTTTAACCAGCAGGCATGAATATAATTGTTGGTAATTTGCATGCAATTTTAAAGAGGTTGACCTCATGGTGAGCAATGGAGCTTTACAGGGTAGGGTTGAAATAAAGTGTGAAAAGAAAATAATACGCATTGATGAAAAAACTGATGGTTTCAGAATATCAAAAACCTTTATTCAACTTCTAGCCAATGCATGTAAATGCACACTAGACTTTATATGCAGCGAACAGACTTAAATTGCCAAGTTCAGATTCAGCATTGTACCCCATCCAAAAATGGTGAGTGGTGGGATTAAGTTTTTCTCACATCATCCACTGTGGATTACACTGACCTTTGTTATCAACATTGTTGTACACGGTTCATGTTTGTAGTTCACAGTCCAAAAATGAACTACTTCTTGTGTTAATTTCTCACTTTAGAAGTGCTGGATACACACGAGAACACATAACTGTCTGTGCCAACTTTCAAAAAAAGTTTAAATTACATTACACATGCTCTCCTCTGACTTTCTGCTGTACAAAGCCATCAGTTACATCCTTCAGAGCTGGCAGGCCTCACTCTTTTCACTCCTTTATAGCCGTCTTCTGACACCTGCTTTTGTTTTCTTACAACACTTTTTGTCATACTGACATGCTGTCCAATGCGGGAGTTTTCTGATTTAGTTTTACGTGACTATAACTTCAGAAATCTATCGCTGTGGTCTGTGGCTTCCCCAGATGTGCACACTCATGGTGTGCGGGCAAGCACAATTCAGCATGACACGACCACTGTCGTCAAGAACGTTGCTCAATGCCTTGACAAAGAGCAGCACCTTCAAATAAAAAACAAATAAAAAACTGCCTCTTTCCGCTACAAAGAAATGAGCAGAAAATATGAATGCACTCATTTTAACATGTTCGTAGACAACTCTGTCAAAAAGACAAAAAAAAATAAATCAACACAGATTATTCAGTAAAATATTGTGAAGAAAACACACAGAACAGGACTTAAGTTTTAAGCAGACTTCTATTGAGTTTTATATATATGTATATTCTACAAAATTAATATACAGACTGTCTAAAAATTATCTTACCAAGTGTTGCTAAGGGTTGATTTAGTCTTGGAATTTATTACACTGACTTCACAGTAGTGTGACTAGCATTTCCAGAGAGGGCACATTAGTAACTACTCGATATTCATCCAATATAAGCTGCTCGGCAAAGCTCCCTAGTTACTTTCAGATGACATATGGTATTCAGTACACAGATAGAATGCTTTAATGTCTCAAAAGATTGATGTTCAGCCTAGAGAGAGCATTGCAAAACAATTCCACTGCCGAAATTCTATTGGAGATCAATGCATACAACACATTAATTGTGTTAATTGACTGCAATGAGTGAAATGGAGCTCCATTATAGCTATAAGGAGTAAATCAACACAGAATCACCAGAGGCTGAAAACTATTACACTGCTTTTTATGAGCTAATACATTTAGATCTACTAAACTTCTGTCCTCCTATCTTTGAGTGATATTAAAGCTAGTGTTTTCCATTAGACTGCAAAACACCTGCAGTGACATCAGTCATTCAACTGAGATCCAAAATATAAAGTGTTAGGATGCTTCAACCCATTAGGAACACTGTGTTCTCATCAGCATGACTCAGATGCTGTTCTTCAATTGCCTGTTCAGGCTCGACTCAACCAGAATCTTCAACTTTAGGGGATTTTGTTGCAGATAGCAGCTGGTGCAAGGAACTATTTCCAATGTCACTCATATTATCATGTGATCTAAAATGTCTGCAGACCAATATTTGGTCAGAAAGAATCAACACCTTTCGGTCTATCAACAGTATTTGTCGCGGCTAAATTCCTACACACACAGACCCCATTCCTTGTTCTAAGAATATAGAAGCTAGTTAGAAATCACAAAGATTACAAATGAGCATGCATAATAAACAGAGTTTTTTGGTTTCTCTACTGACCTGAGGTAAGAGCAGGAGCAAACTTATTTTCACACAAAATATTTCCTGATCTTTTGTACTTAGACCTGGTTGCAAAATTCCTCAGTACAGCAGCAAGTCTATACATAAACGTTTTGTGTCATTCTGTCACTACAGTTTCACATGGCAGCACAGGCTGGATGGTAACATAATAATCAGCCAATCCCACCCACATGAAGGGGTGCTATCTCAAGAACAGTACCCAGCACAACAAGCAAGTAAAGCCGAGTTGAGCTCTATGAATGGAGTTGAGCTTCATGGAATGGAAAAACTACAATTTAGATTACCTTTAAAAGCAAAACAAGGACCCTGAGAAGGAATTAAGATGGAAGACACAGAGTGACAGCCAGTCAATTTAGTGTTTAATTTAGTAGTGACAAACAAACAGGCACTTGGCAAAATGATGACAAAAACTGTCTCGTTGTTGCAGCCGAACGAAGAAAGACTGAGACAGACAGGACGCCACATGCGTGACAAAGACACGCCACAGGCATAGATACACCAACAAGTCGTGAATAGACCAGCGCACATACTAGCAACAGCAAAATAATTTTTTTGTAGAGGGAAGCTATAGACTGGCACTAGTGGCACATCATAAAAGGGACATAAGATGTTTCTAGCCTAATGTTAGAGTTAATGGACTGGAAGGAGAGGGTGTGAGAGAAAGAGGAGGAGGATAAACGAGAAAGCATACACACAAGCAGACAAACTGATGAGTCACTGGAATAAAGAAGTATGTGTATGAATGTTTCACTGTGACTGGGACATTTATAAAGATGCCCATGTTAGTCCATATGTACATGTAGGTAAAAAAAAGGGGGGGCTTCAGCATACATTCTGGTGTCCTAGATGTCCCTTTTTTTTTTTTTTCTTTAAGAGTTACCAAAAGACAGTCAGAAATGATTTCCTTACCAAAATCAGAATCATAGAAGAGGACGAACTTCTGCCAGCTATACTCAGACACCACTTGCATGATGACCTCGTTGAGATACACAAGTGGGCGGACCATGAGGGTGTAGTCATCTGCTCCGGCAATGCGACTGGTGGGTGGGCAGGCAGAACGGGGTGTTCCCGCTGGGGAGCGCTGGATAAAGAGGTGCGGGATGTGCATGGCATCAGCCAGAGTTTGAAGGCTGCCCGCCGACATGCAGCCAATTGAGCTGACCAGAGCCAGGATACCGCGGTTCATCAGCTCACAGGCTGGATGGTGGGGAAAGAGGTGTTGGAGAGAGAAAACAGAAGAATATGTTATTCTATATTCTGTGACTCATATATTGCCAAAACATGATAATATGTGTTACAGCTGTGGGCAACACCGTGTTATGTTGCTGATCTTAGTAATTATCTGTGACAAAATATTCTTTTTGTACAGGTCAACATAGTGCAGCACTGATTGAAAGAGCCAGACAATTTTTAGCAGATGGTTTCCTCTTTTCATTTTTATTTTTAATTCCAAAGCTGTTAGTCACACACAACCTGCTCAGTGTTAAGTAGAGATGGAAGCGGGAGAACTACACATAAACAGATTTATGGTAGCAAAACAGAACATATTTTCTGCTATAGAAAGATAAAAGATAAAGAAAGATAAAAGTAAAAGGGAGTTTTTTTTTTTTCCATGCCGATCATCAATAATGCAGGCAAACACTTAAAAACCCATCCCACAGATAGTACTGATGCACATGGTAGAAATAAATCACCTTCCAGGAACACTGAAGAGAAAATTGCAACTACACAGTGACTGCACCGCCAAGAAATACATCACCATCAATCCTGTAACCTGCAATTTGTGATTATCCTGAAGGACTAAAGTAACCAAAAGTTGTACAGTAAAATGTGCTGTCTTCTTGCCAGAGATTATTGTCAATCTCCTAGTTCTTTGTGCTCTGCAGCCTAAATGATGCTCACCTCAGAGACACTATGCTTTCTTCACTTCCCTTATCTCTGTCTTGGGCCTTTAGTGTCATCAAAAACACCCCTACCTCCTACCCTCTCACCCCACTCCCCTGTTGTCTCTCTTCATGTCCAAAATAGCCTCTCTGAGTCCTTAACTTTCAGTCCCAATCATTTCACTGCCACAGCCTTACAGTTATTTTCATTTTAGTTGCCTTACACCACAGACTGCAATACAATGCCCTCAATCTGGAGTCGTCTGCCTTCCTTTTCGACATCGGCATCCCTCCCTTATTTTTTTCTGTCTTCATTTAGCAGGAGTTTTCTTCCTCATCTCTTGTTCATACTCACGCAATGTAAACCAATGAAAGCATCTTCCTTTGTTCAGTCCCTATAGCCACCGTTGGATTCATTACCACTTTGTCATATTATATTTTTCTTTGTCTCCTACAGCCCACAACTTTAACCCCCATGACTGCCCACACTTTGGCCCTGTTATCGGCCAACCTGATACTTATTTCCTGATACAGTACTCCTCCCCATGCCCTTCACTGTTAGAAGTGTTTCACTTCTATAGACGAGAACCTTGTCACAGAGACACTGGATAAAACATAAAACAGTGAAAAAAATGTCTTAGGAGAATGTAGGAAGAAAACACGCTGATACACAAACTTTTCAGTGACAATGTATAATAACACAAAATCTAAAACACACAAAGTCAGTGTGTTTAATGCCACAGGGAGTAATCTGTTGACAGTGCAGAAAGAAAGCCAAAAGAAAGAAAGAGAACAGAAAGAAAAAGAAAGCATCTACAAGAAAATAAAAAGCTAGGGGTGACAGATTCCTAGTGCTGAGATAGGCAGAATAAAACATTGTATTTGTGCATGCATGTGTGAGAGAGAGAACATGAGAGCAACCCAATATGTCAGACTATGTGTGAGCTGGTTTTGCATGAAAACAACTTAATGAGTAGTTGACGGATGAATTCTTAAATTGTGACAAAACCACATGTGAAATAAGTTTGTCTCTGTATAAAAAATGCCCAATATGGTGCATGTCTTATTTCTTTTGTAGGCTATCATTTTCTTTAACAATTTATCCTAAGTAAACTGATTTAACCTAGATGCATTATTTTTTAGATGCACACCTCAATACTGTATAATGAAATTGATCTGACAATTTACAGACAGCATTTTTCCAGGAAAATTTTAAGGCAGCATATTAAACACATAATGGGAATGATCCACTCAAATGCAGTTTATAAGGTTAATTAGCTATAGTTGTCACACAAGGAGTTCAGTGACATTCGTCTAATTCAAAAGCAATAGCTTAAATATATATGAACAGACACCCATTCTGTAATAAAATAGCCAAAACATTGTAACGAATGATTTTCCTTCTTTGCAAAGGCTGAAGGGTTATTTCAGTCATCCATTTCCCTGGGCATTGATGTAGATGATTAATGAGAAAAAGCTAGAGCAGTTTCAATCTCACTGCCCATTGTACAAGTCCACATTTTGAGGAATTAATTAAAGTGTAACAATATGTGATTAAACTTCACCAAGTCTCAGCATACTGCTTAGTCATGGTCATTATTCTCTAAATAAATGAGCTAAGGATTCATCTTATATCTAACAGTATCCTAATATTAAAGAACAAAAATGTGTTTGGGTGTGTGGGGAAGGTGAACCTGTAGATTTCTCTATGTGCACAATGAATGTGAATACATTTTATGCATGTGCATGCAAGTCTGCATTTCTCTGAATACTCAATGTAAAAATGTCAGTCATGTTCCATGAGTGACATTATCCAGAAACAAAATCCAGATTAAAGTGGTCGTACAAACTAACGCTGTAACTGCATTGCTTTAGTATAGCTATACAGCAGTAGCTTAGCATTATCAAGGCTTTGGCTAATGGAAGGCTTTGCTAATCCTCTATTTATTAGGGCACTTTGGAGAATTAGTGCCCTCATCCCCTTTACATCACACACTCTTTGGTCTGTGGGGGGCTTCTAAGCACTAGGCTCATTAATACTCTTGGCTAATGACTTAAAGTGCCTGTTGTATTAACCCAGCCCAACTTTACATCACTCGGATATAGGCAACAGTTTATTTAGAGTGTAAATGAAAAGATAGAACATCTGCAGCGAGAAGTGAGTGCAATGAGTTTGAAAAGTTTAACAAAACTGCAAGTATGCTATTAGGGCTTTGAAAGTATTCCCAGGTAACACAAACACATACATTCATCCATCTCCAATAGTACGTGAGCAGTGTACAGATGCAGGGTAAATCATTCCAGAATCAACTTTGCTAAGCCAGATACAACCTGGCAATTTAAACAGATATGTATCCTACACACAGTGCCATACAAGTTAGCGCTTCACAATAATTAGTTCAAAATTTAATTTACACAGAATAAAAGTGATCAAGTTTATGTTTATAATTCAGTTTTGAAAGTCAAGGCTAAATTCAAAGTCTCAAAATGCACAACTTTACATTATTTCTCTTTTCTTTCATGAGCTCAGAATTGTCTTCCTTATTTGGTAAATAATGTTATGGAGTGCAATGATGTACTGGAGCATGGGCCCCACAACCATCTGAGCAGAAGCATGCTTATCTCTGCATTTGCCTATTTTCTTACCTGTTTTCTTATTCACCAAATTTGACACCCAATTAAATTGCGATAAAACAAAAGATGTCTTTAGTGCACAGCCTACTCTATGTCATCATTTTTGCAAGCTAATGAAAGCATTTTAGCCAGCAGGGACCCAGTAACAAATGCTTGAGTTTAAAACATTTGTTAACTTCACAAACTAAGAGAACAGACCCGCAGCTTGGAATCTGACGTGGGAACATCAACTCGGATAAAATCACACTTAGAAGTAGTGCAGAATGCAGGTGATGACAAGAATCGCCGAGGCCAAAATGTAAGTTACACTTACATTACAGGTGTTCTCCCCTGGCTTTCTGTTGTGCAAAGTTCCCTACTACATCCTGGCAGAGCTGGGAGGCTTCACTCGTTTTGCACTACTTTTTAGATGTCCTCTGAAGCCTGCTTTTGCTTTAGTATGCCACTTTTTGTCAGTCCTTGGCTTGCTGTCTGCTTCAGGAGTATTGTTTTGTAGTTCTCCACATGACTACATATCTGAAATTTTCCTAATGCATTTGCATTAGTTCTATATATGGTATTTATTCCTGTGACTGGTGCAGAAAACATTGCAATATTTGTGGCTTCCACCGGATTGCACACCCATGGGAACCATGCAGGCACAATCCATCATGACACCTCCGGGTTCACTTCAGTTTAAAATTCATGGAAAATAGGGACACAACTCATGAATGTGTTCATTTTAATACTTTCATGCGCAACACTACCTTTACAACTGGAAGTTCCCAATGTTGGCCACAGGGACTCCAGCAGCGTTCATCTACTCTGCTTTGTCTGTAATCTTTTTTGCAGATATGTCGTCACATGTATGGACATCCATCTTTTCACCAAGGTGTGCTTGTCTTCTTCACTTTCTAAATGATGTGACTCAAATAACGAGATTCTAACAACTTTTCTGCTAAATGAGATACATGGAGTGTGTACAGTTCCTCTTAAGATTCCGACATTTTGATGCATGTTTTGTACGTCAGTGTGTATTGTACATGTGTTGTTTGCAACAGAGCATGTTATTGGGCTCCCTCTCCCGCGGTCTTGTCGGTCTGTCAGAGTAAATGGACTGCAAGCACTTGAACTGCAGCCAGGTGTGACCGACCCAACTCTCTGTATGTCTCTCCAAGCAGCTCTCCTCCCACCACACACTGACACACAGCATACACTCTTTATCACACTAAGACACAGTCTTACAGTTTCTGTGACCCAGTGACTGAGAATGGAAGCAAGAGGGAGAGGAGAAGGATGAAAAAGCACGTAAATCGATATCTGGAGAAAACCAATAAAGAGTGTGTGTATATTTCTAGCTGTGGACCATTGATTAAGTTAAATACTGTAACAACCTTTAAAAATGTTGGAAACTGTTTCAAGTAAAGTCAAATAATTACAGTGTATTCATTCACTATTTACTATCTGGTTACATTACAATTTGGTATAAATGGAGATAGATATGGTGGAAACTGATTCTATGAAGTCAGATAGAAATACTGCATGGTGTATAACGAGTAGAAATTTTAACAACAGTGAGTGTATTCTTATATTTGTGATTGTCTTCTATGTTGGTTAAGAGAGGGAAAATAATCTAAACTTTGAACCGTGTAGATAATGTGTAATAAATTAGCTATGGTTACAGGTTAAAGGAGGCTCAGAACTGGCTCAAAAGAGAGGTCAAAGGCTAGGTTAACTACAAGGTACTTGCCAATGGAAATTATTACAGAAATGGAGCTTTTTATTTCATATCACTGTATACAATCACTCTAATTACAACTTCCAGCAAGCCTTTTATTACCAGCACATAGTCGACTGATCTCATATTCATGACATGCTGTTGAAATCCTACAGCCATTGGAATTTCGTCTTCACTTCGACCACATTTGATTTACCCATTGTTGTGCATCGACAGGTTCAAATTAGCACATTAATGAGTGGCGCTCGTGTTTCCTGCGAATTTTGTACAAAATGAGTCAGTTTTTAACTAACGAATGCAAGGTGAGCTCAGCTCATCAACAGTTTCCCATCAACAGTGAACGCATCATGCTGAATTGTGCCAGCACACCCCTGAGGTTGCTCAGTCACAAATCTTGCTGGCATTAATGCTGTATATTCACCTAATGCAACTGTCACACACTGCCATAAAGCAGTCTGAATCGCTTATTGCTTATGGTTTAATACAACAAATACAGTAAATTACAATTTCCCACTATATAAATGCCACAGACAAAAGTTTTAAAAACAAATTTACAACTTGTAAATTGTAGAAATTTGTGTTTTCAAAGGAAATTTCACAACAAAACTTATCAGGATGCTGTTTTACTAGATTACAATAGTGTTAAAACAGTGTTGGGCGAAGCAAAAGAAAAAGGAAAAAAGTCACGGGTTCTTTCAGTGAGAGGTTTTGTCTGCTTCCCTTCTATGACAGCTGCAGTCAGTGCAGCGCCGGCGCCACGGGGGGGCACTCGCGGGCATTGCCCCCCATCCACGCCGGTGTGCCCCCCCTGGGTTCACTTTGACGTTTGACCGGAGATTGCCTCAAACACTGCAGTGCATGAGGAGACACGATCTAAAGGTCTTAAATAAAAAATACGTTTTTTAAGGTCTTAAAATGTCTTAAATTTCTCTGATTTTCGAAGAGTGGCATTAAATTTCATCTGGGCGGAATGAAAGAAAGATATGTCTGGAGAGAGCTTTTGTGTGTGCGCCAGTACTTCCGGTGAAAACTTCCGGTGATTTGACAGCTAGCGCGTCAGGTTAGGGCCAGTGGCCGTAAACAAAGGTTATAGCCGAGAAGAAAGACGATAATATAATGTATCTAAAAAGACTAGCTTTCTTCAGTAGCCTAATGCTTACCGATTTAGCATGCCTAGCAGCCTCGTTGCTAATGCTAGCCGCCGTAACGTTACCAACCATACCCGACGTCAAGGAGTTGGCTGAGCAGGGGCAAGAGTATGGGGCTGGCAGAGTTAACTTCATAATGGGTGAGTGCAGGTTTCATTCACTTGTTTTCATTCTTTCACAGGATTGATTCACTTCATTGGTTTATCCGATTGATGGCCGCCGAGCCATTATGTGTCTGGGTTTGTGTAGGTTACTGATCATGGTTGTTAGCAGCCGATAGTCAGGTTGTGTGTTGTGTGTGTATTTTTTCTATGGGTACATGCCATTGACTGAGCGGTCTGTGTCTCGTTTTTTATTTTTATTTAATTAGATTGGAGATACTAATTAATACTGAGGGGGGGGGGCTGGTCCCCGGGGAAAATTGCCAGGGACGATTTCTTTTCCCAGTCCGACCCTGAACTACATATTCAAATGCGTTCTAATGTCGGCTCAACGCCAGTCTAAATTCACTGTGGCCGTGCGTGGGCGTTGCTGTTGTTGTTGCGCTCCTGTTTGCTCGTTGTGTGTATTAGTATTAATGGCGACTAGAAAGGGGCAAACGTGATCTGGGCTTTGCGTTCAATTTATGCACCGATGATTATACAGAGTGGATTAAACTGTGCAGGCTATTCGAGATGTCTCCGAATGCCTACTTTAAAGGAAGCGTGATGTGTTTGCCAGGGCTGCCTAAACGAGTTGCCAACCGTCCCTTGAAATAATGGACTCGTCACGTATTTAGTAACAAAAGGACAGTTCCTTATTGGGCTGAAACGGGGCCCACAATTCGGTTAAAATGCAGAAAATTGCATCTAAGAAATACCAAATTTTCTGGGGGAGGACCCCCAGACCCCCCGCTAATTGGATCGGATTGCTCGCGATCGGATTAAGACCCCGAGATAACTCGGTGGAAAGTCAAATTAAACGTGCTTGTAGACGGGTGAAGCACGTGGAGAATTAGACTTTGCGTTCTGCGCATGCTCGAGATTTTTTCCCGGGGTTGGGAACCGGAAGTCGGAAGAGACGATATTACTGTTGTTGTCGCCGTCGGAAAGAAACAAACAAATAGAGGGGTTTTTGCAAAAAGCAGCTCATCACAAACGAAATGTAGAGGGACGTAGGTTCATCTTGCTCTTCGTTCGCCATTTTCTCAAATACCTCAAATAGTTTGTTGTTGTTGGTGGTGGTGAAGGGGTCAACCGGAAGTGGCTCTATTAGCAATAGTTGAAATGGGTACAGCGCCACCTATCGTATCGGAGTATGACATGCTTTGTGCCTCTGATTCGATTCATTCACCGCCATATTTCCAAGGATAATTACCCTTGCTCAAATAAGGAGCAACTCAATCTTATTATAATTTAGTCAATAATCCGATCCTTTCAGTGCCATGTAATCCCACTGAGTGGTTCAAGCTGGCTGAAAACTGGTCTGCAGGTGGTCAAATATGTCGATCCCAACAATCTGTTGCATGCGGCTGATCTGGCAGAAATCTATCTGCAGCGGTGCACGTTTGTGAAATGACTTCCATCCATTTACCTGACTACATATCCTGAGTTTAGACAAAGCCCTAATAGAACAATGGCTGTTTTTCTGCCATTTGGTCAGTTGTGGCCTTTCAGAAGGTGAGAAAGATTTCTTTATGTAGTCCTTTTTAATACCTGTGGACGATGAATTTTTTCGGAGTAGTCCAAGAGTTCGTCAACTAGCTCAAGTAGTGAGTATTGCTCACTTTGTGAAAAATGTGTGTGTTGATGACCTGTTTGTGTCTGTGTATTGTTTTGGATTCACTGTTCAAAACCACTGCCATGCATTGTGGCATACACACAGCTCTGCATTGAGTGGCAGCGAGAGGTGTTTATTCACAGCGCTGATGGGCTGAAAATATGCTCTCCTCTATAAATGCCTTAGTTTGTGTCTTTGTGCATGTGTGGACATTTGGTTTGCTGATGTACACTCCTTAAGGGAATTAGTGCTTGAATTAATGTTGTTAGGGATAGAATAAGTTAACGACAACATGGCCATTTGATTTTCTAAAAATTCATCACTGTAGGCTGTCTGACTCCTGGCACTTCCTGTTGCTGAAAATACAAGACCAGTGATGTCTTCCAAACACATTCCATTCTTATTCCTGCCCCCCATATGCCTCTCCACCCCCTACCCTGTTCTCATTAACATTTAATGGACCCCCTTTGGTCCCTTCATCTTGCCACATTTAACATCATCTATTCAGCTCTAGCCTTTGTTCCCTGTAGATGTGTACATCCTCTCCTTCATCCAGCCACTTTTTGTCTCATCAGTAACTATGTTTGCTTTTCTCATTATTTCCTTCAACTGCAACTCAATTTAGTACCGAAAACTACTATATTCATCTTGTTACTGCACTCACCGTTATCACAGTCGCCAGGTGAATGCACCTACTCATTTTTACAAAATCCCCTCGATTTTTGTA
Organism: Odontesthes bonariensis; assembly: GCF_027942865.1. NCBI lineage: Eukaryota > Metazoa > Chordata > Actinopteri > Atheriniformes > Atherinopsidae > Odontesthes > Odontesthes bonariensis. The sequence continues at coordinate 19,588,860 of NC_134511.1, forward strand.
TTTTTTTCCTGTTTCCTTTAAAGTTTTACGGTGCCACAGTTTTGTAGATAAAACGTTTCCCCGACTCTAAAAATCTTTCTACCTTCATCTCTCCTGTATGGCTTCACTGCAGTGCCTCATTGAGTTCAACATGAGGGATCAGTACTGTATAATCGATCTATTTTTTTGCTCCTGCTGTTGTTGAGCACAACATGCCTCTCTACCACATCTTGATCTTTTCTGATCTCTCCTCTGCCCAGCTGCACCTCCACCTCTGTGACTGCTCCTTCGAAAATATCATCTCACAGTAACTACACCCACACCCCCATCCCTGCGACTGACACCAACATAACTTCTGCCGCCATACCTCCACTACAACCTCAGGAACTCCCCCCGTCTCTAACTATAGAGGAGGTGGGAGTTGAGCTCAGGAGACTTCGGTCAGGGAAGGCTGAAGGCCCAGATGGAGTGTGTCCAAGGCTTCTGAAGGACTATGCAGGACAGCTAGCAGTCCCTCATCAGAGGCTCTTCAATATGAGCCTTCAGATGGAAAAAGTCACGGTTCTGTGGAAGACTTCCTGTCTCATACTGGTGCCCAAATTAGGACGACTGGTGCAGCTGAATGACTACAGACCGTTGGCTTTGACATCTCATATCATGAAGACCTTGGAGCGGCTCCTTGTCCTTCGCATGAGACTACAGGTTGCTGAGGATCTTGACCCTCTCCAGTTTGCCTACCAGAAACACATAGGAGTGGAAGATGCAATTTTTTCCATGCTGCACCGGGCGAGAGTCATATTCTTTGACTTCTCCAGGGCCTTCAACACCATACGGCCTCCCATAGTGAGAGACAAGCTTTATAGGTATGGAAGTGCCAGACCACAGTATGTCAGGATGGCGAGATGTGTTTCTGGAACACTGGAATACAGTACTAGGGCTATCCAGGGTACTGTTTTAGCTCCTTTTCTTTTCACCCTCTACACATCGGACTTAAGATACAACTCAGAGTCCTGCCACATACAGAAGTATTCTGATGGTACAGCTGTTGTGGTATGTGTGAATTCTGTACAGGAGGGGGAGTACAGGAATCTTGTGGAGGCCTTTACAGACTGGAGCAAAAATAACTGTATTCTCCTGAACACCACCAGGACCAAGGAGCTGGTGGTGGATTTCAGGAGATCTAAAACACCATGCCAGTCAGTCTACATTGAGGAAAAGGAGATGGAGAATGTGCAGTCCTACAAATACCTGAAGGTGGTACTGGACAATAAACTGGAGTGTTCTGCCAACATAGAGCCGTCTCTTCTTCAGGTCCTTCAGTGTCTGCAGTGATGTGCTGTGCATGTTTTATCACACTGCCATTGAGAGTGCACTGTTCTTGGTTGTTGTCTGCGGTGGGAGTGGCACTACAGATCAAAACTGTAGGCGACTGGGCAAACTGGTGAAAATGGCCAGTTTTGAGATTGGCAGGGAGCTGGACTCTCTCAGAACTATGGTGGAGCAGCGGATGAAGAGGAAGTTATATTCTTTGATGGTGAACAATAAACACCCCCTCCACAGCATCCTGGCAGGACAGAGGAGCAGCTGCAGTGAGAGGCTCATCTCTCTGCGCTGCAGGACTGAGAGGTTCAGGAGGTTATTTGTATCTATAAGGCTTTTTAACAGTGACTGCTGACATGTTTTTCTCACATTTATTTATTTATCTTTTTTGTTCTAATAGCCAATCATTGTAAATATTTTAATTGAGCTACATGACATTTGGAATTTACCCCAAGGGGGATGAATAAAGTATTGTTCTATTCTTCTATTCTATTCTATCCATCTATCAACTCAATTGTTTGTTAAATCCAGTTAAATCATACCTTCTGCACCTTTCCCCCTAGTGACTGCATCATTCTCATTAAAATTCTGCACCTATCTCCTGTATACCCATGTATACCTACTTGGCTGCTTCCCCTTATCTTCTCAATTAACGTCACTTCATAGTTTTCTAGAAATAGTTAGTATATTAATTATATCATAATATATTATTAATAGTATCAAATATACAAGAAGTGTTTTCTTATTTTTTTCTTTTTTACATTTGTATGCATGCATCTTTTTAACACTCAGTCTTGTGATCTTTTTAAGAAAATATTTGGAAAATGAGAGAAAATAGGTGACATATTATGAGTTACATCAGTGTATATATAAAACAATAAATAAATAAATAAAGAGCAAGACTACAGACATGTTTCTTTCATTCATTCATTTCACTCTCCCCGTTTTACAGTCATCAGTCACAAAGCATTTTTAGGAAATAAAATACCATAAAGGTGGGAATGACAAAATAAAATTAAAAACTTTTGAAAATTAATAAAAAAATTAAACTGTACAGAAGAGATTAGAATATGAATCGAAAAATAGTCACGAAACATCAATGATGGGGAAAGTAAGGAAATTCTGCTCTGTTTTCATTGTATCACAAATATTTAAATCAAATCCGCTTCAAAAAATTCAAACCACTTGATCATTTATCCATCTATTTTTCATACATCTGTTTTTATAAATGAAATTTTGTTGCATTCAGCCCCTCTTAATTGCCAAGCTCTCACTCTGGAGACGTGACATCTTCCAGTGTAGGTCACATCCAGGAGTTTTAGCTCAACAACAAACATTAGTTTTTTCCTTAACACCATAACACACCCACTGTCATTATTGTCCATATTGTAAACTGTTCTGCTACATAAAGTCTCCTATTCAACTCCTTTTCATTCTAAATTACCAGTGGCTGACATCTCTTAATGAGTCACAGATTTTTATTATATCTTATCTTTTTGTTTGAACAGAGAAAACATATAGAATTGTAATAAAGAGGAGTTCAGGGGTCCGTTTCACGTAGCAGGTTCAACCAACTCTGAGTCTATTCCTGACCTCTGAGTTGATCTACTCTGAGATAGAAAACCCTGAGTTTTCGGTTCCACAAACGCTGATTTGAGTGAGGTTAATCAACTCTGAGTAAGTTCACCTTGAGTTTAGCGCGTGCACCACAACTTTAAAAAGCCAGCATCAATGGAGCCCCGATTCGACGAGTCACCTTGGCAACGGGGAAGAGGAGGGGCTACGTTTTTCACCAACCTCGAATTGGAAATCTTAATGCGCTCATACGGCGAGTTTCAATACGTTTTTAGAAATAAGTGCAACACCGCTGCTGCTGCAAAAGTGTAAGTTTAAATGTAGTCCTTTGCAATCACAATAATATTACAGGGAAACTGCTTGAATGGTAGCCCATTCATTTATTTCATTTAGGTGCAATCTCGCGGGGGAGAAGCGCAGCAGTTTAAGATGAAATATAAAAACATTGTTCAAACAGGTGAGACCTCGGCATGGAGGTACCTCATTTTGATCATGTTTTACACTGTAAAATAAATATTAAGTGGCTATTTGACTGTGCAGTTATTTTATTCCCAACATAATGCTGTTTTCACACACATAAACTATGTCTTCTCATCTATACCATCCATCCATCCATTATCTATACACCGCTGAATCCGTCAGTCGGGTCGCGGGGGGGCTGGAGCCTATCCCAGCGGTCAATGGGCAAGAGGCGGGGTACACCCTGCGCCGCCAGTCCATCACAGGGCCACATAGAGACAAACGAGACAAACAACCATACACACTCACAGTCACTCCGAAGGACAATTTAGAGTCATCATCTATATCATGTTCTGTTAAATAATTAAGCCTATTTAAACAAACACAGACTTCTACTGAGCCAACAGAAAGAAGGCAGATGCCCGTAAAACGGGTGGTGCCCAGCACCACCACCTCTAACGGGAGGCCAGTGGCTGAGGGAATCCACCCCCAAGACACGATTGCCTTTATAAAATATAATAGGCCTATATATGTCTTATTTAAGCCTATTCATACAAATATTTATTTGTCTTTTATGTCTTTTTTTTCTTTTGTCCCAACACATTCTGATGGTGCCGCTCAAAAAGATAATTGTCTGTAAATGCAAAAATCTATGCGCGGTCTGATAACCATCTCCGACGAATATTTATTTCTCTGCGCAATAATGCTGCACCTTCATCCACGGGATCGTTGTCAAAAGGACATGTTCGTGAAAAAAGTCGCCTCCTACTGTACCTAATGGACTTATAGAAGTAGAAGAACTCGCTCAGCTGACTGAATGAATGAGGAAATCAAATGGCGTGTGTGGCTGAAAGAGGGCGGAGACAGAAAGAAACTCGAGGTTTCTTGAATAAAACCTGCTCCCGACCAGGTTAGGTTCAGAGAGTCTGTTACTACGATAACTGACCGAGAGGTTAAGTTACCTCCCTTTGTGAAACGGAAAACTCAGGGTTTCCCTCATTTCAGGGTTAACCTACTCAGAGTTTTCACTAAACCTGCTACGTGAAACGGACCTCAGATGTGGCACGAAAGGCCTTCCAACCGTTACAGCGGCATGCAGTTCTACAGTTTATCATTGTCATCATTTCTTCTTTCCTTTGACTATTCTTCTATCCACCCTCAATCAAATCAGAGACCTGACATCCTATATATCTTTGTGTCCCACCTCTATCTATTGTAAAGTCACAGAGATGAAAGTGTCCCTGAGGGAAATCCACAGCACTTCTGTTTACAGTCCTGTGGCTGTAACTGCTATTACTTTACGAGGACAGATCTATGCCCCTCTCTTCTTGTCCCCTACCACCTCTTTACACTTGCACCAGTATTTACATTTTCTTTTGTACACCGTTAGAGAATTCAGATGTGAACTAGTGGTAGCCATTTTCTGAGAAGTATAACAAATGTAGGTATACACGGTATTCTACAACAATGAGTGCATGCACAAAACTACTGCTGCCTACCCCCAATTTCGCTATCTCTACCTTTTCCATAGCCTCTTTGTCAGTTAGGGTAACGACCCATTTGTCAATGCTTTAATCATATTTAGGGAATGGATTGGTTGTTGTTCCCTGCTAATGGCCTGGTGTCTCTGTTTTCAGTGCCTGTGTACACGGCAGATGTCACATTTTCCAACTTGGTGTCTCCAAAGAAAACTGCTCACAGATGTCTGAGCTTGTGGGGAGAATGTGCGCTTTTTTATTTGCCATTTTTGTTGTTGTTTTTAAACCCGAAAGTACTTTACCAGTACATACAAGTCATTGCCAGTAAGTGAGACAATGACCGCTGACAACTGACAATGCAATCTGTACACTTGAACTGGTTTTCTGCAGTTAACATGCACAACAGAGTCTGAATGGCAAAAACATTCAAAGACATCAGGAAAGAAACTGCCAATAATCTTTGTATTGCTGAGTTTAACATCACACACAATATTTGATCAGATTTTGACAAACAGTTGGGGGTGTTGCACTTCAGTCAGTCCAGTTTTTCATCATTGTGTAGTGACTGGACTGATATTGCAAGGCTCATTTTCTTATAACAGATTGACCAATGCAGGACTAATTGATAGGGGGAAAAAAGCATTTCCTGATCTCTGAGTGGGTGAATGTTTCTCTGTGGTATTTCACACATAATTTGTGCAAATACAGACAGCTCTGATGGTGTTTATATAACACATTAGTGTCATGCATTAAACAAGTGTTGATGCAATTTTCCACAGATATAAAGATATCCCCCACTGCTATGTCACATTTTCCTGTGCCTAAGACAGCAGCATGGTGGGTGATGAAAGTACTAAATTAGAGGCAGTTTCATAGAGATTTGGAGGAGAGAAAGTGGATGCAATGGAAATAATAGGAAATAAGATTGAAAGAGTTTTAAAAATAATGTAGCAGCTTATCCTTTTTGGGGGTCTTTAAAGAGTGAGTTAAAAACATGCACATCCGAGGGAAAGTCGAACTGACAACTGGGAAGAGGGATAGAGTTTTTTTCAATCACTGTATTGCAGTATGAAGATCCAGAAAATGAAGGAAGGCTGAAAATATGTAAAAGACAAATGCAAATCACCATGAAAACAGTGGGAGAGGGTAATGGCAGTGAAAGGAGGGCGGGAACATGAGATGGATGGATTAAGAACAGACTGTAGGGAACTCCATAATGATACATAACTCTGTCATGGTTACTTCAATGAGGAAGATAGTGCCTGCTCCTTTACCAATAAGAGCAAGAATATATGGGGGGGGGGGGGGGGGGCAGATAACAGCTGACATATGTAAAGAAGAGGTTAGAGTGATTGACTAACACTGAAATATTGGATAATTTAAGATGGAATTTATTTCTAAAGATTTTCTTTTAATTGTCATCCTTTCCTTTTAGCCACAATCGTTCCATACTTTTAGTTTTCTTTATCTTGTCCTGTCCAACATAATGGAAAGCAAAATAGCAATCTGAATACCATCTTGTGCCAAACACATTTGCTTTCCCAAGGGAAGCTTTATGAATATAATGCTCCACTTGATGCCCAAGTACTTATTTATTTATTTTTGTTAAGAAACTGTATACTTTGAAGAGTCTGTATAGCTGTGCACAGTCAATACTTATTAAACTTGAAAGCTGCTCGACGGTCAGTAACTTCCGTTAATCTTTGGGGCTGCTTGATTATTACACCACAAAGTCTTGTTTTGTATTTCTGTGTACAGAAAGGCAGAGGGTAGGCTGAGGAACAAAAGCAAGTTATGGGTCATTTAACATTATTTTCGGAGCTGATTGATATGTAAAGTAGTTTATTTTTAGGGCATAATGAATAATTGGATTTTCAAGCAGCTGACCAAACACAGCTTCCAATATGATGATCTAATTATTTTATTTTCCCCGTCACTGCTCAAAATCATACATAACATATACTGTCAAGAGTATACAAACATAATATGGATGATATAAGTAATTTGGATGCACATGTACAAGTTTGCAAGCACAAAGACTACGTATTTCCCACTTGGCACATTGGAATCATATTTGTCGCCTATTTCATTGAAAAAAGGAGGTACTGAGCTCTCTCTCCAGCATTCATAAGTGATATGATGAGTCGATTGGGATCTCACAGACAAACTCTTACACAAATGTGTACTGAATGTGTTACTGTATGCTTCCAGCTGTCCATGGCTGATTGTATCAAATTCCAAATCCTGGCACTGGCACACAAGTCAGCGAAGGAATCTGTTGCCCCTTTTCTCCAGGTACCTATCCAGCACGACATGCCAGCAAGTGTCTATTGTTCTGTCACTGCAGACCCCCCAGCTCTCTTTTCATGAAAGAGAGGTTAGCACTAGACACTGTATCCACTTTCCCTTTCATTGGTTTCTAATAGTGCAATGACCTTTCAGACTTAGTCAAAGTAAGCACCAGTCACCAGCTGTAGATACAAAGGAAAAACAGTTTCCAGGAGGAACAAGAATGACCCCTGTTCATTTGACTGATTTGTTTACTGGAGTGCTTTGTACAATGTAGTTCCCGGCCCATATGGGCATGAAAGAAACCTAATTTAGGAAACAAGACAGCCAGAAGAAAATCACAATGTACAGTCACACAAATTCTAAACACTTTCAAATGTCCAATCCCTGTTCTGTAAATGTCAACTTCTGATTGACACAGAGCCATCCTCCTTACGTTGGCATGTAATTTCTATCAAGCTTACGAAAAAAATCTCCTTATTAAAAACTCAAATTAGCAGATCAGCTTGAGAAAATGGAGGGATATGGAATTCAGTAAACTAAAGTTTTCTAAAACTAAAGTTTAAAGAACATTTTAATGATATGTATTGTCAAACAACCAAGATCACAAAAATCATGTGATTGTTCCTCTTCAGGAATATCTTTATGTCTGTCTGTTTACCAGCAGTGGAGTTTTTAATTTGGGAAACTGTAAATTCTAATCTTGTACAAAACATATCTATTTCAATGCTAGATGTCTGTGAAACTTTTAACTGCACACCTGAAACTACAGTGTTGCAGTTGGACAAACAAACTGTGTACCCACAGTTTTGGAGAGATAATAGCTTACATTGCAGCAACCTGGTAGTTTCAAAACTAGTTTAACAATAACTGACAAGTAGTGTACTAAATAATAGTTAGCACCTTTGAACACATGTGAAATATGTCCGTGTACTTGTCTGTGTACATATATGTGCTTGTGTGTGGCGGCACAGGAGGACAAGGGTGCAATTTTAGGGCAATTACTATCCAAATGAATACGAGAGCATCAGTGGGTGGGTGTCAGTCTTGCAGTAAGTGAAAACTGACATTGTTACCACCAGAGCGAGTTGATTTGATTTGATTTAAGCAAACAGATTATGGTAAACACTATAACAATGCATAATTAATCAACTGCTGCCTTCATAGACACTTAATGTGATAACGCATCGGTTGCGAGTAGTAAAACTACAGTAAGTTGAACAAACTTAAACAACCCTTAACAGCGTTGACAGTGCTGCCTTCGATACATCTCACATTGATTTCTGCAAATCTTGCAAATACAATAAGATTTTATAGCTTTAATACCTTATGTAAGCCTTTTCCATGACCTTGTGAACCTAAGAAAAGCTTATTGATAAAATCAGCTTCACAGAGCCTTCTTTAAGTGAATTCATTTTTGTTTTGTTTTTGCTGAAGAGTGAGGGGTTTTCCTCTCTAACACAAACAATGCATCTTTATGTTTATGGGGTAGACAAGTAATTAAGCTCAAGTCAAAGTTTCTTTGTACACAAAGTGTAACTCCACATTGAGACACATACTGCATACTTAAGTTGTGTGTACTCTTGAGATAAAATCCTCCCCATTTGGGATATATGAGAGATCAGACAGAGACAAGGACTATGCCGTGGAAAGGTTATTTGGGGTTATAACAGTATTCAACCTGTCCACGATGAAAAGAGAAGGGGAAATGAGAGGGCTTTGAAGTGTTACTGCATAGCTAAAGGCTACATTCACGTTTTATTTTACAGAAGAGCCAGATGGAGGGAGAGAGCGGAGGAGGGAAAGGAAAGAAAACTGACAAAGAAGTGTATGTGTGAGCAAAAGACGAGAAAGAGAGAATAATGCTGCCTAGCACATATAAGGTTAGGGCAGAAAGGGAGATGCACACAAATTGAGATGCAAAAAAATGGAGAAAAGAGAGCGAAGAACAAAGACAGTGAAAGCAACAGCTTGGAGGGAAAAGAAGAGACTCAAGTGCAGGAGAGATGGAGTACTGACAGATCCAGAGGAGCAGCAGAGAGAGATGTTCATCTTTCCTGTGATGCATTCCCACTGCATTTGGACACTGTTCCAAGCCTGTCAATATGACACTTGTGTGAAAAAGCATACAGAGACTGAAGTGAATTGACTCCACTCTGGCAGACAGACAGCTCTGCAAGTCTCTCAGCCTCTGAAAGCAAATCACTAGCAGAAAAGAATCAGTCCTGTGGATGATGATGTTGCTCACAAGTGAAAACATGCTAATTTGAGGATACATATCTTTCTCCATACAACTGTATGTGTGCTTAGAGAAAAGAATAACAGAGAGGCGAGACCCAGAGTTTATAGGTCAAGCACCCCACTGGTTTTCAAAACTGCTGTCTTCTACAGTAATAAAATTTAAAAAAACAGACAAAATAAATTCACTGTACATACACCCAGTGTCCCTGAAAACTTACAAGAGAAAAACATACAGGAGTTGCAGTGCAGCCAAGATCGAGTCATTATTTCTCCATCTTTCTCCCTTCATATTTTCTCCGTCTTTCTCTTTTCCCTGACAGCATGTTTGATAACTCTTATGTTGCTGTAACAAGAATGAATGAGTTCTGAGGGGGCCAACAGTCTATGCATGTAGGTGTGCATTTGCACATGACTGAAGTGTGTATGTTTGTGCCACTGCATGCTTGTTACCAGATATCTCTTTTTTTGGGTGTGTTGCTGTGTTTCTGCATTCGTATTCTGTAGACATGGTGTGTGACTTTGCATGGGTGCGCTTTATGACAGATGGCAAGCCCCCTGTGAAGGCTTAGAGAGAAGAGAGGAGCAAGGGACTGATGAATTTTGAGTGGAAAAGCGACAGCAGAGCGTGTTCAAAGCATTCAGTAAAGTCACTTCTGCTGTCACTTTGTTGATCCATAATTGAATGAGCAAGTGTTTAGAGCCAATCACAGTCTGAAAACATTAACAAGCAGACACGCTTTGTGTTTCTTGAGTCCGCAACTTTATTTGTGTTTGAAAAATATTGATCGTCATTAAAGTAGCCGTCAGCTTTGGGATTAGAGATCACAAAGTAAATCCATTATGATCTCTGCGATAGCTGTTTGCTTGAAAAGGGAGCACACCCATAGTCTGACAAGGCCTTTAGCCTTGTCAGCTTTGCTCACACTTTTTCTTTGTTTTTGCTGTCTGTTAAAGTGCTAAATAATTAAATGATCACTTGCACACATTATTCACTCTCATTGTCAAAACTGACCTGGACTGTCAGAGATCACCAATTAGAGAAGAGATATTTAATAATACCGGGTGGAAACGCCTTTAGATGTTTTAATATACTAATGTAGAAGTCTTTGACGTAATTGTAATTGATTCTTTAGCCCTTTTAACAAAGGGGCAGTGTCTTGTTTGAAAGCATGAAAGAATTGCTTAAACCGAAAAAGATCTTTGTTTTCCATCGCTGATAACTTAGATTTCTAAGTACCAGTATACTTTAAATATGATATCTGGTTGTTCTCAGCTGATGTGAAAAATTTGCTTGTTTAAAAAAAGATTTAGTCTTTTTTTCTGTTTTTTTTTTTTTTTTAACATATGTTACCATCAAATTCTTTGTTTTCTAAAGTGAAGGATAAATTGAAAAAATTGAAATATGCTATGACTTACTGTGTAACTGTTACATCCTTAGTCTTTAAAATACCACCAAGGTCTATAATGTCTCGTCTGAGGCATATTGAAGAACTTAGTGAAGGTCTACAGGTTTAAACTGGTTCATGGTCTTCAGGATTTACATCTATTCCAAAACTAAATCCATGATGCTCAGATGTAAAGTCTGTGGGGGCTGTACCATCTGCTGCAGGATTCCTTAAATTTCTTTTAACCAGACTATGTGCAACTGCTGTCATGCAATGAATGAACTTGGGAACAAATGCCTCCTTGATCGCACATTGTGATGAGGTAAAAAATAAACAACAGATGTCCTCAAGACCTTTACACAGAACAAATTCTTCACCTAAAGTATGTGCTTGAATTCCATTGATCGCATTCATTTGTTGTCATATTTTTTCCTGTTTTCATCAGTTCCGTACCTTGATTAAAAACAGAAGTCCTGAGCCAACCAGGTGAATGCAGTGTGAATGTGAGAGTTTCTTTGTAGATAGGTTAATTGTAGGCTAATAGTGATAGATCGAAACTTTATTGTTTATAATGAGGTCATACTAAACAAAGAGGTCTAAATGAAACCTAGAAACAAAGATATAAGATCCTTAAAAAAAATCCTTAAAAGAAACACACTAAAATGGGAGATAGAAAAGTTGTCAGTAGCACTTTCTTGTGTGCTGATGTACCAAATACCAACAAAGAACTAACACCTGCTGATACAAATGTTTCATCTAGTGAAAACTAGAACAGTTTGCTTTCAATGTGTTAAAAAATACTCCTCAAAACACAGCTGTTATCACAGATTTGATCATTCACTTGACTCCTACTTCTTTCTAAGTTACGTTGAACTTGGATCAACAATAAAAGACATAAACTGCCTCAAACCATCATCAACAGCTTTTAGTGCTTAACTGCAGAGTGTCAAAAACTAAGTAGAAATAGGACAAGGGACACCACACAGAGTGAAACAGCTAGGGAAGCATATGGACAATTATAAAATGATACAAGAATACACGTGCCAATTAGTCAAAAACATTATAATTGTTTCTCATAAGGATAGGAAAGACTCATTAAAACTGAAATGAAAACATCCTGCGTTCACCATGTGGTGTATTGACAGGCAATAACAAATATCTTTTTTGGTGCTTCATTTTTTGAAAATTAATTTCAATTTGATGTGTTTACCAAAACACTGATTGCTGTAATGAGCAGCACATTGTTGAGTGTTTGTTTGTGTGACCCCATGATGAAAAAATAATTGACTTAATTGAGTTTAAAACTATGATTAGGAATGTTGTCCTAATGGATCACGCATCAGGCAGAAGGAAATTGTGATCCATATTACAAGTTGGCTAGTCATAACTGTATTGTTTATATCAAGTAAGGCATTGTTTTATGTTTCTCCTGATAAAGTAAACTAAAAATTTTTTGGGGGGGAGGGGGGTTTCATAATGTTTCTAAATGTGTGAAGCAATTAGAAAAATCAATCATACAGACAACTACTGCTTAATAATGCCATTACAAATTGTTTTGTAAATCATTTTTTAACATTTTCAGATAAAGACTATTTTATCCTGTCTTTTCGATGCAGTCTTACACCAGAATATGTAATGGCTGGATTGTCCCATGCTAATAAATAGAGCAGTTTTACAAAATAGGCTCAAATTTTGTGAAATAACTGTAATTAACTATGTTTATCTTTAAAACTCCAGTCACACTTACTGTCACTTGTAACTGTCACAAAATCCATGTTGGTCATTTTTAACACTCACCAAAACACTTGTGTGAAGTAAGGAAGAGTATAATATCACGTAACGGACGTTAGTTCGAGCCCTATCTAAAGCTAACCTTTTGAAAAGTTCTTTCACTTTTCTACTTTGCTCTCAGTGTAAATAGTTTAGGTTTAGTTATTAAAGATACATGAGCCCGTAATGTAACCATAGTATGTGTTTTGTGTGGACAAATGAGGATATTTCATATTCTGAAGTGACACAGGGCACTAGCCCATGCTTCCCTGTCATCCAGTATTGGTTTTGTTAAACCAATACTCGTCAACTTAATTTATAGCGCAACCACCATTACCTTTGGACTGTTTTTTGTTTTTTCTTCAGCTGTATTGCTGTATGCATGAATTTCATGTATATAAATGTTAGGTCACACAAACCCACAAACATACTCACAGTATTTGTGGGAACATGTCTCTAATGCACCCATAAAGCAGAAGCTCAGAGAAGACGAAAGATGAGTGACAGAGAAATGTCAGTGGAGGAGTGCAGGCGGATAAGTTGGAAACTAATAAACAGCGGCATGAAACTGTGGTGAGACACACGGCGAGATGTTATGGCAGCTTAAGACTGTTTAGAGAAAAGAAAATATCACAGAAACCAAAAGTAAAACAGTGTAATAGCTAACAAACAACTTTTTTAAAGAGCAGGTGCTCTCCCTAGTCAGCTCTGTTGTTTAGTTTCATTAAATTGAAAAAAAACTGAATTGAAGATGAGCAGTCGTGTAGCATAGAGGCACACCGAATTGATTCCGAAGACTTGCAGCATATTTGAACTAGAGAACATACAATTCCCTTTCATCCAGTGCACACAGATCAAGGTGACAACAACACACAAAAGCATCTCACAGAAAACTTTATTTTTTGCAACAAAATTGCCAATACAAGTTATATTTTTCTGGAGTGAAAGTGAGTGACCTCAGAAGCTAAAGTTGCTAAACTGTGGCTTCACTTTGTCCCGAGGTCATTACACGGAAAGGAAAACTATCAATATCTTTCAGGACAACAAATGACTTTCTCCACCTTCTATTCAATATGTACAGTTCCTATGAGATTACAGCAGCAGTCAGAAAATGTTCCTCTCGTCCCCTCAGTGATAACAATCATCTGCAAATACAGTTCTGGAATTTTGGGCAATTTTTTTTTATCTACCTATATATCTATCTGTCTATTTGTTTACTTATCTATTTAAATTATGGAGATGAAAAAAGCGAATTTACAGTCCCTATCAAAATGATTCACACTAACATTGTGTGTCAATTAAAAAAAAAAAAAGTGCCTCAGGTTCATTATCAGTATTTAGCCCCAAAGAGAATTAACAGTTAACTTAAAGTCAACCTCCTCAATGGGGTGTATGTACCATGTATGTATGACTGTGTAAAGTAAAACAGCTCTCATGTTGAGAAGCAAATACAAGTTTGTTTGGACATATTTACTGAAAAATTTACTCAAATATCAAATTGTAAAAAAAAATCTCATTTTTAGCATGTATTTACTGCAAAAATCATCATTCCCCATTTTAATGGACAACAGCACATTGTGTGTTTTCCTAAAGTCATGGAAAAGGAAAAAAATCCTAAATCAAAAGCCACAGGCAACTGGGATAATCAGAATGGGGGCTTTGAAAATGAAAATCGTATAGTATGATGTTGTTTAATGACACCGTATCATTAAATAACACATTAAATATGTGTTATATTTAAAAATGCTCTTGTTGTACTTTGTAGTACGTCTTTCTCAAAGCAAAACAAAAAAAATTGACTGTTGTCTTAGACTAGTTTGCATTATTAATCAAGAACACAGCATCTGAAAGCACATGGAAATGCACCATAGCACACGGTGCACTTCTAAACTGAGCAGTACAAAGAGGAAATAACGACTCAGAAAATATTTATCCCTGTTCCTGCAGATGTTATCAATGAAAAGGGTGGGTATTACAAATAAAAAGACTCATGCAAGTAAGGATTACAAATAGAATAGTTCATCCAATCGCTTTGCTGTGAAAAGAGGGATTTTTGCAAAAGTCTTGCTGAGCCTCTGTTGACTATTGTTGCTTTAGCTAAGATGTTTTGTTAATCTAGCTGATGCAAATTAATCTTTCTGTCTTACACAGGCATGTGTGGATGTTTGTACATGCGTTCGTTGTGAAGACAACTTGTGTTTAATGGTTGGGAGGAGGATACATTTCAGTTGGCCATACCAACATCTTCCACAAGCGGACTCTAAAGAAGTCACTACGACAGAAGTAAATGTAAATGAAATTAAGATAATCAAATACTCCGTCGTCTACACAGTTTTTCCACTAGAACTAGCACCTGGCTCAACTTGACTCGGTTTTTAGGGTTTTACATAAGATAGTTGCACCTGGTACCAGGTACATTTAAAGTACCTACTGGGCCAGGGTTCAAAGCAGTGTTAATTTCGTCAACCAGGACGATGACGAAAATATTTCGTTAGTGCCCCTTTTTCCCGTGAAGATGACGAGACGGTGACGCACAAAATTGCTTCCAGAAAATAAAAATATGACGAGAATAAAAAATGATTTTCGTTAACGAGACTAAGACAAGACGAAATTTACAAGCCATGGATGAATGGACATTAAAAAATGTAATTGTTTATGATTAATTTGTCATTTTTAATTGTTAATATAAGTGTTTCTTGCCCTATTTGTCCCTGCACGGCGCCTGTCCCACAGTGCCTCGCGCGGCTCAATCAGTAGTCGTTCAGTTGAGTTTAGGCCCTTCCCATGTCAAGTAACGTAGCCGGTAGCTAGCTATAACTTAACCGTAGCTAGTTCAACTTTGCAGTCCAGTCATGGCGTCGGGCTTGGATACCGGTATACGGTTTGTTGGAGCTGGGCGAAAACAACGCCTGGATGTATGGAGCCATTTCGTTTACAACGCGAAGGACAACAAAACAACCTGCATGATAATGATTGATCATGCCGCCGATGCCGGTGGTGGTGTGATATATGTAAAAAAGAGAAGCAGTGTGTGGAGAAGTTTTATTCTGTACAGTGTGATATATGTTAAAAAGAGAAGCAGTGTGCGGAGAAGTTCTATTATGTACAGTGTTGACTAAAAGGACTAAAATTTGACTAAGACTAAAATTGATTTTCAACATTATGACTAAGACTAAGACTAAATTGAGAAGGCAATGACTAAATATGACTAAGACTAAAATTGATTTTTGACATTGTGACTAAGACTAAATTAAAAAAAGCTGACGAAATTAACACTGGTTCAAAGTGAGCTGAGTCTGGAGAAAATATGACATCTACAGACTACAGGCCACTGATCAGCCAGGGAGTGACGTCACAGGATGAGTCCTCCACATGACACCGCCATGCTTAAAAACAACACGACAACACCGACCGTGCGATTTTATTTTTTCTGTGATTGTCAGCGAGGTAAAATGCTACACGCAAAGCCATAGACCAAGCAGTAGGTGTACCATCGTATCGATGACGTCACAGGACTTTCAGGCAGCCTTGCTATAACGACCCCACCCTCATTGAGGTGGTACTCAATTGTAATGGACCTAAACAGAGTCAAGTCTACTAGTACTAGTAAGGTACTAGTGGAAAAGAGCCATTACATGTGTATAAGAGGACTGGAGAAATATCATGAACACTGGGATTTACACACAGACCAGAACATACTTGAGGGGACACAGTGTACACAGGCAGCCATAGCTCCCTTCAAATATCGTGCTCTGACAAAACTGTGAATGTGCAGTTACATTACTGGCTATGACAGTCAAACAATTTATTTCACTACTGATTTCTTATCAGAAAACTTTACAACCTTGTATTTTTGAGAAACATTGATTTAATTTGCTTAAGTCACATCTACAACACACCCAGTTTGTGAAATGGAACAGCAATTGCTTCTTTTTGGGACAAGTTTGGAAACTACCGCAGGGTTACTATCCTAGCTGCTTGGGTGAGGAGCAGTCAATAACAGGGCCACACAGACAAAAACTTTGAGAGGCCCCAGTTGGGAATTGAACCCTGAATCCTCTTTCTGTGAGGCAATGGTGCTGACCACCACACCACCATGCAGCCTGACATTGCTTCCAGCATTTTCAACACAATGTACAACGCAGTCAAAAGTTGTGTTTACAGATAAGTAGATGTCATGATTACATGACAGATTATTTAATAGTGACACAGTGACAAGAAAGAAAATTAAAGTAGCCTTTGGCTCCCTATGCTTTTGCCCACTTAGTTTTTATTTTTCAATTATTTCTTCAACTTTTTTGTCGCCCCTGCGCTTCTGTCCCTCCACTCTTATTCCTCCTGTCTTCTCACTGGCTTCCTCATCGTTTTTCTCCCTCCACATTATCTCATATTGCAACAGTTGTCCGTTTCTCTCTCTTCCATCTGTCCATCCCCTCCATAAAATCTCTCCTCAATGGTCTTTTTCCCCATTTACTTCCCTGTCCTGCCTGGCTGTGTGCAGCAGCTACACATATGCTAAAGCTTAATGCTTTAATTTGGCTGGCTGTCAGCTCTTCAGTCTCTTTGATACTTTTGCACCTAGTCCCATCGAAGACACTGTGATCCAATTTGGGAAAGCTGGCATCTGCTCAGAAAGGGCTTGCAGTTTCTCCTCTGAGCCGTTTCAGTGTGTTGGCATGTTTGTAAGAGTGCATGTTTTCATTACTTCACAGCATGTATGTGTGTTTGGTTACATTAGACATAAAAAAAAAAAAAAAAAAAAGAGAGATTTCCCTTTAAGGATCATGGAATCCCCTATGCAAGCGCACACAAATATGGGTTCTTACACTCTATGTCCTTAGTGCCTTTAGTGTATGGAATATATTGTTAGAAAACTTTGCCAGAAATAAGCACAGACATTATAGAAATGTTGAATATATGTTGTAGAATATAGAAAACAGGTGTGAAAACAATAGGCATACTTTGTTGGCATCAGTAGCCGGGACAGATAAATCGAATAAGCTCGAAAGTTTAGGACTCCTCATCATCAAATGCTAACAGATTTAAGTTTTTAAAGTTAAAGTAAACGTTATTGTCATTTCAGCTACGATAATGTACGGAGGAATGAAATTGTGTTTCTCTCGTCATCGGTGTAGACAGACTGAAAAATATTTAAAATGATGTGTAATGAAATCAAATAAAACCTATGCAAAGAAAGAATACGTTTTTAGAACAATCCTCTAAAAGAAAGTTTCTGCCCTGATCAACCAAAACCTCCCTCCACAGGGTGGCCATGGCTCACCTGGTATAGTGGTCGTCTTCCAACATTGGGGCTGGTGGTTTGATCCTATGTGTAAAAGTGCTCTTGGGCCTACAGTGAACCTCACCTTGCCCTGGATATGTTTGATATTGATAAAAAGCACTTTGTATATATATATATAATTTGATGTATAATGTGACCCACTCGTAAAGTGCCTTGTAACCTAGACATGGTCAAAAGGTTGTTTATATGAGCGAACCATTTAACAGAGATACAAAGTAGCCAAAATATTCGTCAAAGATGATATCCGTTGAAGAACAAATTAAGTACCTGTAGTTTACAAATTATGTATTTCATAAAGGTAAATGGGTAAATTGCCTGATTTCTTTAATTAGCTCTAATAGCTCAACTCTTGCTCTTTTCTTTTCTTTTCAGTGCGTTTCCCCAACTGTTATCATTTTTAGATTTCGGTAATTTGTAAGGTATTTGATTTGGTCAGCCTTTTCTTTCTTTCAGTTATTTGCTTTTTTTCCCCATCAATTTCCCTGTTTGCAAAGTCAATCTCACAGCTATAGCCAAGTCTTTACGAGCCATAAAGGTTTGCCTTGGATATGCTTGTTTTCAGAAATGTTGTACGTTTATGATTCAGAACCCCTGAGTTAGACAACCTAGATAAAGATTTAGCCTCTTCACAAACCGTGCTTGTGGATGAAGCAGCGCCATTTTGTTGCTGTAGTAACAGGATTTACTCCTTCAGCCTGTACTGTTCCTCATCACCTAAGAAAAAAAAATCTTCCAATACCTGAAACACAACTGAGTGACTACTCGATTCTAACATTTATCTTCCTGGTTCACAAGCTCTCTCATTGTGTCTCAGCAAAGTTGAACGGTGCCTTGCTGTCTGTAAAGGTATCATGCTGTTTAAGCATGTGAGTATTGGGGCACTGGGATAGAGGATAAAATGCAATCTATGGTCCTAGACAGTGTGAGGTAGATGAAATACAGAAAAATCAAAAGACTCTGTGGTTCTGAGCAAACCTATCATTTCCTGGGGTTCCATGCATAATTGGAATCAATGCTTTTTTGTTTGTTTGTTTTTCTGTTTGAAATACAGGACTACTCAGAAAACATTTGTATACAAAATTATCAATCCTGTAAAGTGCGTAATGGTGGGACAGTACATAGAAAAGACAAAGGGAAGCCAATAAGTCTTCCAGGACATAAACAGAAAAATAAGCCAGGTTGAAATATCAGTTTGCTGACTTGATTAATACTCACTAAAAATTGTGAAAGGTTGAGCAGGTCAAGGGATATTTGAGAGGAGGAGTTTGTCTGCGTGTGCCACACAGTGGCATAAAAACTGTGAAATGGTATGTGAAATGGTGCCAAGTTCAATGGTCAGATAAAAGAAAACAAGATAGCAATCAACTCACAAAAATGTGTCTCTTAGAAGAGCCAGTCATATCATACATGCAAGGAAAATTCTTCAGCTTTACAACCACAAAATCTCAAAAATCAGGCAGATTATTTAAAAAGAGGGTTATCCAGACAAAGACACATCTTGAGTTTTTGTCAATCTGAAAATGTATTCTTAATAATTAGATGCCTTCAAGCTATAAACTCACAACTCTAAGAGCAATAATATTACAAGCAAGTATAAATCTTCCTCTTAAAGGCATGGTTGGTAATCCAGTTCAGAAACACATTTTGTAATACTGGGTGAAATGGTCCGTCTATCCTGAGAGTAATCTATGATCTATTTAGAAAAAAGGCCGAAAATAATCAGACCTCTGTCTTGCTAGCTCTCTAGGATTACCAACCTTGGCTTTAAGTCATAATAAGTGGTACTCTGTATTTGTGGTTCTGATTTATTAAACTTTTCTATAGTATGATAAACACCTCCACCAGTGTAGACTAGACTGATAAGTCGTACATTCTTGGGGATCATTGTGTTGGTGTGCATGGACTCTTTCTGTTATTTTTTTCCATAAAAAAGCCACAAACTCCACATGAGACGGTTAAAGGGATGGTGTTTGGAGTAAGACCTAGGAATTGCGATTAGTGGACCTGATGATCAGATCATCATTTTATTTATTCATTTATTTCTTTTTATTAAACTATTTTAAACTGTTTAAAAAAAATCCCCCACTGCTCAGCAGTCTGAAGGTAAAGCTATCGATTTACCAGTCTATCTCTGTTCAAACCCTCACCTATTGTCATGAGCTGTGTGCAATGAGCGAAATATTGAGATCGAGAATATAAGCAGTGGAACTTATCTTTCACTGCAGGGTGGCTGGGCTCACCCTTGGTGAGAGGGTGAGGATACAGGTCATCAGGAAGGGGCTCAGAGGAAAGTTGTTGCTCCTCCTCATCGAAAGAACACAGTTGAGGTGGTTCAGGCATCGGGTCAGAATGCCCTCTGTAGAGCTCCTTGGGGAGTTGTTTTAGACATGTCCTACTGGGAGGAGGCCTCTGGGCAGACCCAGGATCTGCTGGAAACACTACATCTCATGGCTGGCTTGGTGTTGGATGAGTTGGCTGGGGAGAGGGAGGTCTCGGGATCTCTGCTTAGACTGTTGCCCATGTTACTTGGTCCCACATAGGAGTACAATGCAGATCTTGCAGAGATGCTAACTACCTTTGAGTACCATGTTGCAGAAATACCCTATGGTGTTGTTTTTGTGTGTGTTTCTATGTTACTGTGTGTTTCATAAATGATTATACCATTCAACAAAAATTAAATATCCGTCACTGACATCAAGGAGCTCCTACGACTGACCTTATTCATGACCATCACACTTTGTAGTCATGGCTTCCTCATTGCACCACAATATGAAGATCTCAACATAAATGCACTTAAAAATCATTAAAAGCATCAGTGTTGAGGATCAATAGTTCGAATAATATCCCAAATAAACTTATCTTTTAAAAAAAGTAGAAAATAATATACTATGATGAATTCATACTATTTCACTGTAGAGATAAATCTACCATTGACATCAAGTACCTGATATATGACTTTGTCTTATACAGATGCAGACACTTGAATTACTTCCCTTAGTCAAAGACCAGCCAGCTTCTAGCCAGGGCTAGCCATAGACCTTGCAAACACTCTTCTGGGTAGTCAATGGCTCATATATGGAGCAACTAGACACATCTGTGGATTTTTTTTTTCTACATTTTCTTTTGTCTTTAGAGGCTTTTTTCAGACAATAGCTTTTCAGTCATGCCAGAAACTAATGGCTTTCACTTGTTTTGTCTTTTCCTGTCTTCAGTGAAAAAACAAGTACTTTTAAGCTTTTAAGAGTCGACGTTTAAAAAAATTGCTTTGTGTTGACCGGCATTAAAACAGCGAGATGGACAAAAGCAGAAAAAGCATTTCTCCCAAAATCAATTTGGGAGAAATCTGGTAAAGCAAGTTAACAATGTAGTATACAACTAAAACCACAGCAGTGATTTTCAGCTTGACTGACCAAGAATAGTGAGACTACACCCAGACATAAATAGAAGCTCATAGCTTGAATATAAGAATGCTTGTTCTTCAAGTAAGTCTGCAATATGACAAATGCAGAGTGCAGAAATGCTACACAACCATATGTAAAACACTTACCCTGCCTTAGTGTGGCTGCAAAAATATGAAGGTTGGCTTAGAAACAAAATAAGATAAGATGAAGAAAAGATAGAAAGATAGACCTCTATAATTGCCTTTTGCGAAACACAACTTTAATTTTGTGCTAACTGGGAGAAAATTGTAACTGAATTAACTTTCCAAATTATCAATCAATGCATTCTTTCATGATTATGTTGGTGTGTGATGATGCAGTGTGCATTCAGAAGGCCAGCCTTCATGAACTAGAATTTAAAATGCATGTTAATGTGACATCAAAAGTAATTTCTTCAGGGATGGGAAGATTCCCTAAAATTATTCAAATGCCTTCTAAAAAGAGTTGTCAAGACCACTTTGACAGAAATCTAAACCAAATTTGTTGAAGAATATGCAGTTCATCATAGTCTAGCCCTCAAAGCTAAGTGAAAGAGTGGATCAAATGAATGTCAAGCACAGGTTAATATCTTTAAAAGTATCCTCCAGTTCTGATAACCCACGCCTGGGTTGGTAATTAAAGCTCCAAGCAGCAAAACCTATCCAAATACTGGCAAACCCTCACAAAAACAATGAGGTAATCTTAAATTAAACCATTGAGATGCTTCTGCAAAAATATTCTCCTTGAATGCTAAGGAGAAAAAGGCATCAACAATGGTAAGCTACATTGGGATAACCACAGCACTGTGAAACGATATACAAGTTATCTTTGAAAATGCTTTTGCGGGCTCTGAGATTCTGCAATTTCCTGGCATGAATTCATGGAAATTATTTTCCATCCAATAAAGTGTTGGACAAGAAGGAAATAGCTTTTCCATATTGTAAAATTATCATGACATGTCAAAACCTGTTTACTTGTGTAACCAAACTTCGATGGCCGCACCTGCAGCCATACAGCTAGGTCGGTTATACAAGTTTTTTTCATATGCTTTGCCACATTAATCTTTACATATATTTTTTTAAATGCACAAGTTCTATTTGTAGTGCACATTTTGTTGACTTTTGCATGTTAGATTTTGTTAATCTTTTTTTACCTTTGCTGTGGAGGATTCTGTAGCAGCAGTGTGGCATGCATGAAGAGCTGATTGGGCCATACCATGAACTGCTGCATCATGGGGGGAGATAATGCATTGATTTCTCAAAAAGTTTGTATTTTCTTTCATTTCTGAGTTATTGACTTAATATTGTTTGATTAGAATTAGTTTGACAGTTACTTTAAACTAACTGTTTTGGGTTCTTTGTTAGATTATTTGTTAGTATTTGTTTCTTTTTGTGTGTCAACACTGGTCGGATCAGCCAGTATTCAAATCCCCTTTTGTTTGATGTATGTCAGGTCAGTTTAATTTTGTTCAACAGTTAGTTGGGAGTTACTTTGTTGGTTAAGTTGCTGTAATGATTTAAGTTCAGTTTTGTTCATTTGACCTCTTTTAAGGGTCCTATGTGGTTAGTTGATTTGGTGTGTTTTGCATTTTTCAGGAAAATAAAACCCATATTTTTGAAAACCCAATGTGTCCTCATGTATAACCGGCTCGGTCCCTCATATTTGGTGGCAGTGGTGGGATCAGCTAGTTGAGGACACAGGGTTTTTACTTTTTGCTTTTCTCCCCCTGATCACAAGTCTGAACCACGATTACAGACCTCCATACTTGCTTTTTGCTAAACATAACTTTCATTTTGTGCTAACTGGGAGGAGATTGTAAGTGTGATAGTAAGTGTGAGAGAGTATGATAGTAAGCGTGAGAGCAAATATGAATTATTTCCTAAAGGGCCTCTCATACCAATCGATGCATTCACATTCAATATCCGTTCATGATGATGTGTGTTCGGAAGGCAGTAATAGCTCCACTTTTGCATACGGGTTGGGCCCCACTTAAAAATTCCTCAGCATCATTTGTTAAGACATTTTCATACTGAAAATCAATTACACTACTACCTACAACAGCATTTGGGTGTTGATTATGAGAATGTTTGCACAAATAAATGTTTCCTATGACTGACTAAAACTCCACAGCGGCTTTCTTCAGCTTTAAGCAAGCACACCTTATGAAATTTCTATAATATATGTGTAAATTTAACGTGCTTTAGTGAAAAGTCTTTTTTCCCTGTCAACATTTATGTATTAATACAGACATAAGACAAAAGGGGTGTTTTAGCCCTTGCCTCTGCTGTTAGACTGGTATCCTTTTCTTTGCTGATTTCAAAGTGACACAAAGATAACTGACATGCATATCTTTCAGCAAGAATATGAAACATGTACAAATGGCGTGTAGGGATGAAGTGGGGAAGTCGTGCTTTTTCTTTTTTCTCTTTGAAGAAAAGGAAGTCTGAAAGCTAAAAACAAAGAACTAATCAGGTGTATAAGACCGTTAGAACATTTGTTCATGCCTGTGTTCCTCTGCATCTGACCTTTTCCTGTGGGTGTGTGATAGGGCAAAAAGAAATTTCAACCATCCATATTTAAGACAGCCATGTGGCCAATCCAAGTCTTTTGAAGGCCACTGTTATTTTTCTCATTTAGTGTATAATATCTGAGTGATGCCTAACGGTCAACATCAAACTTCCGAACCAAAATTACCCTTTTCTTTTGATGGGACTGGATCATATAACAGTTAGACATATTGCACACAGCCTGAAAATAAGGCTTGGGATTTGGAGGGAACAAAATAATGATGCTGTTAGAAAAATATTTCAGTTAAAAAAAGGAAGCATGAGCACTGGGTAAAACGGACATTGTAAAATGCCACAACCAATTAAAAGAGGGCAGGTCAGATAACAGAGGGAGACTTCTTATTATATATATATATATATATATATATATATATATATATATATATATATATATATATACATACACACACACACACACACACAGTATATATATATACAGTATATTTAAACCTATACTATTTGTGAAACACACCTACATACAATTGCAAAATGATTGGGACTCTTCAAACTATGAAAGTTTGCATAAAATAGGTATTATACTATTACTTGTTTGTAAGAATAAATTATATTAAACATTCTTCTCAATTTTTACCAACGCAATAATACTTTTAACAGGATCTGACAAAGTGTTCAAAAAGCAGAGCTTCAAATTTGTGCTCTTGTCATATTATTCAAATTGAGGCACTGTGTTAGATTGAAACTTTTCAGCATAGATGATGCGTTTATATTTCACATTTTGTGAGAACTTGTTGAATCCTCGGAATTTCTGAGGAGCGTTTCTTTTTCCATCTCCCCCATCATTTGGTTCTGTCTGAAGTTTTTTCTCCTTTTCTCTTGTGTCCACCACTATCTACTGTTTTCCATCCTGCACCATATGTTCTCCAGTACTTGCACAGTGTGGATGAACTGCGTTTAAGCAATGTGGAAATTCTTCACTTGACTGGATGTCCTATCAGCGAAAACACCAGAGTTTTAATTAAAAAACAAAAACTTTGCCACACATTGCTGCACAGAGAGGGGCGGGAAGATTGGATGTAGCCATCTGCATGTGTATGCATGGGTGTGTGCATATTTTTCATAAATGTGTGCTTGTGTGTGTGTTATGTATTTATGGGTGGATAAATCTATGCATCGCATTTCTCAGCAGCATTTTAATCTTAACACAAAATTGTAATAACATTCATGTTTCCGTGAGCTCCAATACAATTCCATTTGTAATATAATATATAATACTTGTTGTAGAGTGTCTTTCTTTAGTCAAAGCATTATATGGCATAATATGCCGGAAAAATGCTAAAAAACATTGTTATTTTATTTTCATTAGACTTCATACTGATTAAATTATTATGTTGCAGCCCTCTCTGAAATATTTCTCGTTTATCTATTTTTAATGCATACGGGGAGGAGATACGAGTAAATTAGAAGAAAAAGCTGTAAAGGGTGAAACAATAGCAAGGCCATTAAGGCTGCAATGAGGAGCAGAGACAGGAGATAGGACTAATAGGGCTGTCACCTTCTTAATGAATTCAGCATGCTTCTTCATAATCATCTGAACAAACAAAGACACTGTCTACATCTTATTTTGCCAAGTCTCTTTCATTTGCATGATTATCTTCTCCCCCTTTTTTTTTTTTTTTTTTTTTTAAACCATCCTTGTGTCAGTCTTCTCTCATCAAACGGTTTGCAAGACAAGCTATTTTAGAAGAGGAACCAAGAAAACAGATGACGACTGTCCATCCTGTGGGAAATAGACAGTATAGAAAACAGCACACTTTGTATTTCCTGGATCCTTTTCATTTCAGTTACATTAAGACATAATATATACCCAATAATCTCGGGAGATGTTAAGCTTGGGGGCTCAATGGCAAAAAAAGAGGGGGAAAAAGCCATTTAATAATCACTATTTTTGTTTCCATCAACGAAGTATCTAGCGAAAATTTGAGCTGTTATTATTGTCTTGGAATAAGCAGTTCAACTGTCCTCCTGTCAAACTTTGCAAAGACCCTGGTTATCGTCACTGATAACTAACTGTCCTTTTCTGACCATGTGAAATTTTTCTCTTGTTTATGTCACATTGCACTTGACTAAATCAGAAATATCTGGCTGCATCTTCCTCTGTATACCACTCAGTAAGCCCCTACAGATGGTCCAAAATGCAGTTGTGCATCTGGTGTCTGATCAAGGACATTGGCCACCTCATTAGTCAATTCCACTGGCAAGCCATTGCTGTCTTAATCAAATTCAAGTCACTGATGCTACAGGCAACATATTTACTTCTGGGTCAGGGCCACAGTTATCTAAACTGAGTAACAAAGGATTATGTTCCTGCGCAATCAGTGTTCCTCCAAGGAATGTTGTCTTACACGGTCATCTAAGTCAGTGTGAGACTGTTTCCATTTGTAGTCCAGAGACTGTGGCCCTAAGTAAAGAATGCTCTCAGACCAGGGCATCCCTGTACCCTCAAAATCTCCTGAAGACTTATTGGTTCAGGGATGGTTCTCTCGCTATTTAGCAAAGCCACCACCGTAGCTATTACTGTTCTGCTGGTAGAAGCAGTTGAAAAGTGTTTGAAATGAATTCTTCTGTCAGTCAGTATACCAGAACTACCTCTTTGTCTTGTCCTGGAAAGGGGAAATGCTTTCAAGTCCAGGTCTTATAATGTGCAGGATCCTACATCGCCTGTCCTTAACAAAGGGCCAGAATACTGAAGAACTTATCATTTTAACCATGCAGTACAGATGTGATGTTCAGTGATGTATCAGTAACAGCATGTTATTAATCAATATAAGAAATATTCATTCGTAGAGCACTTGTAAAATTTGAGATATGAAGCATACTGTTGATCTTGAGCAATGTCAATAACCAGTAACCATTTGTCAGGGCATTTTCCTTGCTCAACTCACCATTCATATTAAACCTCCTATAACTGGGTTTGGGCTGATAATCTTTAACACTTATGTAGAAAGAGGCTCATCTTAAAGGTTTGAAAGATTCTTTCTGACCCTATCCATCTCTCGCATGCTGAGAGAGGGATAGCTACTTCCTTCAAGGTGAAGATACTTTCACTGTCAAGGACTGGCAAGGTCTATAAAAGACTGGGTTCCCACAGAATGACACAAAGAGAACTGAAACTCTTGCTCATTCTACAAAGTTCATCCAAATATTATTAGCATCCATTTGTAGTTGTCATAAATAAGTGAACTGTAGTAACTATAGTCTTCAATTAGAGTCGCAAAAGTTCTTTCAATGAATCTTTTGGCCAATGTAAAATGAGAAGCAGGGGTTAGTTCTAGGCATACAGCTTGGTTTTGTGTAAACCAAACTTGAAAGGAGATGCTGTCAGAGGAATGGGAAATAATGTAACAAACTAAATAAAAAACAATACTCAAATCAGAATTAAGCTGTGCTTCAAGGTCAAGGTATGCTGGTACTGCTTGCCATGTACAGCAGCTTTCATAAGGAAAGAAGAAATCATTAAGACCAAGTGAAATATGGAGGGGTCGTCACAATGCAAAATTGCACAACTGAAGTTTGCTCAAACGTATATTTCCAAGTTCAAATGATTGTGGGAGTGTTGTGTCCGTAGTCAAAATAATTAAATATTAAGAGAACGAACATAATGCCCACTGAGAAATATGGATGAAACTCGATTATTTTTCCATTTTAGTGAATAAGGATCACAATCATGATGCCCTGAGGGAAAAGGGAAACAGAATGTACAGTGTAAGATAGCTCAGTCTAAGTCCCAGTCCCACGGCAGGGGTCTTCCATGAATCCTAATTGTATTGAACACCCTCAGAGTTCTTGTGTCCTAACCCAATGGCATCAGAGCTGTTATAGAATCACAAAGAGCTTAAATACTGACTAGTTCATACGTTTTTCTTTATTTTTCTTTTCTGTTTATGTGAAACAATATGTATAGTAACAATGCAAACAGAGTCATTTACACAAAAAGCATTGTGCATGTGCTGCATGTCATACATGGTCCAGCCTAGTGGGTTTTACTCTCTCCTATTGTGACAGTTGCATTGAACAACAGAGCATGGAGAAAAGAAAATGCCAATCTGTATCATAATGGAGAGGAAAACACTGGTTAATTTAGCTTCCCAAGCTTATAAAAACCTCATTTTGTAATGTTTGCCCTGGAGTCTCTTGATGCCATATGGTCTAAATGCTGTTTAAGATGCTTTAGAATACTGCCAACAAACATTTCTAGGGGAAAACAGAGGTGCCAACACATACAACTCTTCCTTCCATTTGTAACACACTGTTTTATTTTCCTCTTGCTTTTACTGCTCAGTGCCAAATTTTCTTCTCTTGCTCACAGAACTCTGCTCCATTCTCTACTTGTTCCACATTCCTCCCACCTGTCGTTGCATCTCATTGGCTTTCCCTAACTCCCTCAGGGCAAACACACACTGCCAGCTTTTTCTCCTTCTCCCTCACTCTGATCTCACAGGGGAGCACTCTTGTCCTGGTACTGTTCCTCCTCACGACTTATTTTGGTTCAGGCCTTTCTCTCTCTCTCCAGCTCGGCAACTATTCTTCTTACTTCCCTCCCCTACTTTTTCCTTCATCACTCCATCAGGAAATGCCTCGTTCCTTGTCACTTCCAGGTCCCATCCACCGGCATAATGCTCCTTCCCCAATCCTTTCCCTCCGTAATAGAAAGAGGGATCTGCTTTTGACAGAAAGACTTCCCTACCTGCAATTTCTAGCTCTTTTGGGCTGAAAGCTTTTAGCGCCTCCATGACCCTGAAATCATTAGTTATTTGGAACATTAGTTCCTAGTGGGTTCCTTGAGATTGGTGAGACACCTTTAATAAACCTGCTCGGAAAAGGATGACCAGGACTCTTACTTGGAGTTAAGCCTCAGAAAAATGGGACCAAACAATAAGGATTCAATTTACAGAGCTCAGACATGCCTTTCCAGAAAAAAACTGACCTAGCTAGCTTTAGTGTGTACAGCCATTACAGGCGTGCCATACATAAACAAAAAAGGACGTAAGAATAAAAACGATCTTTTTTTTTGCATCTGCCTTCTTTCAATGAGCTCAGATTATCCATTTAGATTGTAATGTAATGTTTATCAGATCAGTCTTTACCATCCATTCAATGGTCATGTCGATTTAAAATAGTGGTCCATACTAGAAAACATGGTCTTTCATCACAGTGTTGATGCAGTCATTCATAAGCCTGAATGAAATATTATCTCTTGTGCAACCTGTCTCATAGTACGGCTATCTTAAAGTCAATTTATGAGATTAGCATCTGCATGCATGAGCAAGGTAAACAATATGCATCTGCAAGTGGTTCCCTTATACTATAAAAAAGTCTTTTTTTTTTTTACTGTCAGCCAATTACAGATATACGTATCCGGACGGAAACTGTGGCTTCACAACAGGAAGAAGTGTACTTTTGCTAGCAAAACTAGTTTCTCACTCTCTGGTTCTTTTAACGCCTCTACTCCATATTTATTGTCCTTACTTCACTTACCTTCCTATTTCAGAGAAACTGGCAATTTTTTCATCACTTCCACTCCCTCTCAACATTGTGGCATGGGGGGCAACATTAATTCCAATCCTAACTGTCATCACCTCTTTCATTCCCATCCTTTACTGGTCTCAATGGTCATCTTAGCTCTCCTCTGCTGCAATCTTCAAGATCCTTTGACACTCAAACCCAGTAGGTGGGAGTTCTGCTGATATTCTGTCTGTGCACAATGTGAGCTACTGTTTTCTATAACCGTACTCTCTTGCTGCCTTCCATTGGCCTTCTTTCATGTTCACACTTAGCTGACATCCTCTCCTCTGCTGGTTCTCTCTTGCTGTGTCCTCTTCTGTAGCTCCTGATATCACTTCTTATTCACTGCTTTCCCTCCTTCTCTCACCCTTTACCCTCTCAATCATGTCTACAGTCCAAGACTACACAGTGAGCTGTTTTTGGCCCCCTTCAAACTTTTCATCCTTAATTTCCTCCCTTCACTCGTGCCGTATTCCTTCCTTCTGTGAAAAGAATTACACCTCAAAGAAGGTATTACAGGGGGTCAGGTAACTAGCCAAATGTTGCCAGTGACATGCAGCGGCAGACTTCATACCTCTAAAACTCCTTGTTTTCTCAATCCTCCATTGGTCAAAGTGTGTGACCTATTTAAATGTCAGTCCCACAAAAGAATAAAATCTGCTTATTACCTCACTGCTTTCACTGTATACTTACAAAACATAGTTAACCCTATAGGACATGTGCACTTAATGTTTCTTGATTTCAGAACTGGAAGAAATAGACTGATATCTAAGTGAAAAGCAAGCCATATTTTAATAATTGCACTTACAAAAACAGTCGTAAAATCCTGACCAATTAATCATTAAACACCATCTCCTGCAATGACTTTGCACTCCCTGCGAAAGAGAATTGTAGTGCAGGCCTTCAGGGATTTGGAAAGGGCATTTACAAATATAGATAAGACAGGCGACTAACTGATACAAAAGTATGAGTAGACAATAAAAAGGAGAAGTAACTGTATGGGTGGTATGAATAGTTAATGTTCTTGAAAACACTCAGTTTTAGCAGGTCCAACTGGCAGAGACAGCACACTAACTCAAGAAATGTTAATTTTGAACTATGCCACTGGGCCAGTTGCATTTATTCTCATCTGCAAGAAGTATACAATGTGACCCGCTCTGGCGAAATGAGTTGGAAGTCGCAACATTCTATTTTGAGGTACGGGCAGATAACGTGAAAAAACAATGGATTAAAATTTTTTTTTTTTTTTTAAGCTAATTTCAAAGAATAGACATTAAAAAACAATCTTCCAAAGTGGTATACTGTAGTCAATATAATTGAGGAAAGGCACGTAAAAGACAATTCAAGTTGACTTGCAAGTTGTATTAAATGCGTTAAAATTTAACAGGTTGAACAAATTCATCGACTCCTCTCCCGTCTACCGTTCCTATTACCTCTAGTGATGTGTCGGTCGCGAACGATCCGGCTCTAAGAGCCGGCTCTTTGAAGTGAACGACAGGAACCGGCTCCACAATGGGAGCCGTTTTGGGATCCTATTTGGGAGCCGTTTTTTTTCTTTCAGTATCTCTCCGCCTCCCTGTCGTTGCGCTTGTGCTCTACAAGTGCCACAGAGCCGACAGTTTTTTCCCCATGTTGTTTTTTTGTCCTTCGGTGCCTCGCTGTCTTTAATACTTTAATTTAATAGCACTGTATTTGATATTTGTATTGTGGCACCTTTCTTGTGAAGCTGCTTTGATACTTTTTGGTATTGTGGTGGGTGTTTGTATTTATAACTGTTTAATTTATTTTAAGTTATTTTTGTGGAAGTGGTGTTATTTTGTGATAATTTAATTGGTTATAATAAAACTTTTATTTATAAGGCATTGTAATGCAGCATTTTTACTCATCATAAGTGCTTAACAATGTCAATAATGAAACAAAATGTTATACAATTAGGTTTAAGCTATTAATTAATTAATAATGTAAAAATATATATATTGGGAGCCGAAAGAGCGGCTCTCCACAGTAAGAAGAGCCATTAGAGCCGCATCTCGAAAAAGAGCCAAAAATCCCATCACTAATTACCTCTGAGGATTTCCCTTTACCTCTGAAATGTCTCTATCTCTGCTCGCTTCATAAAACCAATCAAAATGCTTAAAAATGTACACAAACAGTGACACAAAGGCCCACAGTAGGCGGGAAGTCACGTTTCGAGTGACTGGTGCACGCAATTGGTCCAGCCATCACTCCTGTCAAACTAGCTATCTGTGTTGGTGTAGCCTAAACTAATCGTAGAAAGTCTCTCAATATTCGTCATTGTCAAAAAAGTCATCGTCTTATTACAATATTAGTATCGTGTAGTATAGTAGTATAATGTAGTGTGTTGATCTGTGTTTTTGTTTTAAAATGTCGCGAAAGCTTTAAACTCTCTTGTGGCGTACAATTTGAGCTCTGCTGCTGGACAGCAAGACTTGCTAGCGCTAGTTACTGATTTTTTTTGGAGCTGAGGTGATATCTTCTGAAGAAGAAAATGACAGCGATGTCGAAGACTCGGATATGGAAAAGGAGCAAGAATTCGCCACTCATGTGGAAGATGACGATGAAGTCATTGAGCAACCTGTGACTGATATTAATGAGGTGACGAGGGCTATGTCGAGCTGTGAAGCAGAGTGTGTGGGAACAAAAATAAATATTTTCTAATCATTTGGGCTTCAGTCTGGTTTAATACCATTTTATATGTGTACAAATGCCTTTGGTAAAATTAAGCTTTAAGATAAAGAGTTTGTCCCTTTCAATTCACAGGATTTTGAAAGATATCAACAAAAAAACGGGCAAAAAACTTTAAAGGCGATTTTCTCAGGTTTTCAATCGTAAAAAGAGAGTGGAAGATCATAAATCAAATGGCCATATATTGAAAACCATCCAACGTATGACTTTGATTATGGTATCATTTTAAAGCTTTTTTCCATTCCTTTCTTTTGATACAAAAATCTCAATTTTGACATTTGGGTCACTGTGACTCATTTTGCTGGATCAGGTCACATATGTATGCCCTAGCACTTCTGAGTCAGCCACTGTTACAAGATTAATGGTTGACTGAGACAGAAGTCAATTTTCTTTCTAAAGAAAAAGTGAGAGGAAACAAGTTTGATGGTTTTCACATGATCTCTCTGCCTTCACCCTTGAAGGATCATCTCTCCCAATCCTTGCTCTCTCTGTCTCTCTGGAGTCTACTCTTGCAGATTATTATTGCAGATCCATCCCTCGCTATCCCTCTATCCTTTTTTCTGCTCCATACGACTGTGCTCTCAAATAGAAAATAATCCCATCTCCCAGAAGCAGCAACAAAAACTAAAAGTTTAACTAAGCTAATTATGTCTCAGTCTTTGCCAGGTTACAAACACAACACCCCAGCACATGCATGGTGATCTCTAGAGATTTTAATCATGTCTCCCCCTCTTCCAACACTTCCAACACACTTTCCAACAGTTTAACTGCACCAACAGAGAAAATAAAATGTTGAATTTATTCGATGAAAATGCAAGACATATATACAGCTCCTCTGCCCATGCTCTATTTGAAAATCAAACCTCTAGTTCTCCTCTACCTATACAGCCATTGCTCAGTGGCAGCCTGTGATAAAAGAATTTGAGGAGAAGGAAATGGGTGCTTTGAGGCTACTGACTGGAATCTACTGTAATGCCATGACTGACTATGTGAGAGGTTAAAGCAACTTCTGTGTGGAGAGCATCATCCCCACATGGACAGCGATGTGCTTCCCTGATAATAAAAAAAAATAAAAAATAAAAAATGGATCTCCAGTGACCTGAAAAAGCTGCTGAACATGAAGAAGAAAGCCTTCGGGGAGGGAGAGAGGGAATTATTGAGGACCGTTAAACAGTTAAAGGGGAACTCCGGGGCATTTGAAGCGCAATCCCATTGCTAGAGGTTGTCAAATACTGATAGTAGGACACAGACAGGTGCAAATCGGCGCTCCCTGTGTGGAGATCGCGCTGTTCGCGCAGCTTGTCATGCGAGGCTAATACGTGGTGGCTAGGGGCAAGCGCTAACCCTTCCACGTAAAACAACAACTTGCACACTGCAGAAACATCACACCACTTTATAAACCATCCGACAATAAAGTCACAAGCCTTACCATCAAAACCATATGCATGGTTCTCACATTACTGGCATGGGGACGTTACACCATGAGGTACACCATGAATACATGAGTATTTAAAACATTACAACAACAATATTGTTGTAATGTTTTAAATACTTGAACGCAGTTTTTCTAAAGATAATTGTTTTGTATATGGGATTATCGTCCATCGACTCTTTTGGGCTTTCACATGCGCGAGCGTACAACTAACCGGTGAGTGACATGCTGTTTATAAAGTTGTTTTGTAACGTCCCCATGCCAGTAATGTGAGAACCATGCATATAGTTTTGATGGTAAGGCTTGTGACTTTATTGTCGGATGGTTTATAAAGTGGTATGACGTTTCTGCAGTGTGCAAGTTGTTGTTTTACGTGGAAGGGTTAGCGCTTGCCCCTAGCCACCACGTATTAGCCTCCCATGACAGGCTGCGCGAACAGCGCGAACTCCACACAGGGAGCGCAGATTTGCACCTGTCTGTGTCCTACTATCAGTATTTGACAACCTCTAGCAATGGGATTGCGCTTCAAATGCCCCGGAGTTCCCCTTTAAGAGAAAAGATAAGAGAGAGAAAAAAGAGAGAGAAAAACAGGCGAGAAAAAGGCTGAAAACAAATGTAAGAAGAACAACATAAGGAATAAGTCATCTGGAATGAAAAGGATCACAGGATTTTATGAGAAGGGGGATCAGACTGGACAGTGCAAATGAGCTGAACCTGTTTTTTCAAAATAGGTTCAGTTCAGAACATCACTTAACATTCTCCTCCCCTGCCTATAATTACAAAGAGCTCACACGCTCTCTGATCCCCAGTTTCTCTGTCACACTTCCGTAATGTCAGTCTACACCTCAGTCAAGAATGTTACCACAGCCTTACTAACATCTATCCCTCCATTCATTATCTTCCGCATATCCGAGGTCAGGTCGCAGAAGCAACAGGTCGAGGAGGGAAACTCAGATATCCCTCTCGACAGCAACACTACCCAGTTCCTCCTAAGGGGATCCCAAGGTGTTTCCAGGCCAGAAGGGATGTATAATCCTTCCAGTGAGTTAGGGGTCTGTCCTAGGGCCTCCTCCCAGTTTGACGAGCAGTGGCTCTACTCAGAGCTCCCTCCTGATGATCGAACTTCTCATCTCATCTCTAAGGCTGTGTTCAGCCATCCTTTGAAGGAAACCCATTTCAGTCCCTTGTATCTGTGACCTCATTCTTTTGGTCTCTACCCAATTCTCGTGACAATAGGTGAGGGTTGGAACAAAGATAGATGGGTAAATTGAAAACTTTACCTTGCAGCTCAGCTCCCTCTTCACCAAAACGGACTGGTGCAGTGCCATCATTACTGCTGACAAAGCCCCATCTGTCTCTCCATTTCTCGCTCTAACTTGCCATCACATGAACAAGGTCCCGAGATACTTAAACTTCTCCATCTGTGGCAGGGAATCATCCCAGACCCAGAGGGAGCACTCCACCTTTATCCAGTTGAGAACCAAGTCCTTGACCTTCATTCCGGCCACTTCACACTCAGCTGCTGCAGTGCGCACTGAAAGTCATGGCTTGAAGAAGTTAACAGAATCACATCATCTGCAAGAGAAGCAATCCTGAGGTCCCCAAACTAGACACCCTCTTCTCCCAGACTACGCCATGAGATCCTGCCCATGAAAATCACAAAGAGGATCCATGACAAGGGGCAGAGTCCAAATACGTACTGTAAACGAATTTGACCTTGTGCCAAGAATGCGGACACAGCTCCTGCTTTGGTTATACAGTGACCTAATAGCTCGCAAAAGAGACTCCAGTACCCCATACCTCCGCAGCACCCCCCACAGAATCTCTTGGAGAACATGGTCATAAGCCTTCTCCAAGTCCACAAAACATATGTATAATGGATGGTCAAACTCCCATGACCATCTCAGTAACTTTGTGAGGGTAAAGATCTGCTCCACTATCTCAGGGAGGCCATTCCTCCCAATCACACACAAACAACCTTCTCGCTCACCCAGGAAAACTACATCACCTGGGTGCTCAGTCGGGGGCTTGTGAGCCTGGCTCCAGCAGGTGCCCCGTTTTTTTGGGCAAGGGGACTGTTTTTAACTGGTGCCACTTCATCAAGGTCTTTGAACCGGAACAAGGCTGAAGGTGCAGATAGCGTAAGCCCCAGGGTCCTAAAGATCTCTGTGGAATAGTTAAGCATCTCTTCAACCTCAGCCTGAGGGGAATATTCCAGTGCCAAACACAATTTCTATTCTGGGGAAATAGGTGGGTGACTCCAGTGCAAAGAAGAACATTTTAAAAGCTAATCAACATAATGGACAATGCTGCACACCCTCTACATAACATAGTGATAAAACAACGAAGTGTGTCGAGTCAGAGGATTCTTCAGCTTCACTGCAACAAAAATCTCTTGACAGTGACATCCCACCCCCACTCAATGCCACCAATGATAGATTCTTTATGTTGCAAAACTAATTTCCTGTTTCAAGACAAAGTATTATTGAATTCAATTAATTTAATTAAAAAGTGAAGATGGACTAACATGTAAAAAGACAAAGCAAGTAGTTGCAGTTATGAAAGGAAAAAGGCAGACTGAAACTATAGCGTGTCTGAATGTTGACTGTCCCTTACTTTACGATTATATCTCTCATATATAAGCTGGCACACACATTAGTACAAAAATGATACATTTGCATAAACACATACAAATCCTACATCTCAGTAACACATGGTTCTATATATTCAAACTGGTATACAAAGCAGCAGGCACACTGCAAAAGATGTCATACCTTTAAATGAAGAGGAAACCATATAAGAGGCAATAATGCAATCACTGCAGCCATAAATGCTTTATGGTTATTTACCAAGTCAATTTCATGCTAATTTGACCACTGCTTACCATACTAAAAAATTATTAATAACACAAGTATGGGAAGAGGGCAGTGACCAGAGGCTTTAAATGAAAATGAAAGAAGGCAGGCAACACAAAACTGACACAGAACGAAAAGAAAGAAAATTCTCACTTTGCCTTTTAGCGTTGTTGGTAGTTTAGTCAGTTAGGTATAAATAGCCCTGTTGTTGTAAAGAAATTTAAATAAATCAAAGATTAGATTTCCCCCCCCCAATTTTTTTAATGATGTAATACATTTTGCTTTGTATTTTTTATAGTTACAGTGCAGCCCTAACAAAGTACAAAGTCCACCATCCCCACCAACAATCTGTTCTCTTTCTAACATTTACTGCTACTGTTTCCTGTTTCACTTTTACATCTGTTGATCTTTTTTTTTCTTTTCTGTCTTAACAAAGAGATGTTAAAAGTATATAGGCTGTCAAGGTTGGGTTGAGGAGGGAGGACACGGATGCGGACTTTCAAAAATAAAGGCTTGGTTTATTATACAAAAAACAAAGTATCAACATAAAACGCGGCTGAGCCGGAAAAAACGTAGCTGTGAACAAAAACAAAAGGACATGGCATGGAATAAATAAGTACTTAACTTGGTCAATTGAGGAACATGGAACATGGAGTAAACAGGAAAGGCATGAATGGCAACAAAGATCCGGCAAACTGAGAAGGGAGACTGGAAACTAAATAGGGAGTGAGAGTGATTGGAGAGTGAGTGCAGCTGAGGGAAAAAACACAGGTGAAGTGAGTGAACTAATAAACAGAGTGGAGGGAAACTAAGGCTACGTGCCCACGACAACGGTAACGACAGATAAACGCAGAACATTTCGACAGATGTGCCTATCTTGCACACGGCGACGGCGTTTTTAGGAGTTCAAAACGGAGAAAACGCAAAGAGTGGATCTTGAAAACGATCCAACCTCTCGTCGCCGTAGGAACAGTTCAAAACGCAGAAGTGCGTTTTTTGCACACGTTAAGTGGGTAGTTCTCCATGAACGACTCCCATATCTCACTATATTTATTTTGGACACTCTCCCAATCCATATTATCCACTGCCTTCCTGGCTTTGTAGTTCAGTGTCGTGTTCAGGAGCAACTGGACCTCATCATCTGTCCAAACAAAGTTTGAAGGCGTACTGTTGTTGCTGCCGCGCTTCGCCATTTTCTTCCAACTGACGCGGAGGAAGTAGCCACAAAACAGGCATTTCTCATATTTATTAATATATAACAATATAACTCATATAACAATACCAAAGGTATTGTTGCTACTGCCACCTACGTCCAGGGCGTGCATACTACATCGGCAAACTGCGAGTTTTATACGTTTTCCCTGTTCCCATGGATAGACAGATATCCACCCCCAAACGCTCGTGAGAACGCAGATAAATTGTGGAGGAAAAAAACGGACATCTGCGTTTATGCTTCAGAGCGTTGTCGTGGGCACGTAGCCTAAGACATGACTAAACTAAACATGGACTAAGAACCAAAAACCAAGACATGAACACAAAATGTAACCTAAAACATAAAACTAAAAACGAGAGTCCATGGGCGTGACATAGGCTAAATCATGGAAGACAAAAAAAAAAAAAAATCAAATGTGTGTTATTTGGGCTTCCTTTTATCATTGCAAGTTGATTTATCATAAAACTGTGCAGGAATAACATGCTGATTCATGTCATGTTACATTACAATAATTCATGCCATATACTCTAAAGAAATGAAACCCTGTATGATTATTATTATTATTTACTTTTTTTGTTTTTTACCTTAACCCTGATATTTATGCAGCATTTAATGTCATTCGCATGAAATGTGAAATATGTAAAGAAACATACAAAACGTGCCTCAAATGGGATGCTGTTCAATTGTTGTAAATAGATTCATCAAAGCAATGGAAAAGGAACAGGAATCACGGTAAACAATCAGGGATTTATTAATTCTAAAGTAAATACTATTTGACTACAATATGGCTATAATATCGTCTTTGCTGATATTTTACAAACAACGTAGCCTTGTGAAAAGAATACCATCAGGATTACAAGTTCCTCTTGCTCTATTGCACCCTCTATGACTTTGCTTTCTCTCTCAGTCCTCGGGAGCCTGACCATTATACAGCATTAATGGAATATTGACAAAGCCACACCATTGTGCTTTAGACACACACGGTTTAGCCATGAGATGAGTCCATACTCTATTCCAAAATGGGAACCAATACACTTATAATGCAAAGGTGCACACATATAATGGCAGTGACTGCATCTAACTGATTGTAATCTAAGCATTAACACTGTGTGATGAGATGAGCCCACTGCACTTACTAAATACGTATTTGTTCTGTGTCTGTTATTTAGCCTCTGTACATCACCGTCTCTATGCTGCCTCCTTCACAGATGCATCATGTCTACTTTTCCATCCAATCTTCTCAGTCTATTCATTCCCGATCCGTCCATCATTCTGTTTCTCTCCATACATGTACCTCATGGTGTCATTCCTCTCTCTCCCTTATCCTGTCAGATTACCATGGTAACAAGTCATAGAGGCTCGGGCTGGGGGGCTCTTGGACATAAGTGTGCTCTTCATTGGGAATATTCACCATATTTTAGTCAAAATGCAATATTTTTTTTGTTTATGCTTTTCTTTAATGCTGTTGGTATTGGATTCTTCTCTGTCACTGGAACAGATAAAAATAAAAATAAAAATTTCTCTGAACGCTTATCAAATGTAGTTAATTTGAAATGCCCCATTCTTTACACACAACAATAAAACAACATCCACTTCTTTATTTCCAGAGATTCTTTCCACTCCCAAAAGACAACAAAAAACTGAATGAACAATACATATAATCATATTCTAATTTACATCATTATTATTATCATTATCATCATTGCTATCATTATCATCGTAGTCGTTATCATTATCGTTATTGTAATCTTGTTGTTGCTGTCATTATTATTACTATTAAAAATGTAAATCTCCGATAAATATATATAAATTCCACAACTATACTTGCCTTAATCTTGCCTCAATGTCACTGCACACTCAAATAAGCATTCATTACAAACAATTATTGCTGGTGGCACAAGAAGGCTAGAATATCTCATATGTCTCAGCATAACCAGTATGATAGGCTCGTGTGGAGGGAAGATATCCCATTTACGCAACTATGCAGGTAAAGAAAGGCTCATAAAGTTTGAATTAAATGGGGCAGAATGGAGAGAGGAACGTAAGCTTCTATGGGTGAGTTAATCTCTCTACAAATTAGGAGATTCAGAACTACAGGTCAGTAAGTCTGGAGGATCCAATACACAGAAGTGAAAAAAAGATTATGAAAACAACACAAAAAGAGATGAAATCAAAATGGAATTCCGTGCTTTGCAACAACAAAATGCTTAATAATGGTTATGAAATACACAATAAACTCTGGGTAGATGAGGTTCTTAGTTACTGTAACAAACAATATGAAGAGGAAGAGATCATATACAGGGAAATAAATCAAAACATCATCTACAGTAATTTATTAGATTTATTGAATATAGTTTTCTACATGAAAGCCTTCTTAAAGCCACATTTGTTAATCACATTTGTTGGATTTTAGAGGTAAAACAGTAATAAAATAAAAATAGATTAAAAAAAGAGCACTTAGCAAAAAAGTAATATAAGATTTTCTATTTTTTTCTTCAAGAGTAAAAGCAGGCTTTCTCTCCCTTTTGTTAAGAAATTTACCTTTTCAAGGCCTAATTGCCTTGACGGGACTTGTCTGGAAGGTTAAAAACAGATGATGGAAATTCAGGAGTTTGTGGTGTGCATCTCTGATGCATTAATGTGGGCAACATGAAAGACTCAACAAAGAGATTATGTCTAATGTATAGAAAGCAAAATTTGGGTGAGTTAGTTTATAGTTTCTAAGTCTGCATGTAAAATATGCCTCTAAAATAATATGATTACCAGCAGCATTTATTGCAATGATATGTTGCCAAATATGAAAATATGCATGCAGGTAGAAATGTTGTGTTGAGGCTGTGGCAGCTACTGGTGCTGGAAACATCACACAGATAGGAATAATAATGGTAATACATAATACCAGGAAACTCTGGATGCAAATGTCATGGAATCTGTCAGGAAAATAAGAATAAAAATTAAAAGAGACTGGGTTCTACAACATGACAGTGAATCCAAGCATACCATAAAATCAAACTACTATTAGAAATTTAAGCTGGGCTGCTGCCTTGCTGCCCGGGAGTGCCCTGCCTGTGCCAGGGGGGTCTGGGGTGCCCTGGGCACGCCACGTTGTGGATGGGCTGGTGCTGATCCTGGTGTCGGGCTGGTTGCTCTGGGATCTCCAATGTGTCTGCAGATTTTTCTTTTTTAGGGCGTGGTGGCGTGCCGTGGGGTGTGGCGGTGCTTTTCCCCTGTTGGGGGCAGCTTGGGTGGGCCTGGGTGATGGTGGGTCTCAGGCCCGGGCTGCTGCGACTGTAGTGACTGCGTGTTTTTTTTTTTTTTTTTTGTCGTGGTTTGTTTTTTTATTTTCTTTATTTGTAGGGGCCGTCTGGGATGGGACGGGTGGGTGCCTTCTGGTTGCCAAGTAGCTCCCCGAATACGGTCGCTGCGGGCCCCGGACCTGATGGACATCAGGCCCTCCTGCCCTGTGGCAGGTCCCAGGAAACGGGAGTGCCTATTGCAGCCAATCTCTGGCTGCCCTCTGG
This sequence comes from Odontesthes bonariensis, assembly GCF_027942865.1. NCBI lineage: Eukaryota > Metazoa > Chordata > Actinopteri > Atheriniformes > Atherinopsidae > Odontesthes > Odontesthes bonariensis. Next base: position 19,629,894 of record NC_134511.1, read on the forward strand.
CTCCTGTACACAGCACACATTCACACACGTAGGGTTTTGAGGACGTGTGTGTTCTGCGGGGTGTAGCGGATGGGACCTCGTAGGTCGTCCCTTTTGCTGCACTCATCACACACACACACACACACACACACACATTAGGTCTTGGGGGGTGGTAGCACTGAGTGGTATCTGGTGGGCGGGCCTCTCGGGTATTTGGGGTGGCCTCTGCCGGGGATTTTGGGGGCACTCGAGCTTGCGGGGCCCAGTTCCCCTTAGGCACCTGCACAGCAGCCTTTAAGATATCTGAGCCACTGAAGTGAATGACAAGAAACAGTTTGTGGAAATGATGAAATCAAGAAACTGAAGTGTTTGCAAATTGGAAAGTATGATTACTATAAGAATCAATCTGTGGCCTGCTGCTAACTTTATAAAAGACAAAGCACCAGGGGTTTAACATTTGCTAAAGGGCTTTTTATTACCTGCTTGCTGCAGTTGTATACATATACCACTGCTTTTTTGTTTCTTAAACAGTCTATGTACCTATTATGCTAAATTTACAATATAATCTTCCATCCATCCCACAAAATAATTTTCCTCTCGCTGCAGGTACGTGCAGCTGTAATGACCTGAATCTTAAACATCCAAACCAACTATTCCATCAATCTCTTCACGTATCCATTTATCTACCCATCAACCTATCTATCCACAGATTTACATATCAATCACCTCATCCATCCTTCCCCTCTGCCACTCTTTGATTTTTTTTTCCTGAATGAGGGAAAGGATGAACTGTAGGACTAAAGGATTAATGGTCACCCACATTTATGACATCATATTCCCTCCATCTGTCTGTGCCCTGCTCTCAGCTTCCTTCTGTCATTCCACTGCAACTTTGTCAATCGTTCATTTTCATATGCATCACTACGCGCATTCCAGCAGGATTACTTTATGTGCCCGGAAAAGTGAAGACACCGTTGTCATAGAGATGAGTCGAGGTACAAGATGGTGAGTCTGTGAGACAGAATGAGTTGTCAAGGTGTGAACAGCATAGGTTGATTCCAAGTGTTATTCCAAAAGTACCCTCAGTGATTAAATGAGGAAAGTGTAGGTGAGTGTTACCGATGGTGCATTAAATCCATGACACTGGTATCACTGGGGCAGTTGGTTACAACTGTGTTTTTCTCGCTCTAATCATCACAATGGGAAAGTAAAGTTACAAAATGAAAACTATGTCTTAGTGATTTTTCATTTAATGACATTTAATGTCTGATATTCAGTCGCAGCATATGGGTCAAAAACATGAACCAAATATAATTCATAAATGCATCATCTGTTTATTAGGTTTTCTTTAGTAAAACCAAATGAAACATCAAAGAAAATCATTTTCATAGAAACAAATATCTTGATTTTTTTTCTCTCCTTGCAGTCAGTACAAAGAAAACAGTATATCCTGCAACATTACATATACATCAACCTACAGTGCTTACGACATAGAGGCCGAAGATCAATTAAAGATTGTTATATCTACTTCACAGGAGACAAATCACATTTTTCCGTGTAGTTCCTAGCTAATACGTTATCTGCAGCTATCAGCTGTGAAAGACACATCATAGAGGGGAAACTAATTATTTGGCACCATGGGTTAATCAGTAGCTCCAACTTCCACCTTTGTGTATCTGTCGCCTGGATTTGAAGTCTTATATAGTATACTTTGAGTATGCCATGGTTATAGTCTTACCTGTATGTACATATAAAAAGAGATTAAAGAAATATTGAAACTTAAATGTACTTGTTTTTTACTTTTATACCTGTTAGTATGAACGCGTTGTCAACCTCATTTAGTTTAGATTCATCAAATTTTTGCATTTCAGGCCTCCAATTACCTCTCACTATACTTAAAAGGTGTTCTAGTATTGAGCATACCAAGCAATATAGCATTTCATATGTTAGTCCTCTGCACTCTTCCTGCAAACACGTCTTAAGATGTGCATCAATACATGGCCATTATTGTTGCCTTTTGTTAAAGAATTCTCCGCATTATCCACAGTGGACAGCAGAGTCCGGAAGCCATAGCCTCTTCTTCTGCAACCCTGCCTTCGTAATGTGTGTACAGTGTGGTTTTACATTGTCAATGTGTTTACGTTGTTTTACAGTGTTTTTCACTGTTTTTCACTGTCAAAGTCTCAATGAACTCTTCTGCATTAATCTTGCTATTACAGATGTGTAAATGAGCTTTGTCAGGACTACTGATACAATGCCATATCATTACAGAGCCCGGCTCGTCAAATAGTCAAGAAGTCCTGTCTGGATGGTCTTTTTTGTCTTTGGTCTGGAAGACATGGCATATATTACTTACAAAAAGATCTGGAATACCGAGTGGTATTATCACAATACTGTACACATTTATGCTATGTGATGGTCCACATCAGCACACAAGTCAACACCACTTGTGGTCAAGATTACCATTACTTCTATTTTGAGCAATATAGCTAAATGATATTAATGAATGTAACTTTGTGTTGTAGAGCTTGAAAACGGTTTTCCACAGTAGTCCTTTGTAAATATGGTTATATCAGCTATTGGTAATTGACATTACACTCATTTACACGTCCTTACAATTGACAAAATTGCACTAAAATTCCTCTGAAAATGCACTAAAATTCCTTATGATGGCTCGAATGGTTTCGTAATATTATGTACTGTAGATGTCATAAAATGCAAATCCCTTACTTGTCAAACAGTTCAGTTGTTTTCTAATATATTTGTTGATAACATGAAAATATTCTGCCCATCGTTGCTCCTTAGAGACTCAGCCTTTTATGAATGCTGCTTTGTACAAAAGTTTAGAGCCACCTGTTGATCTTCTTTATGAGATAACATAAATATTGTCTTTTTTTTCATCTTATTACTAGCCCTAAATCCCCCCACCACTATTTTCACCATTAAATTATTTTTCATTAGAATCTTTAATACCGTCCCAATATTTTTGTGAGTTGGAGTTGTAGAACATATATTTGGATTTGCCCATCATCCCCACACTTAAGGTCTAGGAGATAACTTTCCTGCCAAAATTCAACATATCGAGTGTGACTTTTTTTTATATATATCATAAATTACACTCGCATGAAAATATATTGGCACAGATGCTGTGTAGCAGTCACAGTGCCGTGTGGATTAAGAGTTTTTCAAACTTTGACAAAACCAACATTCCTGTGGGGGATGTTTACGTATGTGGATATAAACCAGATCTTCATTTTCTTTCCACAAAGGAAAAAGAGACAGAAACTGCCTAATTTACGTTAACCTTCTACCCTTTTGAGAGTTTTTGGGGAGTCGAACTCGCAACAGACGCTCTCCATAAATTGGGATAAACTCGAATGAACAAAGAACCTTTCTGTTGGAAATGTTGGAGACTTACTATCTTATCTTCACCATGAATCGCGGTTGACCTTTTAACACCCTCTCCCACCAGAGAAAGAGACCAGATGGCTACACACAAGACTTCACTAAGACTCACTTTTAGTCGAATCTTAAAACTATATTAAATGTGTTTGATAACCGTATACAATTTCTTTCAGGTTTCCAGCTTGATCACAAGACGCATATAGAGATAATTTGTACGATTCTGGCTTAAATATTGACAAAGAACTGATTTTGGTGGAAAATGCCCAACCTGCCTGATGGAACCACATTGCCCCCTAGTGGTCTGCAGTGTTGATTGGTTGAACATTTAAATCCCAGAGGACTCAGTAAAATGGACAAGATATATGCAACTATTAACTTCTAACGATGTCCCTTCGGTATCTATTTGGTATTTGTTTGGTATCCCCATTGTTAACACAGAAAATTAACATTGTGTGGTTCACTATTCATATGTCACGATTTCATAGATATTCATCTGAATTTTGAAAGTCATAATCATCAATTACGTTGTGTGTTATTTTGATGTCTTTATATTGCAAGTCTATGTTATATCTTTAATCTGCATATCTTAACAAGATGTGGTGTTTTTAGAATCACCGAGACAAATGTTCTATGAGACGGAGTAATGGAGAAATAAGAGTTTCTTTGTCTCATCCAGAAATCCCCACGCAAAACAGATCATCTTACACAGTTCAGGCATATCATTGGCTGAAAGAGTAGTGTAAGCTTACGTCACGCCCCGCCTCCGAGAGTCAAAACCCGGAGCCCGCGAAAAACACAGGCTCTCGTTCTCTCGTTTTCTGGCTTCTTGTCTTGTTTCTGGCTTCATGCCACTTGTTCCAGAAGAGTTTCAACCCAGAGTTTCAGAACCGAACAGAGAACAGTTGCTCAGAGAGATTTGGAGATGGTTTGAGCAGAAGAGAAGAGCTCACCAGAGTTTGGGAGTTTTCCCATAATCTCAGGAGAGAGCGGAAGGACGTGAGGATGAGCGATGCAGAGGACGACCGGAGGAAGCCCTCCAGAACCCAGTGAGACCCCGGAGACGAGAAAGAAAGACCCGAACAAAGATAAGAACAGAATGAAGTTTTCCTACCCAGAAAGCCAACTCCAAGCAACCTTTTATTAATCTTCTGTGAACTTAAGTTCACTTCATCAGAGAAGCAACGGACCCACTGACACTCAGAAGATTCGATCATCTAACCACAGCCCTCGGCACCATCGTTCCCGTTTCCCAGTGAAAGAAGCAACTGAGAAGTCCGCTAAAGCCAGCCACCACAACCAGGAAGGCCCAGAGAGCGGAAGAGAAATCCCCTCGGACCCCGCGTGGCCGCTGCCGTGTTCCGAGCTGACTAAGCAGAACTTCAGCACAGTAAGACCGACCCGTTTTCACCTTAAAGTGGGTTTGATGGATGTCTCGAGGCTTTCACAGAATGATAAATTAATCCGAAATGTCAGTATTTAGCGTCAAATAGTCAGCCAACCTAAACTATTTGAATACATCCAGTATCTCCCCATTCCCCATATTTTATTTTCCATTCACTAAGTGTTTTATATAATCACCCATATTCAATGCATCTCCTGTTTGTTTTAAAGGTTCATGTTTTGGTCATATCATTTTAATAAACAGTTCATATTTCTATATATATATATATGTTATAATCACAGATTGTGTCGTATGCTTTCTTTACGTAATGTCTGTCCAACCAAACGAGAACTTCACGAAAGTAGCGAGATATGAGACTGATTATTAATTGATTATTAATTGATTATTAACTGATTATTAATTTAACATACCAGGATCGTAAGATTTTAACAGTTTTCCTACCTGACTGTAACGCAAAGTTAAGATAACGGTAGGTGGTGCCCTTAATTCGAGGTTTAAGATAAATCCTTATATTTGATGCATATATTATTGCCCCATTACGCTACAGCTGCTACCTCGCAAAGTTTTCCTTAACTGCAGCGTCTCGCAAACTGTTCAAGACCTGCTATCTGACATGGAAATGATTCCTATACGTGATCTCAGCCTAGCCTTCTCATACAATCAAAGCACGTGTTAAAAGTGAACATTTCTTTGCTCGCTTACACTTTATACCAGCGCAAATTTATGGTTGCTATGGTGCCAGCCTATCAGATTGTCCATCAACAAAACAAAGAGTTGCATATCCTCCCTATGAGCTTACTCTGTTTCTCAAGGCAACCAGCACCCTGAATTTCTGCACAATCTTGAAAGTGGTAGTTACTAAGAGATGGAGAAAAAAAATAAAGTTTAACCACAAAATGTGTTCTTTCCTTATTTTCCTCCGTTCTAACCCCTTACAAAGAGTAGAACAGCAAACACGACGCAGAATACAATCTCTCTCAAGATCAAAAAGTACGTGTCTGTCAGCTTCACAGTTTTTTCAACAAACACAGAAGGAAATTAAAGGGAAATGAAGAAGAACAAACACAAAGTTTCATCTCAGCAATTTTAAAACGTATCCAATGCAGATTAGGCTCAAATCTTCAGAACTACTCAGCTTTTCTAAGAGATCTTTTTTTCTCTCTCACAGAGGCCCATAACTTTTTTATCGACCATTTCAAGGACAAGTCACATGGACAAACAATGTACCGCGGAAGGACATTCTCCAAATCCCTTTGTGTTCTGCCTCTTTGTAACTTTGCTATCCCTTAAACAGGGATTTAAAATCAGCTGAAATAATCTTATGTGTGCTCTCAAAGGACACTGGTTTGCTATTTTTGTATCTAAAGCACCCTGCTTGTCTTATGTCAGTACCCAAGCTTATAAAACAAGAAAGCCAAAAGCCAGGTGACAAACAAAATGACCTCAACTGGTTTTCAGTTGTGGAAACTAGCTGTTTTCTCATGGGATAGATCTTGCTTTTGCAGTAAAGAAGAGGAGAGAAATGTAAGGAGGACTAAATATGTATGTAGAATATGTGGATACATGCCCACAAAGCTCAATCATATTCCCTGAAGTACCATAATACTATATGACTGTCTATTTAGATATATCTTGGAGTCAGTAAGCAGATAAATTAAAATAAATGACTATTTAAGTATTTACTCCCACTCTCCTCTTGGATTCCTCCATCTCTTCATCGCCGTAACCCGAGTAACATGAACCCAAGTGTTGCATAAATCATCCGTCAGATTATAGCAATAATATTGATAATAATTATAATAATAATAACATACAAATCCGTACAATTGCTCATCAGGAGAATACACAAAGCGAATAAATTTGACTGATAAATATATGGATAAAATTAGCTGAAATGAATCTGTTGAATCTATTTGTGCTATTAATATAAAATGAGTGATTATAAACACAACTTCACATTATTTAAGGTTGAAGCTAATAAAACACGTCAACATTTTGATGAACAATTATTTCTGATCCTACAAAAAAGGCACACTGCAAATCTTTTCACCCACAATCTGAATTTCACATCGAGGTGGCCACACATGTATTCAGACAGGAAACTAAAATAAAACATTTTGATGAGGCTTTTCAGTGATTTATTTATTTATTTATTTATTTATTTTTTTAAAAGGTGTGTCAGCCATATAGATACATATAGCAAAAGTTTGTCTGATCGGCATGAATGAATTATGCTCCCAGTTACGATAACACAAATGCATACTTCTATGTGTCAACAGAAATTTCATTTGGGCAAGTTTTTTGAAAAGTACTTTTGGTAAAACTATTGTGCATTGTCTATATGATGCCCTGCAGTAGTGTATAGCCTGCTTTTTGTCTGACAACTGTATGAAATGATAGTATTTATATATCAAGTAAGGTTTTGTTTACTGACTTGTTAAAAATACATAAAAAAAATGTCAGACACATAAATGTCATAGAAAAAGACCTGCATTTTATCATCAAATATACATAAAATAATACATTTAACAGATTATCAGTTGTACAACCGTCCACAATATCATCTTACTAAATCTAACTAGAAAAAAACCTAGAAAAAAAATACACGCACACAACTCTGTTCTGCTTGCCAGCGCAATAGTTCATGACATTCCTCTGAACAATAAGTTTGACAGCTTGTTGTTATACTCAGCAGTCTGAACATCATTCTGTGAGCCTTGGCTTCATGAAGTTCTGCTCAATCTGCTCTGCTACCAAGTTTTGAAACACTGAGTGGAATGAATGCCCTGCAGTCATAGCAGGGATTGTCAAAAATAGCAGAGGCAGTGCACCTTACTGAAGGCTTAGTGAAACTACAGCTGGCAAGACCAAGCATGTAATCTCTTACAATTACATGTGCATTCTGCATATGTTAGCTGAAAGTGGTTGAGAGCATCCTCTCTATGAAATATGGGGGCTTCTGACTCTAAAAGTAGTTTAGAATGAAATAAAACAGTATAACTAAAAACTCACATCTAAGTACTTTAGGAGAAGGGGCATGCTTTAAGAATGGTATTCTGTTGGGCTGTACAATGCCATCATGCTACAGGTAATGTATGCTGTGTGAAACTGCCCAAAGCAGATTCTCTAATTCATAACTGGCTACAAATGTTACTTCTTTTTATCTTTTATTCATTTTGGTCAGCCTCTATACATCCCTTCACCCTGCCATGCCATCATGTCAGGATTGTTTGCCGTTTAAGACAAGTGAAAAGATTATATATTATATGAATCTTATCAACAACAATGGCTGCGGTAACTTCCTGTTCCCTGGCAAAGTTTATGAATTTGCACTGACTAACAAAACAGATGCAGCTTTTACCAAATGGATCCCACATTTGTTGGACAAGTTTCTTCCATTTCCAATTTAAAATTGATGCTGTGCTTTTGAAAGGTTTGGTAAGGTGACAATGGTGTTAACTTGGTATTGCAGAATTTTACAATCCCCATTGAAAGCATATATATTTGGAGTGGCACCATACATGCTTACATGCAAACTGTGTTGTGGGTTGCTGGATGTTAAAGAGAGTGGAATGATATTCAACCACAGAGAACCTGATTAAAAATTTCAGTTTCATTTCAAATTTCATTTGAACCATTAAGCCTATTCAAAGTGATGGTGGTTTCATTGACAACCACATAGGTGGTTTATGCCTACTATCAGAGACATTGTTCCCCCTTAAAAATTAAAATAAAGATAAACACATAGGTTAGTAGATTTATAATTCCAGAATTCAGAAGCATGAGGCTTGAGCTCAAGACCATTGTAGGGCTTTTTGGTTTCCTTTTTGTTTTAACTTGCTATCTGGTTTGCTTTAAACACACAAACATAATAAAATAAAATGGATCAGGTTTAGACAACAAAAATACTTGGGAAAGGATTATGAGTTCTCATTTCTTGGTTGATTGGGCACCACTAGATATGGATATCGCTGACTTAATTCTCAAAAGGTCTATCTTTAGCTTGAAGAAAGTAGATGTACAACTGAATAAATGTAATATGTGCAAAGCTGCATACAATTCTTTATTATTACTGAGCAGAAGCAAAGTCACATTGCCCTCTTAAAACTACCAAATTTCAAAATATGACCAGCTCTTACCCTCTGCTCCAACTGTGTCTCCTAATGTTTCCTGTTTGTTGATCTCAGCATGGTACTCGATATGCTTCTGGCCAATAAGTCTAATGCTTAAGGTCAGCAACTTTTACATACGCGGTTTTGTTAACGCTTTCATTTCCACTCAGAAACTAAGGTGAAATAAGAATAAGGTTGAGTAAGCTCAGGCAGGTAGACTACACTCAGTCCCATGGCTTTGAACAAAAGCCCAAACACCTAATTTGCCACCTTCACCAGGATGAAGGTTTGTTTGGCTGCACAGCCCAGTAGACCATACAGGGATTTTCCAACAGTCAGTTCACAGGCGCATTAGTTGATCAGTTAGTGGGTTACAATTTGAGAGAAAAAAAAAGGCATTTTATTAGCATTTCCTTGCAATGTAAAATTGAGAATTTGTCATTCTGATTTTAGATACGAATGTTTTTTACTAATTAAAACACTGGCCATACAGTGTACAAGCCTAATTGCTAGAATTTAGAGAAGTTGTGCATGAAATGAAACAGAACTTTTTTACTTTACTATATAGCATGAATTAAAAACTCTTTGGTGTACTCTCTTTGTATGAAAAAAAGTTGATTGAGCACATCAAAAGACTATCAAAGGCTTTAACTGTGATGCTCATTGTGTAAACTCAGCATGAAAGAAATGACATTTGAATGAGTAAAGGTGCAGTTAAACTAAGGTTTTATTTTAATGAAAATTTAATGAATAGCTGCATTGTTATAGTGAGTCATATTCAATTGCATCAGCTCCTTTTATGTTGTTTGGAAAAGCAGGGTGGACCCTGCCAATGTGAACTCACTGCTCATTTTTCCTGAGGAAAGCTCTGTAATCTGCTTTGCATGAGTGCTAAAACTGATCATGCTCCATTTGTGTTAAGTTTAGATTTTAGAGACAGTGACATATCTATCATTACATCCACAACGGTGCAAAAAATCCCCCCCAAAAAAGAATACACAGTTCTTGTACATGTTTAATCAGCCATACGATCATGACCTTACATTGAATAGGTCCTTTTCGTGCCACTAAAACAGCACTGACCAGTCAGGGCATAGACAAAGAACATCTGAGGGTGTCATAGAGTGTCTGGTTCTGTGATGTTAGCAATAAATCCTTTGGGCCCTGTTGGTTTACCCAAACATATACCAACCCTGATTGTAAATAGATAAAGTAAACTGAGATTAATTCACAGTGGCCTCATAAATATTGGACTATGCCCTATGCTTCAAAGTCAGGTTAAGGCCAGGAACTGACACGCTGAAGTAAATTCTACCAAACATGCCTCAAAGAGAGGTCAAATGTGGAAGTTGCGAAGGGAAGTTCAACTAAATATCTGTATATCTATATTTAAATTTTTCACTCTGTGAGCATATTTTTACCCTGTCTGCACTTCAGAGAAATTCTTGTTCTTCTTTTTTAAAGAATGTTGAATGTATGTTGATCAAATAGTTAACTCAGAAAAAAAGCAATTCAAAGAAATAACGGACAGCCCATTTTTAAAATGCCATTCATGTCCTTGATGAATGTATGAGTCTGCATTTATTTGAGCTGTATACATTTGAGATTGCTCACTTAGTTTCATAAAATTCAGTAAGCAAGAGTGACTTCTCGCTATGACACAAGACTGAAACGTAACAAACGTTTTGAGACAGAAATTTTGATACTTCCCTGTAGTCCTTCCCTGGAATGTGGTTTTATGCGGCTGCAGCGACTACCAACATACATCTTGTCAATCTTAATTTGTTTAAGTTTCCCCATGAGAGGCACTGATTCTATGCTTAAAGGGATATGCCACCCCCAGGCCAAATTAAGTGTATCCCCGCATTCCAGAGACATAAATAAGTGTGTGGGAGCGTTTTCCTGGCGACCCAGGCATTGTCCGAGTCTCACAGCACTGACCACTGCTTGGTTGCGCGTAATACATACATGCTGGCGTAATACATACTTGCTAGCGTCGCCACTCGAAATATTTCGCCCAACGTGAATTAATTTACTTGATTTACCTTCTAATTACTGTGTGAGTGGTGTACTTTCACATCGAGTGCAAATGACTGTCTAAATCTACACGGAAGGTTTGGTTTGCTCATGTCGGTTTGGGACTAGTTTCCAGTGCGGAAAACACAGCCGAAGCACACTCCCCGCCACGTCATTGGGAATACCCCCCTTCACGCTGGTTTGTTTGAAGAAGTCGGGGGTGGGGATCCCCAAAGACGTAGCGGGGAGTGTTCCTCGGCTGTATTTTCCGCACCTGAAACTAGTTCCCAAACCGACATGAGCAAAACAAGCCTTCTGTGTAGATTTACACAGTCAATTGCACTCGATGTGAAAGTACACCACTCACACAGTAATTAGAAGGTAAATCAAGTAAATTAATTCACGTTGGGCGAAACATTTCGAGTGGCGACGCTAGCATGGAGGTATTACGCGCAACCAAGCAGTGGTCAGTGCTGTGAGATTCGGACAATGCCTGGGTCGCCAGGAAAACGCTCCCACACACTTATTTATGTCTCGGGAATGCGGGGATACACTTAATTTGGCCTGGGGGTGGCGTATCCCTTTAACAGTTCTACTTGGATACAGAGACAGAAAAAGAAAATTTCCTCCATCCACCATATAGCATTACAAGAATACAAGTAGGTGGGGGCAGAATGAAAAGATATAAAGAAATCAAGAATAAAAGATAAATTATTTAGAGAGCAATACATTTAATTGTACATTTCATTCTACTTTTAATCCCATAGCTTTTCCTTGTGCCAGTTGGATGGCATTATCTGTATCAGTGTGGAAGTTTTGGTTTATAGGTATCAATCAAGAGAAAATTTGTTTCCTGTTGAATATTGTTAACATTTTTTTTAAATGAAAATTTTTTCAATGCAGATACAGTATGACTGTAGTAAATGAGAAGCCTCTCTATTCATGAAGTTTGCCTTTGAGGTAACCTGTTTGTGATGCCATTTTTTGGGGAAGCCAAAAATAGTGCAATGTGCTGGCTGAAAAAAAAAATTGTTGGGATTCTCCTGGTCAGCTAACAAGTACCTAGAGGTGCCCATGATCAATGAGAACTTTAATCAAAATGTTCTCAAAGTTTCAAAGGTGGGAAAAGGGATCTGGTTGGAGTACTCAATCGTTTAGTTTGGTGAAAACTCTGCTCTCAGATTCAAAGACCAGAATGATTTGTTCTTCCTGATTTCTATGACAGTTGACAACATTGTCATCGATTACGACTGTCAGCTGAAATGGAGCGTGGATCAGGGATCTAATTATAAATGCAATTACAGTTCCTTTTCCTTAAGCACTAAGGTGAGATTTCTTTATTATCTCGTTGACTTTGAATGCCCTCGTAAAAGTATACGCTTTAATCCTCTTACCAAGATTTCTTTAGTGTCATTACACAGTGGTCAATGTATCTGAGTCCCAATCATCATCTACTAAAGACAAACAACAACAGAAAGACGAAAGTGCTGTAAGGTGCCAAGGTTAACTTTAGGATTGTGATGTCACCTCCGGGTGAGGTGACAATCCTACACAGTTCAATCGACATCATATTTTTTCTATCTAGCCTATAAATCAGCCGGCAGACATGGAACATCTCTATTCCTCATCTGCTTATGCCAATTATTCTCACTGAGCACTAAAATATTTGTGTGTACATAATATGCAAAGTCATCAGTGTTTAAATTTGCATGTCCCTGCAGAATTGTGTGTTTCTCCCACTTCCCAATCTATTATTCAAGGTATCATACAATATTCAACAGAGGTTTGTCTCAATGGCGCCAACCACAGACTGCTAAGATATTCCCCGGTGCTACTTGACAACTCAACTTAGTTATCATTTCAAATGGTTTCATACCAGGGCTGGTCAAATGGGGGCATCTTATTTCATAAACTAAAGAAATTATTAGATTTTTTTTCCACTTTACTTGTTTGAAAGAAACACAAGATATATAAACACATTGCTGTCATGGAAAAAAACTAATGATTCATGAAAAATGTGGCACATACACTGTGTTATAATTATCTTGTCAGATTGTCTTGTCTTGTAAAAATAAAATAAAAACGCTGCAAGACTCAACAGGAGACAAAATGGGCAAAAATTTATTTTCATGCAGTAGGTTCCTCAAAGGATTAATCTACAATTACTCCTCGCCTTTTTCAATTGTGTTACAATTTGATGAAGACTTATCAACTTGCTTGTGTTTAATTCAATTGGATATAAAAGAAATTGCATTTTAAACGCATGCCGAGTGAGAGAAAAGATTTGGCTAACAATTTGAAAAGCAAGGTACAAATCTTTGGATTTGCTTTAGAAATGCTTTGTCACAATACAACCATATTGCGGGTATAGATAGATAAAGAAAAAAATCTATATCTATATGCTGTGTATTTGACTATTGAATTGACCTACATACAAAACGCAATCAAAGAGAGCCATCACATCTATTCTTCTGACTTGGCATTGCCTCACTAGTAACATTCCATATGGCCAGCACACATACTCACCAACCGTACTTGATAGATGCAACAATGCGAACCGCTTTATATTCCTCAGTATGCAAAACATCTTTGTCATGTAACATATGTCCCTACAACTAATAAGTAGTCTATTGGTAGTGATTATAGTGTGAGGGTGTGTGTATGTGTGTATGTGTGTGTGTGTGTGTGTGTGTGTGAGAGAGAGAGAGAGAGAGAGACACAGAGAGACATTATAATGATAGCTAAAGTTCCTTGAGGAATAAATTCTTTGACTCTTACAATTGCCTGTCAGAATGCTGAAAACTACAGTAACTACAGGCCTCATTTGTAAAACTTACTAATTTGCACATCACAACTGGTCAATGTGCAGCATATCATGAAAAACATTTTAAAACTAAATTAGATGGCAGGGAGTTGTTGTAGCCATTTGGCTTCTGTGTTAGTCATGTATATCAAATGGGGTTTTGTCTGGCAGTTCAGCATCAGCACACCTGCTGCAACGTGGATACAATGACTCCCAGCAATTGCAATCTGTCATTGTCAAAAATATGTAGAAAATTAATGACAGAGGTTAACCCTCACTTTCCATTTGCCAGTGATTGGGTTGGTGTGAGGGGTAAACATCCATGTCTTTGCTTGGATATCTAAGCAAGATGCCGAGTTTACATGTGTGTGCCAAAGTAGCTCTATGCAGAACCTACTTTGAAGTAAAAGCCTAGTGGCTTCATCAAAACTAATCCTTCCATTACCAAAAGTCCTCTATGTTTTCAGGGCAAACATTGCAAGGTTTGGACTTAATTGGGCTCAACTGTAATCCTAAAATTAAATAATAAACATTTTGCAAGGCAACTCATCCCTTCAGCGCATGGTTGTATACAGCGCCTGTCTCACATTCCCTCAGTAAGTTTCAATGGGATTCAAATCAGTGCTTTGGCCATGTTATTCCATAACATCCCATTTCTTCTGTTCCAATCATTCCGCGGAGGATTTTCTCAAGAAGGAAAGATAATAACGCTGTTGAAAGGTCAACTTCTACTTCAATTTCCAGACAGATGGTCTCACACCGCTCATTCAAGCAGAGTCAAATCAACGACATCAGGCAGCCCAGTCCCCAAGACAGCAAAGCAACTCCAGTCCAACATTTTTACCATCATACTTCACAGTTGGTATGAAGCTCTTACCCAGAAAAGCTCTTTTCGGTGTGTGCCAAACATGTGTGCCAATATTGTCAGATAACTTGATCTTTGGTTAATAGATTATATTAACCTTGACACAAGCAGCTGCAAGAGTTGCCTATAGATCATCTAGAGGAATTTTTAGTAACTTTGTTTTTTCTTTCTAAAATAGTGGATTGATTTTATTCACATAAATCAGAGATGATCCTTTTAAATCCTGAGCTCAGTTCAAAAGGATAGACAAACATTTCTCTCAGGACCTCAGAGAACACTTTAGATATTGGTAAGAAATGAAGCGATGGGCTTCGTGTCATGTTTGAATGAGACTGGATTCACCTGCTTTGATAAATACAGGAGGTGATATTTTTTTCTAGTTAAATGATTTTTTTCTTTGAATTATGAAAAAAAGTTATAATCAGTTATATGTGTTGTTTGTTTCATCTTATTACTTTTTATAATAATGAAGGTACATGAATAGACACCAAAAGGTATGTGTTACTTATAAACTCTAGACAAGCATCACTCATCTGTGTGTTTTTCAGGTGATGAAACATTAGAAGACAGTGAAAAACAATAGTGATAGCTTCTTGACGGGCACATAGACAGTTTAATTAAGCACTTGCATTCCCCTGAATGTCAAACAACTGTAGAACAGACATATTCTCTCTTCCATGGACAATTTTAATCAAAATTATGCTTGTGCAAACACAATCCTACATACTGTACCCTACATCCAAAGACAATGTCCCCAGCTTAAATACACATGAACAAATCATGCACAACAAACACAGGTGAGGTGATGTCACTTTGTCAGATGGCATCTTTTTCCAACATGGCAGCCTTAGTCACCTCAATGTATTTTTACGAAAATGCTCTCACATATATAGTATGGGCAAAAACTAATAAACAGAAAACAGAAAACTTGGCAAACTACAACTATAATTATATATACAACTTATATAGTGCAGAGCACTATAATAAACATTTTGTAAGAAACTAATTCTATCAGGCAGGACTGAATGGGACCCTCCTCTTGGAAAAGAGTCAGATCTTTTTGAGGTGACACATGTTGTATTTATTCTTTATCTATTTTTGGCTTTAGAGGCTACTAGATTTTTACACCAAAAAGGAAACAAAAACAAAAATATGCGCACACACAAACATGGAGTATATGCTGGCTTGCATACGACCTTGTGATGCTCTGGCCTTACATTCCCTCACACCCTCCCATCCCCTCTTCACAGTTTTGAAATAGCCTTGCAGTAGCAATATATGTCGCTACGCATAAAATGACAGAGACATCTCCAAAGGCGAGAGTAGAATCTTTAAAGCAGAGAGAGCCGTTTTATTATCTCTGGTCTGAAGACACGCATAAACACATACAAACAGGGATAAAGAAACATGGTCCTATTGGATGTTCTGGTCGTCATATAGGGCAGGAGTTCTTCTGGGGTTTACAACCATATGTGGTATAGTGCAGACATACACCTACAAACACACCATGAATAAATAGGCTCTGACTGTTTGTCGTATGCATGCTGTCTCGCAAACCATAAACTGTAAGACCACAGGTTGTAGAGGTTTGTTTTTCTGTTTGCTCCTCTACTACCTGACAGAATGAGTTTGACTTATGAGAGGTAGATGTGTGGAAATGTGCGCGAAGATGGGTGGCAATCACACACAACTTTGCTGGTGGCTTATTGCTCCCTCCAGGGATTTACTCTTTCCCAACAACAGCTAATGTATCATAAAAGTTAAGTTGGCAGGAGAGCTGTGAGGGACTTCTCCCCCTAACCAGCATTACTTGCCATCATACACATGATCAGGAAGTCACTATCAAAGTTTGCAGAGACCAACATAATTGGCAATTAAAATACATTAAACATATAGACTGCACATAGGTCAAAGCATGTGGCATTACACATAATGTTAATTCAACAAGATGAAAGTAACCTTCCGTTTTGGAGGGGCAAGTTTAAAAAAAATAGCTTTTACCCTTTTTACATTAGAATTAAGTGTTATTGATTGCTTGATTTTCATTTTTTTTTTTTTGAAAGTGAAATGTCCCACAGGCCCTAAATATATGTATTTTGACTCAAGAATGAGGACATTACTCACTGAAGGTTTAACGATATGGGTCTAAATGACATGGATAACTGCAGTAAAAGTCCTCAAAAGGATCCAGCTGCAGACTTCCAGCTGTCCATGCATCCATCAAATTAAGTGTTGGTGTATGAGTGTGTGTGAGGACAGTTTCTCCAAAGAGTTACTGCTCTGCCTCCATTTGAGACTAAGCAGCATTAGACGAAGCGATGTGTCCCATCAATTATTCCCCTCAGCACATCTATTTTTGATGGCCGCTCCTTAAAATAAGACACTGAGGGACTGACAGGCCACTGACGTACGTTAAAGCTTTGAATTTGAGTGTTTGTGAGAGGGGTGTATGCAGGGATGTCTTTACACAGGGGTGGAGGATGTTCAGTTTATCTGATGCTTACCATAAGTGAGTGACAAATGGAATTTACTGAAAGGAAGTGGCCTATTTTCTATATGTGATGATAATTTCCAGATCAAAGAAACCCGTTGTATTCATAACTTTGGACGAAAGTTAAAAAGAGAACAAATGGTAACTGTGTATCAGAGCGATTTTAAGTATTGATTTTGAGTTCTTTATTGAAGATCTCCCATCTACAGTCTTCTTGGTGAGTCAGGATTTGGGAATCAGGAATAGATGCTCTTCTACCAGTTGGGCAAAATCCATAAATATGCCAGGCAAAGTGAATCATAGTGAGCTAGGCACTCGTTGCTGTCCCACCACTGCGATGTTTGAGCTTCCATAAGGTTAATAGATATACCAACACTACTTTCCATGCTGCTGACTTATTCATTCATAGTCCTCTCCTTTCATTCTCTATTTGTGACTTTCTCTTCAACCATCTTTAGATCCCACAGACACCTGTCCCCCTCCTTTATGACTTTTCTCCAATTTTTGCAGGAAATCACCAACTTTTACCTTTTGAGTGGTTTTGTCATATTAGCTTGGTGGTTTGGCAAACTAAGTCCAAACATACGTAGCCACAATTTAAGATATAGTAAGTTGTAAGGGCTTTTTAATGTTCTAAAGCTGGGTGCAATAAAAAACAGGTGAGGAAATTCCTCCGTCGACGATCCCCTCCTATTCTCCTTTCTCTTCTCTCTCCCTTCTGTTCTTCCTGTGTCTGGTCCTGTCTTGTCTCAAAGCATGCCAGTGGCCATGTTTCTCCCTGTGTGGCCATCTGTGTCACAGGTGATCCATCACCACAGGTGGAAGCTTATTACTGGTTGAGCCCCGTGGGCCCGCCAATCCTGACAAATCAGCTGTAAATGCCAGCCCTCAGCCGAATCCTTTGATTGGTTCCGACAGGCACAGCGGGCCTTATGCCAGCTTTATGCCCCCTAGACCCTAAAAATCAGGTGTAGGCAGGTAAACGTGTGTGTGTTTGTGTGGTTTCTCTACTACATAATTCAGAACCTGCTGTTTGGGGTTTATCTCACTGGTTCATGTTCCCTTGGCTCAAGAAAGCACAGTGTAACAGTCAACTTTGTGTGTGAGTAAGCTCATGCTTGTGGGTTCATGTGCCAGTGCAGAGATGTCACACCAGACTCTAGCTTTTACAAGCACATTCAGCACTTTAAAAACTCAACCCAGAACCAACTTTCTGATATGGCTTGACTTTTCTCAGCAAAACTTATTCTGCTTACACAAAGCTTTAAAGCTTTTTCTTATTTATTTATTTATTTATTTATTTATGTATTTTTTTCATTTTTTTTGTAAAATCCCAGGTCAAAGTTTGTCAAATAAATTTGGTCATCAACATGTATATGAAGTTAAACCTGCCTGGCTCTAAGGAATTGTTACCTTGGTGCAAAGAATCTGGGAAATATTAATGCATGGTTGGTATAATCCTCCAATGACCTCTTTTAATATGGTTTCTTAAATATATTGACATTCCTTTAAGTAGCAGGAACATTCAAATGCAATGCTGACATTGTAAAAATCAATTTCACCACAAGCTGACCATGACGGGGCTCCTTTTCCCCTGAAGTGATGACCCATCATATCTATAGATCAACCCATTTACAAAAAAGGCAGGCATAGGATCTAAGTAGGCAGTGCTGCATATAAAGTGTGTATTTACTGCCAGTTTACATTGACTGTTCAACTGGAAACAGTAATATTTTGTCTCTAAGGAATATTACAAATGTAAGTCCAGTCTCTTATATGAAAGGCCTGGTCCAATAAAATTCAAAAAATGAAATCAATAGACAACATGAATCCCTTACAACATTAACCGGTTTAAGAAGCATGTTGATTTAGCATTTATCAGGGATTTTCGTTGATATACATAGTTTTTCTTCGGTACTAAATCTTCCAACTTCCATCTGAAGGTGTACGTTTATAGCTCATTTATAGAGTTGATTGTAAAAACAGTACAGAGGATGAAGATAAATTGCAGGTGGCATGAAGGTACAAAACAGGGACCGAAGACCAGACTGAAGTATCCAAAGACAACAGTTTTCCACTGTAGTGGTTGTGAGTGTTGGCAGATCACTGGAAAATCTCAGTCAGGTTTTCTGTTACATATACAGTGCATGCTATATATTTACTATCAATGCCACCTTTCAGTTCAGTTCATGTACAGATGACTAGACAATAAAACCAATCATCATTGGCTGAATCCACCCAACACACTTTTTGTCTCTTTTCAAGCATTTATCAGCAAATGTTCAACATGAGGAAATGATAAAGAGTAAAGTGTATGTATACCCATAATTCTTTGTTTTCCATATGTCTCCCAGGGACTTTCACATTTTCCATACATTTTGACCACATTAAACACACAGTACTAAAGCGTAATTTCAATATAAGAATAAAAGCGGATCAAAGGCAGCTCAAATCAATTTTAGATGACTTTCATCCACTGCTTTGTCAGTATTTGATGCTAAAATCAGCCCCGTTTGGTCCTTTCTCTTTATGATGGCTTCAAAAAAAAAAAAAAAAAAAAAAAAAAAAAAGATTTCAAGGGCTGATGATTCATCCATTTTTTGCTGGCTAAAATAAGCCTCTTTGATGTCAACTAAGCATTCACATAATCCAACCCTCGACATTAGAGGTCGAAGTACATTTGTTCAGGTGCTGGGGCCAGGATTACTGCAGTTATCAGAGATGTTTTGTGACACCTGAAATATCTGGTGTCTTAATCGCTTTACATGACACACACACACACGCTAGATATTCTTAAAGAGGTTTCTTGATTTCTGCACTCAACCAATTCTCCCTCCGACCATCAAATTTGTACATCCAGGCTCCCTTTGCATCACTTTTCAACACATAGGGAAGTATTTCTACAACAAGAGTTAACATGACCAGTTATCAGAGGAAAAGATTCAGAACTAACACCAGCACACTGAAGGTTCCCCGGAGAGACATTGCTCATGAAAATTAAGTCTAACTTGTGAATGTGACACAAGTCCATTCACACATCCCTCTAATCCAACGTTTCAGTGGGTGTTTCAGTGTGTATGTGAGTCAGTCTTTCGCCTACTTTAACAGCAGTGGGTTGCAGTTGCATGCAGTGTTAAACAATTAGACACAATGGCCCTCATTTATCAAACTTGCGTAAGACGAAAAACATGCGTAGGTCGTGTGTACGTTCTTTTCTGCGCAAAGGTTGGCATTTATCAAATCCATCGTGAGCGCAGGAAAGATGAAATCGCCACGACAGGTCTGAAGCAGTGTACGCACTTTTCCATTTTGACTTGCGGTGACTGCAATAGCATACATAAACAGCAGCGTCACTAGTGCGTGCCTCATGAGTCGCAACAAATCCCTAGGTTAAAATTACAGACTTATCACTTCAAAGAAGGCCCATGTTTTATTTGACTTCAACATAAATATAAACATAAACGCAAATTAAATAAATTAAACAAGTACAACTCCGTAATTGGAAGAGTGATGGCTCATTATTCAACCGCGCACCCTCACACCGAACAGGAGAGGCGCTTTAACACTGCGCATACGCGTGCCACTGTGGAGAGGTGTATAGGGCAGGTGGATCTGTCTCTCGGCTGCGGGGGGAACCCTTCTATATACGCCCGAAAAAGGTATGCAATATTATTATTACATGCGGGGTTCTCCATACATTGCCCAAAAAAATGGAGTGCCATTTCCAGATGTACATCCAGAGGACCCCATACCCAGAGATCCCTACCACCAGCCTGCACAGCCAAGAGCGCTCAGGAGGAGAGAGGAACTTATTCAGCAATTCTGACTTTTGGTAAGCATTCTGTTATTCAAGGAAAAAAGACGTAGCTCCGATCAGGCCAGCCACCCTCTCCTCCAAGGCACTCAAATCCAAACCTGGATCGGAGCTCTCCCCCCCCTGTTTGTGACATGCTGCGTCGGGGAGCTGCGACCTTCTTTGGTGGCAAATTTCATATCGGACCACTTCTTCCTGATCTTATCTATCCATGTCGCAAATTCTAGAGGTGCGGCCTTTTGTAGAAGGCGTGGTTAGGATCATTACGATGGATTTCAGCCGCCGGATTTATCAACAGCTGCTCGGTCTTACGATGGGATTGGTGTGGTACGCATGTTCTGTAAATCTCACTTGAGCCTCTGCGTACGACGAGTTCTCCGCTCATATCAACGATGCTTTCTACGACGGCTTGATAAATGAGGGCCACTGACTGTGAATGGCCTCTTTCAGCAATGAGTTCCCATTTTTTAACACTCCTTCTGAAAACGATTGGAAAGTAAAACTCAAATCTCAGCACCAACAACCCACAAGGGCCAGAGTGTCCAGATTAGCGACATTTACAAAAAGTCAAAGAAGACATGAGCCAGACTTCTGCAATTTCTTTCAAACATTTGAAGGCTTTGTGCAAATTTCAAAAGTGAGAAAAGCATTTTGAATTGTAGATTTTATGCTGATAATATATTTGATTTGTATACATCTGTGTATTGTTTCTGCAGATTGGATTGCCACAACACTAAAAAGCTAAAATTGAAGAAAGCCTGACTGATGACGAATGAAAGTGTAGAAATCCATAACAATCAGGATGAGCTGTATCACATATTTGGAAGTTTTGATTGTCGAATGGATTCAGCCAAAGGCAGCTTTACTCAGCAGGAAACATATTTTGGTTGTCTTGATTAGAGTTGAGTGGTTAAAATCACAGAGGCAGAGCTGCTTTATAAAATCTGAAAAGTAAAGGCATGCCTTGACAAAAACGTTGTATTACTTGACCATGTATGCTGATTATCCAAAGCTTCTGTCAATTTGTTACAATTTGGGACATACAGCGTCTATACTAAGAAAATTGAAATCTTCCATATTCACAGGCCAATTTTCTGCAAGGATACCATCATGTAATCTAAAATGACACACAGGCATGACATGATTCCAGCTCTGTATTGTTCAGTGATACTGACTATTTGTTTAGCATGAAGACATGACTACAGGAACTTCAGGTCTACCATTACCAATATTGTTAATCTGTTATTACTGGCCCACTAATCTGGTCTTTGTGTATTTTTCTTTAAAAAAAATTAGATTAATACCAAGCAAGACTTATCTAACAGTGATACAGTGAGTATCAGAGAGTAAGGCCACGGAGGAATCAAAACTGCTGGTTTGGTATAGTCGGTGATGTCAGAGATAAATGGAGGGGTGATGAGACAGCTGTGAAATGAAGCCATATGTGTGCATCTGAGCTTATGAGTGTATCTGAGGCTTTCAGTCAAACAAATTGGATTTTACATAGATAAACAAGCCTTGATAGTATATTTACAATTATTGCTGCAACAACAAGGCATCTAATGTTAATGTGGATTTCGTATGCTCACTTTATTTGCCGAGACTGGCAACTGTCTTGAAGAAATAATCTATCACAGTATGTCTTCATTTCATGAAGATTTTGTGTGGTATATTGTATATTCATAACTTTGTAAATATAAAATAAAGCTACTCACTTTTTATCATAATAACTTTATGTCTGTATGTTGTATTAAGTTCATAGACATGTGTAGTTTGTCTTTCAAAAGTGTGTCTCTAATTGTGTTGACTGTTCCTTAGCCAGAAGGCACTACATGTCAGTGAAGATTAAATGAGATCCTAATGAAGTTAATTTTTTTTTTTTTGCGTGTTAATTGACTAAAGGTCACTGTCTGTACTGGTCATATCAAGCAAAGATGCTGTTAAAAGTAACAGGTTCGCCAAGAACTTTCCTCTATATAACGAAGCAGTGTGTATGCTTTCTTTAGTGAAATATCTATGACATCAAAGTAGTGATAAGGTATAAAGCTGTTTTATGTTAGTTTCTGCATTTGAAAGCCACCTTATTACACAAAAGAAAGGACTTAATTTAGACTTAATTTGTTCATCCTTCAAGATAATTATGGCTAATAGGTAATGAGAGCGTGTATCGCAACACAAAAAGGAGAAGTGCTTTTCTATCCATGCTTGCTGTCTTCTGGAACCTTTGGGTGTCCTTTTCATGTACACATCCCAAAATCCATCACAGCGGGACGAGAAGGAAAAAGAGAAAGAAAAAAAAGACCGCGCAAGAATAGTCCTTAATAATATATGCAAACACACATGCACACACACCCCACAATGCCAATGGCCACTCAGCCCTTCCTTCCAAGTTAATCAGAGGAAAAAAGAAAGTGCCAGTCCATCAGACGTTGCACAGCAGGTGGATGACCTACTGATGACCTACTGGGATGAAAAGTTCTGCTTGTGGCTCTGTGTGTGTGTGTGTGTGTGTGTAGATGATGCAATGCAGTTTACCAGATTGTACAAAAGAAAGAGTAGACATTGTGGGCTTTTGTACTCCTAAACTGAAAAAAATAAAAAATAAAAAAAATATCTGCCTATGCTAAAATAATTTGCTGATTATGCTGGCTTCTAGTTCCAGTGCTTACTTACATGCTTTGTTAAGGCTAATTCAATTTTGGAGTACATAGATTAATCTAGCTTGTGCTGCCAATTAGTAGTTCTCCATGCTTTTCTCATACCCTGCATGGAACTGTGCAGCAGTGTGGATAAGAGTACAACAGATTCACTACACTTGGCTGTATTTATGTGTGACTAAAGCAGCTCAGCATACTGTATTTGCAATGTGCTGTTCATCTTTAAAAGGTCATTGCAAAAATCTTATTTCTGCATGCAACAAAACATTTTTCCAGATTCCCACTGATTGTTTGTGCTGAGACAAACATCTTCCAAACAAAGTAAATAATGAGTGCACATATGGACAATATCCAATATAACATAAACAAATACTATGTGGTGTACAAATATCCGATATTATTATTATTATTGTTGTTATTGTTATTATTATTATTATTATTTACCAAATGGTAAAGAAGGAGAGTTATGTTAGGTGTTATTGACTGTGATGAAGAATAACACATGCACAGCCAATACAAGAAAAAAGGGTAAAAAAAAGATATTTTTTCTTCTTGGTCAGAGCTAAGAAAATTGGATGATCTAATAGAAAATCAACCTAATTTACCTCATCACACTGTTCACAGTGTTTGGGGGCATGTGAGTAATGTGCATGAAACATTTAGTGTGATAACATTTTTTATTTTGAACAGAAATGAGAATAACTCACTGTCTCAGTATCCAAATATAAAGCTCTCTGACTGCAGGCAAGAATAATAATGGTGTTAGCACTCTGAAATACTAACTCCCTAAAGTCTACTGTAGTTTCATGAGTGTAGGCTGTGTAGAAAATCACGACCACTCTTAAAAACAAAATTTCACAAAACAGGACTAGTTAAAGGGTGAGACCTCTACATTTACAATACATAAACACATTTATTTGGAAATGTTATAGAGCTGACAAGACTTCTTGCTTTCTTTCAGTTCATGTCAGCTGTCTAAGCAGTGCTTCAGTACACTGAATTTAATTTTTTAAATTAACAATAAAATAACTGCTGCTTCCGAACAATCTTGTTGCTCTGTATCGAGACCTGCCAGGACATACAGCAGACTTTTAATGAGCTCATAAAGAAGTGATAAACGCTTAAGAGTTGTCTGGCAGCAAGCCTTCACTGATAAAGTTGTTTAACCAGCAAAGGTTATTCTTATTCTGGATCATTCTCCTGATGAGCTGAAAAATTTACTTGCTGATGATCTTC
Organism: Odontesthes bonariensis; assembly: GCF_027942865.1. Taxonomy (NCBI): domain Eukaryota; kingdom Metazoa; phylum Chordata; class Actinopteri; order Atheriniformes; family Atherinopsidae; genus Odontesthes; species Odontesthes bonariensis. The sequence continues at coordinate 19,654,674 of NC_134511.1, forward strand.
TCTTGAAATCATAGCCTTGACAATTTTTGGTAAAACTAAAATCTGACTTCCTACTATGCTTCACTGCTAAAATACTGTTCTATCCAGGCATGGTTAGAACCTAATTGAATAGCTGCCACATGCCACAAAATGTCTTTCCTTCACAGTAATGAGGACATTAAGAGACTCAAATCCCAGCAGAAGCAGTAATAACCTTGTGATTACCTCAGTATAGACTACAAAATGTTTGAAAAGCCCAAATGTTTTGGGTAAGCACAGAGCATGAGTGCTCTTATTTTTGGTCAGTTCATAAAGTCTTCTTGAAGTCTTTGATTATGTGTGTGTGTGTGTGTGTGGAAGGAGAGCTGTATTATTGTAAAGGTCTTATTTCACATCTGACAAGGTGCTGACAGTGCGATGGCACTATACTAAATGGTGAGAGACTGCTGGACGTTTGGGTCTTACCTTGTTGGAGCAAAAAAAAAAAAAAAAAACGTACGGGGCAAGAGAGGAGAAAAGGGGAGGGAGAAAAGAAGGAGAGACAAGAACAGAATGTTAGAAGTTAGTTACACAAATTAGTCATTGCATTTGCAGAAACGTGTAAATAAGCATAAAAAGCTGCATGAAGCTGTAGATACAAAAGAAGTTAAAGATGCGTGTGACCACACAAAAGTAACAAACACAACTTCTTTATCTCGTGATAACTTAAGGACCTTAGCTTGATGAAAAGGTTTGATTTTGTCCTGCCAGAATACTGAGAAGCCTATGGGAAACGCAACAAACGGCCTCCCAAGTGGCTTCATTTTCATTTATTCATCAGATTTGACAGGCTATGTCAGTGCATACAGTTTTAAACTTTTGTGGTAAGAAATAAATGTTTTGATGTAAGACCTTGTTTTACAGAATGAATTACAATATAGCTTGTGTATATTGAAAATGTAGCACACCTTACAGCAACAAATCAGATCACAGCAGAAGATGAAACAATGCAACAGATTCATTTAAACCCACCAATAAACAGACTGTAATTAAACTGGGAGTGACAGAGACCACAGCCCTACAATCCTTCATAGCCATATTGCAAACTGAGCGAGATGATATTTCTGTCCCAAAAGACAAATGTTATTCTACTCTATCAACTAGTCATTTATGTCTGGATGATCAAGACGTTTTCTATGGTACAGCATCCCATGCTTCTTTGGAACTGTGTATTAGCAGAGACATATCAGTCTGTTATTGTGGTTTGCATAAAGTTGGGAGGGTGAAGTGATACCTGGCATAACACAGTTAACTGTCTTGCTTGGGGGCACTCATTCTCACCTGCCCAGGGAGAGAAGGCTGCTGCTTTACTTTCATTCGCATTCTCTAACCTTTCTGAGACTCCTCATTGTCCAACTCCAAAGTTCCCCCATAAACAAAGATGAGTGTTCAAAAAGAAGATGAATGCATCACTTTATACTCCTCTGATTAAATTATTCTCCTGTCCCTACTGTTAAATACTTTCTAAAGAATGTCTCAGTGTTTATGGATGTTTTTCACATTGTAAGTTTAGAACACAATGAAGTGGATTGGGACTGTGTGCCCATTGTGTTACAGCTGCTTTCTCTTTGCCTCCCTCTAGTGAGGGCACCTTAAGGGAAAAGATGATGCAAAGAATAATTCATCTTTCTTTTTTTATAAATGTATATCATTACCAACAATAACAAACAGACTTTGGTAATTCAGTCATTCCAACACTTATGGTTGGGTCCATGGTTGACATCATTTTATTCAGAAGGAAGCATTATTTGAAACATATACCCTCTGGATCGAAGATAAAAGTAAATAAATAAAAACCAATAAGCATGCCACTTGATATGTGTGTCTGTGTGTGTAAGGACTACTTTAAATTCAATAAATTCACCGCGTCCTTTCAAGTAGTCAATCAGATTAACATTAATTTAGCCCCATATCACGGTATCGACAGAGGGTTTTGCTGAAAGCTTATACCTATATTGAGGATGAAAGACATGGATGATTAGCTTTCATGTGATTCACATTCACATCACAAAGCTGCTTCGAAAATGTGAAGATTAACAGGAACTCATTGAGGATTACGTTGTCCGCATATCTAGGTGGATGCTTTATTTATAGACTTAAGGTGTACGTGCTTAGTGTAGGTTGTATACAACTAAAGCTATAGTGCCTAATATGTATGTGTTAAGCATGTGACTGACATGACACTTCTTCCTGTGAACCAAACGTTAAAATTTCAGGCTGAAGTTTCGTGTTAACAAGTCTAATGAAGTCTAATTTGGTGTGTATCACGCCCCTCAGCATCCCCACTAGCCTTACAGAGGTCGTCTTTAAGTGTTGCATGAGCTTTATTTCTATAATTGGCTTCATTGCCTTCACGTACATAAAGCACGCATGGTAAAGCTTGCTGGGGGTAACCACTCGTCCTGCTTGGAGTCTGACGTTCAGAGTTTGAACATGAGCTGGTTTTTAATATTAAACCCATCACTTTTTTAACCTCTATCTTCAGTATCCATTTTTTGCTTCGACCCAATGAGCTGGGCTGTAACAGATGGTATTCATAAAACAGATAATCAAACAATAGGACAGATGGCTAGTTGATGCTGGTTGTGATAATAATCGCAATAAGTTTTGATTGTTTTCTGAGCTGCTAAACATGAGGTCAGAATGACATCAAAAATAAAAAAGCAACCATATTTACCTGCCTTTCTTTAAACCTCTTGCACTTATTTAACAGCTTGATTTCCACACTCATTGAAGTAGAAAAAAAAATCCATTTTGTTTATACATTTTGCAATACACTAAGGTGATATTCCAGTCCACTGGCTTCCTTATTTGTGAACTCACACCCATGTTTTCTTCTCATAATTGTCAATCTCCAAAAGACAGGTCCATGAAATGAAGTGAGTGAGTGATCGAGAGAGTCAACCTGTTTGCATCTACAATCAGACAGTCTACAGCTAGATGAATGCACTGAATTAGAGGTTTCCCTACTGAGACAGGCCAAGTGGAAATGCCAACTAATAATTAAAGTGTGTTCGCATATAGTGAAAAATGGAAATAAATGACCTAAGTACAGACCTCAATTAGTATTTACTATTCTGTGTATTTAGTTCTCTTGGTGGTGTACATATTGCATTGCTGCAGTTGTGGGCCTCTTTTCCCCCCCTGTGTGTGTGTGCTTAACAGACAGAAATGGCATGCCACACAAGTCTGATAGAAATCAATTTATCTCTTCAGCAAATACATTCGGAAATGCCATCCAAGCCAACAAAAAGTCATCAGATGGGAAGCAAAACAGGAAGTTTGATGGAAAAGTAATTGAAAACTTGAAGTTGATTCCTCTCAGATTTTGCCCACATCAGATGACCTCAAATGCTCTGTGTGTGTGTTTTTGTTGCAAGAATATATCAATTCATGCCTGTGTTATTTTGTCATCTGAACATTGAAAGAAGATTCAAATGAACTGATTTAAGAATATTTTGATGATCAATAGATAGATACAAATAGGATAAGTGTATTTCAAAACTCAAAGCAATATGTTAATAACTTGACTTTCAGCAATAAGATGTATAAAGAAAAAAAACATTTATACAAGATGGAGGACAAGACGGAGCTTCAAAACCTCCTCCCAGTTCACCAACAACAAATGGTGATGATGAGTGAACGAGAGAAAAAAATAAAAGAGATATTAGCCCTGAACAGAGTGATAAGAGAGGGCTGTAAGCCGCTTCCTCTTATCTGTCCAGACAGAAACAAACCCCGTCCATTCCAGCTCTCAGCCAAAGGCTAAAAACAGCCACAAGACACACGCATAAATAGTTCTATGAACAAATATGCACAATCGCCTTCTAAATCGTAAAACCATTCACCGAAAATCAGTGGTGGAAAATGGGGGTATTTGTTTGAGCTGAGTAAGCAAATACTTTTTTTTTTTCTCTCTTTTCGAAAATGAGCAAGAGATATCCGACTTGGAGCTCCCTCAAAAGAAGCATGGAAAAGATTAAATATGTAGAAGCCTTTGGCTATTCTGAAGAGATAAAGTACTAAGTTTGACGCCAAAGCCGGTATCATGTCAATAGTATGTACATTGTCCAAAGTGTGGCCGTTATACAGAATCGAATGTGGCTGCTCTGAAGCCAATGTTCACTCCTTTGAGCCAAATAAATTGTCCTTCATACATCGAGTATGTTTTCAAAAAGGAAAGAAAGACTAAAAGAAAAGAATATGATCTTTAACAGTAAATCAGAGGGATTCAGTATTGATCATTTTATTCTGGCAGTTTCTCAGGTGTGCAGTTAAACTATACCAGATCAATGCACTGTGGAGATGAAATGTCCATGGATGCAACCATTTAACCAATACATTTTTTTCTCTCTTCCAGCCCATGGCTATATTGAGTGTTCACTGTAAAGTTATCCAATCTACAGAGTAGAACTCTTTGTAAATACCTTTACCTTTAAAGTAGTTTTTTTTTTTTTTTGTAAATCAAAGTCACTTTCAAGCTGGTCAATTTCTTTTTAACTTTCTTATTGAGTTATTTCATCTTCATTTCTGAATGTTTGTTCATATTGAAAATATGACAATCATTTTGCATAACAAGACAAATCAGTATAACAGTAATGACAGCAATAGCTGTTTATATCAATCAAGCCATTTGTGACATGAAGCAGATCTATATTGCAGTGACCCCAGACGCACTTTAGCAACAGTCCAAGGCCAAAAGCTGCTTGAACTATTGTACTTTCCAAAGAGTGTTTATTGCTCTGTAACCCATCTTGATGACTTGCTCTATTTAATCCTTAAATCACGGTGAAACAGATTTTGAAAGGCTCAATGGTGGACAATCTGTAAGGGTCAATCAGCAGGAGTTTAGTTTGATTACCATCAAAGGAGCCACTGGCTGCTAATTGCAGTTGACTGAAGGTTTTCATGAGAGAAATGCACACTAAAACTAATGGAGCTATAAAAGCCTTGAAAACAGCATTACAATTGGCAAAAAGTGTAATTGCTGTCTAAGACAGAGCCATATCAAACACTGGAGAGTTCAAATTCCTTTATGTATCCATACTTTAACAGCATGCATTGAAGTCAGAAGCCTTCAACGGAAAGAATTTGACCATAGTAAAGTAGTATAAAGTATAGCAGATTACACTTTGTGATATAGGTGTGTACAAACATGTTACTGTTTATTTTTGGACTTTTGGAAAAAAAATTCTTTAATTAGAGAGAAAGAAAAAGAGAACAAAAGAAAAGAAAACCAAGGCACATACTGTACATTCAAAAGATAATATTTTACTTTAACACGACTTGTTTGTAGAGTAGCAAATAATCTAGTTAGTTACTGACAAAGTAGATAGTGGCATTAAAATGACTAAAATTATTGCATACATACATACTCAACATATGTCGTCATTTACCGGTAATTTGATTCACACTGAAATGTCTATAATTTCTGGAACATATTGAGATGATATGATAACCCATCTATACATACTTGCTTACCTAGCGAATCTATCATCTCTTTATTCATTTGATAAATGTGAGCAAACCAAGTTTCAGTAATTTGAAATATTACAGATCATACATTAACTTTTGTCCAAGTGGGAGGAGATTAATGCAGTGGTGTTGGTTAAAATGATTATGTTGCTTGAAATTAAGATTCTCAGAAACCTCTCTTTTAATATGAACCTGCCTTATAACTATAGGCATTCTCATGGATGACCAAACAGCTCTGATGGCAAAAGTAAGAGTTTGAATAAGACAAATACATGGTTGAAGACTATTACTTCGGCTGACACCTGGACCTATTTCTTAGACGTGCTGTCTGGCAACATTAGAAATCAAATGAATTTAAAGTTGCGAAGTATGTGTGAGAGTCCTCTGTTAGGACCATAAAGACAGCCAAATATAGCATAAAGTGGATATTAACTATTAATCATTCAGTTGGAAAATGTTGAGGGAGGGGACGTTTTATTTCATATGACAAACAGGAACTTTTATGGGGACCAGCATGTAAAGTAAAACAGCCAATTTGGATAAACTTGCAATAATCTTGTGAGAATAAATTCCATAAATAATAATGTTAGGCTTAGGAGAAAAAACAAAAAAAACCTTTCTAACCAAAGATTAAGAGAAACATGTTAATGTGAGTTTTTTTTTTTTAAAGCAACCGAGCGCAGGAAGCTCTTCATTTCAAACTATTTTTCTCTCTCCATGTTCTTCAAAAGTCCTCCAAATGAGCTTCATCAAGCCAACGGGGAACAAATGAAAGCAGTGAGAGGGCATGTAAACCAGTGTCAGTCACTGTCCAGCTTTTATTACACAGCTGTGCTAAACATCCCATCCACTATCTGCAAGGCAAGACTAAGTCAAAAGAGTCCATCAAGCCTGCTGGCTTTGTTCCCATTAAGCTCAGCCCCCACAGTTAGGCTGGTTTTAAGCGCTCATTAACCCCCAAAAATAATACAATAAGAGAACATGAAAATGCTCCCCTGTGGATTCACTTATTTATGATTTCAAAAGGCAGTAAGTGAATAGTCGAATGTAGCAAATGTAGCAACACAATTAGTGGTTCTGTGTGTGCATGTGCTCTGTCCATGCGTGTTTTGTGCCTTAACAGACGTCCACAGTGTTATGGATGAGCAGCCTACTGCTTCTCGGGAGGTGCACATTTTTGGCCCTTTGATAGAAACTGTGTACCCCAGCAGCATATGCTTTAATAATATTTTCATCCACCATTATTGTAGCTTTGACCCTATTATCCATTGCTGTTCAATATGGACCAACTACAAACTTTAAAACTGATTGTTTAGGCCATACTCAGTAATTACCACAATGCATGATGATTAAATCCTGTTTACACTAGATCTTCTGAAGTCCATTAGGATTTGAGAGTAGTTATATAATCTACTTTGCTTAGTTTCATAGCATGACTTTAAGTGACTTACGTAAACATAACATGTAAAGGCCACTTTTATTCATATAGCCCCATGACACAAATAAATATGGCAAAAAAAGTTTTGGGTGAACCAAAATCACATTCATATTCAATGCATCAGATATGATAAGCTACTATCTTTATTCTTTTCTATTTCAAAAAAAGTTGTAGTCCCATGGGCTTGCTTATATATTCTGCAACAGATTATAGGTTTACACACCAACAAAAAAAATGAAGATCCTATGATTCACTTAGTTTCTTTCAACAAACATCATTAAAAAATATAGAGAAAACAAACAAAGACGAGACTTTAGGGGGATGCACAGTCCTATGTATACACACAGCCACATCTGCATTTGTGCACATTCGTGGTAGGTTGACAGAACTGGGACAACCAATTGTGAAGTTAAAAGAGCCCGTAAGGCATAACGTGTACCACCCAATGGTTAGTGCTGGCAGCTGAACCAGTTCAAGCTTTAAGTAATGATGGCAGCATGTGGCTCACAAGAGGGTGCTTTAAGCTGTAAGGATGTCTGCAGTGCAGTGGTTTGTTCTCGTATTCAGTCCGTACACAAACACGTGAAACATGCACACGCATATACCTAGGTGGAAACTTTCAAGATATCAAGAGTTTAAAAATCAGTGTCGTGTCAGATTCTTTCTGAAGATCCATGTGAGTATTCAATGCACAAAGTGAAACACCAGAGCATGCATTCAACCACATATATTTATGTTGACATAAAGAAAACCAGACTGCTTTTTGATCTTTTTGTATAACCAGGTAGAAAAAAAAAGGTGACTTTCATTAAATGTATTTGTGTTCATTTTAGAGAGGAGAAAAACTGCAATTGCATTTTCCATTATATGTGCCTTGTTGAACAACTCTTTTCTAATAATGGCACAAAACATTTTCAGTTTTGCATTCTCTCCATGGCTCCAAGTAGCAATTAGCTGCACTTTAGAAGAGATCACAAAAAAAAATAAAAAAAAGAAAAGTACCTCTTCATAAAGGGGTGGGTTGGGTCTTAGGCACATCAAGTGAATGAGAGGAAAAAAAATTCCAAATGGGCTGACAGGCTTACACTATGTGCAAGATGACATGTGTATCATTGCAAGCAGAGCACTCGTACAGCACTGATAGCAATATATAGTATCCAATATAGAATTCCCTCAGTCCTCACATACTTGTTAAGTTACAACAAATCTAGACTTCCACCAAAGGCAACCTGCCCTTTTGCATGCATACTGTCAAACTAAATTTACAGGTCAGATTGTATTGTAATGCATCAGCATTGAATATTACAGGAAATCTGAATCTTTAAGGCCAGTCATGCATAGAGACTTTGGGGCATTTAGATTCTAAGTAAATATGCTTTGACTGTACATTTTAGACAGAGATTAAACTATATTGGGAATGCATTACAAATGTCTGTGGTAGCAAACATTATCAATCCCTCACAAAGTGGCACTGCTTCAAGCCTGCTGAAACCTTCCCTTTAGTTAAAGGAGTATCAACAAATACCAAAATGGCACAGGTTACAAAAGGCACCATGAGAATAGTACACCCTTGCAGTCGCAAAACTTTGCCATGCACTGGATCTGTTTAAAAGGGGAAAGGAAAGTGACACTCTCATTGCAGTTAGAGGTCCAGTTAAACAATTTTGAGATTATAGATTAATTTCATGGTTTGACATGTTTCGGTATTAAATGGATTATTAATGGGTGGAAAATGTGACAAGAAGGGAAATAAACTCATCAGTAGAGACAGACGTTAACTTCCTTTCTTTGTGATATGCAATTAGGAAATAAGTCGAGAAAGAACGAACATTCAGACTCAGTCAGTAATTATGGTCACTGTGTCTTAGATTAGCCATAGTTGCTTTCTTTTTAATGAAAGATTTGTGTCTTTTTCTGTAGGTAACTGTTGGTCATCTTTATGTAGCTGGTGTTATTTTGATCATGCTTTGGAAGAGAGAAAAATCACTTCACTTCAAACTGACCCATATATACACATACACTTAACTTAATGGGATCGCCGTGATACCCAGCTACTTTTTGCCTACAACTAGTTAACTAGTTTGCTAGTCCTCACATACTGAAAGGACAGCTCCATAGACTGTCTAAATAATAGACTGAGCAGTATGCTGTGAAACATTTTGCAGTGTGAAAGTGCTTCAATAGTAGCCTGGGCGAAAGCCGACTGTTGACTCCGTCAAACAGTCTGGAAAAACCCACCCTCCCGTTTCCATGGAGGGTGGGACCTTACTCATCAACTTAAATTAATTGGAGTTCCCTTAACCAATCAGTAATGTTTAGAAAGGACTTAGGTTATGCACCGAGGTTCATGCTTACTCTCGCGAGGCTCTAGCTCGCGAATCACGCTTCCCACATCCGCTTTCATTATACCGGTACCATTTGATAAATCAAACTTTTCCCAAAGCCAGTTGGAAGGAGAGCTACGACATCCTTGCCACTAACAAAATTGACGAGGCATTCCTCTTGCTCTTGTTTTAATTGTGTAATGCTCTCCAGAGTTGAGACAACTTCATGGATAGCTTCTGGCGTTCTTCCGTCGCCATGTTTATTTCCGCTGCGGTTGAACTACAATCATATGGACTACAATGGACTCCGCGCGTGAGTTCTGCGTCACCACTCGCAACTGTTTGCTGATTGGCAAAACACTGAGCGAACCGAGGTAGGGGGATTTGGCCAGACTATGTGCGGAGCCAAAATCTTTGGGCGGAAGTACGTAGGATGGCGTCGCCAGGCTACTTCAATAGACTCCTGTTCAAAAATATCAACTTCAATGCATGAATGCTAAATTCAAACACTTTGTTGAGGGAAGCAAATTGTTCTTTATACTCTCGTAAGTAAGGCAGCCTTAGAAGGGATACTGTAGGACTAAAATTAAGTGTACTGAGATGTTTTAAAACTTGAGGTTAATTTTAGACATTGGCACAAATACTTTACATGATTTTATAGGTTAAAGCAATACAATGTAACTTCTCAAAAAGCCCACTATGGAGCTCCCCCTACAGGCTTGGAGGTAATGTACGGTTACACTGTCGTAAATACAACACCCTTTCGCTTTCACGTTTCACGTTTGTTGACGAACAGCCGAGGAGTCAGAAGGTGCAAGCTATGTCGACCGAGAAGGTAAGAGTAATCAAATGTACCTGGGAGCATGAGAGGGGTCAATTTGTTTTTGCGGTAGGTGTGCCAGAAAGCAAGTCGAAGTACTTCCGCTCAGCTCCCGGGCCGCTCCAGCAAAGTTACATAGCGCAGTTTTTCCAACTCAGACCCCCGAAGGGCATAGGAGACAGGCCAATCGTAATATTAAAACTCATTCTAGCCGCACAATTTTTTTCAAGCTGTTATTTTAAGGTAGAAATGTTACATAGTATTGCTTTAAGCATTGGATGATAAAATAAAATAAAACTATCCCCGATAAAATGATGACTTTTCTGTGCTTCTGCCAACACACTTGTTTCTCATGTGAAGATATTCAAAAGAAACATCTCAGGATTCACGTAGTTTATTGCTTATTATGTAGCTTATTGTTAGCTTTGACGTTAGCTGTAATGTTGTATCTTCATTTGTAAATTGCTTTAGATAAAAGTGTCTACCAAATGCATATAAACATGGTGAGATGAAGGGTTACAATTCAGGGTGGTACTTAGAATGTTAATTAACACAGCATTCCACTAGCAATGCAATGTGGCAGGTGTGGGAGTTGTTATAATCACATTCTTTATAAACTAATAAACTTTCTGCTCTCTCTACTCACGTTCTATGAAATACGTTAATCAACTACGTGCGCACTGAAAGATTTTCTGGGAGAAAAATAGCACTGCACTTATCTTAAGGGCACACATTCAAAGAAAGCAAGTTATAACTGTTGTTGCATATTATAAATTCTCCCTGATGCAGATGGGTTTTTTTCCCCCAGAAAGATCCATCTGCTCATCTTTGACAGTGCAGGATGGACCGGCAAGATACAAGACGTAGAGAATACAAAATAACTTTTATATGTAGGCTTTATATGTAATTAGAACAACAGCACCGACAAACTCATGTTGAGTTTATTGCACAATGAATGCAAGACTGTGGGGGTATTTTAAAAAAAGCGCTGAGGATTTAAGTGGAACTCCTTATTAAAACTGAGTAATGAGTCGCTGAACATGTCACAATTGGTTTGAGCTCCTGCATTTTTTATTGTCTCTGTCTTAATTACTATATTTACATGGTTGTAAGCCTATAGTTTACTGTATATTTGTCAACAACTTCATGATACTGGGCCTTCCACATAAATATAAGGAGACACATCGATATTTTAAAAGTGTGCCTTACAGTGTAATACCATGCAGTCTAAATTACTTTAGACATCCCTGCCTATCAAAGACTTGATGTAAGTCTATTCATGAGGTCATGGCCAGGCAGGTACCATCACTTGACCTTTCTAGACTAAAACCCATCGTAAGAGCAAAAGGTGATTGGGTGTTCCTTTGTTAGCAACCATATCCCAGTTGAACCAGTTGCCAATGCACAGATCTGTCAGTGTGGGGGGTTTGAGAAGGACACGGATGCGGATATCAAAAAGCAAAGTAGATTTATTTAACAAAAACAAAGTATCAACAAAAGGCGCGGCTGAGTCGGATTCAAAATCCTGAACTGTGGAAAAATGATTTAACAAAACAAAACACTTAAAGCTATGGTAGGTAATCCTAGAGAGCTAGCAAAAGAGCTAGCAAGATTCAAAAGTGTCCCCTCCTCTAAGCTCCACCCCCCCTCTCCCCATTCCGTCAGTGCTTCATCCAAAGCCGGTAGAACCGCGTGCGCACACGGAGCAGGGAGCCGACAGAGGGGGGCGTAGGCAGAAAGCAGAGGCATCTGATTGGTTTTTTGTAGGCGCTCCAATCCGAGATCAGCGGGATTGGTCAGCTTTTTCTCAGTCCTGCAGCTGCCACAGAGGTCTGATTATTTTCGTCCCTTTTTCTAAATACATCTTGTATAGATTTCTCTCAGGATAGACGGACCATTTCACCCAGTATTACAAAATGTGTTTCTGAACAGGATTACCAACCATGTCTTTAACTGTGGTGTGGCGTGGTGTGGCGTGGCGTGGTGTGGCGTGGCGTGGCGTGGCGTGGCGTGGCGTTGATGGTGACGGGGAAGGATCTCACAAAGACTGAAGGAAAACAGGGAACTTAAATACTGTAGGGAACTGATGAGTGCAGCTGGTGGAAATGAGTGCAGGTGACGTGAATGAAACTAATTACAGGGAAACTAAAACATGGGAAAACTAAGAACTAAACTAAGGCATGACTAAAACGTGATCTAAAACCAAACATGACCTAAAACATAAAACTCAAGACATGAGTCCATGGCGTGACAAGATCCCTCTGTCTGATTGCATGTGCTGTGTAATTTAAGCTTTGCTTTAAAACTAAGTGTTCTTGTATCACCACAGAGGTAATTTCTTATGATAATGTATTTAATAGTAGTGGGCATAGATAATTTTTTTTAATCTAGATTAATTTCACTGAAATCTTGAAATTAATCTAGATTAATCTAGATTAAAATGGCTCATTCAGGGTTCCGGCAATCCGCGGGGTTCGCGGAAACAGACGTGTAAACTTTGGTTCCTATCCAAACAATAGTCGTTTAATCCTGAGACTGTTGCAATTGCCGTGTCGAGTGCTTCAATACAATAGTGTAGTAACCCCACGCATACCTTTCTCACTACAATTAAGTTTTATTTCTGATTTATTTCTGATTTTATTTCGAATTTAGTTTCTTTTTCACAGCTGCCTCTGCTATTCCTGCTCTTCTCAGGTGTACCTAATGTAGTTTTACATAATTTGTAACGTGATGTATATCTTGAATAACAAATTGTAAATAACAACACGTTTATTCGTGTCCCTGCCCTCACTTTCCTCAAGTTTTTTTCTCGCGGGGGTGCTGCACAGCCGCGGGGCCTTTAAGAATTTAACATTCTAAATGTGACGTCACGAGCTACCAAAGCTACCAAAGCAAATTCTCAAGCGAAGCTTCTCCAGCGAGGTCGCTCTTGGTGTACACGCAGCAGGCAGACCAGCTTAAGCCCAATTCGCACGGGATAAGTATTACCTATGGATCACTGGTAATTCGCAACTACCCCCGCACCTCTGTAATTTTTTGTGGCGCATTCGGACGGGACAAGCAAAAGTCTGTAATTTACTGAAATCACAGACATCATGAGCGGATATTCCGTAATTGTCGTAACTTCCTGTTTTGCCCCGTTGTACACATAGGTTGAACACACAGGTGTGCGTTCAGACGGGACTTAAATTACCACAGGACGTCTGTGTTTCGCCGAAATACAGTAGGTAATTCGCGGCGGAATTATTACCCCACAAATCACGGACATGGCGCATTCGCACAGGACTAAGAACTCAGACATTCTCCGCAATTATTCCGAATTACGGGGGGTCCATAGGTAATACTTATCCCGTGCGAATTGGGCTTTTTTCACATGCATGGCTCCAGCAGTTTCTCTAGCTTCGCCAACTTCTCATATTCAGCACTTGTTGGGAGGGCCAGGTGGTGCTGCTGTTGCGTTGTGTGCAGTGCGTCTCTGTTGCGCCACACGCGCTTGATCATCTCGAGGGTGGAATTCCACCGTGTTGGAACATCTTGCACGAGCGGCTCCTGAACTTGCCCAAGGGAGGTTTGCTGGACTTTCAGCTCGTCTGCGTTGGCCGGACTGTGTTTGATATGTCCCACCATTTGTCGACACTTGGCAAGTGCAGCATCAAAAACCCCTTCTCGCAGTGACATTACAATCGCTCTCTGTACAACATGTGCAACTCACGGCAGATGCTCGAAGGGCAGTATCCTCCATGCGGCCACCATATTAGGAGCGCTGTCTGTTCCAACAGAGCAGATTTTGTCAACTATCCCCCACAGATTAGCGACCTCCATAAACTGCCTAGCACAGGCTTCTGCAAAGTGGCGTTCTTCTGTTTTCATCAAACCTAACGGCAGACAAAGTACATCGGCCTACACCCGAGCTAAAATATCAAGGTAAAAGTCATCACAGTTTGCTTACCTATGTTGACCCAGTTCCCAACCCAACTTTGAGAATAGATTAAAGGCGATATTTTTTATATTGCCCGATAAGACTCTCAAATTATCGCAGCACGTTAACGCCGATAACGGCCCACCACTAGTATATATTAATATATTTATATATATAATGTATATATATCTATATATAGATTTATATATAGATATATATAATGAATAAACATATAAGAAAAAAAAAATACTGATAAAGCTGACATAGCTAACAGTCAGTTTGCATTTCAGCATTACTTGGGATAAAAATATTCAACTAAATCAATCTTGCGGCCAACATGGGAGAAAAACTGTTAAAAGTTTTTGTTCATGAATCCCATCAGCTGTTGACACAATATGTCATTAAAAGTTAATGATATACCTGAAGAAGGTTGTCTGACTCCAACATGCAATGGAAGGATGCAAGTCTTCACAGCATGAGGAGCTTCTTTCTGTGTTAGCTATGGTAAACAGCTGACACTCATTCCTGCGAGAGAGTTGTAATTTGCATTATTTCTTATTCAGTCAAGTTAGTGTAGATGCTGGTAGCATATAGTGACAGAGCAAGAATCAAAAATGATAACTTTGATGAGCAATAATGCCACTAAGTGTAAAAAAGTGCAGGACATGTCTGTGTTGCACTGAATGTACTGGGATGTGGAGTTTTTTTTTTTTTGTCAAGAGGATGAAAAGCTTAGAAACAGACATCAGCTGGGGCTTCAATAATATATTTGACATGACATGAACATAGCTTACTCTAACAATGAACAATGTGACAGGAGACAATGGGTTCCAGTCCTTTCCATTCCATTCCATATCTATAGGAAAGTCCTGTAAGATTGTGCACCGTTCTTGTGCTGTAGAAGTACAGTGTAACAAAAAACAGTTTGGTGCAGATGAAGCCTTTGCTTGATACCGTGTCCTCATTGCTATCCAAAGCGAAAATTCTGCACATTTTGTGACAATGGGGATAGAGAAGAATTGTGCTACGGCCATATATTTTAAGAAAGAGGGAACCCTTGCTAGTGGCACTGTGGTAGCTGCTGAAATTCTTCCATTATCTTAAGTACAAGCCTCTCACTGTCATACAAGAAAATGGCAGAAGAAAAGACAGAAAAAGGTTCAAATAAAGCAATAGCAGAACACATCCAAATGGTTATTGATGGTACTTACAACTAAATGATATGCCTGCTAAATTTTACTGGCATGTTTCTTTTCATAACATCCCCACTTCATGTGTATGCTAGGTACCGTTAAATGATAACATGTGCATGCATGTTCACAAAATGTCTAGGAGACAAGCTCTAGCATATATACAAATATCTTGGCTGCACATCAGAAAGGAAAAAGTGTATCAAATGCTGAGCTAAAAGCAATCTGAGCTGTGATAAAAATTCCATAACCTTAAACCCATACATTAGTGGTATCTGGGGGAAATATGGCTGCTGAATGTCATGATCATCAACCACAAACAGCAAAGACTGCATGTTTGGTATTTAAATGCATCTTATCCCATGACTTTCAATTTTACAATAAGAGCATTTAGGCTTTTTGTGTTCACGTTTTTCAATTTGTGAAGAGTAATTGATTTTCCAGCTGTGGCTGCATAATGCATTCCACTTACTGTGTCAGACTCTGCAGTGTGACTCATATCAGAACATTGCCATTTTTTTTAGAGGCAAACATATGGACAAACAAAAAATGGATTATTATTGTGTCTTGTCTTTAAAAGGCCTGGAATGTTAAAAAAAAACTATACAATCAGTTCTTTCTCATTCTGTTATGTACATTTAACCATTTATTTTTTTATACATGACTTTTCATTGGAACAAAAAAAGACTCATGATGAAATTTAGATAAAAAGGTAATAATCCGTTGGCATCCACTTGAGGAACTATCTCTAACCAGGAAGCCACTTTTGTGTATCTACTTAAAAGAGTGCAAATGAACACTGTATGAGAGATTGTGATATTGACTAGAAGACTCCATATTGTATATCTACTCTACATCCACAGCCATACCTTAAATGGCTATGGATATTGCTGCTTGAGAGCCGAAGCACTTGTGAACATGACTTATCTGTCTTTACAAAAGAAGAGAAAAATCTCTTCATTCTGTCTTCTCAAGAAATGTGTCTTTGCTGTGTCATTATCCATCTAAGCTCTCCTTTTTTTCTCCTCTTTTATCTTCACTTTTTCATTCTGAAACAATGAATGTGGCTTTATTTCATGTCACTTCTTTCAGTGCTTAGTGCTGGGTTGATACCTGCAGGGAGGCAATCAGAGCTATAGCTATAGGAAACTAAATATGGGGGCTCATCAAAGACCCGAAGGCTCAAAGCATCTGTTCGCAGGTAAACTGATTTACACATGCTTCTCCACAAAGGCCCAATAACGCTTCTGCTCACATTTTCTTTTCCTTATCTAGTTGTCACTATCACTTTCTCATGCTTAAATTGCCTCTCTGTCATCCTCTGGCTACCCTTTCACTGTAAGCACATGGAAGTCAGTTTCTAGTTTTCTTTCACCTCCTTTTTTCAATCACGGGCTATCTTGTTGCTGATTTCTCTAATTCATCGAAACTCTACACACACTTAAGCCCTTCCTCTGCCTGTCGTCCTTCCCATTTCATCTCATTGAAAGTCTGATGCTTTACAAAATCATGTGGCTCAGTGACCGATAAGTGATGATTAAAGTGTTACGATATAGCGATAGCAGAGAATAGTCGTTTAAAAACCAATTACAAGGTACATGTCAGCCCTTTTATAGGAGACAGATGGAGCACAGATCAAGTCAAAGAGAGCAGAGAGAAGAATAAGCAGAGAAAGTTTGGGATCATTAAGTATTATGGAAATGCAGCTGGACTTAAATATAAGAATGCACTTATAGAATGGAATAAGAATATAATATGTACTGGGCATGTTTACATGACAGATCAAAATCATATGAAATTGCCTAACATACTCACAGATAATGTAATTGGGCATCAAATCACTCTTGCATGTATATGCTAAACTTGCCTGTAGTAGCCCATTAAAGGGATAGTTTGCCTCTTTTGACATGAAGCTGTATGACATCCCATATTAGATATATAATTTATGAACATTGACTTACCCCCTACTGCGTCCTGTGAGCCGAGTTCCAGCCTCGTTTTGGCGTTGGCGAAGGTACTGCGGCTAGTTGGCTGGGGCCACAAAACAAAGCGTTTTGCTTCTCAAAACAATATGTGTTCAAAAGAGTAATACATTTGCATCACAAAATCGTTCGTCCAGAAAAAGTCAGACCTCACAATCGCTTGGCGCTATTTTGGATATTCTTGGCTCACAGGACGCAGCAGGGGGTAACAAAATGTTCATAAATAATATTGCTAATATGGGATGTCATACAGCTTCATGTCAAAAAAGGCGAACTATCCCTTTAAGACTGCTTGTCAGACTGCCCGCCTTGTGGTCGCTTAAAGTATTTCCTTTAAAAAAAATACCATTCAAGTGAATCAAAGACAATGTCTGAGCAGGGAATGTGGCTACATTTACATTTACCATGATCCCATGCAAAGAAGGTTAGAAGCAACAAAATGTCTTCAACTCTTTCTCAAGCAATTCACATAATTGCAGTGGTGAACACCCTTCAGTCTATAACTTGATCCCCCTTCGGTGCGTGAATACCGAGACAACAATAGTGGTCCAATCAGGAGCCAGGTCAAATTAACTCTTGCTCAGCTCAATTGGGCATGTAACTATATGAGTCAGCATGGTTACAAGCAGAGTTGAATCCAGCTCCGATTACAGCTTGACTTGGCAATTTGACTCCCGTGATCTGTGTGAGAAGATCAATGTACAGAAGATGCACATATTGAGAGCCCATTTGAGTCTAGTTGGGCATATACAATTCCGGAGTTTGTATGATTTCAGTTAAACTAGCACACTAATTTGTTTTTATTTATACTTGGCATTACAGTTAGTCATAGAGCTACTGCTTGGTTCATGGTATTCTGACATACTGCATATTTAGGATTATTAAGTGGTTTTGTTTGTAAAAGTTCCATTTTAGTCCAATGGATTCACCTTCAGTAATAAATTCAGCGGTCCTCCTAAAATGGAAAAAGAATTGACTGTCAACAACTTCTTTGGACAGATGGAGAATTTCATCATTCAACATAATGCATTATTTAGCATGCTCCAGTTATAATCTCACTGTGCAAATATTTGCTATTTTTTCCAACTTCTATCCATGATGATTTATATTCTGTGACTTTTTCTATTTTTCTATTTCACCCAGTTTGGTCACCTGAGCAAGTCTTTTCATTGTACCGGATACCAAGATCACTCCGGCTGACTGAAGGATCAGCAATCCTCTCCAAGATATCGTTGGGAACATGAAAGCATGTTCTTGAATAGGTATCATGCTAGAAATATATCCCTGGAGAACAACATTATGCAATTTAAATGTGTGATTATTTCCAACAATATATTGCAGCTGCTGGACACTGTGATGCTCAGTCCCTTCTTTATTTTCAAAAGTCTGTCCTACTGTTAAAGATAATTAACTTTGATCATGGTGATTACAGCTGCTGTGCTCAGTAAAACAAGTTATGCTGCAGAACTATTCCACCAAGCTGTCATCTTAGTCATGCAACAATTATACCACGCCACTTATCTTACACTGCGGAGTACTGAATTAACTCTATAAGTGACCCAGAAATGTTCAGTTCCACAAAACAAAATGCTTTTTCTTTTGCTTCCAGCCGGTGGGAATTTACCCTGCTGTATCACACGCAAACATCTTTTTAAATGCGCAATTTATAGCGGATAACAGAGAAATTTCAATCACCTGGACTCTGCGTCTTTGGATTGAGAATCAGTGACAGTACTATCAGTGGTTTCAGTAGGATCTTAGTGATACTGCAGCACTGCCTATTACACTTGTCGATGCTAATGCTGGTCATGTGCGTACAGTTTTGCTCTGGAACAGACTGATCCCACTGCCATTTTATACACTCTGTAGAGATGAAAAACGTTTTTTTTTCTCTCCTTCTTTTCATTATCTATTCTGCCCTCTATTTCCCCCTATAAATTCTACCAAATCCAGTAACACCTGCTTTGTTGCTGACATTTAAGCAACAGCTCATCATCTTGCCAAGTCTGATTGCATTTTTAGTCTTCACTGTAATAAGAGGGGGTGGCTTGGACCCTTTTTCTCTTTTTACTGTTTTAATTACACAACATTTAATTTTATAGGTTCCACACTTGTTACAGCTGAAATTAGATAAAATCCCAAATGAACAAACATTTATATGAAGCCTCAACATCAAGCATTCCTGCATAAATCTAAACATATTGTGGGATTATATATTTGGGTTTGAAACTAGCTACACCTCCACCCTACTTTTCACTCCATGTCTTTTCTGTGCATGTGAGTTTTTTTGTGTACAGCTCTCTCTACAGCTTTTTCTCCCTCCTGATTCTGAGCCAGTCAGCATGCACACCTGTGGCTCATCGTCTCATCACCTGCAGTATATCTATCCTGTTCTGCTGTCACTTTCTGCCAGTTTGTTCTACCTGCCACAGCGATGCCGCGTCTAGTGATGCGGAGACCACTGTGCAAAGTTGAGCTCCTTGTGTTTTCACCTTAAACCAGCACCATTTTCTTGTGCTCATATTCCCTCCATCATCCCCCGTCTGTTCTGCTCTGCTCAACCTCACTGCTTGCCTTTGAATGCAACCTCCAAGCCTGCCCACTCACCACCAGTCTACCACACCGAGCTCACCTTCTCTCACAAGTCATATGTCTTCTGCTTGCCAGCCATCAGCTCGCATCGCTACACTCACTCCTTCCAGCTCCCTGCCTGCAATCCTCCCTGGTCTGCTAAGCCGTCTTCTATGCCAGCTCTCCGCTTGCCTTCTCGCTCCCCTATCAAACAGCCCATCTTTACCCAGCAACTTCAGAAAATCAACTATAAACAAATCTTAATCACTGCCAATATTGACCATTACAATGACTATTACACATAGTCAAATAGCATCTATAGATACATGTCATAATACATGTCATATTTGTGCTGGGTAAGGCATTAGAATGGCTACTATTGTGATGGCTCTTACCCATTATGTGGGCTGATCACAACTCTACTATTTTTTCCATTTCCCTTGTTGATGGATTAAACAGCACCAAGTCATTTCAGTAATACTTTGCACCATGGTTAAATTAGTGAAACTCTGATGTGAAAACACTGCAGAACGATGACAAGTATGACAGGGATTATCACATGTGAGCAGATGCTCTGAAGGCAAATTTACTTTTTTTCTTAAGAGAGATGTACTTTAGCAAATTGATTTGCACAATTTACATATCCGGGCATGAATTACAAGATATCATTGGTATCCTTTTATTTTCACAAATGGCATGACTCCATGAATCCAATAGCACAGCTTAAAAATCGAGAGTATGGATTTTCACATTCACATTCGCACAGCTGTTCTGCTCACTCTAAAAAGATGTCAGATATTCTGTAGTTGGAGCTAGTTCCAATCACAGCGAGCAAGTGAAGTCTACACACACAAATGTTTGGATCCTGCCTCTCTCCAGTCTGAAGTGATGCAGAGAAGACTTCAGTTAAGTCTGAAGGGAAGACTGGTGAAACGACAAGTATGTGATGATTCCTCCAAAAATGAAAACATTTTTTAAGGATGATGGGAGATAAATAAACGTGTCGTAGCTGAAACTAAGTCAGCATTTGTGGTTAACAAAGACATTTGTATAGTAGATTTTTTTTTTCTGATCCTATGTCAGTTGTTTTATACCTTACTATACTTTGTTTCATACTGTAAATTAAACTTTTTAAATAAAAATTTTGCTCCCCAAAGATTAACTTTGATTCTTCTACTATAATAAATTACAACCCGTCCCAAAAGCCATCTACCACTTCAGTCCTGTGTCCCACACTTATCTGAAGATAATAAGAAATGTTCAGAGTGAATCCTCATTTATCTGCATTTCATTCAATGAAGCATAAAATACAGCTGGAGGAGAGTCTCTGCTGTGCTGCAACAAAATGTATCTCTTTTTTTGTCCTGAACGAAATAAAGGGGACTTCCAGAAAAAAAAAATATATATATATATATATATATAATTTATTCATTTTCACAAGTACGCTTAGAACATCAATATGTATTTTTCTTTTTTTTAAGGCTGTTGAATCAAATGAAAGTAAGATGACTGCTTATGAGCAACAGCCCATCTGTTTCTTTGACAGTATCAGCTGTCAGTCTAGGTTTGCCTTCATCTTCTGCATCTATCTGCCTGACCACAATAAACTGTCAATTTCACATCTGTGCATCTACATAATGTTAATACAGACAGACTCAGACACACATGTATGCAGTGTTGTATATTAATACAAATGTATTCAATCCCACTGCATGGAAGTGAGAACAATCAAATACACACACCTGCACCTGCAAGCTCTCCATCTATGTGGCTCTCCCAAAAGCCTCGCAACAATGTCAAAATACACACTGCACATGTAATAAGATGAATGAATGATAAAGAACCTGTGATCGTGGGTCTCTGTGAAACAATGGAGACAAAGGCCAAGGAGTGTCAGTGTCTTTCCGACAATCATAAAAGCAAATTTTTCCTTGTATAATAAAGTGACTCGCTACATAAATAAATATGTAGAGCCTATGTGGGTTTTTGTATGCGTGTGTGCGTGTGTGCATGCGTGCGCACGAAAGGGGTGACACGGTCTGAATGACACTGTGCAAGAGAAAACATTAAAGAGAGTATAAAGGAACACACACTTCAACTTGAAAAGTAATGCATGCTTAAGCAGCTGGCATACTTTTTATTTGGCATACGCATATATCTTTCTTCTGTTGCTTTTCCTCATCCATGTACGTATGGGTGTTTGCATGTGTGTAAATAATCCCTCAGAGGGCAGAAGCAAATAATGGCTTTGAACATGAGCTTCATGCAATTAACTGTGAACCAAAGCAGATAGACTCCACAGTCAATACCTCTTGTAATGCTGGCAAGGGATGTAAATAAAAAGAAAAACTGTGCATGTGTGCTCGTGTGTTTGTTCATCTATTTGTTTGCATTTGTGAATGTAAACCTTCGGGATGTGTTAATATCTCCCCAAGCTAAGGACGAGGTGTGGGATGTTAATGGTAATCTGTTGAGAGGAATGCCGTGAGAAATAAATAAAAGAACAATTACTCCTTGGACATTTGAGAGTGTGCATGTTTAACCATGTGTGCAAATGTGTAAATCTTAATGTATTGTGTGAGTTGTCCTCAGGGTAAGCATGGTGTGATGGCCTTTGTGTTCCTGAGGGAGATGGGATACAGAGTAGAACCCGACACTATGTTGGTGGGGAAGGTAATGAAATTAACAAAATAACTCAAACAAGTGAAGAAAGAGAATTGTTGCATTCAGAGAGATACATAAAAAAAACATGCCATCATCTAAAATTAACATGGAGGAAGGCAGAAGAGAGTAAAAGTGGATGTCTGGAGGACTAAAAAACTGAGGAGAACATCTCTGAAAAGAAAAAAGCCAAAGATGTAGGTAGCAAACTAAGTTATATGTCAAGACATGCTTAAAGAGACGAGAGAATTGGCCAAATAAAACACTGTATGAAACTGAGTGAACCATCACAAGTCCAATTTACATGCGTGTGCATCAGTAAAGCAACCAATAAAAAGAAAAATAATACGACGTATTTTACCAATAAGTTGGCATGCACAACAGTGCTTACACACTCTCATCCATACTCACACACAAACCCCATACCCCATTTTCCAAATAAAGCCTAGCATTGATTGTTCTGAGCTGCAGGTTCTGTATTGATTTCTCTAATCAGTTTTAAATGAACAATTATTGCCATATCCACAAATGAGACTTGAAACTACGCCACATCAGGGAACCCGTTTGATTGCATTATATTGTAGATTCTGTATTAGAGATTCAACAGGCACACACAGTATTATCATGGTTGCCATACATAAATTACTCAACCTCCTTATCTCGTTTGGGAAATTTGGAGGAAACACAGACACTCACTGGGACTGGGAAACACAACCTGCCCTGATCAGGCATTTTGTTAGTAAAAATATGAATGGAGCATGTAACAGACATTTATTGGTTCTCCTCTCCTTTCTGACTGTTATTTGAATATCTAGAATTGAATGGGTTGCTGTTCCCATTTAGTTCCATTTGGGCGAACCGGGCTCACTTTTTTTATGATGTTATTCTGCATAACTATCCGGATTGTGGGATTCTCATAGGAATTAAAGAACTTCACGCTGGCTTGCATATGTGCACACAGAAATATGGAAACGAGCATCAAGTGTTTATTTGCAGCTTTCCAGATTTTGTTCTGAAGTATTATAATGAGTCATTGTAGAAAAATATGACAAGTCACACTAATAACAATGAGAAATTGAAATGAGATGTGGCTCTAATGCTGGCCTGGTATCCTAAGCAAATGAAAGCCTCTGCCTCTATTTGAGGAATATGATATTTCCTTATTCCAAAAAGGAATATTGGGTATTTACATGCATTAAGCTCTAAACTTGTGTAGCAGTCACAGTGCCGTGTGGATTAAGAGTTCTTCAAACTCTGACGAAACCAACATTCCTGTGGGGGATGTTTACGTTTCTGGATAAAAAACAGATCTTAATTTTCTTTCCACAAAGGAAAAAGAGACAGAAACTGCCTAATTTACAACAACCTTCGGCCTTTTGAAAGCCTGTGGGAGTGGAACTCCAACAGACGCTTGCCATAAAATTGGGATAAACTAAAATGAACAAAGGATCTTTCTGTTGGAAAGGTGGGAGACCTCAATATGTTATCTTGAGCATAAATCGAAGTTGACACTTTAACACCCTTTTCCACCAGAGAACCGACCAGATGGCTACACACGAACTGAGAATACTTCACTAAGACTCACCTTTAATCGAATCTTAAACTATATTAAATGTGTTTGATAACCGTATACAATTTCTTTCAGGTTTCCAGCTAGATCACAAGACGCATATAGAGATAATTTGTACGATTCTGGCTTAAATATTGACGAAGAAATAAACTTGTTGGGAAATGCCCAACTCGCCAATGGAACAACATTGCCCCCTAGTGGTCTATATTGTTGAATAGCTGAACACAAGGACTCAATAAAATGGACAAAATATACAATTTAACTTTTAACGATGTCCCTTCAGTATCTATTTGTTATTTGTTTGGTGTTCCCATTGTTAACACAGAAAATTAACATTGTGTGGTTCGCTATTCATATGTCACGACTTTATAGATATCCATCTGAATTTTGAAAGTCATAATCATCTGTATTACGTTGTGTGTTATTTTGATGTCTTTATATTGCAAGTCTATGTTATATCTTTAATCTGCATATCTTAACAAGATGTGGTGTTTTCAGAATCACCGAGACAAATGTTCTATGAGATGGGAGTAATGGAGAAATAAGAGTTTTCTTTGTTCTATCCAGAAATCCCCACATAAAATGCTGAGTAGATCATCTTACATAGAGAAACCCAGGCAGATGTTCACCACAGTTCAGGCATATCATTGGCTGAAAGAGTAGTGTAAGCTTACGTCATGCCCCGCCTCCGAGAGTCAAACCACAAACCCCGCGAAACTTACACTCAGTTTCAACACAGAGTTTCAGAAGAGAGTTTTTCAGAGAGAGAACAGGACAGAGAAGAACAATGGAGAATTGATCAGATCAGTTGCTCAGAGAGATTTGAAGAGAGCGGAAAGATGAGAGGATGAGCCGTGCAGAATACGACAAAAGGGAGGAAGAAGATGGCAGAAGGACCCAAGGAAAGACGAGAAAGAAAGACCCTAAGAAAAGAAACAGAATGAAATGCTCTGAAGATACACGTGTTTTTGTTCATCCATCGTCATCCATGTCCTTTTACGTCGCACGCCCTAACCTCCGCTGTTTCACACCATCATCACCTTTTCTTACCAAGAAGCCAACTCCAAGCAACCTGTTATTAATCTTCTGTGAACTTAAGTTCGCTTCATCAGAGAAAGCAGCAACGGACCAACCCTGACACTCGGAGGATTTGATCATCCCACAGTAAAGCCCTCTGCACCATCGTTCCCGTTTCCCGGTGAAAAGAAGCAACTGAGAAGTCCGCTAAAGTCAGCCACCACAACCAGGAAGGCCCAGAGAGCGGAAGAGAAATCCCCTCGAACCCCGCGTGGCCGCTGCCGTGTTCCGACTAAGCAGAACTTCAGCACAGTAAGACCGACCCGTTTTCACCTTAAAGTGGGTTTGATGGATGTCTCGAAGCTTTCACAGAATGATACATTAATCCAAAATGTCAGTATTTAGCGTCAAATAGTCAGCCAACCCAAACTATTTGAATACATCCAGTATCTCCCCATTCCCCATATTTTATTTTCCATTCACTAAGTGTTTTATATAATCACCCATATTCAATGCATCTCATGTTTGTTTAAGGTTCATGTCTTTGGTCATTTCATTTTAATAAATAGTTCATATATCTATATATATGTTATAATCACAGATTGTGTCGTATGCTTTCTTTACGTAATGTCTGTCCAACCAAACGAGAACTTTCACGAAAGTAGCGAGATATGAGACTGATTATTAATTGATTATTAATTGATTATTAATTTAACATACCAGGATCGTAAGATTTTAACAGTCGTCCTCCCTGGACTGTAACTTAAAACAAGTTAAAACATCAGCGAGGTGGTGCCCTAAATTCGAGGTCTAAGGTTTATTGAGACAGTGAGAACGTCTTATAAATCCTTATATTTGATGCCTATATAAATGCCCAATAACGCTACACTTGACTGACCTGATGCACTTCAGATGGCATGTACTATACAAAATGCTATTCATGCGTTTTATAACAAAGAAAAATAAGCCGTACTAAATTTTGATACAGTTTTTGAGCAATATGAACGTTTCTTTTATTCTTTTGGAAATGTTGCAAAATACAGATACCTCTGAAAAAGCAACAATTTCTACAATTGCAGGAAGGTGGTGACGGTCGATGTCAAAAACATCTTTCACATCTTGGATTGGGGCTCATAATCCATATGGTACAATCATGATTTTCATATCAAAGTAAATAGACCAACTTTTGTTTTAAGTCTCTGACATTGTTTGGCCATAAACTGACAGAAAATGCTCAATTGACATTTCTGCTTCTTTCTTCAAATATATGACTCCAAATGACAGGATTTTTCACCCTTCATTGTAAAACCAACTCATTTTGAGCTGCAGCGATACATAGGTATTAATACTATTCGTACTATGTTCAATACTTTTCACTCAACCCATCTCATTGTTCCTTCCAAATTCTAGAGCTTTATGTTTTGGCATTTGTGATATGTGCTGATATATTATAATTTATCCTTGGGGAGTCCTACTTCACGATCAAAACCTCTCAACAGCTCAAACGACTCAATATAATTCCAAATAAATGGATTTCAAATATTGTGTTCACGTAAGCTGCAATCATTCACTCAATTTTGAAAAGGTTAACATCATTTAAGACATAAGACATTTTTCTTGCTTCAGTTTAGAATGAATTACTTTCATTTACATTAATTATAGCAATTAAAGTATCACGTGTCAACAATATTAAACCATTTACAGAAAATGGTGGGCTTTAAGCCTGACATAACATTAACCGTGTGACTAATATTGGTCACTTCAAGGCACGCACAATTTGATGATGAAGAAATTACTTCACTGTGACACACACAAGCAAAACTACTAGAGTCAATAAGCTGACAAACAGTATCTACAGATATTCACTTTCAAACGATGAAGTTGTGAGAGAAAGAAAAAATCTGTCTGGAAGGATAATTCTTTCCCTCTATCAGACGGTGACCCCTAATGAACTCCAATACCCACAATTCCCTCTGGCCTCATGTCATGCCTTATTGCCTGCCTAATTCACAGGGAGAACGAAAAGAAGAGAGAGCAGAAAGACCATTAAATTGCTAAAAAAAAAAAAGAGAGAAAAAAGAAAGAGCTTATTGGAGGAAAAAATGATGCAGGCCAGATAGAACAAAATTAAAGAAGATCATCAAACCGTGAAGCATTCGGGGCACTGTGTGAGCACATGTAGCCTATCAAGTGAAGGCTAGCCAAAGGGGAGCAGACTCTGACTCGCTGGTATACACAGGGTTATTGTTTGCCAATTACTGCTGGAGCAGGGTTTTTTGGCTGGGATTCTTTCTCCGTCTTGCACTGTCTAACCGGCTTACAGCTCCTGTCCTTCTCCCCTTGTTCTCTCTGGTGAAATGTAGAGAAGACTGGGGATAATGGAAGTAAGACAAAACGCAGTCCACCAGTGCAGCCATGAAGAGAGGTTTGTTTGGGGTCAGCTGTATTTCATAGTTGTTAAGCAGTCTTTGAGGGTTATCGCAAGTAAACCTGCAAAGATGCTTTTGTTTTGAAAAGATGCGCAGAGATCAGCATGTTGTTAAACACAGACAAAACCATTTCCGGTTACATACTGTGAGATGCACTGTAATTTGATCTGTTTGCATTTATCCATTTGAAAGTAACAGGCTTCATTAAGATAAAGAAAAAAAAAACATTACAGTAAAGGCTCTTCAGCAAAAAAAAAAAGAAAACCTGTTTTCTTTAAACAGAAAAGACTGTTATCTCAAGATTGGATATACATAACTTTTTTTCCTCCCATTCTGTTTGCACATTCAGTTTCCTCTATTCTGCGATTTTGCCATCGCTAAGCCTGCCGCTGGCTTGGGAAAGGATGCGCATTTTGGTGCCAGTAAACACTCCCCCAAAGTTTGCTTTGGTTTACATGTCAAACTACATAAACAACCCAGGCACATATTTCATACTTAACCATAGAACATAAAACACAAAAGGCAGTCCACCATGTTGTTGTGAAAAATGACCAAGTTATTCCTTTCATTATCAAAATAGATTTTTCCTAATGCACTGCAGCCATTTTTGCTATCAGAAACATTAAATTGGATGGTGCACAACTACCATCAATGTGCTCCAAAATATAAGCAGGTTTTGTTGGAAAAATTGCGAATTGGGTCATTTAATGTCACATTGTATTCAAGCTTAGCCTTTGAGAAATATGAGTGAAGTTTTACTTTAAAGAAAGACCGTTGATTTGAAAAAAATGTGAATACACAGGATCCTGCAGAGATTTTCCTTTCCTCCTATCCTGCACGTGTTCCTGCAGAAACACTGGAATTCATCTTGAATCTATTCGAAGGACAATAGTGTAGTCAAGGCAACTATACACAGCTGTGTCTCTTTCACTTGGCAGTAATCGGTTGTTACACCTGCTTTGCCTTGTAAACCAATGATTTGCTTAGTGAGGGCACTGAAAGGATGTATTAATAGTCTGTAAGGAGGCTGAGAAGAAGGAGGGAGTGAGTATGACTTCCAGTCCCAGAGGAGAGCGGACAGCAGTACTGGGGATGATGCCAAGTATATGCTGCAGCTGGAAGCAAGAGACAAGAACTGTGGGCATTGGGTGTTGAGTGTCTGCCAGTTGCCAATTGTCTAGACCAAGACAGACGGGGAAAGAGCCCTACATCTACAATCTGCTGGTTTTCTGAGATTGTGAGCTAAGCAGAAGAATGCAGAGGACATAGTCGGAAGATGCCAAGCTTTGCTATGCCGACCACTGGATTCAGGAGCCTGTTGCATCAGCTGTGACTCAGTTCAATAGCATGTTGATGTGCTAAACACTGACGTGAACAAGGAGGTACAATACATATTCGTAAAAAAATATTAGTTAGTCACAACTAAATATGTCACAAGCACAAGGAACACAAAATCCAAGGCCAGAGAGATATAGCTTCTGGCAATAAAAATAGCTCCTTTTAATTAAAATACTCCTTTGAAGAGATGTTATTTTAGATTTGCAAGGGGAAAAAAATATAGCTGTTAGTCTTAATACTCTATGATTTTCTACCTTGTATATTAAATTGTTATTCATTCTTCTATGAACGGTCTTATTCATTCATTTTTAACTCTATATTGATTTATTCTAATCTCAGAGTTCTGGCTTTCTATCACTGTGTTCCCCTGCCACTATTTATTACCTTTTATTTTATTCTCGTCACCTATACCTCCTAATGCCTCTCTGTGCTAATTCACTCACCTCTAACCTCAACTCTGCTCCCTCTTTGGCTATTCTTTCTAGCCTAATAGTCTAAGTACCCCTCCTTCAATAACCAGTCTCACCCTGTCAAACCTTATCATACACAAGCATTTGCATGTGTCCCTGCATAGGCATAAGCAATGCTCATTTCCCTTGACAAAACATCAGTGTGCAGTTATGTATAGAGGTTTCAGAGCACTTGATGAGATTCTAATCGATCAAAGAAAGCCATCCTCTGACCACTTGTCCATACATTTGCATTCATGACTCTTGCCACATGAGTGTACCTCTCTACCAGAGTAGTAAATGTCACAGACAATGAGGAGTGAGAAACGCAGTGTGCATGTGGCTTTGTGTGTGTTTGTGTGGGGGTGGGGCCAGAAGATGGGGAATGAAGTGGAAAGCTGCCAGACAGTCCAAGGTTAATTAATATAGAAACAATGAACAAGGGACATGCCATTACATGGATAGATTTTTAAGACACACACTGAATAAAGGGTCTTCATCCAAGATCTCTCCTGCTAATATGGAAAATGCTCACCAGATAGCACATAAATGCTGCAGTGAAATGTATTGCATGGCTGGTTGTTTACTACAGCTCTCATGACAGCAAATGGACAACTCTGACAATGCTAATTAGTCAGGATAAATATTGCCCTGCGGGGCAATACATTGCATGAAAACACACACGTCTGCCGAGACAAAAACGTTATTCCAGGCGTGTGGTTGTTAGTGGTGTCTGAATATGCGACAAATATTTCATTTGAAATGTGTGTAGGCTGAGTTTGACTAAGCAAGTAATTTTCATTAGAGCAGAACTCATTACTTCATATATAACTCTGGAGGTATACATTTATACATTGTATACTTTGTTTAAAGTAAGCAACTGGCACCTGACATAGAAACAGGTATTGTGCATTTTTAGTGTTCTAGTTGACCATTCAAAGCAGCTTTTCACTTCAAGCCGTATTCGCCCATTCCCACACATAGTCATAGAGCATGTCTTCGTCTATACAGTTTTACAAGACAAATCCTAATGATATGCCATCACATATATATTTTACACGCACTATTTTTTTAAATCCTAAAGGTTAATGATTAATCTATTGTTGCCCTTGGAAAAAACTGTCACCAGCGGTGAGGAAACAGATTGAGTATTTTTTTTTCTTTTTGTTTTAAGTAAGTTGGAATTTTTCTCTGGTAACAGATTATATTAGTGGTGGGTGAATAAAGACACATATGACAAAAATAAATAAATAAATGTCACTACTGTATGTTGTGTAGTGAGACTGGGCTCCATCAGATGAGAATTTGGAAAAACACAAACCGATATGACTGCTTTAGGCAAAATGATATGCAGAGAAAACATACGTTATCATGTCTAATGGATACCTATTTCTGCCTGTGCAATCAATAATGGAAGCGAAGAAAAAACTGCCTTTATATTTTTAATAAATTATCCTTTCTAAATTTTCCCCAAATTTCCTATAACCAATGTGAGTGTACATCCATGAAATCATCACGCAATAAATCTGGAAATTACAACAATAGAGAGGCTTTACCTTTAAAAAAATACTTGCACATTCAGCCTAATTCCAATTAGTCAAGCACACTTTCTATGCATCTTTTACTATACAGCCTTTTGTTCCCCTCTGAGGTTCTTCTAACTTTTCTGCTTTTGTGCTTACCTCATCATTTCTCTTATCTTGTTTTCTCTCTTGCTCTGTACACAGGAAGCCACCAAGGCCATTAATAAAACAACAGGCTATTGGCCAAACAAGAACACATCTTTTATTTCACTAAAACACTATGCAAACATTGGACTGGTTAAATGTGTGAAACGCATGCAATAGTCAGCCAGGAAAATCCACAATCCCTCCCAATCATCATCTTGATGTAATGAAGCCATCATCCTGTTGTCTTTCTGTCCTGCTCCTATTATTTGTCACAGGTCTCCCTCACAGTTTCTCTCTGTGACAAATGGGACTGTGTGTTGACAGTTAAAAGCTGGTTCTGCTGCGATGTGAAATCCAATTCTTGACTAAAGCAATGCTGCCAAAAACTGCTACTATATCACCTTACATGGAGCTAGTTCTCTTTTCAGAGTTGCTTGCTAGATTTCATCTTGAATAATTCATTAATTTCATGAAATATATGTCACCAATAGTTTATGCTAGTATCTAGCTCAACAATGGTGAAAAATGTGTTTTGTGTAGTTTTTTCCCCCAATGTATTTTAATCATACTTTAGATTGTAGCATTCCCTAAGGAAAAATGTTGGAGAAAGCTTTTCTAGCTTAGGTATTTACAGAAAAACACAGTAATATGCAAGTAGCTCATTACTGGCAGGAGAGACCATATTTCTCTGACGTTAGCTTCTCTTCAATGGCTCCCTGTTAAATACAGAATACTATTTGAAAGTCCCCTCCTTACATGCAAAGCTATAAGACGTCTCTTCTGTGGAAAGCCAGTTTCAGTTCAGGAGGCAGACACCCTCTCTACCTATAAAATTAGGCTTAAAACTGTTGTTTTTTAAACATTATTAAGCTTAAAGGGATAGTTCGCCTCTTTTGACATGAAGCTGTATGACATCCCATATTAGCAATATCATTTATGAACATTGACTTACCCCCCGCTGCGTCCTGTGAGCGGAGTTCCAGCTGATTTTTGGCGTCCACGAAGGTAGTCCGGCTAGTTGGCTGGGGCTTGAAAAATAAAGCGTCTTGCTTCTCAAAAAAATATGCGTTCAAAAGGGTAATACATTTGCATCACAAAATCGTTTTGCATGAAAAAGTCAGACCTCACTTCGCTTGGCGCTATTTTTGCCTCCCTTGATATCAATGCGTCAAGCCACCTTCAAGCTCACAGCGGTTCAGCTTGCATGTCCTCTGCCGGGGCCCGAGCGCCAAAGAAATCTTGTCAATAAAACCTTGCAATTGTCTCCCTCTCTCTCCGTGTGAGTCTCTCCAGGTTGAAATGCTTCTTTATTAATACATGAGTCAATAAGATGTTTTGACTCATGAACACCAGAAAACATCTGAAGAATCAGATCTGGACTTTGATTGCACTTGCCCATGCACACCTGCACAAGGAAAAATGGGGATTCTCCATCTGAGATCTAACATGTAAAAAAAACCTGAAAAATAGTGCCAGAGTAGAATGCAGGACATTATTCAAAAGGTAAATTGCAGAAATTGCCGTTTGTTTACAACGTGTTGAGGACTGTGGACAAGACATTTAACAGAGTTGGCTTGGTGGAAAAACTCTGTAGTCAGATGTGTTCTCACAGATAATTTCAGGAATAAAGAGCATGTGTGAAAATAGCTACAAGACACTATGCATGCTTGGCATATTTCTATATATACTAAATAAGTTGACTAAAAAAAGTAAAAGCAATTTACCAATAATCAAACTACCAGCCAGTGAAGATTGACTTAGTCACACAATCCAAGTCACAAGCAAACTGCAGGGTGTGACTGCATACTACTCTTCTTGCTGGGTAGAGTCTTAACACCAGTCAGCCAGCTAGCCAGTCAATGAAATTCAAGCGATAAGCCGATCAGGCAGTTTCTGTCCTGTACAGATTGGATTACTCACGGGGAAGCATGGTTTTAGTAAATCCACAGTAGCAGCTGCCCTCCATAGATTCCATTTACTTCCAGAAAACTGGGCACCTTATTCCAAATAATATTTTACATGTTCAAAGTTTGCATGACATGTCATGACTTAAATCAGACATCAATGCTGTGGGCCGGGATTTCTGCTTTGAATTTGTAGAGCACTTTAAATGTTTTTGACTGTCAGGGCATAAAAGCAGAGGCTGTTAGCCTTCGTGCCTAACCCCAAGATGTTAAACTAAGTCTGAAATGGATTTAGTTTTCTTGAAGACATCACAGTGTCCCATCAAAGTACCAGAGTGGTCAAGGGTCTACGTTATCATTTTGAGGATGGACATCAGTTAAACAAATTTGACCAAAACATAGCTGAATTTTATCCCTCAACTAGGCATGAGGACTAAAAACTTGAGTCTTCTGCACTTCACCAAGTCTCTTCAAACCCAGGCGGAGACTGCTTTCCCCCATCAATGAGTAGGGAAGCTCAGCAAGCGCCTTGCTTAAAATGAATTCAGCAGAAGTTGGTGTCGAAGTGAAAAGCCCAGGAGTCTCATACTAGACAGGCGAGAGTTAGATGCCCTGGTCATAATTGCTGTTCGTTCTCTACATTATAAGCGTACTAGGGCTAGTGATGCGTGATCAGAGGAGACTTCAGAAGTCAGAGGAAATGTGAACGGGGCCATATTAGCATATTAAGTGACGATGAAGACGTCGCAGTCATACCCCATACAATATCAAAACCATGAGTTTCTTTTTTTTTTGTAGCAAACACGAGCAAAAATTATACGATTCTCAAGAACAATGATTCATTTTCAGGAGATGAATAGATGCTGTAGTGGGCCTTCACATAAAATTTCAAATCTTTTATTGACGCACAATCATCATTTCCAACAAGGAGCATGTCAAAATTTAAAACTAAAAAGTAAATTGTCACGATTCATCCCATATCAATTTTCGAGTTAATAATCTCAACACTGAACATCACAAAAAACACTCTAAATCACCTCAATACTGTATATTAGTGCTATAATCTATAATGGATCCTATGCTCCTATGATTATTATGGCAAAAGAAATTGAGGTAATAACAGAGCATTTTAGAAAATGAAAACCCTCAATTATCCACATAAAAAGTTTGGCTGAGACATTTCCTTTTTTTCACTTCCTGTTACATCTTAACGTCTGGATAGTTACCCAGTAGAACTGCAGATAAGGGCAGTTTCCCTCTTTGATAGTCTGGACTCATCTCTGGGGAGTGAGTGAGGCCAAAGATATCTGGAATGTATCCACCTCTTTGTTTTTAAAGGAACCCTTTTCAGGAGGTTTCTGGCAATATTAATAGGATGTATTCTTAGCATATCCAGGAGGATTTCTAAGGCAGACCCAGAACATAACTCATCTGAAATGAGAAGTCAGCGGAAGAGTCCCATAGACAAAAGGATTCAGGGAATAAAATCAACATCACAATGAAAGTAGAAACACATTATTATGATATTGCAATCCTACATATGCAAACTCTTTAGAAGTGCATAAATACATTACAACATGAAAGCTATTAATCTTTTCTATTTAGCAATTATAACGTGCTTGCTAACAGCTGGCTGTCACTCAAACTAATACCCATGTGTTGCTGGTAAGTCATTTTATTCCTTTTTCTTCCCAGCATTCATTATCCTTTTACATACTTTCATGCGTCTTCTACCAATGTGATACAACTGATCATTTTAATGAGCTTTTTCCTCCTTTTTATTGGTTTTCATTGATTCATTAACTGCAGAGCAATGGGCAATATTCCTGTCAGCAAGAAGGAGAATTGCAAACTGAGAAGAGATCTAAGCAGCTTACAACAAAGAGAGCAATGAAGGCCAAATCGAACCATCTGTTTCTTAATCGAGTCTGCTTCATCCAAGAGTGGGATCCATGTCATCCCACTCTTAGATAACTACATCTATTCAAGGTAACAAACGGACAGAAAGCATCAGAGAATCAGAAAAGGTGTTTTTCATATTTCAAATTTGACAAGATTTGAAATAACTAAGTAACTAAGTATAGATCAATAAGCAGGAACTTGCACTCTTTCACTTATTAACACAGATTATCTCTGTTTTGCTTAACTGACAATTGCAAATGGAAGTACAACTAATTTACTTCATCAATGGGTCATAGAATAAATGCTGCCATAATTACGTGTGTCTCAGTTTATATAGACTGGAAATATATAACAGTAACAATACAACTCGATCTATGTGTTTGTGCATTTGCTCTTTATCCTTCAATCTGAAATACATTTTAAACTGAAATGACAATGTTAGACACTAAGTTCATTTTTTTCAAATAAAATGTCTTGTTGGTGTGCATTTTTGTTTATTGTAAATTAAACATTTTGAGTATGGGATCAAGAGGAAACAGGGTTTATGGGTCGATGTTAATATGTTGCGTTAAATCAATCTTGAAACGAAGATTTCCATAACAATGATCACAACGACGTGTCGTTATATGTTATATATGTGTGTGTATGTACTTATGCATGAAATGCTGTCTGAAAGAAAGTTTGGGAAACACATAGGGACTGGAACCACTAGGAAGAAGAGAGGAGTGATACATATTGCTCTGTATTCTCACTATGAAATTTAAGAGGGGGATCGCATGGCGGAAATTTGAGAGTGAAAAAACAGTCTAAGAATCACGACTAGAATATTTCTAACATTTATTAAAGATGACTGCCAAACATAGCCATGTGGAATGGTGTGTTTTAGTCCATATCTGTTAATATTCTGTTTCCACAAAAAAAAAAAGAGTATAAAAGTGCTGAGCCACAACATTCAAGCAATTTCCCTTGATGTCACTTTGATAGCTAATACTCGTTGAAACAGAAGAGGCTTCTCAGACTCTAAGGCCATCTTAAATCACATGTGTAATAACGCACTTCTGATCATTTCGATTAGGAAGAGGGGTTGGTGGCAATCGCTTTGAATAACAAGCCATTAGGTTGAGAAGACATGAATGAGAGAGAGTGTAAAGCTTAGTGGGGCAGATGAGGACAGGATGAATGACAATGACAGGCTGATTCTCCAGCTTACCGCACAATCCCACTGCTTACTCACCAACATCCCATTTGCAGCCTTATTCTCTCTATCGGAATAATGTGCACTTTCTTTCTTCTGGTCTCTCTGCTCTCAGAATTGGCCAATTGTAGACCCTGCTTGTTTATCTTTGCGTAATTCCACTCGTCACTCACTCTCTCTCACTTGACAGATCACTAGGATTAGCTCTCTGACACTTCCTATCCCATCAGATGTTGATCGGCCACAGTGGAAGAGTGTGGGAACCAGAAAATGAGCTCCTGACAGATAATAGCCTGCTCTGTACCTTACATCAAAGGAAAGAGATTGAGGGGGGAGAAGGAAGGCAAGTGAGAGTCAAAGAGTTGCCAGACGCTTCTCTGACATTAGTTTCTAAAATTTCAGGACGCTGTTGGTCCATTGGGCAAATATTTGTTTATTCATGGGAATGACAGTCACTGCCATTCAAAATTTCTTCAATTTGTTGAGGGACAACAAGAATTAATATGAATGTCTCCCTTCAAAGGATCACAGATTATGGAAAGGCCCTTTCTTTTCCACCCCCAGTGAAGCTGAATCAGCATTGATCAGTTGGTTGAATTACTTGTGATACTTTTTTGATACTGGAAAAGCCCACTTCTGTCTTTTTAAAAAGCACTTTACAAATTCCCCTTACTTCAACTTAAAATTAAATCTTTCTTTAATAAACTTTTTTTTTTTTAAAGGCTGGTATTTTGTGTTCTATCTTGTGTTGAGCTTTGTTTAATTACCCTAAAATTGCTGCCTGCAAAAAAAAAGAAGGGAAAAGATATATATATTCTTTCCCTTCTTAGTCTACTTAGTCTGATACATACACATCAGACTAAGTAGTGCATCCACTGAGCCCATTTTGTATATCTGGATACACTGGAATTAATAACACACTTATCTGAGGAAATATTCAGCTTTAAAAAAACATTATTCCCTAAAAGCTTTTCAAAATGTATCTTTTGCTGTTTTTCAAGAGATTTGTTGCATAATATAAATGGCCCACTTCTCTAACCCCAGTGTCCTTTAAAAACTGCAGTTGTCAGTCCTTCAGTGAAAAAAAAAGAATCTGGATGCTTCAATACTAAATTACTGCTGGTCAATCTCAAATGTTCCCTTCACATGGAAGATTACTATGAAATCAATAATGGCTTGCAGTCTAATAAAATCATTGCAGCTTTAAGTCGGGTTCCTGCTCACAATAATATATACATAATAATATTGAAAGTGCTTTCATAAAGATTTTAATTGTATTTGCCTGAATAATAATTTGGGCCAGAGCCGGTTCTGACCTCCATGGGGCCCTAGGCAAAAATATGCCAAGGGGCCCCCATAATTAAAGTCGTCCAGTCACCGCCCACCCCACACCCCCCAACCGAAGACCAAATTATAAATATAAATTATAAATAGAGCATTTTTTCCAAAAGAGACAAAATTGAGTATGAAAGCCAACTCCTCTTAATCATTTCACCATTTGACAGCCGTCTTTGAAATAAGCCTGCATGAAATGCTCTCCTGGACTTGTCTTTAGGGTAAGAAAAATCAAGCCCTGGCTGGAATGGACCTCTGCGCACTAGCTCAGTCATGTGACTGCCTCATCAGCTGCAGGTGCATCTGGCTCATCTGTGCCTGTACTACCTGAACATTGTGCTGGCCCTCCACTGGCTGACTGACTGGAGTCTGTGCTGGTCAGAAACTTAAGCATAGCGCCTGTAAAATATAAATAAGGCTTCAATTAATTTAGCTCCATCAAATTGGTTGCATTTTAAATTTACTGTATTTCCTCAGTTTATAGCCTGCCCCCTAATAGTAGCTTGCCTCTTTTAGTAACCTGGTCTAAAACATTTTTAAATAAATTAATATGTTAAGAAATTTATATGTAAAATTAATTAATATGCTATATAGCATTGGTTATTATGAATATTGTGATACATTATTGTGACTAATGTGTTTACTATTTACTAATGTGTTTATCATATTGTGATTCACCTTCGTAATGCCACAAGTTTCATACATTCACCAAGAGGTCTGCATTTATTAGTCTGTGGGCTATCCAAGCAAAAACCACGCCCCCTTGCTATTGTTAACATGTCAGTCAAATAATTGATACTTGATAATAATTGATAGGCCTAATAATTGATTGAAGGTTGAGCTCCACATTACATTGCCATATCGTTCTGTCCACGTAATTCTATTGATGCACTAAAAACCTAGCTGTAGTATCCCCCTTTCATTGCCAATAGACCCAGGTCGTAATTTGACATAATTATTACTATTATTATATTATTAGAATAGTATTACTATTTATTTAGACTTGCAGTCGGCACAAACAGTGTTGAATATCGCGAGGTGCACTTCCAATGCGCAGCGAGAAGGGACACACCTTTCGGTTAAAGCCGCATATTCCTCTCATCTCCCGCTGCTGACAGGAATATGCACACTTCTTTTGTCTTCATTTACTTTTGTACTTAGTATACAAGCTCTTCTACAAACATCCCGACCATTGTCACCCTCCAGGTGTTGAATATTGAGTCTATAACAAGCACATTATGACCCGTTGCTTACTTTATCACCCTGCCGTTGCCATGCACCCCTGCCTAACGACGGTAAACAAACTTGCAGCATGAAATATTTACCCCGCATCTCATTCAGAAAAACCTCCACTTCCTCAATATATGTCCCCTACAGAAACAAATACTTCCAATGTGTACTTAGCAAATTAATGAATGTATGTTTTTTTTCTTCGTCTTGAAACCGTTCCCAAGATCCGCGATTGTTAGACAGTCTCCCTCAGTTAACAGTTCTCACGATTCTCACTCCTGTCCCATACGAAATTAGCCACAGAAGGGCAATTGCCAATGGGTAGCATAACCAAAAAGAGAGGGGTTACGTTGCCTTGCTTACCTGACTGCTGTTCTCGTTGCTCATTTTCAATGATTTTCTTTTTTCTTTTTTCGTTCCCAGAGGGAATATGTCGTTTCAAATTCCTACCTATCGCTACCACACTCTGCTGCAAGAACGGAATCAATCAATAATCAATTCGCGGGTTTTTTTTTTTTTTTAACTGTCAACGTCAGTGACGTAACGGGTCGCGCAGGGCCTAAAGCCTGATTCTTACTCGGCGCAACCGCGTAACTGTTCTGGCTCGAGAACCATTAATGACGTCATCGAAAGCGCCAGCCCCTTCACAGTTCCTTCAGCTCATAAGCGCAGTTTGCGCCGAGTATGCATCACATTTGCAGTTCTCTCCAGACCAGCGGGCGTCACTGTTGAGGAAACAAGCTGAAGAACCGGACGAAGAAAAGCATACGAAGAAAGCATACACAATGCCACCTGTGGTGTCACGTCAGCAGAGGCTGGCACATCTGATGCGGATGCAGAATGAATTTACTCTGGGTGTAGCACTGTATATGTATCTCAGAGCTAAGCGGCTGCGGCAAAAACAGAAGAGAAGGTGGAATGTTCGTCCTTTGCAACAAGACGAACTTTGTCAAACGTTGTCAGTTCCCAGTGTAACTTCATAGACGTGTCGTACAGATGTTTGTAGAGGCGCACCCTCTTGGTCACCGCGGTCTCTGCAGTGTTCATGTTTCCTTTCTCTTGGTCAGCTGTTTCCGGTTGAGCTTGCGCGAAGTCAGAAAAAAAGTTGTGTGCGCGACCTTGCGACGCGCGAGGATTTTTTAGCTTGCGACAGGGGGCCGTGGCGGAATTTTGGGTCACGTGACCGTTTGCGCCATTTGCGACCAGCTAGTAAGAATGGGTCAAAGCGAGGTTGCGCCGAGTAAGAATCAGGCTTAACGCACAGAGCGTAGTGCGCGTATTGGGCGCGCCGGCTCTGATTTGGGCTATCTGACAGCCATGGTGGTAGTAGATCTTAGTGCAGAATTTGATAGGGCGGACAGTAAATTATTTCTGGATAGACAAAAAAAACTTGACAAGGCTGTGAGGAACAGGAACCCCAGGTGGCATGGATCATACTCGGATGACAGTAGAAACGGAGTAAGTATCAGCATTCATAAACTTGAAAGGACTGCCATGACAAATGGGATTAGGATCTGCTCTTGGGCCCATTTAATTTAACTTCCACATGCCCCCCCCCAAAAAAAACCTCAAAGGTGAGAATGACTTAACTGTCCCATATAATTGTCAGGTGAGGCAGTGACACACCAGGTATAAACAGCTTTTCAACTACTTATCAACTGAAATTCCCAATTAACTAGTTTAGACCCGAAACAAGAATCAAGACACAGAAGTCCAATTACCCTTATTCAAGCTCTTCTGATCTAACAATGTTGTTCAGGGAGCCTTTCAACCTAGAACCAGCTCTAAGGTTGAATTATCCAGCCTCTCTATCTTTATCTCCACCCACAACTTCACATAACGCTACATTCACTGTACATCTGGAGTGGGAAGTAAAAACTCTTTTGCTCTTAACTTTTTGCTTAGTTATTAACAGCAAATACATATCAGCAGTTATATAGTTGACTCAGCATAAGAATGCCAATAATGCTTTACCAGTACTTGATTTAATGTTCTATATCTTGACGAGGACATTTGACTTGTTGTTTGCTGATGTTCACATCACGAAAGTTAGGATATCTCTTTGTGGTGTGCAATACTGTGCAATCCCAATGGAACCAAATGTGTTGCTATAAAAGTAATTGAACTTAAAAAATCAATAGATTTTTGAAACATTCAATTAGTTTATCAGACACTTTTACCCAAAGCGGATTACAGCAGACTCTTAAATGCTAAAAAAGCAAAAAGTCAACCATAACCATAATATTGTAAAACACTCACTTTTATCACACTCAGTGATGTGCTGGGTAAATGCTTGTAAATCATCTCTAAATGTATCTGGTCTTAATGACTAAGGGGACTCTGTGAGTCTGATTGGGACTTAGGGGCAGGTAATGGATGAATGAACTTTAGAGATGCAGTAAACAGATTTGTGCAACCCTTTATGTACAGTGATCAAGGCTAAAATGGGAATGCTAATGACATACAGGAGAGTCCAATGTAATGACTGGGGGACATAGCACATCCCAGCTGTGTTGTGCCTGCTGATTAATGTAGCGTTTATCACAACAACAGTGCCAACCAATGGATCAGTGTAGCTCAATAGAAGAAGGCCATGTGTGATAAGTCTAGTTAGATTTATGGCACAGAAAGAAAAATATACTCATGCAAATATACAAGGATTTTCATTGTATGCTAAATTATCTGGAACATTTAATATACTCGAACTTGGGTCCAGATTTACTTGCTTTGAATCCATTTCCAAACTCAACAACAACCACAAATGCAATCTTTAGACCTCACAGGTCACAAGAAGCGTTTGAAAATGATCCAAGCTTAAAAAAGAGCAATACCACAAGTGTAGATAAATGATACATTAAAGTGCAAATCATCAGGCTCCAATTATTAAAGCTTCATATTTGATTAAGTAAAAGCAAGAAAAAAAAACAATAACATGAATATTTATTCATCAGAAAGTCCTATTTTTCTGCTCAAGCATGCCTATTACATCTTACCAACATCCTACATATATAACCCAGAAAGTAACAATTTAGCCAATACCCACTCAAAAGAAAAAATGTAATCCAAAACATGTACAGCTCACTTAGAATCTTTTGCAAATAACAGCGGAACAATTGAGAGTATTGTGCTTTGGCAATGGCACATCTATCTTTAGGCAAAACACCTTTTCTTTATAAAGGCAAAAAAAAAAAAAGCATATTCTAATAAGCCGTAAACTTACCTCCGGCATCTCGTTACTGCCCACCACTGACAAAAATAATCAAATAACAAAATGGACAAAATCATTATCATTGTTGAGCTATGACTGAAATAAAGTGGTGCTTGATAAACAACATATGTCCAGGAATGGAACTGAACATTTAAGGATGTACCCCGAAGGCTCATTTACTGTAATCAATCGCGCACAATACAATAAATCGAATAAACTAAAAGAGAAGAATCAAATAGTTTATGAGAACTCCACTGATACCCACTTACAAAATAGGCAATATTTATACACACTAAATCATTCCTTTAAATGATATAATTCTTTTGGGCCCTCCAAGTTCACCTGTTGAAAATATGCCAATCTCCCCTAAAGCCCAGCTTCCCCCGACAACAGACAAGTTTGATCTATTCTTTTCCCTTTTAAAACCCCCTTTGAAGATGGCCACAGCTATTAAAAAAGAGGAGCATGAAAATGAAAACTGACACTGTGAGGGGCCAAGAGAAAGAAAGACAGTGTGTTAACAGTCATTCATTGGGGAACACAGTTGTTTCAGTGTAGACCAAAGGTAAGTTAGCAATTCATAGCCTTGGGGCATTTTATCTGGCCCTTTCACAAACACACACACACACACACCCTCATAAGCACACACATTTTATTGTGCGGCAAATAGTGTATCTAAGTGGATAAGAAACATTCAGAATATATATCTCCCTGTTGACATAACAGCTTTGAAAGGAGCAAAGAAAATCTGCCCAAAGTATTTTCCAGTACCCAGTGATTTAGACTGCTTTTTTCTCGGGTAACAAAAAAATTGAATTGGGTAAAATATTGGGTAAATATTTCTTAATATTCTCAGTTGTGCTACTCTTGAAAAGCTCTTAAGTATAAATTACTGTAGTGATTCAGAAATGTTTTGGAAAAATGCCTGATCTATCCGTTTTTCTCTTCTTGGCTGTCTGTCTCATTCTCTGCAGCTCTGTCTCACTTTGTATTTGAAATGTCAGGTAAGATGGGATGGGAGACCGAAAAGGATGTACAAAGAGGAAAGACATCTCACATTGCGCTGTGGTTTGATTCTGCTATGGTGTTTGGATTGGCCAAGTTCAAAGAACAAATCACAAAGATTTAAGTTCCACAGTGTAACACTTTTGATTATCCTGTATGAGGTTTCTGTCAAGAGAACAATCATAACTATGTTTCTTTGTCTAGAATAACATGGA
This sequence comes from Odontesthes bonariensis, assembly GCF_027942865.1. NCBI lineage: Eukaryota > Metazoa > Chordata > Actinopteri > Atheriniformes > Atherinopsidae > Odontesthes > Odontesthes bonariensis. Next base: position 19,697,539 of record NC_134511.1, read on the forward strand.
AACTACCTTCATGACAGGCAATTTATACCCAAAGATGCTGTAGTACACCCTGCTGTCTCCAGAGCCCAGAAGAGAGGCCCTTCATGTTTTCTATGGATACTGTAGTTTGTGGTAGTTTAGGGGTATTTATTTGGTTCCAGTTTGCAATTTCTGACATAAGATGTCACTAAATACAACAAACTGACAATTCCAATTACTGTAATTAGCAAATTACTTTGACCTTTTCCCATCCTCAGCTCCTAAACATAGTGCAGAGACCTCTAAATTGAAGTATTTTTAACTCTATCCCGGCTCATAGCTGGCAACTTGATTTCACCTTCATCGGCTGAAACACAACGTCAATACTACCAGTGTTGGGAGTAACAGCGTTTAAGTATAACGGTGGTACTAACAGCGTTATTTTTCCAGTAACGGAGTAATCTAATTAATTACTTTTCCCATCGTTACAACGCCGTTATCATTACTGAGAATATAAAGTGGCGCGTTACTACAATTTGGTTGTAGGATTTAGGCTACACATCAGCTGCATGCTGCCTAGAGAGAGCAGGGGTGGGGATGATGACACCGTTGCAAATGCAATGATGATTGGCTGTTTGGGCGGATGCCCTGCTCACGCTGTCTCACTGCACGTACTGACGACTACTAAACACACACAAGACAGCGACAATGGCGACGAGCCAGGGAAGTTCAAAGGTAGCGTTCTCTAACTGGAAGTACCGGCACTATTTCTCACTCGTGGAGATAAAAGGCAAGAATGTGTATGTAACATGCACGCTATGCCCAGGGAAAAAAACTTTATCCACGTCTGCCTCAAGTAACTCAAATCTAATGAAGCTACTTACATCAACAATATGACACTTGTTGCTTCTGCAGCTGCTAACCCAACCCCAAGCCCAAATGCAGATAGCGTGAGCCCCAGCGAAGGAGACGGAGCCACTCGAAAACAAACAACACTCGATTTTTCTGGTCAGAAACAGGTGACCACCATCCCCATTTTATATTCAATATTTATGTTTTTATTTCTATGCATCATACGGCAGGCTGCAATCTATTGAGTTCAAATAAATACCGAATGTTCTAAATAACTGTATATAGTGTTTTTATTCTTCAATCAGTTAATATAAACATATTTGATGTTAAAGATGTTATAGAACGTAACAGCGTTATAGAACATGAAAAATAACGCCACAGTTACTTTGCTGAGTACCTAATTACTTTTGCAATGTGGTAACTGAGTTACTAACTCAATTCCTTTTTGGGAGCAGAAACTAGTAACTGTAACTAATTACTTTTTAAAAGTAACTTGACCAACACTGAATACCACTGACAATTGTCTGAGGATCTTATAAACTTTACATTAGCTTTGCCATTGGATTAGCCCTTTTTATATTCGCTTTATTGAATCTATCTGAAGCAATAAGCTGCATGCAGAACAAAAGCCAATATATCCATTAATCAAGCACATGCTGGCTACACTGAAAAGCCTTAAAGCACTAAAACATCAGTCTTTGTCTCAACAGGCCAATTTACTCTGTTTCAAACAAAGAGGCAAAGCTATTGAGACAATATCCCAATTTCCTTCATGGTTTCTTTTTCATAGTTATAGCAAACCTTTTAATATTTTGACAATCTAGTTGATGCAAAGTTAGCAAGTCCCCACTCGTCCCCACTCGCTATAGAGTTCGTAACAAGTTATCAGCTAGGAGCTGCAGTCAAGACCCATTGCAGTTAGGAAGCTCAGTTTCAAGGACTATTACAATTCTTGACAAGATCAGGCAACTGGAACACTACCATTAAATAATGCAAGCACAAAGTTTAATAATTTAATGCTAGAAAAAGACATGATTATAGAGAGGGGCAGCACACTTTCAAACCCATGCCTACTCATCAAATCCAAAAGCATGAGGTTTGTTTGACAGATGTGTTTTGTTATCTGCAAGCATTAATATTCACCATGCTGATTAGTAGTCTGTGTACATGTGTCTATCTGAATCTAGGTTAAATGGTGGATTAGGAAGAATTTAATCCGTTAGTGTCCAGCATGCACAAACAAGCTGAAATAACATCAGACTGTTGATATGATAATTAGTCTCTTTTTCACCCCATTATCTTCTAATCATTGTTTTTATGGTGCTGCACTCAGATAATTTGATTCTTCTTTGTTCAGCATAATTTATCCCATTCCTGTTCATGTCTTGTCTGTTGTAGGTTGTAGTGTTGTCACATAAAGAGGAAATGCCAATGAATAGTTTCCCCCGAGCTGGCAAGTGGTTTCCAGCAGATTTGTGAGTGCAGATCTAACAACTTGCTCTTGTCTTTATTTGATAAATATTCCATTTTCATTCTTTTAGATCTTAGTGCAGCTTTTGATTGACTGTAATATTCTTCTAAATCATCTTAAAGACCAGGTTGGTCTTTAGGGTACTGTGCTGCAGTGGTTCGATTCTTATTTCATAGCCAAGATGTTCTCTGTTTAGATAGGGGATCTGTCCTTCTCAACAGCCCCATTCACAAGAGGAGTTCCTCAAGGGTCAATTTTGGGACTAATCCTATTCACACTGTAGATGCTTCCCTTTGGTTACATTTTTCGCAAATATAACATCTAATGAGCATTGCTATGCACATGATACACAAATCTACCTGCCCTTAAATCCTAAGGGAGTCCACAACAGTTACTTCTATCAAAAACTGTCTTCAGGAGGTAAAATGCTGGATGGCTTAAAACATACATACACTGAATGTGCCCTCTCTGTTGACAGCTTTAAAATAGAACTTACAATTTTAGTATTTTTAACACCCATTTAATGCGCATTTTCGTTGTTTTATTTCTTACTTTTTATGAAAGTCGCTTTTATGTGTCTCTGTATATATTTTTTAGTTTTCTTATTTGTATTGTGTTTTGTACAGCGCTTTGGTCAACTGTTGTTGGAATATAATGTGCTGTATGAATACATTTGATTTGATCTGATCAGCAACTAAAGACCTCTGATAACATATCTTTGATCAATTGCAGGTAACTTTCCGGAAAACATTCCCTTCCAGGTTGTCAAACCCCCACCTGCTGTTTGTCGAATGTTTGCACAACCCCTCGACTATCACCGACTACCTTGTGAATGACGACGTGCATTTCAATGACATATCTTAGTTATTGTCAGTAGTTAATGAGGGTTATGAGTTTTTAGGTTGCTGAAGGACAAAGTAAAAAATATTGTCTTTACAAGCAAACTCAAATACTCATAGGCAGATTCTTATACGAGTTAAGAGTGTCAACATTAAAAAAATTATATAAAGAAAGAATGCATACTCACTAAATTCCACTGAGCTAAAGGCAAGCAGGTTTAAAGGGGAACTCCGGGGCATTTGAAGCGCATTTCCATTGCTAGAGGTTGTCAAATACTGACGGGAGGACACAGACCGGTGCAAATAGGCGCTCCCTGTGAAGCGATTGCGCTGTTTGCGCAGCCTGTCATGCTAACCAAATACGTGGTGGCTAAGGGGCAAGAGCTAAACATTCCACGTAAAACAACAACTTGCACACTGCAGAAACGTCACACCACTTTATAAACCATCCGACAATAAAGTCACAAGCCTTACCATCAAAACCATATGCATGGTTCTCACATTACTGGCATGGGGACGTTACAAAACAACTTTATAAACAGCATGTCACTTACCTCTCGTCGGTAGGCGCGCGCATGTGAAAGCCCAAAAGAGTCAATGGACGATAATCCCATATACAAAACAATTATCTTCTCTAGAAAAACTGCGTTCAAGTATTTAAAACATTACAACAATACATGCCCAGTAATATTGTTGTAATGTTTTAAATACTTGAATGCAGTTTTTCTAGAGAAGATAATTGTTTTGTATTTGGGAGTATCGTCCATTGACTGTTTTGGGCTTTAACATGCGCGCGCCTACCGACAAGAGGTAAGTGACATGCTGTTTATAAAGTTGTTTTGTAACGTCCCCATGCCAGTAATGTGAGAACCATGCATATGGTTTTGATGGTAAGGCTTGTGACTTTATTGTCGGATGGTTTATAAAGTGGTGTGACGTTTCTGCAGTGTGCAAGTTGTTGTTTTACGTGGAAGGTTTAGCACTTGCCCCTAGCCACCACGTATTTGGTTAGCATGACAGGCTGCGCAAACAGCGCAATCGCCACACAGGGAGCGCAGATTTGCACCGGTCTGTGTCCTACTATCAGTATTTGACAACCTCTAGCAATGGAAATGCGCTTCAAATGCCCCGGAGTTCCCCTTTAAGGACTAGGATTGTATCACAATATCATAGTGTCTCATGTAAATGTAAAAAAAACCCTGACAAATGCAGAAGGATGTTAAAGAATTGAAGAAAGATGGGCAAACATGAAAAAGTCAGAAGAATGTGCAGGCAGCCTATCTCTCTCCCTCCTAACAAACACACACCTCTACCCTGCAAACACACAGTGTTGCAGCAAGGACTTTAAAGTAGTACAAACAGTTTGATCTGAGCACATCCAGTGGTAGTTTATACACAAGCAGTGCAGCATGGGGTAAGGATTTCTGAGTGTGTGGGTGTGAGTGTGTCTGTGTTTGCAAGCATTGTGTGCATGACAGAAAATGTGTCTGTGTGTTGCTGCCACTGCAAAAAGCGGTCAAGCTGTTGGATTTACTAGATAAGCATTCTGGATGGCTGCTCATGGCAGAAGTCTTTACGTGCACACACACTCTCGTGCCCAAACACAGGCTCCAGAGATGATGGCAGATCTGTCTATGACACGCGTGTGATATGAAACCTGGTGTTTCAGCACAACTGAGGTTTTACTGTGTTCAGCCACTCAGATCCAGATAAGAACTTATTGGATTTGTGTGTGTCCGAGTGTGTACTTGTATTACTTATGTTATGAGGACATAAGTCTGTTTACACAATCACATGTACCTCACCTTTATAGATAAAAAGTCCCTTCAATTTGGTTCTCAGAAAAAACTTCAGGTTGAGAATTTAAGAGTAAAATGCGTGGCTATTATTAAAGCTATAATGTGTAATATTTCACGGACAATGAATGTCTCCATGTCGCTCCGCCATTTTAAAACTACGGGATTTGTAGAAGGACATGTCATCAGCTTCGCATTTTCCGTTTCCACATTGGAAAGCGTGTTTTTACCCTCCAGAGACAAAGATTATTATCAGAAATTGAGCAAAATCACCTTGTTGTATCGATATCCAAATGGAAACAAATAAAATTGCTTTTTTAATTTAGCTACGGTACAAGATGTATGAATTTCTGAGGACCTCCATAGGAGACTAAATTATGGGAGTCAAGGGCTTCCAGTGATGTTCACCTCTCAGGAAGATGAATGAGAATATAAAAAGTGAAAACTGTAAATGTTGCACCAAACTGAAACATCCCTTTAATTAGTCCGAAATGAAGTGTGTATCCACCCAGAGGGAATACAGCAGAGAACTTTCAGGGCAGCTCAGTCTGATGATAAAAGCACTCAGCTGAAAATGTCTCCTCGTGTCAAAATCAACAGAAGACACAAGCACACACTTGCACACACTCGTACATCTTTCAACTCTTTTCTTATATGATGAGCATTGAGCATTTTGGCAGCTGCTTAATTATGGCTGCAATCAGACTTCATAATGACTCACTTGACTATGTAACTATGCCTTACAAATGATTTCAGACACTAACGCACGAATAAAAATCAGAAGTGAATTGTGGCTAAAGTTAGATATGACTAAATGCGTGACATTGGGTCTACTTTTAAAGTTTAAAGCAAAAGCAGGGACACATAATTGACATTTTCCAGAATTCCCTACATATCTAACAACACAGAGCTGGGTAACAAAGGAAATAATAAACAAAGTTAAGCGTCTCCATAAGGTCAATATTGGATGCAAGAATCCCATAGTTAAGCTGCTATAGGCCTAGACTGCTGGGGGGCCTCATCTGTCACACCTTACCTCACTTTACTCTCCTTTTCTCCCCCGTTTAATTTCTCAAATGATATTATGTACATGTGACATTATTGTGGTCATTAATTTGTGTTTCCAAGTTCCAACAGGTATCCTTTGAATGGTGTTACAGTGTTTTTCCCCTCTTCTGTCTTCTCAAACCCCAGCTGGTCGAGGCGGATGGCCACCCTTCCTGAGTCTGCTTCTGCCAGAGGTTTCTTCCTGTTAAAATGGAGTCGTTCCTCTCCACAGTCGCCTCAGTCACGCTCAGGACGGGAGATTGGACTGAAGACAAGTTTCGGTGCAATCTGTTGGTTTCCTTGGCTAGGAAATTGTTTTTCAATTGGCTCTATATGAATGAATTTGATTATTTTGAAATGAATCATGATTACAATGAATTGAACTCCAATTGGCTTGAATTAGACTATACTATTTAAGTGCCTTGAGATGACATTTGTTATAATTTGGCGCCATTTAAATAAAACTGAATTGAATTCAAAAGAACAGCTTAATAACACCATGGCAAAGATAGTGCAAGTCTCTGAAACTCTGAGGGGATTGTACCTCTTGCTTTAAAAATATACTTACTCATTCACTGCTTAGATGATACTGGTTGATAACGTCGCCTTGCATGTTATTTCAAAATCTCACAAAGTCAGGTTTAGCTCTTTTGACCGCCAGGGCCATAACATATGATTTGTATAATTTTAAAATAAATCATACCATTCAGGGACTATTTTGCCTTATGGATGGGTACCGTCATCTTGAAAAGTACACTTGACATCCTACAATGAAGGTGCTTATTGGAAGTGACCCTTCCCTTAAAAGGAACAAGTGGATCCAAACACGCCAGCAATAAAAAGGGTTATGACTCGCTATAAGTATCACAGTTGATGTTTAAACAACTGGCTAACTCTTCTACAGTGGAAAACTATGTATCGTCCAATTAAACACTACTAAATTAATTCTAATTAAGCTAATCAAAAGCAAATGTGCAACTGTACATTTGAACAGCACTGTCTGTCTTGTCAGATGCGCTTGCTTCAAGGAGATGTTGCCACATTTTACAATACATGTAGTGCATCACAACTGCATAAAGAGATGTCAATTTTTAAGAAGATGCTTGCCTCACTAACACACTGTGACCAAATCTTTATTTTGGCAAAAGCCATAACTGCAGGTACAATTATTTCTCTCCTGAAATATTCTGTGAAAGAACATATCTTACTAAGCAAATTTAGAATAGAAAATACTTTATTCATCAAATTTCAAATTCAAATAATTTACAGGTGGAAACCTCACTTAAAAAGAACTGAAAAAACATAATGGGACACCAATTTCTCCATGGTTTGTGAGATAGTATGGTTTGTTGCCAAGAAATAATGTTTTCCTCTCTGAAAAGATGTTTCTGTTTTCCTGCATCATGTTTATCAGATCTGAAGAGATTTTATAGATGATACTAGATGAAAAAGAACTACTGATGGATATCTGGATATAGCTAAGAACTGTATCAGTTGCATGTAATGTCTGAAATCAATCCATGCTTCAAATATGAAAGTGTGCATGTGCGCACAATGTCAGTGCGGTTCTATGATGGATCTGTTATAATAAAGTTGATGGATGCAGCTGATAGATGAAGAGATTATTGAGAGCGGCACAGCCATCCTGCTAGTGAGTATGTGTACGAATGCATTTTCTCTTTCAGAGTATGATACTCACACAATGCTCTCACTTACCTCCAAGAATAATTTTCTTACTTAATCTCCATTCCCACATATCTATCTTTTTCCGCTCATTCATCCTCCTGAGCTCATTTGTCACTTTTTTAAAAATCTTTTCACTCAATCTATACTTTGAGTCCTCGTTCACTTCCATTGCCTTGACCACCATGATATTATAACATCTTGCAAAATGATCCACTGATGTTTCCCATCCATCCATCCATCCATCATCTTCCGCTTATCCGGGGATCGGGTCGCGGGGGCAGCAGCTTGAGCAGAGAAACCCAGACGTCCCTGTCCCCAGCCACTTCCTCCAGCTCTTCTGGGGGGACCCCGAGGCGTTCCCAGGCCAGCCGAGAAACATAGTCTCTCCAACGTGTCCTGGGTCTTCCCCGGGGCCTCCTCCCAGTGGGACGGGCCCGGAACACCTCACCAGGGAGGCGTCCAGGAGGCATCCTAACCAGATGCCCGAGCCACCTCATCTGACTCCTCTCGATGCGGAGGAGCAGCGGTTCTACTCCGAGCCCTTCCCGGATGACCGAGCTTCTCACCCTATCTCTAAGGGAGAGCCCAGACACCCTGCGGAGGAAACTCATTTCAGCCGCTTGTATTCGCGATATCGTTCTTTCAGTCACTACCCACAGCTCGTGACCATAGGTGAGGGTAGGAACATAGATTGACCGGTAAATCGAGAGCTTCGCCTTCAGGCTCAGCTCCTTCTTCACCACGACGGGCCAGTGCAGAGCCCGCATCACTGCAGACGCCACACCGATCCGTCTGTCAATCTCCTGCTCCATTCGTCCCTCACTCGTGAACAAGACCCCGAGATACTTGAACTCCTCCACTTGGGGAAGGATCTCATTCCCGACCCGGAGAGGGCATTCCACCATGATTTGGAAGTGCTGATTCTCATCCCAGCCGCTTCACACTCGGCTGCGAACCGCTCCAGTGAGAGCTGAAGGTCATGGCCTGACGACGCTAACAGAACCACATCATCCGCAAAGAGCAGAGACCCGATTCTGAGGTCGCCAAAACGGACCCCCTCAACGCCCTGGCTGCGCCTAGAAATTCTGTCCATAAAAATTATGAACAGAATTGGTGACAAAGGGCAGCCCTGACGGAGTCCAACCCTCACAGGAAACATGTCCGACTTACTGCCGGCAATGCGGACCAAACCCACAAAATACATGTAGACCGGTTGGGCGAACTCCCATGCACCTTCCAGGATCCTGCCGAGGGTATAGAGCTGGTCCACTATTCCACGACCAGGACGAAAGCCACATTGCACCTCCTGAATCCGAGATTCGACTATCCGGTGGATCCTTCTCTCCAGTACCCCCGAATAGACCTTACCAGGGAGGCTGAGGAGTGTGATCCCCCTATAGTTGGAACACACCCTCCGGTCCCCCTTTTTAAAGAGGGGGACCACCACCCCAATCTGCCAGTCCAGAGGCACTGCCCCCGATGTCCACGCGATGCTGCAGGGGCGTGTCAACCAAGACAGCCCTACAACATCCAGAGCCTTGAGGAACTCAGGACGGACCTCATCCACCCCCAGGGCCTTGCCACCGAGGAGTTTTTTGACCACCTCGGCAACCTCAGTCCCAGAAATGGGAGGCCCCACGTCCGAGCTCTTCAACTCTGCTTCCTCATCGGAAGGTGTGTTGCTAGGATTGAGGAGGCCCTTGAAGTATTCCCTCCACCGACTCACGACGTCCCTAGTTGAGGTCAGCAGAGCCCCGCCCTCACCATACACGTTGACGGTGCACCGCTTTCCCCCCCTGAGCCACCGAATGGTGGACCAAAAACTCCTCGAGGCCGTCCGGAAATCATTCTCCATGGCCCCCCCGAACTCCTCCCAAGCCCGAGTTTTTGCCTCAGCAACCGCCGAGGCCGCGTTCCGCTTGGCCTGTCGGTACCCATCAGCTGCCCGATAGGACTCCTTCTTCAGCTTGACGGCTTCCCTCAGACAGGCACAGACCACCTTACGGCCACAGCTCTGGTCGGCCGCCTCAACAATGGAGGCACGGAACATGGCCCATTCGGGCTCAATGTCCCCCACCTCCCCCGGGACATGGTTGAAGCTCTGCCGGAGGTGGGAGTTGAAACTCCTCCTTACAGGGGATTCCGCCAGCCGTTCCCAACAGACCCTCACAAAACGTTTGGGCCTGCCAGGTCTGACCGGCTTCCTCCCCCACCAGCGGAGCCAACTCACCACCAGGTGGTGATCAGTTGACAGCTCCGCCCCTCTCTTCACCCGAGTGTCCAGGACATACGGCCGCAAGTCCGACGATACAACCACAAAGTTGATCATCGAGCTGCGGCCTAGGGTGTCCTGGTGCCAAGTGCACATGTTATGCCTGAACATTCGTTATGGAGTGTTCGTAATGGAGAGTCCGTGACGAGCACAGAAGTCCAATAACAAAACACCACTCTGATTCAGATCGGGGGGGCCGTTCCTCCCAATCACGCCCTTCCAGGTCTAACTGTCATTGCCCACGTGAGCATTGAAGTCCCCCAGTAGGATGAGGGAGTCTCCTGGAGGAGCACTCTCCAGTGCCTCCTCCAAGGACTCCAAAAAGTGTGGGTACTCTGAACTGCCGTTTGGTGCATAAGCACAAACAACAGTCAGGACACGTCCCCCCACCCTAAGGCGGAGAGAGGCTACCCTCTCGTCCACCGGGGTAAACCCCAATGTACAGGCGCACAGCCGGGGGGCAATAAGTATGCCCACACCTGCTCTACGCCTCTCACCACAGGCAACTCCAGAGTAGAAGAGAGTCCAACCCCTCTCGAGGAGGCTGGTTCCGGAGCCCAAGCCATGCATCGAGGTGAGTCCGACTATACTATCTAGCCGGAACCGCTCAGCCTCGTGCACCAGCTCAGGCTCCTTCCCCAGCAGAGAGGTGATGTTACACGTCCCAAGAGCCAGCTTCAGTAGCCGAGGATCAGACCGCCAAGGTCTCCGCCTTTGGCTGCCACCCAGCTCACACTGCACCTGACCCCCATGGCCCCTCCCACGGGTGGTGAGCCCGTCAGAAGGGGGACCCGTGTAATTTCTTTGGGCTATGCCCGACCGAGCCCCACGGGCACAGACCCGGCCACCAGGCACTCGCCGGCGGGCCCCACCCCTGGGCCTGGCTCCAGGGGGAGGCCCCGGTGACCCGCGTCCAGGCAAGGGTACACGGTGTCCATTACTGTTTGTCATCATAGGGGTTTTATGAGCTGTTCTTTGTCTGGTCCCTCCCTAGAATCTGTTTGCCATGGGTGACCCTACCAGGGGCTTAAAGCCCCGGACAAAATAGCTCCCAGACTCATTGGGGCACGCAAACCCCCCCACCACGGTAAGGTGACAGCTCATGGATGTTTCCCCCTTTAAGAAAAAGACAGTTATTTTTACAGCACTTATCTACAAACTGTTAACAAGCTCCATTTGCAAAGAAGACTGACTGGCTGGATGTTCAGTTGTTTAATAGTCATACAAACCACTGAAAGTCAAATTAAGTGTCACTGACTATGGTCTTATTTGTCTCTGGCTTTGCTGAACTGCCTAATTAAATTTAATCCTTGGCACATTAATGAGTACATAAGCTGAAGAGAGCCTGACAAGCAAAAAGAATTACAATATCTGTGTTCCCTGGCTCAGACTCATAAGTTAAGTTTATATAGTTGGTAAAGATACAAGAAGATATAAAAAGGTGTGTGTGTGTGTGTGTGTGCGTGTGTGTGCGCATTTGAAATTGCCAACTGAATGTATGATGGGTACTTTGTTTTAGTATCCATGCAATCACATTTAGTTAGTTTGAAGGGAAAAAATCAAAGTGTAATTTTTTAGTTATTTTGTATATCTGACAGCAGCTCTGCCAGGATAGATACAACACTTTGATTTATCTGCAGCAATGTCTAACCCTCCATTTACAGAAACACACACACTAAAAACAGCATGCATTGTAGCAGTCATTGCACTTTGTTAGTTCATAGAATCTCTTAGCTAAATCAACAAATTTCTATCTTTGCCTTTTGCAGTCTTTTACTTATTTGCTTTTCGTGCTATAATTTGAATTAAACTGAAAACAATGCACAATTGGATGTATATTTTCGTTTAACTGACACGTATTCACATTGTTTCCACCACTGCAAAATTAACAATGGGGTCACAGGTCAGTTCTAACTGAACCTTAACTGGTGTTTTCCTCATTGTTCCCACTTATTTGGCACACGGGGAGCCATTGCCACTAAAACTCCAGCAACCACCACAGGACTCAGTTCAGTGAATAACCATCTGAAGTGTTTCAACAATAAATCTAGCCCGACATGGTATATTGCATTCAAAAATAGTGCATAATGTGCAGCAAACCAACCGGAAAATTGTAGATAGAAAAAAATAAATAAAACATCACAGCAAAGGAGATTCCTTTGGGACAACTGCCCTCCCATGGGATGATAGTGCCACAAAGCACTTCTCGAGTAGAGTTGAACTGACATGCAACATGGTGCCATGGTACGCTTGCATTTTTACTGTCACATTTGATACTGATCGTGTCATGTTTCAAACAAGGCTGTTGCTGTCCTGTGGTGTGACTCATGATCTACTGTAAATGCCCCGGTGCTATTTCAAGTTCAGCCAAACAAGCAGCTGGGGTTGTTGTCTCATTATAGTTTCTAGTTTGTAAATCTGCCAATAGTCTACAAAATGAGAGCTCCCAGTTGGCTGTGATAAAACCCCATCAGCAAAATAAAAAAAAATGCAAAGTAAAACTCATGGTTGGAGTACATTTTATCCACTGTACGTCCTATTGTTTCAGGCAGCACAGACATAATCTATCCTCGGGCATTAATGCTTTGAAAGTAATTGTCATGAAAAGAAATCATGCTCTCGTAACTTGAGGTCTGAAGAAAAAGTCAGACATTTTAAAGTTACAGACTGCGAAATACCAGCTAGTTTGTGAAGTATTAAGATGAGATTGTGACACTGCCATTAAATAAAAGAAAACATAATTGTATTGGTAGGTAAAACACACAAGATATTGTTTTTCATAACCTGCAAAATACACCCAATAATATTAAGACTATGTAAAACTGTTTTTTTTTCTTGTGGAATCCGTTGCAATGACCCCACTAATTATAGCCTCAAGAATTTCCACAGGGTTGAATTAACAATTTCAACAAAGCTGCACATCAAAAGCTTTACTGAATTTGCAATTCTCACAGTGCTTTTGTACAAAATGACTTTAAATCGTGTCAAAGCTGCCACTATTCCTTCCATTTTTGTCTTAGCCTCTCTTTTTCCTCTGTTTTTTTTTTTACTGTACTGCGTATCTTTAGGTGTAGCAACAGCTCCTGCCCCTGTGACATGTTGCTAATAAAACCTGTTTTTTTTCTTTATCACATCCTTATAGTATGTCAACTTGGCCTCTTTGACCAGTTTTCCTCAGTCACAGTGGTAGCTAAACATGCTCAGGTTCCTCTGTTTCAACTTTTGGGTTGTTGTTTGATGGGTTTTTTTCTTAAGCTAATTCTGTTTTTTTCCATTATGCTTAACTCTTCTGGGTGTGTCATCCAGCTCACCAACAACCTGTCTACCTTAAAAACTAGACTTCAACAACACTTCAAGCTCCCTTCTACACGTGCTTGCTCACCATCTTCCACCCTCAACACATTCTCCTGCTATAAACTGTGATTGGGTCCACCTTTGCAAAAAGTAAGCACAATTCTCCACAAGTGTCCATGACCCTGTGTGTGTTATACTGAATATGAAATGCTTTTTTGTACTGCAGTTAACTGTAGAATCGTACAGTTATAGTCTGGGGGAAAGGCCTTGTTAAACTGTAACATTTCTCTGATAATCTTATCTTAACCTCACATAATTTGTTAACTGAATTATGTGGAAAAGATAATAGATTACTGAGGCTATGTATAATTGGGAAGGGTAGATAACATTTCCTAAGGTCCTAATTTAATCTTATAATCAAAACAATAATAATTACTGTTACTTTAATACTTGTTTATTCTTCATGTACAGTGTTGATTAAATAGTTCGCATACATGCTCAAATGCATAATATTGCACATTTGATTGTCTCTTACCTTTGTCGTAGAGGCGCGACGATGTGAAAGATTGCATGAAAGAAAGAAAGAAAGAAAAGGAAGTTGAGCAAGATTCATTTACACTCTAAACTATTATTTTTTTTCTGAATCATTTATGATAGACAGCAACACATTTGATGCAGTTTTTTTTTTTTTTTTATGATGATGTGCTGTGAGGCTCTACCTGAAAACAAGTATAGCTAGTGGGAAGTAGCTGTCATTATAAGTATTAAATAAGTTTTCATAAGGTCAACAGGAGCAATAATTCCATCTCTTTAAACTTGCAACAAGAACCACACATGCTGTTGACTGCGCGGACGTCACACATTCAACCTTGTAAGCAACACACACGTGTTCACACTTATAATTCAGAAAGAGCAATTAAGAGCCACTGATTTCCTGCTGCAGCCTTGAGAAAGTCGGTGAAGAGGTAGGAATTCAGCAAATTAATTGTTAATTTCCTGTTACACTCTATGGTGCAATAATGGAGAGGAAATTTTGCAGATGAGGAATCAGACATGCACACAAAAGAGGAAGATACAGACGCATACCGGCAAACAAACAGATGAGAAGCATAATTGTTAATTTCCTGCTGTGGCTGTGACCCACTGATTGACATAGTGGTACACAGATTTTGTTTCAACTCATCTCAAATCAAAGGGGAAATATGAGGAGACATGCCAGAGATGGTAGGAACAGCATATTAAAAGGCATCTTGTTGAAGTGAAGTTTATGCAATATAAACTTGGTTGTGTGAATGTTAGTAAAGCCCTACGACAGGCTTGACAGGTCTTTCGAATTAAGGAGATAGTTACAGAATATTTTCTTTCTTCAGCAGTGTGTTAATGTTATGGTCAACGTTGACAATAAATAAACCAAACAGAACGTATGGATTACATGACGTATACCTTACCTAATAATCAAAAAGTACATATTCAAGGGCATCACGAGTGAAAAGTTGGGATTAGCTAAAGGTGGATCAGCTTTTTCCACTCTTTTCCTTCACTTATCTCCACCCCCATCTTTGTTATGGACACTCATGGAAGATGATTCTCAAGTAATGATAAATGTATTCAATTACGACACCCTGTGAGGAAAGAGTAGCCTGGAAAACCAGCGCCAACTGCTGGACGGCAAAATGTTTTGCCTGCGGTTGGGTCTGGCCTCGAACCACTTTTCATTTTGAAAATACTGCCCTGAATCTGGCAGATGGCAACTAAACCAATCACAACGCAGAGATGTGTTTTGAATCAACGCGGGCGGGGCAGAGGGTTCTGGTGCGGGGTTTTGAGGGAGTGACGACAGAGCAGTGCGACGTTGGGCAGTGGAAGCGAACATAGACAGCGAAAGCACAACAAGAAAGATGGCGGCGGCAATGGAACAGCGCTCGTTTGATTCAGCCTTGGCATCAGTTTTGGAAGAGTCCCCTCCCACCAAAGCTTTCTGTCGCGCTTACTACGTCACAGTCAGTTGCGCTGATTGGTCAGAGCGTTGGCCTATAGGCACAGACACGGTTTGAAAGACAACGGGTTGTGCTCATCAACAATGTTCCGTTGTATCCATTGATCGGAGCCAGACTAAATTAGACATCCAATCCATTTAGGCTGGTTTATCAGGCTAAGGAAAGAGGGGATTTATTTAATTTATCTAGTTGTCAAAAAACACTATTGCTCATGCCTTTCATGCTGCAATTCAGAGGTGGTGTGCCTCGTGTAAAGCTGAAACTTAACAGCCTTCATAAACAGCATCTGAGCTCACATCCCCAAGGTTTGTCTAGCTCTTTAAGGGGGAGCGTGACTTCACTGCAAAAGTTTTTCAATCTGCCTGCCTTTTCTCCCACACCCCCTTTTCCCCTGCAGCGACACTGACTTGGTTTTGCCTGGCTGCAAACAAGACAGGTTTGCAAACCAAGTAAGTTTTGTGGTTTGTACGGTGGAATTTAGCAAGCCACGGTGTCACTCCCTGAGTCTAACCTGGAGTTGTCAAGAGTGCAGATAACTTGTCTGGGTCTATCAAACGCTAAGGGTGCAGGCAACCAATTTGTGGTTTTGTGGCTGCAGTAATGTGTGCTTGCAGAAACTTCAAGGAAGAGCAAAAGCTCTGACCTTCTGCATGACAAACAAATTCAAATTTCCCAACAAATGTGTGAGACTCGTACTGCCACATATAAAGGAAAAACGATGGTGACAAATGTGTAAATAAGAGAAGAAAATCATGTGAAAGTCTTCTGAAAAGTAAACAATTTATTTGTTGTAGGAAAACTGACGAGGATATAAATAATTTTTAATCTTATTTGGAAGAAGGTCTTCTAATTTCTTTATTTCTCTCTATCTCCCTATCTATTTATCTGTTTTACTGGGAAGCTTTGAAGAAATAAAAGGAGAATCGTGTTTCAAAACAGGAGCTTTTCAAGAGCAGTTCAAAAACAAAGTAACAGTAAAATTAAATCCCACATGAATTTTACTGTGTTGCACTGGTCCAATCACTTGTTTTCAGTCATCCGTCTAGGGAAATGCACAGACAATGATGCAGTCTTGTGTTTAAAAAATTGCACTAGTTAACAGAGCTAACCATGTTTTTTTTTGTTTTTTTAATATATTATATATATATTTATAGACATAGGAAAATTAACACTAAAAATGGGACCAATGCCACAGTTCTCATGGAGTAAACAGTTTCAACAACGACGAGTTTCATGGTCAAGGTTAGAATTTGATTTTACAAATTCTCTTTGTTGCTCTCTCGGTCCCACACACACTGTGCAGTGCTGCTCTCACTCTATTCTTCAAACTTTAATACTCGTAAGGGTGTACTTATAAATGGGTGCCAACATTAGAAACACACAATGGAATTGCCTTGAGATGATGAAACCACATGAAATTGCTCTTTTTGGACCTAATGATTCAACAGAGACCTTCTTCAGTATCCGTTGGTCAAACTATCCCTGATGCACAATCTGAAACAGGATGAATGAGAAATTACTCTCCGCCTACTGACTGGATTTAACTAGGGCTGGGCAACGATTAAAATTTTTAATCTAATTAATCACATGATTTCCCTGATTAATCACGATTAATCGCATTTGTACGCAAAATCCAAAAAATAATTCAAAGGTAGTGTATAGCTTTTAGTTTTATTTTAAATGTATTGCCATATGAATGAAAGTGCCTTAACATTTGTTATGCAAACACACTTTTAACATCAGCATTTTTATGTAGTTTTTATGTAGAAGCCTCGCTCCACTGTCTGTTTCCTTGAATGACTTGCTGGTATCAATTGTGTGTTTTGCCTTTTGGTGATATTTTAGACTGGAACTACTACGGTGAGAAGACAATTCAACTTGACAGTGTTTACAGATGACCTTGGTTCTGTCGACTCTGCCGTCTGGAAAAACTTTAAAATGAAAATGGCCGAGTAAAAGTTCCGTACCCTTCTCCATGATCCGCCAATTACTTTCTTTTCCGGTTCCGCAGCAGACAGCAACATACTTTTACAAAATAAAAGCCTGTGAGCAACAGACTTTTACAATTATAAAATAAATAATAAACCAAGGGTGGTCCGTGACGTAGTGGGTTGAGCAGGCACCCCATGTACAAGAGGCTACAGTCCTCTTGTACAGCTGCAGCTGGCTAGTTCAAGTCCTGCATCGGACGGCCCTGTGCTGCATGTCGTCCCCCCTCTCTCTGCCCTCTGCTTCCTGTCTCTCTCTGAACTTTCCCATCCATTAAAGGCACAAAAGCCCCAAATTTTTTATTTTTATTTTTATTTTTTAAATAAAAAAATAAATAAAACCTGCGTTAATGCGCGATGGAATATTCATCGGCGTTAAATAATTAACGAGTTAACCCAATAATAACGAGATAACTCGCCCAGCCCTAGATTTAACTTTATTTTCCTTTCTATTACGCTTCAAAAGAATGGACAAACAGAAAAACAAAAACACCTTCACAAACGTTTTTAAATGTTTCTAGAAACTATTCTGCCCTCCAATACCATTTCAGGCGCTGCCTATAGCTCCTTCTTCAATGGAATTAAAGACATGGTTGGTAATCCTGTTCAGAAACACATTTTGTAATACTGGGTGAAATGGTCCGTCTATCCTGAGAGAAATCTATACAAGATTTAGAAAAAGGGACGAAAATAATCAGACCTCTGTGGCAGCTGCAGGACTGAGAAAAAGCTGACCAATCCGAGATCAGCGGGATTGGTCGCCTACAAAAAACCAATCAGATGCCTCTGCTTTCTGCCTACGCCCCCCTCTGCCGGCTCCCTGCTCCATGTGCGCATGCGGTTCTACCGGCTTTGGATGAAGCACTGACGGAATGGGGAGGGGGGGGGTGGAGCTTAGAGGAGGGGACACTTTCGAATCTTGCTAGCTCTCTTGCTAGCTCTCTAGGATTACCTACCATAGCTTTAAATAGAACACTTTAAAACTCACCGAACAAGTCTTTTTTAGTGGAAACACACATCAGTGTAAGGATGACTGCAATGTATAACATTACTATTTGAAAAGCCATTTACATAATAGACAAGTCTAACCCTCAATAAAAGGCATAATTATTCCAGTATTCAATCTGATAAAGTAATTCTTAAAAAAGAGTCGGTGATCAGCGCAGTTTTTCAGTGCCCTCTTGTAGTTCCAAGTAAAATCGTACAGCTAGTTCATTAAATTTCTAGTCCAAAAATCTATGGATCAGATTTCAGAAATACCCTTAACTGGATCTAAAACCAATCACGTCATCTATTTTTTCTTCCATCTAGTTTGATAACTTACCTGTTACCTGATTTCATGTTGGTTAAAAAACACTTAACTCTTGTGTGAACAATACTGACATCCAAGGGCATTTCTCTTTGCCCTTTCCCTCTCTGCTGACTCTGCTTGCATAAATGTGGAGGTACTTATGTATAGTGTCAAGATCAATTTTGGCCTGAAATCAATAACTTCCTGGGAACTTGTACACTGGCAGCCTATAGAATGGTCTGCACCAATCTCTCTTATCTTCTTCCTCTTCCTGTTTCTACTGCTCCCTGTACTGTTTCCATACATTTTCCTGCCAAAGTGAATCTGACAAACCTGATTTTCTCTTGAGCGTTCAAAGGGCCGTCCATCTTAACTGCTACTTGTTCTATTTTTTTTTTCCTATAATTTCTTTATGAAACTCTGTCCCTCTAAAGGCGGAGCAAAAAAACAAGACTTAGAGTAGGCAAACTACTCCACTGCTTATTTCCACAGAAGTTGAAATCTCTTGGATCTCATCATTTCCTGGCTGGCATGGCAACAGTTAATCAAAGTAACAGCTCAGTGTGGTAGTTCTCTGACAGATTTTTGTAACCTCAGCCAATCATATAGTCTGTGAACACAATAGAGGAGAAAAATCTCTATCAGTCTTTATTCTTTGTATGAATTTTGTAAAATAGTCCCAAATGCTGCACAAAAAAATCACAAACAGGATTTTCTTTTCTTTATTATCATCATTATTACTTTTTTGACTTTACATGACTTATGTATGTCATGTCAACATGTTAAAGTAGCAGACTAACAACACATGCCTTCCAGAAGGGAAGCGAAAACACAAAGAGACCAATCACAACAACCAGCAACGTGGAAATATTAGCATCTTGTTGTTCTTTCAACCACTAAAACCCATGAGCGCATTTATGGTCTAAGTTTTACTTGAAATTAACCACGAGCCCTCTCGTGTCTCAATTTATATTGATCTATACCAATGAGTTTGAAAAATGGCAATGTGGAAGTGATTGATCAGTCCGCTGTAATCAGCTGTGTGATAGCAGGACTTTGGAAATACATGATAAGTGAATGGTACAGCAGATTAGCCATGACATGCATGGTGTGATTGCATGTCACAAACATATGTTTTTTTTATAACAATGGACACAAGCATGTCCATATCCTCCTCTGTGTCTGTTCTCCGATTTCTCGGATGATTTACCAAAGAATAAGCCAAAATAGAAAAAAAAAAAAATAGAATTACCCTTGAAGGAACACCAGAGAAGTTTGTGAACCATAAAACACTTTTTGAAGTACACCAACCTTTTTTATCCACAGTCCTAGGCCCTAAAAGGAGCCTGAAAAGCACCCTGGGGGCTGAGAAATAACTTTGGCTTCTAGCTTGGCATGATGCAATTTTGCTTTATGGTACCACATCACACACAAGCAGCTACATGACAACACACTTTTGCCATGTCAAATAAAGTTTTTTTTGAAAAAGTAAAAGCAAGAAATAAAGTAAAAAAAAAAAAAAAAAAGCAATTCCGAGGCAGATGCTGTGAAAAGACCCAAGACAACATTATGAGAGGAAGTGAGGAAGAAGAGATAGGGTACGAGCAAGAGATTGCATTTAACTGGTAAAGAGGGCTAAGAGGAGGAAAAAAAAAGGATGACAGGCATGCAGAGTTAGCTTCATTGTTGCAATCGTTAAGTAAGAATTAAATAGCTTTATGGTTCTAACGTGTTAGTTTTGCTTGCCTCTGTTGGTGAAGTTGGTGACGTACAGGTTTAAATTCATGAAAATAATACAGCAATGATAATTCTTTTTGTTATTTCATGCATGTTTGTTCATCCCATATGGCACTGTATATTAAAATGTGCAGTCCTATTCTTGTTGGTTCCAGTAACTTTACCCAACCTTGCATCTCAACTTTTTTGGTGGCTTCTGGAGGTGTCTTGTAAGCTTTTTCAGCTTAAATACAAATTCACTTGTGTAACTGTCCATGTGCAGGGCTCAGATGGAGATTTGTTTTTACAACAGTGGCATTACCTTCTACAACTATTCTGGGAGCCAAAGAGCAAAAATGTGCTAAATTCACCGGTGATGCTTTACGAACCATTTGCATTCTTTTTTTGCTCACAATAAAAGTACAATAAATACACAATGAATTTAAAAAACTCCAGCTTTTTCGTTGTGATTTAGAGAAATAGTTCATATTTTCATTTCAATTCAAATGAAAGAACTTTCCAACCCAATAATTGCATTCAGGTAATACTTTGGTTAAAGTTTGCCTGGAACACATTATTTCTAAAAATGTAACGCAGTTCACGGAGAAAAGAAAACATTTATATCCAGTAAAGTATAAAGGGTTTATTTTACGTTCAAAGCAGTGGCCCCACTGATAAATATTGAGCTGTGGTGCTGCTTAAGAGTAAAATCAATATTAATTCGTAAGTCTGCAAATAAACTATATCACAATATGCAATAACGTTTTACAGTTAATATGCCAGTCAATGGATTATTTACTATAGTCTTTCTTATGTACAGTACATGAAGACTACTTAAGATGGTTCTTCTCTCTATATGATTTACACAATGTCCATTTAGTATACTAATTGTAAAATGAGAACATATTTTCCCAGTCAGTATTCTCATCATCATGTCCTCCATGAGTTCTAAAGTTTAATGATAGTTTATTGGATATTTAATGAAATGCAAGCAATAAATTAAATTTGTTTATGCTCATCATTATTTTTAACTATGAATAAATTCACAGTTAGCTAGTAAAATCACATGAATGGAGTTAATAAAAAAACACAATCAATCACATTTTATGAAGCAGATAAAATGCTTACTTGTAGAAATGACCTAGCATTCAAGTCAATGGCACAAGCAAAATGGCTATTATTATAGCAGCAATATATAAGTACTAGGACAAACTGCAAAGTCACTGAGTATGAAATGATTTGTGGTTGTTTGTTATGCAAGGTTTGTTTTTATGGAGTGGAAACACTGAAGTTGAAACAGGACACTGAGGTGATGTATCGACTTTACACCCTGCATCTGTCTGTTACTTAATACAGCCAAAAGTATAGAACCTGTGACCAAAATTGTCCGATTTAAAAATCCACTTTTTTTTCAGCACCTTCGCCTCACAGCAAGATGGTTTCAGGTTCGATTCCCGTCTGGGGCCTTTCTGTGTGGAGTTTGCGTGGGTTCTCTCCGGGTACTTCAGCTTCCTCCCACCGACCAAAAACAAGCATGTTAGGTCAAATGGTGATTCTAAATTGTCCCTAGGAGTGAGTGTGAGTGTGAGCGTGCATGGTCTTGCGTGTCTAGCGACCTGTTCAGGGTGTATCCTGCCTCTCGCCCAATGTTAGCTGGCATAGGCTCCAGGGACAAATCAGGGACAAGCCTGGTATGACAGTGGCTTAAAAGCATCTACATGTCACTTCAGGTCTGAATGGGCCAGACATCGATCTAAATTGGTTCAAACTTAGAAGAATCTGTTCTCTTAAACTACTCTAATTTCTTGATCTCTTTCAGTGTACCCATACGCTGCAGTAGTTCACACTCCTCATCCTCAAGAAAATTAATCACTGTATCATTTTTGTTTTCCAAGTATTATATTTTTTGTTACATTAATACTTCAGGATTCAATTTCCTTACATCTCTTTGTGGCATTCGGTTAACAACAGATGCAAATTGAAAGGATGCTCCTAAAAAATAAGTAAATTTACATATATGACAATCAAAGAAAAAGAAAAACTACAAAAGCTGTTCGAAGAATGAGATTTTATTATCTTAGCCCATGCAAAAAGTTCTAGAGAGTTGTGGCCTCATTAACCTACCTCTCTCTCTTCTCTATCTCATACACACTCACACACACACACACACACACACACACACTAATGGCAAAAGTAGCTGCAATGCTTTGTGTGAACCTGCCCTATATGGAGCAACTTTCGGTGACCATTGGCTGGGTGTCAAAATCTGGGTGGAGTAAACGGTCTGAAAAACAAATCTACGAATGCCTTGAATTCCCAAGTGAGATGCTACAGATTTTTGCCAGGCATAGACTCAAACAGTCTTGGCTCAAGGATTATCAACAGCTTTCATTAAATATTTTTTCCAATATCTTTCTTCCATAATTCATTATGGTGTGCTATAGCTAAATTCAGTCATTCTGATCAGTATTATATCCTATTTAACAGTAATCAAGTAGATTCATTAATAGGTCGAAATGATATGTAGATTATCAAGCCCCAAATACCAGCTTGGTAGAGATGCCTATTGGGGGAGACAGAAGATATTTTTAACGGATTCATTTTTGTCACATCCTAATTGTTTTATTCATGACTTTTCATCATTTGCTGTCGGAAACGGCAACAGAATTCGCAAATATGGTTTTGTAATAATTAAGTTTTTATCACTGTTAGCATGTCTATGTGAACTTTTCATATGCACTTTGTACTGTATGTATGCATGTCCTATATTATGCAACCCTAATAAACTTCTGCAAAGCCAAAACTGGAAGTGAAGACTTAAATGCAACCTTTCAGCCATGTCATTTTGGATAATAGGGCCAGTATGGTCACGGATCACACTCGCTCTTCATGGGAGTCTTTTTTCATAACAAAACAATGTGGCGAATCAGGTGGAGGAAAAGCTAGAACAACAGCTGCCTCATCTGAAACTCACATTTCAGAAAAAATGTGAGCATGTATGAATATGTGTGTGTAGCGTTACCGGGTATTTATTTACGTATTAAATATAAGGATTTATGAGATGTTCTTACAGTCTCAAATAAACCTTACCCCGAATTCAGGGCACCACCTACCTAGGTTTTGACTTAATTTAAGTCACAGTCAGGTAGGAAAACTGTTCGAAATCTTACGATCCTGGTGTTAAATTAATCTTTCAATTAATAATCAATTAATATTCAGTCTCATATCTCGCTACTTTCGTGAAGTTCTCGTTTGGTTGGACAGACATTACGTAAAGAAAGCATACGACACAATCTGTGATTATAACATATATATAGATATATGAGCTGTTTATTACAATGATATGATCTTAGACATGAACCTTTAAACAAACAGGAGATGCATGGAATATGGGTGATTATATAAAACACTTAGTGAATATAAAATAAAATATGGGAATGGAGAGATACTGGATTTATTCAAATAGTTTGGGTTGGCTGACTATTTGACGCTAAATACTGACATTTCGGATTAATTTATCATTCTGTGAAAGCCTCGAGACATCCATCAAACCCACTTTAAGGTGAAAACGGGTCGGTCTTACTGTGCTGAAGTTCTGCTTAGTCGGTTCGGAACACGGCAGCGGCCACGCGGGTCCGAGGGGATTTCTCTTCCGCTCTCTGGGCCTTCCTGGCTGTGGTGGCTGACTTTAGCGGACTTCTCAGTTGCTTCTTTCACCGGGAAACCGAAACGATGGTGCCGAGGACTGTGGTTAGATGGTCGAATCTTCTGGGTGTCAGTGGGTCCGTTGCTTCTCTGATGAAGTGAACTTAAGTTCACAGAAGATTAATAAAAGGTTGCTTGGAGTTGGCTTTCTTGATAGAAAAAGGTGATGATGGCGTGGAACAGCGGAGGTTAGGACGTGCGACGTAGAAGGACGTGGATGGCGAGGGACCAACAAAAACACGTAAAAGTGCATCTTCAGAGTATTTCAATCTGTTTCTTTGTTCGGGTCTTTCTTTCTCGTCTCCGGGGTCTCACTGGGTTCTGGAGGGTCTCCTCCGGTCGTCCGCTGCATCGTTATCCACACGTCCTTCCGTTCTCTCCTGAGATTATGGGAAAACTCCCAAACTCTGGTGAGCTCTTCTCTTCTGCTTAAACCATCTCCAAAACTCTCTGAGCAGCTGATCTCTGCTCAAATCTCCTTCTGAAACTCTGGGTTGGAACCCTTCTGGAACAAGAGGCAAGAAGCAAGAGAGCAGACGCCTGAAGCGAGCCAGCAAACGAGAGAACTAGAGAGCCAGTGTTTTTCGCAGGTTCCGGGTTTTGACTCTCGGAGGCGGGGCTTAC
This sequence comes from Odontesthes bonariensis, assembly GCF_027942865.1. Taxonomy (NCBI): domain Eukaryota; kingdom Metazoa; phylum Chordata; class Actinopteri; order Atheriniformes; family Atherinopsidae; genus Odontesthes; species Odontesthes bonariensis. The sequence goes on from NC_134511.1 coordinate 19,722,075, forward strand.
ACTACTTTTTCAGCCAATGACATGCTTGAACTGTGTGCATGTCTGTGTAAGGTGATCTGTGCTATATGGGGATTTCTGGATTTAGACAAAGAAAACTCTTATTTCTCCATTACTCCCATCTCATAGAACATTTGTCTCGGTGATTCTGAAAACACCACATCTTGTTAAGATATGCAGATAAAAGATATAACATAGACTTGTAATATAAAGACATCAAAATAACACACATGATAAAGACAATTATGACTTCAAAATTCAGATGGATATCTATAAAATCGTGACACATGGATAGCGAACCACACAATGTTAATTTTCTATGTTAACAATGGGGACACCAAACAAATACCAAATAGATACCGAAGGGACATCGTTAGAAGTTAATAGCTGCATATATCTTGCCCATTTTACTGAGTCCTCTGGGATTTAAATGTTCAACTAATCAACACTGCAGACCACTAGGGGGCAATGTGGTTCCATCAGGCAGGTTGGGCATTTTCCAACAAGTTTGTTTCTTCGTCAATATTTAAGCCAGAATCGTACAAATTGTCTCTATATGCGTCTTGTGATCAAGCTGGAAACCTGAAAGAAATTGTACACGGTTATCAAACACATTTAATATAGTTTTAAGATTCGACTAAAAGTGAGTCTTATGAAGTCTTCTCAGTTCGTATGTAGCCATCTGGTCGGTTTGCTGGTGAAAAGGGGTGTTAAAGTGTCAACTTTCGAGTTATGGTCCAGATAAGATAGTAAGTGTCCCACTTTTCCAAGAGTGAGTTCTTTGTTCGTTAGAGTCTATCCCAATTTTTATTGCAAGCGTCTGTTGCTTATTTTTTTTTTCACTCCCAAAAAGCTTTTAAGAAGGTAGAAGGTGAACGTAAATTAGGCAGTTTCTGTCTCTTTTTCCTTTGTGGAAAGAAAATGAAGATCTGGTTTATATCCACATACGTAAACATCCCCCACAGGAATGTTGGTTTTGTCAAAGTTTGAAAAACTCTTAATCCACACGGCACTGTGACTGCTACATGTGTATGAACATGCATTTTGGGGTCCCAGCTCCATGAGTAATATAGTAATGCAATAGGAAAAACATGAGTCAAAGCTGGACTCAGGTATGCTATACTTTTTATATAGTAGATACTTTTCTGCTGCTCTGTCCCCAAAACGTCAAAATTCTACATTGCTATAAAGCAGAGCAAATATGACTCAGTGCTTATGGTAAATAATGAGCAGTAGGCTACCCTGTGGTCTGTGAATTCAGCCGTTTAAAGATACAATAATACTAAGATTGAAATAAACATTGCAGATCTTCAGTATGCTCCGCTCCCATCTAATGCGTGTCACAAGAAGCTAGCAGTCGCTCCCTTGTGTTGGCAGTGCAAGCATATACGGTAAGTATGTGTGTAAGTGAAGGTTTTGACACATATATAATGGCAAATGGAGGTGTAATCGCTTGAAGGGGAAGAAAGGTAATGTCCAGAGGGAGAGTCAAGGAAAATACTGTGAAATGGATGTGCTCAGGAGGTGACCTCTCCATCACTCTCGCTCCATCTCTTAGACAAAATGCTTCCATCTAAACTGTGCAATCTCTCTGCTTCTCTGGCTCAACACCATTGTCCCAGAAAACCGCTTACCCTTTCTGCTTCTCTCCTCTCCCAGTCCCTTACCTGATTGCCTTTCCGTTAAACAACTGTGACACAGCATTTCCACAATTCATAACTGTCTCAGTGTTTTAAGAATCAGCTGCCCCATGCAGCTAAAAAACATTAAAGTAAGTGGTTATAAAGGGCAAAACTAGTATCCAGGGACCTGATCTCTCATGTCAGTCCACATAATCTTACCTAGGAGGGGACAGAGAGAGTAATGGGTTACAATAGATATAACAAAGAGAGAGCAATGGGAAAGCGGGAGGAGTAAAAAAGTCTTTATTGTGTGGTCACTCTCAAGAGTTTTTTATATCCCTGCTGTCGAGCAGTCTCGTGGTCCAGAATACTTTAACAAACTGAGACTGCAATAGTAAAAACGCTTGAAATCGTAATGTTTTCCTTTAATCATCATCCATTTACCATTCACAGTAGTAATTGCTCTTGTAGATTTGTGTGCTTGAAAGCTGGGCCACACTGAATATTCATAAAAGAGAACTAATAATACGGTTTTCAAATGATTCAAATAAAGAATGAACATTTCCTGTTTTAAAATTGAATGTTGATGAAAGATACATAAGCATGAGACACAAACACACACAACACACTGTATGTCAATTGGTTAGCTCCTAAGCAGACTAGATATGGTAATAATTTGAGTCAGGAACATGTCCTAGTTTTGCAGTTTTCAATCAAAGGTTTCCTTAAATGTGGAATTTCAGTAGCTTACGATGCTGAAAGTGAGAGGCGCCTGCTCTGGCCAGTTTAGATGACCAGTCACGACCTGACTTTTTCGGGAGAGGTTCACTCTGGAATCCATCTCACGGGAGTTTTAGTTTAATGATAATCTTTGTCTTACCGAGGTAGAAATACAGAAACATAATGCATATCATTTGTGCGCTGACTGAAAAATTCGGAACTGGTAATTGCTCCAACGTTTCCCTAAAGATAGAAATATTGTCAATATGCAATGTTTATGTCACGAAATAAAATCATGGAAAATAACTCTTTTTCAACTCAAATTTTTTTCTTTGTGTCTGAATAACGATTCAGTCTGCAAATTAAAATGAATGATGTGCATTGCAGTGAAAGCACAGCGTTCACATGAAAACAAATCATTTCTCACTAAACACACTGACAATTTGCATTGTGTGATAACCTGTTGGGGCAAGCTATCAAAGACCTATAAAGTTCTAGTAAGTTTTAAGAGTATGGAGAACAATTATGAATATCAGTTCTTTCAGTGCTGATGTCAAGCATGCTAAACAGCCAAATAGTGTTTATGACAGCTGTCCTCTTCTCTCTTAGCTTCAGGTTTCACATTTTGTTGCAATCTTGACATCCACACTGCAGTATTTTGTCACAAGCACACACATACACGTAACTTCAATGTATACAGAGTCAGATACTGCCACGCTTATCTTTACACCTGATGAATAATTTTAATATCAGTAATAGCCGTATAAACGATTTTCAAAAGGGTTTTACTTTTGCTTCCAGGTGAATATGTCTAGGAAGACAAGACACCTACCCAGAGTAGTGATACACGAACATCAAATTCGACCATTCTCATCTATGTAACACCTTTCCACTTTTCTATAAACTGCCTCTTTTCGTGCACTTTTTGCACTCTTCCTCTCTCTCGCTGACCACGAAATAGTTCCATTTTCTCTGAGTGAGGTAAAAATGTGGCGCAGATACAGTGACACAAACAGAGCCCAAAAGAGATATTCTCAGCATGGGTTGGCTGATTGAATGTTCTGACTGAAACACCGATTCAGACATGCTGAATATATTTACTTGTCTTTGTATGTAACTGAATTGCAAATGAAAATTGGCACTTGTGTGCCTCTTTAGATTTTATTGCATTAGCACACTAAAATCCCAGGTAAGATTTCAGTGTCAGTAGTCATCCAACTATTTCTAGAGGTGGCGAGTGAGGCAAATTATTGGGTTAAATAAGGTCCTGGATAGTCCACAAATAGTCTAAAGCCTTTACAAACCAATGTGAAGCGAGTCAGTGAAGTAGTCCTCTAAAACAGAATTTTATATTCATAACACGTTTCCCATCTGGTTGCAGGGCACTAAGCAACTAAAATATTACAGTCCACTCTAATCACATTCTCTGCTCATCGAGCGTTCTTACTCAGCATCCAGTGAATTGCTTCCGCCTTTGAATGTTCCACATTCACTGACTGAAAGGTAAAGAGCTTTTTGGCTCAACGCATCATTAAGGGACTGTACGGAAGCCCAAATACCTCTGCGTATGATTTACAGGATGTGACGACCCCTGTTATTAGTGATTGAATGAGTTAGTATTAACTAGCAAATTGTGGGATGGTTTGGTAACCAGTGCCCTCTGGTGACACCTGCGCCTTCCGCTCTATGTTTATGAATTTGGGCTCTGTTCATCCAGCTGTATATTTCCCCTCTGTTCCCTGCTTATGTTCTGCACTACACCACACCCACACAGCACTTCTGTTCTGCATGTGACTACTGATAGCACAGTCAGACACACGTCCACATGTCATGCTTTGTGATTTTTTGTTCCGCTGACATATGAGTTACATTTGTGAAATAAATTATTTAGCTTAATCTTAGAAAGGCTGTCTATTCATGTGTTCTTTTTAAAATAAAAAAAAAAACATAATTTAATTCTTGCGGACGAGGTAATTCTTTATATTGAAAAAAGAGAAATAACACATCGGGCATTTAAAAAGTGGAATTTTCAATAAAGCATGCAGGCTGCGGTAGCTTCAGGTGACTGTACACTTGTTTTTAAGGCGAAATTGAGAAAACTGTAACACAACATGAAAATACTGAGAGAGCAGCAGTATGATTGACAGAGTAGTAATGCAAGTTAATACGTTTTTAAATGTTTTAAATAGCGCATTTCTGACATGGGGCACAGTGCTTTGCACAATGCAATAAAACTATAAAAAGTACAGCACAAAATATTAATGGTAAATTAGAAGTATAAAAAGTATTTTAAAGGTAATTAAAAGGTTAAGAGCAAGAGCACAAATACAAAAAAGGGATGGAAAGATGACTCACGATAAGTATTTGTGGTCTAGTCAAGGCGAAAGCAGAGCAAGAGTTTTCAACTTAGATTTAAATTTTAAGAATGTAATATCTAACACACTGAAAGTTTGATGTAGGCTCACAGGGAACGCAGTAAATAAATGCTATTTTTCTACTAGTTTGCACTCTGGAAATAGTTGATGACTGAAGATATTGAGAGGTTTCATATGGTAAAAGCCAGCCATAGAGGTTTTTTGATCGAAAGCCTTTGGAAGATGCAACAAGGAGCAGCACTTAGGAAATTACAACCTGTCACAACTCTAATCTCAGTGTTAAATAAAAGCACATTTGTTTAAAAGCATGTCAGATTCACAAGATACTATATCACTGTGGCACACAAAACAGGTGGAAGTTTAAGTAACCATCAGAGATGCATCAATCACAGCTCATGTTTTCTATGTTTTATTTATCTCAATATGAGCATTCTGTCAACTCAAAGCCTATGCTTACTAAACTTAAAATCAGTACACAACAGGTTTTAAAAGCACACCAAACATCTGCCGATATGAATGTCTGATTATCAGCTCTTTGTCTTCTTTTATTGTAGAAAAAGGGGATACAACAAATATTCAACATTTCATCCTCAACAAATGGAGCACCGCGTTAGTTCTGGCAGACCACGTAGTCAACACGCCCTTTGCCTATTGGCTGACGCCGACCCAACCCTTATGGCCAGCTGCGCTCAATGGGTAATCAGCTCCTGCTCGTAATTGGATGCTGGCATTTGGGGCACTTCATTTAAACTTGGTTTGCTGTCACTGCTTTTTTTTTGCTCTCTGCTTGCACCCACCACCTCCCCTGCTCCACCGACTTCTCATTGCCAAACAATGTCATACTGTTGTTCATTGTTGCTTGCTCTGTTCTAGGGGGTTTGTTGCCTTTACAGCAAATGGAAGGCACTCCACCTGAGGATGCTGCTGTTCCCTGTCTTGGCTTCCATGGAGCTCATGGAAAAGTCGGGAACTTCCTCCGAACAGAGCCATACCGCCAAACATAAATTGTATGCATTCAGAATAAGCTTCTGAAATTCATCTCTGTTCTCGTCTCGTTTTGACGAGAGTGGTTCTGACAGAACTAAGGCATTTAAATAAAAAATGTGTGGTGTGTGCAATGATAAAGCAAACAACCTGCTGAATTCTATCATTGCAACATGATATCGATACCTAATTCACAAGCAGCACTATGTTTACATTTCCGCAATGATGTCTGATGGACCAATCCACAGCTGTATACATCTATAAAACATATAGTTAGCTTTATACTTATACTGCAAGTTCCTCAATGAAAGTGATATGTGTAAGCAATACTGCTTGTGATACAGAAATCTACTTTATCTGTTATAGTTCAGCTACTTGAAGTATTTTACTTTCCTTTACAGATTCAAAGTCCATAATATGAGACCCCTAATCCAATGCTAGACTGCAGAGTGTGCTAAAATTTTAAAAATATTTTTTCTTACAAAATAAACAAGCCTTTTTGTGGATGCACAAGTTCCCATGTTTCCTCCTAGAAAAGTTCACGATTCATGTTCATGCTGGACTTGATCTATGATGATGAAAACGTCTGAACAATAGCTATGGAGTATCTCCAAACATATCTATCCTGTAAAATATGGCACTACAGGCCCGGTTGGTGCCAACATTGTGGAAGTCAGTTGCCCAAACTCTGTGCTTTCTATGTCATTGCTTTTAATGGTGGTGTGTTGGGTGTCATGTCAAAAATGCAACATAGTATACATGATCTGACCATGTGCAACAATTGAGTGAGTTGTTTCATTACCGTTGGGTAAAGGAAATTTTGTGATCACATAAATCTGATTTTAGTTTCAATCACATGTGTGTAGATGTGACTGACTTTGTATTATTGTTTGGGTGCTATGTATCATTGTACCAGTGTATTCCTATTGATTGTGATACAATGTATATTAAAACACAGACAGGGATGTTTGTTTTTGTGAAGAATTGTACATGCAAACATCTGGATTCCTACTGGTTACTTAGGGTGTTCCACAAGGTTCCATTTTTGACTTTGCAGAGTTTCACCATTTATGTGTACGATGTTTTCTTTCCTTTTTGCATGTATGTATAATAATAAACAAACGTACACATTAATCTTTATACTCGCAAACAAATGCTCTTTCTTGACAAATACATAAAAATAAGCTCAGTAATCTAACTCACAAAAGACCAAACAAGGCGTTATCATGTAACTATGCTTCAAAACCGCAAATAAATCCCAAGTACAAACCACACACGTTTCATTAATGCCATGATAATGACATCATGAAAAGAATAAAGATGCAATCTCAATGTGTAAATACTCAGACACTGTAACCTCAATATATTCAGCATACAACTGTATATTTTCATGCAAATTATGTCTAGGCCATGAGATTTAAGCTATAAAGAGGGTATGATCATAAAGAAACCCGATTTATATAATTAAGGACCATTTGTTACACAAATCTAACAGTAAGAGTTACAGTAATGAAGAAACTATGTTTCTCCAGATTGACCTGAATGACCCCAATCCAAATTGCTATGGTTACTGCACATCAAAAACAATCCCTGTTTAATCAACACTAAATAAATAATGAGGATGAGTAGAGTTTGTGTGGGTGTGGGGGTTATGTGCGTGTATTCAAGTGATTTTCTTCTTTGCAAATAATTCATAAAGAGGATTCGTATATGTGTGTGTATATGAATGTGAAGCCAATGTTGCTTGATTAAGTTCTTACTTTTTTCAGTTTATTTTATATTATGCTACATATATGTGGCACTAGTGTCTTAGTATGGTGTAGCAGTCACAGTGCCGTGTGGATTAAGAGTTTTTCAAACTTTGACAAAACCAACATTCCTGTGGGGGATGTTTACGTATGTGGATATAAACCAGATCTTCATTTTCTTTCCACAAAGGAAAAAGAGACAGAAACTGCCTAATTTACGTTCACCTTCTACCCTCTTAAGAGCTTTTGGGAGTGAAAAAAAATAAGCAACAGACACTTGCAATAAAAATTGGGATAGACTCTAACGAACAAAGAACTCACTCTTGGAAAAGTGGGACACTTACTATCTTATCTGGACCATAACTCGAAAGTTGACACTTTAACACCCCTTTTCACCAGCAAACCGACCAGATGGCTACATACGAACTGAGAAGACTTCATAAGACTCACTTTTAGTCGAATATTAAAACTATATTAAATGTGTTTGATAACCGTGTACAATTTCTTTCAGGTTTCCAGCTTGATCACAAGACGCATATAGAGACAATTTGTACGATTCTGGCTTAAATATTGACAAAGAACTGATCTTGGTGGAAAATGCCCAACCTGCCTGATGGAACCACATTGCCCCCTAGTGGTCTGCAGTGTTGATTAGTTGAACATTTAAATCCCAGAGGACTCAGTAAAATGGACAAGATATATGCAACTATTAACTTCTAACGATGTCCCTTCGGTATCTATTTGGTATTTGTTTGGTGTCCCCATTGTTAACACAGAAAATTAACATTGTGTGGTTCACTATTCATATGTCACGATTTCATAGATATTCATCTGAATTTTGAAAGTCATAATTGTCTTTATCATGTGTGTTATTTTGACGTCTTTATATTGCAAGTCTATGTTATATCTTTAATCTGCATATCTTAACAAGATGTGGTGTTTTTAGAATCACCGAGACAAATGTTCTATGAGACGGAGTAGAATTTCTTTGTCTGATCCAGAAATCCCCACATGAAGGCTGATCGCCTTACACAGACATGCACACATATCATTGGCTGAAAAAGTAGTGTAAGCCCCGCCTCCGAGAGTCAAAACCCGGAACCCGCGAAAAACACTCTCTCTCTAGTTCTCTCTCTAGTTCTCTCTCTAGTTCTCTCGTTTGCTGGCTCGCTTCAGGCGTCTTGTCTCTTGTTTCTTGCGCTCTTGTTGTTTTCCAGAAGCACGCTCTTGTTTTCAGAGGGAGAACAATGGAGAATTGATCAGATGAGTTGCTCAGAGAGATTTGAAGAGCACGGAAAGATGAGAGTATGAGCCGTGCAGAAGCAGGACCCAAGGAAAGACGAGAGGATGAAGCCCTCCATGACCAAAGAAGGACCCAAGGAAGACGAGGAAGACCCGAACAAAGAAACAGATTGAAATACTCTGAAAATGCACGTTTACGTGTTTTTGTTCGTCCCTCGCCATCCATGTCCTTCTACGTCGCACGTCCTAACCTCCGCTGTTTCACGCCATCATCACCTTTTTCTACCAAGAAGCCAACTCCAAGCAACCTCTTTTTTTAATCTTCTGCGAACTTAAGTTCACTTCATCAGAGAAGCAACGGACCCACTGACACTCAGAAGATTCGATCATCTAACAGCAAAGCCCTCGACACCATCGTCCCCGTTTCCCGGTGGAAAGGAGCAACTGAGAAGCTAAAAAGTCAGCCACCACAGCCAGGAAGGCCCAGAGAACGGAAGAGAAGTCCCCTCGGACCCCGCGTGGCCGCTGCCGTGTTCCAACTAAGCAGAACTTCAGCACAGTAAGACCGACCCGTTTTCACCTTAAAGTGGGTTTGATGGATGTCTCGAGGCTTTCACAGAATGATAAATTAATCCGAAATGTCAGTATTTAGCGTCAAATAGTCAGCCAACCCAAACTATTTGAATAAATCCAGTATCTCTCCATTCCCATATTTTATTTTATATTCACTAAGTGTTTTATATAATCACCCATATTCCATGCATCTCCTGTTTGTTTAAAGGTTCATGTCTAAGATCATATCATTGTAATAAACAGTTCATATATATATATATATATATATATATATATGTTATAATCACAGATTGTGTCGTATGCTTTCTTTACGTAATGTCTGTCCAACCAAACGAGAACTTCACGAAAGTAGCGAGATATGAGACTGAATATTAATTGATTATTAATTGAAAGATTAATTTAACATACCAGGATCGTAAGATTCTAACAGTCGTCCTCCCTGGACTGTAACTTAAAGCAAGTTTAAACATCAGCGAGGTGGTGCCCTAATTTCGAGGTTTAAGATAAATCCTTATATTTGATATATATAATTGCCCCGGTAACGCTACAATGGCTTCTGTCAATATGAAACATCAGTTTAAACCTGGTTTAAAATAATTTCACTCTTTCAAACTAATAATTATTAAATGGCATTAAATGGAGATTGAAGATAATCAACAATCCATAAAAAAAAAAACATGTGCCACATTGGTTCAAAGAAAGTAGATAGTCTGCCATTGTTCAGTTTTTCCAAATTATGAAAAAGGGATTTTTTTATATGGTTATTATTATATAATCTGTATGGGGAAGAACTTTCTCCTTGATTCTAAAAGGACAAGAATAACAGACCTTACCTCAAATGGAGCAGGTTAATTTTGTCCCTATGCTTATTACGGTATAAGAGTGAGAATTGACCGCCTCATTGGTTTTTACTACTTTGTAGAAATTACACGGCAATTTCTCTAATCAAATTTACTATCCATATTTTACAGTAAAAGGATGACATGTGCACTGGTCTATACTGGTGGTAGTCTCCATGCTTCACTATATCAGACTGCACTTTGGACAGCCATACAAATCAATACCATCTTGTTAAGAGGTGTATATCAAGCATTCCTTCACACCGTTAGCACTGGTCAAAATTCTGTACTCCTTCAACAAGTCCTATATGAGCTACAAAAACTGCTATCAAAGACCAACATTCAGCATAATCTCTTAATGACATTTGCGGAAAGAATACATCCTTTATTTTACAAGTTATCTTGAGTCTTTACATACTAAGAGCCACCATCAATATATCTACGACAGAGATACAACTACAAGTAGTTTCTATACATCTAAATTTTATACCAGAACATATGTATGTGGGACCTAATCTTCTTTACAAATATGATTGTTGACTGTTTTTAAGGCAGCGATGCAAATCTTTATGGCAATTCTATAATTTCACGCGGATACGCTCTAAACTTTCCCTGAGAATATCACAGGGATATAAAACCAAAGATAAAGACCACAGACAGCACATAGTTGTGATACATGTAGAAGAAGAAAACCACAGGAAACATCCTGGCGGCTCCATGAAGGGGGACAGCTATTCAGATTTTATATTCTTTGTTTCTTTCACTGGCTCCCTGCTTCTCTCTGCAGAAAACCCCTGACACAATTCCAACTTGACAGTAGCATATAAGTCATTCAGTATATTGGGCACAGTGAATATAAAGAAAAGAGGCCAAAAAAAGGAAATAAATGAATGCATAAATGCACATATGTGCAACATCTTAAGTCTGTGCAATTGCTCACAATAACTTTTTAATAAAACTCTGTTGTCCCAGGAGATCTATGAAGTGTGTGTGTGTGTATGTGTGTGTATGTGCACATGTATTGATTCCAACTCCTCCAGTCTAACTATGTAATTGCCTTTTAACCGTATGTCTTGACTGAAGGACACTGGGGGACCTGTCATAAATGAAGCGAGAAAAGACAAGAAAAGAGACAAATCAAATAAAAGAATGACAGTGACTTGTGCAGAGAAAAAGAAAGAGACTAACAATAAGCCAAGGTCTGTCTTTTAATGTCCCTCTATTTTCATGTCAGCAGTTGCAAATGCAAGGGAAAAATAGCAGCAGTAAGAGGGATGGAAAGACTTTGACATGTTGTATATGAATTGCTCTAAAAGGCCATTTCGCTTTTCACAGCAATGCTTTAGTCACAGCATTTTTTTTTTGCTTTTTTTTCAAAGAGGCACACTTAGTATGCACTGACTTGTATTGTGGCCCATCAGATGTGAAAGGGCCTCTTTTTTCTAGTCAAACAACCAAATATGCATCTCACCTCAGCGCATATAGACCACATTTAGTCACAATTACAGTATATAGGTAGCTTTTAACAAATAAGTAACACAATTCCACCTGCACAACTGTCTGATGTGAGACTGACCCTTGTGAAAACCACTTGCCACAAGCATATTCTGACTCAGAATTAAACAGCAGATGCTCGAAAGGTTGAGACATTACTAATGGGGGAAGTTACAGAATCAACACCAGTAAGCATGTGTGGCACCATGAACTAAGAGTAAAGCAGCCAACATGTCTCTGAACTGTAAAATCAGATTAGTTCTCTAACGCGTTCACACACGTTGTGTAAGAAAAATCATTGTACTTGTTTGTCTATGAACCTTCAGTATTGATATATGCAGGCACTTTGATGAATCATAAATACACAAAATATGTGAACATGCCCTAGTCTTTAAATATGTAAAATTATGAAGCAAGTAATCTTTTTCCACAGCACTGTCTTAATTTATTAACTCAAAAGGAAGTTTTATTCCAGATGAAATCTCTCTCATAATCGTCATTTCTCCCAACAGAAGACTATCAACTACAGGGACATTTCTGACACATATCTTACTGTAAGGTGAGAGTAGAGAACACTATGCTCTTTTTTAACTGGGATGTTGGTCAACATACTGCTCTACTTCTCAATTTGCTCCAGAATCCAGGGACTACGCAATCAGAGGATCAAGGAGTAGCAATAATGTAGTCCTTCATCTGGGGTGTTGTGAGCAATTTGGAAGGCTTTATTGTCACTACTGCCTGATCCCCAAAAAGAAAAGTGGCACACTAACTCTGCAACACAGATCAGTAGGGGCAAGTGATAGGGCACGGGGGACTGTACTGGTATTAAATAAAAAAAATACTACAGCTTGGGCAAGTTGAAAAGTGAGTGACTGACCAAGGCCGACTTATGGGTTGTATCAACCCATGTAATGCTAATCAATGAAAAAATGAAAAATGCATTTCTTTATGAGAAGAGTAATTGCTAATGCGTCACTCATCAAGCATGTTCTGGGTTTAAATCAAGTAACAAGGAAGATGTTTACAGAGCTTTGTTTGTTTATGAATAAGAAACTGCACCGTTTCATATTTCCTGAAGAAAGAAGTGAGCTGCCAGAGGTAGAATATGTAACAAAGGTCATACCCACAGCAACAGGCTGGTTTAAAATGTGCTCTGCCTGTGTACAAGTCTAGTGCGATTTTACAGCAAAATGTCAAAAGATGCCATTCCTACTTTAAAAAACAAACAAAAAAAAAAAAAACATGAAATCATTCACAGAAAGATACACAGAGTGAAAAGTCTGGCTCTACTTTGTATCCATCACTTAACCGCAACTCTTTCAGTGAATTCTTGTTTCATGTATGTTTGATATCTTCTAAAAGAGTAAATATAATCTAACTTTTATAAAATTCTGCTTTTCTCTGGGAGGAAGAAAGATTTGTGAAGAGTAATTCACTTAAGTAGGGTTTGTTGTCATTTACTCATTAAAAACTAGTAGTCATATAAAGGAACAAAACAACCACCCCTTAAATCCATCTTAGGTTCTACCTTTAAGTCAGAGATGCTCCACTTAGAGATACTTGTTTGAGCAGTCATCAGATCACAGATCAACAATTCAAATCTAATGTTTACAACAGGGATGTCCTCCATGTGTTTAATTTTCTTGACAGTGAGGTTAGAGCGTATGACAAACTACAGAAGAAGATCTTTAGTGCCAGCAGAAACTGAGACTTTATCAAGGACATTCTTAGGGCCCAAGTGTGACAATGCATAGTTCCACCGGCTGGTTTAGAATTATCCCAAGACTTCACAGAGGACCAGAAATAATATCTAAGTATCTATGAGTAAACTCATAAAATTAAACAAGATCTAATGCACTATTTCAAATTTTGGCAGATGGCATTACATATCATCAGATTGTTGTCACCAGTGCTCTTAACACTAACCAGTCCCACCTGCTGGATGAAACACTTCTGGAAATCAATATAAGCATGTGTATTTTTGTCAGGATTGACAACTACCCATGTGTCTAGTAGTGTAAGGTCAGCTGTAATGTGTCTAAGAGGTGTGCTGGCACCAGGCCTAAAAAAACAGGATCCACTAGCATAAATGATAATAAAGAGTACAGAGGCTGAATTGTTTTGCTGAAACAACTATTAAAGTCCAGTTTTAAAAAGATATGTAATGAAGGAAAAAACTGGGAGCGGTGGTATCATCTGTGGATTAAAAACATTTTGTGCATTTACTGTGAACTAGTCTGGTTAACTGATGCATTTTTTTGAAAGAATAGACTGTTGTCCTTGGTGGCCATTTCTTGTATTCATGCAACAGGTAGTGCGCAGTGTATCGTAGCACATCCTCTAATATTTGCAGTTTTAGGTTGACAAGCTGGTATCAAAGCTAGTCAAGCCAGACGATTGGGCACACTGGCCAGGAAGGAACAATCTGCTCTTGGACTGGAACTGGACAGCACAGAGGCCATGGCAGAGGGATGGATGGTGGAAATGACTGGTGCCATCCTCGATGATCTCTCCTATTCACTGTACGAACTGTGGCAGATGGGAAGATCATTCAGCCACAGACTAATGCCACCAGGCTGAGCATTGTAGGCACTCACGTGTGTCCACTGCCATCTGACTGTAAAATCAGAACTGTGGAAGATCTCAGAATGTGCAACAACAAATACATCCCCCACACGTGTGTGACCTCTGGAGGTATGGACTACAATGACTTCTTGTTAAAGGCAACAATACATCCGGACCAGTGCTGCAAATGCTGAACATAGTGACCAGCACTGGATTACATAGTATGCGTCATGATATATGTTTACAGTTTTATTCTACTTCTAGTTGTTTTAATGTATACCTGTGGCTCCATAATCATTGCTACCATAGTTGCTCTACTTTTGTGTTTTCTTAGGGAGGTATTGTACAGTATGTGTTTTTTTTATGCCAATTATGGTGGAGAATATGGAGCTTAATGTGAGCTGCAACTAGCTTTCAAAGCTGTACAGCAGTTTTTGTTGGAGATAACATTTGTTTTAAATGACAATAATCGCGTCATAACTGAACACCTACTTTCAATCAAAAAAGTACAGATTGCTCTCACCCCTTCCTCCTTCAATTGATTCCAAAAATCCCCCAAATAAATTGAGGAAAATGGGATTACAAAATACTGCTCCCTCTGCTTGAAGACAGCTACATAACTGACAAGCTACAATAAAATAATATAAATTTCAAAATATGTATTTCAGGCATCTGTCAGCTAGTGGACTATCAACAGTGAAATAGCAGCAGTGGGATAAAAAAAAGTCACTGTTTTTCATAGATACATATCAAATACAACTTCTTTTTTCTTTCATGCATAATATGAACATAAAAATGAAACACTAATATTTGGAGAGTATGTTGTGAGAGAAATTTTGAAATGTTCTAAATCCAATTATAAAAAGAAGAATAACAGCTGTTTAATAGAGGTAGTTTGTAGTTCCACTATTTGTTTTATGAGCTCAGCTACTCGAGCACGAAAATTACTTTGTCACAAAATAAGAATGCATAAAGATGCCACATAACATTGTCAGTCTTAAACTGTTTGTGTGTATATGTGTGTGTGTGTTCAGTGCATGTGTCTGAGCCAGGAGAGAGATATACCTCAATGAATGCATGAGGCGGACATGTAAGTCAACACTTTGCCTTGTTGACCAGTTTCGCCATCAGTGAGAGGACCTTAATTTCTAAATGGCCCCAGCCTGAAATGAAATGCAAACACATTAAGGTAGGTGCATTCAAATGACTCATGGTGCCTGCGCATGTGTGTATACACAGTATGTACCTATTAGGCAAAACACAAAATGATGTGTAGTGTATGGATAAGTGTATGAGTGGCACTTTCGGTGTTAAAGTGAACCCGCACTGCATCTGTTTACTGATGCATGAGGTCAGAGCCCAAAGAGAGCAATCATCAGGCTCTGCCATCTCAGATGTATTGCCCACCTGCTCGCTCAGAAATCTATCTCCTGTCTTTTTGTCACTTCTATTGGAGGAAAACTCACCCCCTCAAAAACTTAGGCATAGTTGGTCTGAATGAAAAAAATTCAATTTTAGAATTTAATTGCTCCATGTCAGATCTTTGTTTGTTTGTTCTTTCTGTGCAGCTTTCAAAATCTGGGAGTAGAGGAAAGAAATCCACTAAATAAATAATTCCCAGTTAATTATCATTATGGTTGCATCATTAAAACAGTTCATACAAAATCTTCAGTACAAAAAGCAACAGCGTAAATGGTTCAACTCAGACTTTCAGCTTTCTTTGATGTTGTGGGAATTAAATTATGTTAACGATTCAACCTAAAATTTTAAGTAAACCTTGCACTCGGAAAATTTATGTTTAGGCTACAACAAACGATGTAAATGATTCAGACATGCCTAAATAGAAGTTTAGGACTTAGGACAAATAAAACATCAGGAATTATGAATATGCACTGATGAAAAAAAACACTTTACAAAATCTCAGATAACCTACAGAAATTCAGTCTTCCTAAAGACTTGACCTCAGCATCCTTAATGATGGCTGTGGCTACTGCTTAAAATGAACAGAAAAAAAAAAGCTTCATCAACATTATGACTCTTACCAACCCAGTTTAAATCATGTTGATGAATTCAATACTGCTCTTGAGCTCCCTCTTCTTGCCAGAATTTTTAAAAGACAACAAGTCCACACACAGATGTGGTTGACATATTTCATCTTAGTTTTAAGACATAGAACTAAGCTATGAGGACCAATAAAGATAGCAAAAAAGCCAGCCCAGTTTTGGAAAAACAGAAGAATTTATGTAGGAGAGAAAAAAAAGCTTGCACTTGGACACAAATAAATAAAAGACCGACATATACACAACAGGATAGAGACACAAGCAGATAGTACAAGAAAAAGTTTCTGCTCGAAAGGTAAGTGTTATCTGTTTGGGGACTTCAGACACAACAGTCCATTAGACAAATGTTTGGAAACATGAAGAACTGCAAACACTGCAATTTAATTTAGGATTTTATGAAGTAATGACGAGTGAAAATATCATGTAGTTGTGCTCTTTTTTTCAAATACATGCTGAACAAGGCCTTGACTAGTAAATAACGGATGCCACAAATATAGGGTTAAACATGCAAATACCCAGTTAAAAGGTCCTGTCAAAGATAACATGATGTGTATAGGAACATTAAAAAAAAACAAAAAACGTGTGCAATACATTAAAAGCATATTTTGAAGTGGGGTTGTGTAAAGCTCTAATGTGTAGCCAGAGTCTAACCTGCGGGAGACAGCAGACAGCATGCTCTCAGTTTGGAGCAGCAGAGGAATTCTGCCAGGGGAGCAAAGCAAACAGCTACTCTGATTGCGGCCACAGAAGAGTGCATTTTTGCCATCTAAAACAAACCTCAGAAATGTCATTGCAAATATGAAGTGAATTTTACACCGCATCAGCTTTGCATCAGACATTTATCCACGTCGTAACGCTTTTCTCAAACAAAGAACATTTGTTTTGCTCAGCATCATCCCACGCATGGTGCCAATGAAGAATTGTGCTGCTGATCAGCTGAGTCTGTCAGGAGTGGTGTCATTAAATTGTCATTATTTCAGGACCACTTTCTTTCACACTTTCCTCATGGGAAGGTGTCCACTGAATATGGTGAGCATATTTTAAGTTGATCTTTCTCAAAGTCCAATTCACTGGAACCTGGATAGGTGGAATGATGTGGTCCAGAGACACACCAGGTTTAAAAGAGAATCTACCCAACTGACTGTTTTCTAGTTCCATAATGCATTATTATTTTTATTAAGGTATGCTCTAATGGACTTTATAGTGTCTTTTTTGCAGGATATTTAAAATTTTGCAAGATCTTTGATAAAATCTAAAAAACAAAGACAAAAATTCAATGGGGTGCTCGATTTATATGACTGCTTGATGATGTTTCTACGTGTGTGAAATTGTTATGTATACTTCCCTTATTTTCTTGAACCATATATATATATATGTATTAATTTCATATTTGTAATGTTTTAAATTACGAATATGAAATGAAAAAGAATAACATTTCTAATAACAGCCTTACTAAGGCTCTCCTTTTTGGTCATCAATGCTGTGGCTGGGGATTTCAATAGAACTGACAAAATAAAGAGGTAGCCATGCTAAGAGTCCAAATTAAACAGGGCCTGACCGAGCAAACTGTCATTAGTGGCTGCGGGCTGGCGGAGATGCAAGATTAGCACATTGTTAGATTTTCACTCACTGAATGAGGTAAAAGATAAAGTATGTACATATTTGATGGCCATGCTTTTTGAATGGCAAAAACTGAAAATTTACAAGTTTGCAGAAACAATTGCATTATTAGGGGATTAATAACTGCTGGAGGGAGCGTATACCAATCTCAGGGAAAAATAAACTAAACTTACAAATGTCTCTGCAATGGATACTTACAACAGATCAAATGTAGTGGTCCCACTTGAGGTGGTAATATAAACATGTGGATAATGGGGCTATTTCCTTGCTGTGTTTAAGCCACTGTCTACCTGAATTTATTACTGTCTGCAAATTATTATTATTTCACCTACAGTTCACAGTGATGTCTGCAGTATTTTGGTGACAAAAGCCACAAGGTCAAATTTTTAAGTTTATTGTCATTGCTAAACATCCATTTTTACTGATACCATGAAGAAGATCAACTCAGATATGTTTTTCAGTGGAATGGATATAAACATTGTCCAGCTCCTCATGGTTCAATGCTGATGTCACTGTGAGGGGGGCGGCGGGGAGAGATCAACTTTAGTTAAATTCATCAGCACAATGATAAGTAAGATAAAGTCAAAAGTGGTCGAGAGAGAGAAGAAATGCGCTAAACACTGTAGTTGTGTTTGTGTGTGCACTTTGTGTGTGAGATGGAGAATTAGAAAGGAAAAAATAACCAATGCATGAATCGAGACTGAACAACCTCAAAAGTAATCTCGTCTCCTGTCACTGTTTAGACTGCTTCCTTCAGTAGATTCATCCAGTGCCCCGTCAGAAGTGAAATCACACTAAATGTGTGACCCTCTTGTGTCTTCTGAATAGCATGCAGTGCACACAAGAAGTTGATAAACAAAATGGGATTTGGAGACATAACAATGAGAATATACACAAAGAAACTTCAAGGGCTTAAAGAGATTCTAAAGTAATGTGAGACCATAGTTATGGTCAGAAACATTGTTGCCATGGTGTATGAAGCTGTGTGTTCTCAAGAAAACACATCTATATCTAAGTTTCTGTCTGCCTATGTGTGGCTCTCAAAGGGATGTCATGTGGCTTAGATCCCATAGTATGGGTTGCAGAGGCAGTTGCCA
This sequence comes from Odontesthes bonariensis, assembly GCF_027942865.1. Classification (NCBI taxonomy): domain Eukaryota; kingdom Metazoa; phylum Chordata; class Actinopteri; order Atheriniformes; family Atherinopsidae; genus Odontesthes; species Odontesthes bonariensis. Next base: position 19,741,011 of record NC_134511.1, read on the forward strand.
TGGTTTTAGCTTCTGAAGGCTGTTGATTATGGGCCAAAGAGGAAAATAAATGTTGCACTCCATAGACTGACTCATATTTAAAACAGCCCTATTCTTGGAAAAAGGGCAGGTTGTTTAGTTCTTTGTACCCTTTTTGAATTGCAACTTTGATTCTGTGTGAGTGTGTAAGGTTTTATTCATTTAAAAAAATAGGCAAAAGTTGATGCCAAGTCCCCGCAATTATGGAAAATAATAAAAAAGCAGGAGTCTCTTGGTGTGTTTAAGTGGAAGCACATGAGTGGGTGTTGCTTATGTTTTGGGCACCTTAATTCCCTTTCATTGTCATGATATGGAAACTTGTTCCACAAAAATAAAATACAATTTCAAGCTGAAGCCATGCCATAAAGCCAGGTTTGGCTTAAGTTTAACATCAGGGAGTAGTTAGAGTTAAGTTTAAAGCAACCAGGAAATTAATGCAAGTTTATATAATGCTCTCTGTATACACAGAAGCACAAGTACTTGTGACTTTGTGTGTGTATCTGTGTGTATGAAAAATTATGCATCTGTACATGTATGCACCAATGTGTGTCTTTGTCTCTGTCAGCCCACCATTTAGAAAGCTCAGATAAAAGAAGATCAGAAAGCACAAAAGGCAAAAAGACAGAAATGACAGCAGGGAAGTGAGTGGGAGTGAATAAACAGGGCAACAGATGAACAACTCAGAGGAGGGAGAGAGGAATCTAGGGAGATGGAAGCAGACAAGAGGGGACAGCGAAGAGGAAAAGGGTGAAAAGAAAACATGAATGATGGAGAAAAGCTCATATAGAAAGGCCAGAAGTACAGACAACAGAGAAAGACAGAACAGGGAGCCATGAAGACAGATAAATAAAAGAAGGAGCAAACAAAAGAGAATGGGAAAGCTGGAGGTAACAGTTCTCTACTCAGTGACCCTGATGGCACACAAACTCATACACATAGCCTTGGACTAAGCAGTGCTAAACCAGTGAATCACAGAAAAATAGCTGCCAAATCCGCTAACCTGCAGGGCATTATCTGGTACAGCGGGCACCCTGGAACTCAGAGAGCGAACGATGGAGGCATTGCCCATGCAAAAGGCAGAGCAGGCAGTTGATATACAGCCAAGAAAATGCCATTTGCTCTGAACTGCACCCACAAGCTTAGTTTGTGACTCAAAGACCAACTTGGCATGGAAACCATAAAAATGAATGAATATACTAATAAGTTCCCTTTACCCAGTGTGAGAGAACTGTTGATGAAATTATTATGTTAAAACACAAAGTTTCCATTTCTACTCAACAGTATGACAAACATGACTTCATATATATATTCATATATATATATATATATATGTAGTTAAAGCTCCTACAGAGTGAAAACCTTGAAACTCTATTTGTCATAGCAATTCCAAAGCTGATAACCACTGTGCTTAGCAACTGCAGGGCAACAGAAATATTTGCCCCACAGAGAGGATGGAGGAGCTGAGCTACTGAGTGGCTGCCAGAGAGGTATCAGCCAGCGATGGCTTGATATTTCCTCTTCCAGCCTTATGCCAAACAAGAACCGTTGTGGCAAGAAGTTACCATGTAACCTCTGCCAAGAAGAGGCCAATATGTGCCAGACTAGCATAGGGCAAGTTCTGTACTGCAGAGAGACAGGAAAGCTGTAACTCCACATGATGCAAACAGCTTAACCACAGCCAGGGAGATGCTGCTGGGTGCCAATCAGGGTAAGGGCATAGAGACAAGCCTGCTACAGAGGTAATGACCTCTCTGCATTTATCTGTGGCTCCTGTAAGTATGCCTAAGTGTGCACACAAGCAGGGCATAGACAACTCAACCTCTGCTTGTTTGATCTGCACTAAAAGTAGCCATTTAGCAAAACCCAATAATGTTAGAGGACATGAGGTGCTTCGACTGAGGTCAAGATTTGCAAGATAACAGTCGTAAGTGAATCAATTTGAAGCTCAAAGATATGCCTTTCTGCATGCCATGGTACACATTTTTTTTTATTTCTCACAGACCAATCAGAGTCTTATATGAGCAGCTATGAGCAGACAAGTTTTAGGCATTAAAAAAAGACGGTCAGTTATTTATTGTTTTTATTGATAAAGATGTATCATGAATTGCGACAGCAATGGCAATTCTATCTACATGACATTCAATGAAAACCCTATGTGCTGAAGAAAAAGTACGAGTAAACCACACCCATAACAACATTACACGGGAAAATACAGTATATGTTCATTCACACACGCATACACAGTTAATGACTGCAGGCTTTTGAGAAGATAAATGTTTTAAGTTTTGAATGTAGACATAATTGTAACAGACCTCAGCAGGTACTTTGTTTCAGACATTTGGACTACACTAACTGAAAGCACATCTCGGCAGATTTGGATTTAATTCTAGGAACAACTAAACCTGCATCTGATGACATGAGAAACCTGATCGGTTTATACGCAGCATGAAGGAAGCAAATCCTATAATATTGTAAATATACAAATACATGCAAGATGCAGCATTTACATGCTGATAAAGAGGGATGAGTCATTGTTGGGATGTAAAATAAAACCTGATGTGCTTGACTGAGAGGGAATATTCCTACAGTCTCACAAGTTGTGACACTGTACAGTCTGTGTATGGTATCACAATATAACAGAGACATTGAATTGGACCAAAAGGAGGTTCCCTCAGAGATTTGCCCTTTCCGCAGTAAGAAACTGCCAACACCGTGAAGAGAAAGAATTTAGCATCACAATGGCATGACGGGTAGCTATCCCTGGGAACCTGTAGACCTCAATGTTACGGTATAAAGAATATATAGACAAAAATGAGTGAATAAATAAACACAAAGACTGTGAAAAAAAATAAAAAGACGGATGTTTTTAGTGCCATCCTGCTTGATTTGATCAAGTTTGACATTAAAGACTGCAAATGAGTGCAGACAGCTCCTTTTGAGAGTTTTAAGACAACAACTTGTCCTCATAAGTCACATTCATTATTCCATTCTTATCAAAGAAATTCTGTTTCTGCCACATAAATAAAATATAAATGGCTCCAAACGATCATAAGCTGTGGAGCTGAAAGTTTACATTTATCATACATCAGTAAAATAACATCTTATTAAGAACATACTCTGGGGGCATTGCAGTTACGAAGCAGCACTGAACTCCACTGCATGATAGTAAAAAAAGGGCCCTTTCCATCACAAAGATTCTAAATATAAAGCTTACTATTCAGTGTGCAGCCTGCCTTCCTCTTGCCTCTCGTTCTCCCAGCTGCTGCTTGACATTTCCACACACCAATTAAAACATTTTAGCCAGCAGAAGGCCAGTGACAAATGCTTCCGTCTGAAAATTAACATCAAACTAATGTAAGATAACTTCAGCAGCAATACAAAAAGTATTAGTTTTCAGTTTTACCTGATAGACCTTACTCTCTTTTTTTAAACTCCTTTATAGTTCTCCTCTGAGACCTGCACTCACTTCACATTAGTCAGATGAAAACAGTATCAGTTTGATATTTATGGAAAATATGAAAGCCGCTCATGAACAGGTTCACATTTGGCAACACTGCCAAATGTAGTTATAACCACATGTTAACCCTTAGGAGTCTGGAATATAAACGTCTGAGAAGCATGCTGCCTTTGTGGATTGATGACAAGGTCAGTAAATCTCAAAACCCACCGCATACATGACAGGTGTCTTTAACACAAAAAAATGTAAATGGATGTAAAAATTATTTCAGTTGCTTAAAAAAAAAAATCAATAAAATGTGCTACTTTTAACGGTTAAGCCCAAGTCAAGCTGGCTAGATGAGGAGAAGCCAGTACTTGTGTTCAGGTTTCCAACACAAAGTAGGACGAGATGAGCAGCAAGTTCACATAACTAAAAAAAAAAAATCATTACTTTACAAAGTGTCTTTAAAGAAATTCTCTGTCTTTCTTCCTGGATGAGTAAACGGTGCAAACGGAGTAGAAAATATTGCATTGCAAAATATCAACGTCAAATATTCAATGGAGCTCTGAGTTCAATGGAAGGTATGTACAGTTTATACATGAAAAATCAACAGGGAAATGATAAAATAAATAAATAAAATTAGTACTGAGAAAAGACCACAGAGCAGGCAGACATGTTATAGAAGTGACAATAAACTAGTAGAGAGATAACAGCCCCGTGAGGAAAAAATGACAGCCGACTTGTGACTACAACCTGCCACAAATACATGCTGGCACAGGGCAAATGGATTGACCTATCAGTAAGTGATGGTAGAAGCTTAAACTGGGCTAAAAAACATGAAGGTTGTGCCAAAGTACGTCCTGAATCAATGGTAGCTCCATACAAAACGCTGCAGCAAGGCAAGAGGACGTTAGTAAGGAAAGGTCAGACGGTTCAACTCAGTGAATGCTGTACCAGTGCTGCATTAACAGAACTCTCTTTACAAGCCTAACAATAACAGAGGACAGTCCAGTCAAGGTGTTTTTTTGGAGAGTAGATTGTAATCTGAACAGCAGAGCATATGCATTTAAGGAGGGCTTACACAAAGTGATGTAAGGGCATGTAACGAGTATAATAACGTCTAGAGTAATGAACCCATTACGACCCAATTTACCCTCCAGACATATATGTTGAATCACATCTTAGTAGGTTTTAGATCACAATGGTCAAGAAAAACCTAGAATTCTGAAGATATATTTGCAACAGATAAAGAATGCACCACAAAAGCTTTAAAGACAGCTGCTGAAATTGGTTGATGTAGTGATTTTATAGGACACATACAATGAACAGCCACAATATTTAAATCAATGATAGATGTGAGTAACATTGCTCATCATCAACAGCAAAATGTCCCGCTACTGTATGTAAGCCTGCATGCTGACATCACATGGACTTCACCTTGACATTTGCCACCTACCTAAAAAATAATTTGTCTGAAGTGTTCACCAGGTCTCCAAACTCTAATCCAAACTGATTAGATCTGATGGCAACTGTGGAAATTCAGCTCAATTCACACCCAACAAGCCACAGAGCCCAAAGGATCTATTGCAAAAATCCCAGTGCCAAACACTCCAGCACACCGCTCAATATTTTTGTGCACATTACTGGCCAAAGCTTTTTTCTTGATGAGAGGTAGACCTACTCAGTAATATGTAATAGTTATAGTTATACATCTACTCGGTGTACAGTAATCATAATTCCAACTGTTAACTGAGAAAAATCTAAAGCCAATGCATCGATTCCATCATTTCACAGAAAACGAAACAAACCTGTACAAAAATGTAATTGTTCCCTTCTTGTCCCATAAAGCTTTTTTAAGTTATGCTAAGTATAATCTGCACATGTCTTGTTGACATACAGAGAGCCAGACAAACTACCAACAGTGATCACATACCCATTCATAGCATGAATAGGCAAATTAGCTTAATTGTTCAAAGTGTATATTTTTTCCCCAATCATCAGAGGTGCCAAAAAGAACTAGGCTCTGCTAAGTTAAAGTGGACATTCAGTAAACTGTTGCATATTTGATACTTTTACATTTCATACAATATAGTTAATGATATTTCCTAGACTGATATCACCCGCCGTAAACAAATATGATGTAAAATTCATAAAAAATTAACAGATTACTGTCGTGCTTTACCCTTTTTTGTTTTCCTTTTTGTATGGAGTTGCATAAAATTACCAATACTAAAATCATGATGCATTGCCTCCTTTAATATATTGTGACCACAGTGGCTATTTCAAGCTCCCGTTTGGAAACCAAGGTGTGCACTGATGAAAAAATAAAAGCACGGCGGAAAACAGCAAACTTGCAGCCTTACCTTGCCATCAAACTGAATCAATGTCTTACGCACACATAAACTTACATATTTCAAACACCAAATGCGTTTATCAATTAAAATGGTGTCTCTGCTAAGGTGTTTGAGATATTGTTTTTATCCCTTTTTTATTTCTTGATTTCTTCTGTGGCGGTCACATTAACAAGATGTGTGATGGCACGGTGCTAGGAGGCATGTCACCACAGTGAGCCCCCCCTTCATTAACCTTTCATACACAGACATACACATAAAGCTGTGATCTTGCTAATGAGACACATATGGGCCTTTGATCGCTGTTGGTGTCGTCTGCTTCAACACTTCCCACCATTGCTTAACATTCAATGACAAGCAAGTACTGCTGTAATTTCACAGAGAATGTATGATACAGAGAAAGACTGGGACGTATTAGTGTGCATCCCATTACATGTCTCAGCGTAAGAATAAATATCCGACGGTACTGAAGTGGCTTGTCAACATAAAAAATGACAAAGCAAAATTGAAGGGGAGACAAAAGAAAAAAAAAAATATGAGAGAGTTTAGTGTGTTGGTAATTTGCATAAGTAATTTATAATTAGTCATTTCTAAAAAGGTCCCATTATGTTTTCTAGGTTCTCATTCTTCTTGGGGGTACTATATAGTTTTTTTTTCATATATTGCAAAGCCCAAACAGCAAAGAATCACTCCCCTCTAGAGAACAGCCTCTAAATAAGGCATTATCTGTCTTTATTTCACCAATACTTTAAAACGAATGAATGAACGAACGAACGCATACTATTGCTCTGTTAGCTCATAGCTGCCGTGTTGTTGTTATTGGGGGCTATCCGGGGGCTTTCTACACATGCGTCTACTGGGATGAGGTCATCGCCGCGCGCCGCTACAGCACAACTTATTTACTCCGTGCCCTGTGACGGTTGGCTAACTTCACACGGAGTTTGCTACTGCTAGTTTTGTGCAACATGGCAGGATATTTATCAGATTTTGACAACATGGACGACAACTTTGAGTACGATGGACGTCCTTACCGGAGGGAATGAGCTGTGCTGCAGCAGCACGCGTAGAGTGAGCTCAAGGCCAGATAACCGGACCAATAAACACTTCTTCTAACCAATAGCATTGTGAGGTCAAACAATAGGACTTATTAACTATGTACATGTGGTCTTGAGAAAAAAACAAACATTTGCAGGCCTGTTTTTTAGAATTGTTAAAAGTGATGTTGTAAATTTGCAACTGTGGGTCTTGCAGGGTTAAGCAATAAAGATGTTTATTAAGATAAAGAAAGTAAAAATTGGAAAATAATTTTGGAAAATGATGTTGAGGTTTAATAAACTTCTTAAAATGATATTTTATTACCTCATCATTTAACCAATTAGACTTTTGTGAAAAATTCTGTCAAAATTAGCATATGGTCACAGAGAAAACAATCATCGAATAATCATCAATTCATCTTCGAGTTTTAGCAGATGTTTGTAGCAGATTTAGAGACATTTATCCCAGGCAATCTGATTTACCATGACCATACCAACAAGGGAGACTTGAGGTCATATTGACCTCAACTTCTGACAACTAAAATGGAATCCCTTCATCCACAAGCCAGAAGGTTTGTACAAAATCTATAGGAATAACTCCCAGCATTCCTGAGATTTCACTTATCCCAAGAATGGTTCAGACACACAGACAGATGGACAGAATCAACTTGGCAATGCTTGTCAATGGCACAGAGGTATGAAAACACAGCATGAGTTAAAAAACTGACCATTCAGATATTGACTGGCGCTAAAGAGAATACATATCACTATCAGGTCATTTCATTGGTATTGATTTGTGAATTGGCAATGAATCTAATGACAAATAGATGTGAAGAGTACTGGGGATCACAGCTGTCACGTGTTCAACAGATCCACACTGGGGAAATCTGAGGAGTGCAAATAAGTGGGTTGAGGATGTCATCATGTGTTTGCAATCTTTTTATTGTAGTTCACTTGTCTGCTCTATCTTACAATTTGATAATACAAAACCTACTCGACTGAATGTTGGTCAAAAGGTTAAAGAAAGAACAAACAACAAAGGAAGAACTCATTATGTTGGTACAGATCCAAATGCTTTCTTAAATTTGCAAAATCGGGCAGTATTATTGGCCGGGGACCGGGGACCAAGTGACCGTCTCACCGAATGTAATTTATTAATTGATGTATGTCTTTCAGAGATAAACATGTCTAGCTGTGTAGGAGTGCTTCTAAGCATGCAATTGTTTATTTGAAAATGCGTTTAACGGCTTGCCAAGCTCTGGACCTTTATTACTCTCCATTCATTTGTTTGACTGTCCATCTGCCCACTTGTCTCGCCGTCTCTGGCTTTTTATGTGCGTCTAATCAGGGGGTCTTTAAACATTTCGAGGCCACACTGACCAATGCGGGTCATTTTGAGGTTATCCGAGCATTCTGCTGGTTCTCATTAGTAACACTATAATACTTGTTACATAAAGTCTTCTAAAGACGGAATATCTGATTTTATCTTTATCTTAGACTATAAAGTAACTGGCTGTGTGTGCCGCATGTACACAAAATGGTTGGACATGCAGAAGACTTAAAGACAAGAAGAACAATCAAATATAGTGTGATCTCCAAAGTTAAGTCTTGAAGGCTCCTAAATGGACGCCAGCAAAGTGGAACACTTGTCTTTTCACTTTCTCCAGTCATTTCAAAATTCACATAGTTGGTGAAACTTCTAATGCAAATACATTAGCTTTTTGTTCGAACTGTGGTTATTTGTTGACACTGTTCAGTTTGTCTCCAGTTTTTGTGATATTTTTTTTCCCTCTATTCTTTCTCTACACCCAGTCTTGTCACCTACAGCACATTTATTTCAATTATCACTGCGGCATAATTGAATAGAAATTATTGTCATTTTCGATGGATATGGTTGCATAACAATCACCGACCTCTTGCAACCATCTCAAAAGCGCTACGGTTTGTTTTGCTTTTAATCTCAACCTCTAGTTTTAGTTAAATTACTGAGTTTCTATGTTTTTGTTCAGGTTACATCATGTGTCAGAATGCATCCATCTCATACTGGAGGCACTCTGTCTCTGCTTTTTACCATCTTCCACATCATTATCTACTTGTGCCACACATCTCAAGTCATTACACACCTGCCTCTCTCTCAAATCCAGTGTCATCCACTGTTTCCTTTTTCTTCTCAGTCTAAAACTGGGTCTCCAGAAATAATCTGCAGCATGCAATTGCATGGCCTGTGTCAGGTGGGGACATGCGGTGAAATAGTTACCCTCATATCAACTCAAAGAGTATCATTATAAGGTAAAAGATGTGTACTATATGACGCTGTTTAAAATATTCTAAAACTACAGAGGAACATTTTATTGTAAATTCTCTCATCACAGATATTTCATGTCTACTTTGCTCTTACAAAGGTGTTGTATAAACCTAAAGTAGACACAAGAAAGAAAGAAAGATGTAACTGATTGGCTGCTGGCAGCTAATCACAATAGTGTTTGATAAAAAAATAACTTATCATCAATGTGCATCTTGTACACACGAATCATAACATTATGTAGGCACTACATATGAAACACTACCGTTCCAATATATGTAAGTGGTATCTTGGCAACTGGAAACAGTCAAAATAATATAGGCGCTTGAGGGAATGGTTTGTTGAGCCTGCTGCTATTTTTCATAAAGTGCTAGTGATTTCTCCAAGGGTGCTTAAATTGATTTCAGTTGAGAAGAAGAACACACTGAGAACGAATGGAAATATACACACCACAAGGAGATCGCACACAAATTCAGATGCTGACATCCTTGTGTCTTTAAAAGAAAAAGAAAAAAAGGTATAGTTTTGGTAGTTTGATAATCTAATTTTCCTTTTTAGGCTAAATGTGACTTCCTGTTGCCACAATTTTACATGTTACAACCAACCAAGATGACAAACAGAGCAAATGTAAGATTGCATGATATTTTCTGTTTGTTTGGTCTAAACCAACAAAGTAACAAACTTCAATGCACTTGGTAAGCTTGTGGTAGACTTTGGATACATAGTGGAATCTGCAAGAATATATCATACACAATAGACAGGCTGTGACAGTCATTGCCAATCATGTTTAGTACTTTCATCCCCATTCTTCTTGCTATTGCTCACTGACAGCCTGGTAACCTTGTAGAGACTGTCAGGGAGGAAATATATTGTTCTGCTGCATAAAAGAACAAAACAGTGTGCTATTGTACTTATCATCAAAGTTGTTTAAATTCCCCCAAAATGTCAAAAAATAGAAGAAAATTAACAACGAATGTAAAATTCCCCAAGATTTTTCTAAGCAGTATATGTTGGTGAGCAATTACGTTTTAAAAACTCGGGTGGAGAAGATTACCTTGAGATGGCTGTAAAGAATATGAACGAAGTCAAAGTAGAAAAGTATTTTTTGTCTTTACATAGAGTTGTAGGTGGACATTTTAAGAAACAAAGTGAACTGAACACAGCTGACACTGAATTTTCATGAACACATAGCAATCAGCTCTGGCAGTGTCACATTATTGAGCTGCAGTACCACCCTCATGTACAGTAAGTCAACCCTATGATGACTGAGTGACTGTGCATCTTTTCTCCCACACATGCACTCACTGTATAACTATGTTTATATTGATGGGCTCTGTTGGACCATTCATCACCGGCTGACAGAGGACAGTAATGACTGACTGATGGAAAAAGATGAGGAAATCGGATGATGTAGACAGATAGAATTGAATAAATAACTAAATTAAAAAAAAAGGCACATAGGACCCAGAGGTTGTTCAGACTTGCCGTCATGACTTCTAACAATTCTCACAACTGCACAATCTCCTTCCTCATATGTGGGGGGTGAACAAGTGCAGTAGTGTCACAAGAGGAAAAAGAACAACCACAGTTCAAATTATTTATACCTGCAAACAAGAACAAAGAGGAAAAGTGAGAATAATACCAGGGGAAACTTAAGACAAATTGAAATGATGGCGAGGAAGTGGTGTTGGTGAGGACAACAACATTGACAAGCAGGCACAGAAAACAAAAAGACTGAGCCAAGGAGAATGAAGAAAATTGCATGCATGTGTTTCGTAACTAAAAAAGTAAGGAAGCCATCATAAGCCATCACTGTGCACAACTCTTTTGGAGCTGTTAAGAGTTGTGCCTCTGCTACTTGGGAGAAAAATGATTTCACAACACTAATGTTATGTGACAGTATGCCACGTCGTTGGTTACCTTGGTAAAGCATTTATGATTTAACCAGTAAGCACAGTAACCCACCAACCCATGTGACAAGCAAAATTCTTTATTGATGACAGCTACATAATAGTTATGATTGCAACTTACTAAGTTGCAACACTTACTTTGTGATACTTTGTACACTCTCCACAAACCAAAGAATGAGTTTGTTTGAAAGAAATATTGACTTCCACTAATGGGATTCAGTCTATTACGAATTCTCCTGAATGTCAAATAATGTACTGTGGTGTAAACATATGCAAGGTGTTCCTTTGGTACAGTGCTATAATTAAGCTGTCTGAGAGTGGCTTTAAAGGAATACCTGAAATGCACCAGAATAATTCCACTCTTTATCTCACTGTTTTACGGACTGCTCAGTCAAGCTCTGGAGACTCTCAAGTAAACATTGGAAACTACTAACTATGACATCTTTAGCAAACAAGAAAGAACAGAACAGTCCTAACAAAACAAACAACTCTGTATCATGACTACGATGCTGAATTTATTTATTGTGGCAATCAAACAGCTGTCTGAACTTAATCCATTGTGTCAATGAAACAACTGCACAGCAGCAAACAAGAGCTTGAGGCAGAAACCTCACTGTGCTGCAATAAGAACGACATTAGAGTTGGTATATAAAGGCCATTCACAGAAGATTCTGGACTGGTTAATTCAGTGATTTTTGTACTTGGATCAAGAACCACTTATATTCAAACTATGATAATGTAGACACTTGAGATAATGGCGATATGCATAGAGTTAAACCAAATATTGATCTTTTTCTTTTCTTTTTTCTTTTTTGCTTAACAAGCATGACCTAATCAAGTCTTTTTCTGATTAATGGGCAAAAAAAAATCTGTTGAAACCATCTAAATGTCACACCTTGTTTTTCATGATCTGAGAGATCAAAGTACATGATCTTGTGAGGCAACGATTTAAAACCATGACGTTGTTGAACCTAAATAATTGATCACTGAAAAGAGTTCCACTCCACACAATTTAACAGCTGTGTCCATTATGGCAAGCAACAACAGCCTTAACTGTCTTTGCAGCAGTGACATAAATCACACTGGTGAGACCATGAACATGACTTTCCACTCTGTGTTACACAAGTCTCTTACTACCGGCTGCCTTTCAGGACATGGCGCCTTTCTGCATACTCCTCTATTCTCCCTCTGTTCTTGTTCATTTGATTTGAATTTGGTAAATGTGCATTTGGGTCCAAATAAAAATTGAGACCAATTGGTATTCAGTCCAAAATTCAGTTAATAATTTATCTGTGTTAAAGTTTACAGAGTGCTAATAAGCAGTGCTCTGTCTTCCATGTGTTGAATCCTTCTGGCTGAATAATTTAAGGGGGATTCCAAAGCAAAAGAAAAAGATTCATAAAGACCAAATAAGTTCTTGCTAACTCAACGAGTGCTGGATGACAACACTGAGAGAATTAACTCTAAGAACATGCTTTTTGAAGTTCTCACAAGCGGTACACACAAACCCATAGCTCAAATAGAGGGTTGTAAGCTGTTCTTTTACAGATAAGCTAGGCAGAAATTCACGTAGATCAAATTGATGTTTTTTGTAAGATAATTGAAGATGAGTATTATTAGTTAAGAAACTTTACAGATCATGCAATCAAATATTAAGGTTCCCTTGGGCTTTTAACACACCTACACACATACACACACATCAAAGAACATGTGGCTGCCAATTAGATCTGTCTGTGTTATATGCAGTGGCAGATTTATTTTTCATATCTGTACTCTGGGTGGATTTGCAAAAGATTATAATATATTTATGTGTACATAAAATGTTATATATACAGAATGATTTTTCATATTTTGTGTCTTGATAGCAAAGTCTTCATTAATTATTTTGCTTCACCATTATTTTTGCTTCAGGGGGTGTCCTCACCTCTCCTCCTCTTTGAGCACTGCAAGCTGGCACATTGCTTTGCTAAGATCAAAGAATTGCCACACTGCTACTTTTGTTCCCTTCTGGTGGAAAAAAGTAAGAATTTCATTGTCTGCAAAAGGCTGTCACTGATCCCTGCAAAAGCACTAAAGCAGAGGGAGCTATGCGACACTGCGGGTGCAGCAGCATCATGACCCATTATGTTATGTTAAGGTGACTAACAAGGCTCAATGTAATCTAAAGATGATATAAGTACATCAAAATGAAGCAATCCCATTCACACGTGCAGGCAGTTGTATTTTTGTGATTTTTTAAAGGATGACACTTTTGTTATTGGTTCAATAATGCCGTCCTCAAACTGGTAACTGGTGGATGTCATTATTGGTCACTGCTGCAGAAAGGCAATTAAATGAGGTACAAAGCAACAATAACGAGATACGAAAAAGATTAGATTTGATTTTGCACGGCAGTCTTTCATCTTCATGTATGGCACTGCCAAGAGAGTAAATGAAAGGACAGATTTGTTTAGGTGGAGGAAAGAAATGATCTGAAAAAATCAGCTTTTTATATTCATGCATTTTCTCTGACTCTTGGGGTGCTTGTTTGTTTCTTTCCTGTGGTGATGTGATTTCAACTTTACAGTCTAGTTTGTTGTGTTGTGCAATGTGCTGGGTTGAGCAACACTTTTTTTCTTTTTTTTTCTATTTTAGAAGTCTACGGGTTGAAAGGCACAGAGGCCGTGTCTGAAAATTGGAAGTCATGCTTCTTAATCCCTTAGCATTTGAATACACAGGAGAGGATATAAAGTCACCCACATTCACAAATATGCCTCTACCCTAACAAAGACATACACAAAGCAGGGTGGGGTGCACGCAGATACACTTTTTAAAAAAGGAGACTCAAGACATGTACCTGCATAGATATATGCAGAGGAGAATAATTCCAACAGATTATGCCCATAGCATGCACATACACACAATATGATTACAGAGGAAATGCTTTGGCCATTTGGATTTGGATGCAGCCAACGATAAAATTATTCATAAATCAAAACACACTCACTGAATAATAATTTTACAAACAAAAGCTAGGGTAAGCTTGTGAAAGAGTTGAGAAGTAGAAGAAAATCAGACGGAGGAAAGATGCACAGCGGTGGGGGGTGAAGGCACAGAAGGGCATGAGGGAACAGAGAGGGGCCAGAGCCAGACAGTGGATGGATGAGAAATCAAGAGAGAATGATATAGAGGGCAAGAGGAAGAGAAATATTGGCTTACACTCACACACACACACGCACACACACACGCACACGCACACGCACACGCACACGCACACACACACCCACAAACACACACACAAGTGTACAGAGGCCTTATTGTGTTTTAATGCAGTTTAATGGGGCCCTTTCTCCGGGCTAGGGGAACTGCGACCAATTCATTATTATGCTGTACACACCATCTTTCAGAGTTGAGGCATGGAATTGAGAGAGAGACAGCAAGAGTAAAAGCAGAAAAATAGAGACGGGGGACTAAGGGCTTCAGTTTTCTCCTACAACCTTGACTTGTAATGTTGACGTCTTTTTCTCTCTGTCTCTCATCTGCCTGTTATTACTAAACCAGTGATCTGTATGTCTCCCATTAACGTACTATGTGTATGCATGCGTTACATTTACTACTTTTTCATGCTCTGCATTACGGCCGATTGCTTTTTTTAAGGAGTACCCCAGGAATATGGCGTTAGATTGAAATCAGGCTCTTGACTTCACAACTTGTTTGCACATCCAAGTGACACATAGGTTTAATTTACACACTCATCTATTCAATAATGTCACTTTGGGACGCCTACTCCATCTGCTCCTCATCCAGATTTCTTCGGTGAGCGAGACAATAGTGAAAGGAAGAATTTAGCTTTGCCATCCTCCACATGCCATTTCCCCCCTTGTCCCTGTGTATTCACCACCAAACATGTTTTGTCTACCACAGCAATGAGAACACCACTATCAACACAGAAAACCCACAGCGATGCCTGGACAGCTTCCCAACCATAAACACTGATGGGAAATCTATCGGTGGTATCCTCTCATGTTCCATTTGAACGACAGGGGGTGGGGGTTGAAGTATGCTGCAGCATTAAGTCTCCACTCTCACTCTATTGTAAGCGCTTTACTAATGCTTCTATTAAAACAGCATGCACACAGTTTATAGACTCAAGCGGGTATACATTTCAAGGCTGCTTTGTGATTTTCCTTTACATTTCACTCTCCTGAGACAATTTGTTCAGTGCCGAAACAGCCCTATTAAAGACAGACGGTTTGTGTTAAAAAACCAAGACATTTAAAAACAATTCCGATAACTAAGTCAGCTTACATAATCTATCTGATATTCATAAACATACTTGCACTAAATGAGTGGTCCCCAAAGTTCTTTTTCTACAGTGAGCCATTTGTAACACATTGCACGATCCAAAGAAGCAGGTTATACTAGCCATATTAAATTTAAGCCATAATGGTCAAAATACCAATATCATAAGCTTTGTTCAAGGTTGTTTTTTTCCCCCCCTCGATTATTTTTGCCAGACTGCTTGGTGATTGGGGACCCCTCCACAAAAATATCCAGTGATAACTAAAAACTATGTCAACAGTTAGCTAACAAAAACAAATGCAATGGTCGAAGTTGCCATGCTGATATTTAAGGTGGTCGATTGATTCGCTATGTCAACTCTGGATCAAAAAAACCTGCAGGAAAATGTTCCATCTTTAACTCTGTCAGAGGTTGTCAGTAGGCCATGTTTGACATAGTATTTTAGTGGTTTAATAAATATATATCGAAGTGATGGCACATAATTCCCATTATACCTCTTCTAGGCTGAGTAGTCACTTTTTGGTAATCTATCATGTGTCATTTTCAAAGTGCAATTATTTATTTTAGTCAATCTTTGCAAAGTGTCTGATCAGAGGACAATGCTGTGTTTAGGCAATTGTTATTTTGAGTAAAATTGTTTAAACCTAGAAAGTGAAGTCTTCAACATTTCTCTCGATAAGGGGCATTTCTCGTTATAGACAACTTTACCTTTACATGGCATAAACAGTGATGTCCTTTGAAGATACAGCAGCTAGGATGTCCTTATCGTCAGATAGGGGTTATGAAGGAGTTTACACAGAATGGAGGAGTGGCTGAGAGATGAGATTAAGTCAGCGGCTCTCTAAACGATTTCCTCCTTGATGGGTAGGGCATTGAAGAATCAAGTTGACCCTTAGGTGACCAACAGTACATCATATAATTGTGTGGACAAAAAGAGCTGATTAATATATGAAACTTCTGCCACAGAGAGAGTAATTTTGTAAGAAGCAGGTCTGATGAAAGAGTGTTTTTGCATATGTACAATCCAGGTGGTCTGCTCACAACTGGTCTTCTTGTGGCAACCATTTGACGAAACTGGGTCATTACTCTAGCTGGACTAATCAAGGTCACTCAAATGTCAGGTACACTCTGATTTAGGGCAGATTTTTATGACTGATTACACTATTTTTGGGATTAATTTATCCACTCACTTGAAGAACCTATCATGTCTTCTTGGAAAGATTAGTTCACAGAAAAGCCATCAAGTATGGGACTACCTGTTAAAATTGCATAAACATTTCACAGGCTCACACTAGCACACACTTGAGGACTTGTTATACTTGTTAACCTACTTACTGGTGGTCAAAAACTTTCAATCAAATCTTAATGAGCATCTCAACATGTTAATGTACACACACAACAATGCCTCAGGTACAAACACACACACATCATTATCCTCATCTCTCTTGACTCGCTCACTGTCTTTATCTTCCTTCAGCTTACGCAGACAGTGATCAAAGCTGTGCAGAAGGTGTAATTCAATTAAGCCCCGCAGAGTGTGAGAGCTGGATGGTGGTTTTTATGGCCCATCTTTTGATATATTTATTTAGCTTCAGACTTGCTTTCTTTAAGTCTTGAAGACTGAGGCCACATTTAGACAAAGCCCAGACAAGTGCATCTTCTGTTCTCAGATCAAAATGGCAGGTTGTTTACCATACCGATACTGTAGGTGTGGCATTGTAAAAAACTCATTATTCATCAGGTTGGGGTTAAAGTAGTGACTTATGTCGCTAACCATGGGCTCATTGTTTTTGGTTTCATAAAGGATAGGATAGAGTGGGAGATTTTGAAGCTTTTACTTACAGTAAAGGCTTTGTTCCACATTTTATTGGAACAGTCTTGATGGCATAAAGTAGGCTGAATACTTTGGAAAAGAGTAAATAAGATGGACAAATTAGTGTAGGCTGCCATGCATAAAAAAAAGAAACAAAAAACAAAAAATAAAGAACATGGGTGGACAGTTCTGCAGGGCATTTAGGAACATCGCATTACTCTGCCCTCTATTCAAAAATGTATTCAAGACCAGGGACAACAAAGATATTTAGGTACAAAAAACACTCTATGACAGAACCACAGAAAGGAAACCGGAGGGTTCCAAAAAATTCAGATTCAGTGTCCTTTCGGCGTATTTACAGCTTCTGGTGAAGAGTTTTATTTTGTCAAAAAAAATTCTCTCTATTCAATGTGCCTAAATGATAAATGTTATGATAAAAAAAACCTTTTCTGGAGTTCTATGTAAATAAACACAAATGTTTTAATATTTTCCCTTCTACCACACTCTTTTCACAACAGCAGTTATTGTAGCTACAACAAGTACAAAATGCAGTTTTTTTTAATGAGTGTTTTTTTATTTTGTTTTATTTGATTGAATAATTGTGCAAGCCGAAATAAATTGATATTTTTGAACAGTAGTTAATCACATTATAGATTTACTGAAATAATCTCCTCCCCAAATGTTCTGCTATGACAGGGAAACTCCCACAAGACACTTATACAACAAGGTCAGTAACAAAATCATTGTGTCCAGGTCCTAATCTATCCCAAAAGGTTTTTGTTTTTTTTATTCTATTTTTTTTTTTCAATGCCAAAACAGCGTTTGCACTGAGCGCTTTGTCTTCTGCATTAACTGCATGTCTCATAACACTAGAAATCAACAATTACTTCATCATGGTAGTGTAGATTAAGCACTATGGGCCTCTCCGCAACAGTGAAAGCTGACAAAACCATGTAGGTACGCTTTGAGTAAAAAGTTGCATGCTTGATAATTAGAGATCTAGCAGCTGCAGGACATCTGCAAAGTAGAAAGCATCTTCAGATTATTCAGATGAACATGATCACATAAACTACCTACAATACAAACAATCTGAGCCTCTGTTTTTTCTTTGTGCTCAATTATCGAAATTACTGTTCAATTACTGTTTCTGTATTCTACATAATACTGAACAAGCAGAAACTAAATATCTGTAAGGAGAAGCATGGACGGTGGGTAATGAAGGCTAGGGTAGGCTGTGCCTTCCCAAATGTTATGCTGGGAATTTTGCAAATCATATACAATGTATGTGCGCAAGTTATATAGGCGGGTGTGGGTGTTGTCGCTGCAGCCCCCTGGTGACAATCAGGTCAGGTGATAATACAACAATGTCGTCACCGATCTGGCCCAAGGTGATATGGGTAATGGGCTGGCAGTGCCGCGCTATTTTGGAAAAAGAACAAATGCATTCATTTGAAGGCTTAATTTGCAATGGGCCAGGTTCTCTATAGCCTATTAAATGAGTGAAGCATGGCTTTGGCTCGCCTTAGCCTTGTGGGTGTGTGTAATGTATGTGCTTGTGTTGTGGAAAAAAGAAAAAAGTTAGAAAAAAAAAATCCTTAAATACCAGACACACAGTCAGGACACTTGTTAGTCTTGGAAATTAATTCCACACCGTCACCGTCATGTCCTCCTTTTTGATTTTGAAACAGAATCCTTGTGTTGTTGTTATTAATTATGCTAAATAACTCATTTTTACGCCATTTTTGTTTAAAAAAAAAAAAAAGTCGATTTTGGTCCCTTGCCAAATGTCGGGCTCACCCGCCGCCTATGAGGAGAAGAAATGTTTCTATAAATCACAGCACAAGATCCCTTCCTGAGACAGCCAACAGACCCATATTGTAGTAAAATTTGTTGAGGACGGCACAGAGCTCCTATGACATTCTATATCTACTTAGTAAGCCTAAAATGATGCTTGAGTAACCTCGAAAACCTGGCTGGCAACACAATTTCTCAAGATGGACATATCACTATATAAGCCCCTTAAAGGCTTTTTTAAATGTCATCAGGTTGTATGTTTTGCCACAAGAAGAATTAAATGCACCAAGCCACAGTGTCACACAATATAACTGATTATAGTCCATTCTTGCAAAACCGCTTACATTGTTGAATGAAGCTGGAGGTGATTTACAAACTTGACATTGTTGATCCAAAAAGAGGGAGTTAAGTTTTGAACAGCAGGTTGCATTAGGCGAAAGGACGTAGCATTGCTTTAAAAATAGAAACAGAAAGCAAACTAATTAAACTGGCCAGGTTCAGGTAAGCCTTACAGTTACTTTAATTAATAAAATCTGTGCTTATTCAATGACATCAATACACACAATACACTTCCATAACAATTCGCATTTAGACAATTATACAATTTTTCTATATTGTATGAACAAGATTGACTTGCAAATTGGTATGTACAACGTTAGGACTCTAAACAGTGTTCCAATGGTCCAAGACATTGCAAATGTTGTCCACTTTGGAGAAATTGGGAACAAAAACAACCTGTGATGTCAGCTAGATGTTAAATCTGCAGGTGCTAAAATGCTAAACGAATTAGGACAGTCAGTAAAGGTGACGACGTTCTCAAAGGAACGGAGTACATGCAAAAATTCTTGAGGTGCAAAAAACTCTCCTCCATTAAGTGCTTGTGGGTTCTACAGCACAGTGATAAAATATAAATGAATTAGTGGCCACACAGGGTTATTTCACACAAAACTCAATTTCATGTTCCCTTTTAGAAGTTTACACCTTGCACTCCTCTCCCGAAGGAAACACGTGATAAAATAGTAGCTCGATAGTTGCCAAGAACATGCACGTACGCACAGTGAACCTAGAGAGCCATTTGTGTTCAGTGGACAACATATCAGAGTGCTCTAACCACATGTCCCAAGGTAATACACATAAGACACTATGCATCCTCTTGTCTTCTCCTCACACTCTATCGTCACCCTTATCTCATTTCCCCATCTTTTCTCCACTCTGAAATCATCCACTCTTCTCTGCAACTGTACTTGTTCTCTTCTTTGCCACACCCTGAAAGGTTCCACTTTTAACCCACTGGAAACACTTCATCTATCCTCCCTAAAGCTTCAACTTTACCCGCCTGGTCCTCTTACCGGGAAAATACTAAGTGCCCAACTATTTGTGCATCCTTCTCTATGCCTCTTTGTTCATCTTTTGTGTTCCAGCTAGCTCTTGCAAACGTGCTTCAACTTTTCACACTTGCCGTTTTTGCTCTGATTTTAGTTTATGAGTCTTTTGCCCTCATTTGATATCTTCTTCTGACCTTTTAATAGTTTTCAGAATTTCACTGTATTCATTGTCAACTTTTGAGTACATTTCTTTTGTCTTCCATTTCCTTTCTCCTGACCTGTTAAGCCCTCCTATTTCACTGTTCTTCCACAATGGTGATTAGATCATATGCCTTCATCACCTTATTCATGAGGTTTCACTCATAAATTCACAGTTCAGAAGTAACTGGCAGTACACGTGAACTTGAACCACCCCACACCCCCATTTTCAATGCTTTCCTGATGCTTTATCAAGTCTTTTGAGTCCCGCGACCACCTCTCCTCCTCTTTATCTCACAATCCTGGTGTCCCCGCTCATCCATCTAATTTTCTTTTCTCCTATTCTACCCATATTCTTTTGTTTTGTCTCATATTTTCTCGTCTCCAGAAGGGAACATCCTCCTACCCTCCTCCTCTCACAAGTTACTGTCTAGAATATCTCTGTGCTATTCTCCCCATTTTGCCTTTCCTTCTCTTTCTCTTCCCATCTCTCTTTCTTTTTCTAAGACTCTCAGAAGACCTCATGGCTGAGAGGTGTGAAGGAAGAACTAAGTGCTTTCTCCTGTCTATAAATATTGTCCTTTATGCTTGTGAGGTACTGTGCCTGTCTGGTTGTGAGAGGAAAAGAAGGGAACGATCCACAGAGATTTAGCCACTGCTCAGACCTTTTCCACCCAATTTACTACGGGTTCTGGGTATAGAGAAAATAATGAAATCTTTGGAGAGGAGAAAATGACTTCCCATACTTTTTTAAGGAGGACATGGGTCTGTAGTTAGGATGGGAGAAGGCCAAGAATTCTAAATCAATTGCTGAAGATGAGGCATAAAAAAAGATGGCCATTAATCAGGATTCTTAATTATATGTACTGAGACACAAAAAAGCAATCGCCACACCCTGAAGAGGGGCATTAATTGGAAGATTCGGAAGTTCTCATTCTATATTGGAGAACATTGCAAGTTTTGCATTGTTGTCATTCAAAACTAGTTTTAAGTCATTAGGTAAGTCACACAAGGTGCAATGCACAGTATTAGCAGCTTGTTGAAGCTGTTGTTGATAGCGAGCCTGACAGGGCATAGCTGTGACACAGTACATTTCATCATAAGCAAAAATTGGCACTTGATACAACTTGATCTTGATTATTCATAAATGTAATGAACAGAAGTGGTCCCAATACAGGCATCACTTGCTTACACTGAGGTAGGTAGACGTACATACTGATATCTGCCTAATAGACCAAAGACCATCAGACATTATTTTTTCTTCGCTTTAATTGCATTATCCACTATTTCTTAAGCTTTAGAAAGATCAATGGGGAAAGGCTGAACAGTGTTGCTTATTCAATCAAGTCATTTGCTACTTTTAATGCTGCTATTGTTGTTCCGTGCCCTTTCATAAAACTAGGCTGAAAGTTTATTATGATATATTAAGTCGATAGAAACTCCTTCAGTTGTTCGCTGAGAAGAGATTAAAATACCTTAACAAGAACAGGTTTAGGTCAACTCCTTTAAGTAAAGGGAGAACAAAACCAGATTCCCACAGAAAGATTAAAAGATGTGTTGGAGGTGGTGCAATAAAATCAGCTGCTAATTTAAAAAAAATTAGGCTCCATGTGATAGATGAGCTGATTTTCTGATCTCTAAAAGTTTAAGAGATTCATACACCTGCGAACACTGTGAACATATAAAACTGAAAAAACAGAAGGATCGTCAAAACAAGTAATGAGAGACTCCTTGTCACTACTGTTGAGACAGAAAGAACCAGAAGCTTTTAAAGCTCATTGAAACACCTGAGCATTTCTGCCTTATCAGAGAGATTTTGTGAATCTTTGACAATACATGGTGGTAGCTCTGCATCGTTCAAATTTCAAGCTAAGGACTTAATGGCTTTTCATATTTTCAAAGGATTATCTAAGTTCTTTGAGGTCTCCAAAAGGAAATAATCAGCTTAAGCTTTTTCTAAATCCAACTGTGAATTTATAGCAAAGTTGTCTAAAAAGCATTTAATCCAAGATGAGATTTTATTTCCTGGCTTTAGCCCACGTCACATTGTGGTCGAGAAGTAAGTCTAAGATATCTAAGATAAGTCAGGCTTATGGACGCAATGTTTTCTGTGGGGAGCATGCTTATCAATCATTTTAGTAAAACCTGTTGATAAAAGCAATAAGATACCTAATTTGCCTGCCAAAGTGATACAGGTCAAATCAAATCCCAGATAAGAAAAAAGTCATGACTCTCAATAATACAAGGCTTAGTTTTTTAAAATTTTTGTAGTTTTTGTTTGTAGCAATGGCAGGGTTCACTGTTTGAAAAATATTTAATGAATTACAGCAAGCTTTAAAATCATCAAAAGTTATCACATGTTCCAGTTTATGTCTCTAGAAAGAATAATTTCTTTACATTTCAATTCTGTTAAGGGCTGCATTAAAGAAGAAAAAATAATTTGCAGTAGAGGGAGTCTTGTGAAAGCCAACAACAGTCATATGCAATGTTTTGGAGACCAGATCAAGAGCTAAGATCTCAAATTGGGTTAATTTAATAGCACATAGTGGACAGTCATATGCACACCTCGCACGGCATGTTGCCCTGCGATAAATGTGACATAATGTATGTACTACACTTTTCCATGTTTGCTTTCTTTATTACATGTGGACAACAACAAATCTTGCTCTTTGACTGATCTCTGCTGGTCAATTAGTCATGGAACAATCATCTTAAATTCCCTCCATTCGTTAACCATTAGTCTAAATGTGAAGTGATGAAGTTCAAACTCTGTTATTTGATATTTTGTATATTTTTCACAGAGAATAAATTAAATTTGGACTTTATCTTCAACAGGGTCTGCATTTATTAGAATTTGTGTGAAAATATTTTCATGTTAAAGGTCATATCAATGCAGATATATTGTAAATTTTAAAGACTTCAAAAACTTTCAAGCATCAATGTAAATTCTTCATGTAGACATTTGGTGATTATAAGTACAGTATATGTATTTCAATTGTGTGCTGAAATTTCAAATGTTATCTACACACAAGAGAGTACCAAGTGTGTGAGCAACAACTTAATAGTCAAACAGCTCATTCTCAACAGCTACAGTATATCGTCTACTTCCCCTCCGACCAAATTTCCCTTCCCAAACCACAGAGCGTGAGGCTTATCTTATTATTTTTTATTTTTTTGGCATCTCACTTTCTCAGATTTAATCTCTGCATATATATCTCTCTCCGACTGTCCCTCTCTGTGTGCTTATCTGTTGCTAATGCAACTGCATTGGCCCTTCTATTAAAATGAATCTCATCCCCCTCTCCTCTGCTGGTTCACCTGCCTGACCCTGACACTTTGTGTGTGGTGTGGACATGAGTGCAATCTGCCCCTGGAGAACTACTAGTAACGGTCCCAATAATTGCCTGGAAAACAGTAGAAATACCCTTGATAACCCTCTGCTCTCCTCCTATCTCTCAACCAGTCGCACCCACATGATTTACACAGAACTCCTATTTCTGGATCCTTGTTTGTCCTTTCACTGTTGTAACTTAGTTGTTTGACTGAAAGCTGACAGTCAACTGCAAAGCTGACAGTCAACTGCACATCAACCATAAACGGATGAGCCTGTAAAAATGTCCCAATAGTTAACCTATGGGATGGGAAGATACAGAGAAAATATTTGACAGAGCTAAAAAATAATATAAAATAATAGATAGGTTTAATTTTCTATTTCAATCTAAACTTGAATTATCACGTCACAGTTCAAAACCATCATTATGTCCAACCTAATGTCCGAGTATGTATCAAACATGGCCCCCTTCTTTGAATTATGTTGTGCTTTTGCATTGAAGCTTTAATTGAATCTAATTAACACGTTAATTTTTTAGCTGTGGCCAAAGAAATATGTTTTAAGGTTTCTATTAAGTTGATCTTTAACCACCAAAGTAGGTAATCCTTTAGTTCAAGTGGATGTTTCTGTCAAATGTAGAGACAGTCCCTTCTAAGAAATCCTCTTCTTAAGAACAGGATGAAGGAACAGGTGGAGAAATAGGGGATGAATAAATGATCGGACAACAAATCGAAAAACATAATGCCTCTTCCTGCAGCTGTCGCTTGCACAGAGGAATAAAAATATATCACGAGTTATGTTCCTCCTCCCTATACCCGTTATTCAACCTCCTTATCACCAACCACTTGTTCATCCCTTTGTTTTCACGTAAAAAAAAAAACACTACAAGAAAGACCACAGAGGAGGAGAGGGTGGAGCTGCAAAGAGAGGAGAGGAGAAAAAGGAGAACAAAATAGAAATAGGGGTGCACTTGGGCTAGTCTAGCAGCAGGTAAATAAATCAATTAAAATCTTCCTATGGTGTGAAAGGGTCATGAACAAATGTGCATACATACTCTAGAAAGAAAGGCACAACCAAATAATAACACACAAAATGTATTATTTATTTTCATTTTTGGAAACAGCTCTTCTTGTGTGACTGTATGTGCATCAGTGAGAGTTTTATTTCATGACGATACATGAACAAGTAGACAGGTGTTATTCACTTAATCAATAATGGTGAGTATTTGAACTTAATCTCCCATGCCTATGAACCTTGAATTGTGCTTGAAAGAGAGCACTTTAGTCACCATACTCTAGTTGGCTTTTTGCAGGCTTTTAGGGTTACCACACCAATGCACTTATTTCCAAAAGACATCAAATCAAATCAGGAAGAAGGTTTTTTGGCTGCTCCGTGTTCGCTATTACTACAATATAACACAAAGCATTCGACTGGGTTGGATTTCAAGTTGCACTGTGTACTTGTATAGATTTGTGGGCACTTGTACTGGAACAGTATATCAAACAGGGTTTATAGTGGGGAGTTACTGTCAATTTTATCCCCCGGTGAATAAGGTTGTCTTATCCATTTTTTTCCCCCTTTTGAGTGTGTGTGTGTGTGTGTGTGTGTGTGTGTGTGTGTGTGTGTGTGTGTGTGTCTGTGTGTGATACTAATTTAATTCTATTTTTTTTATAGTCCGAAAGGCAATTGAAAAAACTAACAAACCACAACACATTAAGGCCTAATCAAAATAAATAAGTCAAATTAGTTTGGAGCCTGTATAACTGAAGCATGTTAGGTTTAAAATGACTGTAATTCCTAAATAGTAGTTAATAATAATAATAATAATGACTTGGTTTTATATAGCGCCTTTCAAGTAACCCAAGGTCGCTTTACAAAAAGGAGATGGGGCTAGGGAATAGAGGAAAGAAGAGGGGAGGGGGTAGAAATGGGGATGGGGCCAAGGTGATTAAGGACCATAGGCCTCAGTGAATAAGTGGGATTTGATGTGCTTTTTGAACGTATCCAGTGTGGGAGCTTGGCGGATATGGAGAGGTAGACTGTTCCAAAGGGTCGGGGCAGCAACACAGAAGGCTCGGTCTCCAAAGGTCCGTAGTCTGCAGCGGGGAGTGACAAGCTGGTCCTTGCCAGAGGACCTCAGGGACCTTGGTTGGGAGTGTTGCTGGATGAGATCGGAGAGGTACTGGGGAGCAAGAGTGTGGAATGATTTGTATGTGAGAAGTAGGAGTTTGTAGGTGATGCGTGACTTCACTGGGAGCCAGTGAAGGTATTTGAGTGTGGGGGTAATGTGTTGCCACCGCTTTGTGTTGGTGAGGATCCCGGCAGCCGAGTTTGGGTCTGACAGTGAGGGCCGGAGTCTGCAGATGTTTTTGATATGGAAGAAGGCGGATTTGGTGGTGCTACTGATGTGAGCTTGGAGTGAGAGGTTACAGTCCAGGATAACACCCAAGTTGCGTACTTCTTGGGAGGGCCTGATGGTACAGCCATCAACATTTAGTAGGACATCCCCAACTTTCTTGGACTGAGATGGAGAGGCCACCACCATGAGCTCTGTCTTATTGTTGTTCAGTTTGAGTAGGTTGGTGGCCATCCAAGTCTTAATGTCTCTCAAACAGTGAACTAGTGATAGGGGAGGGAGATGGGCAGATGGTGTAGTGCTAATATAGAGCTGGGTGTCGTCAGCATAGCAATGAAAACTGAGCCCATGTTGGCGGATGATCTGGCCGAGAGGGAGCATATAGATGGTGAACAGCAGGGGGCCAAGCACTGAGCCTTGGGGCACGCCGTGGTTGACTGGAGCTGGGGTCGAGTTGGAGTCCTTGATAGCGATGTATTGCGTCCTAGTGGAGAGGTAGGAGTGAAACCAGGAGAGGGCGGAGTCAGAGAGGCCTACGTGATCATGGAGAAGGTGCAGCAGGATGGTGTGGGAGACCGTGTCAAAAGCTGCAGACAGGTCTAGGAGGATGAGAAGGCTGATGAGGCCATTGTCTGCAGCTATGAGGAGGTCGTTCATGATCTTAATGAGCGCCGTCTCCGTGCTGTGGTGAGGTCGAAAGCCATATTGGAGGGGTTCATAGAGTTCATGGTGGGACATGTGGTCCTGTAGTTGGGCAGCCACTGCTCTTTCCTGAATCTTGCTGAGGAAGGGTAGGTTGGAGATAGGGCGGTAATTTCCAGGGTCATCAGGGTCCAGGCTGGGGTTTTTGAGGGTGGGAATGACCACAGCCGTATTAATTATGTCAGTCATGGTAGGGCAAAGCGTGGGTAGGCAGGCCTTTACCAGTGCCGTGGGCATGGGGTCCAGTTTGCTAGAGGTGGTTTTAGCTTTTGACACAAAGTCCATGACCTGGTTGTTGCTGAGTGGTGAAAATGAGGAGAGGGAGCACTGATGTGGCTGGGCAGAAGAGGTTGAGTTGCTGTCCTTCAGGTGAAAGGCAGGTGGACATGGAGCGCCTGTCTGACGGAGCTGCAGGTGAATGTCGTCCACTTTCTGCTGAAAGAAAGTTTGGAACTTGCCGCAGAGTTCAGCGGCGTCCGATGGTTGGGGTGGATCTGGAGGGCGGAGGAGTCGGTTTACAGTGGAGAAAAGCTGCTTTGGTTGATTCTGATGTTTACTGATGAGAGTGGAGTAATACAGAGTTTTTGCCCTGGAGAGAGCCTCTTTGTAGTTCCCCACCAGTCTTTGTAAGCCTCTTGATGTACAACTAGTCCAGATTTTTTGTACAGTCTTTCAAGCCAACACCCAGCTGCCTTCAGGAGGCGGAGCTCAGGAGTAGAGTAGTTGTTAAACCATTTGATCTAAGGCTAAACATTACATTAAATTCAATCAGTTCTCAATAGCTTAATTTAAATTGCATAATGGTGTTGTATACAGCGGGAAAATGATGAATTAGATTTACATTTAAGCATCAAGTCCAACCTTTAACTTCAAATTGAGATTTACGTCACTATTTGAGGAACAATATTAGACACAGAGCATAAAAACACACAGGTCAAGTTTAGGGATATGCACGATCAATCGATCAGTTGTAACAGCGCACAGACGACTACTTTGTTTCAAAGAGTCAATTGATTGTTGTTTGGGGCAGGAGGAGACTCATGTTTCACCACACAGAGATGAGGAACTATTGTTTACGGCGCTGTTTCTGCTGGAGTTTGCACCCATAGCGTAAGAAACAGACACGGCAACAAAACGAAACGAAGCGTGGCAGTATTTCACTCAACTGGACAGCAAAGTCTAATACACATTCTGCAGGATTAATCTATCTTACCGTGGTTCAACCAGCGCAATGAACTCACTTACTAAACCGTCACAAAAATGTTGTGCTTCAAGAGCAAAAAGACCAGACGGAAAGACGAAAAATGACTGGTTTTGTTGTTGCTAAACGTTTGTGTGACAGCAAACTACTGCTTTGGTGATCAATATTGCTTTAACGATGTCTCAACGACTAATCGACTTTAATTGGCTTGATTAGTCGAAATCAAATCTGTTAAAATGCCCATTCCTTGTCAGGTTGTAGTTTGTAGAGCGAACAGAGGCTGATATGAAACTGGAGCGAAGCTTCAAGGGCTGATAAATGAACTGAAAGTCTGGCTTTTTTGGTAAAATAACTGCTAACGGAAGTAACGGGATGAATAATGACATGGTACACAGGAGAATTATCTGTTCACATCAAGAAAAATGCGGCATAAGTCTTGTACAACATTTCATTATTCAGCACAACAATAAGCATAAACATATCGTCAAAGAGCCTGTCAGGCTAAAGACCATCACTGACAGCCTGAATCAATCACATGATCTCAGTCCAAATAAGCAGACCTTTACATGAATCGTTATAATCAATTGGGAAGTCAATGATTTCAGTCACGTTTATAAAGGATGTTCCACAAAATGCCAAATATAGTGACTGGTTTCATGTGTGTCCCCCTAAAATTTAGAACTCTGTTATATAGTCATACATATATAAGTATAAATGTAAAATATTCAGTTTATTCCATTTGATGTGAACCTATACATTTAGGGTATACAATTAGGGTTGGGACTTGACACATTGACAATGTAGAATTATGGTTTTATTTCAAAATGAATGTGTTGAAGGACTTGGTGGAATTGTTCTTGTCTGATGAGAAATTATATTGCTTAACAATCATGGGCATATTATGTCCCTTTCTACTATTCATGATGTGCCCAATGTTTTCAACTGATGAAAGGTCTGGACTGCAGGCATGCCAGTCCAGCAGCTAGCCACCATAGCCATGCTGTTATAATAGATATAGTAAGTGGTTTAGCATTCTCTTGCCGAAATATGCAAGGTCTTTCCTGGAACTGACGTGGTCTGGAAAAGAGCATGTGTTGCTCTAAAACCTGTCTAAACTTTTCAACACTGATCAGGTTTTTCCAGATGTCCAACTTGCCAGTTCCTAGGAATTAATGCACATCCATGGGCTTTTGAAATGACTGTCGATACCAAGCTGGATGGGCACTCTCCTCTTTAGACAAGAGAATTTTAAAATTGATTTCAAATTTTTCTGATCACAGAAGCTTTGATCCAGAGAAGACAACTGCATTTCTGGATCATCACACATGGCTTCTTATTTGCATGATATATCTTATAATATTCAAGATCAATTTTGCATTAAGGAACATTATTTTGAAATGATTTGTGGACATGGTTTTTGCTTAAAGGCACAATGTGCGATTTTTATGTCATTTTGAAGTGTATTGCATACAAAAAACACCTATACATACCATAAGAGTGTGCAGAAATAATCCTACTGGCATGTCCTAACCAAAGTTTATACGCAGCATAGCTGAGTTTTACCACCCGGCTATTTCCGGGTGGTACTGCACTCTAGGGGCGCCAACGAAGCAGTGCAGAGCACGCCGAACTCTATGGTGGTACTATGAAATCCACCTTAGATGCAGCCATTGCTTTTGATAGAATTTTTTTATATTTTTTCATTTTAATTTTCCTAAAGGCAGAATAAATTATCCTTTCAAACGGCACTTGGTTTGATTTTTTAGACTCACTAGATTTGTTTAAAATACACATTTATTGTCAGTATTGCATCCCGAGTGACGTCACGCATGTGGCATCACTTTACGGCATGGTCAGTCCTAGCGCTGAGCTAGCAGAGAGGGGTTAGCTCAAATAGTTACAGATTTCAGCACAGCCCTTTTACATACTCTCTGACTAGCCTCTGGTTTAGCTTTGGTTGTTGTCAGCGGCACCAGGTTAGCACTCTGGCACAGTGGACGAGTGCCGTAAAGTAGCCGGTCGTAATCAGCCGTGCGTTCTTCAGATTCCGTTAGCTAGATGCTAGCGGATACTGACTCGCAAATGCCAGACCTGTAAGAAAACAGAAAGCTATAACTCCCAGGTTATTGTACTTTCGATATAAATCCACATCCCTCTGTCAGAAATCACAGTATTATTTTCAGGTTTCAGCCGCTAGCGGGGACATTTTTTGAGTTATTAGCGCCAGCCCTATGGAAAATGGTTATTCTGCACTCGCTCGCCAGCGCCCCCAGAGAAAATCAACTGAACTGCAGCCAAATTTTTTATAATGGGGCGAATAGGAAGTGGAACGGCTGTCTGTAAAAGGGCTGTGGGAGGAGTGAGTGGGGTGGGGGCGGGGTGGGCCGGCAGGGGCGGGGCCAGCGCCAGACCAGCGATTTCTTCTACTGCCTGGGGTTGAACGGAGGTTGATTTTACTCTATATCGCCACCTCCTGGCCAGAAATCGCACATTGTGCCTTTAACCTTAGCCCATTTTTACTTCTAAAAGATTATTCTCTCTAAGGTGCTTTTTATCCCCAATCATGTTACTGACCTGTTGCCAATTAACCTAATTAGTTGCAACATGTTCCACCAGCTGTTTCCTTTAAATGCCACTTACTTTACTGTTTTTTAACTTAGATTCTGTTGCACAGTTTTTATTTGCACTTAGTGTCCCAGATTTCCAAGAACTGGGGTTGTAAATGTCTTATATTTCATCATTTAAAAGTCTGTCTCGTTTGTTTTACTCACCCTTTCCCGCCCCAACATCGCTGACACTGTAAAGTGGAGCGTTGATTTGTTACAGTGTGATGTGACTATCAGTTTACTTTTCAATCCTTTAGCATTAACTCATCTTTTAGGCCTCCTAAAAGAGGTCTCCAGTGTTATTATACTCCAATGGCAAGTATTATTACGGTCTTGTGAGTACAACACTCCAAAGTTATCGACTTTCGGTAACTCCCGGCTGGTGGCACATCGGATCAGCTGGTTCTCCTCACAGCACCAAGTAATCCCTCTCTAATGGCTGTTATTTTTGCTAATCCTCATCATTTCCTGGTCTCCCTGACATGTCAAACACCAGGCCCACTAGCTATACTGAGCAATGTAGAGGGATCTTAACTGTCAATCAAAACTGCAATAGCCAATTAAAACAATCCATCAAAAATTCCTCCCGTACGACACCTTGTGCCAGAGCTGCAAATAAAAAAATAATGCTTCAGCGCAAAACAGAAAGCAGATATGACAATAAGAGCAAGGCTCCGATCAGTGAGAAGCAAATGGAACTAAACATAAAAAAAAAGATATATTGTCAAACAAATAAACTTCTTTCAGCAAATGTTCATATTCTTTTGTATTTCAAAGGAGAGCAAAACAAGATCAAAAGAGTTATAAATGTAGAGCATTCATGAACATTTCCCCCATAAAACCTCCTTTTGAGTATATTTTTTTACATTACTTAAGTTGCTAACTTGTAATTTCAGGAATCATCAAGATAGTGATGCACTATTTAATTAGAAGGGAAAGACGTGAACTTTTTCCCCTGATCCAACAATTCAAATTCCAAAAAGTAGAAATTTAAATCTTAAGACAAACAAATAATGCCATTTTCAGATAAAACTGTTCTCCCTGGGGAAAAAAAAAAGAGAGAGAGAAGCCACAACAAAACATTGCATGGGGATTATTTTCCCTGACTTTTCAAGGGGAAAACTGGCTGTCGAGCAGGCCAACAGAAAGAAAGAGTGAGCACTGGTCAATGCTCAGTTGGAGCAGGAAGGAAACCTTTCAATAGAGATGCACTTCTGACTCTTTTTCAAATGACATTTCATTCTGAAAACCAATTAACAGAGCTACCACCAATTGAGCAAACACATGACACACATTCAAAGCTCTGAAATACTGGTTGGATCTGGTTTGTACCCAGCTGTCAGCTGCTGGACTCCCTACACACACACATACACGAATGCACACAACATACCATCACATTGCCTCTTGTAAAATGTCTGTGTTTCCATGGATACACCCCCTCCCTTCCCGGTCTCATTAGTAGGGAAGTTAATTGAATTAATCCAACTCATCTCTTAATAATGACAGAAATTTAAAGACAAAAAAGTTAAGTGAGAAAGAAAGATGAGAAAGACATGATTAAAATAGACAAAGATAAAAGAACATGGAGTTTAATCTCTTTGAAATTCAACCATGACCACTGCAGTGAGGAGGATGGAAAAACCTGATGGATAAGGATTAGGAGATAAATGTCAATGTGTCACGAAAGCCACCATGTATTCTTCAACTGTGTACGTATGTGTTTGTTTGTGTGTTCAGGTTTTTGTTTGCCAATTGGATAAGAGCACAAATGAAGAGAGGATGACAGAAGAGAACCTCCAGGCTCTTAGTCAAGGAATGGCCTTAGGAAATAAGACGTCTCTGGTCTCTATGGCAGCTGACTGCTCTGTGCATTTGCATCAAAAAATGAACACAAAAAGATGCAGAAGGTGGCCAGAAACATGACAGAGGGTGGCAAAAAATGGGAATGGAACATAAGATTAAATTAAATGATACTGGCCCCAGTTTCAATGGCAGCTAATTTCAGTGAAAGTGAGATGTCAATGCGTCATATTATGGTGACTGAAACAAAGCATGAGGAGGGTAGATGTAAAGGAAAAGTGCATAAAGAAAATATGCATTTATTTTTAGCAACAGGTAAAGAAGACGAAGCAAATACTGTACACCTCTGTTATAATGAGTGGCAGATAAGGGTAAATTAAAAAAAAAAGAAATTCAATCTTTTTCAGTAGAAAAAAACGATGCATTGATACTGCGTCAAAAATGTCGGTGTTGGAACATTTGAATCAGCAGTGGAGGCTGCCCACTTCTTTCATTTACCGTAGTTTTTTGGTTTTTTTACTCGTTTGTGTGAAGGCTCCGTGTTGCACACCAGTAGTAATCCTCTGGATCCAGAATACACAGAACACAGGATATATAAGACCAAAGTCACATTGTCACAGAAAAGCTCACGCTTAAGTGTAAATAACAGCAATGCCACTTTCATTTTGTATTTGAAGTCTTCTCTGAGAAGCTGTATTATGTTTTTGATGCCTGATGATTGTGATGTATTTCTTTTTACTCCTTTTTGAAATACAAGGACAGTCTTTTTGTATCAATGGAAGCAAGTACATTCAAAAAGTTAGATTTTTTTTTAAAAAGTAACAAAGTTCAAATAAAAGTAGAAACAGTTTCCACAGAATCACCATGAGGTTACATAATTAAGATAAAAATACTTGCTTCATTGATTATTTTTTCAGACTGGCCTTTGCAGAAGTGAATGGGGCAAATATTGAAAACTCTTCATGTGCAAAACCAGGACCATGAAACGGCTTCATTTATTCTGAATTAAATTTGAATGCATCTTGTCAGTAGAGAACACTGAAGCATTGTCTAGCTGTTCAGAAGTAAATTAAATAATGCTGATGAAACATTCATGATGGAGGACACAGATTCAACATAGAGAGTTGGTTGAGTGTTCTACTATTGCAAATGCAACAAGGATTTGGTTTTAACTAAGTAAAAGTACATTTATAAAATATGACCAATAAAAAAGGGACATTAGGTGCATTCCCACTGTAGGAACCTTTGGCAGTTCCTATAACCTTTTAAGGAACGGGGACGTTTTTTCCCGCATTCGCACATACAGAAACTCGGGACCATCGCCCTCAGTTCCTATAACCATTTTAGCTCCTTCTCCGAGGCTGGGTCTGTTCTAGGTTCAATAGGAACACATCTGAAGGAGGTGTTTGGTGGTCGGTAGCTACGCCCCATGTCATGTTGTCACGGCTGAAATGTTTCCTCCTACGACACAGACAAAACTGGCGCGTGTTTAATAAGTTAAACTTACACTGGTCTCTATTGTCTGCGGCGCTCTGCTCTCCTTTCTTCATGAAACGAAGAAGTATGGCCTGCGCTCGATCCTGACTCTCTCTGTGAGCTCTTCCAGTCTCGATATTAGACGCCTGATGTGATCGTCCATGATTAATATCACCATCATGCAGACCATGAACACGGGGGCCTCCCCGCTCTCCATATTAGTTTCTTGGTGGTGTTTTTTTCATCTCTCCTTACATTTTGCAGATTTTGTTTTGTTTTGTTGTTAAATGTGGCGCTAAAGTAACACGTCACTATCGCAGACGGTTGCGTAGCCTCAGTCCCTATCAAGGTCCCGACTCATGTGCGAATGCAAACTGAAACAGTTCCCCTGGGGAAGGACAGTTATTAGAACGAAATTCGAGGTGGACCGTTCTTAGAAATGCTCTGTCCGAATGCGGCTATTGTTTGTCCTCCTCGCAGTGTAACTATATCATAAAAAAAGCAGAAAAGAAAAAATATACTTCTCTGATTTTGTCATGTATCATGTCATGTATCATTTAAAGCTTTTATCACTGTCATAATACAGCTGATCATAATATGTATCTTGAAAAGTTCCCAGTATTATTTTTAAATCTGGATCAAGCCAGAGTTGTTGTTACCAACCCAGTAAACCTCATGCCTGAAAATTATTTTCTCTGGTGGCAGTGACCTTTCTCAACAGAAAAACATGCCATGATGTTATGCAAAATTGATTCAAGAATGGTTTGAACTATTCAACAACAAGTTTCACGTGTTGACTCTACCTCCAAATTCTCCACATCTCAGCCCAATCAAGCATTTCAGGGATTTTCTGGACAAATGAGTATTATCCATAGAGGCCGCATAGAGAGGATCTGCTATTGGCCGCTTTGTGCCAGATACCACAACCCTCAAAGGTCAGGTTGAGTCCATGCCTCGATGGCTATGTTGGTAGCAAATAGGGGTATTACTCAATATCAGGTGAGTGGTCATAATGTTACAACTGACTGTTGTATGTCTTGAATCCAGCGTCTTGAATTCTGCTGGTCTATTCTCCTCTGGCTGTGTTTGGATTTCAGACTGAGTGTCCAACCACAGAGGGGATATTTTAAATCTTTTAAATGGCATATGGCTATTTTACAAACAGAGGGGACCGCAATCTTCAGAAGAAAAAGTCAAAATGCCCTGATTCTGAGACCTTTCTTTAATTTACTTATATACGATTTTGAACGAAAATCATTTTGAAAATATAAATTGATAAACATAAAAGTAAATGACATTAACAAGGAGACAGTTATGTTAAATTTTAATTACACCAAATGTTGCCTCTTTAGTATTATTCTTTAAAAGTGTTTTTATATTTTAATGTGCTTATATCACTATAGTGTGGTCATCAAAATGACAAAGTCTGATTTAGTTAATCTCAACACACTCATGCAGTCAAATAATTCTCACACCCTTAAGGCATTTGCTTCATGCTGACTTTAGCACTATACCCCATCATCCCTGTGAATCACAACTAGTTCCACTGTGTCAGAATAGATAAATTCAAAGGATGACAAAACTTCTAAATATACATTTCAGTCTCTCTAATCCATTAAAATTTTAATTAAGAACTTAAGAAGAAGGAGCATTTTTATTATCATTTTTATACACATCACAATTTATTAGTATTAGCAGCCTGCACAATTAATCTTCACTATTGCTGACACTTTTCATCGCTATATTTTGTACCACATTATTCTAAGTACATTTTGGGATGAAATGAGGATTTTGGAATTGGAAATCATGGGTCTGTGTCTCAGGTGTCAGAGAGGATCATCAACAGCTCCACCTTTCCACTTACTGAAGTGTTGCGTAAGGAAAGAAAAAAACAAAAAAAACATTCAAGTAGGTTATTCATCGTCATTGGAAAATACTTCCTGGATCCTGAGGTCTTGGTTCTGTAAAGAGAATCGTCACCAGTTGTGTTGTCGGCACTATGCAGCATGTTTTCTTCAAGAGCCTCTTTACACTTGATTGCATTCATCCATGGGCTGAATCAACTTTCTGATTAATATTATTTGTAAAAAGCAATTATATAAATTTTCAATGCATATAAAATAAAACAATGCAGTTTATATTGATGAAATCTGATGCTGTTTACTTTGTAAAGCCAAACAAGTGTGCATTTTTCCTCACTTGTGTTGCAGATGTTAACACTAGAAAGGATAAGAGTATAATTTTGAATGTTTTGAAATTTAAAAAACAATTATGGGATTAAGTAACCTCATGCAGGCTCAATGCCTTTCCTCTGTTTTATTATTGTATATGAATTACTCAAAAGGGAGAGAATTTTTTATCAATTCTGCCTATTTTGACCATTCAGGGTCACACTGACCGCACTGAATTTCATGCTGTTCAATTTTCATCTTTCCTGTGGTTGGTGTGTTGAGAACTGTCACCATTATTTTGTCTTTAAAAAAAAGATCCATTCGTTCTATCTTGTACCATTTTATACTTTAATTTGCTAGGGTATAGGCTATGTAGATCTAATTGGATAATCAATAGCAGGGAATTTAGTAACTGCCGATGCTGGTTAAGAAGCCACTATGGAAAGTGGAAAGAGGTGGAAGTGACAACAACCGTTACTCTGAGAATGGAAACACTATTATTTAGTTTAATAATAATAGTATAGTTTCATTTTCATTATTGAAAATTAATTAAATACTAAACAGTCACATCCACTGACAGCCTGGGTCAAGACATTGCGATTTTGATTCTTTTTTATATACATTTCAACAAATGTGTGAAGATGTTTTAAATCATTCTGTTTGGCAAAATGCACATAATTGCAGTTGTGTAGCCTGTGTGCAAAGACTAAGCTAAGACTTTAAAAAAAATGAGGTGAGACAGCTATTGAGTTCCCTCCCTCTTGTGGTCTCCTCCTGCTCTCCTTTTCTTTTCATCCCCCACCTTTCCATAGGCTGTTATCCAATAAGGTGATTGTTATTGCTTTAATCAATGAAGACATGAGCAGGCACACACTGACATGAATACAAACACACACACACACACACAGCTCCACTTGGTCCACAAGTACCGTCTAGCCAGGTTGGACTATGGAATTGTGGGGATATGGTGTCGCGAGTGAAATGTGAATACAAGTGACAGGAGCAGACCAACAATTAGGTACCATGCAGGAAGGAGGGAGAATAGAGGGGGATGGACGAGTGGGAAGCGGGCTGAGAATGATTTAATCCAAACCCCTTTTTATACAATCCTGAGACAGTTGTGTACATTCACACACACAGACACACACACACACACACACGCACATACACACACAAAACCCCCAGGGCAGAGAACACCATAAATTATGATGGTAAATCATTCAAAAAGATAATTCTCTTTAATCGTCTCTTGATTTCACTTAAAATCATACTGAACTGTGAAAAAAAAAATCTATTACACACTTTTGTGTGGTTGGTATCAGTATCAGTACTTAGGTTTTAGCTTTTTGTGTTTTCCATTTATTTTCCATTACCTGTGACAGACTGTATTCTCCAATTTTTCCTCTGACTCACGTTTGCATCCCAGCCAGCTGTAGTGCTGCTCTTTGTTCAATCTGCCACTGAGTGAACAGACTGATCAGCCACCAGAGCTACTGGGTCAAATTAAAAGTAATGGGAAAAAAAAGATCTTAAAAATCACTAAATTTAGTTGTCGATAGTGTAACTCACCCAAGAAGCAATGCTCATGTGCATGATTGTGTATTGATTTAGTGTGTATGTGCATTAAGACAGGAGGAGCAGATGTAATCTGTGTGCGTGTGTGTGTGTGTGTGCAGAGCCACAGGCTGGTGACAGATGTGTGATACATCCTTTTCAGGTTAATTTGCCCTAATTTCAAACCATTCATTGCACTTTAATATTGACTTACATTACCTGCATTACACTTCACCATACATTTTATTTATCATGACGTGACAGCAAACTCTGCTTCAGTCTGTGATAAAATATGTCACTAAATATGGCAGCTGGAGCTCACGATTTTATGTAAACGGCCCTCTTTATTCCACTTTTAGCACATGGTAGGCCCCTTTTTATAACAACTTTTACATACTTTACTTATATTCCTGAAAAATATAGTAAGGGCCATTTCTTTAAATCTCATAGCTTGAGAGACCTCCTCTTCCCTTTTTGATAAACTAAAGCCAAAATCTTTCAGCAGAAATTAACACATTACTACTTTTCAATGTTAATGGCAGCAGATACACAGGAGACTAGCGGCTGTGTTGTGAATTAAATGTTAGTGAAACACACAAATCACGATAGTCTTGCGAGTGCTCTCTTTGATCATACACTTAGCCTCATTTATCTCATTATTCTACAGAGACATCAGGCATATCACATCCACAACACTTCACCCTCCCCCCTCTGTGCTTCGACTGAAGCTGCATCTCTCCCTCCTTGCAGAAAAATTGCATTTTGATTTCTATTTTTTATCTTGATGATCTCCAAATAATCCCACCATGGAACAACACCTCTTGAGCGCTTCTTCACGAAGAATATGTCTCTGAATGAGTCCCAAATACTAATTACATAATTAGCCATTACCTTTGCAAATCTGCAGCTAATTACACTTGGATGCCAGATAAAACCATATGAAAGGAGAAGTGCTAATTACAGTATATCCTTTCATGTATGCAAATCTAGCCCTTTAAGAGTACATGTGGTTAAGGTTGATAATAATCATACCACTAACTAGTGGGCTCTGTTTACAAATGCTTGGCTATAGAAATCCTTTAATTAAATCCCTAAATGCTACCATGCTTTGATCATGTTTTCACACCACAATTTACAATAATTTGCACATATGTTAAGTACAAACCAAACCACTGAAAAAATTCTAATATCTGTCACAAGCTTAATTATTTGAGTCCTTTTTAGAAGTTTACATACATG
Organism: Odontesthes bonariensis; assembly: GCF_027942865.1. Taxonomy (NCBI): domain Eukaryota; kingdom Metazoa; phylum Chordata; class Actinopteri; order Atheriniformes; family Atherinopsidae; genus Odontesthes; species Odontesthes bonariensis. Next base: position 19,779,912 of record NC_134511.1, read on the forward strand.
CACAGAATGACTTTCGATGGATCAGTTTAGAATCAGTGAAGTATCTATGAACTGCTTTTTATGTAGGGCAGAAAAATTGTAAAATTTTGGTAAAGAGGCTAATACCCACAATTATAAAAAAGAATATTAAATTATTTAAAAAAATTATCACAGAAGAGCATGTGCTAAGAAATGGCTCAAAAAGACTGAAAAAGCCTGATTTGTATACATCAATTTCCAGGATTCTCGTTTCACATCTGCAATGAGCTGTTTGCAGCTGGGACCAAATGCCTTAAACAGATATTTAAAAACTGTGCATATGCATGGTTGTCTTTTATAAAGCTCCATCATTATTAAATTGCGCACACGTGCACAAACTTGACTTTCACTCTGATTTTAATCCATAAACAGATGTGAACACTCCCATAATGTGTCATTTGCATATAGTAAATGTTATTTGCACCACAAGTGCAAATTAAAGAAAGTAACAGTGGAGAGAAATTAGTTTTAGTGAATGTAATGTAACACAAACTACCAGCTCTGTATTTCCAGAGCAAGGGGTCCTGTAGAAGTGAAAAAGAAATGGAAATGATCAGGAAGGACACACAGATGGAGCATGTTGTGTTAGCTGATTTTTTCAATTACCTTTGGAAAGCTAAAGAAAAAGCATCAGGCACTTGTATACCGTATAAGCCTTATCAACAGGGTCTGTCACATTCACTACCATGATGAGTGGCTACAGTTATTTAGGCCAACAGCACCAACAATTAAATAAGAGTATATTATGTAAAAAAAGAAAAAAACAAATTACTAATAAACAAAATCTGAAAAAACACTGGTCTGTTTGGGAGCTAAGCCAAAAGGTGCAGCTTTTGATACACAGGTACATCTTCATGCCAGCCCTCACGTATGGTCACAAGATCCAGCCTTAGAGGTAGGGTGTGGAGTAGAGCACTGTCCCTCTGCATGGAAAAAAGACAGCTAATGTGGTTCGGACAACATAATATGTTGTCTCCTGGTTGCCTTCTTTTGCAGGTTTTTCAGGTGCATCTAACTGGGAGGAGGGCTGGGAACAGATCCAGAACACTCGGGAGGGATTATATTTCCCTTGTGTCCTGGGAACACCTCAGGATCCCCCAGGATGAGGTGAAGAGTGCCGCTGGGGATAGGAATGTCTGGGCTTCCCTCCTGCACCTGTTGGCTCATTGACAGAACCTCATATGTGGAAATGCTAGCAAGATGGATGAAAGTACTCTCTGGCCATGCAAATCTTAACAGACATTTGAACTTAATAATAGTCTGTGTGTCTGAGCATTTTTTTAAGACCGTGTGTATCATTTACAGCATGTGTTAATTTCAGAAAAATCCCTACATAAATTACACATTTTACTCCAAGGCTAATTTGTTTGTCTGTTTTTAAAATTAAAGAAGTTTGTTTCTATTTTTGTCAAAAGTGGGGGGGGGGGGGACCAAAAACAAAAAACTATTTTGCCACAACATCTCGGTCCATAATGAGTACATGTAAACAAGAAGTAAATCCAAAATAGAAACATTACACAGCCTACTCGTAATTTATTTCAGAAAACAATGAATTTTTCTTAATATATGCAACAAACCGTCTTTAGTTTTACATTCAGACCGCCAAGCTGCTGAGACCATTATACAAAAGGTAATTGACTTCCCAGCCAGATCACCAGTTAGCAAGATAAATGTACTGTTAGGCAGGCACATGGGGAGACAGACGATCAATTTACAAGAGAGTCAACTACCTGTACACAGACATGGGTAAATGGATGACCAGCAGGCAGACCGGCAGTGAAATGAGTTATACAGTATGTTTAGGACAAATCTGACAAGTATACAGGGGACAATTCCTTGTGCCTCCGACATCTTGACAAACCTGAAAACGGAAACTTTGGGGGACCCAACAGTCCAGGGAGAGAGGCAAAGATATTACAGGCTGCCTCAGTTTGACAGTTGACATTGAAGTAGCTGGCTGAGGTCCCAAGCAAAACAATGAATCATAGTTGTATCTAACCTGATGTATAATTCTTTGCGTGAATGTGACATGTGGAATTGCTTAAAAGGAACATGCATAAAAACAATTAAGTTAGAAAATAAACACTGACATGTAAAAACACAACTGTAAGAAATAAAAGTCCAAGAACCAATTAAAGACAAAAAAAATGCAGGAGCCGGGAGATGTGAGCATATAATTCCCCCCCAAAAAACCAAGAACAAACAGAAATGTGGCCCATATGCACCAGGAACACCGATAATGGAACAACTCAGATAGGGACTTCAAAGAATTACAGCCAGAGTACGAAACATCACTGCAGAGTCCTCCTATCAAAGCAACGCCCTTTGCAAGGCTCTTCGAGGTACCAAAACAGGCTTAAAACTCGTACACATACAGGTCTGTCTCATGAGGTCCTTTCTGCGAATCTCAGAGACAGAGACGCACTTTGACTGAAATGCAAACAAGTTCATAAATGTATTCTCCAAGATTTCCTTTGTTCTCTGAGTCAAGGCTAGTGAAAGGTTCCGTGTGTGTTTATTTTAGTATGTGCATGATGAGTTGATAATGAGGTCTTTGTACTGGATTTTCAGTTATCCAAATCAAAGAAAGAGTTTTAAAATTTGGAATTTTTCATGTTACTATTTTAAATCCACTAGGGTTTTTTGTTGATTTGATATCAAAATGGAAAGTCTGCCCAAGCATTGCATATAAAACTATAGTGAAAAATGCTGAGGTAGAGAGCTATTTTAGACCCATTCGTCACATGAAATCACTTCTCTGTTCCTCTTTACCCGTTTCCTTTCATCTAGCTCAGCAAGATGCTCATCGATTGCTCTGTTATAATGAAATTAGGACATCTAATATCATTGTGATGCAAATTTCCATTACTAACTTTGTAGTGTAGTTTGCAATTCAATTATTTGTCTAAGCTTAAGCGAGATTTCAATTAAGTGTCACCTGCAATTTGAGACTACCAGATCTAGTTTCGTTTAGTCCGAAGTTTCAGAATTTAAAAGGACACATTACAGAAGAAATATATGTAGCTGTGTCATTACATTGTTTATGAATGCTTATTCCTGTATTTTGGTTAAAGGTGGGGTAGGGGATCTTTTTCTGGAACATTTTTTTACATATTGCTTGACATACTCTTCACACCACCATTGCAACCAATTAATTAAAAGTTTTGACACAAATATGAAAAGTTTTAGTGGCCTCTAGAACGAACAATCTAGGAAAAACACTATCCAATCATACTGAACGGACTGTTAACAATGATTGGATACTGATGCCGTCTATCAAACTGCAATCTGCTCCTCCCTCCCCCTCCTTCCCCCTGTGCGCGTACCCTGCTCCGTGAACGAATTGCGTGTCCAGAAGCTTGGCAGGAAGCTAAACTAGAGCCAGCTTGGCTAGCACCTAGCATTATTAAATGTATAGTTACCATATACTAAATACTAAATACTAAATACTAAATACGGCAACGATTGATGCTTGCTGTCAGAACAGCGCTCGTGCATCTTCGTGCTCGTTCATGTACTCTAGAGGCGTGCCTTCGGGGGGAAAGTGAAGAAAAGGGTTGGGACTTTTTACCTGTGTATTTTCAAAATGCAGCTTCGCTGGACTCAAAATCCAGGATCTCCTACCCTACCTTTAATCCCTGCTTATTTAAAAGGAAGTATTTACTCAAAAGGCAGCCATTCAGCCAAACAGACTCATTAACACTCAATTTGGACACTTTCATTACATTTTACTTAGTGCCAGCTTCTCCATGAAAACAAATGGTACCAGGAGCAATCTGTGCTTCTCCAGTCAGCAATAGTAGTGCATTTGGCCAATAGTTGTGTTTGTCTGACATACAGGGCCGTAGCCAGGATTTTGGAATAGGCGAGGTCCATGATGCGCGCGCGTAGTGCGCGTGCCGAAATTTTTACAATATATATATAGATATATATATCTATATATATATCTATATATATATATAGATATATATATATATATTTTTTTTAATTATATAGTTTTTAATATATAGCCTACATTTATGTATATGTACAATATATATTTATATTTTTTAATGTATTTATTAAATTACAGGTTACACAAGAGTTGTATTGTTTAAATGTCTTAATTGTATAAACCAGCATTTATTTTTTTAAATGTACTGTACTAAATTTAAATTTTTTTTTATAGTACACCACCATGTTTTTAAAGAATATAGGGGATAACTTTGAACTTGTTGAACTGAATGATGAATGGTAGTGATATTCCAAAATAAAAAATAATATTCAAGTAGAAATAAATCATTGCAAATTACAGCCCCTAAAAGTACAAATGGCATCACCTAAAATCTCAACAATCAACTTTTTCATCAAATGCAAGCTGAATCCTCCTATGACCAGAGGCATCCCAACGTCGAAGGATATTCTCCCGGTCCACTTCCACTTTCTGATGTACGTGCATCATCGCCAGGCCCATCAGTCTGTCATTGGACATGGTAGCGCCCAAGTGCTGCGCTGCGCAGGCTTAATCACTTGCGATGTCTGCTGAATTGCGTTCTTTTCCACAAGTCACACCACTCCACTCGCACAGTCTTTTTCACTCACACAGGCAAAAAACGAAAACAAAGCCCATGGATGTTAACCACAATCTGCAAAGCACGTTTCACAGAGGTTTTGAGGTTTTTTATGTTTGATTCAGTTGGGCATTTTTGGCGGTCCAAAATAAAAAAAAAAAAAATAAAAAAAACCTCGGGTGAAATAAGGGAGGTCCAGACCTCGCTGTCCTCTAATGTCGCTACGGCCATGCTGACATAGTGTAATTGTTAAGCAAAGTGAGTCAAGTGAGTTGAGTCCTTACTTGAAATGTTGTTTCCCTTCTCACAGTATCCTTTCAGTTTTTTTGTCTTAATAAATGTCTGTTCATTTAAAAAAATATATACCTCTCTTCACATGTTATCTTTAAAACAATGAATCACCACCGAAATGTCTAAATAAAACCACTAATCACTAAGTATCAAGAAAGAAGAAAATAGATTTTCCCATACTTTCCAATAGGATTTTTGGTTGAATATCAAACATTCATACACACACAAAAAAAAGGAAGTCTTATTTAGCCACTGTAGCTGTGGTTTATATGGAAAGAAGCTGTATTTTCAGATTAAAATGGTTGAAAGGTCTATTGTAAATTAGTTGTACTTATTTGTTGTTTTTGAATGAGGGGTAAAAACCAAATCCTTGAGCTAATCCAGCTCATCGCTGACTTTGAGACATTTTGTCCACATAGCACTTCAATTGAGTGGTGAAAAAAGTGATCTAAAAATGACTTTCATTTGGTTTTGTTCACATGTACCACTGTGTACACCAGCCTTGACATGGAAGTGTTTTATGTCTGTCTTCTTGTTATGATAGTGTACTGATACATATGGAGCATGTGATTGTTTCTGCTCTACAGCACTGACAACTGCAATGCCACAAAATACACCAACATATTCTTTTGCTTTCTGCTTCAATTGCATTCCATGTTATGAGTGTGTAGGTACAAAGGAAGGCTGTCATTAGGAGTTCATATAGATATGTAGACCGCAAATAAACACAAAGCACTCTAGCTCTCGTGACTGAAAACTTTAAATGTAAAATGAGCTATGATAGTCACATGACAGCATATTCAACATTTCCATTTTTAAATGGCTGGCGGAAATTTCTTTATTCATGAGAGGTTTGAAAGAAATTACCAGCAACAGCAAACAAGCACCAAAGGTTAAGGAAAAATGGATCAATTGTGCATAGGCATCATGAATTAGCAATAATGGATCAAATCATTTGGAAAATATGTCCACTTACCTGTGTAAAATAAATAGTGAAATGCTTAATTACAGTAGCACAGTGCTCCTGCACACTGGTAACTTCAAAATAACCTTCTCATCATTACTGCCAAAACCAGTGTATCCATACTTGATGATATTTTGGTAGTTTAGTCAAAAATAGTTGTACAAAAACTTTACTACAAGGTTAGTTGCACCAAATTCAAACTGAACGTTCAATTTAGAATGAAACCCTTTGGTTTTGGCTGCGTACCAGCAGTTGGATTCTTCAATTCTCTGACAGGAACGTCTTGGCAAATATAAATCTGTACCAATCTGAATGAAAAACAGTATGTACACATTTCCATTATTTGACTAAACATTCAAGATTTAGTTTTCTTGTCCAAACTTGATTTATATTGAATAAACTGACTGGCAACCCAAAAGACAAGGAAAGAAATAAATCAAATCCCGGTCCTCAGCTGATTGTGATGCAGGTCAGCTCAAAGGTCATACAAGCTCCGATTGATGAGAAAAATCAAGGATGGCGGCTGATTTGGTGCCAACTCTGACTTTGACTATTTATTTTCTTTCGTCCCAAAAAATGGATTTCCTGTCCCTTGCTGTGCTACATATATTGAAAACAACAAAAAAAAAATACTACTACAAAAGAAACTTATGCTGAATTGGATATATGTGTCATAGTTTACTTGCTGAATCAAGTTTGTCCAATGAATGTGTAACTTCAAGAAAACATACTGCGGTATTATCACCATACCTTCCTGCACAGCCTGAAAAGGGTTGTTCCCATCAACGAATTCCACAGAGATGGTGATCTTTTCTGTTTCCAGGATCTCATTGTTCAAATTGAGATCTGCCACCGCAAGACGAAACACTTCATCATCTTTCCGTGCAGACTCGTCGAAGATGGCACCTGTTGAAAGAGAAGCAAAAAAAAGATATCAGAGAATTTCAGAGAAACTACAACCAAGTTCAACCTTCAGCTCCACATGAGATGGACTATATTAACAGCTACCAAAATCCAAGTATGCATTGATGAGTTCCTCCGCACATTGCAAAGTAAAATTCATCAGATTCCACCCCCAATAAATAGCCAAACAACAAGCGGAAAGTATTTACAGAAGGTTTCATCTTGCCAATGAATATAAGAGGACTTACAGTAGCAAATGCATTTTAATAAATTCTTGAAATATGTAGCCCCTGAATGAGAAAATGGGTCCTATTTTAGGGTCAGTCACTGCCACTAACAGTGACACCCTTACTCAGCCAAAACGTCTGCAACACGAGGGGAAATGAAAAAAGAACTACCGTGTACCAGTAGTTGTAGCAGCCGATAAAGTTCCCACTAATCAATACTACATCAGTTGTACAATTAAATGTCAATCTGCCTGCAGTGCTACTGAAGGAAAAGGAATGAGGCAACATGGGGCACTTGGTAAAGATTTGGCATTTACTTTACACTGTTACACACAATTAACCAGGTATTATTACCCTTTTTTTCCCCACTTTTCTTTTAGCCTCTCATTTTGACCCAGTTCAGGCCCTGAATCCACTGAACTTCTAATTGTGCAAAACCAATGCAGTGAGACACTGCTAACATCATTTCACTGGCTGGAAAATAAGCTTCACATAGTGTTAATGTGTGTGCTTGTGCCTGTGTTTAAGTTACAGGTTGCCAATTTCATTAATAACCAGTCTACTTTGGCTGAGGGCTGTTTTTTAGAGCTCTGCTGCTGTAATTGGTTGTGTACAGTTTGGCATTAATACCACAAATATTATATACCACATATCGAGGCAGATATGCTGACAACATTGTGCGAGAATATGGTGGTTAAAATCATCCTAAAAGTATTCATTTAATGCAGTAGGATTATAGCATTAAGGGTGCACCACCTAAATCAACTTAGCTCCGTGGTTTAAAAAAAGCAGACTAGCTTTAATGCTTTTAGAGCTATTAGAATGTAATTTAACAGTGTGAGACAATTAAATGACCTGATCCGGAATATTATCTGGCCAGCGTTAACCTTGAATGCCAAAATGTTGTTTTTATATACTATATTTCAAGAAAATCTTAATAAAATTCAACTTCAAAAGAACAATTAAGCTCAGCACAGCTTTTAAACACACACCTCACGCAAATCATATGCTGTTTGAAGAGCAGTAAGCTGTCTGCTGTCTCTTCATCAAAAAGCCTCATGAAAAATGAATTCCCTCCATCATCCCGCAGCATCTCAAAACTGTAAATTCCCCATCACTGATTGAGTCTTGGTTGTTTCTCTAATCATGCAGTATATATGAGGTGAGACAAAAAGTCCTGGACAACGCATTCGAGCAAAACACAAAGAGATTAACTATTCTATTAGAGTTGAATTATGAATGAGCTGCAAATCAGTTTGAGGATGACACTGCTGGGAAAGAATTTGTTCACATTTTAAACTAGACATATCAGAGGATAGTTTAAGACTATGTCTAGAGTGGAAATGCATGGAGAGTTGGGAGGATTGATTTTAACCACTGATTCATCACTGAAATCTATTGTCCCTATTAATGATTGTTATTATATATATAATATTATATTTGATTATTATATATATTTAAATTCTGATTCAATTATTTCATTTGCCGCAATGCAGTCATGTTTCCAAAACAATGAAAAAAAATGTAGCTTTGTTTTTCTAAGTGCTGTTTGGAGAGATCTAATGGAAGTTTTATAATATCAATTTTTACAATGCAAGAGAACAAACACTAAATATGTCCTTTAATCTGCGGCTTCCCCAGTGATGTTGCCATAGTGATATTCTCCCTGACATATGTTAAAAGCTGCACAGTGCTCTACAACACTATCTTTGTGTTTGGAGGGTTTCTCTGCATGTTTTTTTTTTTTTTTTAAATCTCTTTGAAATATCCCAACAGGAATGTGTATTTGGGTCTTCTGAGAACAATCACAACACAATTTCAGAACTGAGCAATGTACGCTGTACAAGAGATAAAGATATTTATCAGTTGTATCCCCCCGCCTTTCTCGTTCTTGATTGTTCTATTACACCCATATCTTTCTGTTTAAGACCCGCTGCACCACTAAGTGTAACCACAACCTAACCTGTAAGCTATAAGTCTGCTATTAAAAGCAGCACTTGTTAGTGAAATTGGTGCTGTGGCAGAAATAGACCTAGAAAAAAAACTAGAATGAAATAATTGACTAGAATGAGAACAAAACAAACTTTCATGAAAAGTCTACAAGTCATGATACTGATTTGAATGCTTGGTTAAATGTGTTTTTAACACTTACTCACACAGTGAGGTGTATCTCTACAGGCTGTGACCATTTTCACTGTGCAACCCTGAAGATTCCTACGATCTTCAATATATATATAAAGACAAAAATTTAACAATTACAGGACAACAAAGGATGACTGAATACCTCCTTTTTTCTCTGCAGGCCATTTCAGAACAACATCACCACATGCTTATTTACAAACTTGGACACGCACAGGTATGCACACGCACAAACAACACACAGGATCCTGGCTTCTTCTCTTCGGTAATGTGATTGTGAGCGCAAGCGGCAGACGTCACAACATAAATCAGACAGGAAATAAAAGTACTGAATCTTGCTCCACACAGATTGCCCAAGGGCAGGAACACACACACACAAACACACACACACATACACGCACACACACACACACACACACACACACACACACACACACACGCACACACACACACACACACACACACACACACATTCACTAACGTACAGAGTGTGTGAGCAGACACAGTAAATCATTTTTCCTAACAATCACTTCCATGACAACAGCAACATCAACAACAGTGGTCAAATTAAACGAATGGTGCATCCATAAACAGAGACCCCAAATCATTTGGGCAAGAAGTATTGATCAGATGTCCACCAGTGGTCATGTGTTTGGTATTCAGTTTGTAGTTAGTTTGCATTGATAAAAAAGCAATAAATAACTTGTTTATCTACTTACTATCAAATATACCCTGGGGATGGATGAGGGATGCTGGAGGTAAAAGAAAAATGAGCAAAGGACAGTGTCATCACTGTGAACCATGTATAACTACCTTCTACAATTTTTCATAATACTCCTAACAATATAAGTTCTGAATGTTGAAAACAGTCTCTTCTTTATCTAAAATAATATCGATTCAATTATCAATCATCTACTGCCTGTTGAAAATTGTGAAACCTTTTATTAATAATTAAGAATTTTCATAGAAAAGGCTTTCAGGAGTACCTCTCGACTTTTCTGCATCATCACCAGTGCACTCTCTTTGATACGTATAAGACGTATAAAAGAAAATTAAAGACAAAAAGATGACAACACATTTTCTGGTAAAGCAAGTTGTTCTAGGTATTTTTATCAGTGTTATTTTTGCCATGGCATGTTGAGTAATGCAAGTTTAAAATGATCTAGTGGCCAGAGACGAACTCTTTATAAGATGCTGCACCAGATACAAGCAGCTCTGTGACGCTGCACTTTAAGGTGCAACACTTGCAGCGTTATCCACCCCATTTTCATTTCTCATGATAAAATTTGCATAAGTGCTTAATTAGCACTGAACATGAAGCTCAGCCAAGGCTCTCCTCCACATGATTCGTTATGTATTAAGTAGACACAAAGTAAAATGTTGCAATAATGGAAAATGTGACATAAAGTGGATAAAGAGGTAATGGTTGATTGGAATTATTATGAAAGATCCTGAAGGGGAACACAAATACATTATCATTGTATATTAGGTAGTTTTCAAAGCTTCAGCCCATTTTACTTCAAAGTGGAAAAATGGCTATTTTAATTTTAAACTTATATTTTGAGGAGGCAAAAGAAAGCCTACAAGTCACCCATCCAAATAACGATATGAAATTAGGCCATTCAGGCAGAGAAAGGCATATGCTAAACATACCAAATCTAGCTCAATTTCCTGATGAAATGAACAAATTAAGATGGGACATCATCCAATGCAGACTTATTATGTTCCACACTCTATAAAGATCAAGTAATTATGCCAGCTCCATCTCAGGATAATGATTCAGGACTGTTGAGGGGATGATTGTTAAGATGCGGGGGGCGCCCTATTCGTTAAAAATGATTGCATATCAAAAGAAGAGTGCAATGTGGAAAAAAAGCAGCCATTCAGGTTACTGACTGCTTTGAAGTTGCCATCTGTTTGCCTTATTTCAGGTAAAACTGCTCTGAGCTCAACAAAATACCTCTCCCATCTGCCTCCTGCCCTCTCACTCAAATCCCCAAAGTTCTGCGGGGGATCCATTCCTCTGTCTCTCAAACAAACTCACACACCTGTTGTTGAGGCTGGGGTTGATGACAATAATGTGACAAGAATACTAACAGCCTGACAAGGATAATAACTAAAGAGAAACACTCTCTCTCACACACATACACTTGATGTATTGCTGATTTCAGACAAGGCCAGACCTAGGTGTTGCTGTTTCAATGTGATGATGAATGCAAGGTTGTGGTGATGTTGAGTGATGATGGTGATGAATAAAGAGGGTTATCACTCTGCCTTTTCAAAAAAGTCCAAGCACACGAACAAGCACACATACATAGATACAGTACATATACACACAAATGTAATAACACACAGCTTGTTATTTACAGCAAAGATGTGAGAGCAGGAAGGGAGTACATTCTGAGAACTGGACAGCCCTGAATTAATGTGTGCTTTGCACGTGTGTAAAAGAGGAAGAGGGGAAGGAATTAATGGACACATGAGAGAAGAGCAGGTCAGCGAGGTATGATATGGACAGATAAAAAGATTTCTAAAATGTATCATCTTGGCTCATTACAAAGAATGTCCATGCAGTTTTGCTGGTTATAGGGATTAAAAGTCGCATGTGTGTAAATACTCTATGTTAGGTCAGCAGAAGCATTGTTTGAGTTAACTTGAAAATATGTTGATAGAATATAAGATTTATAGTTCTGGTACTGAAATATCCCTGAAAGTCTTTGTCCACATAGTGCCTCAGTATGTTGCTGATCTAAATGCACCTTTTATCTTTATTTTGCAACACAGAATCATTCTTACCTGCTTACATTGAATATTCATCATCAAAACTGTGTGCATGCAAGTGTGTGTATTAAAACTGTGGCAGTTTGGAAATTATAAACTTTTGGAAACCAGCCATTTCACAGAGACATTGTTATGTTTACAGGCCTTCGCATATAACATATAAAAGGTCTGGTCACTGTGACCAGTAGATATAACAGCAAAGAGCATATGTCTGCAAGTGTGTGTGCACCCAAACTTCAGTGGATGACATAGGCATGCCAAAGATTCCAGCGTATCCCCTGGTTCTTTCAAGGCAAAATCCCCTTGGTAACCTAATTTGTGCAAGGAAAATTCTGCATATTCTTCTACTTTTTTTCCTCCTGTCCCTTTCGCTCGTCCTTAACCTTTATCGTTACAGGTGTGTGAATTGGTTTGGTTTACAGTTAAGGAGGCAAAAAAATCAGGAGAATTTGCAGTCATAGTTCAGCAGTGCTTAAGCTCCTGTCATATAAAGCTGTGCCAAAAGTTCATGCTCTGCCCCACCTTTTTCCCCTTGCCTTGTGCAGACAGAGAGCTTCACTCCTTTAAAATCTATTGTAAATATCCAGGGCTTTGCTTTCACCCACACGGATGAGCATACTGTGGGTAGAGGGTCTGTTTATTCTTCAGTCATTAGTAAGCAAGTTAAACATGCTGTGAAAATCGCCAATTCATCCAAATCATTTTTAAATGTACTATCTTTGTGTGCAACAAGGAATGTGAAAGGTGGACAACTGACTGCAACTTTTTTTTTTGCTTTTTTTGTCAGCCCTTGATAGATTTAGGCAAGGTCCATCTTGTTTGGAAACCACAGCTGACTCAGCTCCCATCTGGCTTGCTTGTACATCTTAAAATAGTATAGCTAGCGGCAAAGAGCCAGCTGTTAGACTATAGGCTTTAACCAAGATATAGATAAATGATAATTAAAGTGAGAGAGGCTTACCTTTTTGACAACTACTGTGCAAAAATACCAACATTTTGCTGCCCTTCCATTTTGTCCTTCTTTGCAACTTGTTGCATAAAACATAAATTACTTTCCACTTTACAGTTCTGAATACTGAAGCAGTTCTCATTCCCTCTACACATTGCCTCTAACTTGTAACCCCTCACTTGATTTTCTCTTCTCATCTTTCCTAAGACACAGCCGCCATACCTCATTCTCCCTCCAGCTTACACTGTAAAAAAAAATGTAATTTTACAGGAAATATTCTGTAATTTTTCACAGATTTTTCCTGTTTTCCAATAAAACAATGGAATTCCAGTAGATTTACAGATATTTTGTAGTAATTTTAGGTTTTATGTTTAAAATCACAGTTAATTATCCGTAATGTAAGATTACATTAATATTATGTTTTTTAATGACAATTTATTGTATTTGTACATCTTCATCTTTAATTTTACATACAATTTTCTGTATGTTTTTACGAGTTTATCACCATTTTCCTTAAAACAATGTAATAACTGTAAATTAACGGATACTAGTAGTAATTTCAATATTTACCTTTAGAATTACATGTAATGACCAATAATATAATTTACATTATTTCTATGTTTTTTACAGGTAATTTAACATGTTTCTTTCATATTCAAATGTAATTTTACATCAAATGTGATGTAATTTTACAAATCTTTCCTAATAATTTAATCAAGAAATGTATATAAAATTACAGAAATCTATAGTTATTTCCACAAAATTTCAGGTTATTTAGCATTTATTTGAAGTGATTTCATGTTTTTTAACTGTACATTACTGAAGAAATACAATTGAAAATGTTATTTTACGGAACGTGTGCTTTAAATAATGCAGTTTTACAGAAAGAATTCCGTATTATTACAGGTTTTAACCTGTAATAATACTGCTGACCAATGTGCTGACCAACATATCATTGGGGTCATCAGGTGGGAACCTCTTTTCATTAGTGTTTCGTCTAGTTGCCTTAATTTTTCTTCAATACCTGCAGCTAAGCTTCTTAATACTTAGTTAAGTCGCCACGTATACCAGCCTTGTGACAGACTAACCTTACAACCTGACAAAATATGCCCTAGAGTTGCAGTACCTGAACATAACGGGTCTCCATTTACCCAGAGTTTTAGGTTCTGGGGAGATGGCAATACATCATATTTTGCCCCTATCAAAAATCTAATACTCCTTTCCTACATACTCCACAGCTCTTTCCAACTAAGCTTTTTCTTCTCTACACCTTCCCAATTCAACCACCGTCCCTGCTTAGCCTGAGCCACAGCCTTTGTGCCCCATAACATTTCCTCCTGTCTACGAATCTGCTCAACAACTAGCTTTCTCTTCTCCTTGGGACCTGCTCTACTCCCCGGGCCAAGCCCCAAGCCTCCCCGGCCTATTTGCACATTACCCACAATCTCTGCATGTCTAAGAGCAATCACTACAGGCACTCTAGTAAACATTTGCTACATCCAGAAATATAACATGCAAGTCTTTCTTCTAAATCTTGGCTGTCTGAATCTGATGCCAAATCATGCTAGTGTGCTCTAAACACCCTGCGAAACCTGGTATTCCTGCCTTCTGCACAGTAGTATCTATTAAGCTGAAAACCCTAGTTCACAGCTACAGAAGTTGTTTTTTTCCCCTTTTATTTTATTTGACTATATTCGCTACATTGTAACTTGGTAAAACTCTGTCAGTTTAACTGGTCAAAATGCATGGTAGAATGTAAATAACTACTATGTCCTGGACATAATTTTATTTGTGTATATAAATACGTATGGTTGTCCTTTACTTTGATTCAAAGTAAAAGACTGAGGAAGAGTGTCATGTTTAATGTAAAGATACTGCATTTGAAAAAAAAAAAAAAACTCATTGTGTACCAGTTGTATCCAGAATGTATGTTATAATGTTAAAATAATAATGATAATATATATTTATATATTTATATATATATTATATTTATTGTGTGTGTGTTAGGGAGAAGGAGTTGCAATATTTCCTTTTTTTAAAATAATAATAATGTGTGTGTGTATATAATATATAATAAAAATAAAATATTTTCATTTATGTATTCATTTTCATTAGAAACGCACTTCATTCACTTCATGCAATCAATCTATGCAGATTTTTCTGTTCAAATTTCAAAGTTGGCGCCTATTTCCAGTTAGCTTCGTCCCGCCCAAAACGACCAACCGGCCAAGTTTGAAGAACACAACGCTCCTTCAAACAGGTTCGTAGCGGGCATGTCATGAGTCAATCACATGAAAGACGTGCCCTAATAGGAATTGGGCTCATGATCTCCAAGGAGGAGTATGAGACACCCACAATGGACATTGTCAACCAAACGCTTTTATAGGTAAGTGTCCCAGATAACGCATGTGAACGATATTTTAATTCATTTTCATACCTCGAGTGGACAGCCTTGAAGCTAACGTTAGCAGCCCTCGAGTGGACAGCCTTGAAGCTAACGTTAGCATCCCTCTGATAAATTGTTACCATTATATAAGCTGTTAGCAGATAACTATCGTTTTGTATAGTTTTGAGACTAAGTGACTGATGGCAACCAGGTCATTTTATGTGACAGCTGAAGTATTTATTGTTAACATGTGCTTTCGGTCAAAGCCTTTTCTAACATGGCCAGATGTTAGTCGTAATTGTGTTGCTCTTTGCTGATATATGTTCATAAAAGTTGTTATCCGTGATATGAATGCAGTCAAACTGCTGTATGCTGCTCTGTGTAATGTCCCACTCATCCTGCATGAGATCTAAGTTTTTTTTGTTTTGTTTAATTAGTTTTGTTCGAGCATTAGCATGCTAAATTAGCCTGTTCACTAACAGCCCAGCAAGTGAACAGACCCCAGCAGCCCAGCAAGTGAACAGATTCCAGCAGCCCAGCAAGTGAACAGACCCCAGCAGCCCAGCAAGTGAACAGATTCCAGCAGCCCATCAAGTGAACAGACCCAGCAGCCCAGCAAGTGAACAGACCCCAGCAGCCCAGCAAGTGAACAGACCCCAGCAGCCCAGCAAGTGAACAGACCCCAGCAGCCGAGCAAGTGAACAGACAGTTTGAAATGATCTGACGATGATCCGCGCACAGTATGTATTGCCCAAATTGAATGTATTCTAAAATTATTTTTACATTTGTTTGATTTGCAAGAAATGGTTACAAAGTTTAATGGCCATGACCTAAGTCCAAATATTGCTGATCGTCTTCATAAGCTCCTCTTGTGCTTCACAATTGTGGAACAGAGTCCAGCTCCCAATCCACATTCATTGCATTGAGAAAAAGGCCTCAAAATTACTAGGGATGCACCGATGTATCGGCTCCTCCGTAACTCAGTGGGGTTAAGCACTTTGGATCGCCTTGTTGCTGAAAAGTGCTATATAAATACATTTCACTTCACTTCACTTCACTACACTATATGGCACTGAAAGGATCAGATATTTGGCTAAATTACAATAAGACTGAGTTATTAAGTGCATATAGACACCTTAATCTGACAAGAAATTGGATTGATACTGTTACTCGGATCGGATCAAGACCCCGAGATAACTTGGTTGAAAGTCAAATTAAACTTGCTTGTAGGCGCTGAAGCACGTGGTGAATCAGACTTTGCGTTCTGCGCATGCTCGAGATTTTTTTCCCGGGGTCGGGAACCGTAAGTCGCCATCGGTTCCCTGTTGTAGTCGCCATCGGAAAGAAAAACACCACGATTAAGAATGCGCCGTTGTGCATCGCATTTGTGCAATAAGCAGCTCATCACAAATTAAATATACGAAATATAGAGGGACGTAGCTTCATCTTGCTCTTCATTCACCATTTTCTCGAATGCCTGAGTTTGGTGTTGAAGGGGTCAACCGGAAGTGGCTCTATCGATTTTGGAAGTAAAACACTATATTGAACAATTATATAAAGTAACTGCTGAATACCTTACATTTACAGAGATTGCCTTCTTCTTTCAAATTAAACAGTTTTTGTTCAGTTTACTAAAATGATTGTTTAATACCATAAATTTACAGATATTATCTTTAAATACACATAATGTATTTTGATGTACAGTGTTTAAGTTTCCATTGTCTAATTCACTGAAATAACTAATACTGTAAATGTGCAGAAATTCCTATTTGATTAAAGATGCATATTTAGTTTATACATGTGTCATTGTTGTTTTACTTGGGGAAACCACATTTATGCAGCAAATCAGTGTAGATGGACAAGACGGTTTCATGAAATGACTACTAAATACCCTTAATTTACAGGGATTGGCCTTAAATACAGCTATCTTTGATGTATTTTTAATGTACTCTGCTTTTTTACCCACTGTCCAATGAACATTTTTAAATCTTGTAATTCTTTAAAATTACAGAATAATACTGTAAATGGGCAAACGTTTATCGTTGGTTTAATGCATTTATAGCATTTTTATACATTATTTCTCAGTCATTGTACATGAAAGAACAATATTTAAACAGGAAATTACTCTAGATAGATGAGGCCATTCCATGAAAAAAATACTAAAATACCCTTAATTTACAGGGACTGACCTTAAATGTAGCTATTTTTTATGTATTTGTAATGTATTTAGCTTGTTTTTCCACTGCCTAATGGTTGTTTTTTAATATACTAATTCTCTAAAATGACAGATTAATACTGTAAATGGGCAGACATTTACCTTTAGTTTTATGAACCTAGTTCGTTTTTACATGTTAAAACTTTGTTATTGTACATGGAAAACATAGTATTTAACATGAAATTACTGTAGATGGACTGGGCTGTTTCCTAAAATAAATGATGTATACCGCAAAATTACAGAGATTAATCTGAAAGTTATCTTATTTTAATGTTTTTTGACATAAAATGTATGTTATTTTACAGTATGATGGCATTCATCAACTATAATATACTGTATTTTAAGTCATTTTGACTGTAAAATTTATTCCTGTATTTTTACAGTTATTGTATGTAATTCTGTGATCCAGTTATTTACTGTAAATTTACGGTATCCGTTTGGAATCTTTGCTGCCAGTGCTTTTACCGTTTTTTTACCGTTTTTTTTTTTACAGTGTAGGGTGTGTACCACCTATTCATTGCCTTTGCCATGCCCTCACTCCGTTTCTACCAATGTTCCTCATCTCTCCCCAATTTACCTCCACCTCTCTCCCTTTCAGCTCCGCCATTACCAATATCTACTTGCTCCTCTATCACCCTCTCTCACCCTCTTCTTTCTTTGTTCGACATGATGCCCTGAGTGACATTGAAATTAAGTAAACCTGTGCCGCTTTGGTAGGCTTTCGCATGTCAAGCAAGCTGACATTTTCTTGAGGAACTATTTACAGTAGTAATGGTTTTTGCATTTTAATGCCACATAAGCATTTAAAACCCATATGTCTGGTAATTTACCTATTTAACCACAAAGCAAAATACACAGCTAATGCACAGATCACTACTCCCTCTCACCAAAAGGCAAACCACGCTGAATAGTTTGCTACAGAGATGCCTGGACAGCTCTAGCTGCAGCAAAGTTAGACACGGTTGTGCAAGATTATTTTCTTCAAGTGTGAATGTTACATATGTGAAAAAAAATTAGGGTAAGCTGACAAAGTTGGTGCTTTTTAGAAGGTCGTTGCGTGTTGGATATGAGTTTTTCATGATTGGATTTCACCATATTTTTTGGGGAGAATGCTAAAGAATATCATGGACAGTTTATGTCAGGACAATTTGTTTTGGATTGATGCAAGAATAAGTACAATATGCATTTGCACATATCAAGCAAACTGATCTGATCCTATGTTGATAAAAGTATTAAGAGATATCCCTTTAAGGTGCATTTAGAACACATAGAATTACGATTAAATAGTTGAATCAACTGAAACCCCATTGGAGAAGATATGTAAAACAGCTTTTTTTGAGGATCTTGAGTCTTTAGGCAGACTTTCCTTATCGATGTTGACCATCTGGTAGGATTTTGCCTGAAGCGCTGGCAACAGGGTCCAGATCTATACACATGATGAATGTCATATTGTATTTCAGGACAAAATAATCCCCTTCTCTTGCCTTCCTTCCCCTTTAAACTGAATGTCTTCAGACATTTATATTCCTCCCTTGCAACTCTTCAATCTTGTGCAATCAGAGCCAATCCTCTTCTCAATTCCCCACAGTTACAAGTTGCAAACTTCTAAACTATTCTGCCCTGTCTCCCCTTCTCTGGCTTTCTCCTTTATCACACCACTCAGTCACATTTTCACTAATTCCATCACACTCCCGTTTGTTTTCCCCTTTTTCGCCTTTTTTTCCTCCATCAGCATCACAGTCTTGTCCTCTGCCTCTTCCAAACAAACCTAGGAATTTTTTTTTCCAGTCTCAGCTGCTATCTGGCAATTTCCTCGTATCCCATATTTTTCGTTATTCCTTTCAATCACACTCACCGCCCTCCTCTGTACTTTCCTTTATCTCATCTTATTCATACTGTCTTCTTGCCCGCTGGCTTTTTTCCTGAACTTTCTGACCTTCTTACCCAATAGATACATCACAGGTGTCCATCATTATTTTAGACATGTTGGTTGATTTATAATTTGTACAAAGACCACTGAGAACACATACACAAGAACACTTACAAAAAGGACAAAACACCAAAACAAAAAGAAACACTTTCCATAAAAAAGCATTTATAAGCCTGGTAGCTAGCAGATAAATAATGGCTTTAAATAACAATTGAGCAGAATGCTTGTGTTTGTGTATGCATGTCTCTTATTTTTCTCTTACTCCTACATTAAGTCTGTATTACCAATTTGTTCCTTACCATTATAAATCTGTCTTCCAACACACAGTAAAGCAAAGTTAGCAACAACTCTGTTGTCCTCATTTTCCCTCCATCACTTTCTCTTTCTCCCTTTGCCTCCATTCATCTCTCTGAGCCTGATGAAACACAATTTCTCCCTTTCACTACTTCTGTATCATACTCACCCTTTATCTGGATCTCTGTAGCCCTATTTTCCTCAAGGCCTCCCCTTGAGTACATCACCACCCCCAAAGAATACCTTCTGTTCCAAATCTGCACTCTTCACGCTCATATGCCTCACTAATACACACACTTGCATGCACACACACTCACTCATTACCAGCACTAAGCAGTGAGTCAATTAAAGCGTAATGACAGACAAAGTAAACCCTATTCATCTCCAAACCTAATAACAATGGTCATTCCCAAGGGTCTTTAAAGCAAGCTAAAACCCTGATGTATTCACATGTGCATCCATACATAGATACCGTTAATACTCTAAAAAAAACATAACAAATATGAGATATTGACTTTATTTCTAGGTAGGGTTAAGTTGCGTTAGTGGGCTTCTAATTACTGTTAGTGTTGGATATTCCTAACAGTATACACAAGCCTTGACACTAACCACATAACAAATGACTGAATAAATTGGGTGTGTTTTGACTGCATGCAGGATCAGAATTTGTGATTTATCACAATCAGAAAGTTATTTGACATTAAGCCACTATAACAGTCAGCTATGACTAAAATTGGAGACAGAAATGTAGTGCAGATTAACGACTTTTGAGCTTTTGTCTGGGATCGGCAAGGAGAAAAAAAAAAAAGAGAAATCTTCAGTTAAAGAGTCACAAACATGACTTATAGAGAGCAATATATCAAGCAGTTGTAGGCAAATGTAAATTAGACCTGAGAAGCAAATCAAGAAGCCTTTAAAATGCGTCCAGTAGACATGCTAGATGCATTTGAATAAGTCAACGTGTTTGACATTAAAACAGCAAATCAATAAAGGTCTTGAGTTAAATTAGGCCAACTGTCCTTGTTGTTGCATATGTAGAAGAGAAACATTACAGCGCAGTTAAAGCTATAATTGCTGATACACTATAGAAGATTCATGAGGCAATATATGCTTACTCATACACTATGTAAAATTAAAAACGTTTTTATTGCTTTTTCAGGTAATGTCTATAAATAATCATTTGACTGACTAATGTCTACATTTTTTTATCATTTTTTTCATCCGTGGAGGCAACAGGTTCAGGAGAGAAACTCAGACATCCCTCCTATTTTTTTTTTAATTTCTTTTTGTGGTCAATCAATTTCTAAATGTGGGTTTCAGAAGTCATTTAGCACGAGGGGAGGTTGGAGGTTGAATTATTTAAATTAACCTTAGAAGGGATTATCTCTCATATTTAAGGTAAATTAGGGTAAAAAATTATCTATATATTCTTTAGAATGTTTTGTTTACAATGTCTAATCACAATGCAAAGTCATGCAAATACTTTAGTACAATTTGTGAGTCTAGCTTTGTCTTGTCAGTGATCACTCGCTGCTGCTGGTTTTTTCTGGTTATTCGTTTTTTTAATCATATATGCATGCACATACTTGATCAGCCAGGACCTGAAGCTGCCATAGTGCCAGCCAAACAGCCAGCCAGAGGAGTTCATTTAAAAGCCAGCATGTCAGCAGAAACTCCCCCCACGCACACGTACAGATAGTTCCAAGAGGCTGCTGTTTTATTCATCATTGCAGTAAGGTAGGTGGCCCTCAGGATTCAACACCCGCAGACTGATGTATCTGTGTGTCTATGATTTCGTGTGTTTATTGTTTGATGGAAGTATGTATATTCCCCTGATTATAAAAGATACGTCAGTGAATCAATGTGCGATTTAATGAACATTTAAGTTCCAGTGTTTGTCGTTCTATCCAGATTCAAATGTTGAGTATTTTTTTTCTCTTCTTATCCGCAAGAGTCGTATCAAAAATAGGAAGGAGAATGGGGAAAGCACAAATCTATGGAAATCGTATATGCAGTAGCCATGCATAAAAACACTTTTACAATATGCTCCAAATCAGGATTACTCATATAGAATGTTTGCAGTGTCACCAGAAAACGGTGTCAAAACGTGGTTGACCCACCGACCTACCGAAACACCTCCGGAACCATTGACATGACCTTTGAAAGGATATATTTTAGCACTGTAGGGCTTTGACATTTTCGGGAAGACATTTTTGATAGGGAGAAAAAAAAGAATGAAAAACACACAACACCCACACACTTTGGGAGCACTTAAGGCATAACTATGCAGTAAATCTGGCTGCTACAGATAGCATGAAAAGCCAGTCTATTGGCAGAATGAAACAGGATGCAACCGTTTGTTTTCCAGTGCTTTTGATACATTTCATACATTTAAATCAACATGCACCATTTCAGTCTATATCAAGTAGTAAATTAAGTTAAGCATGCAACATACACATCATCATAAAAACTATGCAGCTGTCCTTGGTGTAAGGAATGATATAACTAAATCCTAAAATGTTTCCTTTCAAAATTTAGGAGGTAATCATGCAACACACTTTGGCTGTTTTGTGATTTAGCAACATGAATAAAAATAGCCGCCTAAAGCAGTACAAAGAGAAAAGATAAGTATCCTGCGACAATTTAAAGAATTATGTTGGAAGCATATTCATTTTGAGATTAGTGTATTTCTAAAGCAATCTGCTTTGCACTGCATGCAAATTAATCCAGGAGGTTTGCATTTGAGATGCCAATCTGCTTTACCAATCTGTTCTGCGCCCAAGTCTTCCATCACACTCTGATTTGGTCTTTTTAGGGGGGGCTTTGATAAATTCCTTGACATATTAACTGGCAGATATTCAAAAGAGGAGCAAATGATTCCCCTAGAACTTGTCTTGTTAGAAGATCTAGGCTTGGCAAGGATGGTTAGCAGAGTTGGACATCCTGACAAGGAGCTTGGAGTCTTATATACTTAGCTCTACAGTGCTTTCTGATTGAAAAGACACAGGATAAATAAAACATTCTAAGACTCCAATAATCTCCAAGCTAAAACTAAAATTGTAATATGTTTAATCTTACAACTTATTGAAGATTTTGACATAATTTAATGGGTGTATC
Source organism: Odontesthes bonariensis (assembly GCF_027942865.1). NCBI lineage: Eukaryota > Metazoa > Chordata > Actinopteri > Atheriniformes > Atherinopsidae > Odontesthes > Odontesthes bonariensis. Next base: position 19,802,676 of record NC_134511.1, read on the forward strand.
TTTATACAGCCTAATATTGCTGGAAATATAAACATAGTTAATGGTACCACATTACTCTTTAAGCTGCAACAGTCTGGTTCTAAAATGTCCAATTGAATTATTAATCAAAAGATATCTGTCTTATCAATATCCTGAAGTCCTGAAGCAACACATTTTTAAAAGAAGAGATCATTTACTTTTTCAAATCAGGGTTAGGTTTATCAACAACAGCACCCCCATTCAATGTTAGAAAGACTTTAAAAGGTTTCATTTTGGAACACTGGAGGGACAGACTATATCAGTTAAAAGAAGCACAGATTACAAACAGTCAAACTAGCATCAGCTGTCAATGTGCATTGGATCAAAACCAGTCATGGCATGATTAAAGGAATTTTTCTTTTTATATATATATACAGTATATATATATATATATATAAGTAACTGAAAATAATGTGGGGATAATCACTGTTTATATTCATTCTAGTCTTTTCTCAGTAATCATTCTAAGTCTAAGAATTGTGAGTTTAAAAATGTATTAATAAGTTAATAGTTGCAAGTGGTTCAGTTCCAGCTACATGATGCGTGAAATTTGAATTTCGAGAAACTGAGCTAAAACAACACGAGGAACAGAACAGCAAAGATAATAGTTGGCTACATTAACTGGCTTGAGTCACTTGACTGTTTATGGTGCTTTGCACTCTGTCTCATAGTAAATCTTGAACTCATCAAATCAAGAATGGAATAGAATGAGCACATATTGAGGGATAGATGGGGAAGCTGAGATAAAATAACAGAACATTAGGGAAAAAGAAGTATCCAGGCAGATAAACATGTAAGGCAGTAAAGGACTGCAGGTGTTAGCATTATCGCCTCAAGTACAATTTGCACCTACCTTAAGAGTATGAAGTTTGCATGTGCCTGCATGGACATCCTCCAGGTGCTTAGTTTTCCCCCATAATCTAAAGATATATGTCTGCTAGATTATCTAGTGATTCCAGATTGAAAAAAAAAAAAAGATGAAAGCGTCTATGTGTGTATGTGTGTGCATGGTTGTCTGTGTTTTTGGTCTAGGTTCCAGACCCTCTGCCACCCAGAATAGGATACTACGGGTAATCAATGTATGCAGTTTTATTTGTTTGTTGGACTTCTGAGGGACAACTCATGATCCAGAAAACTTTTGATTTCAGACTAACAGGGATAAAAGTTCTTCTTAAGAAAGTATATTGGTCAATCAAGAATGTTTTGTCAGTTTTCACACCAAAATCTTGAAAATCTGCAGATCTGGAAAATGTGTACTGCTATATTGCAATATATTTACTGTTTACAGAGTACTCTGTACAGAATATTGCAGTAGTTTAATTAGAAGGTAGCTACTGTTTATTTTTTATGCACTATTTAATCCTCACCCCATCTGTATTTATATCACCTAACTTATCATCTGCCTATTTCCTTTATTGTAAATCATGCTATAGTTCCTGTGAATAGTCTATCCATCTGTATAATGTTTTCAACACCTCAATCAATCATTGTGTATATTTGCTCAATCACCTGTATATATGGTCTCACCTGTACATAGATTTTCATTTGCAAATACTGTCCATATGCTATAAAAACAACCTGTACATACTTCTATATACCACACTATTCATGCTGCATGCACTCACTGCTTATTGCACTTCTGGTTGGATGTTAAACTGCATTTCGTTGCTCTGTACCTGTACATGTGTAATTACAATAAAGTTGAATCTAATCTAATATGGTACTGTATATACAACATGCCTTATGTTGCACATGTACTGATTTCACACATGCGCCACATTCATATCCTTCATAAATGTAAATCAGAAAACGCAAACTGTATTAAAAAAAAAACCCAGACCATTTTATTCTTCATTTTTGTCTTTTGCAAGCATTTTTGTTCAGCACATAAAAAACTAGAATGTATAAAATTATGCAGTCTTATTCTTTTTAAACATTACCCAACGCTGTCTCAAGACATATTGGTTGGCTCTAAAGCCTGACAACAAATCCATGTGTATAGCTGTGCATATACAGTGCTCGTACACACGTTTGTTTTTGGTGTTACATCCAACTGCTATAGGGAGAGCCTGAGAGAAAAACATTGCCAAATTCTTTATCTAAACAATTAACCCAAGAATGATTACGGTTGTGCAGCAATCAAAACTCATTTCTCCCATTTGTGTGATTCAATTTCTCACTAAATTGTTGTATTTGGTCTCAAAAGTAAGGTAAGTCAAAACAAACATTGACTAAATTGACTTAAAACAAAAATCATGATCTGTCTTTTTTTTCTGTCTTGTCTTGGTTTTTTCACTTCCTCACTTTTTCCCCTCAGTTCCCTCCTGCTAGCTCATTGACTCCTCTGTCTCACCTGTGTTCACTTATTCTCAGCTGCACTCATTCACCAATCACTCTCCCCACAGTATTTTAGTTTGCTCTCTATAGAGCAGAATCAGGTGTTTAGTACTTTTGGAACAAGCTCAACGCATTAATTCTCAAACATCCTTTGTATTCCATTCAGCTGTGTTTTTTAATGACTAAAGGTGATCATGTTGAATGGTGCCATCAGGGTTGTAACGATGTGAGTTGAGTTGCCTGTGTGTGCGTGCCTGTGTTTTAAAAGGAGCCCATTTTCTCATTACACAGGGACATCTATAAACTCAACAGGGATGCGAACAGTAATGTTTTGTTAGGAAAACAAGCATGAGCACCCACACATTAGGTCCATTATTTGAAAGGTGAGAACTCGTATCACAGTCTTTCCCACAAAAAAAACATGAAAACATGTAAAGCTCTACAGTGTGTTCAAGTGGTATGACGGTGCTCTAAGGTCACAAATCACAGCTGCAGTTTGTGGAACCTTAGCTGATGTGAGAGTTTATTAACCAGGATGGGATGCTAAGTGCCTACAGATAACGTACGATTGAGAAACATGCTTGGGTTTTACCTGAACCATACGTTTATCCTTTTATTTTTTTGTATTCATTATAAAGAATTTTCTGTCAGGCACAAGAACATTTGGTTTACTAGAGTACACTATTAGAACAGTCAGTTCTGAAATGTCTATGCTGAGCTTCATATTATCTATGAAACTAATGGCTAAAGATGAGGAATTTAAATAACTTTTTGATTCTATTAAAAAGTAATGTAATAGAGTATTTGAAACGCACAGACATATGAGGAGGATCTTATGATAGCCATATCTGAATTGAATTGTTTGATCTCAGTCGTGGCCTGTACATTTGCCAATGAGATGGTAGCCAAGCTTTATGATGAAATAAAGCTTAACTGAGCATCTTTTCAGCCATTTTTTCAAGAAAGGGCATCTTTTGTAACAGTGTAAACACAGCATGCGTGCAAACATAGGGTGGAAAAATAGCAGCTGAAACATGGCTACCTCATAATGATATGCTAATATGTGCTCTTCACAGGCGTTTCTTATGCTAATTAGCCATGTGGAGGTATTTTCTGCTAGGTTCATGGCTAATTTCCTACAAATGAAAGGAAAAAAGCAGCTTTTACAGCAACACTGTAAAGCAGATTGTAGCTGTTGCTTCCAATTAGAGTAGCTTTGAAGTATTTTACATGGTGACTAAGCGGGCTTGTTTTGATATGCTGAGACTGCTAGACTCAGAAGTTTCACAACTCAAAGTTGAGAGGTTACACGTGTGTCAGGGTCTTTGGTCTACCACGACGAACTTCACATAACCCATAGCTCATTTTTCATCTTTCCCTCTCAGTCACTTCTTTTCATTTTTCCCCCCACAGCAGATATTCTACCCCATTCTGAGTCATACTTCCTTTTCACATCCTCGATCCTTCCACTTTGTGTCTAGTATTTCTACTCTCACTGTCCTCCACCGTCTTATTCCTAACACAAGGATGAGAAACAATTGTGTCAAGATTCAAGTCAGAGTGAATGCTAAATTTAGATTAAGACTTCTTTTTGGATTTGCATCGCCAAGGCACAGAGAGGTGAAAATAGACAAGACCCAGTGTGACACAAGCAGACAGCTTCACGTCAGACATATACTCTCTCACCACATCACTCTACTCTTCTTTCCCAACCTTCCGCATTCTTTCACTCTCATTCACCTCACTCTCTCCTTAGCTAATGCTATCTCTCTCTATTTGTTTCCGTGTCTTATTACTCTATTCTCTTTTTGCTTGTTGTCTCAAATGCAAGCGTTCTTCCATTCAAATATTTGACTTTACTTTAATTCATTTCATATATAGGCCTACATACACATACACACATGTATGGCTAAATTGTCCAGTACCAAAACATTTATCAGTGACAATGTTAAGATTGAAAAGACTTAACGTGTGAAGTTGTGTGTTGATTTAAGTATTTTCTTTTACACATCAGTAACTTCCACATGCAAATTGTGTCATTCTAAAGGGTCAGATCTCCTTTAAGTCTATTAATTGTATAATCATAAATATTGTGAATGTCAGCTCTTCCTTTACACTGTGCGTCTACAGCGGGTCTGCCGACATGCTGCTAGCAGACCTGTTGCAGGTCTCTTGTTTAGTGCAAGATGCTGTTGATTGCTTCCTCTGTGTCTCATGTTAAAAGTTTGTGGTTGAGTCAGTCGACAAGTTGCCCTCCCAAATGTTGGGCCACCATACATTAAATAAACAGTGCACCTTCTTTCCTATCTTTACTTCATAAACTGTGCGGTTTCATGTCGGAATGACATCTCTGCCTACCTTTTCACAAAAGCTATCATCATCATTAACTCAGAACTGTCATGTCACAGGAGGCTCTGAATTCTCGTATCTTTGAAAAATGAACTGATCGCTCAAAGTGGGGAGCAAAGCAAGAGGACAATGAGCTGGTAACTGAACAGACACGGAAAGATGAAGAACAGCGCAGTTTTAATTGTCCCCACTAGCGTTGTTTTAGCAGTGAGACAGGCTGGCGTTAACTCTCCGGTCTCGCACTTGCAAAAAAACTCCAAAAATGTTCTCAAAATGTGACATTTTCAAGCACTTACAACAATAAAAACAATGTTAGGTTAAGTTTACGCTTGCAAAAGTGGCCATTTATGTTGTGTCCCTGTTTTCAGCTGCTGTGTTTTCTTTGCAGGTCCTGTGGAAGTAGTTGTCTGCCAATCTCACCATCTTTGCTGATTCTTCTGGCAATCATGCTGTTGCAAATGAATAGCTACATAATACATTTTAGTACTGATCAATATCTAGGTATGGTTTTCTTTTTTTCTTTTTACAACCCTATAAGCGACACATATCTGAAACTGAAGTCTGGGAGAGAAGCAAGTTTAAAACTGGACCAAGGGGAAAGATGACAAGGAAAGAGAGACGAATCAGATGCTCCCAGGATCCCCACAAGGGCTTTTAAAAGTCTGCAGGGAACATACATAAAATCCTGAAGCCTTACACTAGGAGCCATCTGACCTATAACGGCTGTTAATTCCTTCAGGGAAATGATAGCATCCAGAACAGGGCACCATGAAAGTCCATTGCATTTTTGGCCTTTATTGGTCTCTTTCACACGTGCAATGCGCCTTGTTGGCAAAAAGAAAAAGACATCTTTGTTAACTCGCCGCTGTTCTTCCTTATAATTCACAAATGCCAAACGGGGGGCATATCAGCCCTGCATCCCTGGAATGTTTCACATATTAAGCTGGTATTGCTGAATCAGCTGAATGACGGTGGGTTCCGCGATGCTGGCTCGAGTCTGGATAGTTTCTCCTCTGTTACTACCTTCCTTGCGGGTTCAGAGGTGTATTAGCAGCAGATCAACTTTGATTAACCGTTACACATCTGTAGTTTCACACATGACACGTTGTGCAACAAAGGCACATCAGTCCTTGAAAAGTCAGTCAGTCTTGAAACGGCATATGTGAAAGAAGCTAGTGTCATAACAGGCAGAGACATCATCCACTTGATCCGTGAGATTGACCTCTCAAAGCTAAGGAAAAAAAAGAGGTGGAAGCATCCATGTCCTTAACACTAGTGAACTTTAGGTTAAACATGTTTAGCCCTGCTGCACACTCTATTCCATATATGACCTTGGGCTACATGTACTGTCTGATCTGTGGATGTTTAACCATTCAAACCTAACTAAAAATCTGAGATAAAATGGCAGATGAGTGTAAGAGAGGTTCCGAAACCATTCCTTCTAAAATGAAAATGATTTAATTCCAAACTCCACCAATAACAACACATTCACTCTGATCAAACTGATTCAAGATATCCCTTTTTATCTTAAAGATAATTTGCCTGCACCCCTGTTTGGAGCATAGATGTTCAGAAAACAGAAAGATGTGTTACTTATTTCTGCTCTAGCCAGTAGGACCCTGTCAATGCCTATATCTGTGGAAAAAAATAGTGTTAACACCACGCCCTGGAGAAGAGAGAATAGCTGTACCAGCAGAAAAAAAAAATCCCCTCCAACCCAAACCCAAATCTACTCCATCCTTTTCTGACAAAAGTAAAACAGCCATCCTCTGTTCAACACTCCCACAATTAACATTCAAAGAGCCCACCCTCACCTTGTAGATAAATAACAAATGGAAATTGTAGATAGAGGGCAGAAAGAAAAAACATTCATGACTTAATTTCTCAAGTCTTTCCCTATTTTTCTTTGTTTGCCTTTAACTTTGTGTACAGATCTCCAATATATATTTTGGAATTTACAATCAAGGTTTATTCACGGGGTAATGTCTCAGTATTTTCACTAACAGCCTAACTGTCCTGGTCATACTCAGCCACAGAAACACATAGGCAGAACAGTGTTTTTCTCAGCTTCATTCTTTGCTTCTGTTATAATGCTCTGGACCATTATGCCAACTGCATCAGTCCCTACATCAGTGAACTGTTCCCATCTTTGATTGTCTGTCCATCTGCTACATCTCTTCCCTGCATTCGGATCAGACATGGCAGGGTTGCAAACTCTACATGCTCCTTGGTCCACTTTTAAGGACAAGCCCCCCCGCTTCTTCCCAACATCCCCAAATAACATTTCAACAACATTTCACAACATGACATATACCAAGCAACAACATTCCCCGACAAAAAAAATGTTGTGTTTCTGTCATGGGGAGTTTGAAAAACCAACAATGATGTCTCCTAAGAGACTAAACATGCTTCAGCTTCTCACTCTTACTACCAAAACCTACATATTAAGAAAAACAAAAAAAAAACAAAGTGTTGAAGCACTAACTCCAAGGCTTCAATGGGAATGAATGGGGGGATACCAGAGATGGAGATGCTGGCGAAAGACAGATCTGTCACACTGCGGTGAGGTCAAGGTTTTTTTTTGTCCTGTCTCTATGTCGTGTCTTGTCATTTCCTGTTTTATTTTGAAAGATTAACTCTCCTCTCGTTTCAGGTCACTTGCCGTTTCTTTTGTGTCTCGGTCTGATCGGTCTGAATGATTCCACTTGTTACCTGTTAACCCTGTGTATAAGAGTCTGCGTCTCCCCTTGTCTTGTGCCAGTGTGTTGTATTCGTCAGTCTCAACGTGCGTTCACTCAAGCCGTTCCAAGTCTTGTCACAGCCTCGATCCAAGCAACCTGTGTGGTTTGTCGGTTTCTCTTTAAGAGAGTTTTTGTTTTTGTAACTTTTATACCATAGATGGGTTAAGCTATAGATTAAGTTTCATAGCTCCTTTGTTTTCCTCCAAGTGGAGTGATTCTTTGTTTTCTTAATATCTTCCATAGCATAGTGCCTCCGCTTTTCAGGAGTGATTTTCAGTTTACAGTATTACTTATCGTAGTGTTCTTGGTTTTTTCCTCCATTTCAGGAGTGATTTTGCGTTTATGATAACCTTTGAGAGTCTTTTGTGTTTTTCCTCTTTGTAGTGGAGTGATTATTATTTTGATAAATTTTATAGCTATACTTCTTCCATTTTGGGGAGAAGTATATTTAGATAATTCTATAGCCTGTGTTTATTTCTCTTGGAGAACTGATCCTCTGCTTCTCAATAAAGCTTGCATTGGAAAACCTTATCCCTGCGTTCCTGGGCCTGACAAGATCAAGGACTGAGACCTGCAGGTACATGTTCTTCAGTAAAATGCTGCACACTAACAGTCTGGCCACAAATCTTTTCTGCACAGGGATTAAAGACTCAACTTGGATGCCAAATCTACAAACGCTATCCCTGTGAAGAACTTGGCTCCAAGTTCACCAAACAACAGTAAACATGTCCAAACATTCAAACCTATGCTAACTATAGGTAACAACGAGGCAATCATACAAAATGCAACTGAAAAAATGAAAGACTGAATAAGAACATTTTCAAGACCTTCCTTCAAACTCATGACACGCTCTACCACCAAACTCCCAGCATGAAGTGCAGGGATGGAAAGAAGGAAGAAAGAAAAACAAGAAAGTGGATGAGAAAACGAGTAGTGCTTTATCTAACAAGTGAAGAGTCCATTGTGTTAGTCAGCTTCCGGCATCACACTGGATCTCCCTGTCGCTATGACCCACACAGCTATTTCTAGCATCCAAAGTATCCTTAAGCATATGCACACATGCACTCTCACAGCCACATGTGTGCACAATGCACATTCACAGTGTGAAACATAAGCTATCAGAGACCCAGTATTAAACAGTATTTGTCATACACATGCACATTTAAAGTAGATATTGATATGGATGCAAAGAACTTAAAGAAAGGCAGAATAAGAGAGGGAGTGAATCACTCCCAGATGAAAAGCTAAAACTGTAGACAGACAATCAAAACGGTGTGTTTGACTTGGGGAAAACACAGGAAATCCCTCAGGGATTACACTGTAATTTTGATTTTAAAACAATTGTTCATTTAAAGACTAGGCTAAAGAAGCAGAGTGCCACAATTAGTCACTTTGCTGAACAAAATTGGAAAGAAAAAAGGTAAGGGAGTCTGGAGGGGGCCTACACCAGCTGCTGAAGTGACAGATAAATGAAACACTTCTAAAAAAGCTGCTACAATGCACAAGGACAACACTCCCATACAGTGGTAATTACACCCCAAACTTTTGACAAATCATAAACGTCAGTTTGAAAAAGAATATGTATGCAACAAAACATTTTGAGATAGATGCTCATTGTAATATTTTTGCTTTGATCCCATCGTAAATTTAGTCCATGGTGCAGCTACCACTGATGATTATGAAAGAATGCTGAACAAATTATCTCAAGTTAAATAATTTTAGCTTGTCACTACATTGCATTTATGATTCTAATCTTTAATTTTCTTTCCACCCACATATGTACAAAATTGCATGATCAGTGGTCTATCTGAAATGCTGTTACAGCCTTGGCAAGAAGATCAGATTTCAAATCTTTATTACTTTCCAATCAAACATGAAAAATAATGCTAAACATCAGATAAAAGATTTTATCAAATCGTTTTTATCCAAATTTACCACTAACAGCTTGTACTAAATCAAAATCAAGAAGGCAAACTGTAACTGCTTACTCAGTTTTAACAACCCCAACTAGGAACATCTCACTCCAGTATTTGATTTAATACAAAGTAAGTTAAATATTTCAACCAAATCAGAGTTTAAGAAAGTTCCAGACTCATCGTCTTTCTCATTCAAAAGAAGGGAAAATTCTGTTAAACTTTATTTTGTGTGTGTGTTCAGTGTATGTGTGCCCAGGAGACCTCAGGCAAAACATCCCAGATGATGTTTCAGAAACCCTAAAAACCATTTAAAAGTAGAAGGCGGCTCATTTTCTTCCTTACTGCACTGCAGAGAGAGAGAAATGGAGAAGAAGAGTGAGAAAGAGAGTGACCCAGTTAGAGAAAAAATTTAAATAGGGATTCCATTTAGAGGGCCACATTAATTGGAGCAGATGCCTTCTCAATTATTAAGAGGCCTCCAAGGGTGTTAGCACGAGCTAAATTTATCCCGTACGGCTTTGACTGGGCTTGTCCAATCTTATAGAGCATCTGCAGACAGTGGGGAGAAACATGCATAGAGATTTATACACCAGTGTGAACACGTCTGAGACCCAGAGGCTCACTCAGACACACACAGAAGACCCAAATGGTGCTGGTGACTCTTTATGTCCACACTGTGCCCCTGACATGCACATCTATATAGTTTGCTTTTACTAATTTATCTATTCTTTTTTCATGTAACTATTTCAAATTTATGCACACATACAGACTGTGTTAGAGGTATTCCCTGAAGGGAAGATACATTATTAAAAGCAATCCCCCAGTGAGTAAATGGCCCATCTCCATGGCTCCATCTCTGGCCACTTCAGCCAGAGAGGCTTCATTGCATCTTCCAGTCTGAACTGTAAAGAGCCAGTAGGCAGATGAGGGTAACACTAGAGCCCTGATAGAACACTGGAAAAAATTAGTAAAAGCGTAGCCATGAGATAGGTCAGCACAATTTCATTAATTCAAGAATAACCTCTCTCTTCTTTTGTCATAAAACAAATAAAATCTGGAGATTCAGAAAATGACACGCTCCAGTCTGACATGTATTTCTTTTTCTCCTGACTTAAGATGAGATGAGGGGTCCGTTTGTGATTAATCCATTGTGTCCATGATGTAGGCTGGTGTCCACAAGGTGGTGAAAGCAGCTGTAACTAGTATAATTAAGTCCAATGGATCTACACCTAAATAACCAAATACAAATGCACCCTGATCTTTGGTTTGTGATTCTGACCTGATTTGGAAGAAGTACTTAATTGTTTCATTTGCCAAATGCAGCACTTAGACAGACTATTTGGTGCTCAACAGCAAAGCGGAATAGAGTAATTTCTAAGTTTAAATGAAAGGTTTTGCACTGAAAGGGGGAAAATACAACATAAATTCACTAAAGGGATCAAGTCAACCCATACCAATACAAGAAAAATGCTAAAAAGAAACTACATGGAGGGCATTATCATATGTCCTCATATGTAGTTGGCATCACAAATGCAAGATAGTTTATCCAGAGTAATATTAGCCAATCATAGGGCCAAAATTGTCTGACTCGTATCTCAATGGCTAAATTTTTTTTTTTAAATCTTTTTTTTTTAAATTTCCTGTCTTACAAACGCACCTTGGAGAGTTCAGTCAAGGTTATTAAAACCCCTTTGTTATTGATAGCAAGAAAGGAATTAGAAATATTATCCAAGATGAGATGAAAGTTATGTGCCTGATCCTGTTCTTCCTAAGAAATTGAGGTTCCCTGCCATACACTGAGACCCAGAGTGTGATTAGCAATTTAATGTTAATTTTCTGCCTATTCACCCTATGCTGCTGATTACACAGACAACTGGCACTCCACCTACATTTATAGAACCCAATTAATCTATGCCAGGGAGGTGCACAGGAAGGCAGTGCAAGAAATACAAGGGGTGGGGGCACAGGCACTCACACGTGAACATGCAAGCATGACGAAAGTTTAAGTTAGATGAGAGATTTGCAGAGCTGTGTTGGTAATGAGGCCGATCTAACTCAATGTGTGAAGGTGGGAATTAAAGTTTTTGAGGTTTCTCTGTTTTCTGGTAATGGCAGAGACAAAGGCAATACCTGCTTGCTTCTAATCTAGCACACTTTTATTCTCTTTTTACCCGATTTTCAGTGACTTTATCTATGTTCTCCAACTTCCTCATCTGCTGCTATCTTTCAATCTTTTCTATGCTCTTGCTTCTTCTACCATCTACATGAAAGCCAAAAAAGTGGGCAACGAGGACAAGGTCAGCGTATATCTGTGCCACTCAGTGTTTCTACTTTAAAATCCACTGCCTGTTTTCCCCTGAACTCCCTTCTCATGTCGACCTTGACCCATTCCCTCCTGTCCCCTACCCCTCCTCCTCACCATTTTGGAATGATTGATGACTATGATTGCTTTGCTCTTGGGCAGTTTATTAACTTCAAGGAGGAGGACTAGATGGGCAGCAGTATCTCTGTCTCAGTCTCTCCCATATGCTTTTTACTTAGGTGACGTCCCAATTTCAGTCCAACCCTAACCTTCTACTCGCTTGCTGTCTTTTTCTGTAACCTTTGTCATTTTCCCACCTTTTTCTATACTATTCAGACAAAAAAGAAAAAAGAAAATTGCATGGCCACATATCTTGGCATGTGTGTGCGTGAGCTTGTGTGTGCTCTCTCCCATTTGAGAGGATACTGTGGCCATAAAATTGTTTTATGTTGTCATTACTTACTAGGGAGCTGCAGGAACACTTCATGTGAAGTACTAGCTGCATTCAAGCCATGTGAGTTACGAGTAAGAAGAAGATAACATTTCTTGAGTTGGACACTAATGAATGAAAGACATCCTGCCATTTAAATGGAAAGTCATAGACACCTGTACGCTAATCCAACCACACAGGCCGAAACACATGGAGTCATGAACACACTGCAGCCACCGAAGGCCATGTTAGGGGAGGCAGAATATAAGTTGACATGCTGCACTTTGCAAATTGGGTATACCCAATAGCTTATGGAACCACCTTCAGTATTAATAACTTAAAGTTATCAATATCTGTATCATTTTATCGGTCTTTCACATTGTTATTGAGGTATTTTGGCCAACTCTTCTCTTCAAGTACAGTTACAAAATTTAAATCAGGTTGAGGTCTTGGCTGAGGCTGGGCCATTACAGGGCCTCAATTCTTTACTTTTTCAGCCAATTGCGGACAGTCATGAAACATAAGCATTTAAAGACATTTTGGATATAAGTGTTACAATTTTTTTCACGTGTTCATATGTGAGATATATTCTGTGGAGAAGGAAAAGTCAAGGTGACTTGCTCCCCCCAGATCTATATACATTGCCTTTTTGGTGCCATTGATATCTTCTTGTTTTCATCCCTGTGCTGCCTGTACCATTATTAATCTTAGGACTGCATTAATAATTCTCTCACTTTGACAGAGCCAGAGCACTCCCTCATCAGGTCTGGGCTTGGGAGAATGGTTTATTTTTCACAACACTGCTGTGGCCTTGGATCATTGTCCTGCTGCATGATCCAATTCTGGCCACGGTTCAGCTGTTGAACAGGTAGCCTCACATTTGAATATAGGATACTTTAGTTTAAAGAGGAGTTCATGGTGTACAGGTCTTGTGGCTGCAGAACAAGCCCAAATCATCAGCTCTTCACCACCGTGGTTGACAGTTGGTATGAGGCATTTGTGCCGATATGCTGTGTTTGGTTTTCGCCATATGTGGCATTGTGAAATATTGGCACTCTCCATTGTAGTCTCGTCCATCTAACGAACATTGCTCTTGAGGCCTTGTGGATGGGTCAGATGCAATTTTGCAAACCAAATCCATGCGGTTATGTTCTTTATAGAGAGAAGCTTTCTCCAGATAACTCTTCCAAACAAGCCACAGCCTCTGTTACTAACTTAAGCATTTAACATTCTAACTGAGACATGCGAGTCCAAGATGTAGCTCAGGCGTTCGCAATTTCACAAAACGTTGTACAATCTGACCTTGGAGGGACCTTGCGAGGTCTTGAACATTTTCAACTTGTGAATAATATTTTTCATTGTAGAGGGATGGACGTCATTGGCAAATGGCCTTATAAGAATTATCAGATTGATGGACAGCAACAATTGCTCCCCTAAGATCATTGCTGATGTTTTTTTTTCTTCTTGGCATTGTGTTAGTACACACCTGAATGCTCCAGACCCGCAAACTGCCAAAATAGCTTTTATAGAGGTGGCCATACTTATTTATGTCCTCAGATTTTCAGACATAGCTTCTGCACTGAAGTAGTAATGATAATATGCCATGTGTGGTTCATCTGAGGTTGTATACCCAATTTAATAAATGTTAAGGAAAGAATTATTTGTTATTACATAAAGTTAATGTGTTTTAGAAATTCAATTTAACAAACATGAGGAACTGTACCATGTTCAGTGCAATACACTGTAATTAGCAACAACAGCCCACATATCATATTACCAGGAGAAAAAAACTCCCATCACCCCAGCAGTCCAATCCACTAGCAACCCAATATGACAGCCCCAAGAGGTTCAATACCAGCAGCTATAAAACTGTTAATGGCAACTGTGAAGTAGTGGCTATGATATTGGAGGCTTCATGGGCAATGGCCAACCTGACAAACTATATTGCACTTCATGTTAAATTGAAAGAAGAGGTGAGTATGAGGGAGAGGGAATAGATAACAGAAAACAGCTCAATACAATGCCATGAACAGTTTCATGTTTGAATTGAGAAAAAAAAGGTGTGTGAGAGGCCTAAAATGTAAAACAAAATAAACATAATATTCCAAAGAAAAAGTCTGCCGAGCAGTGTCGCGACATCCAAGCTCTGACAAGAAATCACAAGTAACTTTTCAGCACGCACATGACAAAGAGCAACAATAATTGAAAACTCTTGCACAGTCATTGCTATCCTGTTTGACTTTTAATGAGTATCAATAAGTTATTAAGAGTTAGACCACCATTTAAAGTTACTTCTCACCTTGCCCACGCCATTGCTTGGACTGATGGAAGCTGAATCACTTTGTTGCAGTATTTATCAGTATGCAACTGGTATGGTATCCACTGTCTCAGAGTACCACAGAATGTGGTATTCAGAGAATTGAATGGAGATTTTTGTTTTTCTATAGCAGCTCTAAGCCTTTTTGTCAGTGTGTGTTAGTCTTGCCTGCCGTTTTCCCTACTTAAAGCTGGCTGTATTACCTTGGGCTCTGTGGATAACAGCTTTTGTCTAACAGCATACACTGTATAGTCATAACTCATTGCAGACACAGCAGGGTAGCAACACTGGGCTTCCTTTTTATGTCCAACACTCAAACAGAGGTAAAAGGTTATTTGAACAAAAACAGCATCCCAAAGTCTTTTTCTTTTCATTTGGAGCTGGAGAGAGCAAAGAGAAATAAGGAGAGGAATGATTAGAGGAGGTTGATGCCTGTGATTGAAACCAATACTTCTTTCAAGAATTTCAAGTCAATGATATGGCTGCCTGCTGTAGATATCTTACACTCCCTGCTTTCCTCTTCCCAGCCTCTTTGATTTCTTCAGACTTCATCTCTTTGTTCAGTGCGTGTATCACCACTTCATCACAAAGTGACGGCACTTCTCACAGAATCGAAGAAACTCACCACTCACCTGCCACCCAACCCATCCTTGCTCCCCTTTATTTGTTTCATTCGGATCTTTGCTTACAATTTCTCTTTCAGAACCAATCACTCTTCCCATCACTGTATTACGACTAACCTTGAAATCTTATATTTTCTTTGTTTCCATCTTCTGTCTGTGTATTTCTGAAATCCCTGTTCTCTGTGTTGTTTTTTTTCTATTCCCTTTAAATCTACTTCATTCCACTTCTCTGAATCTCCAATTTTCAGACTCAACCTTTCTGACACACCGATGCAAAACATATGCAATCACAAATATTTCTATTGTTGAATATAATTTAATCTATTCAAAACTAACAATATCCTAACAGTGTTGTATATGGCTTTGTCCGAAATCTGCCAGTTCAAGCAGAAGTCTCATTTTGTTTGGATTTCTCACTACCGCAACATAATGCAATGTCTTGCACATTTTTATGATCAAACTAACCTCTAATTTTGTTGTAAGAACAAGTCTATTGTATAATGTCTGAACACACACAAAGACTTAGGCTGAGATGAAAATTTCAATCAAAGTCATATGTATGCGAAAAGGATTTTACAGATTTGAAATTGTGCTTGCTTTGTAAATGCTTTCAGGACACCTTGCATTGCAAAAACGAGCACCAAGAAACACTGGTCATAGTCTATTTCAAATCACGTCACTCTAATTCTAGTGCAAAACAAAACAAAAAAAGAAACATATATGTATTGCTACAATCAACAATATCCACAACTCTAAAATTCTTTGCCATATCATCTCAATTCCCATCCATATCAGGTATGATTACTGTCACCGGCATCCATGCTACTTACTGTTGGTCACTAACCCCGTTATCTGGTGCATCTGAGCTGTTTGCACGACGTTTACGTTGCATTTATTTAGTGGACACTTTTATTCAAAACAACTTGCAAGTAAGGGACGCATTGTTGGGCAACATAAGGTTCAGTATCTTGTCCAAGAATTAGTGGTGGGCCGTTATCGGCGTTAACGTGCTGCGATAATTTGAGAGTCTTATCGGGCAATATAAAAAATATCGCCTTTAATCTATTCTCAAAGTTGGGTTGGGAACTGGGTCAAATAGGTAAGCAAACTGTGATGACTTTTACCTTGATATTTTAGCTCGGGTGTAGGCC
This sequence comes from Odontesthes bonariensis, assembly GCF_027942865.1. NCBI lineage: Eukaryota > Metazoa > Chordata > Actinopteri > Atheriniformes > Atherinopsidae > Odontesthes > Odontesthes bonariensis. The sequence continues at coordinate 19,818,860 of NC_134511.1, forward strand.
GATGTACTTTGTCTGCCGTTGTGTGATGACAACAGAAGAACGCCACTTTGCAGAAGCCTGTGCTAGGCAGTTTATGGAAGTCGCTAATCTGTGGGGGATAGTTGACAAAATCTGCTCTGTTGGAACAGACAGCGCTCCTAATATGGTGGCCGCAGGGAGGATACTGCCCTTCGAGCATCTGCCGTGTGTTGCACATGTTGTACAGAGAGCGATTGTAATGTCACTGCGAGAAGGGGTTTTTGATGCTGCACTTGCCAAGTGTCGACAAATGGTGGGACATATCAAACACAGTCCGGCCAACGCAGACGAGCTGAAAGTCCAGCAAACCTCCCTTGGGCAAGTTCAGGAGCCGCTCGTGCAAGATGTTCCAACACGGTGGAATTCCACCCTCGAGATGATCAAGCGCGTGTGGCGCAACAGAGACGCACTGCACACAACGCAACAGCAGCACCACCTGGCCCTCCCAACAAGTGCTGAATATGAGAAGTTGGCGAAGCTAGAGAAACTGCTGGAGCCATGCATGTGAATAAGCTGGTCTGCCTGCTGCGTGTACACCAAGAGCGACCTCGCTGGAGAAGCTTCGCTTCAGAATTTGCTTTGGTAGCTTTGGTAGCTCGTGACGTCACATTTAGAATGTTAAATTCTTAAAGGCCCCGCGGCTATGCAGCACCCCCGCGAGAAAAAAATATGAGGAAAGTGAGGGCAGGGACACGAATAAACGTGTTGTTATTTACAATTTGTTATTCAAGATATACGTCACGTTACAAATTATGTAAAACTACATTAGGTACACCTGAGAAGAGCAGGAATAGCAGAGGCAGCTGTGAAAAAGAAACTAAATTCTAAATAAAATCCGAAATAAATCAGAAATAAAACTTAATTGCAGTGAGAAAGGTATGCGTGGGGTTACTACAATATTGTATTGAAGCACTCGACACGGCAATTGCAACAGTCTCAGGATTAAACGACTATTTTTTGGATAGGAACCAAAGTTTACACGTCTGTTTCCGCGAACCCCGCGGATTGCCGGACCCCTGAATGAGCCATTTTAATCTAGATTAATTTCAAGATTTCGGTGAGATTAATCTAGATTAAAAAAATTAATCTATGCCCACCACTACCAAGAATACAACACAGACTTGGGAAGTTCGGGATCGAACCAGCAACCTTATTGAAGAAAGACCACTCTACCTCCTGAGCTATAGCCACAACATTTAGAGCAAAAATAATTTTAAATGAATTCACTGGCAATGAGGAATGAGTAGGGATGGGAATCGAGAACCGGTTCTTGTTGAGAAGCGGTTCCCAGTGTTTCAATTCCTTGGAATCGTTTGGCGATTTTGCAAACGATTCCCTTATCGATTCCAGTGGGCGCGAATGACGTCAATGAGTCCAGTGCAGCCAGCAGTCAACAAATGCTCGAAAGTTTGATTACACATCCTTAAAAAAGACGACAACAGGGCAACTTGGAAAGTGAATATTAGGAGGAAATACTACCAACATGCAATAACTATGAATGAATGTCGCGTTTTCGATCTCCTCCGGACTCACGTTGGTGAATCTGAACCAAGCAACGTCAGCAATGTTAGCATGTCCTTGGCTAACACTGCAGGTAACAAACAAACACTGCCTATCATGTTAGCGCCATTTGCCTCATTGTAAAACCTGCTGTTAGTAACGGTTAAGGTTAAATTAATGCCTTCTCATGCATTACATTTATTTAAATCATGAGAGACAGAGCCTGACTGGCTCAGAGCGAGAGGCTCGTGGTACTACCCCCAGTTCACGTCTACCTCCAGCTTCTCCTTTCACCAGAGCAGGGAAGAGTTAAATTACCCAGGCCATCATAGACGAATGTGGACCTCACCGTCGTTGGGTTCGTAAGGCCATGACTCGTGTTACTTCTAAACTAAACAAAGTTGATGCTAATCGACCGGTTTGTTGTCCTTTTTCTCCAAATGAGAATCGATAAGGGAACCAATAAAGAACCGAATCGTTAAGCAGAATTGAAAATGGAATTGGAATCGTAAAAATCTTATCAATTCCCATCCTTAGGAATGAGTAAGTCCCCCACTTAGCATATATTCCTGTTCTTAGAGGAACTTGCAGACTAACGCCAATCGCTTTTATGGCTTTATGTACACACACCAACACTTAAGTACACTCTCTCTAAAAAGGTTTTTAGAAGTATTATCATTACTTAGTGGTTTAATTTGCTGACAAGGGCCACCGTTTAAAATCTTAGTAATTTGAAGATTAAAATATTCATAAGAAATGGCTGTGTTGTGTCCCTCAGCATCCACTGGACTGCATCAGAGATTAAGCTGAAAATTAGGGCAACGATATGGATATTATGTATTTGTCTGAACATGTGATTTGTCAGGTTTTGTGGGTGGAAGGGAGGACACGGATGCGGACTTACAAAAAAGGTAGATTTATTACTAAGAAAAACAAAGTATCAACATAAAACACGGCTGAGCCGGAAAAAACGTAGTTGAAAACAAAAACAAGGAGCTTAACACGACATGGAAAAAATAAATACTTAGCTTGGAAAACTTGGAAAACGTGGTAATCATGGGAAGCAGGAATCCTGGCATGGGTATACAAACTGACATTAAACAAAGATCCGGCAAACTGACAGGGGAGGCAGGAAACTAAATAGGGAGTGAGAGTGATTGGGGAGTGAGTGCAGCTGAGGGAAAAAACACAGGTGAAGTGAGTGAAACTGATAAACACAGTGCAGGGAAAATAAAATGGCAAAAACTAAACATGGAGTGACACACAAACATAACCTAAAACATGAAACTAAAAACGTGAGTCCATGGGTGTGACATGATTGTCCTCATGTTATGCTGTTTCTTGACCTTCTTTTTTGTAAATAAGCACTCAGCTGCCTCAAAAAAGAAACTAAAGTTACACAGACAAATACGCTTGCGTCATATGCAAAGAGATCCCTAGAGAAAAGGTGTTTTCAACCCCTTCATCTTTTAAAAATAAAAAAAAGGATAACTTTGAAAGTTACTATACAGTGGATTATTCAAAGTTAAGATACAAAATTGCTGTTAGCAATGTTAGACCAGATGCTACTGTGACTATCTATATATCCACCTACAAATTTGACTGTACATTGGAAAGGCTCTAAAGTCCAGCCAAATAAATCTAGCTACCTTTGTATGTTTTACCTCTTTCACTTGGTTGGGCAATAAAACAGATGAAAACTTAAATATTTATCTGAAATTTTGGATGTTTACTTGGCTGGTAAGTATGTTTTAATGGTCTCCGCAAATAAAAGATTGAATCGGAAAAACTCTTGTTCGCTCCATGTCCTCATTAGAATTACGGCCTATGGTAATTCATTTTTCATTGTATTTCAGTTTTCAGTCACCACATTTTATCATCAAGAACATGTCATTGCTGAAAAGGCTGCGGTGTACTGGTGTGAGCCCCAGTTGTCCCTCTAAAGTGGTTGTTAGTGTTGAAAAACAATAGGGAAACCTCCCGACAGCTAGCAACAGCTGCTTCACCTGAGGTGATTATAGAACAAGTAAGAGTGGCGTGATGCAGAATGCTGAATTGATTTGGGCTTCATTTTAGAACAATAATGCATTCTTCATCAAGTTATTCCTACATGATCTTTTCCTGGTAAGATAGCACAAAGAATAACTGACTGATTGGGCTCCATTTTCTTACTCTGTCAGTCGTTCTCCTTCCCTTTCAGAGTGAAAAATGTAAGTGTTCCCTGATGTTTCTTCTTGATTAATAAAATCACTGCCTGCCAAAACGTCGTGTAGCTAACCAATCAGAACTGCCTTACTGTATTTCTACATTCCTTTCTATCTTAATGCATGCTCGCACAGTGCATTTATGAATATATGTGCTTCCATAATTTATTAAATTCAGAGCGCAAGAAAAAAAAAAGATGTTCAAAATGGTGCCATGAAGAGGAATTCTCAAACTACCTGATCCTCTTTTGTAATGAAACAAAAGCAAACTGCTACGTTTATGGGAGCCAAAAAGTGATTTATTAAACCTGCAGAATTTTGTTGGACAAAATGCTCTTGTGCAGCAGCAGAGCGAGTTAGATTTACAGACATTCAAACTTTGGATCGACCCCCAGTCTTCTTGTATGGGCCACTGAGCTGTTCCACCAGAACGGCTGAAGGTTAAGTGCCTTACTTACTTAAGGACAACACTGCAGTAGAGAGGAACATAATTCATTCAATTTCCACTGCTAAGACATTTCCCTCAGATGTTCAAGACTTTGATTTGAAACCTTTTAAATTGCGAGTGTCCTTAAAGTAAAATTTACAATTGTGAATATCCTCTAAACCTTCCACAGATATCAGAAACGTCATTAGTCTGTCTTCTAGAACTGAGTCACAGTTAGTCATAGTACAATGGAACCGCAACAAGTAGGAAATCTACCCAGTGGGACAATTTCATAAACTAAATAAATTACTTCTCATCTCTGAGCGTTAAGTACATTATCGTTTCAACTGGATTGTTCCAATGTTTCTACTTCACAGAAACTCTTACTGTGCTGGTCCTTGTGACAACAGGATGCAACCCTGTGCCATACCTGAACAATTTAATATACATGAAAGGATATGAATCATACACTTAATAATCAACTTGAAAAAAAAAACAGTATAATAAGACCCATTGTGTGAGAATGTTGTTTTTTTTTTCCTTTAAGTGGAGAATTATGTGAAGAATCATTCAACCAAAGACTTTTGCAGCTTTACAAAATACTGCTGGGCTCTAATTCTCTGCGGCAAAGGCCTTGATGAGCAATGAGGTTTGAAACCGTGATGAAAGAAAACCAAGTAGGATGCCTATACTTAGAAAAAAAATGTCTTCATCTTGGAAACAGCGTGGAAAGGGGGACAGTACTACTCCAAAGCTGAATCATTTCCTTATCTTACTTATTATATTGTTGTAATACTAAAGACAGTCTAATTTTCTTGCAAAGAAAAATAAAATGGTTGTATTCCAGTGGATTTCCAAGCACCAATCATGTGCATTTCAACTATTTTATTGATGCTGAACAAGAAAACAAAACAATCTAAGCGCAACAAATTAAGAACCTGATCATCGGCAACATTTATGGAGATAAACTAGTAGAAATACAACATAATATTTATCATGTCTAATTTTGTTGTATCAGATGAAAACAGATGAAAATTGTGATTCTGTTCCTTAGAACATTGGATCCTTTAGATCTGCAGGAAAAATAAAATCCTCTTTTACAGAGTCCAGGCTCTGCAGAGTCTTTCACGCTTTTAACGGCTAAGTGTGGCAGGGAAAGATGAGGCAAGGGGTTTATAGTTAGTATACAAAATTGCATGGTTTTGAGACTGAGGCTGTGTTGGGTCAGCAAGAGGGTCAGTGGTTATCAACCTCCTGCTTGTGAATGGCGCCAGGGGGAAAGGAGGCGATGCTGTGACCCTGCTGAATGAGATCAAAACACTGCATGTGTGTGGTTGGGATAATTATGTTTGTCATATATTTTTCATGTGGTTGTATGAGCTAACAATTCATATATTTTTGGAATAAATAAGGGATGCATGGGCGGCTTGCACAGCGAGAGGGTTCCCGGTTCAAATCTGGGCTGGGGCCTTTCTGTCTGGAGTTTACATGTTGTCCCCGTGTGATCTCCAGTCGGGTACTCCGGCTTGTTCCCACAGTCCAAAAACAAGCAAGTAAGGTTAATTGGGGACTCTAAATTCACAGTAAGAGTGGACATTCATATTTATTAGTCTCACTTCTCCCTGTGTTCACCCTGTGATAGATTGGCGACCTGTCCAGGGTGTACCCTGACTTTTGACTGATGGCAGCTCAGATAGGCTCCAGCCTTTGCAACCCCGGATAAAGCCTGTATGTATACAGTTAATAATTGGGAATAACTAAATAAAAAAAAGTATCCACAAAAACATATTGTCCTCCATCTGCAGCACGCTTTCATCTATCAGGAAAGTTAGTTTTTTTTAAATGAAAGTCTTATTCAGTCACTCTTTATTGAGAGGAACATGATCAAAATACTTCTACAAAGGCTCTTCTCAGATAAAGTTTTTCTTTTTTGGACAATTTCAACATCAAGGCAAAAAACTTCAGAACATCTTGAGGAAAAGCCAGGTTTGAATCCCAAAGCCTGCAATGCTGAAATAATAGCACAAATGCTGTTAATGAGTGTCTATGATGGGTAGCAATGATAATCTGTACATCCTTGTATTCTGTCATGGTCTCATTTAGGCTGCAATCCTTCCTGTGAAAGTAGTTTCAGTTTTTTTTTTTTTTTGGAACATCAGGAACTTTTTCTAAACCTTCGTTTGTCACCAAGGACTAGTCATACTCTTCAGTGTTGAATGTAACAATAATATACATGTAAAATCCAGCATTCCAATTTAATAAAGGATTGTGGATACAAGATTATTCATTTGCGTTGGCTAGTTCCACTTGAACCTTCAAAGCAGATGAAGCGCTCTGTCCTAAAGTTCCCCGTGAGACAGTCGAAAGGAGTCTCTAATGAAATTAAAATTTCACTGAAGATTGCAATTTTAGTTTAACTCTATTTTATTGGCCTGGTCTGTTCATATGCTTAGGAAAGGTTAGCAACACATTAATGCCTTCTGCACACACTGCAGTTCCACAACTATCACGTCTCTCTGTGTGTCCTTCACGGCATCACATAAATCATTTAAAAGCCATAATTTCTTTGAAGTGGAACCCTTTTCTGCAGACAGCTTTGGAAATTCCCACAGTTGACTTGCTTCCTGTACTGTGAAGAGGCTTGTTTCTGCAGGAGATAGCATGTGCCTCCATCCATACAGAAGGCTTAACCACAAGATCTCAGACCTCTGTTCCTGTTCGTCTACTTCACCACAAACACACACATTAAATAAAACATATCCTTTTCACAGGATCTTACCTTCACAATCATGTCTGCTGCGTTGTCCACTTTGACCAACTTTTGTTTCTCCCGCAGAGTATCACTAGGTCAACCTGATCTTATAAAAGATTCACAGACCGTTTACATGCACCAAATCACACCACATGCATAATGCAGTAAAGCTTGTGGTGTACTTTTTCCTTTATGCTCTTTGCTCTCATCTGTCCTCCTTTTCTTTTCTTAGACCTTGTGACCTCAAACCCCTTTAGCCCTCACCCACTTTTAGGATTTGAACAGAGAAATAATTGAAAATCTGCTCTGAGATCCCTTTCCCTACCATCTTTCCATTTGCCCGAACACAAAACACTCTGATTTTCTTCCTTGGTTCCTGTTTTTCAACAGCCAGTGAAGTTTGATTTTTGAAACTGTGGCGCTATAAAGCACTAAGTCAGACCAGCCTCTGAGCTTTATCTGCAGTTCTCTCCTTTCCTCTCTGATGATCTCCATTTCTGCAGATAAATCTTTTTATTCATATCTCTTTTGTTTGTCTCTGTGTTGTCATCTGTCTGTGTAAGAGAGTTCTTTAACCATTGTTTTCTTTCAGCATTATGATGTCATTTTCATTTGTCCATCCTCATCAAAACATTGCCTCACTATTACACCGAGTATACAACATATTGTGTAATATCTCAACAACCTTCTCTGTTAAGGGACACGTTCAACTTGGCAGTAATGGTAGCTTTGGTTGGCACTTGGTAACGTTGTTGTCTCATCATTCACCCACTCATCCAACCAACAGGAGTAATTTGGGGTTGATTGTCTTCATCGAGGAGGCGTCATTTGAGTCAGTAAGAAAAACATGAAGACTTTACCAACATTCGTATAAGAAAACAGATTTCAGTTTACACATTTATTAACAGAAAAATGTGCTTCTAGAATTAAAATCCACCATTAAGAGTCATTTAACTGCACAGACTCTTACTTCAAGACGAAGCCCAAGCCAAAATCGCAATCTCCTTTTTGACATGAGATTCTGTGATAGACGTATTCACGGAGGCAAAGCCACCATATCTAAAAAAAAAAAAAATCAGTCAGTGAAGAAGAAGAATTGGATGGTTTGATATCACATAATCAAACTGTATCCAGATATATGATCAAAGATCTGACAGGGAAAAGAAAGATGAAAAAAAAGTTAAAAAAAAATAAAATAAAATAAAATAAAAATCTATTCATGCAGATTTTTGGTTCTAAATTGCAATTAAAAGAAAAAAAAGATAAATCATTCCGCAAATACTGTTATACAGAGCCCAGTATGAATAACAAAGAGAAGAGTAGCTGCACAGATCAGAGGCCACTTTACTTCTTGGGTTTGTTGTTGCTGCTTTGATTAATGTAGATGACAGTGGTGATTGTGCTCCCTATTGCCACAGCCTCAATTCCTTCCATGACGTAAAAAAAAAAAAGAAAAGTCTAATAAAACGAAAAGGATCCAACTGCCTTGCACTGCCCTAAATTGACCATAAAGAAACAGACAGAGAGACAGAGTTCTACGTGAAACACAAGATATTTTCCATCCATCTGATGCTGGATTATGGCTCTCTTCTCTGGCCATAAACAAGCAAGATAATTTCCATACATACAAATCAGCACAAGCATATGCTTATTCACGTGTTCCCACGGATACGTCTTCACACTTTGTCCTTGGTGTGATAAACACATCACAAATCTCTCAGTGGGGAGCTCAAACAACTTAAAGCTCGCCCAAATGAACACACACAAAGACACATAGGTGCATGTCGACACAGTCCTAGATATCAGATTGGGTCATGGGAGTCCCAGATAAATGCAAACTGCTAATCAGGCCGACCTAAATAGAGCTCATCATCTTTTGGATGAAATGAGGCTAAAACTGAGGTTATCTTTAGCTGTCCACTGGGCAATAATGGAAAAAATCCATTCACACTGGAAAAGCACTGATGGTGTATGTTTAAGTAATATGTACTGTGGCGCATAACTGCATGATATGTATCAAACTGACAATATTACTCAAGCCTTCAGGTGGTTAACTTCCACATCTTGCTTTGACTTGATAACCTGGGCCAGTAAACCTGAAAATATTAAATGAAAAACATTGATTCTTCAGCAGCATGCTTTGTTTCACAGTACAGATGAGAAACATTGAGTCAAACTGTCCGTAGAATGAGCTAGTCTGAAATAAAACATTGTCTTGATCCTTGAAAAGGTTTCTATTGGTGTCAATAGATTGCTGGATGATCAATATTTCACATCGGAGAATTAAAAAAAAAAAAAAAGGGGCAAGATTGAATAATAAAGGTAAAATTAGTATGGTAATAATCAAGACAATCGTGGTGCAATAGGTCTACAATGTCTTATCACAACCTGATATGACAGGCAACACCTGGATTAATTTGTACTGACTATAGAACAGATGCTAAGAAGATTGAGCGAGGAGAAATGATTTGCTGTCTCTATAATTACACTTACTGTGGAAATGCAAAAGTATCACAGCTCTGTTTAAGAAGATAATGAGAAATAAATGATTATATTGCGATGTGTTACAAAGTTTGCTTCGAACGTTGAGTGCAGAAAATCATGCGACACATTAGGTAATTTTTTTACGTCTCTTTTTTTCTGATGAATGAAGTGTTGCTGGAGTGCAGATGAAAATTTTTACTTCAGCTTTTCCGAAACAAGCGAAGAAAGTCCCAGTATATTATGAGTGTAACCGAATGGCTATTTACAAGTATTTTCGATTACATAAACCACAGAGAAGCTTGTTTTCTTCTCATTACATCACAATCGAAAGAAATGCTAAACCATCTAATACATTCATAATGAATGATCTTTTCAGTTGCACAGTCATTTAACCATGAAATCGGTGACCTTTGATTTGGCTTTAAGTCTCTAAAAGCATTTCAGTGCTACTGAAACATTAGAATAAAGAAACCATTTTCTGTCATGCAGTAAATATTTCATTCAAATGTAGGCAAGAGGTCACCCAGTGCAGTATTTATGCATTGCTTGGATCTAGGTGTGCTCTACACTATGCCGAGTTCAGAAATGCTGTTCTTAATCTCTACCAATAAACAGCAAAAGCTTGGATACAGGTACAGAGAAGGCAACATCATTACAACATGAACTGAAAACAATATTCAACGCTGATTGGTTCTCGGCTCAAGGGATAACATGCAGAAACATGTTTGTAACTTTTAATGAATGTTAAATGTTATTTTCTACTTTACATGAAATACTTTAAAACTATTTTCAGTTCATTTAAGTTGAATCTCACGAGAAAATGCTCCGGGTTATAAGAAAGAGCTTTTTTTGTACAGACAAAAATACTGTGCAGTACGTCACTCTTGATATAACAGGGCATAAAGCAGTAGTGGGGGCTCCTTTGGAGGATGCTCTTTGGAACGTCCCCATGCATTTTGTCTCACAGCTCACTGAAACCAATGCTATTTGTTCAGCCCTTTTTGTCGAACATTTGGTTGTTGCTAGTCTTCTACCTTACTGCATCTGAAGAGAGACATTTTTTTATGTTAAAACAACATTTTACGTATGAGTTACTGTGTCCATCCATCCATCCATCTTCTACTGCTTATCTACTGTATATTTGGGTCTTCAGGACAGCACTTTAATGAAAGATGGCCAAACCTCCCTCATCACGGCCATCTCCTCGAGTTCATCCAGATGAGGTATTTTTCTGTCTTAACTGCATCATTAATAAATGCCTTGGTAATAAATAGACAACGTCCAGAAATAACGGACTGCTCTTTTGCTTTAAGGAAAAAAGTCAAGGGCTTCTAGTGCTGCAAGTACCATTCATCATGCCAGATACTTTGTTTCCCCATCAGACACCTTTAAAAGAAAGTATTATTTTATTTCATCCATTAATTGTCCATTCCTTTACCACCACAAGGTTGAAAAAACAGTTAAATGTGAGTGGTAAAAGCTGTTGTTTCAGGGTCTTCTGCAGACAACTAGCTGCCGTCAACATGGTACTGGAAGCTCCCAGTGGTTCCAGTAGTGCAGATGTTTAGCCACAGTTAGAGCAGTACATATGATATGAAGCATTATTTCATATATTTCAGTCAAGCGAAAAATTGCTTACTGACCTAACACAGGTGTACCAGCCTGCACAGAACTATCATGACGACAGCCTCATGCTAGTTCTCTATTCTCTCTTATTCACATGCAATGGACATACACCAATTCTTGCTCCCTACTTGTGTTGATAAGCTTTGTTTCTTATTATATCAGAGTGGAAAAACTTCTACAATGACATGTTTGCATGAGTGTAAGCGTGATAACTGTTGTGAACGAGACATGATGACTAGCATGTCTCAAGTACAAATTTGAAAGGCACAGAATCTGATGTATCGAAGACTGATTGGTCCGTCATTGCAGATCAAGAGGAAAATTGTCCATTTCTTCCCACCAGCATGTCGACAAAGGGAAGCCTGATTAAAATTGTACTGTCTCGGGTGGTCTGTGGTGTAGTGGGTTAAGCAGGCGCCCCGTGTACAAGAGGCTATAGTCCTCGCTGCAGCTGGCCCCGGTTTGAGTCCCGCATCCGATGGCCCTGTGCTGCATGTCATTCCCCCTCTCTCTGCCCCTTGCTTCCTGTCTTTCTGAACTTTCCTATCCATTAAAGGCACAAAAGCCCCAAAAAATAATAAAAAAATTGTCTGGGCCAATTCCATATAATTTGGATCTTGAAATGAAAATTTCTTATTGTCATATTTACAGCTAAAGCTGCTTGCTTTATGTATCACATTGAAGGACCTGCACAAAACTGTTACAATTACACTGCATGGCTGAAAGCAGTCTAAGCCCATTTGTAATCATTAGGCCTGTTGTCCCTTCTTGGCCTCACGTCATTACAGAGAACACTGGTTTCATACTATTCATGGCATTACTGTGCATCTTCTTTATGTGCTTTCTATAAGGTGGACTATTATATATACATACATAATATATGAAATAAATTAACAAACAGGTGGAGGAAGAAAGAAGGGATGGAAAATGAAAAGCACAGGAATGAAGAGGTGTGCTTAATTTAGAAAAGCTCTTGAGGTCAAGAGTCAACACGCAGCAGTCAACATTTTCAAATGCACCTGTGGGACTTGCTACACAGCTTTCTGTGTCAAATAACATGTGTTCAGGGCTCTCAGGCTCTTTGCTGTTTTCACACTCCGACTTTCACTTCCTTTCAATCTCTCTTCTTCTCACACTAAACAGAGATTCACCCATTAAGAATATTGATCAAAAATAATCAGAGAGCAACAGAGAGAACAAGTGAAAGGAAGTACAAAAGAAAGAGTTGTAGCTTGCTACCAAAGCCTATCGATCTCCCAAAGAGATGCACAGACAACTTCCTCCTCTAAGGTCCTGTAGGAGTTGAAATCGTCCGAAGCTTAAAAAGACAGGAGTGGAACTGAAAATCATTTAAAGAGAAATAAGGATGATTACTCTTTTTTTTGTTTGTTTTTTTAAGTCAATCAATTGTAATCTCTAGATGGACAGTTTTCTGCAATTAAGCAATGCATATATTTTGACCTCTCCAAAGAATGACATACAATACACACGAACGGTCATTGAAATTTATGGAATGTCCGGGAAATCCTGACGATCTCCTCTAGGGAAGAGAAAAAGTCCATAGCATTGTTAGTACATGGTGTGTGTGTGTGTGCGTGTGTATGCACTAACAGAAATGGCACACCAACAAGAGACATGTGCAGACAATATATCCCAGTTTGACTGAGTGATAAACCTTTCAACAGCTTGTCGTGAATAATCCATTCCATTAATGTTCTCACTCTAAGTTGAACAATGGACCTCTTCAGCTATGACCAATAGAACTTCATTACTCCTCATTGTGAGACAGCCTGGCTTCCTATAACATTACAGCAGTACGACCTTGACATCTTGTTAGAGCTAACATTAAACTTTATGAGCACCACCTATGCTGTTTAACTATGTCTAAGATATATATGGAGTCCCCTCATATGGATATGGACGGGAACAGGAAAGACAAGAGGGCATCCATGACAACACAGATAGGTTATTCTGTTGAGCTGGTTTAGTGTGTTATTGCATGAGCTGAAAAGAAAATCTAATTTCTTTATGAACAAACCACAAACCTTACAAACCACAGAGAAGCTGTGAACTACATGCAGCCATAATACCCTGCTGCCCTGTCCAAGATGATTGCTTTCATTTACAGTCATTGGCCAATTTTCTTGCTGCTCAATGGAAAAAGGGGTTAAGTTTAAAAGAGGTTAAAAGATTTGAGAAACAATGTTTTCCGACTGTAAAACTTCTGAAGACAAATTTCTTGTGTTAAATAAGTGGACTATCATTTAAAAAAATTCCCACCACAGTACTTGCACTAAACAATTTTAATAGAGATTCATAAACCTGCCTCAATTACTGTCACGTTTAACTGCAGCAATTTTCTAAAGGCATATGTCACATTGTGTGACATACGATCAACACAAGCCTGCATTATTCTTTGTCTCACCCCTTATTTTCACAGCAATTAGAATGAAATGTTGCCCTATGATTAAGGATTTGTACCTGGCAAATTAAAATGCCAGCTCTGCAAACCAGTAAGAAGACTTGGCTATCATTAAGTCACCCGGCAGGGCTGTATTAGATTTATATTACAATGGGCATGGGTTTATGAATTTGAGATTTATATACTCACAGAGAGAGGGAAACCTGATTGCAGTTTTACAACTTCTGGGATTGAAATTGAAAAACTACCAGTGAATATGGAAGTGGGCAGAGTTGCAGGTGGTGTGTGGCTGATCAGCCACAATCTGCTTACTGTACCAATAAAGACTAATAAAGCCATAATCACAAGGGAATAAAGCTTGAAAAAAAAAAAAAACATTTAATATGCAGTAGATTTCCACACGTATGCCTTCAGAGAGACATTTTATATTTCAGTGAATTTAGGGGCAAAATATGCAGAGCCTCTGTGAGGTTCAATAAAAATATAATTTTGCTTTCATCAAGCAAGGCTTAGATCAAAGCCTGCAAAGACATTTGGTGATACAAGAAGAGAGCAAATGCCACAAAATGTCATCATTTTATTACACATATAGAGCTGTGGAATGCCAGCGTGAAATTCTGAATTGAATAAATCGTAATAAAAATCTAAACTTCTCCAGTTTAGATAAATATGTGTAAAACCATTAGTTTGAGGCTGAAACATTGTTCATGAGACATACTGTACATTTATGACCCTCTGCCTTAAACTTTAAATACCCGTACACTGAGCTCTTAAATGTTAAAACAACATGAAGTTGTGCAGTTGTTTGCCCCCTGTCCTTGTCTTTGATAAAGTACGTTTCATAGCAGAAAGAAAGCCCCTGAAGGACACTAGAAACTGCACACATTCCAGTGTCTAAACAAAAAAAAAAAAGCATTAGCATCATAAAGAGGAATGGTTGCACTATCCTCTCTTGAAAGAGCACGTCAGAGTAATTGAGCGTTGAAGCAGAGAATAATTCCGCAGGAAAAAATAAGAAAATAAAAAGTACTCTTTGTCAGTGGGATGTGTCCCTTTTTAGCTTGGCCTCGCATAAGTCACTGCATTCTAACTATGGGGTGTTTATTCTCGAACATGCCTGCAACTAACACTGCATGCCAGCAAACAATACATTCAATCAATCAAAAACACACAAGTGTGCATGCCCGCACCAACTCCAATTTGGACTGACAGCACTTCTCAAAGCGAACTAGTCTTACTGAATAAGATAAAAGAGAATACAAAATATCCAGAATTAATGAAAGCTGCTGCATGATAGTGTTATGGTGTTAGTATAATTCGGAGTCTTAAGGATTTTTGCCAGGATTTTGTCTAAATATGTTTCAAAGACGAGGAAAACTAGGCCTGCTGTTTTCTTAGCTTTTAAATTCCACTCACTTGTGTTTAGATCCCCCACATGTGTAATCTGGAGCTGTCACACAGAGATGGGAGATCCTTCACTATTTAAGCATTATTATCATATCCATTTGAAGAGGAGATTTATTAAATTGCCTCATAATTCTTTTAAATGACTTGTTTATGCAGCAGTGAACTCCACTTGACTTGGCTCCAAATACTTTTGATTGGTTATTCTGATGCTGACGGTTTTCTTCACACTCCTTTTGACTTCAGACCTTCAATTCCAATTTGCCAGCTCAAGCACTGTCATGTGCTTTGTTTCTGGGTAGGTTTTTGTCTATAAGTATGCCTCCTGAATAACAAGCCAATAAAACCTGCATCACATTTCTCGTTGATACATTTAACTCTTTGTGAGACCGTGCAAAAGAGAAGAGGAATTAAAAAAAATTTCTCGAGCACAATACTTCACGGGTAATAAATTATTTTTATGGCCTCATTCCGTAGTGAAGTTAATTTTAAAAGTTTGCATTGTTGCATATTGCCTGTGACTTGATTTACACATCGGCATACTTACAATGAAAGATCCAATTTCCACAGTCTCCTAATTATAAACCACAAAAAATGGCATTTTCCATGATCCCTTAAAGAAAAAGGACATGGGTAGAGTCAAAGTGATAAATGGGAATTGGACCCGAGTCTTAAATTCTGAGATATACTCTGCCGTAAAATGAAATACATGCACAGACACAAGATATGAATAACAGATTTATGAAAATGAAAAGCACTTTGTTTCCAGAATTCAAGCCCTATTATTCTGAATAACAAATGCTACCCTCTCTAGATCTCATGAGGGAAAGAGAGATGATACACTTCTAAGACAACCATATCTTAGCTATTAATTAGCATAGGCAAGGCGTTGAATCAACTGTAAAAAATAAATAAATAAGGCTTTGTCAACTGTAATTATGCACAACATTTTTTTTCTTCTCTCACTGCACTAAATTCGTGAGACCATTTAAATTCCAACGAATAAATTTGCATTTAGGCACTGTAAATGGCAAACTTAACTTGACCTTTAACATAAACAACAGCAAAATAACAAGACATAAAAAATGTATAATCTTGTGCCCCAAACTTTCCGAAGATGCTGCACTGTAATTATCACATGTCATATGAATGAACTATTATCGGTCAAAGAATCAATAAGTCAAACCACTTTACAAAAAGGTACCAATCATCAGTAGTCCATAAGGGAAGGACCTCAAAATGCTAAATCCATGGATGCTTTCATTTAAACCCACAGTGACCTTATTACTTCAAATGAAGGTAAACCGTTGCCCTTTTCCAAGGAAATGAGAGCTTTTTTTCTTTCATAACACATTTGTTGTCATTTCCAAAGAGAAAAAGCACTCTGCTTGTTTCAAGTCACTTGCTATGTCTTTACTTTATTATGTATTTACTGCAGAAATGACTCTACACTGTACACGTCTTTTATTCAGTTGTATCTCTGCACTAGTGGGGGACACTTGATAACATTTTGTGTGAGCATGTGTAAGCTCTGTGGAGTTTTAGGGTTACACAAAAAACACAAAATCGTGTGGTATGAAATTACAAAGGTGCAAACCAATTTCCAAACAATCAATATAGAGTGACATTGAATGTCAACACACACATTAAAACAAGCCAATACATTGACACCAATGTTATTTTTTCTGCTTAAGGGACAGAATGAATTCATATATTTATATGTTAAGGTTTGTAGAAAAAGCTAAATGGACTTCAGCTTTATTGAGTGTTCTACAACTTCTACTTCAGTCTGTGATGTGAAAAACCACAAGCCAAGCCCAAAATATGGGTGTCTTTATGGACTCAGACTACACCTTTAAAAAACTAATGTCTCAGAGGGATTTAGAAAAACTGTTACATGCATTTATCTTTGGAAGAATTGATTACTGTAACAGTGTATTTACTGCTCTGTCTAAAAGATCGATCAGACAGCTGCGGCTAATTCAAAACGCTGCTGCTCGAGTCCTTACTAAGACCAGGAAAGTGGATCAAATCGCTCCCCTTCTGAGGTCTCTACAGTGCCTGCCTGTCAAAGAGCCGATTATAAAACTCTGCGGTTGGTTGATAGAGTTTTTAAATGGTTTTGGGCTAAAGTTCTTTTGAGATTTTTGTGTGCCGTGCATTAAAAGTGAACATAGAGATGCTGTTTTTTTATGCACCAAATGTTGTACGTGGAACCGAGTCCCATAGAACAGGAGTTCTGCTGCAACTCTTACTTCTTTTAAATAAAATCTTAAGACTTTCGTGTTTGCCACCGCAATTGATTTACTGAATTCCACTGATGCTGCTTTGTTGAAAAAATTAACTTTTAACTCTGTTTTGTCTTAATTTCTCAGGTTTTCTATTGTGTGTATTACTGTCAATTTTATTATTATGAATTTTAAGTAAAGTACTTTGAATTGCCTTGTTCTTGAACTGAGCTATCCAAATAAATTTGCCCTTCTTCTCTCGATTTCTAGAATTACTTCGCAATTGTCATTTCAATGTAACATTAATAGTTAAATAAGGTAGAAAATTGATAGATTTAATAATAACGGTTTCTCTCATTTATAAGTCAAGACTGATCTAAAATGCATCAAAGCTGTGACTGTTTGTTGGTCTTATTGTGTTCTGTGAGATTAACGAAAAAAGCAGGAATTATATTGTTGCTGGTAGTTTTCCAGGCGCGCACACAAGAGAAGTCACAGTCAATATGTCTTTGTTTCATTTTTCTGCTTTGAAGAGAGGAGCAAGTAATGGCCAGATAAAAGGCTTCCTTCTCCAATCCATCCCTCTTCTACTTTCACTTTGGAGTGGATATGTTACTGGGCATGCTGCGGTGCTCGGTTTTCTCTCCGTGGATGTGTATGATTAAGCTGCTGCCGCTGCTGTTGTTACTACAGCATCTCCGCTGACAGTACTGGGCAGAAAGATTATCTATCCCTTTACAATACAGAAGGTCGGGAAAAAAAAGCCTGATGTAAAGATGCAATTGCACTGCCTAGAACACATAAGCCAACACCAGTTCCAGTCTGAAGCCGAAGTGCAGGATTTCTTTCTTTTTTTAAAAAAAAGGGTGGTACAGTTAAAACAGCTGCTGTCGAAGAAAGTTCTCTTATGTTTGCAATTCTGCTACAGCAAACATACCATAACAACAAAGTATATTCAGTAATCCAAATACTGCCCAGTTGAAAAAGTGGTCTGACATCTTCTGACATTTCAACATTTTTAACTGAAGCTGATCTTGCTTCAAAATGGAAATAGCTGATTTTGACATTCTGTTTTGCTGGTAGATTATGACATAATCCTCTTGATCGTGAGCACTTTTGATGTTATTTTGTGCCTATGTTAATTTGATGCTTAATCAGTGAGTGAATAATGCTGATTGAAATATCATCGAACACTGATGATGAATCAATATTACTTCAGAGTGCAAAACGGATAGTTAATGGAAGTGTCGATGCATTTACACAGAATCTGTGTTCTCACTAAGTACTTAGTAGTGTGCTATTTTTGCCTTGGGAATTGACAAGCTACTTATTCTACTGTTAGGGCTGAAATGTGATCATAATTAAAGGCAGCTGCAACTGTGCATGAGGTTGTGCAAAATGTAGGAAGTCTGTAGCTTCTGTTTGTATCTTCTGAAGCATCATATTCCAGTGAATCTTGATCACATGCAAAAA
Source organism: Odontesthes bonariensis (assembly GCF_027942865.1). NCBI lineage: Eukaryota > Metazoa > Chordata > Actinopteri > Atheriniformes > Atherinopsidae > Odontesthes > Odontesthes bonariensis. Next base: position 19,837,398 of record NC_134511.1, read on the forward strand.
CTTAGAAAGTGGACTCTTCTGCACGGATGGAAACAATACCAAGAGGTAAAGGTATCAATTTGCAGGAAATATTTAATCATAAAGGGAACAAGGGTAATAAATGCAGACATTAGACTTTTACTTGAAGTTTAAGATTCAAGGGGTTATAATATTAACAGTAAATTTTGCCAATATTTAACCTTTGCTTTTAACAGATTTAAGAATCCATATTTACCTTCCAAATCTAAACAGAAAAAATGACTTGCACAGTTAATTTTGTCTCAATCTGTGGCCTGAGCCATTTAGAAAAAGCACACAGACTGCATCTGCGAAATGCAGATTTACATATGACCCCACAAATAACGATGGGATTCCTATTAAAGTGGAAAACTGTTGGAAAAAACAAAAAAATAAAAAAATAATAGAAAATAAATTTATAGTAAATTGACAGTAATAACCTATAAATTAATATTTGGCTTAAAAGGAAAAAAAAGTGGCTACAACACCAAATCTATACAATACATGTCTGAGTATTGATGATACCATTTGCTACACCATTACTGATTTCCTCTCTTTGAAACTTTACAAGTTTTAAAGTTTATTACACCATCATACAGTAGCAATTAGTCATTCTCCCCATAAAAGGTTAATAGCCCATTCTAGTGCAACATTAAACAAGCATTTTGTGTGATTTTAATAAAAAAAAAAGGTTTGTGCCCATTTATTCAACACTACCACATATGCAAATAACATTTTTTGTGACCTAAATAAAAGGTGTGTATTAAAACAAATGCCACTTATGAGATCAGCTTGAATTCTCCTTCTGATAAAATACAAATAGATGCAGTAGTTTGTTCCAAATACAATGACTGTCAGTACAGCCATTTCATTTCTAATTGCTTTTGACTATAACTTAGTATCATTATTTTAGCTAAATCTGTCATTTCTTCTTTCTAAAGGTATAATTTGACAAATTAGCACCTCAGCACTGGAAACAATGGATTATCATTCCCTAACAGTTTCATAAAAATCCATGAAGAGCTGTTCAAAAAGAACTGATTCAATTCCAGCTGACGACACACACTGATTAATGCAGTGCACGACAGTCTCAGCACAGTAAAACACATGTTAAATGCACAGGTACAACTGCTTTCTTTTTTTTTTATCCTCTTTTTAATCTCAACATCTCACTTGTTATTTTTGGAACACACAATTTGGGGAATTCCATTCACATACATTGACAGTATCTCTCCATATCTGCTTTCCATCGATTTATTTTATAATTTAAAAAATTCACCCATCCTCCATCTTATGAATCAGTCAATTTCTTTCAGCCTATCACTTAACAGTCAGTCTTTGATCTTTAGCTCATGCTCCATCTATCTCACCCCAGTTTTGTCTACATTGCAATGCAAGCAGCCAAACCTACCAAGCATGAATCTCTTTCTTAGCATCTGTCTACTTGTAGAGTACAGTTATGACATTTAAAGCAATAATAGAAGTACATAATTGCTGTCACCTTGCATCTCCTGTCCAACTTGGCGTCTGTACTGAAATCAAAAGCCCTGTAATAAGATGGAGATGCTGCCAACTCAAGTCATCCCTCTGGCTGTCAAGCAAAGAGACAACTAGGCATGCCCTCAGAAAATGATGCAGACGTGTGCCTGCATACATAGTGACATGACAGACAGCGCAGACAAGCAAAAGCTAAGAAATGTGTTTACTGGATTGAGACGGGACAGATTAGGAAAAAAGGTCACTGCCAACCGAAAAGGTTGTTTGTTTTGTGCCCCCACGGTAGAAAATACCTCATTCAGTGAAACTTATGCCACTTATCAAGTCCACATACTGCCTCCTCCGCTTGGTCTCGCCCTCTGAACCCTGCCCTCATTTTCTTGCTCCCTTTTAACCTGCTCTGTTGTGAACTGTACTGAACTGCGTGGATCTTACATCGATTCCAGCCTAGAAGGATAGAAGAACCCAGTGGATAAACTTTTGATGTGTTATTCCAGCAAGAGGAAGTAAAACAAACAAAAAAAAAAAACACTGTCTAACAGAAACTTTCTATAAAACTGTTTTTTTATTAACTTGGACCACTTCAACAGGAATCACTTCCAGCTTTCCATAAAAACATATAAGTATTTTGGAAAACTTGGCAAGGTGTTTTTTAAATATTTTAATTTCATTTCTGCTATTTAGCACAAGCTAATTCTAACAGTTTAGGTAATAAAGCTGATGTACAAACTTTCTTTTCAGATCCTCTGAAAAGCTACTTTTAGCCGTTATCTGGTCGAGGTTAATCAATAAGCGGGATCCCACCTTCGCAGTGGCACAGCTCAAACGTTTTGGAACAGCTTTCCAATATTGATTAAAAGTGCCCTCTCTACTGAGAGTTTTAAAACAGACCTGAAGACATGTATGTTCTCCTTTAATTGCATTCAACATGCTCAGTATTTCTAGATTCACTTCTTCCTTTTAAAGGAGGTCATCTTTATTAGGTTTTACTTTTTGTTTTCCATTTTGCTTTTACAGGCTTTTAATAGATCTTTGCTGATATGTTTTAGTTTTCAAATGCTATATGTGTTGAGTTCTGTGCAGCCCTTTGTTCAACTGTTACTTAATGCGCTTTAAAAAATAACTTTGCCTTGACTTTGATGAGCAAGGAATAATAACCCTCAGCTGTGTGCACGAGGCTTTCGCAAACGCTGCATAATGTTGCCTGCGCCCGGTCTTCTGCTTACTGTTGTTCGCTACATTACACAAAGATGTAGATCTCCATGTGAAATCACTTAATGATTTTAAGGTAGATTTAAGTTAAATTAGTGGCGTGCCCATTTTAGAATTTCCCCCATTGGGGGATGAATGAAGTATTTTTCTATTCTATTCTATCATTCTACTGTACACGAAATATTTTAATGCAGTAATAAAGGGCATATTTGCATTACTATGAGTTAAGATGAGTACACCTCCTGCTTGGTGCATCCCTGTTGATGAGAGCACTGCTTACTGGCACCAATGACTTAAAGTGCGAGAGTGCTAAAAAAAATTCCTTTCCATGACCAATAAAGTAGCTGTATCGATATACAGATAGAGAGCTCAAGAATTATTGATGTGACCGGATGAAGAGGTCCAGGATTTTAAAAAAAGACATGAAATGTATTGAAACACTCTATATAACAAACAGCCAGCATGAAAGTTTGGCCATGAACTGTACCAACATACAAAAACTAACCTTTCACAAGCATTCTGTGGAAGCATTATGGTCAAACTTCTTCAAGGGGGGCACTTTCTTTCTAAATGTCTGAGTACAGTTAAAATGGTTTTGATTGTATGGTTCTGTCGAAAGACAGAGTGTGTTTTTAAGAGGGGTGAGAGGAGAAATTCGAGAAATTCGAGAAATTGTGCCAACAAAAAAGGTTTAATGTGTCTCCTAATTTCCTTAAAATACAAAATTTTTGGCGACAATGTCATTATTAGTCACTTACTAAATCAACCAGTCAAGCCAGAGATTGTACAATTTAACTAAGTCTTAGCCTAAGAATATAGTATAAAATGTGAATCCTAACGTTGAGGTAAAAAGCCACTGAGAAGAAGGCATCCTCGTCGCTACTGTGGTTACACTGGAAGGTGAAATAATGACGCTTCTTAAACATCAGAAGCATGTACAGATCACAGACTGTTCTAAAAAAGAACTTAATGTAATTTAGCTTATAACCATCACAATTTTTTTCCAACTGCGTGCCAGGACCTTCCATATAAAAACGAGTGCAGTGTGTTGACCCTCACATCCTGGAAACATGCCCAGCTACAGTGGAACGAAGCCGACATTACCAATTTTACTGGAAACATTGCCTGGTCTAACATTGGCTAATATCTATTTTGTGTCAATTGTGCTATTACGTTAACTGGGCAGAGATTATAATCAAATACCAACATTGAACTTGAAACATTGTGTGATAGCGCCTGTTGCTGAAAGCATTAGGGAATGACAGACAGCAAGTGTTATATAGGCTTTTAAAACATAAAGAGGCCAATTTCCACAATGAATCACTCCTGCACACATATTTGATGACAAAGACCAATTGTCTGAATCTCTTAATATGAGCCATCCAATGGCCCAAGAAGCACTGCACTTCAAATTTCTGTGAATAATGCTAATCTTATATCTTCAGGAAGCATGTAGGCCAAAATTTAAAAATGGTTTGCAAACCATCACGAACTAATTACTGGTGTTAATATTGTTTCCATAATCTTTACATAACATTACGTTTTAGTAACTTAAGCACCTTCACCTTCCTTAATTCACTGTAGTTAAACTGATGACTGCAGTTGAATGACACTTATGAGAGTTATGTGTGAGTAGTAGTTTATTTGATGACCATAAAAACAGTCTTTTCAAAATGAAAAATAATTCAGAGAAACAAAGCAGTTCAAATACTATCAATGCATTTTCAAGTGGTTGGCAGGGTAAGTGTAATGCTTAAGAACCATTATGCTAAAATTACCAGAAACAAGTTGCCCCTGTTATGTTAAGAAAAATAATATTTCAGAAACTAGTTTCTCTCCATCTAGTAATCCATAGATCTATCAATAGATAGATAGATCGATTGAAAAGTTTGAGGGTTTGAGTTTGTCTGAACAGTATGGAGTATAGCCCTCTCTTGATGTCAAAATTATTCAAAGTCAAGGTAAGACTTGTGGAACACAAACTCCAATGGGACTATGAAGAACAGTACAATGTCAGACATACCGGCAGGGCTCTGCCCCCATTGCAATTGATGGACAAGCTGTCACTCAGAGACAGGAAAAGAGAGGGAAAAAAATTACTAAAAGCTTGAGAGAATTAAGCAACACAAATAAATTAGACAAATTCATGGGCTGTGTGAAAGACCGAACATGTCTACAGCCGCATACACAATCTCCTCCAAAACATGCTCCTAATGTTCTCTGGTGGGTGCAAATGAATGACAATTTGACAGATCCAAACCTGTCGGATTATTTGCTGCTCAAGGGTACTTCTTCATAATTTTCTAGAGACAAAATTTTATAACTGCACTGTCACTGATTTATGGACTCAGAACCAGCCCTCTTGGACATAACAGTCTTTTTTTTTTCCTTTTTCAAGTACTTGCAAAAGTACCCAACACTTTATTTGCTTCTAACAACTGTGACCTGAATGTGTCGCTACCTATTCTCACATTGCTGCAATAAGTAGCCACTGAATGATGAGCTGCCTTCGGAGGCTTTCAAATCGTACACATCTGCTGCTGTAAGCGATTCTGCACTGTAGAAGAACAGTTTCTGTTCATTAGTGTGCATGTCGTATCCTTACAAAGTTTACAAAGATTAAAAACTGACAGAAAAAAAACATTTTGGAAACTCATTAAGTACCATAACCCATTAATAATCATGCAAAGCATCCTGCTCATTTAGCTGAGCAAGTCAAATTGTAATTTTCGTTTTGCCGGTTAAAGTTGTTCAGAGATTAAAGCTGCGGTCGGCAACTTTTTTTTAGTCATATTAGCTTGAACTGTCACGGGATTCTGGAAGTAGAATATTAAATAGGCTGTTTAGGAAAAATAACAATTCTGTAGCTCCCTCTGAAGCCTGTAATCATGCTTGCAAAAACCGAGCGCTCCCGGCTGTTTTTAACCAATCAAATTAGGGTGGAGGAATCCTACCTGTCAATCACAGCTTGTGCACACGCTGCTGAGCGTGAGTCTGCCCCAGCTTGTGTGCGCTCACACTGGTGTGAACTCACGTGCACAACCTCGTCCACAGAGGGGGAGGGGTTTGGGGGGCGATTCAGAGCTTGTTAGAGGTTGGGGGAGGGACCTGAAAGTTGTATCAGTTCGAATTTTCCGACTTTAGACTCGTAATTTTGAAAACCTGCCGACTGCAGCTTTAAGGATAAACAAAAATCGTAGGTTCAGCAAATACCTCAGTTGTCCTGTAGTGGCTGAAGTGCTGATTAAAAAAAAAAAAACTAAGTTAAAAGCATTATCGTCATCCTAGTCAAGTCCATTTTAAAGTGCATCTTTAAGACTGTCAAACTTCTAAATTCAGAAATGTGAAAATGTGATGGGCTATGAATATTGATGAGCCACAATACAGCAGGTTCATTCACAACAACAGTTTTTTTCTTCTTTTTTTATGTGTTTAAGTAGGATAAGGTATCTATGGGATGACTATATTTAGTCACCACACCTTGAGTGGCAAGAAGGATTGATTCCTCTCTGCCTCATTTTGAGCAGACTCCTCTTAAAGAATTATCTGCTGTCACAACTCTCCACGGACGTTGACGACGGTAAAATAAAACACTACATCACCTTGCAGACATACATAAAATAACATGCGGAAACGATTGAGGCAGTCGAAAATTCAGCTAAGCACAAATTCACACACACACACACAACGTCGAACTTCCCTTTTTCTTTGGGAGCCAACAAATAAATTCTGAATATGATCAGTGCTTGTGTTTTTGCAAAACATCATTGCAAAGGAAAATCATTTTCAGGTCCATTTTATTTGATGTAAATTGTTTACTTGTATCAATCAAGTGGATACGATATGTGCTCACAATGATATAAACCCACAAACCTCCCCTATTGTACAGGATAGCCACCTCTGGAGTCCTACACCAATTTTCTCAACAGCCACTGCACTGTTGCGATACACTTTAAATCAATCTTTTCTGTTCTGCGTTGTTTGGTGTGACACTCTCCCTCGGCTGATGCACAGCTTGCATGGACCTTTGACACCTCACAAATAGAATTTTACTTTGAAAGTCGAGCGGTTGCGGGAGGGAGAAAGGCAAAGGGACTGAATGAAAAAGAGACAGTATAGAAATAAAGGCTGGGAGGATTGAAGAAGAGGGTGAGGGCAGAGATATGACACAGAAAGCAGGAATACAGTACAAGGCAGTAAAACAGAATGGTGTCAAGAAAGGGTGGAAAAAAGCTCAACGGGGAAAACAAACAGCTGATGTATGTCCTTACATTTCTGTGTCTGCATTTTTCAACATCTGGTATTCTCCCACAGTGATTAACTTTGTTCTCCAATGCTTTGTAGTTCTTCCTACAAAGAAAGAACTTCTGCTTTCACATTTTGGGAAAAAGAAAAAAAAAAGGAGTTGATTTTGATGTTGCTCTCCACAGCTGGTTGCCCTGAGCTAATGACCTTGGCTTTGATCATTAAATACAGCTGAAAACATTAGGGAAGTAAACTAAGAAGTAACGGGGGGGGGGGGGGGGGGGTGCTTCACAAATTGAAGAATACTTTACAAATGGATAAACAGAGCAGACAGAACCAAATCCTGACGAAGAATGACATGAACAACATCCACCAAGGGGAGAATTACAGAAACTAACTAGTGTATTGCTGAGGAAAGCAGAGAAAAGAAGGGTAAAAAGGAGGGAAAATGTGAATTAAAAATGGAGGAAGATGCTGTATGCGTTACATTTCCATGCATTAAAACTGGTAATTAGGAGAAATCTGGTTAAGGAAAGTGAATGAAAAAGAGGTTAACGTCATAGCTGATCAGTAATCATATTTTCCACTACTTTTGACATATTATATCACAGGGCTCTCAAGTTTTCAAGTTTGCTTGGAGTGAGATTCGGGCGGGGCAGGGGCCGGGCCGTGTGCACGGGGGGTTTCTTTCGGTTTTTTTTGGTGGGGGGGTAAGGTGGTCCCTTGCAGTATCCCATCGCCATAAACTAGCTACTTAAAGAACAAAGAAATTGTTTTATTTATACCAAAATCACAAATCTTCACTTTTATACTAAATTCTGGTATATTTTAAAATAAATTGTTTTAGGTATGCAAAGTCTTAACAAACAAAAAGACAGACAAATTTAATTAAGAAAAAACAAACATAACCCCAAATGGGCCCCTTGAGCAGTCCCTCTCTGTGTGTGTTTGTTTATGAGTGTTGTAAGTGTTTGTGGCAGATTTTGACGCTTGATGACTGATATTGGGGGCTCCCATTTAAAGCACTGTGGCTCAATGTCAGCCATTTTCACAGTCATGATGGATGACAGTTCCATTCAGAGCCAACGTGTTCCTGGTCTTAGTTTTATTGAGCCCCACCATGGAAAAAACCCTCTCTGCATCAGCATTTCAGTGCGGCAGAACTAATACCAGTTTGGCAATTGTAGATAGCCTTGGGAATCTGCTCATACCAGTCACCTTTGAAAAAAATTAACCACGGAAGCCTAATTACACTCCTACATTTTTTTTTATTTTTCATTAAGTTGCTCATGTCAAAGGGTGTGTGCTGAATATTTAGACCTACTACTCCAACGAACACTTTAATCGGCAGGTATTGGTCTTTTACAAAGAGTAGGAAAACTATAGTAACTAATAAAAGATTCAAATGAATGAAGATATGACCTGCTGATGATCCTGACGGTTCTCTTCCACCTCCAGCTCGTTTACAACTTCTGCACGCATTCAGAGCATAATAGGCTATGTCCGCTGTGCATTCATGGAACGCGTGCTTGCAGCTGAAAGCTATTTCAGACCTCACGCGCCAACAAGAAATGCTGTTTTCTGATTGGCTTAGAAATTCTATTTTGTGATTTGCCGATGGGTTGCTAAATCAAGACAGCTGTACCATGGCTATAGTTCTGAGCTGTATGAGCGCACAGTAACCTGCCATTGACTCATTTATAGTATAGGCCATTCGATTTTCTGTGCGACGAAGTTAATCATTTCTCAGTGTGAGAAATGGCAATTGTGGCGTGTGAAGTTGTTGAAATGCGTGTGTCTCACGCTCATTGCGTGAGACTTGAGAGCCCTGATATCAGTTACTTTTGAACCAAAATTGGCATATTCCAATGTGTAATATAGTCAACTGTATAGGCATAACTGCGAAAATCTTTTTTAGTGAATCATGCCATGACTTTGCACAGGAAAGTCAAACTCTGTGCTAAGATATTGTACTTCTTGAAATTTGGTCAACATGACATGGGATTTTGTTCCATTCCTTCTGTAGCTGACTTTTATCTGGATTTAGGAGCTGCACTGCGGTGTGGTGGTTAGCACCATCGTCTCAAAGCAACAGGTTCCTTGTTTGAATTCTGGCTTTCTGTGTGGAGTTTGGTTGTTCTTCCCGTGTATGTGTGGGTTCTCTTCGGGTACTCCGGATTCCTCCAGCAGTCCATAAACATGCATGTTAGGTTAATTGATGATTCTAAATTGATCCTAAGAGTGAGTGTGAGTGTGCATGGTTAGTTTCCTCATTTGTCTCTGTGTGGCCATGTGATGGACTGGTGACTCGTCCAGGGTGTACCGCCCCTCTTGCCAAGCGGCAGCTGGGATTGGCTCAAGCCCCCCTGAGGACTTCATTTGGATGTTGTTAGTGATTATAGGATTGTTTAGGTGAGTTTGTCTGCTAAATCTGCTAGTGTGTCTTGTCCTTCCTCCACCTCTGGCACCCTCTATATTTTCATTACCCCTACCCGAACCAGGGTTTGAATCCCAGTCCTGCTTTTCTTACCTCTTTTATTTCTTCCCCTACCCGAACCAGGGTTTGCATCCCCACCCCGCTGTAACTGGTGTGCAGTTGGTGAGAAGCTGAGGTAGATTATGGTTGTTGTGGTGTGAGGGGCAGTGTTGGCTGGCATTAGGGGGGTGACTCTGGGACGCCAGTGGTCATTGTCTAGCCTCCTGGAGGTGTCGTGGGCCCAACTAGACGAAACACTGATGAAAGGAGGTTCCCACCTGATGACCCCAATGATATGTTGGTCAGCACTGCTCATTGATCTATATAATACGGAGTGTAGGGAATTATTCACTGAGTCTGGTCCTTTATTTTATTTTATTTTATTTTTTACTTTCTTTAGCACAAGTTTCTTGTGTTTATATTGAATAGGATTAAGCCAGTTTAGAAAATTAATTGATGTTTGGTATTTGGATTTTAACTGACACACAGAATAATGTAAAATGTTACAAACAATTAAAACAGCTTACAGTTTATCTATGGCAACACTGAAGATGTCAAATATTAAGGCATTAAAAGTAAAGCGAGGTACACTGCCTACCAAAATGTTGTCATCCCTAAATTTTTAAGACTGGATTGTGAGATTACTACGAATTGAAGATTTGAACAAACATTCTTATCTCACAATTACTGGTGAGAATGGGCTGCCTCTGCACAGCTTTTTAATTCCTATGTAGCTCACAGCATCTGTTGCAACACTGTTTGTGCTTGTTACAGAAAATGCTTCTTTGTGACTCTTGGCTGTAAGTTTAGGGTTGTTTTCATCCGCCTCAATTAGTTTTGAATTAAGTGAGATATCCTCTTGATGGTACATTGCAATGTAAAAGAGACAAAAAAAATTTCAGCTGTCTACAAATCCTACACAATGTATTATGTATTCTGAAATGCCACATTCCTATGCATCATCATAAATGAGCAGTTTGCTGAAAGTCAGTTCAATTCAACACATGAACTGTCTTTCTTTCTCTCCTGTTTTATTCACAGCTCTGCAGCAAAACAAAAGCCAAATATATGCAGAAGTAGACACCGAGCACATATGCTCAACAGAAAAAGAGCAAAGAGGGTGAGAAACAGAGCACCAAAACTGCAGAATATTCAGCCTGAACAAACCACACTAGACTGTCCATAAAGGGGAAAAGGGAAAACATTGCCTCAAGGTATGTGTTTGGGGACTCTAAATATCCAGAAATGTCAGCTTAAGACACGAGTGAAAGGCCGTGCTAGTAAGTTGTACTGTTGGACATATACCATTGAAGTGTATGACAATTTAGACACCTCTAAGGGACATATAGACATGTAGGTAATGAGTGTGAGCTCACCAGATGTTCAGATTTAGTCAGTTTGATACTACAGCCATCAGAGGAACAAATGCTCATTAAAAAAAAAACAGGGTCTACGATGACATTAGATTATCTTTTGTGAACCATGAAGTAACAGATTTGCTGAAACTAACCTGTTCATGCAATAATCAGAATAGTGTTCTCTGTGGAGCTACAGCAAATCCCTCTTACATCCAGCTCATACTCATTAATTGCAAAAATTCATTCAAAAATATAAAATTCATCCATAAAGTAAAAATGCAGCTGTCCAAAGCCCCAAAGGTGTGTGTTGAAGGATCAATATCAGAATCAATCCGGGCACATTTTAATGGATTGGTCTTGGCTTAAAACCCTGCAAGTTTCACTGTGCTGCTCTCCCTAATGAGAGTCCAGCTCAAAACCATCAGTATTTGAAAAATAATATTCCTATTTTACAATTTATGTTGAATGTGCATGGCTCTTTTATGCATATGTGGCCCAAGGCATCTGTTGCAAGACTGTTTGTACTTGTCACTGAAAATGCTTCTTTGTGACTCCATCAACGTGTGAGAGTGCAAACCATTTGGTCGTTGTTGTAAGTGACACTCAGGCTGGCAACCTTTGATTAGCTTAACAGATCCATCCTTTCTCCACGCTTGGCCACGTTTTCAAAGCCCAGTGTACAGATCAATGAGGAGGGCAGCTTCTCATTTCAGCCAGCTCTAAATGTCATTTTCACCTTTGACAAATGTTGCCTTTGCTGTCACTAATTAATCCAAATACCATAAATAACTTGACGGCAGGTCAAACAAAACTAGACTGTCTGCTCTTTGCGGTCTGTGTTCTGCCTATGGCTGTATTTGCAGTGAGCGAAATGTCTGTAATATCAGTCCAATTCTAGTAGACAGACTATCATTGCATAGCTGTAGTTTATCACATATTAATACATATAATATAATTTCAGGGTTATGTTTTTATTTCTATTCTAGTGAAATTGTATTTACTTTAGTGTATGCCTTATTCGTAAAGCCTGATTTATGGTCGGTGACGCAAGACGCAACGCAAGACGCAACGCAAACCCTTGCGCGGTTGCAAGCCCCTGCGCGATTGCAAGCCCCCCCTTGCGTGCTTGCGTGTGTCACCTCAATTTTCTAAACTTCACGGAAGACGCGAGCAGAAGCCACTATCTACATCACATCCGACGACGTGTTCATTTTCCGGTTTCATCCCCTAATAAAAGACCACTGTTTTCAAACGCCAAGGTAGAAAGCGAAGAAGAAGAAGAAGAAGAACCATGAATCCCATAGACATAATATATATACTATATTATGTCTATGATGAATCCACTCGAAGAGAGACTTGCCGAAGAGGTCCTGGCGGTGAGTTTCCTTTCATCGTAGTAGGCTTGTCATTGAAAAAACCCGCTGCTCCACCTACTGTCCTGGCGGTGAATCGCCACGCAGCACACGCAACCGCCGACAAAGCAAAATGAAGCATAAACGTCTCGAGCCATTAACGTAAGCGCAAGACGCAAGCGCAAGGGCAGTTAAAAGAGGTATAATTCAGCCTTAAGTCTTTATGTCTGCTCAGGTAGCCTGGCCTAAACGACTGCAGGGGGGCCTAAACGACTGCTCCCTGTGGCCTAAACGACTGCAGGGGGGCCTAAACGACTGCAGCCTAAACGCCAATGGCGTAAACGACCTGCTCCCCTTTGGAGCATTTAAAAACACTGGGGTCCTTGCATTTTAGAACGATTCAACTTGTTCGATTTCTTCCAGTCTTGCAACAGCTTACCTTATGACCATAGCAACTACAGAAACAACTGAAAGAATTTAAAAACAAAAAAATAATCAAACTTTATTGGATCCATTTTCTGAACAAGAAAAAAATTACTAAAAGAAAGATTGACAACAATAGGCCATTTCCTCCAACTACAACACATGCTGCTGCATTATGTAACCAGATCATTGTAGATGAATGGCAGTGGCACAAAGGCAGGAGGAACCTTTGGAAATATACGTTTTGGACAACTTGACCCCAAAGGAACAGGCTCAGTGTTTTTGTCTTTATCCCTTTGTTTAATTGAGTGGTGAGCTGGGTCTGTGTTTTCATTTTATAAATTAGTTTAATTCAGTATTTCAAGTCATATTTGATGCACTTAATTTTGCAAGAAAGGTCCCTGTAAAAGATTCATAACGAGTTTGAGTGAATGGTAATATGAACGATGTCCAGAGATGGGACTGTAATTGAGAAATGAAAGACCCAATTTATTTATTTTTTGTTTGTTTATCAAAGAAAGTGGGTATAAGAATCATTTTTTGTCGGTTTTCATTGCTGTTGAAAAAAGTGCCTGCTACTGACGCAGCTTGTATTATCAGATTTGAACACCATTAAACAGGCCTGCAGCTGCAGTGAGTGTTTCTGATTGTAGCGCAACTCAACAGCTCTCAGAGAGCAAATCGAATGCACTTGACTTCAGTTTGCTTTGTAGCAGAGTTACTTTGAAGTGACTTAGGTTGTTTCTTGTTTCTACAGATGTTGTATCTAGTATCTTCACAAAGTTGTTTTCTATGCTCTTAAAGCTGAGTAATGACTACATCGGCAATGTTGAATGTCCCTCTAAAAAAAGGGGGAAAAAAAGAGGCTCTCGTTTCTTTTCTCCTTATTGTCACCTTTTTTCATTCCTCTAAATAGGTGGTCGATAGCAATTTGCATATTGTATTGTAGTCATTACGAATAATTTAATTAGACTTGTTTAATCGTCTTGTTTAATATTAATATGTTAATGACTTATTCATTATTCTTCAGATCTTTTTACTTCCCTTTCCTGATTTTCTCATTTCTCACTTTAAACCTATCTACATGCGCCTCTTCTTTCTAGCCCCTCGCATCCCACTGCTTTATTTCCATTGGATTTCCTGTCCTCCCTCTGCATCTCCTCAACCTTATGCATCTTGCTATTGATCAAAGCTGGTCTATATGTTAATTTTATGTCAAGTAAAACATTATTTTAAAAAAATGCCAAAAAACTTCTAAATCCTGAGTATAGGACTGTTTTCTTATTTGGCAAACTGTCAGGCTTTGACTCATTTGCCTCCACTGGTTGGTTAACAAAAACAAGGAGACAAAAATCCAAAGCCAAATGGGTCTAATAAGCACAGTGTGTACATCAAAACCTGAAATGCTCAACAAATTGAATTTACACGGAGGACAATCTTCCCCAACATAGAAACATCAATTATTACTACTTTTTTACTACAAAGTCTGTGAAACTATTTGATATTTCTTGTCTTAGATAAATGGGTTTGAAGCAAGGCTAGCCCCAGGGTTAAGTTTCAATCTGCAGCCATCAAACACAAGCAACAGATCCAATACTGCTACAAGTTAAAAGCCAATTTTGCCATCAGACAGTGCAAGTCTGGAAGGCCACTGGAGCCATTTACTTATTTTCTTACTCAAAATTACACTAATCACCCAAATCATACCTCTATCTTCTTCAAATGTCAGTTTATGCGTCTTTTTGGCTTGCCGTACAATCACAGTTGTTTGTTTGAGAAGATGTATACTTTGTAAATGAAAAGACCACCTTGTGACATAACACGTCTTATTGCTTTTAATTATCCCCCTCCTTTTTCCAATCTTCCCATCTCCATCTCTTTAATTACCGTTTACATTCTGAAAACAGCTCTTATCCTGCTTACTTTTAGTGCTTCTTTTTGCAATTTTACAACCTCAACCCCTTCCATTGAGTCATTTTGAGCTAAACCAGAATGTAGCATCTACTTCTAACTACTGGAAAAATATTATAATCTTGGGATGGATGCAAAAGGAGATGCATGTAAAGTAGAACAAAACTAGTGTTTATAACATTGTCTTTGGATAGTAAAAGTGAGTTTTAGTTTATTATGCCTGGAAATTGCTTGTTCAGTGCAGGATTTTAGTGGAATAAAAAAACAAAGGGAAAACAAAGGGAAATTATAGTGTAATAATGTTATATATATAGAGAGAGAGCCATCAGAGTGGGCATGAGTCACATTAAGATTAATTCTGCTCACTTCCTTAGTGACCATTGTTCTTTTTTCACAGAAATAATGCCTTGAGGCATACCTGGAATACCGAATTAAATTGGTCATAAGTCATGTAGCTGCATTTACCTCTGGGTGAACATTGTAGTGGTGGAAAACATCTTTCAGAAATCTTTTGCCCTTTAGCTTTAATCATTGCAAGAGCTTTTCGAGTTTTCAGTCTGTGATACAGCTTTTGTGAAATTATCCCTAAAAACACTATTCAGTATGATAGCTCATCTTTTCTGTATACTACGTCCAACTTCAGTAAAATCCCAATCGTTGTCTTTGCCATTCTCTTTTACCATTCCCTACTTTTTCGTGCTGTGGTTTTATTTTCTTCTTCTTAACTTCTGGCTGAGTTTCATTGCTTTATTTATTAATGCAACCATGAAATTCTTTTGCAAGTAGCAGTGAGGGTGCGACAAAGTACATACGAAAAGTTGCCAATTAAAAGATTAAATGGGAGAAGTTTCCTAAATTTAAAGCCAAGACTCTTTATCTAAAGAAAAAAGTTAAGAAATGTCTTATGAGTACCTGTCTTTTGTACCTGAAAGGCCTGAATATGAACTGAGGAAGCTGGTAAATTCTATCTCAAGGCTTCATAAGGATATGAAAGACTGCATGACTGCATAAAGTAAATTAGCACTGTGTATGGTCAGAACAATGTTCCACTTCACTGTTATAGCTGAAGCTGGTTGACATTAATTGTGACACTGCTGCAACAATTGTCTGCATTATGTGCAATGACTTAAAGAAATGCATTGTCCATATTAGTATATGTATATACAGGGAGGTGAGAAATATGGGAGACCCTCTTTTACTTCTATGGTTGTATACATCAGGACATAATAAATCATCTGGTCTTTTTCAGGTCTTAAAATGAGGTAAATACCACCTTAGATTACTGACACATAACACATCAAACCATGCCATTACTTAAAAAAACGAAGTCAAAAATGCAGAAGTACTGTGTTTTTTTTGTTGTTTTTAATTTAGGCCCCATGCAGCTAAACCAACTTTGTGTCCATCCTCTAGCTTGGCAACTTTCAGTAAACATAGTTGCATCTAAAGCAGAAGATAAATGAGAGAAGCAGTAGGGTATGTACTACTAATGTTATTGCGGTGCACAGTGCTACTTTGGTACTTAGGATTACTTGGTTTTATACTCGTTTTTCAACGCTGCTCAAACCATGCCAAAAGCAAACTCTGCAATGACAGTCATATATTGTGCCAATATCATGGCTCCATGAAACAATGCATGGAGCACTAAAAACTAATCAACTTGTTAAATTGAGGTTCTAGAAGCCAAGCTGATTTACTAAGAGGAAGACACTCTGTAGTGAATCTGTTCCAGACAATCTAATCCATTACTTAGTGCTGTATTGTAAAAAATGTATTTTCACAGGAGGAAGGGAAAAAAAGAAAATTGATTAGCTGCTATTTTTCTGTCTTTGAGGTACAATTGAACAAATGAAAAATAAAACCAGTTCTCTCTCACAAAGCTTTGCACTACCGGTTTAAAAAGCCCAAAAGTGCTCTGTGCACAAGATGAATTTGATGCCTGGATTTTCAAACTGACATCCAACCAAGGACAACATCATCCTTGAATACATAATGCAAATACTAATGCAAAGAGATTGTAAGTTCTTCATTCTTTGGCCTAAATCATGCTACAGTACACTGCATCACTGTATCATTCATTATATCTGTTTGAATGAGGAAAACGAAGATGTGTTTGTTCTCACAAAGCTAGGGCGAGGAAAACAAGAGGAAGCAGAAAGAACTGCAAACATATAACAAAGAAGAAACTAGCAGACAAGGGATTACATTTGCAGTCGTCTTCACCGGTGACAACTGACCCCATCAAAGACACAATCAGAAAAACAAGTGCATCGAAAAAAAATGCCATCTCAAGAGCTAGCCTCCCTGTTATAAATTTCCCCTTTTTATTTTTCTACTTTTAAAATGCATTTCTTTTCCATCTCCTTCATAACTGAAACCAACATATTTTGCTCTTATACTCATGCCAAATGCCGCTCCTTTTTCGAATAATCTCTGGTATCTCCCTGCTTGCTCCCTGTTTAGATTCTACTTTGTCGGTGGTGAAAAAAAAAAAAAGGTAGATAAGATTCCAGAGAAATGGGGAGAGAAATATGGTATTTTCCAACTCGGATTTATAACAAATGTGTTAAGGCAATTCCAAAAAACGTTTTGAACCTTAAAACTATGGGCTTCTTTCTTATGCACATTCCCACCCAGAACTGTCCTAGAGAACCTGTGGGCTGATATAACGCACTTCACAACTTTGGCTTCCAGCCGGGCACAATTCCTTTTTGTTTTAAATGCCACATAACACACCAGCAAATAGATAATGCACTTATGCTATTAAGAAAAATGACAAAAGAAGAGAGAAGAACATTATTGCCATTCTAAAAAAAAAATTAAGTTAAAAAGGGGCAACAGCACTACATTCATCCATGCTATTTATTAAAAATTGACATGTATGTTACAACTATATTGCCTGTTTCACTGATTAACTACCCACCATAAGTATTTCACCATAAGTATTTCAGAATACATAATACATGCTCTCAATTAAAAATGTTTGGTCAGTTTTTTGCAAATTTCACACCAAACTCTTTTTTTTTTCAGCCTTTCAAAATGTTCTCTGCCAACTCGCAATACATGGCACTGCAAGATATACAATGTGTCATACATTGCACATGTATTGATTTCACATATAGACCAAATTCAAATCCTTAAAAAATGTAAGTCAGAAAAAGCAAACTGTATAACTGATCAGCTTGAACATTTTATTTGTTCTTTTTGTGAGCATGTCATCACATATTTCATAGTGTATACAAAAAAACATGCAGTCTTATTCTTGTTACATCCTGTAACGTGTGACAAGTTCCCATGTATAGCATTGCATGTGCAGGACACACACAGATCTTTCTTTCTTTTCTTTTTTTTTATTTAGTATGGTGTTACTATATATAGTATGATGTTATGGCAGCTTAATTTAATACTAACACTAAAGTAAACAGGTGAAATTTTTTTTAAAACAACATGTTTTCATGCTTCTGAATTATTGAAGCCTAAAGGCATTTTTAAATACCCTTAAAATAATGTATTAAAAAATGACCACTTGTCAGTTCATAAAGTTAATTTAGCATTAGCTTTTTGGGTTGTGTAAAAAACTATTTAGCTTTCACAAAAACCCCTTATCCTCCATTTAATTTTAGTCACTACTTTCATTTGAAGCTTTAAACTTGACCTGGATATAAATGGTTGGTTATTATACTGTGACCAGTGTGACCTAGCAGCAACATATGGCTATTGAACAGTTGTCTTTGATTTAAAAGCATGTCGATTTATGAGTGAACAAAAAGTGCCCGGGAAGCGGTGGCTTAGACTCTTAGAATCAATTCTGCTCTGTTTGGATCATTTATCATCAATGATTAAGTAGGCAGGTCAAGCTGGCTCTTTCCATGGCTATCACACTTGATGCCAAAGACAAGCACCAGCAGCGCCTAAACTAAATTTTGTTAGAGAAGCTCACTGACAACACCCCTTTAGTGTCTTGCCAAGAAAGATAAAGCAAAATGCTTGTCAGCCTCGTGAAATTCTTGTCATTACCATTGTCATAGTACTAATGCACAGCTTCCAAGTGAGTTAAGATAATTAATCGTTAAAAATACAAATACTAATTAAAGCTGCAAGCAGCCTTGAGCGGGACTATGCGCAGGTCGGGGCAGGCACTGGATGCCGTAGTCGCGCAGCTCTGGCCACACACACGTTATTGTCTGCATACGTACGAGCACATAATGACCCCAATGGGGAGGGGTTTTTGAAAATTTATAGGGGGCGCCACTGAGACATTTTGCTCCGCCCACACGTACATACGCACGAGGTTGGCAGGGTGGACGCGTGTGCCAAGTTTCATGACCTTGCAATGATGATAAGGCTTTCAAATCACAAATGCCATCACAAGATTTTCACCGCCTGGCCACGCCCACACCGTTCAGAGTTTGGAAAAGTTTCTCAAGACTTTTTTTCTCCCATTGCTTAAGAGTAACCTGGCCAAGTTTGGAGCTGTTACCATTAAATATGTAGAAGGAATTTGATCAAATGTGAGGTGTGGCAAAAAAAAAGACATTTACAACCACCAGCAGGTTGCGCTATAGGTGGATATCACTATGATAATATGTGCGCGTTCAGGCTGGGTCCAGCATTCGCCGTATGAAGTTTGGGACAGATTGGATAATGTATGTGGGAGTTATAAGCGACTTCATTTTTTGTGGCGAGTGATGGTGAGTCATCAAACTTTGAGGCGTTGCCACGGCCACGCTCTTTGAGGTTTGAGAAAGTTTCTCAAGTTTTTTTTTCCCCCAGGTCTTAAGAGTAACCTGGCCAAGTTTGAAGGTTATAGCATTAAATCTGTAAGACGAGTTTGATCATATGTAAGACGTGGAATCGGGCAAAAATGGCATGAAAACGCACACTGTAAAAGGTGCATTGTAAACGCTGTTCGTGGTGGTCATCACACATGATGTAAGTGTTTTTATCACTACTGGCAAATATGGGAAATCCAACATGAGGAGAGGCTGATGCCCTATTAAATGGTGTGCAGACTGTTCACTCAGCATACCTTGGTCGTGTCCCAGCACGGTGATGGTGTGAACAAAAATCTCCCTGTAACTTTCAGCAGGACTTGCAGCAAAACTTTAGTCAACCAACTTAAATGTACAAATGGACCATTGACCAGTTTATGGTCTCTTTAAATTGATCCAGACAGCTGCCTACTAATGTAATTGTATCTTTACCATTAAAATCCCATTTTAGGTCATCATTGTTCATCTTTACATCTCTATATCCGTACTTTAGAAGATTTAGGATTCAGTCATTTAACACACCCCTCTAAGAACAGTACGAGTTTGATATTCTTTCCGCATGCTTTACAACACAAACTCATTTGGTTTTCTCCGTACAAACTTCTGACGACCAGATCCATGTTGGTTTATTTTGGCTTCATGGAAAGAAAAAAAAAACACAAACTTCCAAAAGCTGCTCCTATCTTAGATCTTATCTTAAGGTCTAATCTTATGATCGTAACTTATCCAGCGCGTTTATGAAGGGATTCTACCGAATCACTCTTCCTCTAGACTTGCACTTTAGTAGTTTAAACTATTTTCAAAAGGTCTGAACTAAGTTATGTCTTGTAATTTTTTTTCTTTTTGACTCAGCACATTACAAAGTTTAATCTGCTGTTGGTCTTGCTGCATCTAGAGAACACTAGATAAGAAAACTAGAGGGAGTGTTCTAATACTCATCTTCATCCTTTCGAATGGGCTGCATTTTTACCCGAAAAAATACATTTTTTTTTATTACCTTCGAGAGAATGGTGGATAATAACCTGTGGTTACTCCATCATCTCCTCCCCACACCATCTCTCAAACCACGTGGGTGGTTGCAGGTTTATTGCAAGCGGACGTTATGTAGTTCATTTTGACACTGGTTCACTTTAGGTTGAAACGGCTGATTTCTTTGGCACTATATTTTCAGTGCTGTGCCGGTAGGGCCACTGTACAAGCAATCAGTGACCTGTGGCTGCGCACTACCAACAACGCTGACATTCTTCAGTTGAGGAAATATGGACCAAAAAAAAACCCATCAGGTGCCAAAGAAAACCCATGTAAAATCCACAATATAGCATTCGTTCAAAGTTAATGAGTGAGTTGTTTAAAAAGTGAAAATTCACTCTTCTCCTTTCACTGTTTACATGAGCTATTAGCTTAGATGCCCATCGGGTCCCTTTTCTACTTCTTCAAACTGCAGAGCACCTACAATTAGCTCAATCAAGACATTTCTCATGGTGCACCAATGTCTACATGCAAGGCAATCGATGGGGTAGGATAAAAATAATCCCTTTTTCCTTTTTTTCATGTGGGTGTTTCATTGGAATGTGGATCTATCAGATTAAAGGGGAACTCCGGGGCATTTGAAGCACGTTTCCATTGCTAGAGGTTGTCAATTACTGATAGTAGGACACAGACAGGTGCAAATCTGCGCTCCCTGTGTGGAGATAGCGCTGTTCGCTCAGCCTGTCATGCGAGGCTAATACGTGGTGGCTAAGGGGCAAGCGCTAACCCTTCCACGTAAAACAACAGCTTGCACACTGCAGAAACGTCACACCACTTTATAAACCATCCGACAATAAAGTCACAAGCCTTACCATCAAAACCATATGCATGGTTCTCACATTACTGGCATGGGGACGTTACAAAACAACTTTATAAACAGCATGTAACTCACCGGATAGTTGTACGCTCGTGCATGTGAAAGCCCAAAAGAGTCGATGGACGATAATCCCATATACAAAACAATTGTCTTCTCTAGAAAAACTGCGTTCAAGTATTTAAAACATTAAAACAATATTACTGGGCATGTATTTTTGTAATGTTTTAAATACTTGAACGCAGTTTTTCTAGAGAAGATAATTGTTTTGTATATGGGATTATCGTCCATCGACTCTTTTGGGCTTTCACATGCGCGAGCCTACAACTACCCGGTGAGTTACATGCTGTTTCTAAAGTTGTTTTGTAACGTCCCCATGCCAGTAATGTGAGAACCATGCATATGGTTTTGATGGTAAGGCTTGTGACTTTATTGTCGGATGGTTTATAAAGTGGTGTGACGTTTCTGCAGTGTGCAAGTTGTTGTTTTACATGGAAGGGTTAGCTCTTGCCCCTTAGCCACCACGTATTAGCCTCGCATGACAGGCTGAGCGAACAGCGCGATCTCCACACAGGGAGCGCAGATTTGCACCTCTCTGTGTCCTACTATCAGTATTTGACAACCTCTAGCAATGGAAATGCGCTTCAAATGCCCCGGAGTTCCCCTTTAATTTGACGAGTGTCTGTTGTGTCTATGTTCAACATTCAAGTGGTCTGGTGCTGGTTTAGACTTTATCTCGACCTCTCAAAATCTTGGTTCTGCCTCGCTCTGGAGATACTATGGCCTTGGTATCTGCTTGGACTGGATCCAATCATGGGTGTCCATGGTAATGGTCAGAAATCCAGCAAAAGCAGGTGGGAGCAGGATTAAGAAAACAGACCCACATGGGGATCAACTGACTTTGCAATGACAAAGTCAGACAAAGACCCAATTCAAACTGCTCCACCAACACATCTCTGACAACTTGATGAAAAGCACATGATGGCAAATCAAATAAACTTTGCGAGATCAGCACATCTTTAAGACATTATTTCTAATGAGCAGAAAACAAATTTAGATGCTGTTTAGCAACCTCTCGCTGGATTTCATAATCTTGGCTCACTTTTTGCAAGTGTTTTTCTCTATAAAGGCTACATTTCAGCAGCTTCTCAAATTTTTCCCCATAGGAAAGTAGGATCATTCACCCACAGACACACAAATTAAAGCAAACTGCACAAAGCATCATGGACTGAGATAACCCTTACAATCCCCACATATACAGTATAAGAGCATGCATGCCGGCTTGATTTGATTTGACTGCACAGTAATCCCCTGGTTTTGGATGGCTATCCAGAGTGTATAACCCTCGGCAAATACATTGAGATGGAAAAATATGACTGCCTGTTCTCATATTCTGCTGAACTGCACAACTAGACAGGACAGCCTATCATGGTAGTGGAGTGTCTGTTATTGTCTATGCACATATGCATTACTGTCTGACTATGTCTCTTACTTTCAGTCTGTAATATCTGACATATCTACGAATTCATACAGACACACAATTGGAGAACATTTGCAGCACACTTCCCGTAATTTCAAAGGAAAAATATGAGAATGTATGTATCAGATGCATAGCGTATATATACTGAATAGTCAGTGCTACAACTATAGGATGAAATGTCTCCATAATGCTGCGGTAATCCTCGCTGTAGCGCTTCACTCTATATTGTATCACCCTTGCTGTTACAGTAGAGCAGAAAATTTGTTGACATAAGACACTAATCCAACTGTCAAAGACTGAAAATGCCTAAGTACAAATCAATGACACTACAAAAAGGTGGAACTTCGTTTCTTACTGTGATATGACATGGGCAAAAAGAACATTTTTTGCATCTCTCTAATTTGCTGTCTAAAGTTAATTTCTACTTTTACTATGTATCTTGACTTTGGACTCTTGTTGCCTCATAGCCTTGATACAAACTAATCCCCTCTCCCATCTTGCACTCCCTCTCACTACTAAACCTTTTCTGAATTACAGCACTCTCCTATTGTGCATGCCCTGTTTTAAGCTCTGCTTACTCCCTTAAATGTGAGTATGTGTGCGAGCAGGCACCATACTTTACTGGATGATGACGGGTAGACATATTTGGTAAGGGAACACAAATCAGAGTGGCCTCTCCTCACAAGCATTTATAGGCATACACAGAAAAAACGCCTACTCATATTCCCTCCTGCACACACAAATACACTTGCAGGTCACCAGAAATCAGAGGAATTAATAAGACCAAAAACAACAATATCCTGATGATTAGTGCTGGGACCTTCAGACTAAAGAGGATTTTCAGCTTAACTTTTTAAGATTCAGCTACAAGACTTATGCTTAGGACCACACTGTAATTGAATAAGACATTTGCATATGGATTACCAGTACCCAGTTCTAATTCTTTTTATTTAATACCGCAAAGAAATATTTTCTGTCATGTGAGTAATGGCTATAAAGAACAAACATAAAACATCCACCCACCCACTGTGATGTGCAGTGAACGGTTAAGCGAGAAGGCAAAAAACAACACTCAGATTCTACTCTTCCGAACTGAGCATCATGACTTCCATTCTAGTACTCAAACCACAACTGTGTTAGGGGTGATTTTAGATGAAGCGTAAATGTTCTGCCTGAAGAACACAGCTTTCCCTGAAGCTATAAATACACAGACAAAGTTGCCCTTCACACAGCATCCTCTTACATCTCATGTCACTGACGAGGGCATATATATGGTGAAAATGAAAGGGATAAAAAAATGTATTATATGCACCTTCACTGACATACCTTAGACAGTAATCAGAGGGAGGAATATAGTTAGCATTCAAGAAATTACAGAAATAAGTAATAGAATAGTATAGTATAAACAGTTCTTCAAAAGACCTCTTTTCCATACCATTTAAGCACTTCTCTCTTGGTCGACTCCATCCTGCTAAATGTCTACAAAATTTCCAATACGGTGCATGGCAAGCTGATCATTTAATGCACTTCAGACATACACTGAAAGGAACAAAAGAAAATCCCCCAAAAGAGAATGGGCAAAAGAATACAAGCTTGATGAAAAAAAGTGGTGTGAATTTTTTTCTCTGATTGTAGGTCAGCCGACATTAAAAGAGCTTTGAGTGAGAAAAGTGCATCTCTGGGCACAAGGGAGAGGAGAAAGGAGAGAAAGACAAAGTAAAGTAAAAGGAAAAACACGTTAAAAGCAGAAAGGCAGGGAAAAAGAGATATCCCAGAGGGTTATCTGCAGCCAGACAATTCCTCGTGATGCCGTCTCCATAACAGATTCCATAATGCACTAAGTACTGGCTGTGATTGAGTGTTCTCTCAAGGAAGACATCTCTTTGAACATTTCTTGGTTTGGAGTCCCAGGGGAAACCTCTTCTTGTGACTGAAACAGGAGTTTGTCCCATGAAAGGAAATGTGGCAGATACCTACAGTTTATATAAACATATAACTAAAAGAAATACGGTTTCTGATTGAGAAAAATCAAAGACACAGACTGAATAATTGCAATAACATCAAGCAATGTCCTTAAATATGTATGAAATGCTGTCTTACAAGTTTTAAGGCCAACCAACCAAAAGTAGCAAAACATTGCCCTGGAGTTTCCTATTCTCAATGCTGTAACTATTACAGTGACTGCGTAATTGGCACCAAATAAAATAATTTTTTTTAAAAAAGCCATTGGTATTCATTGCAGTAAATAACAACCAAGTCTTTATTCCACCTATGTGAGAATGAAAATGTGTAAACAATCATAAACTATGATCTAATCCTGGACAAAAGCACTCGTGGATTTTTTGATGAAACACAAACAACAGCTTGTACTAATGGTTTATGTAAAATTATTTCATATCATCTGAAAAATAATTCACTACAGATTATATTCAAAGGGCATGCTGACATTTAAACACGGCACAGTGTGAAATAAACAAAGTGTATCTCTTATGAGAGTGGCAGTATTGTAGTTATTGTACCCTCAACACATTCTTGTCTTGTAATCCCGTCTGAAGAACCAGCACAGCCATTTCTGAAATGTTATTCTTACTCTCCATCAAATGTATTTCGTAATATTGTTTGGACTGCATGCAGAGTCTGCATAATTCACTTCACAGAGTGACTTTTGACTCTTTTTGACTGTTAATGCAAAGTTCTTGTAGAAATATCATGAATATAACAAAATACGAATTACAATATTTTTCATTTTTATGGCCAATTTTTGCTTTACTGCATTACATCAGTGGAGTTTTGAACCATTAGTTGCATCTCTACGGCAATGAATGCAAGAGCAGAAATGGATTTTTAATTTTTTAACAAACTTAAATTACCCAATTAACACTGAATAAAGGAAACACAACATTAAATACACTGACAGGTGAAGTGACCTTTATGATTGTGCTACAAGAGAAGTGAGAAGTCGCGGTTGCCATAGTACTGTGATCCACACCAAGCAAAACCTCCATAGCAATGGCAGTGGCCTAACAATTAATGATAGCAAAGCAAAGTGAAAGCAAAAATCCATAGCCAGAGCACTGATGGCTTATTTTGCAAATGAAATATGTCTCCTAATGCATAAAAAACATCTTATGACCATGTTAACAAGGTTAAAAACTTGATTTTTTTTAATCAGAGGGGGACTTTAATTATATCACACAGTCGCTCTGAGACCTTTCACAAATCACATTTTGTGTAACATTATCTGGTCCACACACCCAGTGGCAGGCTGTGTTCCGTCTGTTAGGATACTCCAGGCATATGGTAACTAACGCACAAAAAGTGACAGACGTTTGCAAGCCGAAACATTTAGCTCGTTAGTTATCATGTAACTTACATGATAGTAAATTATTATATTCAACTAGTAATGTGGGTGGGAATAGAAGTGGTCTGGTCTTTCATGTATGCAGATGAGCATCTTAAAAATGCAAACATATACAAATATATGCTTACAGATACATTAGACATTAGAAAAAAAAGGTACATTAGACTGAAGCTATGATCCAGATGGGCACATGCAGGCAGCTTTGTAACATTTTGGCAATTAAGCAAACAAACAAACAGCAGATTACACTTCCATGACAGCAATTAGTAAGGTGTTCAACAACTCTCAGTTACAATGTCTCCTTCTCTAATCACTGGCAGCAAATTAGACATCAGGTTGTGGGATGTAGATTAAAACGGATAGAAGAGAGCAATGGACTGTGCGCAAAGTGGGTAGGTGAGAGGTGGGCCTGTAAGGTTGAGGGGAAAAGGAACAAGTGGACTGAGAGAGAAAAAAGTCTTAGTTCTACCGTCCCATTAATTCTCATTCATTCTCTCATCAGAATGCAAATAGAGTCAAAGAGTAAGAAGGAGAAAATGTTGTAGAGTACAATTACAGCACAAAAGCACCAACAGAACGTTCCAAATACGAGTCCAATACACGTACTGTGAATAATCATTTTGTATGTGCATTATGATTACAAGCAATGATACAAACAAGATAAAAGAGGGAAAGACCACATGTGAACATATACACACTCCACTGGGTGTACAGCACCAACTTAGAACTTTGCAGATGAGGCATAGCCATGACATACATACAGGGTAGGACTTGGTCCTTTTAATGACACCGACTAATTAACACTAGTACGACTAAGCACCAGTTCACATAAAACCAACCTGTGACCTATTTCAATACCTTAGAGCACCTGGATGAGAGAGAGCAGAGTCATGTTAGAGACAGAGAAAGTGGGACTTTCTCTGTCTCTAACATGAGAAAGTGCCACACACTTTTATGGTTACCTGCCACTTATTTGTGGCAGGTAACCATAAAACTTTTGTTAATACCCAGCTCCCTCCCTCTCCGATATATTCCCCAACAAAAAATAAATAAATAAGAATATATATCATAACAGCTACACCGTGGCTTCTTCTCCCCTCGCTGCACACACACCATCCTCTGAGTTTATATCTTGCTGTCGTATCATGCCATCTAAAACTGAGAGGCACATTTGTGCTTACTTAAAAAGCTAAAAACTTAAAGATTGTGTTTCAACATTTCACTAAAAACTAAGTCCAAAGGCCGTGGAGATACACTTAATTTGTGACTTCAAGTCATAAACCAAGAAAAGTCCTTTTACAGTAAAGTGCGTCTTCAAGTGCACCTCATGAATCAAGATATATTCACAAATGGTCATGGAAGTGGCTTAAAATGTTCTTATTCTTGTTCTGTCACTTCAGCACTTACCAAAGTCATTCCAAAAATGGAGCTTGGACTCTCTATTGTAAGCAACTGAAATAATATTTTTTTAAATAGATATATAATTTAAATAGTTAAAGCATCACTTGAGAATTTAGCTCTTTTTTATTCTACGGCTACCCTCAAGAGTTTTGCGATGCAACACTGTTGATGTAAACACGTCTAATTGAGCGCTCCAGATGCACAGCTTGACACGGGATTTTGTTTTTCAATGTTTTAGAAGCTGGAAAAAGAGACCTCCAGAAGCCAACAAACAAGAGACAAAGGTAGGGTAATGTTACAATAATGAAAAGATGGCATCATTTCATATATGATTATACAGGTGATGAACAAACAAACTAAAAATGTTCTGGTTTATCTGTAAAACAGTTTGCTCGATCTGATTTATGTTTTTCATGAATTAGAATGCGGCCTATGTGTGAAATCAATACACGTGCAACATGTATTGTGCATTAGGCTGGTTTAAGTAATATTTATCTGATAGATTTCAGTTTGTTCTTGTAAATGAAGAATCTTCCTCACACACCAGAGTAAGTCATGGAATTCCTCAGGGTTCTGTGCTTGGACCGATTCTTTTCAGTTTATACGTGCTTCCATTAGGTAACATTATTAGACAGCATGGCATAAATTTCCATTGCTATGCTGATGATACCCAGTTGTACTTATCTATAAAACCAGATGAACCCAATAGGTTGGTCAGACTACAAGCATGTCTTAAAGACATGAAGACCTGGATGACTCAGAACTGTCTGTTTCTAAATTCAGACAAAACTGAAGTCGTTATATTTGGACCTGAGCGCTTCAGGGAGAAATTGTCTAGCTATATAGTTACTCTAGATGGTATTTCCTTGGCTTCTAGTTCTACAGTGAGGAACCTTGGAGTTATTTTTGACCAGAACTTATCATTTGACTCGCATATAAAACAGGTTTCTAGGACTGCCTTCTTTCACCTTCGTAATATTGTTAAAATCAGGAACATCTTGTCTCAGAATGATGCAGAAAAACTAGTCCATGCATTTGTTACTTCAAGATTGGACTACAGTAATTCTTTATCATTGGGCTGTCCCACATATTCTCTGAAAAGCCTTCAGCTGATCCAAAATGTTGCAGCCAGAGTTCTGATGAGAACTAACAGGAGAGCTCATATTTCTCCAGTTTTAGCTTCTCTTTATTGGCTCCCTGTTAAATTCAGAATAGACTTTAAGATTCTTCTCCTCACATATAAAGCTCTTAATGACAGAGCTCCATCATATGTTAAAGATCTCATTGTATGATATTTTCCTAACAGAGCACTTCGTTCCCAAACTGCAGGTTTACTTGAGGTTCCCAGAGTTTATAAAAGAAGAATGGGAGGCAGAGCCTTCAGTTATCAGGCCCCTCTATTGTGGAATAAGCTGCCAGTAAATGTCCGGGAAGCAGACACCCTTTCCACTTTTAAGACAAGGCTTAAAACTTTCCTTTTTTATAAAGCTTATAGTTAGGGATGGCTCAGGTGATCCTGAAACATCCCATAGTTAAGCTGTTATAGGCCTAGACTGCTGGGGGAGCTCATCTGTCACACCTTTCCTCACTTTACTCTCTTTTTCCCCTGTTCAATTTCTCAAATGACATTATGTATATGTGACACTATTGTGGTCATTAACTCGTGTTTCCCTGTTCGAACAGATATCCTTTGAATGGTGTTACAGTGCCCCCCCCCCCCCCTTTCTGTCTTCTCAAACCCCAGCTGGTCGAGGCGGATGGCCACCCTTCCTGAGTCTGGTTCTGCCAGAGGTTTCTTCCTGTTAAAAGGGAGTCGTTTCTCTCCACAGTCGCCTCAGGCACGCTCAGGATGGGAGATTGGACCGAAAACAAAGTTTTGTGCAATCTGTTGGTTTCCTTAGCTAGGAAATTGTTTTTCAATTGGCTCTATATGAACAAATTGGATTATTTTATGAATAATTATTATTACAATTAATTGAATTCCAATTGGCTTGAATTGGACTTTATTATCTAAGTGCCTTGAGATGACATTTGTTGTATTTGGCGCTATATAAATAAAAATGAATTGAATTGAATTGAATTGAACATGTGTTTATCTCATCGGCTGTGTATTACTAGCCTGGGAATTCCCATGCTGCTTTGCACACGATTTTATTCACATTGCAAAGGCAGCCTGGAAACACCGCCCTTATTTTTTCCTGAGTTAGGGAATCAATCACAGAACGGGGGGGGTAGCAAGACGATGACGACGTCTATGCCCGACACCGAAGCTTGTAGAATATTAATCCAACATGGCAGCGGACACAACGTTACCGTTCGATGCAGCCTTAGAAAGTGTTTTAAGTAGCTTAGAACGCAAGTTTACTTTTAAAAAAGAGCAACACGTCTTCTTCTTCCTCGTCGAATTTCTGTCGCTCTACATACGTCATCTGGTATAAGTGATACAATTGGCTATGAATCGCGCGCAAAGCAGCATGGGAAGAACCAGATGCCATTTGATAGACATTCGTAGCGCCCAATAAACGGCTCTAGGCATTCGTAAACCACGCCTCAAATACGAGAAAATGCACACCTAGTTCCCAGACCACCATCTCATCGAGATGTGGACGCGTCAGCCAGGCTAATGTATTACAAGAAAGCTGTAAACATTTTGAAAGGCTGCAAAATTCCAAGATATTGGTGTGAAATTTGCTAAACATTTTTAATTGCAAAGAAATAATCTCCATGTTAGTCTGAAACTGAACTGAGAGGCTTCATCCGTGAGGAAGGGCCAATAATGACAAGGTTATTACTTGTAATTCAATCTCTGTTTAACAACATAATATGAGAAAACACACTGCTGTAGTACTGTGCATTTCCTGTTGGTCATGATACAGAGCATTAAAGTACATTTCTGGAATATATAAACATGTTTTACTAGTTTTATCATAGCAATCAACCACAGCTTCAATCACCTCTGATTTACAGCCTGCAGAAAGCAGAAGGAGAAATGATGGGGACTTTATTCTGTTCATCAATTTAAATCTTCACAGAGCCAAGCTAATTCAATGCGACAGAACAAGAGAGCTAATCAGAAATTACTTACTGATAGCAACAAGCCGAATTTCCTCTTTTTTTTTTAAATCTAAGTTTAGAAAACAGCCCAACTAAATAATACATTTGTATAAAGTAACTGCATACTGTCTGTGGCAAGATGACACATAGCCATGGAAAGAACAAGGCATCAAACTTTATTTTTAAACATCCAAGGAAATCAGCATAAAAGATATTCTGTACATTAATCCTTCCAACATAGAGCTGTCCTTCCTCCAAGCAGGCCAACCCTTAGGCCGATTTCAGACCAGAGCGTGGCGGCAGCGAAACGACGGCAGTCTTACGCCGGTTATCAGGCGGTGTGTTCAACTTGGCTTTTCACACCGGACAGTCCGCGGCCGCGGTAGTTCTGCTCCAGCCCTGTCTGCATTCCCCATTCATTTCAACGGGACACCGCCGGCCGCCGCCGGCCGCCGCCGGCCGCTGCCGTCCAAATTCCGCTCGAGTTCTATTTTCCAAAAGCAGCGCGGGACGGAGGCGTCTCCGCGCCGCTACCGCCCGACTAACGCCGCGTCGGTGTGCAAGGACAGATCTGTTTCCATGTATTTTCACCTCCGCCGGTGAAAATCGCTTCCGTTCCGCCACGCTTTGTCGCCCTGGTCTGAAATAGGCCTTATGTTTGGCAGTACATGTATATATAGCATGAGACCCCGCCTCTGAGTTCAAACTAGCCAATCAGGTTAAACTTCTAGACAAATGAACTGGCAAATGCTTTGCATTGATACATTTTCAACTTAATTTCCTCAGCACATAAATCCACAATTAATACATTCAGAACTACTCATTCTTATCTTTCTCAGCATTTGTATTATATCTTAATTTGATCACACTCATTATCCAATCACAGCTGAGAATACACACACTGACTTCCTATGAAAAGAGCTGCTGTTGAGACGCGCTTCCTTTTAAAAGAGAAGCACAAGATGGCCTCCTCAAGGAACACTCTGCAAGGTGAAGTATCACAAAAAAATGCTTTGATTTGATCAAGCAAATTTTCCTCTCAGAAAGATTCCACACATTAAATTAAAGTGAAATTTAAAAAAAAGTGGAAGAAAAGAAAACTGAATGTGTGAGTGTTTTTTGATATCCACTTTTCTACACAAAAGTTTAAAGATGGTTAAAGAGATAGAAAAAATGCTTCCTAACACTGTCATACTGTTAAGATGTAACAATGTTATGTCTCATCCCATACAACTGAACAGTGAGCTTACTTGATGCGTCTTATGTCTGGCATCAACTACAACAACTTATTTGCACCCTCCGTTTTGAGAGGACGGTATGCAATATGGTGTTATATGTCAATTGCATTGGAAAAAAAAACATTAACTTTTTAATTGTAGAACAAGTAAACCAAAAGCACTAAATCTTTTTACATGCTACCTGTTGAAAATGGCCAACTAAGCATTGTTGTTTATCTACAATCAATAGCTTAAATGACTTTCTAATAAACTAATAGAAAAGCAACAATATCTGTTTTCCTACACTACTTTTGTGTAATCTAAATACTAGCTAACAAGAACCTTTATGTAGCCTTATTTTATCCTACAACCTTGTATTTTTTTTTTTAATGAGAGGTTTGTACATCCAGGGGCGGCATCTTTGTTTTCCGCCTTTTTAAATGGAAGTAAAATCGCGTTCAATACAAGAAGAGGATCACCAGACCACTATGGAAATATAAAGTAAAAGTGTGAAACAATAAAAGTTATATCAGTGAAATCATTGCATCACACAACACCCATGCGTTTGTGTTTGAGAGCTGAAGTCAATCATGGCCAAATAAACCAAAGAATAAAGAAAGGAAATTCTCCAAACAGAATATTCCTTAGGTTTGGAAGAATATGCTATTCTTTTTTGCAACTGTGTAACAGAATTTCTTGTGTTCTTTTTCTGTACGTATGACATACGCTTTAGTTTATGTGCAAGTGTGCACAATGTAGAACTAACTTGCTACTGTCATGCCTTCTGTGTTTTATAGGGCTATGAAAAGCAGCCAGCCCATTATTTCATGTAGAGGAAATAATTCAAAGGAGTGAGGGGCACTGCCTGCAAATTAAGCTGGCCATCAGATAAAGACACATACATAGATATACACATCCACCTACGCTGCCATGTTCCCATGCACACAAATTGCTGAATAAAGATGTGCTCAAAATTAGCACTTTGAGATGCCAGCTCAGAAAATGCGCGCACTGCTTTTTGCATGACCTCACTCATATACATGCATGACTGAGAAGTTCACACTGATGAAATACACTGTATACAGTGAAAAAAAAACAAAAAACACTTTGTGTCACTGAGGCAGAAAATGCTCAGAATTTGCACAAAGTGCAAATTGGTAGATGACCAAAAAAGCATCAGTGTTGGCAGAGAAACAGTGAATACAGCCATGAAAAAAAACTATAGAGAAAGGAGGGCAGCTGCTTCGCAGATTGGATGAACACCAGACATAGATACCAACATCCATGGACCGTATACACACACCATCCTGTTCATACCACAAATAATACATTACTGGACAATAAAAATTGACAGTCTCGCCTTGTTCTCATACTTTGAAATAAAGAAGATTCTTCCTTCAAAGGTACTCTCATCGTTACAATGCTCACATAGAACCAAAGTGTACTGCACACAAAGCATTCTTCAAAAAATGACTCACTGCATACAGATGGTATTACTCTTTGTCATTGCTATATGTATTTGTGCTTTTCTTATCTCTGTGTAAGAACTGTTCCTATCTGATCTATGAATAATAAAAGACACAACCGTTGAGCACTGTCTTTTATACATTATGCCACCCGGTAACATACTATATCATGAGCAGCTGCAAAGTAGAGTAGAGGGCGCTCTAAACAGTGAAAAACCAAGCCTGTGCCTTTTTAAAATAATTTTCAATGTCTGTGCTTATATAATCAGTTCAAATCTGTTTTCCAAAAAAAAAAAATTTTTTAAAAACGGACACTTCATCGACTGAAGAACAATGGTTCTTTTCTTAACATTATGTCAAGCACATGTCAAATGGATAGAACGCATCACTTGCAATACAGTCACCATGGAACAAGGGGCCTGTGTTGTACACCAGACCATCTGGTCTGTTCTACCTGCATCACTCACTGATACAGCAAAATGAAACACCTTGGGCAGGGCTGCCCCATCTCTCATTTCCTGCTCTGCAGTCAGCCTCTGACAAGAGACAAAACTTCCCCTTGCAGCTATCCGTCAGTCCATCTCAACCTCAGAAACACACACATTTTCTCTTTCTCTCCGTCTCTGCAACCCGGTTAAAAGTTCTGCCTCAGTGGCCAGGTGCAGACATCAAGTCACTGTCTGTCTTCACAAGAAGACACATAACAGTCTCAAATACCACACAAAAGCGGAGAATTTTGACATAGTTCACACCTTTGGGAATTTCACGTCCACGTGAAAAACCTTTTGGGCATTAATTTGCCCACAAATTACAACATCTTCCAAATCAGAGATACCTTGAACCAGCACATCTGTCACTATTCAGATGCATCACTCAAAAGATTTGAAGCATGTAATACACTCTGTAGCCACAACCCAGCTGAGCTGGAGCTGAACTGCTGATTAGAGTAAGTATGCACACACAAACACAAACGGCAAAAGATAATTTTAAGAAAGGAAGCAACACTGACAGCTGGGAAACTTTTAGACAAAACCAAGCAGGGACATCCATTCACAGACACACAGAGATGTTTAGAAAGCCTCTGAGGAAAGGACCTGAAAGGCCCAAAAGTTTAAGAAAATCCAGGACATACCCCCTTACACTTGCCCCGAAGCCTTTCAGCTTCTTCAAATCTAAATTAAACAAAATCCTGTTTTTCTCATCACTGTTAGGGGATCAATAGATCTAAAAGAATCCTAGCCCCTCTTTTCCCTGTATTCTTACATTTATTATGATTTTTTTATTTATTCATTTCATCCACATGCGTTCAGATATAAACAGTTTTTGGGCACTGAAATTGAACATTTTGCAATGCCTTCCAGGGTGAAGATTTTCACTGATTCAGACTGTAATGTTTATGTGTGGACAGGAAAACAAGGGCGTTGGCTCACAATACCAGATTGTGCGCCTCTATCTCCTCAGTTTCACAAATATGCATTATTTCTGCCCTTTCTTTCCAAGGTAAACTTAGCGCCTGTACTAACCTTGCTAACAGAACTTTATAAATGTTGCATACACATGTACAGTAACAAGCTGACTATATTTAAGGAATGGAGACTTCAAAACACCTCATGGAGTATGCTGCTACATAAAATACCAATCCAGAGACACAAAACCCAACACCAACGTCACCGACTTTGGACCAGACTCGGTTGAACCTTGAGTTGGTGGGACAACTTTTAGGACAAGGTGACATGTCGCTGAAGATTTAGAGCGACAACCGTAGACAAACACACAAAAAACTTAAAAAATAATAAACTAATAAAAATAATAATAATAATACGTTTTGGGTAGCCTATTATATGAAATTGGTTTTATTTGCAGCACCGGGACGTCTGACACAGGTGAGCTGTCATTGAGGTCTGTAATTGTAATTACTAATGTTGCATAATGATGGCAGCATGAAAAAGATGCATGGGTTCTGTGGAGAGCTCCGCTCGAGCTGGCTGCTGTGACAGGTCACTAACACTGTATTTCTGCTTAATCTAACATATTTCGGACTCGCCCGATCTACATTAATACTAATAAGTACATTTAGTTCTGACACTGCCCCACGATAGCGCAAAAAAATCATGTGAGTCATTTAAAAAATGAAAGTAGAATTACATTGATTGAATATTCTGATATATAGGCCTATACCAATTAATTTCCTACTGTGTCACATCCAATATCAGCCTTAAAATATGGAGCAGAATTGGCAAGTTGGAACACGATATCAAAAACATATGGCCTAAAACTCATTTTTGCGATGGCCAATCAGAGCGCTTCAAGAGCAGAGTGGCAGATGGACAATATACAGTACCAACAGCTAACATTTTTTAATTACTAATTACTAATGTGGCATAAAGTAGCTTAATCTAAAATCAGTACGAACTACTATATCTGTATCATCCCCGTTAACTAATCCACAGCTATTCTGTTGAGAATCCTTTTAAACATCCAACATCATTTTAAATTGATATATCAGCTAAATATCAGCCACACAAGCAATATTTAAGTGTAACGTATCACTTTGTATGGCAATTAATCAGCAACCGTAAAACTCATGATTTTAACCAGGATGAACGCAGCTCAGAGATGTGTCAAAGAATCCTAGCCTCTTCTATGATACACGAGCCAGTGGGTGCACTGCTGAAAACCGTTGCCTCTACAGTAAGAACTCAATTTGACTGTTTAAATCACGACACACACAACCATGCTTTCTGTCTGTGCGTATTTTCCTCTCCAACACACACATGCAAAATCCATATGAACTACCCCCTCATAAAGCAAAGAGCTATTGGCATGCGAAACACGGCGCAGTGAGGGCCAAGAGGCAAGCGGACTCCCCCCTTCCCTCTGCATGCTGATCATTAGAGAGACAAAGTGGGGAGAGCGGCAGAGAATGAGAGAAAGAAGGAGAGAGACGAGAGATGCAGTAGTGCCAGCTCCCCAGCGGCTCAATCACATTTAATGCCTGGACAGAGCAAGATGA
This sequence comes from Odontesthes bonariensis, assembly GCF_027942865.1. Lineage (NCBI taxonomy): Eukaryota > Metazoa > Chordata > Actinopteri > Atheriniformes > Atherinopsidae > Odontesthes > Odontesthes bonariensis. The sequence continues at coordinate 19,873,476 of NC_134511.1, forward strand.
AACTGTCTGCTGGGCACTGCTGTTAATATCACCAAAAATGATGGCAACACTCTCACAGAATGACAGGTCGGCTGTTTCCGAAAGCTACAATAGTATGAGGACATCAAGTCTACCTTTGTCAGTCTTTTACTTTCTGTCTTCCATCTCTTCTCTTTTTGATATACACCTCTGATTGTCTGTCTCTCTCCTGCCCTCATTCCATCTTTAACAGCAACAAAGGGATTAAAAAGAGATTACTTCTGACATGTCAATGTGATGCGCCTGCTGAGTATAGTGCTTTTTCCTCCTTATCATGCAGTCCTATGTCAATAAGATACACATACGCACATGCAAAAGAAAAGGTTAGCACTGAATGAGCTAAAAAAGAGAACGTGTGAAAAGAGACTTAGGTATTCAAATTCTTTGCGCTATAGGAAAATGCCAAATGTTGCTGCGCAGAAGCCAGTGGGCGTGGTTTTAACTTTCTTCAAACAACCACACCGTTTGTGTGAGATTGATGATAACAGTCTGTGCTTTCCTGTACTTCTGCCCAGCAAATTTGATCCTTGGTTTATCTGCTGTTTCCAAGGTCTGTTGCAGAAGTGGGGATAAGCAGCAATGCTTGAGGGACAGTTCTGTGAGAGGGAGAAAAGACAAGTATTGTTTTGGGGGTCATAACCTTTTGTTGCGATTCAAAGTACTTGAGGCTAGCTCGGAAATGAACTATTGATTAGAAATAAGGTGGAGGGAAGAGAAAAAGAGGAAAAAGTCCTGAGTAAAATTACAGCAGCAAACCAACCACACACACACCCATCTTCTGTCCTTCAACACGCACGCACATGCACATAGCTCGTTTGTTCAAGGAAAAACCAACTCCGTATCACACTGGTTAAATGGAGCTATAACTAAGCAGGAGTCATTTCAGACAATAAATAAACCAGACACTGACCCTTATATACATCCTGTTAATTGGAAAACACTTACTACACTGGTTGTACTGGTACCCATTAAAGAGCCGAGCCAATATCTGTTATTTCACATACATAAGGGATTTGTGTAGGTTATGTCGCAAACTTGAGGTGATTTCAGAGCTTCTACTTCCAGCACAATTTTTCCACATTTACACATATAACCAAGTGTACTATGACACAGCAAATTGTATGAACCTGAATGTTTAATGCTGAGCACTCTCTAGGGGCCATAAATGATTATACTTCTATTTCATACATCATAACTTAGCATGCTGTAAGAAAAATCAAATAGGCTTATATGTTACTGCTTGACCTCGGAGAGTCTATTCCACAAACACAAAGCCAGTGAGACGCCATGTGTGAAAACTACAATCGATCCTGTTAGCTTTGAAATGACAAAAAAAGCACCGGTGGATGTATGCACAGAGAACCATAACTCTGTTTTAAGAGCTGTAACCTACATAGATTATTGTCTTAGTTCTGGTATGTATGCACATCTCTCAGCTATGAAACATTATAGTAACAATGCAAAAAGTCACATCTCAGGACATTTTGAAACAGTCAATGTGCAGAGATAAAGTTTCAAAGTACTGTGAGACACTTGTTGAACACGCGGTTGCTGCTGTGATCAAACCCTCCAGCCACAGGGTAATCTGTCAAACTAGCAGATTACACGGCCACTCCCATAGGATCATAACAAGAGTCTATTGTACAAACCTGTCTGCACGGTGAAGCCTCTGTGCATGACTCTACTGCACTAAAATAAGTATTCAGAAGAAGTGAGACGACAATTTATTGTCACTTTATAACTTAGGTTATCTTTAATGTCTGGTTTCAATTTGATTTGACTGGAATATCAGATTCCCTGTTGGCATTTTCCCTTGTCTGCAAATTAGATTTCAACTTGACCAAATCTTATTTTTTTGCTGTTGTAATTGATCTAAAGCATCACTTTGGACTGCAGCCCAGAGAAGACCTCGATCCGATTCAACTCTTGGCAAACTGCATTCAGGTATCCACTAAATTGGCTCTTCTATTCTGACCCTGGCCAGCTGATTTACAAACAGGCCTCTTTGGCAGCACAAAGCAGCGGATTAGGTTGGTGGTTTATAATGTGACACGTGTGTGTTGGAGAGTGTATGTGTGAGTGTTAAAATCTGGATGGGATCTTCATCATGCAATGCGGTCAAAAAAACAATTCAACACGGACAGGTGCTTATCTTTAGACTGCTGTGCGCGCGATCACGTCACCTTCCCTCACGCCCAAACACACTGCTCTCCCACTAGACTCTGGTCTATCAGCCGTTCGAGGCCACCGAGTTTTCTAATGATTATGTGTTCCCACCACCACCTCGCGACCTCATATCATCCTGCAAGGCACGCTCCTCCTCTCTCTCTCCCCAGACCCTGTAGCCGGAGGTGCCCCTACACCGACAGACAGAGCACGCTCCTTCACGTCGAAATCACACTCAACACAACAGTGCCACACTATGCCTGTGGTGGAGGAAGGCAGAAAAGACGTTAGGACATGCATGCCCTTTTTCCCTCCTAATACTGCGCTATCTCACGGAGGCGAGAGGTAATGCCATTATGCCCAACGAGTATAAAATTTCATCCTATTCGGGATAATCCAGGGCAACATCACGCCATCCAAACCACCTGTTTTTCGCTCACCCTTTGCCAACACGATGAAAGGGACAGAATTCAAGGGAAACGCCGTCGTCACTCGAGTCTCCTTACTTGGGATTACCAGTCTTTAATAATCAATATCAGGAGGAACTCATTTCCTATTAGTCATCACGAATCGACGGCCAAACACTAAATTAGTTTAATTTGCAACTTAATGGCACCAACTTTCACTCAAACTTAATATAAAACCATGCCCATATGACGCGGCAGATCTCTATCATTTTACCAAGATTCACATGTACTTATTCTAACCCAATGAACGCATACGCATGCTGGATGTAACGTAACAGCGTGTCAAAAAAAATCCCGAGCCGTGCTGTGATTTAGGCAGCAAATATCAAGGCTGAAACCTCCTGTCTGTTTCCTGAGAGACGCACAGAGATCCAAGCAGTGGCCACGATTTGAGGAGAAAAAGCGCAGTAACTTACCGATGTGGATGATTGAATCCGAGAACGCCGACTTCCACTCCTGGCTCCAAAAAACAGCAACAAGCAACATAGCCAAGATAACTTTCATTATGTCTATAGATATCCCGCTCCAAATGACAGAGAAAACTACAGCTCTCTGAGTGAGGGCGAACAGAGTTAAAATCCCGAGAAACGATGCCTCCGTTTTAGTCCATCTGTAGGGTGGTCAAGGAAATCCCGGGTAATCTCGGTCTTGATGTGGTCTCTTCACGATCGAGCAGATAAAAAGAGGAACTGATTCCCGGGTAATCAGATTCTGCTGCCCTGTTGAAATTCCGTCCAACATTAAATCATATTCTGGGTGAGTAGAGAGACGCTGAGCTGCAGTGAAAACAAACCGCATCCAAACGCCGACGCGTTAAGTCGAGCTAAGGTGCTGGACGATGTGGCCAATCATTCAAAGACAATAAATCTATGACAATTCGGTAACATGAAGGGAAAACCTTATCTCGAATGTCAGGTCGTGTTATAATGACCTGAAATCTCCAGCCTTTCAGACCTGGCGACGCAGTTTCCCCCCTGCACCAATCGCCAAACCACCAGCAGCGACAGCAGCCTCAGAGGACCAAGCAAACGGCCAAAACTTCCATTTCTCCAGGGGGGGTGCGAGGGAGGGGGTATTTTTCCTTCACTTAGCTACTCTTTGAATGTCATCAAAGTAAGAGCACACAAATTATGTCAGCAGCGACTTTTGTTGGAGGGTAAAGAAATACCAAAAGGATGAAAAGCCTTGTCACATGGCATTACCACGGAGAGGTACCATATTTCCAAATTGTCTGTAGCTTCCTGTAGAAATCAGAAACAGACCGGGATGTAGAGGGTCTTAGATGTTTAATGAAAGACAGCTCCACAGCCACTGTTCTTTTCAAGAGAGAAAAATGTAGGCCATCTGGACAAGAAAATTAACCGATGATGCGCGCAACGACACTCCGCGGTCTGCACTCTGTATGCGGGTACTCGGCGTCAGCCCCAGCTCGCACGGTGGCTGGTGAAGACGAGGTATGCTGCGTCCGTGTGAGAGAGAGAAATGGGCGGGGGGTTGAGGGGGAGGGAGGGATGAGACCCAAGAGAGAAAAGGAGAGAGAGAGAAAGAAAGAGAGAGAGAGAGAGAGAGAGAGAGAGAGAGAGAGAGAGAGAAAAAGAGAAAGAGGCTGCAACTATGAGCAGTAGGAGTTGCCAACCAGGGCGCGCATCTACTGTCTGGAATTACCTTGGTGAAAGCGAGAGGAAATGGGAATATCAAAGGGGGGGGCGGGGGTTAGAGCAGAGTCTAACAGAGACAGATGAAAAGAGAGGTAATCTGCCAACATTAGCTCTGTCATGGGCTCCTTGGCCAACCACTGACCTGCTGTCTGCCTCCTATTCAACAAGAGCTGGCAATAAGAGTCACAGTCTTATATTATTTAGCCATGCAGTCATTTGACATCAATAACTTTTGTCTCATTATCTTTAACATAATTCAGTCTGGCTTGAGTACAATCATGCATCACTTTTTGAGCAGCTCAATTGTTAAATTCATGAACATCAAAAGCTGCTCTCAGCTCTCTCACATTTTCATCACTTCCCCTCCACATTCTGAGCAAATTTATTTTGGTTTTCTCATTTTGTTGTTGTCCAACCCTTCGTCTCACCATCAACAATCCCTGCCACCCTGGAGTACTGAAGTCCCTATGCTTTCTATTAATATGTCCCAGACCTTGGATTAGGGATTAAGGGGGTTGGTAGCTTTAGGCCAACACTTTTAGAGATTTAAAGGGATATTCCCTTTTTGAATGGGGCTGTGTGAAGTGCTTTTGAGTAGTCAGTGTCGTACCGAGACAACAGTCTCCATGTTCTAAATTTCCAGAATCAGGGCCATCATAAAGTGTAAAAATTCACAATATAGCATTGCAATGTTATCATGCACCAATAACTAGTAAAGCTGTGATGACCGCAGTTGTTTAAAATGGCAAAGTTTACTTTTCTGTTGTCCTGGTCTGAAAACCCGGGTGTGCTAAAAAGAGATTTGAAAACAATTGAGAAGCTTCCAACTTTATCATGAGACAGGTTTCTCTCCAGTTTCACATCTGAATCTCGTTAGACCTTTAGCCACATGTGAAAATGCACCTCAGATGAATTGCCCACTGATGCTATGGTTTTTAAAACCCTTGATTGTAAAGCATTTTGTAATCACAAACGTTTGGAGTAAACTGCTCTCTCAAGTAAAGCAGTTTAAGTATAGCAGGGTTTTGTTCACTAGTGAAAGTAGAACAGAGTGGGATATTGACAAGCAGTTCGGGGCAGCGTCTGCAGCGATGCGGACGCTGTACCAGTCTGTCATGGTGAACAGAGACCTGAGCCATGGCACAAAGCGCTCCATTTATCACTCAGTCTACATTCCATCCCTCACCTGCGCTCAAGAGTCGTGAGTAGTGTCTGAAAAAATGAGATGATGAAAACAAGCAGCTAAAATGTGCTTCTTCCAAAAAGTTGTTTCACAGTAGTCACAGTGGAGTTGCTGTTCTTCTTCAACAAAAGGATCCTGTTGAGCTGCTTGAGGCTTTGGTTTGGTCGGGATGACTTCCGGATGTCTCTCAGTGCATGTGTTTTGGGCATGTCGTACCAGGAGGAGGCCTCAGGGCGGACCCAGGGCTAACTGCTTGTTACTTCTCAGCGTGAACTTCTCAGCATCACTCTTCAAGCGTTGGAGGAGTTGTCTGGGGAGAGGCAACTGTTGCCACTGCGGCACCGTTGAGTAAGTGGTCAAAAAAAGTAAATGAAACCAAAATCACCAACAACAAACTTCCTATGAACCATTTGAGGGGTTTGCGCAATTTGATATTTTTAACACGGAGAAGAATAAAACGAGGACATGATATTAAATAATTCTTATTTTCCGAGTGAATTCATAAGTAAAGAGTTGGGACTTGAGGCTGAATTGAACCTGATGGGTAAAAAAAATATATATAGGCTGCTGCTCAGTAAAGAGATTATATGTATGCTTGACTTGCTTTCATGTGATTGCATCTTTTCAAAAGACAGTTCATGTATCTCTAAGAAGGAGAAGAATCTTTCATCGGATATGTTTACTGCAAGTAATCTCTTCATCAGTGGTGACTGGAGATTGAGGGTGGTCTGGATCATGATAAGCAGGTGTACATGGTGTAACCCGTCAATAAATACATGTGCACATATCATATCAGGTAGTTGTACAAAAGGCTCAAAGTGTGTATTAGGTGTTGCTGTTAGCTTATATATTTCTACTTCAAATAACCTGGGGGAGAGTAGCTGCGTTTTAAAAAAATATAACAAATTAAATATTACACGTATGTGCTTATAGCCATAGTTACTCACTTTTATGTTTAAAACCTGATAGATTGCGATTTCACCTTCAAAATAGAGTCATTTGTCTATGTGAGCTGGCTTTAATGAAAACACCATACTGCAGTTTCTTTGATTCTCACCCAAATACCATTGAGGTAATACAAACTTTAAAACAATCTTCAAAACTTAAAGCATGTTTAAATTTGCAGAGCCATTATACTCTCTTCCCTAGGGGAACATTGTCACCATCCACAGTTTGATGGGTCTTTTTATTTTGTGTTCATGGTCCTACGTTTTCATTTGTTTACAGATATCAACAGCTAGTAATGTGAAAACATCTGCCACACAAACACAGTCTACAGCACATATGCAGTCTCTTTACCAACCACTCTACACACAAGAAACCCCTTAACTGCCTATCCTAGCTGTCATTGGATGAGAATCAGAGCACACCCTGGACAGTTTGCCAATCCATCACAGGACCGCACAGAGACAAACGAGACAAAAAACCTGACATGCATGTTTTTGACAATGGGAGTAAGCCGGGAGAACCTGCAAAGTCCACACAGAATTGCCACAGCTGGGATTAAAATAAGGAACCGTCTTGCTGTGAGACAACTGTGCTAACTAAAAACGTGATATTATAAATGTTTGCAAAACTATTAGGATTAAAAAACAAAAATATCTCTTTTACAAAAGCCAGAAGACCTTAAATCCAGTCATAATGAAAAAAAAATCATCTTCCAAAGCAGTTACAAATTCAAATGTTGGGTAAGTCTGTAGAAACTTTGCACATCTGGATCTGGGCAGCTTATCCTATTCTCCCTGACAGATCCTGTCAAGCTTTGTCTGAATGGATGACAGGAGTCTGAAGAACCATCTTCAGGTCTCTCTAAAGATGTCATAACTTTTTTCCATTTCAGGCTTTCGTGCTCCTGGGAACACTCAACGCTTTAGAAGGGCTTTTTATACCCATTGCCCTCATCTATGACATGGCCAAAGTCCCGTGAGAAATCCTCAAAGTTCACAGCTTGGTTTTATCCTGAAACACATTGAACTGTCGGACCTTTGTAACACAGGTGTGTGCTTTCATAAACAATGTCCATCAGTTTGCCACAGGTGGCCTCCGGTCAGGTTAAAAAACATCTCAAGGATAATTAAAGCAAACAGAATTAACCTGACCAGAAATCTGAATCCTACCAGACAGGGCCTGAATACTAAATAAGACATTTCACCTTCTGATTTATAGCATGTTTTTAAGACTTTCTTTCATGATACCTAGACCTTTTTTTTTTTTTTTAAGTCTTTTTTTGGGCTTTTTATGCCTTTAATGATAGGACAGTGTGAGAGAGACAGGAAGCAGGGGAAGACATGCAGCAAAGGGCCACTCGGTGCGGGAGTCGAACTGGGGCCCGCTGCATTGAGGACTAAGCCTCTGTACATGGGATGGCTGCTTAACCCACTACGCCACCGACTGCCCCATACCTAGACCTTTTAACGATGGCTGATGACTGGGAATGGATTCAAAAAGAGCAAATTTTTGACGTGACATCTTTCGGGAAACTGGGATTCTGTTTAATTTTCGGTTTAATATGAATAAAAAAGTATATATATATATGTTTCAGTTTGTTTCGATGGAGCAAATTTTGAACAAGGCCATTCTGTACAAGTCTAAAACTAATCATTTTCTGTATGGAATATTGTTGTGATGATTGGTTATAATTTATTGAAGTGACACATATTAATACTTGGCTTTTAAAATTTAGGTATACAAAAACTTTTCTACTTCTGTCGTTAAACAACTGGTCAAACCTCAGAACTAGATGTGGAAATCATTTGAAGGGAAAAAAACTGCCAATTCTGAGAAGCTGAACTCAAAGCGTTTGGCCTGTAAACATGTCATTTTCTGCAATTAAACAAAGGTATAACTGGAATAATTAAACGTCAGCATGACGATAAATAACAACTGGTTAAAAGTAACCATTTATGGTGTCACAAACTTGCTTTATAACTGTATCAGGCTTATTCTCGCAGAGAAATACATTTGTGTATAATTAACTAATTGATAAACCTCCACTATTAAAAGCTTATATCAAAATATTCGTACGCATTTAATTCTTCTCCCATCTTCCCTGTTTTAATCCAGCACATAAGACACGGAAGACACAAAGAACACATCCAATTGTTAGAGTTAAAGTATTTTCAACCCTGTAAGCTTCTCCTTTATTCCTAAATGACTGTTGCCCTTTATTTGTGTAAGCTAATAGCGGAGTCACCTTGGAGGTGTTTAGGGCTGTGAGTGTAAGTGAGATTTTATCTGGCTGCTATGAGCTTACAAACCTAAAAGCAGACTAGAATGCACTTATGCCTCAGTAATAGAAAGAGTAATTCAGGTGTGAGATGGGTGCCTGATTAGTATGCAAACCTAGGGCTGTCACCAGCTCTCAAGGACATTGTCTGTAATCAGGGGGGCTAAAAGTGGCTGGAGGTCTGTATATGGATATTCATGTGGACATGCTCTTGTACACGGGTTAAAGTAAGATATTTTCCAGATTGTATAAGGCAACTATTCTTGAAGCCATTAAATATGCCACTGAAGGTATTAAATGACAGGGCAGTGAAAGCCAGCATTACTGTGTCAGAAGGAAAACCTGCTATCATGACGAGTGTTCCTGAGTGCATCAGTGTGTTAGCTTGTACAGACTTCCAGAGGGCCAGACAGGCATTATTAAGTCAGACTACCATCAGATACTTTCAAAAAGCACACAACCCACAGAGATAATTTATTCGGACACAAAAGCGAATGTGTGAATGCATTATTAAAGCCATTAAAGCTGCATGTTCTGTTAGTCTCTATTGATTTTTTAAACAAATGCACAAATTGCCCGTGTCAAACCCTCTCATAGAGTACACACTTGTTTGGCTTGGTTAAAAAGTATCGTTGATTATCAATTTTCTTAAGTCCTAATCCAAATAACTTCTTATTTAGCACTTGCAAACACATTACAGAGTATTTTTGGTAAAACTGCTTTGTGCTTGCATGGTTTCAAACAAAACCACTTAAAGGAAGATTTTAACAAAAGCCACAACAGAAATCCATATATCACTGGCTGTCCTGGGAATTCCAATATTACCAGTATTCCACTAATGATAAGAGACACCTTCTTATTCGTGTATGTTTTATGTTTATGTAGCAATATTTTAGTGGAGCTTCATCTGTCCACCCACTCAGCCATTAATGCTAATGGCTGTCTAATGTGGCACAGAGGGATGTATCTTCAAGCATCAGAGGACACAATCTAATCTCAAGCACACCAAAGCAACATGGAACAAATCTCCTGAACAGAACCTTATTCCCAGCCACCGTAAATCGAACTGTAGTGTAGAGGTCACACTTAAACACATCTCAGACACAAAACCTGGAGCTAAACTATGTTTGGAAAGTAGTTTTTCCAATCTAAGAGTGGTAGGACAAAGAGAGAGGACAGATAGGCGGAGAAAAGCAAAGGAGAAAAAAAAAAGAAAGACCAAGAAAGAGATTTTTTTTTTTATCTTTATCCTTCTTTAAATGTGTTGGATTTTTGGATATTCCCAAGGGGCAGGAAAAGGTGTGTGTTGTGTGAAGATAAGAAACTTATATGTGTGCGCTTTGTTCCTGTATAATTTGTACATATAAAGCTCTGGCTAAAATGTTGGACAGGCAATTTTACCTTTAATTGGTAATATGTTAACCTCTTTATCACATCTGAGCTTAAATTCAGTTCTCTGACGTGAGCCATACACTGAGGCCCTTTATCTCTCTAACTTCTTTAAACTAAGAAGACAGAGTTAAAGGATGGGGTGGGAAGAACTAGGGTGGGTGGAGAGTTAGATGTGATGAGCAATGGCAGGAAGAGATTGAAAGATTGAGAGAGCACAAGAAAAACTGAGGAAAAGACGTAGATCCTAAGCTGGAGCTTTATAATGGACTAACTCAAGATGAAGAGAAGTGCCTCTCAAGTGCAAAATATCTAAAAACAATCATTATCACTCTTATTCGGTTAATTTTAAGCTGAGTATAATCATAACTTTTGGTGCATAATCAGTTATAATTAAGCAGTGTACAGTTTGTACAGCAAGTGTGAATTCAGCCAAAGGACACTCTGATATTCACATCCAACAGCATAAATCTCACAGTTCTTTAAGGTTGGGGTGATATCCCAGAATAAGGTGCACAGTTAGCTTCTTTTTTTTTTAGCCGTCAGCCTTAAATTCTAAGAAATGCTAAATCAAAAAATTGAAGAAAAAAAGCATTACAGCCACTAGGATAAAAAAAAATAGTTTTCTGAATGCAAGACAAGAAAATATTCCTTTCAGCCATCATTACATATAACAGTTTGAACTAATCATTTTCTATGTGACATTATCATTTTCTAACATTGCTTTGTTGCATTAAAGTTTGAAGACATTGGTTAATGAACAGCTCTCTTAAGTTCCTGCCACAGTATTTCATTCAGGTTGAGGTCTGGACTTTGAATGGAGCTTTCCAACATCTCGATCCTTTTCTTTTGTCAGTTGTTCTCCTTTTGATATGTAGGTGTGTTAGGCATCGTCTTGTTGCAGGACCCATTTTTATCTGTCGGACAAATGGCATCACATTTGACTCTAGAATACTTTGGCATACAGAGGAGTTGATGGTCACCTCAGTGACTGCAAGGTGTCCAGGTCCTAATACTGCTAAACAAGCCCATATGATCACCCCTTCACCACCATGCTTGACAGTATTGAGGGGTTTGGTGTAAACCCAGAACGGCATATCATGATCCACTGTGCATGATGGCCAAACATCTCTAACTGTACTGTCAATAAATACTATATTCAACACGTCCACTAAGGTCTATACAGCCTGAGATGTCGATTATGTGTTTTTTGCAGTTTCTGAGCATTGCCTGACCTTGGGGTGAACTTGCTGGGATGTTCTCCCATAGGAAGACTGGCAACTGTCTTCAATTTGCTCAGTTGTGAATAATCTTTCTGCAGAATGACAGACTCCAAAGTGTATGGGAAATGAGTTATAATCCTTCACAGACTGATCAACATGAAGTATTGCTAAGGTTTTTTTCCTTGGCACTGTGTTAACATACACCTGACTGTTCCATAAAAGCAAACTCTCCAAACTTAAACTTTTATAGAGCTGTTGACATTTCTTAATGATGAGCTAAACAAGTTAAACTTATAAGTAGCACCTGGCTGCTACTTACCATCTTTATTTTTTACGGAAACTGTTGGGTGTACTTAGTTCTCTGGATTTTGGCAAAGCTTTTGTCAAAAAAATCTTGAACAAAGTAATTATACTGTTATTCATCTGAGGATGTGTGAACCTCATTTTCAAGACCAGACAAGACAAGATGATTTTTTTTCTCTCGGTTCTAATATGAAAACGTTACAACTGAAAAGGTAATACTTCCCCTTTGTCATGACTGTATTTACTTTTTTAATGTAAATCCGAGTCATGGACAATTTCAGCTGCTGCCAGTTTGCCAGATGGCAACAGCTGCACCTTGAGGAGCTGTCCTCATGTGATGGTGCTGAACACTGAGCTCGGCTCTTGGTCAGCCTAGGTGCTGTCCACAAGCACGGTGCTGAAATCAATGGCCATTTCAAATGTATAACAGAGTACAGCAAATAAAACCAAGCAGCATCTAGTGTTCAGAATTTCAAACTTATCACTCCCTCTCCTCCACACAAAGATATGTCGGGGAATATAAATGCTTTTTTTTTAAAATTCATTTTTCTAAATGGTGAATGAGGAGAAATGAAAAATTTAAATATTAAGTCAAATTCTCAGTGATGCCAATGTCTTTGAGCATCAAATCAAAAATATAAAGAGTTCATACCTTATTTTGGATCATAGGATCACTGTACATGTGATACAGGGATAAAAGGAAAGGATAGTATATAAATAGGCAGCTGTGGTGCACGTCAGTATCCATGCTGACATCTGTCTCAGACTTACAGTTGAGAATGAAGAGTGTGTCCCACTTTTGACCTATTTATTTAAACTCTTCTTGAGAGAGTGTTCTCCATCTCTGAAAGTTTGATGTCAGGGAAAATTCAGCTTCTGGGCTTATAAAGAAGAGATGAATTCATTTAAGAAAAGTTCTCTACGGACCTGATGACTTTAAAAACGTTGCACTATCACCGAATATGCATTACCTCAACTGCCTGCCGAGAAAATGTCTCTTCACAATACTTTAACCTTACAAAATGGTTAAGACTATGTGTTATACACCGAGCCCAACTGTGATATACCTTACGGTGATGGAAAATAAATAAATTCTACTTCATACACAGGAATAGCAACATTTATTTATGCCATATCACTCATATTAGCTAAAGTTGAAGTCTATCAACTTTGAGGGCTCTCAGCTTAAAATTATATACTGACATCCACATAATAAATGCTGTCTATCTGCTATAAGCCTGTTATTAGGCTCCAGCAGTTAACAACATGGGACATATCCAATATAGAGTTAAAAAAAAAAGAAAAAGAGGAGTTTTCCCTATGCAGAGTTGAAAAGAGGAACGTTTTTTCTTCCCCCCCTATCACGCACAGACAGCACTGGAACATTCCACTGTGGATGCTGTTGGAGTCAATGCTACATTTCATTCATTTAAACTGACTAACAACACTATAAGTGCATATATTTTCCAAATGGAACCCAGTGGGAATGCAAACATAAGCTGAACTGCATCAGTGACTTGCTGTGCCTGTGGGCTTACTAACACATGAAGACTGTCAGTATCATCAGTATCCTACCAAATGTCCATGAGTTACAGGCAAGAATCTATTCAGCAGATGCACACAACGTCGAAGACTTTGACTAGAGATACTGCTTTGGTATGTCTTAGTGAACTCAGATTCTTTGATACTAAGTAATCTCTATGGAATGTCTTTCTACCCAACAACAACAGAGCAGCCATCATCACAGGTTGGAAATCTAAAACTACATTTATATGACATGGAGGTATGGTTGAGCTAAAATGTGGTAATATGGGCCTTTAGCATGTGATACTTTGTGGGTAATTTTATGATAAAGGGCTGACAGCTCCATGAGTGGTAATCTCTTAACACAAGTGACCCCAGTGGGAGTAAAACAGCGTAAACATCTGGAGTTGGTCTATTACAAGTTATGTGAGTGATGAGAAGTGTATTTGTAGAGCAGAGTAATTACCTGTCTAAAAATGCTTGATATGTAGCAAATATGGCTTAACATTTTTTAAAGGGACTAATGACGCTTTAATTGGCAACCCAAATTCACTCAGCTTTATAGTGCTCTGCCTCTTTTTTGGAGAGTGCAGCTGTGCACGACTCGCATAAGGTTTTGGGTTGCCAGTTGGTACTGGATGTAGCATGCAAATTGTGTGCTTAGCTAATGTCATAGGCAATGTGGAAACTTGAGTAATGTCACTCAAATGAACTAAAATCACTGATCTATGAATGCTGATTGTTCATGATTCCATTATCATAATCAAAAGAAAACACTTTTTTTTTCTAATCAAAGGTTTATCACACCACATGCAACCACCACTCATTCATAAAAGTCATGTTTGTTTAGATCAAATGCAAACTATCATTACTTCTTGGAAACAGCTGAATCTCCATTAAAGTTGATGTGGCACAGCTGCATGAATACATAACTGTATTCTAAACAACTCCACAATGAAGCTGATTTGAGTCTTTGGTAAACAGACGTGCTGTTTGATAAGCCATTTTATATCAGTTCTACAACACACAGAAGCATTACCAACTCCCCCCTGCTGTTCTCTATCATAGCTCGACTGCGGTCCTCAGGGTCTGATGTGTAACACCATCCCATCTAAAGCCCATTATCACATTAAAGCAGCTCCCTGCAAAGACAGGACCTAAAGAGATACAATATGCCTTTTGTCCCAAAATCCCAGTGCATGCTCAGTCGGAATGAGTACTCTGAAACTAAAACTCCACACAGCATGGAGCAAACATAAATTACACATTACAAATTATAGTCATAACAGTACTGACACAAACTTGTGTGACACTCTCTCCTACTAAACTGCACTACTGGAGACTTTGTCATGATAACCTCCAGCAACAAGGAGCTTTTTATGTGGGTTTTTTCCACTGCTGGCCCTGCTGAATATGGAAACCACCTCATCTTATCCTGGCTCATCAATAGCACAGCAGTTTTTCAATTCAGTTCAAAAAGACAGCCTATATATCAACAAATGGCACATAATGTAGTGTGATATTCAACAGAAAAGAAGACCATGTCTGTTGCTCCTACATTCAAATACCATATGCAATTATTTAATCATGGGCTGCACAGTGTTTAGCACCGTTGCCTCACAGAAAGAAAACTCCTGGTTCAAATCTCAGCTGGGGCCTTTCTGTGTGGAGTTTGTATGTTCTCTCAGTGCACGTTTGGGTTCTCTCCAGCATCCTCCCATCGTCCAAAAACATGCATGTTAGGTTAATTGGTGACTAAATTGGGAGTGGATGGTTGTTTGTCTCGATGTGGCCCTGTGATGTCCAGGGTGTACCCTGAGTTATGAAGTCTGCAAAGCTAATCTAGAGGTACCTAAGATTAGGAATTAAATAACTGCAAGATGCAGTTGCCACCAAATGCGCCTCTTCAGGATCCTTTTATAGTAAAAGCAGGTGTGCCATCAGCCGTCAGGATTGGAGCAGAGTCTGGAGGCCAGTCCTTATCGAATGATGACACAATCGTCTTATAAAGGAGGGAGGTTGAAATACTTCTTCAGAGGCAGAGGGCTGTAACACATGTCCACTTTAAATGTCTGAATCTATGAAGCTGTCCTTCATGACCAGAGGCTTGACTTTCTGCCACATACTGTAAATTATGCAGAACAACAAATTGCCTTGCTCTGTTCTGGTTAGAATATAGGATAAACTGAAGTGGAGCACTGTCTATCTTTATATTCTTGTAAATGTAATCTTTAGTCATGAAACTGCCAATGTACAAACCACTTTTACAAAAACTTATCTTGTAAATTAATCAATATCATAATATGCAGCTGATTTAAAGACAAATTAGCTGCCCGAAAGGCCACTTAAACAAATCTATTCAACTGTATTCACTGTGTCCAGTATATGTTCCAAATTAAATATAACTTGCTAAAACATGCAGATGTATAGACAAACACGTCTAATTCTTGTCTTTGTTACTGTTGGTTAAGTGTAGAAAGGACAATCACTGTGTGCTGGAATCACACTTTCAGTCTAAACCTCAGTGAACTTGACATCCAGCACGGTAATTAGTATGTATTGATTCATTCTGGAAAGCCTGCTATTCTCCGTTCTGTCTGTGCACAGACTCATTGCGACTAAAACGCCAATCCTTTTTCTGTAATGTAATCACAGCTGGAAGCTTGCCCTCTGTGATGCAGTACAGTTTCTAGGTTACCAAACAGGAAACAGGTAAAACAGTCTGTCTATGATGTGCTTAAAAAATATATTTTTTTATTAATTGGCTGCCTAAATGTTAAAGTTCAGTGAAGCAATGAAAAGCCTAACATTCCCAATGCAGATTTTCAAACTTCAAGAACAATATTAGATATTAAAAGTACATTGATTTCTAAATATCAATCCTTAAGATCCACAGCACTTTGTGACTAATCTTTGAGTAGCTGCCCCTACCAAAATTAAAGATGCTGCTCAAGAACACTTAATTTGGCAATTTGCTTGGTCTGGGAGTCTCAAATGCCAAGAATGGCTTCCTTGAAGAGGTCACGCTCTGCACGAGTCCTGAAACTCAATTCAATCTCTATGGCCCTTTCACATTCCAGCTACCTCAATACAAAACCACAAAAGACAGATAAATCTGTCCAATATCTCTACCCTTTCTTGGTGCTTACAGCCAACAAAGCAGTGCCTCTCAAACATGAGCTTGCCTAATACACATCAACTCAACAAGAAAGTCAGTGTGAAAGACATCAACATAAATCTCTGCAGTGCTTCATTTCTTTGAAGATCAAACCCTCAAGTGTTCGGAGTTCTACTGTCATCCACCACCCTCCTCTAAAAACCCATGATTCAAACCTGATTATCGTGAACAATTTCCACCCCAAGTCATCCAACTTCTCTCAAAACCACTGGACTGTAATGTAGCCTCCCAAAGTGCACCTCATCTCCAATGACATGCTTGAACCATTTCAATAAAGTCTTTGCTCTCAACATAGTGCAGAATCGGCTCCTCCGAACAAGTCTTGGCTCTCACCGGACACAGCATTCACCTTAACAGTTCCCTCCTACTAGAGTTCTCATTCCCAATGCTGCACACATCTTTCTATGTTCCACAATTTAAAGCTCCTCTTTTCCAGTACTGCTTTTAATTACTTTTGTTATTCGTTTTATCTAATTGTTTTCCCAAATACCATCTTCAAAAGTTCATGTCAACCATCTTTGAACACCACATGCATCATCCATGTCAAACAAATATCAACACAACCTCAGGGAGTGTTTTTGAGTCAATATATTTTGTGTTGACCAGCTGCTCTGAGCATATTACATGATCTCCAGTCATGCAAAGGTCTGGGTAGCAGTGGAAAGCAAGTCATGAAAAACCCAGTTTGAGATGAGTGCTCACGTCCGGATCCTGAAAAATTCTCCAAGCTTGCCCCAGGCACCATGTTAGATGGAGCCAGCACTTCCCATAAAATATCAAAAGTAATTTCAAGAAGGATGGGATGAATTCAGAAATGGTAAACCAACAAAAAAAAAAAACAGTAAATAAAACACTAAGCAGTTCTATGTTGGTGATATTTAGAAAAATCTGTCATATTTAGATTTAAGTAATTGTTTCTTTGGTTTAAATGACCTCATCTGGTCAGAAATTTTGCCAAAACAAAAAAAAAGAAAGAAGGAAAAACAGAAAAAGACAGAGAAAAAAAAGAAAGACACAGACAAAAGCCTAACAGTGGTAAGAATTATTCGGTTTTCATTGCAGTTAATATCAAAACACACTGCAGGTCGTCTTCCTCACCCCTCTGCCATCGTTAACCTGAGGTACAAACCAAAACACTGGCTCTAAAGCCGAGCCTTTTGTGTTTTTGAGCATCATAGTTTACAGTATTGCACTACTACATTTTTTTATGTAGAGTGCAAACTTAGCGGTTACTGTAAATAAAGTCTCTAATAGGAGCCTATTCCGGGGCTCCAAAGTCTTCAACAGCTGTCAAAACGCTGCATTTTCTACAACTCAATACGGGTGTAGACCATTAGAGATTAACATTGGCACAGATTTGGCCTCTGTCAGGATTGGAGAGAAAAATTATTAGGGCCTTGTTGACTCTTAGCGGGTTATTCAGGCTGGCTGCATTTTTTGAAGTTGCTGACATTAGGTCAGAGGGAATCAGAGTGCATCTGATCTACTCTAGTTTTTGCTTTTCCTTAAGAAAAAAAACAACCAAAAAACAAACCATAGCATGCTTGACTTGCTGCCGATTTCTGCCTTCTACCTTCGCCAATATCATCCAACATACCTCTGAATAGTCTTCCCCTTCTTCTTCTGAGTTTTATAGCAAATTAACATAATGTAACATAAAGTTCAGCCAAGCCCAGAAAAACATCAGTTAGCGGCATATTCTAGTTTTATAAATCATAATCATGTTTTGTTACTGCATCAATGCAGTATAATACATCTTATAATGGATAGATTTTCACCTGTATCATCCAAATCATTCTCTGAAAAGTTCTAATTAGAAAAGTTTATCTTTACAATATAATTAAACTGAACAAATTTATTATTGAATGTAATATATTGTATGTAGTAATGAACCATAGTTAGCCTGAGCCTGGGACACACAAATTGAAGTGCACTTTTATGCCTCGGCTCTACACTGTTGCGCTCCGTTAATAGCAGTCTGCCCCAGCTTTAGCCCAGCTGAGGCAAACTTTCCCTTTCATGTTGCTTTGCCACATGGCCCCTGAAACACTTCCATCCATTCGTGCCCATCTTTCTTTTTCTCTCCCGTTTCATATCTCATATCTTTGATTTCGCCTTCCCCATCTTGCTCTCTCCATCTGCCTACTCTCTAAATCCTCTGCTGTTCCTCTCAGTCTACATTAACCAGACAGCCATTAGTTGATCTCATGTTGGTTATGAGATAAGGCTTTGGCAAAAAAAACAAAGGGCTGTTGTAAAGGAAATCGGAAGTATTGCTGGTGGGATAGTGACCACAGAAAAGAAAATAATGACAATGTGCAGATGCACAACGCAGGAACGTGAACTAAGAAATGATAAATGACTGTCGTTATTATCAAAGATATAGACCAGAGCCAGAGAAAGCTTTCGTTAAGATGGTATCAATGTAGAGTTTGTGGAGTGCTTCTCTAAGATGCATCAAGAAAAGTGTGAAAGCACTTAAAGCTGCCGTCGGCAGGTTTTCAAAATTCCGAATCTAAAGTCGGAAAATTCGAACTGATACAACTTTCAAGTCCCTCCCCCAACCTCTACCAAGCTCCAAACCGCCCCCCAAACCCCTCCCCCTCTGTGGACGAGGTTGTGCACGTGAGTTCACACCAGTGTGCGCGCACACAAGCTGGGGCAGACTCACACTCAGCAGCGTGTGCACAAGCTGTGATTGACAGGTTGCGATTCATCCACCCTAACGTGATTGGTTAAAAACAGCCGGGAGCGCTCGATTTTTGCAAGCATGATTACAGGCTTCAGAGGGAGCTACAGAATTCGGGATTTTTCCTAAACAGCCTATTTAATATTCTACTTCCAGAATCCCATGACAGTTCAAGCTAATATGACTAAAAAAAAGTTGCCGACGGCAGCTTTAAATGACACTTTAAATATATGAGTATTTTTATATATACCACAATATATGCTATGTATAGATGTTATATTAAAGCAAAAATACCCATGTTTCTACCTCCTTGACTGGAGGTTGAAAACAGAGCAGGGGACAAGTAAAAACAGCTCACTGACTCATTGTGTTCTTTCACAGCTGCCAAGGAAGCAGGTAGGAGGGAAAGAAGAAATGATCAAAGACCCTGTGTGTTCACCTGCATTCATTGCACAATTTGTTCAAATTTAACTACACTGGGCTTTAATTATTAATCAAAAACAAAATCACAAGAGATGTTTGAATTTACATGTTCGTTCTCATTTACTGAAATGATTTATCATTTATTAAAAAAACAAACTCAAATGACAGTGCTTACGTACATAAGTCATTCACAAAATATACTGGTCTTTATGGCTTATTTCATTAGCTTTAATAGTCTAAAGTTTATAACAATGGGTTACTTGGCAACGCTCATTCCTGACTTGCTCATGCATTATCCTACCGTATGTAGCCATTATCTTCATCTGTTGATGAGAAATTCATCCTTTAAAATAGTCAACATGTGTCTCTTTCTTTGGATAATTTGAACTAACAAGAAGTTGCAATTTTGTCCAAATACTACAACAAGACTAGCTTACAAAATATATATGATTTATGAATTTACAGCATGTTTTAGACTAAATAAGGTGGATGCTTGTTGCATTAACTGAGCCGGTGTAATATGGTGCTACTGTGTAGTACTTTAAGCCACCAGCAGAGGACTCTGCCCCAGCTTTATGGGCTTGCATCATTGGCTCTGATGACAAACACTGTTTTGTACTTGATGTATGGAGATAATGAGAGGCGCAAATCTTTCATAAATTCTGTGGGCAATCTTTATCTTACCCAAACTCAACCTTTAAAATGTGTATTTCTCCCTTTTACTGTGCGTTTTGAGAGATATCTGCAGAAAAAGATTGAGAAACAAGCATTTCTCATTGCAAAGGTAGTAAATACTGGCTATGAGATAACCTCTAAACCTCAAACTTATCTGTCAACACTTCAGATGTATATACCCGAGATGGGAGGGAGCCAAACATCATGCCCAAAGGAGAGCAGGAAGCATTAACCCTTTTCAGTCTAAAGCCTATGTGACAGTATAATTGAAAGTTTGGGCTTGTAAGGATCAGAAAATTCTAAAAAAAATAAAAAATAAAAAAAAATCTTCAGCATTCAGTTTATCAGACAGACACTTAATACAAGAATGGTAAGGACCACTTACAGTTATGTGAAAAAGAAAGTACACTGTCAATGTTAAAGTTTTACAATAGAATTTTTACAAATTATCTCTTCCTTACCAACCAAATCCGAAATAAACAAACAAAAAAAAGAAGATGAAAGAATAAAAGCTATATATCAGACTGTAAGGCCTCAGTTAGCATGTTAAATGGTGAAGCTCTTTACCATCAGAAGAAAAGACGGTTGTGAGGAGGAAGTCTCTTCTCTATAAAGAGAACACGGCTGCATGGTTTAGGTTTGTAAAATTGGATCTCAGTATAAAATAATAATAATATTTTCTGAAAAATCTAAAAGAGAACAAAGCATCAAATCAAATCAAAAATCAAAGCATTTACCTGTGGGCTAATCTTGGGAAAATACAACAACAAAATGAAGTCTTCAACCACCTGGCTGTGAAGCATTTTTTACCAGAAAAAAACCCCAGAAAATCGAAACAAACAAATAATTAGTAATTGTTCTGTGATGACATTGAACATGGGATGTTC
Source organism: Odontesthes bonariensis (assembly GCF_027942865.1). Classification (NCBI taxonomy): domain Eukaryota; kingdom Metazoa; phylum Chordata; class Actinopteri; order Atheriniformes; family Atherinopsidae; genus Odontesthes; species Odontesthes bonariensis. Next base: position 19,894,485 of record NC_134511.1, read on the forward strand.
TTAATGACAGTAAATGTCAGTGTGTGTCACCTGTTTCATTGCAACGTGCTGCTGTGTCTTTGTGTATCGTACTCTGCTAATGACACTGTGTCCCAGTGACATTGCCGAGAGATGCAGTTGTTTCCTACAAGGTAAATAAGCTGTGTGTAGATTATCAATGATGTTTATGTTTATGCATTTAGCACACGCTTTTATATGCTGATACAGAAATATAGCTACAGTGGTTGAGAAATAGCTCCTTGACGCTGTCTGTATCCATATGCTAATGAGCCTAATTACTTTGAAGTCTATCACAAGATTCAGGCCAGGTGTTGAAAGCAAATAATGATAATAATCATATCTTGACTGTCAGACATAGGCTCTACATCAGCTCATTGCTCTTATGAGTTGGAGTTGAAGTCGTTTTAATGTAGACATCTGCTTGCTGCTTCTGGCGCTGACATGATCTGTGAGTACATATTTTTTTTCTTTTTATCCTTTGTTTATATTATATATCATGTGCAAGTTTGTATGTGATCTGAGCTAGATACGAAGACTCAGTAGCTTAAAATATATATATATATATAAATCAGTTACTTCACTACACCAGCTCAGAGAACTCATTTTACTCTCTTAAAAGGCTGTGCTTGAGATGGTGCAGCTATCCTCTCCAGTTATAAATGATACTGATCAACCCTATTAGTCAACCTTTTTCAGTTACCACTTTCATTTAGGATGAATGTCGGCCTCTAACAATTGGTGCCCAATTGATCAGACTACCTTTAAATGACACATTGTAATATGTCATGGGATGGTCCTTATCTGTAGTTGTATTACCTACAATTCAAGATATTTAAGAACCAGAAATTATTTTTAGTCCTGCTTTAAATTGGAGGGTTGCAAATTATTTTTAACATGAATTTGTTATACACTAAAAAAAGAAAGTACAGAGTGTGAATGTGGCTATAAAAGGCAGATCTCTATGACACCAAATCCTCTGATCCTATGATAAGCGTTCTGTTACAAACCTTTTTAATTACTATATAAAATGTGTTTCTTGATCATGATTTAAAAAAAAAAAAAAAACATAATCAAATCATGCCAAATTATCTAAAATTCTTTCTTTATAAGATAAAAAATAAATATATGAACCACTGTTTTCTACAAGCCACTCAATTAAGGTGTTGCCACAATGTTCTCGGAATAAAGAGGACTTGGATCTGCACTTGATCTGGGTGTCTTAGCAGTATAACCACAGAAGTCAAACTGTTACACAATAAATTACTAAATGTAACCAATTTGGTCCAGCTCACAGAGAGAACATTGACGTGAATGAGAAGGGTAACACACATTGGGGAAAAGTGAGTAGCAAGAGACAGTTAAGGTGCGAATTGAAAGCGAGATTTCCATTTATGCTGTTGAGAAAAGCGGAGAAACTAGGAAAGAAACTGCGTGGGAGTGACAGAGTTACAGCTGTATGAGATTGCGAGATTTTAAAAGAATATGAGGTTTTACACAGAATCTTGAGCAGGCTAAGAAGCAATACGACAGCTTTGTGAAGGGATGACATGAGAGGGCGTTTATGCTGAGGCTGAAAGTTACATTAATAGATAGTTGCTCATGTGTAACATGTTGGGAAAAAGAAAAGAGTGAACAAACACCGAAGCTGGAATCTCTGTCAAACACTGAAAGAAATGAATGTGAAAATGTAAACATAAGAGCGGAATGGCTTCCCTCCTGCTCTGAGGCAACACCAGTTTGGTTTTAATGAAAGAGAAAGAGATTTGACTGTCATTCGGTTTTTTTAGGTCCCTCTTAACCCACTGCTTTTTCCTCTATGCTTGTGTCATAAAAAGAAGAAAAAAACTGTACATGCAGGCAGGGTGGCTGGAGAGCTTTTTTTGACATCTATTGATATAAGAAAGCATCTATTAGGCTGAAAATCCGTGGAGTGCTCCCACGTACAATCCTGTGACACTTTTAAGCTAATTTGTGTTTTATCCTCCTTCACCCCCATGTCAAGGCCAACACCGAGCTTATGATTTATTGCTGCTTATGCTAAAATACATGCAAATATATGGGTACAAGATTAATCAGTGATGTCTTTAATCATTTTAATTATGTAACTTTGCCACTTTTGGAAAATTGCTTACTGAATGCTTTATGCTGTTTTTGAGCGTGAATGTGACTTTTAGGCTGTATTACACCGACTTCAAGACACAACAACAAGGCACATATAAATTACTTGTTTGAAAAAGTGTGTGCATGTATATCTGAATTTTTGAGGACAGAAACATTTAGGTATCATACAGTACAGTTCTGTCCAAAAGTCTTGAGCCACCCTTCATTTCTTAATAATTTGCTTTCAAGGAGCCAAACCTTTTTTAATCTTTTAAAGTCATCTCGCTCACCAGTTCTCCAGACTTTTAAAACATCTACCAAAGTTTTCCTTTAGATATTGGCTGCTTTTTTCACTCATTTTCCATCCAGTCTTTATATCTGACACTTTATTTGTTTGTGAAGCCACTTGACACTGATCTGTAGTCATTCAAGCATTGGAAATACAGCTACTTCAAAGAATGATTGTGTCTACACAACAGACAACTCAAAGAACCAATTTGAAAATATATCCTTAAAACACTTTGTTACAAGTAGCTTGTTGCAAAGACACCATTTGTTTCCATTTCTTTAGTTGCATCTTAAAAAAAAAAAAAATAACATAATTTGACTGACGTTTTTTTTGCACCAACAATACCTAACCATTACCAATCAATGCCCAAAGAGCCTAGTTTGTCATAAGCCGCTTTCGGACTGTAGGAACCTTTGGCAGTTCTAATAACCTTTTAATCCGCGGGGCCGTTTTCTCCCGTGTTCGGACATACAGGAACTCGGGGCTTTCTCCCTTAGTTCCTATAACTATTTAGCTCCTTCTCCGAGGTCGGGTCTTTTCATGGTTCTTATAGAACTAATCTAACGGAGGTGTGTGGTGGTCGGTAGCTACGCCCCATGTCATGTTGTCACGGCTGAAATGTTTCCTCATAGACACACACACAACCGGCGGGTGTTTAATAAGTTAAACTTACACTGGTCTCATTTGTCTGCAGCGCTCTGCTCTCCTTTCTTCCTTCATGAAATGAAAAAGTATCGTCTCCTGACTCTCTCTGTGAGCTTTTCCAGCCTCGATATTAGACGCCTGATGTGATTGTCCATGATTAATATCACCATCATGCAGACCATAAACACGGTGGCCTCCCCGCTCTCCATATTAGCTTCTTGGTGGTGTTTTTTCTATTCTCCTTACTTTTACCGTTTTGTTTTGTGTTTGAATGTAGCGCTAAACGGCTAACGGCTAACACGTCACTGAAGCAGACGGCTGCGGGCGGCGCATCAGTCCCTATCAGGTCCCGACTCAATATCTAAAAACGATGTCGTTGGGGAATACGGAAGAAATGTAGCACCGCGTTAGTTCTGGCAGACCACGTTAGTCAACGCGCCCTTTGCCTGTTGGCTGACGCCGACCCAACCCTTATGGCTGTCCACAACCAGCTGCGCTCAATGGGTAATCAGCTGCTGCTCGCAATTGGATGCTGGCATTTGGGGCACTTCATTTAAACTTGGTTTGCTGACACTGCTTTTTTTGCTTTCTGCTTGCACCCACCACCTCCCCTGCTCCACCGACTTCTCATTGCCAAACAATGTCATACTGTTGTTCATTGTTGCTTGCTCTGTTCTAGGGGGTTTGTTGCCTTTACAGCAAATGGAAGGCACTCCACCTGAGGATGCTGCTGTTCCCTGTCTTGGCTTCCATGGAGCTCATGGAAAAGTCGGGAACTTCCTCCGAACAGAGCCATACCGCCAAACACAATTGTATGCATTCAGAATAAGCTTCTGAAACTTATATCTGTTTTTCGTCTCATTTTGACGAGAGTGGTTCTGACAGAAATAAAATAAAGCAGAAAGACCTGACCCACAACAAGAGCTGGTATCGAGTTCTGATATTGACATCGACCGTGTATCAGATATCCGACTGATGTCACCAATCCATTTAATAGATCCACATAAGGATAAGGATTCCTTATTTTGAGAGTACCGATTATTGATTGAGCAAATATTACTCTATAGTAGAACTATTTGCAGCACATAGACACATAGCCTATTATCTAGCATGCATGTATAACATCAACACCCCTTTTAATGCACACAAAGTGGATCAATATCTGATTATGCACAGTAACACTCACCGAATTACCCCGTTACCTACAGTACCGTTATGATCAGAGTATGGAGTTTGCCCCAGATTTAGGGTCTGCTAATTAAAATTGATGTGACGGCCGATGTGATCTCAGTCGATTCAAAGTGGACAGAGAAGCTCTGGAGCTGACAAAAACATAAATGAGAGAGTACCAGAGGCTAATTGTGTGGTTTGCAAAGTTATCATGTGGGATTCAAATATGTGTCCAACTATAATAAATACAGAAAGCACTGCTGTGGTATAGCCGACAGTGCTGTGCGGTTTACTGCATCCTCATGGGACCTTACACAGGACTACAGAAAACATCCAAAGCTTCGAGAACTAGTTCTGAATACTATATAAAGTATATAATGGTATTTTAACTACTTCCAACTCCATGTAAGGCGCACGCCACTTACAGTCAGAAAAATGCATCAGGAAAACAACAACTCCTCTTCACAGTGTTTTTTGTTACTCCACACAAGGGATGGGGTGCAGTGTTGCACTGCATAAGAATAAAATAATTTTAAAGATATATATATGACATCTACATGAGTGTTCAGACCCTTCAGCTGCTTCAGGTCATCATGGAAATGAAGTTCCTTCTTAGCAGAAGCATTGAGGCTTAACCTGACTGAAGATGTAGAATCAGTGCACGGTCACTGCAGAGATGCTCTCATGGGTTCAGGAAACACTACCCACTAAACCTGTTTCGCCCTAGCTCCTTACGCACTTATTGGTTTCTTAAATTTGTCTTTGTTATCTAAATTGTCTTCCCATCTGTCTAGGTACCTAACCTACCGCACTTACTCTAGCACTAGTTATGCTCTTAGCTGGTTGGTTTTGGAAGGAAATGCACTTATGATTTCTTGTGATCTGAAGTTCTTTTGCCTACCAATGTGGAACGCACTTATTGTAAGTCGCTTTGGATAAAAGCGTCTGCAAATTGACCGTAATGTAATGTAATGGGTTCAGATCCAGACTCAGGCAGGGCCACTCCGAGACTTTCAAAATGATTTCTTGAAGCCACTTCCTGTGTTTTCTTGACAGTACGCATCAGGTGGTTGTCTTGTCTAAATGTAACCTTTCACCCCACCTTGAGACCCTGAGTACTGTGAAAAAGGCTTCCGCTTCATTGTTCTTTGGTATTCTGCATTCATCTTTCCCTCCTGACTTGAAACCTCTGCACAGAATGATGTTGCATTAGACATGTTTGACAGTTGCAAAGGTATTAGTGATATGATGCACTTAGTCTGTTTTGCAGCAAAATTTTTGTGTTAAATGTGTGCAAATGATCTTGTTTAAATCTAAATCAGAGGATTTTGCCATTTGATTTGAAAGTCATTCAGCAGACTTTTGGCATGTTCCCAGCGAGCTGTCATTTGCTATTAGAAGAAGAAGAATGGTTTCTGTCTGGATATTTCACCATAAAGACCCGATTGATGGACAGCTATAGATGACCAAGATATAAATAATCTGAATGTTATTGTTAATGGGATTATCAGATCTTCATTTTTGGAGTATCATGTGTAGATTGATGAAGACAAGAAACAATTAAACCCATTTTCAATCCACAAAAGGCAGAATATTTTTTTGTATGCACCACATGGCACTTACTTGAGACTTCAGGGTGATTAGTTAGAGTAAGTATTCGAATGTGTCAAAGTTTCACACACAGAGCCGCTGAAGTGGCCACTTATTATACCCTTCCGGAGAGGAAAAGATAAATAAATACATGATTTTTTTTTTTCTTTTAAAACATCTTGCCCCGACAATTTGTGAAACCCTGGATTCTAGTCTGACATGCTACTTTTTCTGACTTTTAATTTTTAAAAGAGAAAAAAGAAAATATTTATTTTGAATAAAATGCACATAATGCACTATTGAATCTCATATCACTGTTAGGCAGCACATCACAGGCACATGTAAATGGACACATACAGACTGCCTGTGAGGTAGGGAAGCCCCATTAATCATGCTGAGCCAATGAGGAGACGGAGAGCAGAGAAACACATTGAATAGGAAGCAGGTTCTTTCCCCTGGCTTCGTCAGACAATGGCATTTGTGACAATGATTGAGTGTGTTTGGTTGCCTGCATGTTGGTGGAAAGTGAACTCCTTCTAGAGACGGCCTCTGATTTATCGGCTACGCCAAACAAGTAGCTATCCTAAACCTGCATATCCTTGAAATAATAAAGTAAAGAGGGAAACATGAAGAGTCACCTTTGTGCAATATTTCAATATTAAATAATACTAAACCCATTTCCTATCAAATGTATGACACTCTAAACAAGCTGAATAACCAGTTACTGGCAAGAGAGAAGACACAGTGTATCTGTAATTTGCTTATGCTTGCAAATTAAGCGCTAAATTAGCTCCAAGCTCTATACTGCATCTGTCTCTTCCTTCTTCCCCAAAGCAACCTGGCCCCCAACCCCAATCTCCTGCTCCCCAAATACCATTATACTTTTTCCCTCTGTTTAAAAAGAGTTGTCAGAGAAGTAGGCTTTTAAATCCTGGATACACAGGAGGCAGAGAGGGTATGACGAGCTCATGTAAATTATCCAAATGTTTGCACTGGGGGTTTCCCTGCAAAAAGGTCCCCACCACTTCTACAACCCAATTCCAATTTCATCTAGCAGATAATTGTCAATTCAACCAGGGGTGTAAATTCTATCAAAACCCTCCATCAATCCTCCCTCTCATATATACCCTCATATTCCCTCGCACTCATTTGTTTGCCTGAATTCTTTCAGAGAGAAGGGGAGAGGTGATTCTTTTTCTAAATTTACTTTTCTCATTGCTGCCAAAGCAATTGTTATTTCTTCTTACTTACAGATGAGATTGGAGAGAAGAGGAAAACTGGATATGAGGGGAAGTATTAGTGTTGCTGTTTAAATATGTGTGTGTGTGTGTGTGTGTGTGTGTGTGTGTGTGTGTGTGTGTGCGTGTGCGTGTGTGTGCGTGTGCGCAAGTGCACATAAATCAATACAACAGCATCAACAGCCCATGCAGCATATTAATATCCCTGCCATCATGTTTTTAATCTCCCACATCTCAGCCCTCTGTTCTTTTAGTTAAAAAAAGTTGCATGCTTATCACCCTGCAGGTATACAGTTATAGTTCAGATCTACTTGATAACAAGAGTATGAAAGCCTAAAAATAATGCTGGTGTCTTCCTACCTCTTGAATCACTTTGACACACTCACATATACATAGGCGCATAGTGTACACAGTGTTCCTAAGATATACGGCCTAATTGTCTGTCTAGCCAGCTGACCCTGAAAGCTGAAGATAAAGTGAGGGAGGAGTGGTAGGAGGAGCGTGAGAGATAAAATAAAAGTAGACTGGCCTTCGGGCCTCCGTCAAATAGACACATCGGAAAACGTAGGCGTCATGAAGGGCCCAGTGAAACTCAATGCCTCGATTTCCTACCACTGGTAAGGGCCACAACTAAAGCAGAGACAGATACAGATTGTGTTGCAGACCATACGTACATGAAGAGCTATGACACTTTCAACAGGCGAGTTGCAGCACTGATTGACGGTGATAATCTGGGGCTTTTTTTAAATGAACTGCCACTGCAGGGATGTCAGAGTACTGGCTAAGAGGCAAAAATGTGCATGTAGAAGTTAAAAAGAAATAATTGTAGACCCCAATATTAACATATTTTTCATTGAACTTTTTTTGCAGAATTAAATGCTTATTATTTTTAATCATTATTATTATTTTTGCTTTTACTTAACCATGGATTAAAAGCAGTGTACATCAAAAGAGTCTTTTTGCTATTAAAATGGTTCCATTTTTTTTTTTTGCTCCTCGCGATAATCTAATGTTCTAGCAATTATGTAATGAGAAAATAATGACAGTATACCACTGTTTAAGCTACAAACTGTTTAAATAAATTATACATAAGGGAAAACAAAAAACAAAGTAGGCATAGCCAATCTGTGCTTGGGTGTGTGAAACCTGTGTGTTATGATGATGAATAGTAGGAATAATACATAGTCTGAGCCCAGCCTGTTTCACTTTAAACCATCCATGATGGAAGCAGCTAATTCCTTTGCAGATGGCACTTAATATAATGACAGAAAGGCAATGCTTGAAATTGATTTGTTCCCTGTAAAATAGGTGACGTAAAAAAAGAATACCATACTAAAGAAAGACGTGAGGACAGGAGTATATTAAATCTCTCAAAACAAGTTCCATTTATGTCATAATGAAGACAGGTCAATTCATTTTTCTACACTTTAAGGAGATTTTTTTACATTGTGCACAACTATTGGCACCATCTCTGTCCCAGTAACCCAAGATTTAATGAGTTCAGTGGCTAAGGTTCAGTAATGATCTTGCTCTGAACAGAGAGTTTGTCCAAAACATGTTCCTTCAGTTGATCGGGGCTGAGCCTTTCTGGAGCTGGCCAACATCATGATAAACAGGAGAAAGCTTGTGAGCCTGGGAAATCCCACCTCGAGTACTATGATGCTATGTGTTCTATTTCATCCTTACTGACCGCCAGAGGCGGTGCTTTCAAGCACTGAATGATACATCTCGCGCATGCGCAGGTCGAGTGTTTATACCAACAACGTCACTCGTGACCCCCTGCTGACCCCGGAGAGCCTATATCTTCCGGCAACATCAGCAGGTCAGTCCCTTTCATCTTCTTGCTGCGCAAGGTATTACCGCGTCTGCTTATGAGACGAATTCCAAAACCATTTCTTCCTTCATCGTTCGCTGCTGGTGGTCTCGCGACGTCCCGTCGAGGCTGCGAGCTGCTCGCCCTTCAGAGACCGCAACGAACTGCCGAGAGGTCTGTAACCTTTTTTTTCCTCGGCTGCGCCCCCCGCTCCCAGCACAGGCGGACTATGGTGGTTGTCGGCAAAGGCACTGTTTGCGGCTCCCTCTCCCGGCATCCACCTATAGACAGTGTATAAATACAGCAATAGCCCCTCTCCTGGTGTAAGGCGGCGTGTGCGCCCCCCGCTCCCAGCACAGGCGGCCTATAGTGGTTGTCGGTGAAGGCACCGTTTGCGGCTCCCTCTCCCGGCATCCACCTATAGATAAGTGTTTGAATAAACAATTGCCCCTCTCCTGGTGTAAGGCGGCGTGTGCGCCCCCCGCTCCCAGCATTCATCTATAACTAAGAAGAAGAAATATATGAATAAGAATTAGTAAATACGTACTATCGTCAAATATACTGTGTGTATATATATAGAGATATATATATATAGAGCTAGAGGTGGTCCCAACATGGATCACAACCACTCCTGCTCGGCCTGTATGGCTCCTCTACAGCTTGAGGATGGTCATGATCTGTGTCCTTCGTGCCTTGGCCTCGGACATCTGAGGCAGGGTCTTTCAGACGAGTCCTGCATGAATTGTGGCATCTTGCCTCATGCTGTCAGGGCTGCAAGGCTGGCCGAGGTAGAGCGCCTGTTGGGCCCTCCCTTGTCTCCCCAGTTGACCCCTGACCAGCGGCTGGCCCCGTCTCGGTCTAGCCGACCACGGTGTCGGCCTGCTGAGACTGCAGGCCCCACCTCCGGGAAGAGGGCCAAGGGGTCCGGGCTTACTTCTAGAGTGGATCAGCTGACAGCGGAGCTTGACAGCATGAAGTCCCTCCTCCTGGCTCTCCAGCCTGGGGCTGGGGCAACCCAGCCAGGTGCCCTTGTTCCTCCAGCGGCCTCCTTCGGTCCGGAGGAGGATGCGTTTTCCATAGCAGCTTCGGCTACTATGTTTCGGGACTACGCTTCGGACGTGCTAGAGGGAGACGAAGCCTCCCGTCCCTCTGCAGCGGGCTCCCTTTCCTCAGCCCGTAGCTCTGCGGGTGGTAGTGAGGAAGGCTCGGTGGGAGCCGCCATTCGTACGGCTCTAGCCAGGCTGCAGCTGGACGTGCCGCAGGCTCTGCCAGCTTCGGCCAGTGCCTTTTTCAGGCGCTCCTCAACCCCCGCTGAACTAACTGTACCTCCATCAGAAGAGTATCTGAGGGAATTACAGACATTCTGGAGGGACCCTAGGGCCCCTACCCGTCCGACAGCTGATGCTCGGACCCTGGCAGCCATGCAGGACGCATCCAAGTTCGGCCTGGACCGCATGCCAGCGGTTGAGCCCACTATAACCGCCCTGATCGTCTCACCCGATGAGGCTCTGAGACAGGAGGCGAGGTGTCCTCGCCCCCAGTGCCGGGTTACGGATGATTTGCTGTCGAAGGCCTATGAGGCGGCAGCACGCATGGCTCGCATGGGTAATTCCATGTCCCACCTGCTGCTCACCCTGTCATCATCCCTACAGGACACCGAGCTGGACACTTCTGTCCACAGTGTTACTGACGCCTCCCTACAGGCCTTTGCACTGATGTCTAGGGAGTTGGGACGGGTAATGGCAACTCTCGTTCAGACTCGCCGCCAGGTTTGGTTGGCGCAGTCCCCTCTATTGGAGGCCTGCAGAAGAACCGTCCGCAGTGTTCCGGTGGAACCGGGGGAGCTGTTTGGTTCCGCGGCTCTGGAAGCCCTCGAGCGCACGGTCCAAGCTGGGAAGACCCGACAGCAGCTGTCTGAGCTTCACAGAAGCGCGCCGCCGCCTGGCAACCCTAGGGGCCGTCCAGCTGCCCCGCAGCGCGGCACCCACTCACAGGCCAGGGGCCTCCCTCGGCCCCAGTACTCACGCCCACAGCCTGCTCAGCGGCAGGCACAGTCCTTTCGGGCGCCTGAGCGACTGCCCCCTGGGCAACCTCAGGTCTCGCGTACTACCCGTCGTGCCCCTGGAGCCTCTAGAGGTCGGGGGGCCTGACGCTGAGGCCACGGGGCCGACCGTCGGCCTTTTTTCCCAGCAGCAGCTCAGCTACTGGGCTGCTTCCACCAGGGACCCGTGGGTTCTTTCCACCTTGACCCACGGGTACAAACTTCAGTTCCGACGTCGGCCCCCGACCCATGGCCGAGTCAGGATGACTGTCATCCGCGACCCGGCGAAAGCCCGAGCCCTCGCCCAGGGGCTGTTCGTCCTCCTGGGCAAGGGTGCTATCGAACCGGTAGATCCCCTGTTGCACCCCGTGGGGTTCTACTCGACTTACTTTCTGGTAGCAAAGAAAGATGGTGGATTCCGACCTATCCTCGACCTCAGGAACCTCAACAGCGACTGTCCCACTGGGTGGTGGACGCCATCGCCCAGGCATATAAGGGAAGTGGGCACCCCCGGCAAGCTGGGGTGAGCTGCCACTCCACCAGAGCTGTCTCGACATCATGGGCAGCCCTACGGGGCGTTCCCCTGGAAGACCTATGTGAGGCAGCTTCATGGGCGTCACCGAGTACCTTCTCCAGGTTCTATCGAGTGAATGTTGCCACTCCCCACCCGTTGGCTGTGGTCCTGCTGCCCGACTCTGCTGCTTCCTCTCAGTAAAGTGAGTAGGTGCTGGATTCCTCGTGACTTTTCTGGTATTAGTCATCCAGTGCTTGAAAGCACCGCCTCTGGCGGTCAGTAAGGATGAAATAGAACGAAAGTTACGTATGCAACTACGGTTCTATGAATCCTGGATGACCGCCAGAGCGTTCTGTCACTCAGATTCCTCGTATACTCGCGAGAAGATTCTGTAGGGACTGACCTGCTGATGTTGCCGGAAGATATAGGCTCTCCGGGGTCAGCAGGGGGTCACGAGTGACGTTGTTGGTATAAACACTCGACCTGCGCATGCGCGAGATGTATCATTCAGTGCTTGAAAGCACCGCCTCTGGCGGTCATCCAGGATTCATAGAATCGTAGTTACATACGTAACTTTCGATTTCCTCCTTTCTGCTATCATCTCTGGCCAAATGACTGCAATGCCACAAGTTCACCCGAGAATATCTGGCTGCAGCCTGTACAACAAGGCACAATCAATGGCAAACAATGAATCCCACTCACTCCCACTGGGCATACGATTGGATTAAATGTCACAATTAGGTAGAGTAAGGCGACAGTTTCATTGATCAGAGTCAGACTGGTGTGTGGTTAAGCATTACAGTTTGTTAAAGTGAGGACCAACTGAAACATGTCATTTAGGTACAGTGGCAGTATTGCTACTAGTCTTAAATCAGATCCATTTCTTTTTAACTCTGCTTGCCTTTACCCAAGTAGATGAGTGGTCACAAAACCTGGTTTACTTTTAAAACTTAGAGCTCCAATAATTAGCTGCATAAAATCAAATCAGAATGATAATTCATATAGTGTATTTAAACATGGTTTCACGAACAAATTGCATCTCATGCAATCATACAGTCACAACCAACATTCAAACCCAGCTAATTCACAGTAATTAATAAATTCAAACCTTTAACATTAAACCTCCCTAAACCTTTAAAACTTTGACTTAAACAACCTGCAGGCTGCAACCAGGTGTTCTACCCTACAGACAGGAAGTTGAATGGTGCATCATGGTGCAGTTTAAACTGCTGAAAGCCAAACATTTACAGAGCAACTAACATGGCAAAGAGTCTCTGGGGAGGTATATATAAATATATATATATATATATATATATATATATCACACTACCCAGTGCTACAATCAACAGTACCATGTTTGAAGTCATTTAAGTCCCTCACCACAACCATCTCCAAGGACATTAAATGAGACGTCTGCATAAACTTCATAATCCGAGGCCCCAAGAGAGGTTGTTTCTCCCAAGGCAGCCGAGGAAGCTTAATGTGTTGATCCACTTCTACATCAGTGTCATCAAGTTCAGCCTCACATCATCCATCATAATCTAGTACAGTGTAGTGGACAAAGAGGACTTGCAGATGCTACAACGTATCATTCACTAAATTGAAAGAATCATCAGCTCCAAACTGCTTTCCTTTGATCAGCTGCACTCCAACAGGGCCAAGCAGCAGGCAGGCAACATCATTTCTGACCCATCCCACCTCGGTCGTGGCCTCTTTGAACTTCCCTCCTGAGGCAAAAGCCAGAGCTCCACTGAGAAAAAACTCACAACAACTTATCTCCATAAGCAGTTGTCCTGCTACTAAAGTGCTTGCTATAACTTGAACTGTTAGTAAATTGAATTCTGGTGCACATTTCATCCGATAGATTTTTTTTTTAAGTCATTAATTGGACGTAACTGAATATTTGCACTTGTCACTTTCATATACCCCATGTCATATCTCATCACATTTCCTTTCTAAGTTTCATTTCAAAGTTGCATATCTTATTTCTAAAACATTATAATTGTTGATGGTATTCCTGGTTTTCTTTTCTTTTGAGCCATTTACTATTACCATACGTATGGAGCAATTTTGAGTATTGGAGATGGTGAGGATAATGTGATAAGGATTGTCATAGATTCCTGGATATGTAATGTAACGGTTACCACCAGAGTAAAGGAAATTATTTCATGAGTTTTATTTCATGAGTTTTATTTTCATGAGTTTTTCATTGAAAAACAACAACATTAAAATAATGAAGTCTAAATACATCAGCAGCAGGTCCTTGTAAGAATGCAAAAATGTGAACAAAGTGACCGGCAAAAGCATTCACACACACACACACACACACACAAATGCACACAAAGATTTGCAAGCACTAATTCAGTCACCCACATAGACACACGTCAGATTAGTGGAGCCACAGGCTCAAAAGCCACAAACAGCAGGAACTTAATTGAAGCAGGCAGGAACCAAAGGATGTCCTGAGCGTGTCAAATGCTTTCCCTCGACACTGAAATTGTGACACGCACGTCTGAACCAATGGGTCATCATTATCGAATAAAGGCATGACTCACCCACTCGCACTCTGTCTCTACAACTTTCTCCTTCCCTCTCTCCCCTTTTTCCCCCATTAACAGTGAGACAAGACTGCTCACAGTGCAATACATCAAGGGAGCCATGAAACGGGTCAAAATAAATATTCTCCAGACACACAACGAAGACTCACAATAGTGCAACACGATAGGCTACAATAAACTAAGGAGAGAAGAAGGCGATGCCGCAGAGAAAAACTTTTGCTGCGCGTTCCTAAAGAAAGTTTTATTAGACATTTTATTTATTAGACAAGTTGTAACGACTCCTAATAAAGAATTGCAAATCAAGTAATTTTAATTACCTGAAGGGGTAGCAACGAGAAATAACCGAAAAGCCTTTTGCATCAAAATGTAATGTTCAAAAATGTGTTCAATAACGTTTAGTCCGTTTGACTTTTTAATTACTTTATCAGCATCAATCATTGGCAAAATTAAATTTTAAGGTAAGCTAATCCTGCTTAAAATAGGATTTTAGTGTAGTTTTTCTGTTGTTGTTGCTGCATTAGGAAAAAAAAGTGATACTTTTGAAATGTGAACCTTGAACACTCAGACACCCATCTTCTGTACTATTCCTACAGCAAATTTGTGATGTTGGGTGAAATTTGCTGCGCAGGCGGAAAAGGTGAACTTGTTTATCCTGACGGCAGTGTAACATGGCTAGTTGGGTTGCATTTGCAAATGTCCCATCAAAGTTATACTGTTCCTGCAGAGGCAGTGGCAAAGGCAGTGGAGCGTGCCACCCCCCCAAAAAAAAATTCTCAGAAACACCACCACAGCTGCTTAGGGATCATCTCCAGGAACTCGGAGAGCTCATGGCATTGGCTCAGCCTCCAAACTCCCCACATCCCAATCCGATCATGCATCTGCAGAATGTGCCAGAACAAACCTGATCCACAGAGGTCCCACCCAACCACTCACTGGACTAAAAGGATCTGCTGCCAACATCACAGTGCCAAACACCACAGACCTACCTCCCCCAACGTACATTTATAGTGCATGAATAAATAAATATTTTTAGCCCAGCATAATTGTCATCAGACACGTCTCCTTGAAACCCCACACCAGAACACACCAATATTTAGAAATAAAAATAAAAAATAAAAAAAAGGCGGCTCCTATATGTGATCATGGCTACGGAGAGCATTTCTGATGGAGGCATCACTTAAAATAAACAATTTAAAAAGAGGAGTTTGATTTTAATCAGTCACATTATGCTTCTCCAGTGAAAAATACTGCCTGGCTTCAGCTGGCACTATCCCAGACCATCTGACCAGTGAAAACAGTGAAGCCAGACTGGTATGAATCATCTTCAATTAGTAATTTGTCCTTTTACATTATAGTCCCATATTCTCATTCTTACAAAAAAAAAAAAAAAATCAAAAAGGTTATGTGTTACCACCCAGTTGGAACATTGTCACCCTCACGATGGACAGAAGTCACAGCTTCTGCTGAACTACAACTGAGCTCCGGTAGTGAACCCCATGCTGTTACAGATGTATCTGTTAATTCCATCACTTGTTATCAAATCAAACCTAAGAACAATGTGCATTTCTTTTACATAGGGAGACATCCATTTGGGTGACTTTCTTAAGAAACAACAGTCAAGTTTTAAGTGATGTTGTCTGTCAAAAGTAGAAACATGTTTTCATCTTCATGAGTCTATTTTCATTTAAAAAGAAAAAAAACCTGCTCTGTTGACCACTGGATTGCAAGTAATGACCCATTCTCAAAATCACTGACACATCTTTGTACCTTTTATTTTTTTAATTTTTTTTAACTAAACTGTGGACACATCTAACCAAAATTGAAAGAAAAAGATTATTGAAATGAATTCTGGTTAAACTACAAAGTGTAAAAGTAAATGTCTGTACATAAAAGCATATACATTTTGTCACTTGATGTAGCCAGTGTAAAACAAAAGTGAAAATAAAAAAAAATGTTTTCTACAAAGAGCAAAATTTCTTCTGACTTTGTTCACAGATTAGTTATTCATATAGTTAATTTCCATAGTTGTGTATGTTGAGAAATGGATATTAACTAATGATGATTAACTCTCATCATTTTGCAGCAAGTGAGCCATCACAAGAGGCAGAGAAGTCTTTTTATGCCTCCGATAAGTTCCGGGATTTGTACACCGTTTCGCGATAACAAATCAGAAATTCTCTTGGCCTACACAGAAATACCTGCAAGGTCTGTGCAATTAGGACAAAGAAAATCATATCTCAGTATCATATGTCATATCTGTACATCTGTGGTCGAATATCTCCATGCAAGGTTGTGTACTGTACAGGCGATGCGATTATTCGTTGCAGATATAACTGGAGTTGCTGGTCCTCCGCCCGTAGCTCTGATGTTGTCTGTTTGGGCTGATGCAAGTTATCTCTCATTTGTAATAAGAGTATTTCTATTTTTTATTTTCTTTTACTTAGGGTCCTTTCCTCTGACTTCACACTGCATCGAGACAAAGTGTCATCTGTCGTGGAAACTGCTGTATATATAGATATATAAATATGCATGTCACCATGAATTTAGCTTTGATTCCATGAGAGGATAGAGAGCAAAATTACTTACAACTGCTGACAAGCCTTCATCATCAGTTCTTCATCATGAAAAAAATGTTTATGTATAATTGATACAGAATCATTAGTCCATTTTTAATTAAAGATTAGATTGTTTTGGTTTTTTTCAAAATCTCTAAAAGAGATCTTTCTCTTAGAGAGAGAAAATAGGTTTTCTCTGCAGTTAACAGAGTGCTTTCAGTGATAATGATGTTAAAAGGAGGTAAAAGCTCAAAAGTGAGGTCACACTTTGCGACAGGCGATGTTGACACAAGTGCTACAAGTCTTCATCTAAGCTGTGGATATGTTGTATTAAGTAAAGAGGGCATCACATGAGGGCATTGACAGTTTTCTGTGGCACAGCTTTCACTTCATCTCCCCTTACCCTGCAATGTTTGAGACATTTTTGTTCATCCATGATGAGATTAAAGCAAATACAAGAATCTATCAATAAGCAGGATAGATTTGTGCTGTTAACATATTACACATACGAATGGAAAGCTATGTGCAAGGCAGTGTGAGTATGGTGTATACTGTACAGATGCATCATTAAATTTACTCAAAAACGATTTTAATCTAAAGAAAAAATAATATTGAAGAAAATATAAAATTATGGAAGCATCCCGATGGATAAAAACGTGTAATATTCATATTATGACATAACGATTGTGTTTAACTTGTGTAAAAAAGTGTAGGTGTTATACAAGAGGCGAGGCAGACTGCAGGAGTCTTATTCTCCCCATTGTCCCTGAATCAGTGAGAAATTGTACGTGTGAATTATGCTCTTACCATCTGCATTAAAATTCTAAGTTGGCTAACTAGAGCTGTCACAAACCCTTCAATTTCTAATATTAATTAAATAACGGAACAATGAAGCCAACTCATGAAAAGTCTTTTTTTTTTAAATCCCTCAGTGGCAACATTGGAGCTCATTGCTAACAAAGTCCTAACCTCTCTCTTTGGGAAGAGTCGAGCCTCGACCAGTCTTAATCAAAACCTCGAGCTTTTCAGAGGTTTCAACTATACCTGGCACCATATCGCAAAAGTTAAGACTGCGTTGGAACTTTCACAGCTAACTTTGACAGCACGATATCAAAGGAAGACAAGACTGCATGACCACAAATGCACATTTATGCTCACAAACACCAGACTGCTTTACACACATCAAAGCAAAAGCACAAGAGCCTGCAGTGGCTCTCTTCTTAAGTCTGATGCATATTGATGTTCATGTCAGTGAGTGTATGTTTTGTGTGAGTGCAGTAGATTGGAGCAGGTGTGTGGCATTTTATCATCTGAGTGGTGTTCTCTAGCCTCAGGCTGGCGCTTCTTTCCAACTCTTAGGGAAAAAAAAAAAGTGAATAGTCCATCTACTTCAAGAATTCCATGGATTTTTTATTTGGGGGTTACGTAAAACATGCGATTTCAATATATCTAAATGGTGAAAAACTAAGTTGAAGTCTCATATTTGAAAGAACAGGCACCGACTCCCTACTCAAAATCAGATATCAATTTTATATAAACTAATCAACAAGACTGAACAGGCTTCTTTTGCATACATTTCTTATTTACATTCTGCTTTTTTTATTTTTTTCCCCCAGACGTATTCACAATTCTGAGCTCTGTGACAAAAATATTTGCTTTGAAATTCTTTCACATCTTAACATTTCAAACAGCCTCCCCCTGTGACTTTCAAGTAAAGCTTTATTAACTCCCCAGAACATTCATCCTTGACAGATTGCTGAAACGCTAGTGCTGAGTTGGTTGTGTTTCTACTTCACTTCTATCTACAAGATAATTACCTCTTCACTCTGTGAACCATGATCAATGAATGAGAAATCTTTAAACTTAACTTGACTAACAGACACCAACTTTGTCTTTGATGCATCTTGAACATGTTGCTCCAACAGTTGAGACAGCACTGGACTGTTAGCGCCACTTAAGATGTCTTCTTATTTGGCATCTGCTCTGTAGTCTCATGTTCTACGTGTCCTTATCACAATGTCACCATCCATATCTAAACATCTTTACAAACGCAGATTCTGTGGAAGCCATATGGCAGGTTTTTTGGCTGGTATAATCACTTTAGACAGGAAACAGCGTGTGTGGCGTTCGTGTGTATGTCTGTATGAGAGTTAAAGTGTGTGAGTGCATACGTAGGTGGCCCTGTCGATAATCATGCAGCAAATGAGCCTGCTGTTTTTTCAGCGGTCCCCCGACAGAGCTGCTGCACCTAGAGACTACCTACACACACACACACACACAATATCTTACACAGACAAAAAAAAATAAAATGCTAATGCAACACAAACAGCACATTGACACATTTCTTAATAGATATTTTTTAAATCCAAACACAAACATCTATCAGTGATGCTAATTCACAAATTACTCCCCTCAGAGCAATGACGTATCACTTATGCCCCTGAAGTTCTCTACAGGGATAGGTTGTAGCTCACCTTATTTTTATTGCGTTTTTCTTCCTGGAACGTCAAACCCATCATCTCTTAACACTGCAGCTCTATACGCTCGACAGTGTCACATACACCATCATCCACTCTCAAATCACAGCAGAATTTTTTTGGGGGGGCATAAAATCAAAAGTCAAATTAAGAATTGATGTTTCCCAAGCAAAGATAGATAGTATGAAAAATAAAAAAGTAAAAAAGTAACGCAGTGTTCTTGGCCTACTCCAATTTCTGACCATGTCTGAATTACCGATTCTAATCTGCAAACAGGAGACAGGATCATTTTTAAATTCCGTATGGAATTCTATTTTCTATCATTTTAACTAAGTGCAATTTTTGGAGCTTTTCTAAACTAAATTGAAACACTGAAGTAGATAACAGCTCACTCGTTTTCATATAAATCTCAGAATAACATGCTCCAGTTAACTGGTCAGAGCTCTTTTGTAAAAAAAATAAGATCACCACAACCCACTTTATCTAACACGAAAAACTGCAGAGGCGGCTGCACGCGTTGGTGTTGCACTTTGTAGATGGTCCCTGTGCAAAGAGGTGTGTGTTTTAGCAACATTTCACATGAGTTATTGATCCAGGATATCTGAATATGTGACTATCTTAAAGCAGGGATACTGAATGCTTTGTTCTACTACTCCCAGTAGAAAATCATCTTGTGCAAACATTTGCCAAAAGATTGGAGCAAATTTTCACCAGAGGTGGTTTATGATACAACTGAACTGAACATGATAAAAGTATATACAACTCAAGACGATAACAGAGTTATCTGATAAAAAAGATATGTGGACATGAGAAGATGTGGAGAAAACCCTCTGAATAAATCCTCACACAAAAAAAGAAACCAGAGTTTCTGGTTCAACGCCGTTAGTCCCGGGTAGGGATGTAACGGTATGACGGTAAACCACGATAAAAAGTGTTGACAATAACAATTACCGCGTTCATTTCAAATATCATTAATATCACGGTTAATAATACGGTATGAAAACCGTGAGTTTAATCATTCCCAGCCTCATCCGAGTTCTTAATTTGTCGCGCATGCTCACTGCGCAGCCCACAACGTGCATTTCTTGAAGTTGGAATCATGACCGAAGGTGTAGATGACAGCACTCAGAGTCAGGACATTTATCAGCCCTCTAAGAGGACTAAATCCGAAGTATGGGCATATTTTGGGTTTTATAAGAATGCCGGGGGACAGTTGATAGAAGATGGTTATCCTGTCTGCAGATCTGCAAATCTCCTTGCTCATCTCCGTGATCATCACCCACAACTGTATAGCCAATGCAAGGTAAGTTAACGTTAATGTTTCAGCTCAAATGCATAAATAAATGCATGGTGTGGGGACATCGGGTTGAAGCAGAATGCAATGATCCGTCTGTCTAACTTTTTAATAACGTGTCAATAATCTAAACAGATGCCTACGGCACATGCACATGTCCGTTCAGTGGTGTTAGTGTGGAGCTAATCGGGACACATCTTTAACGTTAGCCTCAGAGCTAGACGGGTGCACATTTGAGTTGCGTTTATCATACAGTTGTAGGCTACAGTATCTCTTTGCATGTGTAGAGCCAACGATTTTCCGCGATAACGGAAAACGGACGGAAATCGCAGAATGTACCCTTTGAAACGGAATTGTAACTTTCAGACGGAAAAATAATTCAAAATCGCCCAAATTCACCAGTGTTTTGCCCTGTAAGATTGTATTTCACCCCGTTAGCCTGTATTTCGCTCTGTGACACTGTATTTCATTTTAAAATAAACACAACAACATTCGCAGTCTGAAACTGTGCAGACTTGCCGCGGCAATACGCGGCCAAAACGCATGTTAATTGTTGATGTTTTTGATAAGATTTTGCAATATAATAAACACTGTTGCACTTTTTTCAGCTTGTGTAGGCCTATCAGTGCTTTCTGAAAAGATTGAACACACTTTTAAAAATACCGCGATAATACCGAAAACCTAAATTTAACCTCACTATAACCGTGAGGTTAACTTTTCATACCGTTACACCCCTAGTCCCGGGGCTGTTAGACATCAGATTTACTTTTAAAAACATGCACAGAGCACGTATAGGCTGCGAGAGGATATTTTCGGATTTAGTTAAAAACTCTCTGAACACCGAGTTAACACTCACACAGTGTCCTCCGATTTTGAAAGTCTGATTGTCACAGATATATTACCAACCTAATTTCCCTGAAAAGCCCTTTGATAGGCTTAAGTTATAGGAAATCATTTTCAATGTTTTCATTTACCAGCTTCATTGCATTTGTGCCAAATTCTGTTTGAGAATCAGAGATCAGCTAAAAAAACTAAATAAAAGACAAGATTTATCAATGCAAAATTGCAAAGAATTTTGGTCTTTCAGCATAAACACTGTAAAATACCGTGAAACAACTCAGGAATTCTGGGGAAATGGAATGGATGGAACCACTGTTGGATGTGCATGACCTTTGAGTCATCGGGCGGCACTGCATGAGAAACTGTCATGCAACTGTGATCAATGTTGCTGCGTGAGTTTGGGAGTACCTTGGAGAGCAATTTTCACTCAACACAGTTCACCGCTGCATGCAGAAATGTAACCTGAGACTGTATTACACAGAGAGGAAGCAATACCTCAAACCTGCACAGATGAGTTCTCTGGAAACAATCTTATCGTACGTGGTCGGAAAGACCCGCGTTGAAGAGTCCACATTTTAATGGCTTTTGGCAAAAACAGACCAGAGCTACATGGTAAAGGTGAGAAAGACGATCCAGGCTGTTATCAATGAAAGGTGCAAAAACCAGAAACTGTAAAAAGGTGTACGAATTTATGGTGTCCAATGCATGGCTGACCTACATATTTGCAAAGCTAAAAATCAAGGCAAAAGTGTACACTGGAATTTTTGAGAGACATACATACGTTACCAAGAAGGCAACCTCTTTTCTTGAGAGATCTCATTTCAGCAGAACATTGCCAGACCGCATTCTGTCAGAGTTAGCGACAGCGTGGCTTCATAGACACAGAGCATGCAAACCCCAACTGGCCTGCCTTAAGTCCAGATCTTTGAATTTTAAAACTCACTTACACAAGAACTTGAAAATGGCTCCACGGGTGGCACTTCCGCTGATTGATTGATTAGATTGTCGCATAATAGTTGGTGATAAACAGATGGTTCAATCAATCATTTGCTGAGCATTTTTAAAATGTCCCAGCCCTTTTCCCAAGCATTTTCCATTGAGAACATCCCAGATGGTTCTGTGTTACAAACCACCTGGAACATCTGCTTAACTGACCAAGAGCCTGTTAAATTTACTTCAAATCTTAATAGGCCAGAGAACAGGAGCGCTGAGCGCTGTCATAAATAGTAATGTCTGTTTTAAAAGGGTGACGTTACACGCAAGCCTTCAAAACTTTTTTTTTATTATTCAAGGTAGCGGGGGAGCAGTGACTTTGAAAATGTAGGCAACCGCTGTAAAAGAAATAAAGTCAGGGATGATAACAGTTGGAGTTACCCTATACAATCATCAACTCCCACTACTATTTTTGTCTAAAACATTTTTCATTGTTCACATAAAGCTCACGCAGATGAAAATCACAACAGTGGGAAAAGGAAGGACTGCTTGTGAATGGGTTCACATGATGCCAACTCAAGGAGCAAGAGAGAACTGGGTGGGTGATGGAGGAGCAGGCAAGAGGAGGAAATAAAAATAAAATAACAGAAAAATTAAGCTCCTCTGTGTGCCAATTTCCTTTCACATTACAAAAATGGCCTATCACATTCAATTTTTTTTTTTAAATCTCAGTGGAGGAGGAAAAGAGCAGAGATGCAGAGTGGGCAGACTGGAGGAGTCACCAGTGGCTAACAGTATCTTCAACATAATACCCCACCATCTGCCTCCAGTAAAAGCCTGGGCTAAATTTGTCTTCTGTTATACAGATAGCAGTCCAGTACCAGAGAGACACTGAGTGGGCAACAAGGGCACAGTTGAGTACGCTCATATAAGCCGAAGCCAAATGTTGCGTCATCTTGGTGGTTCAAACACAAAAAAGCCATTCTAAAAATGTAAATCAAAATCGGTTATGTGCTCCTCTTTATTTAGGAAGACAGCGGTGTAGTGGAGAGTCAAGCGATGCATCTGCTTTGAGATGTCGAGCCATATCAGAAGCCTCTCTCGTTTCACACGCAGGACTGGAGAGAGATTTTTGGAAAAACATACTGCCGGCTGACAGGACAAATGTGACTCAGTACAAAGGGGATGATGCAAAGCAAAACATATCCTGATCCGAGTGGAGTGAGCTGCTGTGTACCAGTGAACAAAGCATAGAGCATTCAACTGTATAATTGTTTTGGATGCCAATGTGCCTACAAACCTTTTGTGGGTATTATTTGTGTGGATATATAACTGAGTGTATGTTTATCATCACTGATATATCCAACCATTATCCACTAAATGTATCCAGCAGCCTCCAGTTGCCCAGGAGAAAATCTCTGCGTAGACCCAGGTTTAGGGTTCAGTTTCCAGCAGCTGTGGCTCCAGCTTGGATGCATTTTCTAACAACCAGAAAGTGGCAGTGTACAGGTGCGGGCAGCCAAAGAAGGATCATGTCCTTGTTACTGCACTACTGACTCCCACTGGGTAGTACGAGGTCCTCTGCAAATGGGGGATATGAGAAAGGTAGCATGAACCTCAACAGGAACCGGCCCCCTTTGATAAAGCCCCCCCCCCCAACTGACAAGCGAAAAAAGGGCGCTGGAGAGTACAAGTGTATCTACCCCCAGGCCACTGGAGGAGTTAATTATGTGACAAACAGCAGAGTATGAGGGGAATGTATGTGGAGAAAAGTGCCTGGTTTGAGCAAAGAGTAGCTGGCAGTTAGATCAAAACAAGATGAATGGAAAAAGCCCAATTCTTTTTGCCTAATTTGAGCATTTAAGCTGTAACCTAAATGCAAAGCATAGGTTTTGTGTTCTCATAAATCTCACCCACCACGAAGCTGTCATCATACGTAACGAGAGTCAAATTTATCCATTGACAACATGAAGCCAAAAGCAAAAAAAAAAAAATACATTTGAACATATTCCATCAGGAGAATATTTCTAGAACACCGCAATAGATCAAATTTGATGGGAGAAAGGAAAAAAAAAAGAAAAAAATCAGTAATGATGACCACAAGTTGGAAATCGGCTTTATTATTTATTTTTTATTGGCTTTTCATTAGGAAGCTGGTAAAACGTGACCAGAAAGTTAACTGCACTGGGCATAAAATGTCCCCAGAGAGACACATTTTAAAAAACGGAGAACACGACAGCGTTTACTGTCACAGGCTGAGGCTGGTAGTCAAAGGACACATATTCTTGCTTGCCCTCCAGCTGAAGCAAACATTATTTTGTCAGAAAACATGCATGTATATATCTAAATTGAACCCCTAAATACATTGTATGAGTGTCATTTGGATGCAAGGAGTATCAAATCCAGGTTAGCGTCCCTGAGAAGAAACAGGAAGTAAAAACGAGGCTTGTTACAACACTTCTTCAGATGATAACGTAGAAATCTAGTTAAGCAACCCACTAAAATCCCAGCTGACTTAGCTTCCCATACTTTATCACCTCCCCCACCACTGTTGCTGTTAAAGATGGTCCAGCGCTGCAGTGCTCTGCAGGGGGCCACAGTTTGTTGATTTTTCAGTTTTCTCTTTTTAAGAGACTTTGTCAGCTGTAGACACTCTGTCCAAACGTAACCGTTGGAAACTTCTACTTCAAAGGCCTCTATGTCCCATTACTGCTTCCCTCCACACAGGGCACAGAGAGCTGCTTCACAAAGTGGAAAAACCAAGTTTCAATGTGCACTCCCAACAAATGAGAGGATTCCTATGCCCAACAGAAAGTAGGTAAGATATTCATAACTCGAATAAGATAACCCATGTAAAATTTAAAGGAAACTCAGCTGTCAAATCTGGGAGCAAGTCTGGCAAAGTAAGAAAATCAAGGACTGATTCTGTAATAAAACCCCTAAACAAAGCCTCGTACTTTCATTAGATGTCATCATCATCATATAACGAAGGTGAAACAAATCCAATAATCGCCTTTATAGTCCGATCGGTCTCTCCTGTGAATCACACGCAACAAACGTCAGTGAGATCTTGGCTTAGGAAAGCACACTTTTGTCTTGCATGATTGATAGACTGCCTCGTCTTGCACATCTAAAAAAACAGCCAAGATTACTCACGTGGGCTGCAAGACTGCAAGATTACTCACACTCTACGGTAGGCAAATTTTATATTCTGGCCTCCTTTTTACAGCTCTTCGCACCATAATAACAAACGTGTAGCCAAGATCCTATGATAGGCATTTCCTCCAGTTGGTGAAAAGATTAAAACACTCCATGACCAAGCGACGAGGAGGAGAGCGACACTGGTCATCGCTTCACAATGCAACCTTTCTGCAGCAAAACATTGGGTCCTGACATTGATGTGGAAGTTAATTTGTGGCGTGGCTTCAAGAAAAGAAAATGCTGCGTGTCATTTATTATCCTCTATGGTAACAGCACAACTGTTGGCATCAGCCTGCCAAAACGATAACTGCTCAGGTGTGGTTTGAGGAAAATGAAGGGAGAGCTCAAAACGTTGACCCTTCCCCTGCAGATCCCAATCTGGCAGCATTCGCCAGAGCCGTGTCTGATATAAGCTCTGTAATTTATGGGCAGCAAACTGCACATCCAAGAATAAGCCCGATTTTACAGAAAGCTGGAGTCTGTGTGGATCTCTGTGTGCAAGAGATCTCTGCAACTTCAGGCAAGAGAGAAGGCTGTGTGCTGTGCAGAGTGCATGTGTGTCTGCCTTTGCAGCAAAGCGAGCAATCCAGCAGCCTTTTGGCTATCCGATGCAGTAACAAAGTTTGCTTTGGACAGTTAGAGGGGACAACAAGAGTAATTTGCTCGGACAGACAAAGACAGAAGTGTGAGGAAGAAGAGCGGTGGAGCAAACAAGGGACAGATGGCTTATGGAGCCAACGCATCCTCGTGGATTCTGTCCAGCTTTTTAAATGTAAACTCAGAGAAGTAGTGCACATGAGGTGAAATAACACGAAATACTTCTACAAAAAGTGCAACACTCGGTTCAAATAGCCTACATGAAATAAGAGAGTGCATACTTTAGGCTCAACTTTAAACTTCAATGAAGCGTGTTTTTCCTTCCAGCACAGATCAGCAGTGGGAAATTAGAAGAGAGATCCCTGAAGGGGCACAAAGTTTGATTTAGATAAAAAAACAAAAAAAAACAAAAAAACAAAGGCATTAATGCACATGCAAACGCGCACTATGACCCATTGAGGCTGGTACATGGCTGGACATTTTAAAAGCAGGGCATTGGTTATCAAAAGGCGACATTTAATTCCCACCTGCACATTTCCAAGAAGAACTAATTAAGGGGGGCTTGAAAAAAGGTGGAAAATGATACAAAGAACAGGTCTTACCTTCGCAAACAAAACAGACTATCGATGCAAACACGGCCCATTCTATATGTGTTAAAGCAGCTAATTAGTTTAAAAATCAGTCAGGGGAGGCTCAGATAATGACAAGAAAGAGATAAGAGGAATGATGAGGGTTTTGTTTTTTGTTTTTTCTCACCTACAAGTACGTCAAGTGTTGAGTGCTCAGCTTCCCACCGGACTCAGGAGGCTCCATTATGAGGTCAGAAAGGTTTCACCTCAGTTTCCGTTTGCACCTGAACAACTACAAGTGGCTGAAATTAGACCCCGGGACGGTTCAAGCTGATTGGTGTGCTGCTGGGAGCTACGACGTCACTGGCGACAGTAAAACTATTTATACGTCTTGAATTGCGCGAATAGTTTAAAGACGGTTTAAAGAGGGCCAACGATGCAGTGGTTCTACCTTCATATTTGTTGGCCGAGCTCCTCGAGCCACATTTCTGACGCACACCTGCATTTACCGGGTGTAAGTAAATGAAAACCGCTTGGTTTCTTAAATTCTGGGACGCAGGTAGGGTCATGATTGTGTTGTCTGATCTCATACACGCTGAGCATGTTTTTTTTTTTTTTTTTTTCATATATTTGGAATGCACAAGACGGTGCCCGAATAAATGGTCCTTAATAGTTCATGAAAATGAGTCCAAAAAAATAAATGACCCCAGAGCGAACGTATCTGTGCTCTTAAACAATGTCCGATATTTAATTCTACTTTCACTTCCCTGTGCATTTAAATGCAAACACGATTAAAGAAACAATGAGCTTCCAAGATGCCACTTCGCAGCAAAGCTTTGATCCGCATCTCAGTTGCCATGGAGAAGCCTCTGGAAGAACTGGATGTTGGCCTTTTTGTTTTAATGACTGATTCTCGCACAAAAAGGCATCTTGGAGTAACGTGCTGTCATCATTTTCCAACAGTAAGCAAATCAATGAGTCACTTTGGTCATAGATTTTTATTTTTCGACACCACACAGTACCAGAGAAGCCAGATTTTTACACCCTGCAGAGGATTCATCATTAGCAGCACAAGTATGTGTCCCGTTTATGGGGTGATCTCTTTGGATTTCAAAGCTCCTGATAATCAGAGTGTGTTTACTTATGCGCTGACCTCCTGTCGTATCAATTACAGCAAGTTAGCATCAGACCTGTGATCCCGTGTGTGCGCTCCTCAGCCAGTCACAACACCAACACTAATTGGTTGACTATTGAGTGAGTCCAGACATAAAGGGGTGCGCACAGGTCCTCCCAAAGGGCTATAAGTCTACCCACCCCCACACAAACCCATGCTTTGATTTTCGAAAAACACTTCTGACACTTTATGGGCCCCGCCAAATCTAAAACCTCCCCAAATAGGCTTGTGTTTAACTTTTTGAAGAAGATGGTATTATTTATGCTGGCTCTCACCGCCCCGCAAAAACCTTTCAGAGTCAGAATGGAAAACGTTTTCCCGCTGTATTTTAAAGCGATGGCCCATAAGATTCTTTACTCGATGCTTTGTCATATCCTGCACTTCCAGTCTTTGATTTAATTCTTCCTTTCCTTTAGATTTTTGTTCAGTCAAATCTGCCCTGCCCGAGAGGAGACGGGTCCCCCAGACTTATTCCTTTATCCCAGTGCACCTTTTAATGGAAGCAAAGTCCATTATTCTGTCACACTTCTTTAACACGTCCCTGGCGTACTGAAGAGATTCCTTATATTCATATAAAAGCCCCCCCAAAAAAGTCATTTGAAGAAAATACGGCAAAAAAGAGAGAAAATCTTCACTTACTGTTTTCATCATTTTTATTTGTATTAAATATGAACATTAAAGAACACAGTGGACAAAAATCTTTTGATAAAACTTTTCTCATGTGAAAAAAAAACAACAACAACTGTGTGGGTGACAAAAACTATGAAGACGGACTCAGGTGGGGGGATAAAACCTTGGATAGACACACACTGCCAAGTATTTCATCACATATTAGTTCATTAAAAATAGTTCTTGTCAAAGAGATACAATTTCAAAACAGCTTCGAGGGAGAGTGAAAAGCAACTCCATGAGGAAAGAGTTGCGTCTGCTCCTCCACATTCATGTGGGCGGATAACAGTACACCTAATAAATTCATCAGCTAACTACGGGGCTCCCCGTACGAGTCTACCAACTAGGTTCATGTACCACGTACTGAGACAACTTGAACAACAACAAGCAGCTTTCGGAGATTCTGAGCATCCATTTGTTATAGCATAGAATATAGCAATGTTGTGTCTTTCTAAGTTAAGTTAAGGATAGAAATAGAAAGAAAGAGGCAAAGGGTGAATTTCTATCAGTGAGTGAACTGGCCTTCACGTGTAAAAATGACATTTCCCAAGTCAGACAGACTTGCTTTCAGGTGTCTCGCTAAGGCCTGAAACTCTTTGGTTGCAGGTCAGTCGGCCAACTGCATTTAAAACTGGTAATTGGGGGTGGGGGGTGCTTTTTTTTTTTTT
The DNA here is from genome assembly GCF_027942865.1 of Odontesthes bonariensis. Lineage (NCBI taxonomy): Eukaryota > Metazoa > Chordata > Actinopteri > Atheriniformes > Atherinopsidae > Odontesthes > Odontesthes bonariensis. The sequence goes on from NC_134511.1 coordinate 19,923,420, forward strand.
TTTGTGTCATGTCTTAATCTCCTGTGTTCCAACAAGCAACATGTGATTAATATCAGTATCCTTATTTACACAAAAACATTTGACTAAAAATCAAATGAAATAATGATTTATGCACAAATATACAGTTCAATTTCAATATTACAGTAATTCAGAAAAAAGGAGAACAGTAATTAACGAAAGATACACTGCCCCACCCCCCAAAAAAAAGGTCACCACCTGGATTTATCTGAGCAAATAGTTAAAAGCTTCCCGTTGGATAATTACTGCGTTGATGGTTATGTTTCAGCTGGCAACAAGTTATTTAACCCTAACTGATGCGATGAGTAGCTTCTCGTCTCGTTAGATTATTGGCACGCTTCAAGAAAATAAAACATCTAAGGAGATTGCCAAAACGACTAAAATTGGGTTTAGAACTGTCCCGACGCATTATTAAAAGCTGGAAGGATAGTGGGGAAGCATCATCTTCGGATTGGACTCTGGAGCTATGGAAGAAGGTCCAGAGTGAGTCCAGACTGACTCTGTTCCAGAGTGATGGGCGCATCAGGGTAAGAAGTGATGTACCCATCATGCCTAGCGCCTACTGTGGGGGCAGTGCTATGACCTGGGGTTGCTGCAGTCAGTCATGTCCAGGTTCAGCAACACCAAAAGCCCAAAGAATGAGGTCAGATGACTACCTGAATACACTGACTGACCAGGTTATTCCTGCAGTGGATTTTTTTCTTCCCTGATGGCACGGGCATATTCCAAGATGACAATACTAGGATTCATCGGGCTCAAATTGTGAAAGAGTGGTTCAGGGATGACATCACAGATGGATTGGCCGCCACAGAGTCCAGACCTTAACTCCATTGACAATCTTTGTGATGTGCTGGAGAAGACTCTGCACAGCGGGACAAGACTTTCCCATCATCACAACAAGATCTTGGCAAAAAACTTAATTCAACTCTGGACGGAAATAAATGTTGTGACGTTGCAGAAGCTCATCGAAACGATGCCACGGCGAATGCGTGCCGTAATCAGAGCGAAAGGTGGTCCAACGAAATACTAGAGGGTGTGACTTTTTCTTTGGACGGGCAGTGTAATTAAAGAGCTAGAACAGCATAAAATTTGTGATTCAATAAAATTCTAACAACAACATGATTATCGTTATTGTCATTTTCATCTTTACTATAATTGTCATGACTTCTTCCTTTACTGGCAAGTGCCAAGATACTTTTATGAAACTGCTTGTGTGGCAATAAATAGAAATAAGGCAAAAAACAATACAAAACAAAAAAGAATTTAATAAATAACTTCCCAACAAATGTTATGAGGTATGTTACATGCACAACATCCTGCTGAGAAGAGCTGAAGATGTGACGTTGATGAGGTACGTTTGAACTGCTATCTCACATGTGGCTTCTTCCTGTCGTCACATGTAGCATTTACCAGCTGCCTCGTCCTGCAGGACGTACTTCAGCACAGAGAGTCGTTTCAAACAGGGAGAAAAAACTTAATTTGAGGGAACAGTTAGATATTTTTTTAATAAATGTTGTCGATGCATCAAAAAGGATGTAAATAGTGTTACTTCAGAGTTCTGCTGGCGACAAAGTAGGATCACCTGTACAACGTTTGGTTCACATTCCAGCTGCAGATGTTGGCCGAGCTCCTCAGGAGCCACATTACAGCCACACACCTGCATTAACCAGGTGTAAAATTACTCCCTGACTAGGAAGCTGGAATGAAAACCAGCAGCGCCGCAGGTCCCAATGCCCAGAACTGAGAGTCACTGCAACAGAGTCTGTAACAGATACACAGCATGACGGTACAAGCTCTGTGTAAGTAAGCTCAAATGAGGCAAGAGATGAAGAGAAGAAGAGACCCGGGACATGACGGAGGCGAGGAAGGAGGCACTAAAGAGGGATAGCTGATGAAAACAGAGGAAGCAGCTACTGTTTGCAAGTCATAGAGTGGGATGCTGGAGGAAAGGGAGAAAGCAACATCATGTCGAGATAGAATGTCCATGGACTAAAAAGAAAAGGAAAAAAAGGGTGAACGTGAGGGAGGGACAGTGGCGAAAATGAGACTCAAAAGGAGGGACGACGGTATAAGGAGAGTTACAGCTTTCACCACGAGAACCAGAGCAGCTGTCCTTCAGGCTTTTCTTCACCTCTACCAGGTTCTTTCCTCGTGAGGTGTGCATCACAGCATACACGCATGATTAACACAACTCCCCGCGAGCCAGATGCTATTTAGAGACAGACAAGGTCAACAACATCTCCAACATTTCACATGGTGTGTAGACGCCAGGAGCTGTGAACCACTCGCCTGCACAGAGCACAAATGTAGCCCCCCCCCCCCCCCCCCCCCTCCCCCCTCACATTGTGGGATTTGTTTACCTCAGAGCTGATGGGGAAAGACATGACTGGTCAAAGGTTTTGTCAGTTTACAGACCAGATCTTCCAACAGTGGCAGAATGAAATGACAGTTCTAGTTCTAGTCCTGCAGTTTTTAAAAAAAAAAAAAAAGAAAAGAAAAACAAATACAAATAACTGACGTTTGTAATTGTGAAACATCTTGTTCCCACATGTAAAACCCAGCAGTCTCTGGCAGTTGTATTTAATGTATATGCCATTCAAAAGGTATGTTTCTCCCTTTCCAAAACAACATTCCTGCGAGTCTTCGCCTGACCTGCCGAATGTGATCTTATTTAAACTTCAATAAAAAGTAAAGAAGGTTACATACAAGCACTGGGTTTCTGTGGAAAAACTCTGCGCTTGCACTTTTTACAAACTGAATCGCTTACAGATTCATGTTTCGGCTTCTTTCGCGTCTTAATTTGATCAAGTAAATGGCTTTCCTTGCAGTATTTGCTCTAATAGGGCTCTTATACACCAATCCGACATGAAGAACCAGCGGTGACAAGAGGCGCCCTGCTGTCTCTCCTCATGTCTCCAGCGTCTGGGCAAACAAAATCGCCCACGGACACACGCCTGCACAAGAACACTTAACCCAACAGTGCAGAAAGGGGGATAACGCTATGCACATTAAAGGTAACCTGAGGAGTGTGAGGATTAAAAAGAAGAAAAAAAATACATAACCATGTGTTGTTTTTGTTGTTGTGTTTTTCAGCAATGTCACACAAAGCTGGTCTATTTTCAATCATGGTTTTTTGTTGGTCTTCACCGTCTTCAATGAATGTGGCCAGGTTGTCGTGAACAGTGACGCTTTAAAGGAATGAAAGTGACAAATGAGAATTCCTTGCGTGGAACCTGTTAAGTTAGCCATTCGCTGATACGCTGATTCTCCATGCAGACTCGGTGAAATGATTGTCGAAGTCAACTAGTTAAAGAAGACATGTCTGCCAGCAGTAATGCCACCGTGTTTTTTTCCGTGGAGCCCTAATCGTGTCATAAAAAGTCTTAGTTTTAACTTAACAAGGTACTGAATTGTTCAAGTTGCCAGTATGTCATTTTTAGAAAGAAACATCATTACAACCTTACTTTACCAATCCGACATCATGGCCAGACACTGATTCTTGTATACGGTGCATCGTGGGTCAAACAGCAACCTTAAATTTTGACAATAAAAAAGTGGTCCAGTGTTAAGACAATATTAGATCTACTGGTTTATGAGCACAAGGAGAGACATTCCGTTCTCCAAACACTGTACAAACAGCTACATGCCCGATTCCCCTCTTGGAACACTGAGATGAAAGATGATACTTAGACATTATTGTGAAAAGAGCACAAAATGCCCACCTGTGTTTTTCCCAAATCTTAAAACGCATGCAGTGAAAGGATCGCAGCTGAGGATGTTCAGCGAAGCGCATGGCGCGTTTGATCGGTGGCAACATATTATTGCAAGCGCAAATTACGATCAGCCTCGTTAAGGAGCACACTGTTAAAATGGTCAAGTCATGGATAAAAAAATAAATCTTTAAACAATGCGGACACCTCATCGCTTCGATCAATTTTAACACCGTGTCATTTGTGCAGATGGTGAAGCAGAGATATCACAGATGATGTCTTTGTGTCAAGAGTGTGCATTTCAGTGTGCATGGCTGCATTTGTGTTTGTGTGCATGGGTAAGTGCTCGTGAGTCTGTGTGCACTTTGTGTTTCCGTGGGCGTAAGCTCATCTGAACTGTCAGCATGACACAACGTGGGAGCTCTGATAGACGGGTGAGTGCCTTTTTTCATTCTCACTGCCTGCTATGTGTGTGTGTGTGTGCGTGTGTGTGTGAAGTTGCATATGAGGCTGTGTTAAATTTCCAAACAAAATGTGAGTCAAGAGCTGGTCTGGGTTTCAAAGTGTGACTGTAAGCGGGTGTGATGATGATTCGTAGGGGGAGGACTGCAGCAGTAACATATAAGCAACTTTAACCCAAGAAGCAGCAGTTTGAAATTCAGACAGTTTCGTCACTTGGGTCGATGACGTGGCTGGTTGTGGCTGGAATGGTGTGAGTGTTTGTGTGCTCTCAACTGTCTCTCTGCGTCAGAGCTTGTAGGTCGGCAGTATGTAGGGAATGTTGGAGGAAGACATTTTTACGACTATAGCTATGCAGAGACAGAGGGCCTCGTGGGGGTTGTCCTAAACGGCCAGTGAACGTGGAGGAGGAGGCTGATGAAGGAGTGGGAGGTGGAGGAGAGGCTTGATCAGACGATGAGACGCTCTGAGAGGGGCTCCCCCTGCTAGCAAGACTGTGAAGGCTGGAAGAAGCACTAGCCCCCACTGCACGGGGAATATGGCTTTGAGGATGGTGATCTCCACCTCCTCTCCTTCCCCCTCCTCCCTCTCCTGGAGTTAAGGACTCAGAGGAGGAGGACACCCCTTTGAGCTGCTTGGACAGGGAATGAACAGAGGTGTGATTGGCCACCACAGACCCGGAGCCTGGGCCCTGATTTGGGCTAAGACCCGGGTGTGAAGCTTGAAGCTGGGCTGGTGTGGTGGGCGAGGCCTGGGCGGAGGACGGGTTGGAAGAGCCAGGAGTCGGATTCAGAACAGGGTTATGGGCTGTGGGCTGAGCCGGGTGGTGGCACTCAGAAGCAGTAGGCCGTCCAAGCAGTGATGGATGGTGATAGGGGTGGTGCTGGTTAGAGAGGTCCCCTCCGAGCACTGCCCCCACGCCCCGCACCACCCTTCGGTCCCTTGGAGCCTGGCTGCTGCTGCTGCTGCTGCTGCCTTGTCCTGACCACCGGCCTGGATGGCTGGTCTAAGAGAGGCAGACAGAGAAAATAAAAAATACCATTAATGGAGAGACTTGACAGTAAAAGGGTAAACAACTCAGTCTGCTCTTTTGTTTGAGAGTGTGACACAACCTGACACTTTTCCAAAATATTAGTCAGGGAGCACGTCTCAAGAGAAAAAAGAGCAAGAGAGAGGAAAACACAGGCAGACAGAGACAAACAGAGAGACAGGAAACACGAGAGAGTCCTGTTCTGAGTTCAGTATAAATTGTTAATTGGGTGACATTTGGAGAACGTTCTCTTTTGGGCTCCTGCAGCTTTGTGTAATTGTTTCTAAACCAACTGGAACTTTGCTCATTAAAGAACAAGCACAAATGCACTCGCACATTCCGAAAAAAAAAAAGGGAGGACAAGTTAACATGTGCATAAATGGAGATATGCACTCAAGGTATGCACAAATCCCACTCTCACTGCAATAGGCTCTCACTCTCTATCACACATACACATACAAGCACACAATGGGGAAGATGGCACATAAAGCTATATGGCAGAAAAAGGAGCCACCTGTTCTCTTTCACACTCCACTGCACCCCTTATGCAACATATCTCATCACTGGCCCTCTTCTCGCTGTAGCTCTCAATCTCACACACATCCAACCAAAATCACACTGGGACTGAGTGTGTGGCGATCACTAAAGAAACACAATCTCAATCTGACACTGAACCTCGAGGGAAAGTAAGCGGAGATGACATTTGCCAACTGGATGGCTGTGTGTGTTTTCCTATGCGTGGCGTACATACGTATTAGCATGTGTCTGTGTAATTGTACACGTACTCGCGGTGTATGCATGTGCAACACGACGCGCTTGTGATTTCATTGTATTTACGTGTTCGGGCATGCAAATCAAAACTAAAAGAAATGCTTTGTCAAGGCTGTCTGCAGAAATTCGGTGTGAGAGGTAAAAAATGTAATGAGCCAGAAACCAGCCAACTGAAGGCACGAGGTACAAGAATGGCACTGCTAATTCAGTGAAGCAGTTTCAATGCATGAGCTACTGCACACTGTCAACCTGCAATTAAGAGGTAGAGGAGAGATCACCACGAAGCTGAAAGCATGGAAATGTGTACGACAAATTTGTGACTTTAGGCAGAAAATCAGTTGGTGTGTTGTCTAACTGAGCAAACCATCACAAGAATGACAAAAGAAAAACAGTGAAACAAAGAGTTAAATTCACGAAACCAATGTAAATCTAATTTCCCCATGAAAAGTACCGACACGTCTTTTAGAGTTGGCAGTGTCTTCAGGCCGTTTACCTGCATTTACTGATGCAAAAACGTTAGCGTCACACACACACACACACACACGTCACCAGTGTTCTGTTAGTGGTGTTGGTCATTGTTTTCAATACTACTAGATTCTTAAAATTAAAGGTATCTGATTCATGGAAAGTACATGCTGGCTCATTAGACTATAAAAAAGAACAATATTTGACCCACTTTTGCACACATCATACACATCTTTAATGAGTGCTTGGACAGACAGATTTAATGAGGTAATCCTTTTCATGCAATAAAAATGAAAGTAGAACTAATTATATTAATGTACATGGTTGGAAAACTCTGTCAGTGCAAAGGCTTGTGAAAGCATCCAAACCCTTAAACACCAGCAGACTTGAAATATCTTGCTCTGAGGTGCTATTTCTAGCTTTTTCTCTTTTTGCATTTCAAAGTATGAGAGGATTCTGGGAGGATTTAGTTGTGACTGTTCTGAGCTCTAATTTAATCTGAGGCAATATGGAATACAGAATGGGGTAAATATGAACACATAAACAAGGTCTCGAGGAGAGACAAAAAGTGAAGGGGAATGACCTTTCTTTTAACTTTTTTTTTCTTTGTGCTTGCTACTGATCATCAAGTTTTTTATTTTTATTTTCTTTCTATACCTTTAAGATAACAGGCTTCCGTAAGCTTGTCCCCATATTTCCTCCTGGCACTGAAGGAGAAAATACTCCACATGATATGGACATCTGGACTGGTGGTGTTTTTGGATTTCAAACATCTAAGAGTCATGGCTCATTAAAATGCTGGTTATAAAAAGGGGAAGAAGTAGTAAATCTTCTGTGCTGAATACCTCTCATGCTTGTAATGCTCCAATCTAGAATATACAAAAACTTAAAAAAAAAAACACTACCTGACATGCTCATTAGTTTCAAATTTAAAAAAAAATCTCAGCTGAAGCTGGGCAATCTGCACTTGCAAAAACATAAAGAAAAAAACTGCGGTCTTTGTCCGTACAGCTTGCTTAAAGAGCTTTGGGAGCGCATTCGGGCTTAAAAATGGGCTCTAATGGGTGGAAAAACAGTACAAGACTTCTTGATCTAATTAAGAGAAGTAAGAGTTACCATTTCCAACCAAATTTTTAACATGGGGTGTGGTGTAAAGGAACATGAGCGAATTGCCAAAGAGTTGTATACCTCCCATGGGATTGTAGATTTACATGGGGTGGCTTAATTAGGGCTAATCGCTAATCCTAATATATATATATACATATACACACACACACAATGTTTTTCCACCTTAGACATTAGAGAAAACAACAGAAGGTAAGGCGATAACAGCAACACACAAACTGACAACTGACAAACTTTGAAAGAAATAATTACCAGGCACAGCACAAAGTTGACTGTGGGAACATATGCTCAGAATCAAAGGCACTTTTTTGAATTAAGTTAGGAAGACAGATGCAATGAATCAAATCCAACAAATCAAATAAATCCAAAGTGGTAAATCTTGAAGAGTGTGCATGTGAGTGCACACGTGGGACTGAACGACGGCACAGTGATACACTGAAACGGGAAAAAACAAATAGATAAAAAACAGAGGAGAAAAAGAATAGACAGGAGACAGTGTATGAAAGTAAGAAATGATCAAAAACAGACGCAAATAAAAATTACACCAAAAGTAGAACAGACAGCATGCTTCAGAGGGAAAGAGAGCAGGACTGATTTACAAACTCAGGTGTCCTTTCTCAAGTACACGCTCTGCGGCAACCAGGCTGCCTCTCTGCCAGTTACAGAACAGCCTGTGTGTGTGCACACGGTCCAATAAATACACACAGACACACACACACAAGTAGACCTAAGTAAATCAGAGTGATTTAGGGAGGCCCTCTCTTGCAGCCTTAGTTTTTATTGGGCCATGAAGAATACAGCAATGGTGTAATGGACAAGTTTGCATAAAATAGGTCTTTAATCCTTAAAACAACCCTCTGTGACATTTTTTATCTATTGCCTTTGGTACATTTCATCCTGGGAGAGCATAGAGGGGTGAAAATTTTATTTCATGAGCTGAGCATTGAGCTGCAATTTGTGTCCTCTTCAATTACATAGCTCGACCACACTCTTTCTTTGTTCTTTTTTTTTTTTTTTTTTTTTTGGGGGGGGGGGGGGGCATATTTCCTCATACCCAATATCTTTAGAAAACTACCCAAGCAAGCTGAGCTGATACTACGCAGCGGTGTTAAAACAATGCCGACCACCGATTGATCAGAGAATAGTGACAACATCTCCGAGGCAGCAGCACTGAAACCCTGCGGATACCAGCACACTTCCTTGTTCTTTGAAGAGAGAAGTCAATTAGATATCCATGTGAACACAGACTGCCAAACAAAAGACCCCGATATCCATCTGTTCACACAGTTCAGATATCCACGTGTGGGAATTGTCAATCTAAGAGCCCATTTATAAACATATAATAGGAATTAACAAATGTTTTTTTTTCTTTTTTATGTCCGCTGACCACAGGTCAGTTCTGTGGCGCACAGTTGATAAGCTCATTATAAAAAGATGTTATACACCTCTGTGCTAAGAGCTGGTCAGTGTGATTACTCCACCCCTGCAGCAGAATATCTGCAGCAGCAAAAAGTCAAGTTGAGCAGTCAAGCCTCTTCAAACGCCACTATTCTATGGGAAAAACAGCATAAGTACCGTACAGCTGAATCAAGGAGCGATAGGCCCGAAGTACGCAAAGAACCCCCAACTGTCATTTCTATCAAATGCATGTAATGACTCAGTGTCCCTTCACCCATGCCCCTAATTCTAATGGAGGCAATGGGGATGAAATGATTTAGACACCTGTTTTCTACCCAAGCACAATGAGCTTGAAGAGATCAAAATTTGTCAATGTAATTTCTTTATCATCTGTGACACCCACACACTGCAGAAAGAGTAACCCCGTGGCTCTTTGAAAGTGTGAAACACTGGGGTGTTTAACAAAGGACAAGCACCATTCAGCGACATCCTCTAACCATGCATAAATCGGATGCACGAGTCCAAGTCATGCTCTCTCAACCGCTTAACCTTGATTTGAAATGAAAAACAATCTCATTTACATGTGTCTGTATATCTATGCTCACAGACACATAGATTGAGCTGTTAATCTACAAAAAAAGCCAGGAGCAAAGTGGTTATTTTGATCTCGCCCCTGTAATCTTCATAATCCTTAATGACAAACCAAAAGGTCCTTTTAGTCATAAAAAGTAAATCACAAACACTTGAAGAGGGTTGAAAACAAAACTGTTCTAATGCACTGCCAGTGCTACACATAGCTTTGCAATGATTCTATACAGTTTAATGCTCATAGACAGAGTTTGAACAAGCTGAGAAACCATATTTCTGTACGCAGTGAAACCCACCACTCTCTAAGTAGCATTTCCTGTGCTCCAGCCGAGGTTGAAACATTGACTATTCACAGGCATGAAGTGTATAGAAGAGTCTCTGAGGGCAGAAGCCGTATAAATCAGCAACAAACAATCAAACAAGAGGTGAAACTAAGCCTGGGCCTGACGTCTCAAGGCCACGGCATACCTTTTACTTTGAACTTATTGATTTCCATCAATACATGACCTACATAGGAATACATAGAGAATGAGTCGTATTCAACCTGTAGCAGCATCCCTTCCTGCCCTCACTCTCTTGATATAGACTTTATTGTTATCTTCAGTCTTTCTCTCAGCTCCACTCCCTGCCTCTCTTCAGACTCACACTTTTTATCCTCTGTCTGTGGCAAGTAGCAATAAAGTTACAGTGCATTACATGATCAATGAAACGTACTGGATTAAAGTCAAGGAAATCCTAAAGTACTAATTATGATATAGATCAACACAGTAATTGCACAAAAACAAGAACGGGAGAGAACTCCGATAACTAAGAACACTGCACATTGTTCTAATTCTGATAGCAATCATAGTCAATTGTGACATATGCAATGACAGTAAATGCTGTTAAAACCTTGATTATAAAATGGCAGTAGGATTTTGTAACTGTAGCCCTTTAATACAACCATCACGTTTTGTGTTGAAATGGTCAAGTCAGCATTTAAGTGTTTGCAAATGAATAATTCATGACATTTTGATTTGAGTGCACGCTAATGTTTTAACCATGCGACCACATTGGAGTTTACGCTGTTAGCAGTACTTAAGTCGAACCTCCCTCTTCTCCAATTTCTCAACTTCCTCACAAGTTCTTTCTTTTGTTCCTTCTTCCCTCCTTCTCTATTATTCAATTTGGTGGTTAAGGGTGCCTGTGGCAGACAGGTTGAATTGAGCCTGACAGCCAGAGGATTGATGGTATGTTACTGCAGTCTGAAGACCACAAACAGAGAGAGAGAGAGAGAGAGAGAGCGGAGGGAAGGGGGGGTCTGAAATGATGAAGAAAACACTGAAAAAAGCTAAGTTGAGCTGTCAGTCCAGCCCACACTGCAGCAAAATGCCAATCAGAAGGCGGGATGTCACATCCTGAACATTCTTTATGCAGGGGCTGCACTATGAGGTGGGATGCCACGCGGTGCTAATCGGCTCATCTGACCTCTTTCCAACAGAGTTCACAAGCAAGTGGTGGTGCATTCAAAGACAGTTTGTGTTTTTTATCTGAACAAAGGAATTCCTATTTGTAACTGCAATGCTCTCCTCTGCTGCCTCGGAGAGCAGGACCATTGTTCCTTGTACAGTACAAACAAATTGCAAATTGTTTTTTGAGAAGCCAGGCAATTTCTGAGGCAACTATAAACTCAACATAGCAGTGATATTCAGGGGGAACATTACAACTCAAGCTCATTTTGTTTTTTTTATTGCTCTTAATAATTGCCTGAATATACCTCCTGTTGACAGTTACTCTGTCCAGCTTCCTGGTATAAATGATGCTGCCTCGTAAAAGCAGGATGCTTCTCACTAATAAAACACATCAGTAATCAGGACCACTACTAGGACTGGAAGCATCACCCTTCACTTCAGATTAGAGACTTTCAATGTGATCACTGCCTGAGACTGGAGTTGCAGACCAAGGGTCTGATAAGGGATTTTTTTTGGTCTCTTCTTATGATTGTGGGTGTTGAATGGTGTATTGCCCCAGGGCTTCAAATTCCTTCCATAGTGAAAAAGGGAGGCTGGCAAGTATGGAAGCCAGTGCCATGCTGCGGCCAGGAGACCTAATGAGGTTTCTTGAGCAGCTCTGATGGGCATGGATGCTGAGAGTCTGGCATTGCTCATCAACCACCATCTCCAACAGGTCTGCGTGTGCACGCACACACACGTGTATCCGTGTGTGCATGTGTGTAATCATGGCAAAACTCATCGACCACCAGCCTGTGCCAATATGCTTCGTGAACATTGCCCAGAAAGACAAGTAAGTGGGGAGGGGTGGAAAAAGTAAAGGGAAAGAACAAGCAAAAACCAGGAAGGGAAATAATGGAGGATACAAATAAAGGGAAGAAAGTGAAGCAGAGTAGAGGCGCAGAGAGGCCAAAGCAGAAAAAAAAGCAAAAAGGACACAGAAGAGAGATGAGAGAAAGGTGATGGAGAGTGGGATAAAAGATTGAGAGAACAGACACATAACATAATATGGAGAAAAGAGCAGGTCAAAGAATAAAGGGGAGGGGGTGGCGCACAGGTAATGTGAGGTAAAACAACAAAGGAGGAGACGATAGCCAGACGGGTGATGAGAACTGCAGGGACGACGTGAGAGGAAAAGGTGACAGCAGAGAGCCAAAGACACAGAAGATAAAAGAGAGAGCTAATTAGAAAGCTAGGGACTGGAAAGAAGAGAAATGCTGAGAGACAGCAAGTGTGAGAGTGTTAGCATCCCTATAAGGCAAGAAAGCTACAGCTAGGCAGGGAAGAAGAGAGTCTAACACCAATTTCTGTCCCACTGGTATCTAAAGACGAAATTGGCTTCAGATCCCAATGAAACTTGGGACTTCTTTGCAAATAGTAATGTTACCGTACAGGTCTGCACATGCACCAAAATCATTGCAGATATAACACCTATGAATGTGGTGATATATACTTATCTGAAAAGCAACTACATAATTCTATTTGGAGGTAATTGCTTGAAATTAAATGCTTGGTGTGTGCCGCTGCTAATTTCAGCTTTTCTCTGCCTAATCTAATCATGGAGCCACTTTAGTGGTTCAGTTATTGAATACATGGATGTTTTACCTGGTCTGCATCCAACTGATTTTAGCTCCACATTAGTCCATGAAGCTAACACTCCCTCCCTGTGCCCTCAGCTGCACAGTATCTGGATTGATTGCTGCTCCTGGCTGCTCCTTCTGTGTCAACATGGCACCCACTGGTGTGGTCTAATTACTGCAAAAGCTGTGATCTATGCACACCATTACTCTGTGCCTAATATGTTCCTGTTGCTGTCACTACTGCTCAGTGCGAGTGTGCACAATATTTCTATGGATTACTGGATTAGCTCTGTGTTATTACAGACACTCCCAAACCAAACCTCTTAAAAATAGCACATTCTCTCCCAAAGCTGACACAGAACACCCATCTTGTCCTTGAACTGGGCTGTGTTGACAGTATTACATTGGCAGTGACGAGGAACCGCAGCCACATCCCGAGCTGGACTCCTGTCAGTGTCCATTCCCTTGGTTTCACATTTCTTTTTCAACCTGAGACCTGAAAGCAGGCCTGGGGTTATTCCACCTTAATAAGGGTACCACTGTTGGCATCTCCTTGTTGCATCCCCCCCCCCCTCCGGGCTGCGGGGGTGCAACTGTGGTAATGTTTTGCTCTTTGCCCACGACTTCCACTGTAACTCTTATATTGCCTGCATGCATGGCCATTAATCACAAACCACAAAAACACTCTACTGCACTTCTTGGTAACTTCTCTAAACTTTTTTTAACTCTGCCGACTACTGCCTTTCCCTCCATCTATTCCCAGTGTGCGGTCATGAGCATGTCTTGCTCTGGCAACCTGTCAAGCCACAATGGAAGAAAAAAAAAATAAAAAATCCAAACCTATAATTTTATTTAGACTGCGGACTGTCACCCTGCAACAATACACCATCCTCCCAAGAAACATCTCAAGGACAGCAAGTTTATATTCTTAAAATGTCTTCTAGCCGAATATTTTCAGCGCATCCTCTGTGGACTTCAGGAAAAACCCACAAAGAAATGCTCAACTCATCCAAAACTCTGCAGCCTCAACTTTCACTTACCCCATGAACACACCCTCCTTCTCCCAGTTATATTAAGCAGTTTACTCTCTGCTATAACTCACTTGCTACCGTATGTGCAGCCATCGACACCACACCGTGAATGCGTCAAATGAGTAGAATGTGTACAAACATAAATGTGAGATAAAAAGACAGCAATAAAGTATCGAGGCTTGACAGCTTGACAAGGCAGATTCACAGACTGACAGTAAGGGAGACAATGAAGAATGAAGTTATGACAGTGTGGTATGGACTGTCAGGCTGACGCACTGTGTGGGAGAATTCAGGAATTGCAGCAGTTGAGGTGCTTGTGTTTTGGGATAAACATCTTCGCATAAATGTGTACATTTCCAGATTGAGCGTGTGTTTAAATGATGTGCGTGGCCTGCAACACGATGCTGAGCAGTGACAGGGTGTGAAGCTGATGGGAGGCAAAGCTTGTGTGTAAAAATGAAAAGCACACGCATATACATACATATATCCCAACTGATCACACATATCTATACCCTCGTGCAATTTGCGCACACTCCATCAAGTAGACGTACGCAGCATAAATTCCGCAGCCTTAATTCCAATCATGACTTTATTTCACGTCCTGTCTTACAAACACACAACAGCCCTCCTACCAGTTGTTACAGCTGATGAGTTGCTTTGCCATTTCTCAAACTGTTGTGCGTGATGGGTGAGCTGTAAAAGGTGGGGGTGAGGGGGAGAAAAAAAAAGAAAAAAAGAAAAGAGAAATTGAAAAAACAGCGAATGAGGAGAACAGACAGGAAGAGAGGAGAAGAAAAATAAATGAGTAGATTTCCCGTCAAATGTCTGGAGGAGCTCATGATAATGCTGCAGCTGCCACCTGCGTCATCACAGTGAAAACAACCGACTGCCCCGCTGCACCCACATTTCACTCAACAGGACAGAAAGAGGAGGAGGAGACCGAGAGCTTTCTAGCGATTCGCTGAAGCCACTTATTTAACACCTCCTCGCACTAAGTGGTATTGCTGCCAATGTGGGGTTTAAATGTAGAGAACCATATTTTTTCATCCTTTCCAGGCATAATGCCTGCGATGTTTTGCTTCACCTGTAGGATGTTATCCAGGGGGGTAAAGAAAAAGTGTCAGAAATTAAACTCTTTTATGGCATTATAATGATGTAACATACAAGTGAGCAGTTATTTATTGTATACGTTTGAAATCTGCACTAAAAAACAAGGTTGGAGCTTAGATGAAAAACATATTTTCATCAACAGAACTAAATGAGCTTCTTTCTTGCTCATTTGGGTAAAATGTAGTGACCCATTGTAAGACACACTGGTTGCTCCTCATGGGTGAAGCTGGCCCGAATTCTGCGCTTCATTGTGCATCTGTCAGCGAGCCAAGACAGGGCCGCACTGCCTTGGAGAAGATTAACTGATGTGATTGGCAGTTGCCAACTCCTAACACACATACAATTAATTTGTCCTAATTCAACCCCCCCCCCCGAGCCTCTGCTGCATCAGCTCATCAGGTCTTAAAACTACCAAGTATCTGTTATTCACAGCTAAGTGAGCCTGTCCTCTGGGCTTACATTAAAGGCCTGTGCAGCAGAATGAACTTCAATTCATTTGATCAATTTACTCCCAAACAAACAAGTAACTATTTGTACAGACAATCAACACAACGCGGACAACGTCAGCCGCTTCCATATCGACCACCTCTTTGGTAGAAAGCATTGACGGGGTAAAAAGTTAAAAGCGATGTCTTTTCAAATCCTAATTTAAAGAAATATTCTGGTAAGACTTGTCGCTACTAAATCATTTAAATACCATTTTCAGTGCTGTGACAGCTAATTATGAGATCCCATTAGCATGACTAGGTGGCAGCAGAAACAGATGTCATGAATAAAACTCAGAGTTCCCACATAGCTGCAACTAGAGAAAAGTTCACACATTCAGTTTCTATTGAATTCACAAACAACTGCATTTTTCTCACTTTGAAACGGAGGAAATTTTCGCATTTTGCGATTAAATGAAAGTATTTATTCTGAACACTACAACTTATGTGTGTGTGTGTGTGTGTATATGAAATAACTTCATATTCTGTTTCGCTGTATGAGCTGGTGTACAAAATAGCCACTTGTATTCCAAGGCCAAAGCATTATATTGTCTCAGTAAAAAAAAAAGTCACAGCATTATGAGCCTCCGATCCTGCCAATTCAGATTAATAATCAGGAGGAGTTTAAATCTCCCATTCTCTGTCCATTTCATACTTCCCATAACTTAAATGCGAGAAGGGAATAGTCATCAAAGACCATGGAAACATTATCAGTATTTCCAAATTCCCATCATACGTAACAACACATTTATTTCTTTTTGAGCAAAGAGTCACGGTAGAATTTTGTATCTGTAAACAACAACGCTGCTACGATAAGCAGAGTGCAGTAGCTGTTGCAGAGCTCCTGGAAAGTATCCAAAAAGACATAATTTTTCCAAATGAGCCACATTTTCCAAATGAGGTTGGGCACAGAAAATGAGTTTGCAAAAGTTATTTTGCTCTAATTATGTTTTAATGAACTATTTTTGTTCAGAATAATTGAATCTTTCCACATGTACAAGCCACAGAGATCATTAGCCTACATTCTGCATTGCCATTGTCATTGTTTCTGCTCCGTGTCCCAATTTTGGCCTCCTTATCGACAGTTACACTGAAAGGTTGCAGTTTAACCGCCTGCTCATTGCGCAGCAGTTGGGCTGACCACAAATAAACAGCACTCACTGGGCCGGAAAACCACCACGCAGCAGCCACGGAGCCGTGAAGATTTTGCAATACCTGGATAAATGCTAATTGGGCTCTATTCATCCAAAAATTCAACCTGCTATCTACTGTGTGCAAACGAGTCAAGCAATCGCACCAGGTTCAGAAACAAAACAGAACCATACTACTCAGAAATCAGAAGTTGAGTACTTCTTTTATATATACATATATATATATATATATATATATATATATGTATATATATATATATATATATATATATATATATATATATATATGTATATATATATATATATATATATGTATATATATATATATATATATATATATATATATATATATATATATATATGTATATATATATATATATATATATATATGTATATATATATATGTATATATATATATATATATATATATATATATATATATATATATATATATATATATATATATATATATATATATATATATATATGTATATACAGTACAGACCAAAAGTTTGGACATACCTTCTCATTCAAAGAGTTTCCTTTCTTTTCATGACTATGAAGATTGCAGATTCACACTGAAGGCATCAAAACTACGAATTAACACGTGGAATTATATACTTAACAAAAAAGTGTGAAACAACTGAAAATACGTCTTATATTATAGGTTCTTCAAAGTAGCCACCTTTTGCTTTGGTTACTGCTTCGCACACTCTTGGCATTCTTTTGATGAGCTTCAACAGGTAGTCACCTGAAATGGTCTTCCAACAGTCTTGAAGGAGTTCCCAGAGATGCTTAGCACTTGTTGGCCCTTTTGCCTTCACTCTGCGGTCCAGCTCACCCCAAACCATCTCGATTGGGTTCAGGTCCGGTGACTGTGCAGGCCAGGTCATCTGACGCAGCACCCCATCACTCTCCTGCTTGGTCAAATAGCCCTTACACAGCCTGGAGGTGTGTCTGGGGTCATTGTCCTGTTGGAAAATAAATGATGGTCCAACGAAACGCAAACCGGATGGAATAGCATGCCGCTGCAAGATGCTGTGGTAGCCATGCTGGTTCAGTATGCCTTCAATTTTGAATAAATCCCCAACAGTGTCACCAGCAAAGCACCCCCACACCATCACACATCCTCCTCCATGCTTCACGGTGGGAACCAGGCATATAGAGTCCATCCGTTCACCTTTTCTGCGTCGCACAAAGACACGGTGGTTGGAACCAAAGATCTCAAATTTGGACTCATCAGACCAAAGCACAGATTTCCACTGGTCTAATGTCCATTCCTTGTGTTCTTTAGCCCAAACAAGTCTCTTCTGCTTGTTGCCTGTCCCTAGCAGTGGTTTCCTAGCAGCTATTCTACCATGAAGGCCTGATTCACACAGTCTCCTCTTAACAGTTGTTCTAGAGATGTGTCTGCTGCTGGAACTCTGTGTGGCATTGACATGGTCTCTAATCTGAGCTGCTGTTAACCTGTGATTTCTCAGGCTGGTGACTCGGATGAACTTATCCTCCGCAGCAGAGGTGACTCTTGGTCTTCCTTTCCTGGGGCGGTCCTCATGTGAGCCAGTTTCTTTGTAGCACTTGATGGTTTTTGCGACTGCACTTGGGAACACTTTCAAAGTTTTCCCAATTTTACGGACTGACTGACCTTCATTTCTTATAGTAATGATGGCCACTCGTTTTTCTTTACTAAGCTGCTTTTTTCTTGCCATAATACAAATTCTAACAGTCAATTCAGTAGGACTATCAGCTGTGTGTCCACCTGACTCCTGCACAACACAACTGATGGTCCCAACCCCATTTATAAGGCAAGAAATCCCACTTATTAAACCTGGCAGGGCACACCTGTAAAGTGAAAACCGTTTCAGGTGACTACCTCTTGAAGCTCATCAAGAGAATGCAGAGTGTGTGCAAAGCAATAATTACAGCAAAAGGTGGCTACTTCGAAGAAACTAGAATATAAGGCGTATTTTCAGTTGTTTTATACTTTTTGTTAAGTATATAATTCCACATGTGTCAATTCATAGTTTTGATCCCTTCAGTGTGAATCTACAATCTTCATAGTCATGAAAATAAAGAAAACTCTTTGAATGAGAAGGTGTGTCCAAACTTTTGGTCTGTACTGTATATATCACTACTATCATTACTTTTTACACATAAAGACAGACCACAAAAAAGACATGAGAGTGTGTGACAGCACAAAGACAGGAGAGTGAAGGACGTGCATGGGTTGTTTTAGAAGACATTTTACATTGACATTCACATACTGAAGCATCGCTGATACAGGCGTCAGGACTGAATAATGAAAAGACTGGTTCTATAATTAATGACCCTCATTGTATCCTCACAAAACTGCTGAGGATAAAGAAATTGGATGAACATACATACGCAATGAAGCAGAAGCTCTGATGTTTAAGTTTGAGCAGCTTTGTCTCTGGAAGTTCTTTTGATTCCCCTGAAATTCTGAGGAAACGGACGTAGTCACAACAAAAAAACAAAAAGAATTTTTTATAATGATCCAGAGTAAGTGGTTTTATAGAAAGGTCACCTGCTCTTTGATGATGAGGTGATTAAACAGATGAAATAGTCTTGTAATCTTTTAAGAACACAAATGGGAAGCCATCTTTGCTTTTTCACAAGAAAGAGTTTAAAAAAAATGTATTAAAAAATTGATTTGATGTCAGTAAAAAAAACAAGGGAAAAACAAACTCGCACGGAAAGACAAATTCCAACATAATTAACCACATTTTCACAAAAATATACAAAAATGTCCAGATACGACTAACCTGATGAAAGAGAAAACAAACACGCACCTGTCAGATATACCTTTGGATTAACTCTAAATAAATTTGATTAAACAGCAATGCGCTGGTAAAATCTGGTTTAGAAAAGTAGAATATAAGAATCTGTATTCACCAGTGTGCTTTGAACACACACACGCTGGAATTTAACATCTGTGAGTCACGAAGACTCAAGGAAGCACACTACAGAAGGTGAACACACACCCAGAGCAGTGGGCAGCCGCAGTTAAAGGGCCCAGGCAGAAAATCGGGGGGTTTGGGGGGGTGCCTTGACTGGGAATGGAACGAGACAGAGTTGGTCATGCACTGCTGCAACCCCCATTGTTCATCATCTGCACCAGTGCTTTCACGATGATTCACTGGTAATTCTAAGCATCTTTTAACAGTTTAACTACTCATTTTGTGAGGTGAGAAAGAAGGGCTGATGTAAGGCAAGGTCCAAGGACAAAGATGTATGAAGCTGGGTATACTCACAAAGGTAGAAAGTTAGAAAGGTAGAAATATGTATTCTTTTTGGAAGTTTTGTCTCTTTTAGAAATCTCAATCACCGTGAAACTAGAAGCATGTACGCAAATCTGATTTCCCACTCCCATTTTTAGCCATGAATGGAGGAGGACACTACCCAACTTAGTTATTTGCATACCATGACACCGTTACACTATATAGACAGGATAGTGACAGCACCAATAAAGAAGAGGCATAGTTTTACCAGATATAAAACGTAAAACTCAGGCCCTAATCAGTGAAGCAGAGGATAAGGAAAACTGATTTCTTTTGGTGTTCTCATCTCCGCAATCATGAACAAAAACAGCTGAATTAGAAAAGACAAAAAAAAAACAACCCACGTGACTAGTTTTGTAAGTTCAGGGCAAAGGACTGCAGAGGTAAAAAAAAAAAAAAAAAAAAATGGAAGGCAGCCGAAATACACATCGGCTTTGGCAGCTGCTTTATCTGCCACAGCTGATTGCACAGCCTGTACAATACAACGTCCTGCTCGGAGAGGATCAGGAGAGACACACGGATGTACAGATGGATCAAGGTGTGTTTGCTGTTTGCTTAAACAGCTCTGTGGAAGTCTATAAGACAATCTTAAGCCAGAAAATCTGAAGGATCTCAAACTTTTTGTTTTCTTTCTAAAACGCTCATCCCGGAGAAAGCTCCGTGGACATGTCGGTTTGGTGGTGTGGTAAATCACTTGGCCTCTTTTTCTACCTCACATCGTTGGTACATTATAAGTACGTCCGTAACCATGGTCTGAAGAGGTGGCACATTTTTCACCTCACCATCGCTTTCTGTCAGATTCCCAGTCTGCCTTTTCTGCGCATGTACTGTTTATGCATCTGTTCCCAGGTCTGTTACAGAAGAAGGACACTGACCACAATGTTTTCTTATCATTTAACTGAAGTTCGCCAAACTTGCCATCTAGAGGATCTTAAAAAAGCTAGCTGAGTGGCAGCAAATGAGTGATGAACCCCCTCCCAGCCTCACCGGGCGTACCCTCTATCAACAGCTCCACAATTAAGGCATAATGAATGCATAAGGCCAGAGGGAATTAGGAGAAAAAAATAGAAGAAAGAAGTCACTTTTTCGTTAAATTTGTATTTGCCTTGTTTTTTTAATAACAATTAAAATAACACATGCAAAGCATCGTATGTTATTTTATGATCACTGTACATTGCATTGAATCAAACCATGTTTTGTGTTGTTAAATTGCACTGCAGGTATAATATCGCACTTATTTATTTCTGAACTCATTTTAAGAGCCTTTTCCTTGTTTTCAAGTGTCCTAATGGCACTGCTCCTTTTTTGACTGTCTGATCTGCTGCGCCCGTATATTCCTTCCCGCCCACTAAGTCCTGCAGATCAGTGGCTTTTATCCATTCACACATCCCCCAAGAAGCTTCGAGGGGACCGGGCATTCTCAGGCCTCGCTCCAAAAACTTTGGAACGAGCTTCCATCAGATGTCAGACAAGCTCCCTCAGTTGTTGCTTTTAAAGACGCATTATTATGCCTTAGCTTTTACACCACAGTGACAAATTGGCGATTTTTATTTTTACCTCAAAATTACCTTGTTTTATTTCCTTTATGTATTATCAGTTTTTGTCTGGTGCTCACTTCTGTGTCTGAACAATAATGCACAGCACTTGGGTTTTCCCTGAGGACGTTTAAAGTGCTATATAAATAAAGTTGCTTGCTTGCTTGCTTCGGTGTTGCTTTATGGATATCGTGTCCGATCACCGGTAGTGCATGAAGACAGAGTCTGCCTGATTTTTCTTGTGTAGCACCAAATTGTCTGCTTAACAAATCTGTCCCCTCATTTCAGAATTCTGAAACAAGTTACAATGTGCTGATTAGCAAGCTTTAAAAGGTGATGGAGGGCAAGTGGGGGGGGGCAGCTAATTCTGAGTAAATAGACAAAGTAGTATTGATTTTCACATCTAACACCTAGAAAGGCAATTAGCACCCTTCACCAAATATCAAGTAGTCAAACGTTACGTTAATATGCATAATTAAAGGAGAATGGAGTTCATTATTATGAGGACTCGTTCACACTTTTTTAATTAAAAAAAAAGTCTACATGCAGAAAATTCTCCACTGCGTGAGTGGAGAGAGTTGTTTCACTCAGAGCGGGGATGGGAGGGGCGGGGGGGTATGAGAATCCATGTCAATTTCAGATTTCATGTTGTCACTGAATATTCATTTGGGAAAAATTGTTGGAGTAACATTCAGCCTTTCTGTGTGAGTGTGTGTGACTCTTACTATTTAGCCTCTAGGCCATCCGGAATGTGCAGATTGCAAAAGAGTAGCCCATCAATATTCATTCAAGTTTATGCTTTCATTAATGTTGCAGCAAATTGTCTCAGATCAAACTCACAGCTTGTATCTGCATCCACACTTGTGCATCTCACAGACTGCGAGCGAAACACAGTGGAGACTGAGAGGGAGAGCTA
This sequence comes from Odontesthes bonariensis, assembly GCF_027942865.1. Lineage (NCBI taxonomy): Eukaryota > Metazoa > Chordata > Actinopteri > Atheriniformes > Atherinopsidae > Odontesthes > Odontesthes bonariensis. Next base: position 19,945,581 of record NC_134511.1, read on the forward strand.
TCAGAGGGGGTGGAGATGGAGAGAACAAAGAGAGGGCTGGAACCGCTACAGATGGTCCTATGTTTTCCAGCACATGAAAAGCAGCCTTTGAAAAAAGAAGGGAAAAGATCATACAGATGAGGGAAGACTGAGAAGAAATAAGTGGGAGGTCAAGAGAAGAAAGAGGAGGATAAAAGAAGGGAAGAGAGACTGAGTCGGAAGAAGGAGCAGACCAATCAAAAAGAAAGAAAAATATAACAAGTTAAGTTCTAAAGGTATCTGTCCTACTTTGGTCTGACTAATGAACCCAAAGTGTCCCGAATCTGTCCTGAATCACCCGAGGGCCCGTTGGACCACCCAGTCCTGAAAGTGTGTGTGTGTCTGTGTTTCGCCTCGCATGTGAGGTGTGTTTGAGGAGTGTTACACTGAATGTACGCTTGATTTAATATGCTGTCTTTCTACTATATCCTGAAGCTGTGTGTGTGTGTGTGTGTGTGTGTGTGTGTGTGTGTGTGTGTCTGAGAGATCTCAATGCCCTGCGTGTGTTCAGTGAACCACTCGCTCTTCTTGTCATCTGGTATTACACCAGTATGTGTTAGTTAGCAACACACACACTGCTTGACCAAGTATCATCTGACACTACATTACTGTGGGAACTGAATATCTAGACCTGTGGTGCCATAAATGTGCACATCATTTGAAACCAAAACAGCTGGATCATGTACTGTCAACAGAAAAGTAAGACACATGCACATGTACACAGCCAGAGCAAAGACTAACTGCCCCAGCCGCGGAAAGACCACAACAGCAGTCCAATCTCACGCCAGCATTTATGCGACTTGTGTTCTGCATACTTTAAATAAACACTCCCCAGCGCTCAACATGTTTCTGCATGTGTGTGCCCATGCTTCCTAATCTCTATCCTCTCGCCACTCCATGCATGATTAACTATGTTCAAAGGGGACGACTACAAGTTAATGAGAGCCATGTAATTGGTTTTCATGTGCCAGATAGAAACTTGTTCCTCTGAGAAGAAGCAAACTATTGCATTTCATGTTCGAGCGGTGCCAAGCCAAGATCAGAGGGAGAATCTACTGATAGAGTAACAGTTGCTTTAATTCACATGGTGAATGTTATGTCATCATCACAAATATGCAGTCTTTGAAGAGACGTCTCCACGACCTCTTAATACTACAATCTTTGTTTGTGGAGACGTTTTTGAGAAAATTCTGCAAATGATTTAGGAGTGAACAAAGGAGCAAGATGCAGAAAATGTTTCATTTTCAGCTATTGACATTTACAGCTGAAAATAAAAGAGTGCTCACAGATGATAATGGCTTTAAACTGGCATTATATTTCTGGTAATAATTCCTGATTATTGGAGACTTAAGAAATATCTATAAATGAACAAAAAATGAGATCAATGTCAAACCCAGACTGAAAGAAGCACACCTAAAGCGTACATGGGGCAGCAAAGAATAGCAAACGTAAGAAACACAATCTCAGTTACGATTTACTCCATGCTGTATGACAAGCGTGATTAAGAGAGCGCGCAGCAGTGAATCCACTTTCCATTTATCTTTTTCAATACAAGAGCTGTAAGGAGACCGATCTTAGCGATATTTAGATATAACAATCAATTTGCCTTCTGTGGATTCAATATATATCTTACGTCGTAGTTCTTTCCACAAACCCAAGCACACCTGTTTTTATCAGCTCCTTTCTCTGCTCCACACGTTTGGAGCTTGTGTTTTCTCCTCTCCGTTTTTACCTCCATACTTCTCATTCTAGGCTAACGTGCAAATCCCGTGTCTCTTGTTGTGTTCCTCACAGATAAATCTAAAACATATTGCTTCTTTCGGCAGCTTGGAACGGGGTGTTATTGTCTTCCAATGTGTGTCCCGGCGTGTATTTGATTGTATGGGTGTGCACACGTGAAGCTGTAGGATGATATGATTATTGTAACTTGTGTAAGAGACTGCTGGAGTCGGATACTGTTTTATTTTCAGTCAACATGCTATTTGATGTTGCTCTAAAGCCTCACTGTTATTTGCTAGATTTATTTAGCCCAGTGCCATTGAACAAATGTGGATATATGTGCTTGGTTTTTTTTGTTTGTTTGTTTCCTGCATCTAATCTTCTCAAAGTCATGAAATGTAACTCTTGGGGATGTCTGGGTGTGAGAGTAGAGTAAATCAAACTATAATTATAATGTGAATATTCTTTTGTGTGTGTTTTTTCTCACTCTTTAGGGCATTATAAAATCTGTCGTCCTAATGGACCACACTACATTCTCGCAACACAGCTGGAATAATAATAAGAAAACTAAAACCTTTAGCGCAGTCGTGTCAGACGAAGGTATGAGACGTCACTATGAAAGGAAATAGTAGAAACAACTGCCGACAAAGATGAGGAAGACAACGAAACGTATATATATATAAAAAGAAAAGAATGAAATCTGACATGTTAGCTGAAATCGTAATAATGAAATCCAGTTTCAGACTGTTTTGCACTGACAAATAGTTTTTTTTTTTTTTTTTTAAAGTAAAGTAATGTCGTTTCAACAGTATGTAGACCAGTGTAGATCTCTGAAATGGGGTTCATTTCAAAGGGAAATGGCCTTTCATCTCAGACTGCCAAAGCTCCAAAGCTCCTCTGAGTGCGCATTTGCAGGCTGCAGTCTTGACAAACATTTTCAGTCAGACTAAGATCCGGGGTGTTTGCCGTCTTTCCTGAAGAAAAGTAAAAAAAACACTCTTTGCTCTGTAACAAGATGTTTTATCCCCCTACAAAAATGAGCTCAGCATAACCAAATCTCCTTTCAAATGATGGAATGAGAAAAGTGCCCAGAATTTCAACGTACACCTGTGCGTCTACTGTAGGAGCAACGACTGTGGTCCCCAGTCCGTTAGACTTCTCTTTAACCCACGTGGCCTCGTTTGCTTCTCTTTAGGTGTTAGGGATGATTTGGCTTCTCTGGATGTAAATCCTAGTTCCATCAGCTAGTTTCTTTCAGTTTGGTTCAAAACACTGACGCCTATTTCTGGATATTTGTGTTTTGTTTTTTTCCATTTCTACTGTTGTGCGTTTTCCATTTCCAAGGCACATAGCTTTGAGCTTTGACGTGTTTCTTGGTCGACCTGTACATTTCCCCTTAATAACCTTCCCATTTTATTTGTACATACTCCCAATTTTAGACACAGCTGACTGGGAAAGACCGAGATCTTTTTGCCGCACTTTTGCTGAGCTGAATTAAGTTCTTGAAGGCGTTTTATAATCCTATCCATCATTCCCACTGACAGCTTTCCTTTTGGGATCGTGTTTTCTGCCTATCAGCCAGGTGCAACAGCTCATGAAGCTCTGCAAGGACTCTCATTTAACTGCAGACTCATTTGCATACTTGAACTTGCACAGGTGTTTGTTTTAGAAATGCAAAAAACAAGAAGGTTCCATCATTTTTCCTCTGCTTCCTCTGAAAGAAAAAAATTGCCAAAAATGACTATTGTTTTATTCATATTTCTGTTTTACAAAGCCAAAAGGTTAAGCTGTGTATCCTATATGTATATCCTTCAAGTTGTATTGATTCCATAAGTATGGCCAGGGGCTGCAAATGTTTAAGCTGACAAGCTAGAAGCTGTGAGTCTGCTCATGAAAGCTCAGTTGTGGAAGATTGCTTGTTATTTCTATGGCAGTGCAAAATCTGAGGTTCACTGTCAGTCATACCTGATGCAGTTATTAATGCAGATCACAACGCTAGCTAAAGCTCATCAAGCTCAAAGCATTCCTGCTATATCTCCTTGAGAGGCAGATGAATTGGATTGAGGCAATGCTAATGCTAGTTCTTTTCTACTTCAGGTTACAGTGAAGCAGAGGCAATGAGAAAATCCTGGTCTTGAGCCATTCTGCAATCAAATGACTAACACTCAAAACCACAAGCATCGTTCCACGCCTGAGGCTTCTGAAGTGTGAAATTCCCATTAAAAGAACTTCTTTGGACAATGTGTGCTAAAAAAAAAAAGAGTATCAGAGCCGACATTTTAAGCAATCTAGCACAAGTTATTAGCATCAAATCACTGCATCATGTCATTGTGACATGATGTAAGCGTGCATCCTGTAACGTCTGGCATTCTCCCTATTGTTGCGAACCATCGGCTGCTTTTTAGAGCCTTCAGGTTAAACGCCTGAGAGAATTTTACAAGTTGCGTATGCTTAACACAACAGGGACTCCTCTTTCCTTTCCAATGGTACCATGGCAACTCTGAGATTTTCTGTATCCGTCCCAATTCTCCAGCTCCTTCTAAATGCGTGTCCTCCTAAATCCCCTTCCTTCCTGACAAACTATGTTTTAAATCACCTCTGCCGCTTCTGTATTTTATTCCAACATACACATCCTCACGCAATCATTTTCACGGGAGAGTCAGTAGATGTGCCGGAAGGCTGTAAACTCTTTGCAATCTTACGTCTTTTGAGAGCTTTTGAAAACAGCAGGTGATCAGAAAACATAAAAATAAAAAATGCTTAAATGTGAGGCTCGATGACGATAACGTACGGCACTAATGTATGTCCAAATGTCAAACAAGATTACCCATCGGGAAAAGCTAAACACTGTTCTTCTACCAACAATAAAACAAGAAAAAACAAGAAATTCTCGACTCATTCATAAAGAGCAAGAGGGGAAAACCAAAGATGTATTCTGTACGACTGGAGCTGAAAGACGTTTGATTATGGAAAAGTGTTGGCTGATCACCTGATTTACAGTAAAATCTCTGGCCATAACTAACCGCTCAGTTCAATAAACTGTTCTCTTCTTTTAAGTCATACCATATTAAATACGCAAAGGGTTACACTCAGCAGTCTTTCACGAACCAACCACTGCTATTTGACATTTCATAAGCTTAACCTCCGACTTTGTTTATGATATACAATCACCAATGTCTATTTCTGAATCAGCGTATCATTAGCTTTGCCCTCAATGTGAGTCTTAAAACAGAAAAAGCTGCTACAACGGCAATTAATTCAAGAGAACTTTCATTTTCCGTGTCAGTGAAATGGGGATCAGAGTTTGTTTGTTACTTTTTAAGATGGTTATTAAGGCAGATGGCGACGACAGCATATGTGATGAACTTTTTTAAAGGGCAGCTATCCAAGAATCTAACAGTCACAGTTTTCTGAGAACAGCAGTGATGAATTGACCTTTTGAAATTTTTTATTTTTTTCCCTCATCCATTACTGGACAATGGAAAACTCATTAAAGCTGTTGAGGTCCACTTATTAGTGACCTTAATGAGCATGTCAGTGAGAGACCTACAACAGCCAATGCGAGGCAGAGACTTCACCGACTGACTTTAGTATAAATCCACAGTAACGCCTGAAAGTTTGTGAACATTTTGTTTTTTTTTCATATAATTCTGAACTTAAACGTCAGCCTCAACACAAGTCCTACAAGTTGATGCAAATAATTTAATTAAACTAATCTAATTAATCTAATGTCCCCCTCGAAAGGACGTCCAATATTACGTATTTTTGAAAGTAGAAAGAGTGCATGAACCTTTACCCTCAGTGTCTGATGTGACCTCATTAAGTACTAACTGCAAACTAAATATTTCCAGTCAGGCTTACACATCATATTTGAGGATTTTTTCCCCCTATTCCTCAACAAGTAACAGCTTCATGTTGCTGTTATCATACCTTTCTATAAGTGCTTAAAATGCACATTCTTCCAATTACTACCTCTCCCTGCTTGCAGGTTTTTTTGTCACTCATTCATATCGATGGAGCAAACGTCATTGTATAGTTTTGGACAATTCCACATTAGAAGAAAGAAATATATACAGGGCAGGTGGTTGTAATGAAGCCAGTGAGGGCAGCACTTTCAATGGACTTTAGTTTGAGACCAAAATAAAATACCTTTTTCCACTTCCTTGATTTTATGCTTACGTTTGCTTCACTGCTAATACATCTCAACTACGTGGTTAAAGGGATTATTTGTTATCCTTTTAAGTGGGGCTTTGTGTATTATGTATAGCCTGTACCTCGCCTGCAGAAGACAGAGGTCAAAGTACTATTTCTTTCTTTGTTTCCCCATCAAGCAAGCAAAAGCTAAAAGCTCCTCAGAAGGGGACCATCAGAAAAGTGAGCTTTTCATCAAACAAGTAAACAACTCAAGCCTTAAAAAAAATATCATAGCTGTGTCACTTCAGAGTCGGTATAACACGGTCCATATCGCCACGGCATGTTGCAAACCATGTGGCTACAGAACATTCTGCAGCTGAGTAGATGCAAAGAACTGTCTGATGCAGGAGTGCTCTCACCACCGTCTCCTGCAGGTGAGACACTGACTACTTAGTTAGTAAAAGATCACTTCTTAGGCTTAAATATATCCTTTCACAGCACTGTTGTTACTTGACAACATGTAACAAATTATATATAACTGTTGTTACTTTACAACATGTAACAACAGCTTTGGTGATGTGTTGACATGAGATTTCCTGTTATGAACCCGTGGGTACAGCAGGTGCTTGCCGGCACAACATTAGGGGGAAGACTCCACACAGGTGGGTGTAACACAGGTAAAAAACTGTATTATGTATCATTTTACTCAAATTATATTTTATTCACTTCAACTGGGTGATTCATCCTGTCCACGCTATCTTTGTTTTCCCCCGCGTGCTCTGCGCACCGGTCACTGGTAGCCAGCCAATTAGCTAGCTATATTACCGTCAGTCAGGAAGTGCCGGGAAATACGAGAGAAGCCCTTGATTTGTTTGCTGCAGGAGCCGAGCTACCATGTCCCAAAGCGCTGTATAGGAGCGTTGGCTTGACAAAACGCGTGGAATTCGCCAGGTCCCTGATGGCGAGCTAAAAGAAACCTGGACTAAACCTGAACTAGCCTCTGAGCTCAACCAACTTGCACCTACCTCCATGGGCTGGGTAGGAGGCTCTTGCAGCCAACTTGTCCCCTCTCGCACCTTGCACTCCATTCTACAGCCCCAACACACAAGCACACACTTCCCTCACGGACACTAAATACCTCTGACTCTTCTCTTGGATTTTGGGGCTCGTATGAACTGTTTTTGCTCATTCAGAGCTGTGTGAAGTCTGGCCTTTTTGGCGTGTGGGTTCACGCCACAGCCACACGTTTGTTGGACATTTACACCCCGTTCGTTCGCGATTATACGTTGGATCTTGTTTTGACTATTGAGCTGATTGTTTATTCTGAATGGCCATTCATTTATTCAATAATGATTCTAAATGTTTAATGTTGTTTTGTCTTGTGTTCGTCTCAATACATGGTACCTTTTTATTTGCAACCCATCTCCAGTCTCCGTCTCCTCTCTCCTAGAGTCGAATCTAACCTTCTGATACCAGCCTGTGTATACATATCAGCCATACGTTATTAAATACCATATAAGTGCTATATAATATTATATCTTTATGCCTACTTTCTTATGGCTATTGTTATATTACAGGGGTACTAAATACATATTTTACTAACGTATATGCTACATGAGACTTGCAGAAACTCATGAACCAGCTTGCTTCGATTTTTTTCCAGGCCAATAAAGTTCTGTAAGTTATGTCAGTATTTTTCCAAAGAATTGAGAGAATTAAGGAATAACACCAGTCTTAATATATATATATACATATAATAAATAAATAAAGTATTTTTCTATTCTATTCTTTTCATTCTATTTGTCTAAAAAAAAAAAAATCACAGTAACAGTCAAAATCATTTCTAATACAGTAGGTTCAAACTCTCAGATAGGCAATGTTGGATAATTTTCCTAAATAAATAAATAAATACAAAATTTTGCACTTTTTTTTAAAAATTTGGTTCTGTTCGATTCTTTAAAATAATATCTTTGGTCAAATCAACACAGAAATAATGAAATATCTTTAAACTGGCGAGCGTCACTTAAAACATTTGAACAATATTCAACAAATGAGATATGAGAATGAGATCCATATGGACGAAATACATATATTTTCAATGTACTGGAGCATACAGGAGACCGTTAACAGGTTCTCCATCGTGCTCAGGTAGGGCTGTAACTGAAAAGCCAAGGAGACATAAATGAAAACAAAAAGCTATGCAACAAGCTATGTGCGATTGTCCTGAAGTGTTTGGTAAAGAATTAGTGAGAAATTTACTTTGTAAAGTACACCCAATGATCCAAACATTTACTTTCCCAGGTCAAAGTTGTATGTACACTGTGTATCCTGGAAATATTTGGCAGTGCAGTGTGGTTGCAAAATTAGCCTTTAATGGTTGATTTAAGTTAATTGCTGATATTTCTTAGACCTATAAATGAAGAGTCACAAGATGGCACACTGATAATATTGCGTTT